>NC_090436.1:677399337-678674470 GCF_031143425.1 Pleurodeles waltl
TTTCTCCAGGGATCTTGGATTTTAGAATAACCACATAAGTTAGGTTACTGATCCTTCAATATCAGTGCTCTACCTTGGAAAAGAGGTAAACCTTTTGGGGGAACCACACCTTTTAAATCTTCCCAGGGGTCGAACTATACCAAAATAGATTGGGCGACATCGTATACCCCTCATTTTAGCTTAGATGAAACTGTGGAAGCAAAAGAAGAAATCAAGCCAAGAAAAGCTCCAAGCCTAGTTAAAATGGCAGGTGATCTTTTGAGACACAATAAGTCTGTGTGGATACCATGCATAAATTTGCTTTGCAATGAAGTGGCCTCAGGGCATTAGTACTCGATACTTGGAGAGGAGCAAAAAAAATTCCTATTTTTTAAAAAGGGCAATCAGCAAGATCCCGCCAATTACAGGCCCATTATTTTAAGTGACACTCTACAAAAAGTCAATGCCAGGCAAGTTCTAAGTAAACTTAGTACCTGGATAAATGGAAATAATATATTATTTCCCCTTATCAAACAGGATTTAGAGTGAAAACCAGCATGATTGACCAGGTCCTTAGGCTCCTGTACATAGCATGGAAGTGCACCAAATTGAAGGGAGGGCACCTACATATAGTGTTTTTGACCTAAAAGCAGTATTCCACCTTGTTCCAAGAGGTCACTTGTGGGTCTCATTGAAGGCAGGGTGTACCAGAAGATCATCTGACACAAATATGCACACTCTGTTAGAAATGGGGTCTCTGGTTGGCAGTCAGGTTACCCCCTGCTCAAACAAGGACCCTCACTCTAGTCAGGCTAAAGGAGAATCACCCTCAGCTAACCCCTACTTACTCCCTTGTTAGCTTGGCAGAGCAGTAGGCTTAACTTCAGAGTGCTAGGTGTAAAGTATTTATACCAACACACACAATAACTTATTGAAAACACTACAAAATGACACAAAACAGGTTTAGAGAGATAGGAAATATTTATCTAAACAAAGCAAGACCAACACAACAAAAATCCACAATACAGAAGTCAAGTTATCAATTAAAAAGCAAAAAGAGTCTTTATGTAGTTTAAAACACACACTAACACTGTTGGGGTGAAAAAGTACCTTGGGTGCGCCAAAAATAACCCTTCACGGCGAGTGTGCATCAAAAAGGACTTGCGATGCATCAATTCCATGCACAAGAGGGACCTTGCGTCATTTCTCCTTTCGTTAGTTCAGGCGTGTCATTCCTTTTCACCGCAGGAGAGCAATGCGTCGATCCGGTCAGCACTCTCGGGTCCGGGCAGGCCTTGCTTTGTTTTTACAAGCCCAGCAGTACTTGCGTCGGAAATCCAGCCGCACGATAATTAAAAAACCATGCAGTGCAGTTTTCGGTCTCCGATTCTCTGTCAGTGATGCTGCGCGTAGTTTCTCCTGCTCCATGCGTCGGTTCTCCGGCTGCGTTCCTGGCGAGCGTCGATGTTGAGCGGCGGAGCTGGCGGTGCGTCATTTCTTCAGCCGCGGATCAGAGTTCCATCAATCTTTTCCCCGCATGGCGCTCTGTGCGTGGATTTCCTTTTCTTTAGACTGCCAGCTCCTCCTTTCAGGGTCCCAGGAACTGGATGGGCACCACAGGGCAGAGTAGGAGTCTCTCCAGAGGCTCAAGGTGCTGGCAGAGAGAAGTGTTTGCTGTCCCTGAGACTTCTAACAACAGGAGGCAAGTTCTAAATCACGCCCTTGGATAGTTCTTCTCAAGATGGAAGGCACACAAAGTCCAGTCTTTGCCCTCTCACTCTGGCAGAAGCAGCAACTGCAGGATAGCTCCACAAAGCACAGTCACAGGCAGGGCAGCTTTTCTTCCTCAGCTCTTGAGCTCTTCTACAGGCAGGGGTTTCTCTTGTTTCCAGAAGTCTGGAAAGTCTGTGGTTTTGGGTGCCCTTCTTATACCTCCTTTGAAGTAGGCCTACTTCAAAGCAAAGTCTCTCTTGAATGTGAAATCCTGCCTTGCCCAGGCCAGGCCCCAGACACTCACCATAGGGTTGGAAACTGCCTTGTGTGAGGTCAGGCACAGCCCTTTCAGGTGTGAGTGACCATCCTCCCCTCAGATGGCTCATCAGGATATGCAGGCTACACCCCAGCTCCCTTTGTGTCACTGTCTAGTGTGAGGTGCAACCAGCCCAACTGTCAAAGTGACCCAGACAGGGAATGCACAAACAGTCAGAGTCACAGAAATGGTATGAGCAAGAAAATGCTCACTTTCTAAAAGTGGCATTTTCAAACACACAATCTTAAAATCAACTTTACTAAAAGATGTATTTTTAAATTGTGAGCTCAGAGACCACAAACTCCACATGTCCATCCACTCCCAAAGGGAATCTACACTTTAATCAGATATAAAGGTAGCCCCCATGTAAACCTATGAGAGGGACAGGCCTTGCAACAGTGAAAAACGAATTTAGCAATATTTCACTGTCAGGACATATAAAACACATTACTATGGCCCTCATTACAACCCTGGCGCTCGGTGTTAAAGCAGCAGTAATACCGTCAACAGGCTGGCGGTAACAAAAATGGGATCACGACCACGGCAGAAACAGCCAACACAGACAGCCACATTAACACACCGACCGCCACGGCGGTAGCAACAAACATCCCGCCGGTCACTGCCAACAGACAGGCGGAAGACAATGTACCACCCACCCTATCACAACCCGTCAATCTGCCAGCTTTTCCGGGGCAGTACCAACGCCATCAAAAGCACTGCGGGAACAGTCTTTGGAAGGGAAATCACTCACCTTCCGACAATCAACGAAGAACCAGGACGTCATGGATCCTGAGCTGCAGGTCCTCCCCATGCTGGTCTACCTCCTCATACACGAGGAATATCACAGGAGGTGGCGGCGACAACCACGGTGAGTACTGCATCTAGCACACAGAGGAGGGGGGAGGAAAAAGAGAGTGACACACACACACAACATGCACAACCCCTACCCCCACCCACAACATCATACACACAAACACATGCCTCAACATTACATTTACACCCAGAGGAAGAACGCAAGGACAAAAGGAATTGAGTTAAATCAGTGATATTTTAGAAATAGTCAAATATACTGAACAAATAGAAAAACAGTATATACAAATATTTACAATATGTACAGAAGGCCTTATACTGTCCTTTGCGAATGTCCGTGCCAATTTGGGCCAAAAATCATAGGCCAAGGCCACACTTGACTCCTGCCTCAATACGGAGAGAACACTGCAGGGGCATGAGGTTGAAAAAACACAGACACCTCAGGGGGGCGGGGAAGGGGGGTACCTCAGCCGGAAAATGGTACTACGCCACTGCTTCTCGCGGGGGCTCCCTGCCCACAGTGATGTCCTGGGGAGTGCAAAGCCACAGTCTTTCAAGTGGTTGGGTTGCCCACTGCTTGGTCCTGGAGAGTGCAAAGCCACAGTCTCTCAAGTCTCTCAAGTAGGTGGGTTGCCCACTGCTTGCTCCTGGGGAGTGCAAAGCCACAGTCTCTTAAGTCTCTCAAATGGGTGGGTTGCCCACTGCTTGCTCCTGGGGATTGCAAAGCCACATTTTCTCAAGGGGGTGGCATCTCTACTGGTTCTGGAGTGGGCTTTGTGCCCAGTGTGCTTCCTCCTGCCAAGGGTAGGGTTAGTGGATGCATTTCTCCACTGGTTCTGGAGGGGGCTTTGTGCCCAGTGTGCTTCATCCTGCCAAGGATAGGGGGAGTGGATGCATTTCTCCACTGGTTCTGGAGGGGGCTTTGTGCCCAGTGATGCTGCACTTGGGGTGTGGCAGTTCACATTCCCTCACCTGGGTGTCTGAGGCATGAGATTACATGGAACAGGTAGCATGATACTCCATGGAGGCAGGGCCAAACTCCATCCTGCTGCGACTAAGGCTGCATACTGGTGGTAGTGCTGGTGGGGGTGCTTCCAGTGGTGGTGAGAGGCTCCAGGCCGTCTCCTGCAGCCTCGGACGGCTGCCCACTGGGGATGCTGCTGCTGACAGTTGTTGTGGCAGCGGCGGGGCATGTGGCGGTGCAGGTGGCGGTACCTGCGGCGGGGATGCTGGCAGTGCTGTCTGTGGTGCAGTTGCTGATAGTGATGGAGGGAGGCACCAGCCCGTCTCCTGCAGCCTCGGATGGTTGCCCACTGGGGATGCCGCTGCTGACAGTTGTTGTGGCAGCAGCTGGGCAGGTGGTGGTGCAGGTGGCGGTGTAGGTGGCAGTGCCTGTGGTGGGGCCTACTGCGGAGATGCTGGCGGTGCAGTCCATGGTGCAGGTGCTGGTAGTGGTGGAGGGAGGCACCAGCCCATCTCCTGCAGCCTCAGACAGCTGCCCCCGGGGGATGCTGCTGATGACAGTTGTTGTGGCAGAGGCAGGGCAGGTGGCGGTGCAGGTGGCGGTGCTTCCAGCTGTTCGTGCAGCGGTGCTTGTGGCAGTGCTTGCCGCGGTGCAGGTGGCGAGGCTGTTGGTTCTGATAGTTCGGCAGCAGACCTTCACCTGGAGCCTCCGAGGCATGAAGTGCCTTGCCTTTTCTGCCCCTTCCTCACCTTGGCAGATGCTGCTGGGACCTTGGCACTGGCAGCTTGAGTTTTGGAGGAGGCCTTGCTGGGTGGGTCGTGCTCCTTGGCCGTGCTGCATGCTGGCCCCTTCTTCACCTTGGCAGGTGGTGGAATGGGTTGGTCATTTGCAGGGGTCAGTGGCACACTGCCTGGCCTGACGGGTGCCGCCTCTGATGATCTGGGAGTTGCAGGTACCACAGCGGACGCCAACTTTGTGGCTGAGGTGTTGGCCTGGGATACCGACACCCTGGCCCGAGGGGAAGGACAGGGGGAGGGGTAGGCAAGAGGTCAATGTTAGCCAGGAAAAGCTTCTTAGACACACTGGGACGGGAAAATGGAGAGGGTTTGGGAGTGGAGGAAGAGGGAGAGGTTGTAGGAGGTGTCTATCTGCTGAGTTTGGGTGAAGGTGCATGGGTTGGATATTGTTGTGAGGTGGATGCCTGTTGGGTGGGTGCTTGCATTTGTGTACTTTGGGAGGAGGGGTCACAGACACACTGGGAGAGGACACAGGGGACGTGTGCATGGTTTTGGGGGTGGTGACCGCCAGTAAGGGGTGTGTTGTGATAGGCGTGCTGGTGATAGAGGTAGTGGATGAGGATGTAGTGCATTTAGGTGCGAAAGGAGACGATACTGGGAGGGAGGTGGACGATGAGGAGGAGGGGGACACAGTTGAGGCAGTGGATGTTGGTGTGTGTGCATGGGCATGGTGCTTGTGTGAGTGCCTGTGAGATGAAATGTGGTGCTTATGTTTGCCAGAGCCACTTTTGTGTGTTGATTTGGGTGAATGCTGGTCTGGAGGTGTGCTTGGGATAGGCTGAGGTTGAGGGGGTTGGAACTTGGTAGAGGAAGTTGGAGGGGGGAGGATAGACACAGGGACAAAGGCTGCCATCACTGCTGGGGTCAGAGCCTGAAATGCTCTCTGTTGGGCTGACACACCAGAGTGAATGCCCTCCAGGTATGCATTTGTTTGTTGCAAACGCCTCTTGACACCCTGGATGGCATTCAGAATGGTTGACTGTCCAACAGAGAGGGATCTCAGGAGGTCAATAGCCTCCTCACCGAGGGCAGCAGGGTTGATTGGGGCAAGGCCTGAGGTGCCTGGGGTGAAGGAGATGCCCACCCTCCTGGGTGAGCGGGCAGGGAACCACGCTGAGGGGCTGCTGGGAAGGTGGTGCTGGTAGGGGGGTGGCAGGTATACCTGTAGTTAGGGTGGGCACAGAGGTGTCCGCTATCGATAGGGAGCTGCCATCGGAGGAGGAGTCGCTGTCTGTGGTCTCCCCTCCTGTCCCTGTCGTAGTGCTCCCCTCGCCCTCCGTCCCACTGGTGACTTCACCCTTGGTGGATTCGGCTACCAGGCCCATGTGGGATGCAGCTCCCTCCGTCGCCGGTGCCTCTGCTCCTCTGCCAGATGATGCTAATTCACACAAGGACAGGGTGACAAAACAAAAAGGGGGGCGAGACAGAGGATACACTTGGTCAATGCCAGCAACAATACCACCGTTGGCGTACACTACACACAGGGAGCTGCCCTATGCACTAGGCCATGCTCTACCAGTTACACAGCTAGTCACCAGCCCACGGGGTACAATGCTTAACGCCAGCATCTGCACACCAGAAACTCAAAGGACCCTGCCCAATAGTAGATGGCCACTTACACTATTGGGGTAGGAGAGCTCCAGAGCCTGCCCAACAAGGGACCTACCCTGCCATGTTTGCCCTGGCCTAGGGGCACGCATAGCCCACATCCCCCACCCAGGTAACATCTTATTGCATGCAAAGTCATGATTCTGAATCTGTACTCACCCCCTTGTGGCTGCTGTGATGCCCTCAAGTGTCCATCCAACTCTGGATAGGCCACCACCAGGATGCAGAACATTAGGGAGGTCATGGTGCAATGGGCACCCCTTCCACGTTGGGAGGCCAGCCCCAGCTGGGCCTCCGCCATCTTCTTTGACCAGCGGTGCAGGTCCTCCCATCTCTGTGGCAGTGGGTGCTCCGCCTGTGAAAGACCCCCAGGGTCTGCACCTCCTTGATGATGGCATGCCATATACCCTTTTTCTGCTGGGCGCTGACCTGGAGGGAAAAGACAGCAGAAAAGGAAATCACTCACCCATCCGGACCGTCATACTCATTGCCCACCAGTTCCCACCCATGCCCTGATGCACATACACTGACCACCTTTCATGCTGCACTCTGGCCAGGATGCCTCAGCACTCCCCAACATGTGGCTTACATCCACAGCACTCCATACATTCATGTCCCACGCATCATGCTCACTGTGCACTCACCTGTTTGTCTGGAGGACCGTAGAGTAATGTGTACTGGGGTAAGACCCCATCCACCAGTTTCACCAACTCCTCCGCAGAGAAGGCAGGGGCACTTTCCCCAGACACATGAGCCATTGTCCCTTCCAGACACAGGTCACAGCAGCACTTGCAGTGTAGGTCCTCTCCTGTTGAAGGTCCGGAAGCAAGTGAGTGAATAGTTAGAAAATGGCAGTCACGTCCGCGGCGGTGCATACCATCACCTCCGGCGTACATCGCCATTGGCTCCTGGAACCCATAGGGCCCAATAATAACCAATGGAAAGTTGCGTGGCGGTCATTGACTGCCTACCACGACGGCGCACAACGACAGCGCAAGTACTTCATTTCCACCCGTCCCTCCTCACAGGTCAGGCAGCCACCATTTCAGGGGGGCACAGGGCATGGCACCTAGCTGCGTCACAGCAGACGCACATCAACTGACTCTCGAGTTTACATACTGCTTCTGTAAAGTAAATTATTCAACATTAGAGCAAAAGATGTGGAAATATGACCCTCTGCTCACCGTTCTCTTCCATAGGCTTCAACCACTGAGGCAGCATATGAGATGGCGGCATCCTCCGGTGTACAGACCCCTGGTGGACCTTGCAACAATGGAGGACAGACACATTATCATCACATACAGACTTTATTGTGCCACAATATAAGAACTGTGTGCCCAATTGGAGCCAGACCTGATGTCAGCTATCTTACAGCTCACAGGAATCCCCCTCTAGTGCAGGTCCTGTCAGTGCTCCATTTCCTGGCAATTGGTTCCTTCCAAACAACAGTGGAGATGGCATCAGGGATGTCTCAGCCAATGTTCTCAAACGTGTTGACCAGAGTGTTTTCTGCCCTTCTGATACACATGCGCAGCTACATTGTGTTCCCCAGGTGGATGATTTGGCCACAGTTAAGGCTGACTTTTATGCCCTGGGACATATCTCCAACATCATTGGTGCCATTGATGCTACACATGTGGCATTTGTCCCCCTCCGGAGAAATGAACAGGTTTACAGGAATAGAAAAAGCTATCACTCGATGGATGTGCAGATGGTGTGTTTGGCGGACCAGTACATCTCCCATGTGAATGCAAAATATCCTGGCTCTGTGCATGACGCCTTTATCTTGAGGAATAGCAGCATCCCATATGTGATGGGCCAACTCCAGAGGCACCGGGTGTGGCTAATAGGTGAGCCGAAGGTCCCCACCCCATTCTGGCTCCTGCTATATGTACTGCTGCCCACTAAAGGTCATCTTGTAGTATATTTCACTGTACATATACCTTGCAATGCTTTGATAATGTTGTACTAATACATTTGTGAATCATTAGACTGACTCCAGATTGGTATTTGTTTCAAGGGTGTTTATTCAGGTGCTAATAAGTATAGGTGTATGTGCAAGGAGCTGGTGGAGGAATGTCCAGGGTAGAGTCCAGTCTCTTGGTATCAAAGGTGCATTGTCCAAGGGAGCATAAGAAGGGGAGCAATGGCAGTTCAAGGTGGACAGGGTAACAGAGTGGGACAGAAGGGTGACTATCAGGAGAGTCCTATTTCCTGGCCGGGGTCTTGGCAATGTTCTCTGTCTTCTGCCTGGATCTCAGGGACCGTTTGCGGGTGGTTCTCCTTCTGCAGGGAGTGGGGTGCTGGTGGCCTGTTGGTCCTGTGGCAGGGGCCTTCTGCCCACTAGCGCCGGCAGAGGTGGAAGGCTGTTCCTCGGTTAGGCTAGTGTCAGGCGCCCATTGTTGTGCTACTGCCTCCCTCATGGTCTTGTCCATATCAGCCAGCACCCATGCAATGGTTACCAGGATGGTGTATATTTTTATTACATCATCCCTGATCCCCAGGTACTGTCCCTCCTGCAGCCGCTGGGTCGCCTGCAACGTGGCCAGTATCTGGCCCATGGTCTCCTGGGAATGGTGGTATGCTCCCAGGATTTTTGAGACTGCCTCATGGAGAGTGGGTTCCCTGGGCCTGCCCTTCCCCTGTCGCACAGCAGTCCTCTCAGCTTCCCTGTTGTCCTGTGCCTTTGTCTCCTGAACCGTGTACCCACTGCCACTGACCCCAGGTCCCTGATCGTCCTGTGTTTGTGGGGTTGCCTGGGGTCCCTGTAGTGGTGGACACACTACTGAATGACGTGTCCTGGGGACAGTGGCATGGGCCTGCTGGGAGGGTGCTGTGCTGGTGTTTCCTGAGGGGAGAGGCTCTGTGGTAGGTTGGTAATGTGGCAGGGGAACCGACTGTCCAGAGGCCCAGGTTGGTCATCCTGATCCAGGCGTGCAGAGCTGCTGTCGTCACTGTGGGCCTCTTTGGGGAGGGGGGATGTAGCTGGCACCTCCTCTCCAGTGACGTTGAGTAGGGGTCCTGTGGGGATGCAAATGCATTGTTAATGTATCTGCGTGGGCCATATTGTGCATGGGTATGTTTCCATCTATGATTGGGATTTCCCTGTCAGCTTGGCCTCCTGTTAGTGGTAATTTTGTGGGCTGGGTGAGTCTCTCGACTGCGCATGCTGGGGTGATGGGTGTCCATGCAGGTCTGTGAAGGGGGTCCATGCATTGGTGTGGCATGCAGGGCTTGGTATTGGGATGGGTGGGTTGTGATAGTGGGGTATATGTGAGGTGGTGGAGCGATGGGGGTGAGGGTAGGGGTAGGAGTTAGTGATGGCATGCAGGTAGAGTAGGGTGATGAAGAAGTTCAGATTTGACTTACCAGAGTCCAGTCCTCCTGCTACTCCTGCGAGGCCCTCAGGATGCATGATCGCCAAGACTTGCTCCTCCCATGTTGTTAGTTGTGGGGGATAAGGTGGGGGCCCGCTTCCAGTCCTCTGTACAGCAATCTGGTGTTTTGCTACCACAGATCGCACCTTCCCCCATAGGTCATTCCACCTCTTCCTGATGTCATCCCTGGTTCTTTGGTGCTGTCCCACAGTGTTGACCCTGTCCACTATTATCTGCCATAGCTCCATCTTCCTTGCAATGGACGTCTGCTGTACCTGTGATCCGAATAGCTATGCCTCTACCCGGATGATTTGTTCCACCATTACCCTTAGCTCCTCCTCAGAAAACCTGGGGTGTCTTTGGGGTGCCATGGATATGGTGCGAGTGATATGTGTGAGAATGTGTGGGCTGATGTGTGGGGTAACGTGTTGTGGTGTATGCTGTGATGTGCGTGAATGGTGTATGGGTGATGGTGTTCTGTGCCTCTGATTGAGTGGGTGATCCTCGCTTGTCTCTCTCTGTTCGCAATTTTGTTTGTGTGGAAGGGGTTGTGGGTGATGTGGGTGTGTATTTTATAGTGGTGTGAGTCTGTGGGTGTGGTGTGTGTATGTGTGTCAGGTGTGTGTAGTTTGAATTGTCCAATGTGGTGTGGTTTTGTAAGTGTGTGTGCATTTTGAGCGCAGAAGTATGTACTGCCAATAGTTTACCACGATTGGAAGACCACCGCTGTGACTCATGGGTCGTGATACTGTGGGTGTATTTCTGTTGGCATAACGGTTGGGGTTTTGCTATCGCCAGTGTATCACTGACCTTTGGTGTGGCAGACTTGTGTGGATGTCTGTATATTGGTGGATTTCTATGTGTGGGTCATAATACCCATTGTGAATTACCCAGGCGGTCACAGTATATTGACGGCCATCAGCACGATGGTAGGCAGCATTTACCGCCAGGGTTGTAATGAGGGCCTATATGCCCTACCTTAACCATACACTGCACCATGCCGTTGGGGCTACCTAGGGCCTACCTTAGGGGTATCTGACATGTAAGAAAAGGGAAGGTTTAGGCCGGCAAGTGGGTACACTTGCCAAGTCGAATTTACAGTTAATACTGCACACACAGACACTGCAGTGGCAGGTATGAGACATGATTACAGAGCTAATTATGTGGGTGGCACAACCAGTGCTGCAGGACCACTAGTAGCATTTGATTTACAGGCCCTGGCACCTCCAGTGCACTTTACTAGGGATTTACTAGTATATCAAATATGCCAATCATGGATAAGCCAATTACATACACATTTTGTAAAGGAGCACTTGCATTTTAGCACTGGTTAGTAGTGGTAAAGTGCCTAGAGTAACAAAAACAGTAAAATCAGAGTCCAGCACACATCAACAACCTGGGTGTAGGAAAGTACCATCTTGCCTGGCATGTTACCCCCATTTTTACTTGTGTGTCAGTTTGTTTTTGCCTGTGTCACTGGGATCCTGCTAGCCAGGACCCCAGTGCTCATAGCTTGTGGCCTATATGTGTTCCCTGTGTGGTGCCTAACTGTATCACTGAGGCTCTGCTAACCAGAACCTCAGTGTTTATGCTCTCTCTGCTTTTAAAATTGTCACTGCAGGCTAGTGACCATTTTCACCAATTCTGATTGGCACACTGGAACACCCTTATAATTCCCTAGTATATGGTACCTAGGTACCCAGGGTATTGGGGTTCCAGGAGATCCCTATGGGCTGCAGCATTTCTTTTGCCACCCATAGGGAGCTCAGACAATTCTT
Source organism: Pleurodeles waltl (assembly GCF_031143425.1). NCBI lineage: Eukaryota > Metazoa > Chordata > Amphibia > Caudata > Salamandridae > Pleurodeles > Pleurodeles waltl. Next base: position 677,410,680 of record NC_090436.1, read on the forward strand.
ACACAGGACTGCCACTGCAGCCTGAGTGAAATAACGTCCACGTTATTTCACAGCCATTTACCACCGCACTTAAGTAACTTATAAATCACCTATATGTCTAACCCTCACTTAGTGAAGGTGAGGTGCAAAGTTACTAAGTGTGAGGGCACCCTGGCACTAGCCAAGGTGCCCCCACATTGTTCAGGACAATTTCCCCCAGACTTTGTGAGTGCCGGGACACCATTACACGCGTGCACTACATATAAGTCAATACCTATATGTAGCTTCACAATGGTAATTCCGAACATGGCCATTTAACGTGTCTAAGATCATCGAATTGTCCCCCCATGCAAAATATGGTATTGGGGTGCCAATCCCATGCATCCCGGGGGCTCCAGCATGGACCCCGGGTAATGTCAAACTAGCTCTCTGGGGTTTTCTCTGCAGCTACCGCTGCTGCCAACCCTCAGACAGGTTTCTGCCCTCCTGGAGTCTGGGCAGCCCAGTCCCAGGAAGGCAGAACAAAGGATTTCCTCTGAGAGAGGGTGTTACACCCTCTCCTTTTAGAAATAGGTGTTAAGGGCCTGAGAGGAGTAGCCTCTCCTTGCCTCTGGGGATGCATTGAAGGGCACCATTCCTTGCATTAAACCAGTCTACACCGGTTCAGGGATCCTCCAGCCCCTTCTCCTGCATGAAATTGGACAAAGGAAAGGGGAGTGACCACTTCCCTGTCCATCACCACCCCGGGGGTGGTGCCCAGAGCTCCTCCAGTGTGTCCCAGACCTCTGCCATCTTGAATGCAGGGCACAATGGAGACCTCTGAGTGGCCAGTGCCAGCAGGTGACATCAACCCCTCCTGGTTAGGTAGCCAATCCTCCTCTGAGGGCTATTTAGGGTCTCTCCTGTGGGTTTCTCGTCAGATAATGAATGCAAGAGCTCACCAGAGTTCCTCTGCATCTCCCTCTTAAACATCTGCCAAGGATCGACAGCTGACTGCTCCAGAACGCCTGCAAAACTGCAACAAAGTAGCAAGAAGACAACCAGCAACATTGTAGCACCTAATTTTGCCGGCTTTCTCGACTGTTTCCTGGTGGTGCATGCTCAGAGGGCTGTCTGCGTTCACCCTGCACTGGAAGCCAAGAAGAAATCTCCCGTGGGTCAACGGAATCTTCAACCTACTAATGCAGGCACCAAACTTCTGCATCACCGGTCCTCTGGGTCCCCTCTCATCTTGATGAACGTGGTCCCTGCCACACAGGAGCTGGATTCAAGTGACCCCGACAGTCCAGTGGTCCTTCTGTCCAAATTTGGTGGAAATAAGTGCTTGCCTTCCCACGCCAGACAGTAATCCTGTGTACTGTGTGAACTGCAGCTGCTAGGGCTTCTGTGCACTCTTGCGAGGATTCCTTCGTGCACAGCATAGCCCAGGTCCCCAGCACACGTCCTGCATTGCTCAAATCACTGAGTTGACCACCGGCTTCGTGGGACCCTCTATTGTTGTGTTGAGACAACTGCTGTGCTCAGATTTCTTGAACACCTGTTCAAGTACTTCTACAGGTGCTGCCTGCTTCTGCATGGGCTCTCTCTGTTGCTGAGTGCCCCCTCTGTCTCCTCCTCCAAGGAGCTACCTCCTGGTCCTTCCTGGGCCCGGGCAGCACACATTATCTTCAACCATGACGTTTGCAGCTAGCAAGGCTTGTTTGCGTGCTTTCTGCATGGAAACAACTCTGCATCCTCCAGCATTCCATGGACATTTTCTGACCAAAGGAGAAGTTCCTGGCACCTTCCGTTGTTGCAGAATCTTTGGCTTCTTCCACCCGGAGGCAGCCCTTTTGCACCTCCATTCGGGGTTTAGTGGGCTCCTGCCCCCCCTGGACACTTGCGTGACTCTTGGACTTGGTCCCCTTCCTTTGCAGGTCCTCAGTTCCAGGAATCCATCTTTAGTGCTTTGCAGTCAGTTGTTGCCTTTGCAGAATCCCCTGTCTCGACTTTACTGTCTTTCTGGGGTAGTAGGGTAACTTTACTCCTACTTTTCAGGGCCTTGGGGTGGGGTATCTTGGACACCCTTATTGTTTTCTTACACTCCTAGCAACCCTCTACACACTACACTAGGCCTGGGGTCCATTTGTGGTTCGCATTACACTTTTGGAGTATATGGTTTGTGTTGCGCCTAGGCCTATTGCATCCTATTGTATTCTACAGTGTTTGCACTACTTTTCTAACTGTTTACTTACCTGATTTTGGTTTGTGTGTATATTTTGTGTATATTACTTACCTCTTAAGGGAGTATATCCTCTGAGATACTTTTGGCATATTGTTACTAAAATAAAGTACCTTTAATTTTAGTAACTCTGAGGGGCATATTTATACTCTATCTGCGCCGAATGTGCGTCAAACATTTTGACGCACATTCAGCGCAAACCTTGCCCCATAGTTAAACTATGATGCCCGAACCCGCCTTCCGTTAATCATATGCAAGATAGGCGTTCCTGTCCAAAAAATGACTTAAACGGCCGTGCGTCGTATTTATGCTTTCGAGCAAAAACACCGCACGGCCGGGAGGCAGAGCCGGAAAATGACGCACAGCCCGATTTGCATAAAAAATTAACGACTGGGTCAGGGCAGGCGTTTAAATGGGGAAAACACACCTGTATTTAATAAGAACACACAGAAGCCACAGCAGAGCAGCAGAGCAGCAGAACAGCAAAAGGGAGACATAGAGGTGCTTCTCATCCAGCGTGCACACAGACGCAGAGCCCAGCAACAACAACAGCAGCTACCACAACACCAGCAGGAACCCCAAAAGCAGCGCAGAAGGCAGGAGAGGATATTCCGCACCAGAACAACCCTTTGTGGCCTCAGGGAACATGACATCATCCAGAGGTACGGGTTGAACTGGCAGGCCATTCAGCAGCTGCTTTGCAACATATAGCCACAGTTGGCACCCACCTTGCTGACACCCCGCACCATCCCAACAGAAACCAAGCTGCTTGCCGTACTTCACATGCTGGCAAGTGGCTCTTTTCAAACAACTGGTGCCCTGGTTGCCGGAATATCACAGCCATCATTCTCTGCCTTTTTGCCCAAAGTATTGGATGCCATCATTGAAATCACACCCGCCACATCTGCTTCCCTAACACACTGCAGAAGCAGCAAGAAACAAAACAGGAGTTTTACCTCATTAGTGGCTTCCCACATGTCCTTGGTGCAATCGACTGCACACATGTACGTCTTGTGCCACCTGTTGCAACTGAACACCTCTACAGCAACAGGAAACACACACATTCCATCAATGTGCAGGCCATTGTCGATCACCAAGGATTGATCACCAACATCATGGCAAAATATCCTGGGAGTGTCCATGACTCATTCATCTTCCATCACAGCACCATCAATCAACACTTCCAGGATGGATGGTATGGCAATGGACTACTTGTTGGTAAGTACAGAAACCTACTTATATACACACTGCACAGCAACCCTTTAGGACACACAACACATACACCACAACAGCAACATGTCGACAGGAACACACTGAGGTCATGACATCGCTAGCCATGTTTCATAGGTCAACATTGAACCTGTCACACATCTGAAATTAGTGTACAGTCTAATGTGAAGAAGACAATGATCACAACGTCATCTCACCCCCAGTGAAGATACAGGGACACCTGTATCACAAGTCACAATGCTAGGGAGTGCACACTGTACTGCAAATCCCAAAACATACTGCTGACAACCGGTCAGCAGCCAAACACTCGTTCAGCCAAGGAAACAACACAATGCAGATGGTACATCCTACAAGCCTAGGATGCAACACAATAACACAAAAGAGTCACAGACAACAAAAGACACCTACTGGCATGCAAGGTGATATCAATGGGGCAAGCTACATCAACATGATCCCATTCATTTTCTCTTTCAGCTGATCAGGGGTATGGGATCCAGCCATGGATAATGACACCATTTGGTAACCCAAGCACTGCAGCAAAGCGTGCCTACAATGACGCACATAGGAGGACACGCAGCATAGTCGAGAGGACCTTCGGCATCCTCAAGTCGAAATTCAGGTGCCTCGACATCAATGGTGGTAGCCTCCTTTATTCCCCTGAAATGGTCTGTAAGATCATTCTAACATGTGCCATCCTGCACAAAATTTGCATAAGAAGGAACATTCCCCTCTTGGAACCAGAGCCACACATGCCTGAAGAGGAGGAAGAGGAGGATGGTGGCCTGCAACATGAGTGGGAACAACAAAACACAGCTGCTGGATTGCGTAGGCACCAACATATCGTGAACAATTTCTTTTAAAGATAATCACCATCACCACTGTATGAACTAATTTAAATAAACACCGATAATAATCACCATAGCATGGTCAGGCTAATCATTTTTGCTCACCTTTATCTCTAACTATCAGAATAAGAGTGTAGCCACATGGAGCATTGCTGATATACCGATCAGGACACAGAAAATCCCAGAGCAATTATGATGCGTATCATACAACGGTCACATACACAAACACTGTAAATGACATATATCCTGTACATTTCACCTTTGAAGGGCAATAGCAGAGGACCACACCTATTTCACACATACATGTTGGGAACATGGTTCATCGCAGCATAGGCCACACAACTAAGACACCATCACTCAATAAGGGGAAAACAAGCCTCATACATGAGGCAGTTGATGTGCTATTGCATTGGTAACAGTAATGTATGACCAGACCCTTGACAGCAGTAAGTCCAACTGCATCCAATCTTTGCAAGGACTATCTGTGACTAGAGTTCCAAATAAGCAGAAGATAGACAGCACAAGTGCCACACATATGACAAGCATTGCGCACATGACATTCCATGTACATGTCAGCCCATTTCCTAACTCCTGACACACCCAAGCTCCTGGTCACAACCCACCTGTCTTAAGAGGTCCCTGGAATAGTAATATGTGTACCCCGATAATCCCTTCTCTACACACACAGACAAACAATAGTAATCCAGTGTGCTACACGCTTTCCTATGGTATACCATTGTCATAGTACATCTGATTGCATGAATGTCAGGTCAATGAATACACTGGCTTGTAGTTACTAAGCCCTGTTAGCACCTGTAGATTGCTTCCCATGTGAAAGGTACTGTTGGCCATTTGAATGCAAATCTCACATACAGGACTTGTGAGAAACAGATGGAGCACACACCTGTGATCACCGCCATGCACACCACCCATCTGAACACGTACTGCCCCTGCTGATGCCTGGAACATCATAGAAGTTGCCATTTTGTCAAATGCACCATTATGCATTGCTAGTAATTAAGCCATGTAACACAGCCCTTGGGTTCATGTTTCACCTTCAAAAACACAGGACATACAAAGTTTTACATGTCAACTGTCTTGTTCTTCCTCAGACCAGTCTTAGTCAGACCACTGATTATCTAACTTTTGAAATTGCTGGATCCTGATTGACCCTGCATCCTGTCAGCCTGAGTGGCACGTGTCTGTGCGTTACCCTAAGGATTCCTTGTGGCTACATATGTACCACACTTGTTTTACCAAACCTCTCATTCCTCAGAGGGTATTTTGTCATGTGCTTCATCAATGCATACCCAAATACATTGTATAGCATCATCTGCCTTTTAATTGTACCATATTTGTTAAATTGTTTTTGAATACCAAAATCATGGCCCACCCCTTGTCTGAGTCTCATGTATGCATGAACGACAAAGTGTGACTGTGTCCCATCAAAGCAATACCCACCACAGGGGAAGTGATTAATCTCAAAGGAATGGCTTCTGGGTACCGGGTGGCATGGTCCACCAAGACCAGGATAAACCTGTTGCCCATGGCTGGCTTGGGATCCAGAGGCCCCACAATTTCAATGCCTACCCTCTCAAAGGGAGTACTGACAACAGGCAAAGGCTGGAGGGGAGCCTTACATTTCCTCCCACTCTTGCCACCTGCCTGGCAAGTCTGACACGAACTGCAATGTGCATCTGAGTGCACATTAGGGGCCAGTAAAAGTGGGTGACAAGCCTCTCAAAGGTCTTGTCCTGCCCCAAATGTCCAGCTAAAGGCACATCGTGAGCCAACCCCAGTATGAAGGCCTGAAGCACTGTGGTACCACCAGCACATGGGCTGAACCAGGCTCAGGAACCTTAGGCTCGCTATACAGAAGGTTACCCTCCGAATAGATCAGGTGTGATCCTGGCTCCTTGCCAACCACCTGGTCTGCAGCCTGCTGCCGCAAACCCTCCAAAGTAGGGCATGACTTCTGTGCTGCACAGAATGCTTCCCTGGCGGGCCCCCTTTCTGCTGCCACTGCAACAGCTCAGGGACCTCCCCCAGTTCAGCCACCTGTTCCCCTGTAGACTCCGGGGCATCACCCTCAGGCTCCGCCTCCTCCCGGACCGTCAGAACTTCTGAGGACGGTTTCCAGTGCCCCCTGCCCTTCCTCTTCTTGGCGGTCCCCTGGGCCACTGTTTCAGGCTCCAGGGGCTCTTGATTACCCTGACAGACTGCCATTGACCAGGTGGATAGGCGTACCCACCCAGGCAGACACAACCTCTCCAAGTTAGACCTGTGTTCCATCTCTTTCCAAGGGGAATCCTCCAGGTCATTGCCTAGCAAACAATCAACAGGCAGGGTTGGACTCACAGCTACCTCCAAGGAACCTGAGACCCCCCCACTCAAAAGGAACCTGCTCCACTCTGCACAAGCGCTCTGAGTTGTTCACTGCAACTACTTGGTGAAGTACCCAGGGATCTATCTGCTCTTCAGACACCAGCTGACTTCTCACTATAGTCACACTGGCTCCTGTGTCTCTCATAGCCTCCACCCTCTGTCCATTAATGGTCACCCACTGCCTGTATTTCTCAGTGTTTTCAGGCACTAGGGTTCTCTGGACCATCTCACTGTCCCCTTGTGAGACAAGTCCATCTCAGCTGGTTCCCACCCACCTGAAACCAACTCCTCCCCAAGCGCTACACTGGCCAAACCCTGGGACGGCACACCAGTGGGTGCCGGTGTACTTTTGGGGCATTTGAGGTCCCCCCTCACATGACCTACCTGGTCACATGCATAGCACTTACGTGGGGGACCACCTGTCACAGGCTTCCCTTTGGAGAACCATGGCTTCTTCTCACTGGGGGGTTGGGAATCCTTACCCTGGGAATCAGTTTGGGTCCCTTTAGAGAACTCCCCCTGTTTACCCTTACCCCCCCTTTCTTCTGAGAGGGTCCCTCCCCTATACCTCTTTTGGACCCTGGTGCTCTCCCAGCGGTCCACTTCCTGCACAAGCTTCCTGGGGTCAGTCAGCTTGCTGTCAATCATGTGCTGGTTCAGCTCTGGTAAACATAAACTGTACAAGTGCTCCCAAGCAATCATTTTGTAAAGCCCATCATGCATAGTTACCTTACTGCCCTTCACCCAACCATCCAGTGACCTGGAATAAGAATCAACATATTCCAACCATGTTTGGGATTCCTTCTTCTTGTAGGACCTAAACTTATCCTTGTACTGCTCACGGGTAAGACCATACCTTGTAAGCATGGCATCCTTCATGCTAGAGTAGGTGAGATTCTGATGATCCCCTAAGGCTGTCAGTGTATCCCTCCCCTCTACCTCAAAGCGCTTCCACGGACCCCCCAATGAGCTTCATGGACCAGATTCATGTGGAGAGCAGACTCATACCCCTTGAACCACAAGTATATGTCATGCTCCCGCTTGTAATCTTTCACAAGGTCTTTCGGAATGTACACCCTCCTCTCAGGCTGCACTGTAGGATTGCTGCCACCATCTCTACTTGACTGGCTTATATGATCCATCTCTCTCAAACTAAGCTCATGAGCCATCGCTAACTTCCTCTCCTCAAGGGCTAGCCTTCTCTGCTCCAATTGGTACTCACTTTCCACCTGTCTGTCCTGTAACTCCTCAGGTGTCAAACCCTTAGATGAGACACTGCTACCTGCCATGGAGACCTTCTCTCTGGACATAACAGGCCCACCCACAATACCATTGTGTACGGAACACTCTTCCTCCTCCTCCTCATCTCCCTCATCCTCTGTGTGCCCTTCAGTGCTCTTGGCTGTCACCCAGGCCATCAGCGCCTTTTGCAGCTCCTCCTTTCTGGATGAGCTCTTAAGGGACAGTCACAACTTTTACAGAACTGCTTCAACTGAGCCTTGGTATAAATCTCCAATTTCTCAAGGTCAAAGTCAGCTCCAACTGATGCATCTCCAGCTTGGGACGTGATGAAGATTCAAAAACAAGTGCAAAGTTCCATAGGCAGAAAAACAAGTTCCCAAATGAAGTTGCAAAGAAAGTCATTCAAGGAATCAGCAAAAAAATGGAAGTAGAACAAAAACAGTCCCAAAGAGAAATAAGCAAAAATATCACCAAACAAGTAGTATGTGGTCACATAGTGGTCTGCTCTCAAAATAGTAGTGTACACTTAATCACTGTATGCTTAGCAGAGAAGTAGGCTTAACTTCAGAATGCTAGGTATAAAGCATTTGTACCAACACACACACTAACGTAAAGACAAAAATCCACAATACCCAAGTCAAGTTATCAATTAAAAAGCAAAAAGAGTCTTTATGTAGTTTAAAACACACACTAACACTATTAGCGTGAAAAAGTACTTTGGGTGCATCAAAAATAACCTCACACGGGTGAGTGTGCATCAAAAAGGGCTTGCGATGCATTGATTCCACTCATGAGTGGGACCTTGCATCATTTCTCCTTTCGTCAGGTCAGGCGCATTGTTCCTTCTCTCTGCAGGAGAGTGATGCATTGATCCGGTCAGCACTCTCGGGTATGGGCAGTCCTTGCATTGTTTTACACGCAGAGGGGTACTTGTGGCGGAAATCCAGCCGCACGATGATTCAAAACACACGCAGCGTGGGCTTCGATCTCTGAGTCTCTGTCAGCGATGCTGCGCATCATTTCTCCTGCTCCGTGCGTTGATTCTTCAGTCGCGTTTCCGGTGAGCGTAGATTTTCAGGCGAGGAGCTGGCGGCACTTCATTTCTTCAGTCGTAGATCGGAGTCGCGTTGATCTTTTCCCCCCACAGTGCTCTGTGCGTGGATTTCCTTTTCTTTAGGCTGCCAGTTTCTCCTTTCAGGGTCCCAGGAACTGGATGGGCACCACCGAGCAGAGGAGGAGTCTCTCCAGAGGCTCCAGGTGCTGGCAGAGAGAAGTCTTTGCTGTCCCTGAGACGTCAAACAACAGGAGGCAAGTTCTAATTCAAGCCCCTGGAGAGTTCTTCTAAAGATGGAAGGTACACAAAGTCCAGTCTGTGCCGTCTTACTCTGGCAGAAGCACCAACTGCAGGATAGCTCCACAAAGCACAGTCATAGGCAGGGCAGCTCTTCTTCCTCAGCTCTTCAGCTCTTCTCCAGGCTGAGGTTCCTCTTGTTTCCAGAAGGGTTTCTAAAGTCTGTGGTTTTGGGTGCCCTTCTTATACCCAATTTCTCCTTTGAAGTAGGCCTACTTCAAAGTAAAGTCTCTTGAGAATGTGAAATCCTGCCTTCCCCAGGCCAGGTGTCAGACACTCACCAGGGGGGTGGAGACTGCACTGTGTGAGGACAGGCACAGCCCTTTCAGGTGTGAGTGACCACTCCTCCCCTAGATGAAAAGTCTAACACACTCCATCTAAATAACTATGCCAGGGTTAAATGGGGATCTCGGGTGAACTCCTGGGCTCAATACCTTTTAGAAGGGGAGTAAGACAGGGATGCGTGGTAGCGCCTACTCTCTTTTCATTATATGTCAACAACACTGTGCAGCATCTCCAACACTGCAATCATGATTCCACAAAATTGGGAGAGGCCCAAGTACCAGCGCTACTATTAGCAGACAATACCATTCTCCTATCTCAGACACCAAAGGGGCTGCAAAGTCTGCTAAACAGATTTAGCGTTTATTGTATTATAAAGGGTCTAGAAAAAAACTCCAGTAAGACACAATCTATGGCTATATGCCCACATAAGTCCTTCAGGAAAAACATTATTGTCCAAATCCAGCAACTGGAGCATGTGGCAAACTTCAACTACCTTGGTATTACAATAAACTCAAAACTGTTGTGGATCTCTTCAGTAAATACATCCAAATCCACCCTGTTGCAAAACACTTGTACCATTGCAAGAAAAACAATCTACTGAATGCAAAGCAGTCACCAGACTTGGAGGTTTATAAATACAGGGCTGAAACAACAGCCCTCTATGGGGTGGGGGTGCGGGTGGTGCAATTTGAGCACACTCATCATCACCATCACGTTACTTTATTTCGGTAAAAAACATACCATAAAAGTGCAGTACATAACAATCCAGAAAAAGATTATAAAAGGAGTACCAATAAAATAGATAACAGACTCTAAAAACAGAAATGTTAAAAACAAGATAAAACAATAGTATATATTTTTTTATCTTTCTTCATAAGTATAATGCTTGGGAAACATCCAGTCCCAACTAAAGCATCAAGCTAATAAACTTGCACTTAAATACAACAAATGTGCACTATAATACCTGCTTCTAAAAACTACTACCAAGCTAAAAACTACTCACTATAGATGAAAACAAATTTGTGAGAAATTTGCTAAGTTTGCCTAATTGTACACCTAGGACACCAGTATGTTATGACATCATCATTAGGAGAATAGAGCATCAGGCCGCATTGAGACCCCTATTATTTTGGGTTTATTTATGGGTTACACATAAACTCACTTGACACAAAGAGGGATTAAAGGAAATTATGCGGTTTGATAACCCCACTATATTTGCCTGGTGTTGTCATGTCCAGTTTTGGGTCAGCAAATAGGTCTGAGCTGCTTCTGGGATGCTACCAACCAACTGACAGTACACTCAAAAAAAGTTTTAAAACGCCACTGTTGGGAATTTACACTTAATAGTGTCCACTGTAACCCTAGTGTTGGGAGGCTCACCACAACATGTTTGCGTGTCAAACCACTTCCAGCTGTTGAGGCTTACTTGGACTATGTACAACCTCATCTAGAGAAATCTCTTCATATGAAGTTTCGCTTTGATACTCTTCTCATCAAATCAAACACATCCAGATGGTCATTAAAGCCTACTCATAAGGGGAAGGACCATTACATGTTATGCACTTTAAGCGTGAAAGAAGACCTTGCACAGATTCTATTCTTTTGCTTGACATACACCATTCCAAGAAGGCAGCGGATCAAGCCATTGTGCTGCAACATGGGGACCAGGAAATTTTTAGAAGCACTACAAATTTTACAAACGGATACATCCCAGGCCATAGTTTTTAGTCTTAGTAGATTGCTCTTTGCTGTAAACCTACTACGCAAGGGAAAGGGTTTGAAATTTTAACTAATAGACTGAGTAGATTTATCACATTAATTTTAACTTTTTTATTTGATTTATTTCCTTTTAAAGAATTGAAAACGAATTGAAATTGTTTGTGATTGTTGCTGATTTCCATGTTGCACTGTTTTACATGACATGCTGTTGTTGTCTTTTCATGGTTTTTAAACAAAAAAAAGCTATGATGATGATGAATAAACTGCACATGGGTTTATATCACAATATTGAATCGGATAATATACTGCACACAGATTTCGTAAATAGACTATCGTCTATCACAATATCATAATGGTAGGTAAATATAGGTAAGTATAGACTTACTATCCTTAGCTCCACATTTACGAACCTTAAAAATATATACATTATCAAGTGACTATATGTAGAGTTGAGAATAGTAAATCTATACTTACCTGTACATACTTTCCTTCACAATATTGTGATAGTCGAGATTCTGTAAACAATATTTCTGCAGGACGATATTTAAAACATGATATTTTGGTAGAACAGCATATGTAACAATATCCGCTATAAGATGCCCTACATTTGTCCATTCCATATTTTTGTTCTAAGTACAGGAACTTGTACATCAGCAATCAGTTTCTCCTTGTTTGAGTTTAGACCTATTACAGAGAATTAATGCTATTAATGCTCAGGATGCACACCCGCAGTTACACTCATTTATTTCAACAGAGTCGACTGTCCACTCCAACACCGAACAGCACTACACCATTCTTTTTATTTATAATAAAACTAAGAAAAATATATTAGAACATATGTATTTGTTTTTTAGTTCAATTTTATTTTATAAATGCCACTAATACAAGTGTCAGCTTGATAGCAGCCTTGTAATGATTGTGACAATACGTTTAGTTATCAACTTAGGAAAACTCTAAGGGCCACATGTATGTAGGTTCAGATTTGCGACTCGCAAGGGGGTCGCAAATGTCCACCTCATGAGTATTTATGAGGTAGGTCGCAATTTGCGACCCCCTTGGGAATGGTGGCCCTCACAGTCTGTGACTGCTTCTCAATAAAGCAGCTTTTTTTTATTTTTTTGTAATGCAGCCCGTTTTATGCATTACAAAAACAAAAAATGAAACGTTTTTGTTTAATTTTTACAGAGCAGGCAGTGGTCCATATGACCACTGCCTGCTCTGAAAAAATGTTTACAGTGACATTCACAGCGGTGACATTCACCCTTTTACAGTGACATTCACCCTTTTGCGAATGGGTTAGCACCCATTTGAAATGGGTGCAAACTGTGATTGTTTTGCGACCGCGACCGCGTTCGCTGTCACAAAACAATCCTACATTGCACTGCGAGTCGCAATTAGGAAGGGAACACCTCTTGCTAATTGTGAGTCACAAACCCGTTTTGCGATTCGGTAACCACGTTACCAAATCGCAAAAACGGGTTTGTGCATCGCGATGTGCTTTATGCACATCGCAAGCAGCCAAATTCACTGTTTGCGAGGTGCAAAAAGCTACCTACATGTGGCCCTTAGTAAACAAAGCCAGATACAAAGGGACAAGTAAAAAAAAAAGTTGTTTTTCCTTTCAATGATCTATAATACTAATTAGGTAAATTGAGAATATTTGTAACCTTTTGAATCTCCTTTGCCTCTTTCCTTAAATTATATTTCTCATCTAGGGACATCCCGCCATGGTTTTACCTCGCGGTCTATTTATATTTATTTGTATTGACTCAGTTTTTGGGCTTTCGGACCTTTGTTCCAATGTAGTAACCAATAGTATGAGTAACTCTTCTTCCTTTAACATACTAAGGACAGTGTGAAACCTCTATAGACATTACCTGTTGTCTGGCTAAACAACTCAGTTATATTTCTTATCACTCTCTACTTATTAAAGAAGGTCATTCATGCACTACACTATGCCACTATGTACTTTGAAAATAGCTGATTCACTAACCTCCATTACTTCTTAACATTGTTCATGTTGTTCTACCCACTGGCATGAGGATCAGCGCCTAATGGGAATTTTGAGTATAGCTTTCACAAAAGTTGCTTAAATCAAGGTTTCTGATGGTTCTTCTTCTTTATCCTTTAATAAGGAGTCCACCGTTCATCTCGCAGCACACATTAATGTAAGAGTCAGTAAAGTAAATCCTGGCCAGGGTTACAAACACTCGAAACTTTCCAATGATTAGCATGAAAAAGGTCATGGAGTGTTTACATAAACAAAACCCTTCCCTGGGACTAACTCCATTAAAGGTCTTCTAATGATGCAGTCTCATTATACAAGGGCTCTACACCAGGATTCCTCAATAATAAATATAATAACACAAAATTTAGAATTAAATGTAGGAATTAGTACATTTATTTTTTTAAAAAACTGATTTAAATGAATTGTATTTTCTTAATGACTAGGGCATGATTTTAAATACATATATTTAAAAGTCTAAGGATTCATGAATCTAGCATAGAATTTGTCATTCCTGTAAAAAAGTGAAAACAAATATTCAAAGCATAACTGCCGTACGTGACCAATGGCCACACATGGTAGTTGGCCAAACACAGTGGAGAGGGAGAAGATTCTCGCAGTTGTTTCAGTGAATTTAGAATTAATAAAGTGTGCTTAATTAACATGAATGATTCGCAAATAAAATAATTGAGCGGTATGTGACATAACCATGACTTCAAAGTTGACATGAGTAGGCCTCCGATTAATTTGCAGTTGTTGTACATTTGCACATTTTTTTAATGGTTTCTCCTTTCTGTCTCTGTGAAGATCGAGATAAAATGTGTCCTTCAACATTTTTTAAATACCCCCAATCCGAGCAGTTTTATGGTCCAGTTTCTCTTGTACCTCAAAGTGTATTATTCTTTGTGCTTCTAATATTCCAAGAATAAGGAGCTAAGCTCAACTGCATTTTTACAAGGCCACCCCTATTAAGCATGTCCTTTTTACGGTAGGTTCTTTAATGTTGTACATAGACATAGAATATATCAGGATTTTTTACCTTTTACTTAGAGAGGAGGGTTCACATTAGTTTGCTATTGAATAAGTACTTAGTTTTTTAGGATTGTTCTTTTTAAAACCGAACAAGTCCTTTGACAATTTATTCTTTCTCTCCTTATTTGCCATATGCTAGACTGAAATAGATTCTGGCTATTAACCAGAATAACTGTCTATTATTTGCATTTTGTGCATTTTGATTAGAACTGACTAATATTGCCTTATGCGATGATTCTATTTTTTATTTATCATTTTGTGCAGAACGAATTTAAAGTACAAACAACATAAAGTCAAACAGTTCTTCATATCTCAGATGGAGCATGTAATCTGTGTTTCACGTACCAAAATGCCAAAAGTGTAGTGAGCCAAAGTCGCTCACTACAACAGCATAATGCAGTGGAGTGAAGCGAATTCACACTTCACACTCCACACTCCACACTAATAGGGAAGGTTTGGGATAGTCAGAAAGTAAGCTATATGGGGACCCTATATATCCTTAGGTCGTGAGGACACCAGCAGTTCCTCAGCATATAGTTCCAATTTCTCTTTGCAGCATAGCATATCTGATCACCTTTGCTGTTTAGTACGTGCCTCACGTTACCTTCATGATTTTGACTTTGAAACTTGTCTGGTGTATGTTATTTGGTGTGGTTTATCTCTAATTCTGGGGAATTGTCCTTTAGGACATATACAAAGTCCCCAATTTCACAAATGAGTGCTTAAGAAAATAATTTAGTGTCAACAAAATCACCCACACAGCAGTCCAGGCACTGCAGCTAAACTCCAACTGCACAGACCTGAACAACATGTGCTTGTAGAGGTGACTACCCAGAGATGAACAGTTGCAGGTGTAAGGCCTCACCCTTTAGAAAACCATCTTTGCCCATGCCCGAAAGCCGTACACTGTTGGCATTGGCTGCCCATGACAAGTTGAGAAGATAGCCTGGCATACAAAATTCAATGCTTATGATCTCACAATATTTCTACCAATAGATAAAAACAATGAAAAGTGTAATGTAATTACATAACAACACAAAATCAGTATCACTTCAAAATACTAAAATCATAGGGCCTGATTCACAAACTATAACTTGCAGTAAGTTTTATAGTACAACAGAAGTATTACAAAACTCACTAAAAAGTGTTATTCACAAACTGGAGTGTTGTAGTGAATTACAATTTTGTAGTAAGTCCCTGCCTCTATTATAGTCCATGGAAGGATGTGCAGTACCAGTGGTTGGTCATGTGCAGTGCTGGACTTACTACAAAAGTGTAAGTTTACTACAAACCTGTAAATTACCACAAAAGTGAAGTTTGTGAATACGAAACTAGTAAGCTGTAAACTTTACTCAAAAGAATACTTTAACTTTGTGAATCAGGCCCATAGTAATTTCTGTCAAAGTAGCAAGGTCCCCCGTGGACTTACCACACTTAAGAGTGCACTTCTGTGGCATCTGGTATCATTTTAAAGTCAAGCCTGTCTTGCAGGCTGGCTTTAAAATAAAACTGTGTCCAAATTTGGCTTTCGTAGTGAAAGCACTTCCAAAGTCTACAACTACGTTTTTAATACCTTCCCTAAGGTCTGCCCTAGGTGTGCCCCAAGCGGATCACAGACTTAAATGACAAGTTCAGTAGGAGATGGGATGTTCTCCTCCCATGCTTGCTGTTTGCTTACCATGATGTGTCACAGAAAGAGATTGGCTTTAGCCCCTTTGAGTTACTGTTTGGCCGCCCTGTCATAGTTTTTGGCTAGGGAAGCTTAGGAGAAGCCCCTGAAAGAGCCCAAACAAGATGTGCTGGATTATGTGCTAGGCCTCCGGTCCCGCATGGCAGAGTACATGAAGAGAGCAAGCAGTAACCTGGAGGCCAGCGAAGAGCTTATTAAGGTTTTGTATGATCAAAAGGCTACCATGCTTGAGTACCATCCAGTACAGTTGTTGTGGGTGTTAGAGCTTGTAGCTCCCAGGGTCCTTCAGGACAAATGGACAGGGTCCTACCTCATTCTGAAGAAAAAAGGGGAAGCCACCTACTTGGTGGACCTTCGCACCCCTGGGTGTCCTCATCTGGTACTCCATGTCAACAGACTGAAACCACACCAAGACAGGGCGACATGAGGATGTTGACAGTCGCAGATGGAGGAGGGAAGGAGGAGAGTCAGCCTCTGCCAGACCTCCTGTCCGCCAATTCACAAGATGGGTCAGTGGAGGAAGTAGTACTCTCTCCTGAGTTGACAGACCAGCAGTAGAAAGACAGCAGAAAAGTGTTGAAGCAGTTTGCTGAGCTGTTCTCCTTGGTCTCTGGACTCACTGCATGGTGTGTCCTTGACACAGACACTGGTGACAGCCTACCTGTCAAAAACAGGCTGTGCAGGTTGTCTGACCAGCTCAAAGCAAGCATCAAGACAGAAGTAGCCAGGATGCTGGAGTTGGGGTACATTGAGCCCTCTGACAGTCCATGAACCAGTTCAATGGTGCTGGTACCCAAGCCTAATCCTCAAGGGGAAAGAAAGAACTGAGAATTTGTGTGGACTACAGAGGTTTGAATATAGTCACCAAGACTGATGCTTACCCCATATCTAGAGATAATAAGCTCATTGACAGTTTGGCGGTTGCAAAGTTCCTGAGCACATTGTATTTGACCTGAGGTTACTGGCAGGTTGCCCAAAGCTCAGGAGCACAAGAGAGGTCAGCATCTTCCACCCAAAAAGGCCACTTTCAGATGAAGTTCAAAGTGATGCCTTTTTGCTTGAAGAATGCCCCACCACCTCCCAAGGTTGGTGAACAGAATCCTGTGTAGGTTGGAATCCTTCAGGGCAGCTTACCAGGGTGATATAGCTGTATTCAGTTCCACTGGTAAGAAGTACCTGGTACACCTGAGGGAAGTGCTGTAGGCCCTGCAGGAGTGGCCCTGCCTATCAAGGCAAGCAAAAGCCAGATAGGGCAAGGTCATTTTCGGTAATCCTCTCCTACCCAAGATCCAGACAGTCCTTTATTGGGAAGGTCCTAAAACTCAGACACGGATCAGGGTCTTTTTTTCTCCTGGCTAGGTACTACAAAATGTTTGTGAAGCACTATGGGACAACTGTGGCTCCCCTGGCAGAACCTACCTCAAAGAAGCAGCCCAGGTAGGTAATTTGGCACCAGAGTGTCAGCAGGCCTTTGACACTCTAAAGGAGCCTATGCATTCAGCATTAGCCCTACTGGTCATTGACTACAATAAGTAGTTTATTTTTCAGACAGATGCTTCAATCCATCAACCAAGATTTGTAAAGTGCGACTAATCACCCTCAAGGGCATCCAGGCGCTTGCAGGTTTCAGCGGCTCATTCAAATAGCCAGGTCTTGAGGGCTGTATGGAATTCCAATGAGAGATGATGGTCCGGAGATGCATGGGGAGGCTGTTCCAGTATTTTTCTGCTATGTGGGAGAAGGCACGTCCTTCACTTCTGCTTCAATTGGTGCATGGATTGTAATAGGGAGACGGGACATAGTCTTCTTTGTAGGTGGAAATTCAGGCAGTGGTTAATGTAGGTGGATACGTGGTTGTGTAAAACTTTGTGTGTGGGGGTGAATATGCACCTCTTCTGCACATGGAGCCAGTGGAGTTGCATGAGGTCTGGTGTGATGGGGCATAATCAAGAATGTTGAGGATGAGCCTGCCTGCATCATTCTGTATGGTCTGAAATGTTTGTGGGAGTTGTGAGGCAATTCCTACATAGAGGGCATTGCTGTAGTCTAGTCGACTGATGATGAGGGCCAGTGTCTCACTGTGCATGTCATGTGCAGGGGCAGCCATTTGTCGATCTTACGTAGCATGCACAGAGTGAAGAAGAAGGCAGAGGAGACAATGTTACCTTGTGATTCCATGGTGAGGCTGTTGTTAATGATGATTCTGAGGTTTCTGGCATGTTCGGAGGGAACAGGTGCAAGTCCTAGTTTTGAAGGCCACCAGGAGTAGTTCAATGTGTTGCTGCTCTTGCCAAAGATCAGAACTTCAGTCTTGTCTGGGATTTCCTGCAGGCAGTTGGAGTCGGTAGTGTATAAAACTAAGCATACTGTGCAGGGGTCAGGCAACCACATGTTGGTTTCCAGAGATAAAAATCAGATCACCTAATGCTCCAATTTTTGAGGTGGCTTGGTCAAGCAGTTAGGTTAATCTAGGAGGAGTGCTAAGCATTTGTTGTACTCACAGTATCAATCATGCACCACACACACTTGAGGAATAACTTGAGAACCAATTTTATAAAAACACTTCAGATTTATATACAATTTTTAAGACAAAGATGGTCAAGATACCTTAAGTACCATAGGTATCAATAGGCAGTCACTTACAAAAATGCATAAAAAATTGGTCTACCAAAATTGGTCTACCACTTTCTTCTTTTGCAGGATGGTCGAAGAAGTCAGTGGACACCTTGTGCCAGCTGGAGAGCCTCAGGTAGATCCCGGTTCTGGCAGGAGCAGAGCTGGAAAGTAGGTTCCTTGGGATCCACTTGGACTGTTGAGGTCACAAGAGGTTAGGGACCCCTGGAGCACAGCTGGTTCCTTGTTGCAAGGTGCAGGATGGCCGGGTGGAGGGCGAGTTGGTGATCTAGGAGCTGTGTGCAAGGAGCCCTTTGGAGCTGGAGATAAAGTTCTTTGAGTGTGGCTCACAGGACAATGGGGGCACTCTAGCGGGAGGTCGAGGGTGTTCCTGAGATCCCTCAACTGGGGCTTCCTCCTGGCCCAGTTGCAGCTCTGGGGAAGCTGTATTTCTTGGAGTCTGATGTGCACAGGCCATTACCTGGGGTATTGGCATTGCTCGGCCACTGGGTGGTGCAGTGCCACCAAAGTTGACCCACTTGTAGGTCTCATCTGGGCTGTTGTTGGTATGTTGCCAGGCCTGGCTGTGACTTCCAGTTGTGAAGATATTGGCCAATCAGTGAATGACCCTCACTGGCTTGTTGGTTCTTGCTGCTTGCTTGAGTGGTGCCTCCACTCAGGAAGGATATCTCTGGGTACTTGCAAAGCCTGGAGGCCCTTGGGTCTTCTGAGGTCAGTCCAGTGGTCAGCTCCTCTGAAGCGATGATTATCGTGACACAGATGCAGCAGGCAGGGTCTTGGCTCCTCTTCTTATGAAGCAGGTCCTCAGTTCTCTTACTGTGGTCTTCTTTGGGCTGTCTTCTTCTTTGTCCTTTTGAATTTAATTTCCTGGTCTGGGAATGCTCACTAAATACTGAATTTGGTGGGCTTTTAGGAGAAACCTGGTAGTGTCCAAAGGGACACTTACCAATAGGTGGCTCCACCCACTTTAGTGATCACTTCTTGTGGGAAGGGTCACTTCCCTAAACCTGATTGGCTATTTTCCTTCCATCCAAGATGGAGGAAAAGGAAATAGAGGGTCCACCTCACAGGCAATACCTTAGGGGTGGTGCATGCCAGGTGAGACCAGGTGAGACCACTCCCCCTACCCTTTGTGTGGTTTTCCACCTTTGCTCCCTCCAAAAGTAGGAGTTTGCAAAGGGAGAGGCCATCTGCTGCTAGCAGCAGGCCTGGGGGTCGAGTTTCTAGGGCAGTAGCTCTTTGAAGCTCACTGCCAGGGCAATGCACATTCCTGAGGGAGGGAGTGTTAGCTCCTCCACCCAGGAAGGGCATTGTTTACAAACCAGAGAGACAGGGCTCTCCCCCCAAGGTTTGTGTATTGGCTGTCTGGATGTGGCAGTCTGGCCGGAACCAGTCAGCAACCATGCCAGGATAGTTAGCTTTTGCAGGGGGAACCTCTAAGGTAACTCCTGGGTTCATTTTATAATAAATCCAGTACAGGTACCAGTTTGGATTTATCATTCTGAGTTGTCTGATACCAAACATCACAGGGTTCAGAGTAGCCATTACGTAGCTGGGAAGCTCGTTTTGCCCAGTGTCCAGCACATATATTAAAATAGCTGCTCTGCTCGCTCACTATGTCTCAGGTTTGACATGGACACAGTGGGGGCATATTGCTCATGCAGCCATGCCTTCACATATAATATGGAGCACCCTGCCTTAGGGCTGTAAGGCCTGCTAGAGGGGTGTCTTACTCATAATAAATGTAGTGTATGGTGGACAGGGCACACAGGTAGTGTGCCAAGTCGAGTTTCCATTTTTGGGTTGCACCAGGACACTCAGCCTGCAATGGCAGTGCTGGGTGCTTCTGGATGCATGGCCTTAGAGGGTGGCACAATCAGTGCTGCTGCCCTCAGGGGCCTAACCCTACTACCCCATGCCCGTGGTGCCTAGGTACCCACTTACTAGGGACTTCTAGTGGTAGCTAAAGGTATTTCCAGTTACATTTGCAATTTTAGGGAAAGAACACTGGCACTGAGAACCTGGTTAGCAGGATCCCACTGCACCCCAGTCCAAGTTGCTTTCAGAAACCAGGCAAAAAGTGTGTGGAGGGGGGTACTGCAACAAGGTGCCAGTTTCCCGCAGCAGTTTTCTTTTGTCCAGTCGGCAATGCTTGTCATGCATCTGTGGAAGTTGGTTTAGGTGATGGTGGTAGTGATGTCATCATGTCTTTTGATTCAGAGGTGAAAGGAGGTAGGTGAATCTTCTGGGCTCTTCCATTGAGGAAGAAGGTGATCCATTTGAGTGTGCCCCTTGGATGCCAGTGAGGAGGAGTTTATTGATCAGCCTGTGGTGGGCTATAGTACTGAAGGCTGCAAGGGATTGAGGAGGATCAGGGCTGCTGTTTTTTCTCAGGCAAGAAGGGTACAGATCTCGTCCATGGCTGCAATCAGGGCAGTCTTGCTGCTGTGATTGCTGTCTAAGATGGATTAGGAGGCATTGAGTAGTTGGTTCTGATCCAGGTAGGTCATGAGTTGTTAATGATGATTTTCTCCAGTACTTTAGCTGAGAGAGGGAGCAAGGAGATTGGCCAGTAGTTTATGAGTAGTCTGTGGTGGGTTTCTTGAGTAGTGGTTTGACATTGGTGTGTTTCTAGGCATTGGGGAAGGATGGGGTGGTGTTGGAGGTATTGAGTAGAGTGGTGAGTTCAAAGATTGAAGATGTGGCGTGGGTAGAGATCAGCAAGAGCTCCCAAGTGTATGGATTTCATGATGGAGGTGGTGTCCTCAGTTGAGAGAAGGTTCCAGGTGGTTAGTCTGTGGTTGGTGTTGGTTGTGGTGGTGGCGACTCTATCAATGAAATCCATAGGTGTAGGTTGGGGTTTGAAGTCCTGCATATGGTTGGCTGTTGCAATGTGTATGTCCCAGGCTTCCAGTTCTGCGTAATACCCCAGATTGTTGACCTAAATGTAAGGGATGTCCAAGTTGTTTGCTTGAAAATGCTGTTGTTATTAATCCTGTCTATGTCTTGATCCTGGTTAAGTCATATGACTTGGCTTCATTTAATTCCAGACAATGCCAGAGCAGTCATAAAATATTTTGCCAATTGAGGATGTTGTGAGCCCCTTGATATTTTTGCACTGGATGGAACTCAATTTCCTTGGACTTAATTAAGTGAATTAAGGGAGGGTGGGTTTATCTGTGTGGATAAGTGTGGCACAATGGTTAGAGTGGCAGACCCTGATGCAGAGATCTGTCCTGGAGCCAGGGTTCAATTCCCACCTTGGTGGGTGTTGGGCTCAGTTCCCTTGGACCAGATAATTCTTGCCTCGGTGCCTAATCTAATGAATGGGTCCCACTCTGTAACTCTGGGCAATAGCTTGCTTAATCTCCACAATGGCTCTCACAGCGCTTGGATGCCTGGCTTCACCCTGGGGCTGTCCAGGAGTGGGTGCCTCACAGGGAAAAGCCAGGAGGGGTTCCACAGTGGTATGCGTACAGCGCCTTGAGACCCTAATGGGTGATTAGCGCACTATACAACTGCGAAGTTTACAGTTTATGGTAACTCTTGAGACCAGGAATGTGTTTGCCAAAATCATAAAAGCAGGAGCTTTATGTTTTGTATGAACAGTTGTTGTTGGCTAGGGCTGAAGCATGATTACACGCAAATCGGCTGGAGACAGCTCATAGTAGTGACTGATAAAGATTACAGGATTTGGATAGGGTTTTGAGGAACAAGACAAGGAGGTCTGTGATGTCTTTAACTGGGTCTGGGAAGGGCTGGAATGAGGGATTACTGAAAATGAGACTGCACAGTCTAGGAGCTTTAAGAGAGAGAAGTGTTGAGGAGAAAAGAAGATGAGAAACCTTCTAGGAGGCATAAATGGCATAAAAGAAAAACAATAAAACAATGAATAAAAGACAAAAAGGAAGTGGAGGGAGGGTGAAAGCAAACAACCCAGAGAGACATCAAATGAAAAGGTAAGAAGGGAGAAAACTGAACAAGGAAAGATAGCAAATTAGAGAGACAACAACTAGCAACTGAAAATACCTGTGCCTAAAATCCCAGCCTGGGAACCAAGCAGACCGATGTTGTCCACATTCATCTGCATGATCAGTAGGAGCAGCACTTAGTAACACCTGTAATCATTGATGCTGCATCATGTGACCCTAGTCAGAGAGCTAGAAAATTCAGGTGAACTGAGCACCGTAGAATGTAAAACAAAATTAAATATGTATTCATCTATGTAAAGAAGAACACAGTAACGTTGAGCTGCATGCAAAATATTAATTATTTGAAAAACCCGGTTAGGTATATATGGAAACCGAGATTTATACACCCCTTTTTATATCAATTGTGATGGTAGCATGTACCTCCAATCCTCAACACTATATTGATGACACAGAGTGCAATATCATTGAAAACATTGACAGAATACATAACATGCATCTTGTAAATTATTTTTTTACTTGCTTGCTCGTTTTTGTTCGGCTGTATATTGCTTAATATTATATGATCTGTGTAGCATGAGTGACAGTTCTGTAGTCTGAAACCTAAACACAAAAGATCCGCAGATGGGAGTGATGCATCACAACTGATACTGTACTTTCTTAGTTGCATGAGCATAAGCTTTGATGTCTGAAGCCCTAACGTGTAATATCAGATATATAAGGGACAGTTGTACTCTCTGAGCTGAGCCAGAAACAACTGCTCACTTGTGTGTATTGCTCTGTTGTTTAAGGATTATCTTTGGTAGTAAGACTTCTGTTACCTCAGGTTAGAGGTGTGCTATCTGAAGCCTGGTAGATATGTAAGACCTTGGGAGGTCTGTTGCAAGAAGCCTGAGCCTCAAACGATTAGTGAGACTAGAGAGTGCCCTCTGTTTCCTGAAATGTGAGACTGTGATATATGTAACTGTGGGGTTCTCTGAAGTCTGCAAGATGTGCTGCCTGAAATTTTAAACTCTAGAAATCTATATTGCCTGAGGGTTAGCTCTGTTCCCCTCTAATATGTGTAACCCAAAGTGTTGGAGTCCTGTTAACAATCTGATCTTCTGTTAAATTATGTGTATCCCAAATGGATATCGATGCTGTTTAAAACTTGAATTTCTATGATTTATAAAGTAAGAGAAGAATCTCGGAATAAAGAAACATTGGCACCTGTGATGACACCAGTTCTACCTAAAAAAAAGTGTAAAACAATCTGTATGTTCATTAAATGTATAACTGCACCATAAGAAGTAGCAGTAAGAACTAATACAGACCATAATACAGATAGGGAGGAGCTTTTAATATTTATCAAAATACGATACACTTCCTCGCTTCTACTCCCTTGCATTGACAATCTTCGTAATGTTGAGAACAATTTAAAAAAAAGATTGGACCAAAAAAAAATTGAAACTGTCATTTACAGTACTTTTCCACTAACGGTTTATTTTTAACAATTTGTCACTGTGTTTTATCTATGTCACATGATTGTTGTGCAATCACTCTTTCAAAAATATCCAAACAAAATGAGATATTATTATAATTAAGCCCGCCTTTCATGGAAAAAAAAACGATTTGTGCTCATACAAGTACGATAAAAATAATGTCTTTTACCAGGTTTGATCATGATTTTTCGATGTATGATTTACAGGTGCTTTGCTGTGGTTGGTTTATTTGAATTATAGAAAACTCAAAGGCGTTCACCTTGCTCTTACGACCACAAATACGCTATGCTTACATACACTAGTAACAGTTTGTTTGTTTTCAGCTCGTTTTACTTGCCACCATATGATTTCAGCTCCTCATCAGGTGACCATGTGATGGCAGATAACATTGTGAGTCACACAGTGGCACCATGTGAGTTGGGAAGTCTGAACTTTTATGACTGTGGTGCTTTCATTTAGAGTGGCATGGTATTTCGAAACTCAACACTCTCAGATCCCCAGCAACATAGAGACATGTAACACTTTTTTTCCAACAACAGAATCTCGGCCAGTTTGCCTTCAGAAATATACTGCCATTGTTCCAGTCACCTCCAGGACCACTGACTAAACAGCATCGGCTCAACCAACCCATTTATGGGAAGAACTTCAGCTCATTTATTCTTTCTTCCTCTGTAATGCAAAATACTTCTAGCGCATCAAGGAGACCGTGTTTTACTTTTCAGAAACAAACCTCCATTTTGAGGGTGTGTGTCTGAAAAGCAAGAAAATAGAGAATGGGCTGGCATGATAACATGGTCAAGTAGGCCTTGCAGTTTCATAGAATGTGCTCCCATGTCAGCTAATTCGGGGAATATTGCTCACATTTTGCAATGGAAACTATATATAGGGTGGATTGGTCGCTTCTGCTACCACAAAAGCTGGTCAAAGAAACCTAAATTAAGCCCTCAGTCTTTTAAGTCTTTGAAGCTTTCAGTTGTGGTTCAGAATTATTACTACCGTTTTAGGCCTCAGTTACTATGTTGCATCATGTATTGTCAACTAACAGTGGGCTTAGTGCCCACCCATTGCTTACCATTGATTGACTTAATTGCCACTCTCATTTGATTGCTTCTTGTGAGAGCTTTACTTCCTCTTCATGAGTTTGTCCCTTCCCTGAATCATGAATAAATTTCCAGTGTCCTGAAACAAGTAATTAAGCTTTTCAGGTGTTTTTTTACTTTTTGTTTGAGCACTCGAAGAGAGTGCATGTGCTTTTCAGCTGTCCCCCTCTGCCATGCTTGTGATACTCTTTCTCTGCTAGTGTGCATCTTCCCGCCCACTCTATCATGAGGACACCCTTCTGTGCTTCTCCACCTGTGTTGCTTTCTCATGTGTGTGCTTCCAGTTTCCCATTTTGCTTCCCTCTCCATGCCCCCTGTGTTGCTTTCCCTCACATGTGCCCTTGTGTTCCATTCACCCTGTACTGCTTACCAAGCCTTTGAATTGCTTACCCACCTCACCCACCCCCACCTCTGTGTTGTTTTCATCTTCACTCAGCGCAACATTTTTATTTCTGTTTGCATATTACACATGGATCAATAAACAAAATGAAAAAGCGGTTGTGTCAATTTGTAGGTGTGCACATGCTTGGCACATGCACCTCCGAATCCCTTTTTTTCCCTTTTTTTAGCCATGTTGTACACCATCTATGATGCTGTACAACAAGTTCAGAACCACTGGCGAAGCCAATAGGTCCCGGATGCGAGACCTAGTGGACTTGTCCATGGATCACTATAATTAAAACATTAGCTACATTTTTAATCGATAACTATGACTAGTTTAATATATCTTAATGGTTCAGTTGTATGTTTGAGGGTATTGGAAATTTCAAATATTTAGGCGTTGCCTTGAGATTTTTAAATTATGGACCAATTTTCAGATTATTATGAAATGTGCTAATGGGTCCATCATTCTCCTCTATACTCTTCTGGCATCATGCAAACCAAGTGAGAGATAGCAACATTTATTAATTAATTAGTGGCATAGAATCTCATTCTGGTTAGTGTTAGGAATGACCCAGCTCTGAAATTGACTGTAAAACTGCATTTTGATGATTTACTGATGTCACCATCATCTGCTTTGAAATCTGATAATAATGTGCATATTGTATTGTTGCTAATTTATATAATTCTTTTGGGGTGTTGGACAGCATTGATGTTTCGTAGGTTGAACCTTTTCAGATGTTTTGGTCAGCCTATGGTTTTCATGTACGTGCACAACTTAGTTTTGCACACCATTTATGTGACATTGCTTTTGGGATTATAATAAAGCTTTGAACTTTATTTAGATTGAAGTTTTGATGTTGTGATGAGTTATTCATGGTGTCTAAAACTGTTTATTGTATAATGTCATTGATTTGTGATTTAATGTTTCTGACTACTACCTCTTTCACCAAGTCCAAATATCTGGTCGACCTCAAAGCGTGAGCTTTGTGATGGTGTCTCACCCGCGTACCTGTGGTTTCCGTACCCAAGGTGGGAAGAAGACCTCTGCGGGTGCGCCAGCAGTTTTTGGTAGCAAATTTACAGTTATTTCTTGTGGGGAGTAGAGTCAGAATTTGTCCCCATTGTGAGTTGTTCTTTGGTGTAGAGTAAGGGTTGATGAAATCTCAGTGTTTTGTGACAAGTGTATGATATTTGTTTTGAGTAGGGTTTTGCGCTTGTAATGCTTAAGCAATTCGCAGTGAAGTGTGATGTCTGAGTGAAGTACGGAGTTTGTGTACTCCAAGGTAATTGACTAGCAAGTTTGCGTACTCCAATGTGTAAGAGTGGGGAGTTGGCGTACTCCAAGTGAATAAGGTGCTCTGTGCCCAAAAATTGCCCACATGGTTATTGTTGTTGATGGGTCCTGTGAGGCCTAATACTCTGGAGTAGTATTGTACAAGTGTATGGAGACACTTGGTTAATCTATTGCCTGCAGGTAAGGTTTTGTTCGATTGAGCACTGTCAAAAACATCAGTAGTATTTCCTTTGAGTGTATGTGTTGTTGGTTGATATTAGGTGAATCCAGGGGGCACATGGAGGATCAGTACTAATCGGAGGGAGGTTTGCGGGTCAAATCTTACTTGTGTTTGTGTGAAAGCCACAGCTAGAAAAGTAGCTGTTTGTGCAAAAGACCACAGTTGAAATTTCTGTAAATCTTCTGAAGTGTTTGAGTCCTGCCAGTAGTGAGTAGACACGTTTTGGTTTTTGTGCTCGCAATATTTTGCATTTAGATTTTTGGGTGAGTGGTGTATGAGACAACTCTGAAGTGACTCGCAGCTGCTGAATGGAGAGAGGGTTTCATCATTTGGTTCTTGCTGGGATTGGTCGGTTAGTGGGAAAATCTACGCACCAATTGGTGGGCAAGACCACGATGCGATGCTATAGGTTGAGAACAACTCATGAATAGGATTGTGGGATTGAGAATTACTTCCTGGTTTTGTAGATTTGGTGTTTGTGAATCACATTTTGTGTAAAAATGAAGTTTTTCAAAGCTTTAAAGAGTGTGCTGAAAGGAGATATCTTTATTCCAGTTAGGGAGTGTGAGCCTACTCCACCTGATGATACACCAGCATTTGAGGTAATGAAAGATAGAGGAGCTTTAGCATGTCTTTGAGTGAAACAGTGGTGCAAATTAACTGAGAAGGAAGGCGCCTTAGCTTTTCCTAGTTATGGAACCTTTACTTTGAGAATTTTAGAGAATCTGAGGATGGTGCTGTATGAATCAAAAGCCATTCCTAGACCTGCATAATTTGAAGCACTTGCTATTTGGAAATTAGCTACAAGACAAAAAGAGGGTCAGAAATTTGAGGAGGAGGCTGAGGAAAGCAGAAATTATGATAGCAGCAACTAGGTGGGATGTAGAGCAGAGAATGTGGGAGCGAATACATTATATTCAGTGAAATTATTCCCAGCAATTACTCATGAAAGTGATTGAGCCCAATGCCAAAAAGAAATCTGAGGAAGATACAGAACAAGAACGGGATGAAAATAAAAGGGTAGTTGTTAGACTTTCCATCCTTGGCGTGGACTCCCTTAACTTTTTGCCTCTGTTTCCCCGGTTGTTGTTGTGTGCTGGACTCTGTTTTTGTTGTTTTTTTGTTACTCTGGGCACATTACCACTGCTAACCAGTGCTAAAGTGCAAGTGCTCCTTTACAAATGTGTATGTAATTGGCTTATCCATGATTGGCAGATTTGATTTACTAGTAAGTCCTTAGTAAGGTGCACTAGAGGTGCCCAGGGCCTGTAAATCAAATGCTACTAGTGGGCCTGCAGCACTGGTTGTGCCACCCACACGAGTAGCCCTGTAATCATATCTCAGACCTGCCACTGCAGTGTCTGTGTTTGCAGTTTCAAACTGTAAATTTGACCTGGCAAGTGTACCCACTTGTCAGGCCTAAACCTTCCCTTTTCTCACATTAAGCCTAAGGCAGGCCCTAGGTAGCCCCAAGGGCAGGGTACAGTGTATGGTTAAGGTAAGACACATAGGTGGTCATTACAACCCTGGCGGATGGTGTTAAAGCGGCGGTAAGACCGTGGCGGAAACCGCCAACAAAGACAGCCACTTTAACACTCAGACCGCCACGGCGGTACAAACAAACAGCACAGCGGTCACCGACAACAGACAGGCGGGAGACAATGTACCGCCCACACTATTATGACAGGCCAATCCGCCACCTTTTCCGGGGCGGATTCACCGCGGATAAAAACATGGCGGAAACGGGAATTTCGAAGGGAAAACGCTCACCTCTACACAACCCACGAGGAACGAGGACACCATGGAACCAGAACTCCAAATTCTACCAGCGATAGTCTTCCTGCTTCTCTACCAGGAGCACGAACGCCGGTGGCGAAGACCATGGCGAGTACTGCACCTACGACATAGGGGAGGGGAGAGGCAAAAAACAGGGACACACACACGCAACACCCCCACCCCCACCCTCACCCACTACAACACATACACAAATACATGTTGATACATTACAGTTACACCCCACGAGCCCCCTGGAAGAATGTAAAGACAAAAGGAAATGATTGTAACGATTGTAATCTATTAAAATCCAGTACTCCAAAATATATATACACTATAAACAAATATATACACCAGTAATACAAGTCCAGGTATTGCACCATTTATAGTCCGCGGACCACTGGGCCCAAAATGCATGGGCGAGGCCCACACTCGATACCAGATCAAAACAGAGAGAACACTGCAGGGGCATCAGATAGAAATACAACAGGCACCTCAGGGGGAAGGGAAGGGGGGGCACCTCAGCCGGATGAGTGCACGATGCCAAATCCACGAGGGGGCTCAATGCCCACTGTTCAATCCTCGGGAGTGCAAAGCCACAGTCTCTCAAGTCTCTACAGTGGGTGGGTTGCCCACTGTTCAATCCTGGGGAGTGCAAAGACACAGTCTCTCAAGTCTGTACAGTGGGTGGCTTGCCCACTGTTCAATCCTGGGGAGTGCAAAGCCACAGTCTTTCAAGTCTCTACAGTGGGTGGCTTGGCCACTGTTCAATCCTGGGGAGTGCAAAGCCACAGTCTCTCAAGTGGATAACAGTGGGTGGCTTGCCCACTGTTCAATCCTGGGGAATGCAAAACCACAGTCTCTCAAGTGGATAACAGTCTCCACTGGTTCTGGAGGGGGGCTGGTGCCCAGAGTGCTTCATCCTGTGAAGGACAGAGGTAGTGTTTGGCTCTCTCCACTGGTTCTGGAGGGGAACTGGTGCCCAGAATGCATCACTCACCCCGTGACGGACCCAGTTGCGTCTGTGCCCCTGCCGCTCATGGGCTAGCGGTGCTTGAGTTGGCGGTGCCCTGTTCAGCGCTGCTTGTGTTGGCGGTGCCCTGTTCAGCGGTGCTTGAGTTGGCGGTGCCCTGTTCAGCGGTGATTGAGTTGGCAGTGTCCTGTTCAGCGGTGCATGAGTTGGCGGTGCCCTGTTCAGCGGTGCATGAGTTGGCGGTGCCCAGTTCAGCGGTGCTTGAGTTGGCGGTGCCCTGTTCAGTGGTGCATGAGTTGGCGGTGCCCTGTTCAGCGGTGCTTGAGTTGGCGGTGCCCTGTTCAGCAGTGCATGAGGTGGCGGTGCCCTGTTCAGCGGTGCTTGAGTTGACGGTGCCCTGTTCAGCGGTGCTTGAGTTGGCGGTGCCCTGTTCAGCGGTGCTTGTTCTGGCGGTCCATCATGGCCCAGCGGGGCTTGTGCTGGCAGTCCTTCATGGCCCAGCGGTGCTTGTGCTGGCAGTCCTTCATGGCCCAGCGGGGCTTGTGCTGGTGGTCTTGCTTAGATTCCTCATTGACTAGAGCTGTGTGACGTAGGTATGTTGACATTCCTATTTCAAAAACATTTTTACACTGTAATTGCTAATACACTATTTCGAAATCACAAGGGGGTAGTTAAATGGTGAGGGGTGATGGCGGAGGAGTGACCATGGCTGAGTCCAGTCTATTAGTCTCACAGGTGCATTGCCCATATGGGCATAGGAAGCGGAGCTGGGGCAGTTTAGTTATGGACAGGGTGACAAAGTGGGACAGTAGGATGACAATCAGGGTGGTCTCATTTCTTGGCGGGGGTTTTGGCATCGTTCTCTGTCTTGTTCCTGGATCTCAGGGACCTTTTGTGGGGTGGTTCTCCCTCTGCAGGGGGTGGGGTGCTTATGTGGTGGTCCTGTGGCGGGGCGTCCTGTCCACTAGCACCGGCAGAGGTGGTGGGCAGTTCATCGTCCATGCTAGTGACAGGGGCCCCTTGTAGTGCCACAGTGTTCCTCCTGGTGTTGAGTACTTCCTTCAGCACCCCAACGATGGTGCCCAGGGTGGAGCTGATGGTTCTGAGTTCCTCCCTGAAACCCATATACTGTTCCTCCTGCATGCGCTGGGTCTCCTGAAACTTGGCCAGTACCGTTGCCATCGTCTCCTGGGAGTGGTGGTATGCTCCCATGATGGAGGAGAGGGCCTCGTGGAGAGTGGGTTCCTTGGCCTGTCCGCCCCCTGTCACACAGCAGCCCTCCCAGTTCCCCTGTGTTCCAGTGCCTCCGTCCCCTGGACCGTGTGCCCACTGCCACTGCCCCCAGGTCCCTATTGTTGTTGGGGTGGTGGGTTATCCTGGGTTCCCTGTAGTGGTGTACACACAGCTGATTGACGTGTCCTGGGGACGGAGGTATGGGCCCACTGGGTGGGTGCTTTGCTGGTGTTTCCAGAGGGGGGAAGCTCTGTAGTGGCCTGTGACTGGGTGTGGGGAACCTACTGTCCCGAGGTCCCCGATGGGCCATCTAGATCCAGTTGGACAGAGGTGCTGTCATCACTGTGGGCCTCTTCTGTTGGTGGTGTGGACATGTGTAGACCCTCCTGTCCGGTGACGTTGGGTAGGGGTCCTGCAGGGGTTAAAAGGATGTTTGTTAAATCTGTGTGTGTCATGGTGTGCAATGGGTGGGTGAGCGTGTATCCCAGTGCTAGCATTCCTGTGTGGGAGCTTGTGTGATGGTGGTTTAGGGGGGTGTATGGGTATGTGCAGTGGGCATGCTTTGGTGATGGGTGTCCATGCTTTGTAGTTGCATGCAGGGCATGGTGTTGGGATGTGTGGTTTGTGATGTTGGGACATTTGTGAGGAGTTGGGGTGCTGGGGGTGAGGGTGGGGGTATGTGATAGCATGCAGGTAGGGTGGGGGATGTAATAGTAAAGCTTTGACTTACCAGAGTCCATTCCTCCACCTACTCCTGCGAGGCCCTCAGGATGCAGAATCGCCAAGACCTGCTCCTCCCATGTTGTTAGTTGTGGGGGAGGAGGTGGTGGTCCGCCGCCAGTCCGTTGAACCGCCAGGTGGTGTCTTGTGACCACGGAATGCACCTTCCCCTGTAGGTCATTCCACCTTTTCCTGATGCCCTCCCGATTTCTTGGGTGCTGTCCCTCTGCGTTGACCCTGTCCACTATTCTTCACCATAGCTCCATCTTCCTTGCAATGGAGGTGTGCTGCACCTGTGCTCCGAATAGCTGTGGCTCTACCCGGACGATTTCCTCCACCATGACCCTGAGCTCCTCCTCGGAGAACCTGGGGTGTCTTTGCTGTGCCATGGGGTGGTGTAGGTGATGTGTGGGGTGGAGTGTGTGGTGATAAGTGTGGTGATATGTAGTGGTGTGTTGTGTGAGGTGCGTGGAAGGTGTGTGGGTGATGGTGTTGTGTGCCTGTGGATGCTGTTGTTCTTGCTGGTGGTGTCTCTCTCTGGCCTTCTTTCTGAATTTTTTGTCGTTGGGGTTTGTGGGTGATGTGGATGTGTGTTTTATATTGTAATGGGTGTGTGGGAGTGGTATGTGTATGTGTGTCAGGTGTGTGTATTTTGAATTGTCCAATGTGGGGATGTTTTGTATGAGTGTGTGTATTTTGAGCGCGGCGATGTGTACCGCCAATGGAATACCGCGGATGAAAGACCGCCGCGTGGATTCGTGTGTCGTGATAGTGTGGGCGTATTTCTGTTGGCGTGATGGTGGAGTATTTGTTTTTGACAGTTTATCACTGACCTTTGGTGTGGCGGACTTGTGTGGGTGTCTGAATTTTGGCGGATTCCGAGATGTGGGTCATAATAGCTGTGGCGGTATTCTGCGGCCGCGGCGGTGTGTTGGCGGTCTTCTGCACGGCGGTAAGCGGCTTTTACCACCAATGTTGTAATGACCGCCATAGTAATGTGTTTTAGATGTCCTGGCAGTAAAATATTGCTAATTTTGTTTTTTTTCATTCTTGTAAGGCCTGTCCCACTCATAGGTTAACATGGGGGCTACCTTTAAATATGATTAAACTGCACATTCCCTTTGAGAGCGGATAGACATATGGAGTTTGGGGTCTCTGAGCTCACAATTCAAAAATACATCTTTTAGTAAAGTTGATTTTAAGATTGTGTGTTTGAAAATGGCACTTTTAGAAAATGAGCATTTTATTGCTTCAACCATTTTTGTGACTCTGCCTGTTTGTGGATTCCCTGTCTGGGTCAGTTTGACAGTTGGGCTGGTTGCACCTCTCACTAGACAGTGGCATAAAGGGAGCTGGGATGTAGCCTGCATACCCTGATGAGCCATCTGTGCTAGGAGTGAAGGGAGGAGTGGTTACTTACACCTGAAAGGGCTGTGACTGCCCTCACACAATGCAGTCTCCAACCCCCTGGTGAGTGTCTGGGGCCTGGCCTGGGCAATGCAGGATTTCACAATCAAGAGAGACTTTCCTTTGAAGTAAGCCTACTTCAAAGAGCAAAATGGGTATAAGAAGGGCACCCAAAACCACAGACTAGAGAACACTTCTGGAAACCAAGAGGAACCTCTGCCTGGAGAAGGGCTGAATAGGAGCTGCCCTGCCTGTGACTGTGCTTTGTGGAGCTATCTTGCAGTTGCTGCTTTTGCCAGAGTAAGAGAGCAAAGACTGGACTTTGTGTGCCTTCCTTCTTGTGAAGATCTCCAAGGGCTTCATTTAGAGATTGCCTCCTGTTGTTTGAAGTCTCAGGGACAGCAAAGACTTCTCTCTGCCAGAACCTGGAGTCTCTGGAGAGACTCCTACTCTGCCAAGTGGTGCCCACCCAGTTCCTGGGGCCCTGAAAGGAGAAGCTGGCAGCCTAAAAGGAAGAAATCCACGCACAGAATGCCGTGCGGGGAAAAGATCAACGCAACCCTGATCTACGGCTGAAAAATCACGTGCCACTGGCTTTGTGGCTGAAACTCGATGCTCGCCTGCAACGCAACCCAAAGATCGACGTCCGGGGCTGGAGAAATGACACACAGCATTTCTGACGGAGGCTGGTGAGATCACAACCCACGCTATGTGGTTTTCAGATCATCGTGCCACCGGATTTCCAACGCAAACACCCCTGGGCGTGTTAAAGCGACGCAAGGCCTGCCCGGACCCAAGAGGGCTGACCGGATCGACACATTGTTCTCCTGCGGATAGAAGAAACAACACACGCTAACCCGACTAAAGGAGAAACAATACAAGGTTTCGCTTGTGAGTGAAATCGATGCATCGCAAGCCCTTTTTGACGCACACTCGCCTGTGCTGGGTTATTTTTTGACGCACCCAAGGTACATTTTCACGCTAACTGTATTAATGTGTATTTAAAATTACATGAAGACTCTTTTTGCATTTCTAGTGATAACCTGACTTGTGTATTGTGGATTTTTGTCATTTTGGTCTTGTTTTGTTTAGATAAATATTCTCTATTTTTCTAAACCCATCTTGTGTCATTTTGTAGTGTTTTCATTAAGTTACTGTGTGTGTTTGTACAAATACTTTACACCTAGCACTCGGTAGTTAAGCCAACTGCTCATGCCAAACTACCAAGGGGGTAAGCAGGGGTTAGGTGAGGGTGATTCTCTTTTACCCTGATTAGTGTGAGGGTCCTTGCTTGGACGGGGGTAATCTGACTGCCAACCAAAGACCCAATTTCTAACAGTAGCAGAGAGTGATTCAGATGATGAGTTTTTAACCAAGTTGCTGCAGATTTGTCCCCTACTATAGATGATGTGTCAACTTCAGAGTTGTTGGAGCTCAGTAAATCTTCCTTGGTGGAATTGATTAATAATCAATTTAAGTTGTGTATGGAATCAGTAAAGAGGAAGCTCAATTCTTAATTAAGGGATTGTTTGATCCCCTGATTGACCGTTGTACAAAACTAGAACATGTAATTGTTAGTGCAAATTGTAATTTATACAGGAGACCCCCGGTTTGCACTACTGGTCAGGAATGTTTTGTGCAGAAAAGGGTGATGCTGACTCTAAGGGGGTCATCGTATAGAGCTTGCCAAAGATATCAGAGATATGACTAAGCATATGTTGAGTGGGGTATGCAGGATAGATCAAGCCTAGTTGGTAATAGTAGAGATCATCTAATAGAAGGGACAAGTAATAGACAGTTAGCCAATGACCAGGAGATGAGAAGGGAGTTACTTCAGAAGTACCCACTATAAATCTTCCTCCTAAAGCCACACCGTATGTAGTGGTAAGGGGAACCCCCCGCCCCCTTATCAGACAGTGCAAGCAAATCCTTCCTAGATCTAAAATATGAGGTGCTTCACTGGATGAGTACACACCTAAACTTAGACATGGGATTGGCCAATTTTATAAAAATGGACAGGAGAGTAAATTGAATAGGAAAGGGACCCAGGACATGGGATGGACACTGCATTGTAGTTCATTTTAATAGGGCCCTTGCAGCGGAACATGTGTTATCTCCGGCTCTCCCACACAATGGTCACATCTTCACTATTAATAAGATTCTACCCTTAGGGTATTTTTACAGGCCGTCCTCAGCATCAAGGCCTAGTCTTTACCGGCCATAGGTCTTATCTAATGAAATAACGTGTTCCAACAGATTTGCCCCTTTGAGACAGTTGGATGCTTGCGATTGACTTACACCTATTGATCTTCATCCACTATCATTCCACTCTTCAATTAACGGGACAGGAGTAGTCCAGGTTTCTATAGACCTATCCCCTTTATTGATTCTGTAATGAAGGTGATAAGGAGGGTCTTACTGGACAGATTACTCAACAGGCGAAGGAAAATAATATCATACTAGGTGGTCTACATGGGTTTCAATAGGTAAAGTCAACTATTGATCAGTGTTCAAATCTTTTCCTGGATGCAAAGTAAATATACAATTGTTTAATCCGAGAACCTGTTCCTTGCTTTTTTGGACCTTATGGCTGCATTTGATGGGGTTTATCGGAGTAAGCTGTGGGGAAACTTGCTTGAAATGTTCATGCATTCTAATATCATGTCCTTCCTGAGTGATTTGCTTTCAGATACCCAGGCGGCGGAGTACAGAACAAGCCGTGGAATAAGGCAAGGATGTATTTTGGCAGTTTTTTAGTCTGCTTATATATAAATGGCCTAGAGAAAACATTAGTGGATACTAAAGCTGATTGTCCCCAAATAGGCTGCCGTCCACTACTATTATTCCTTTATGCGAACAATGCGGTCCTGATGGCACGATTGGCTAACGGTCTGCAGAAATTGTTGCAAACCTTTTATTCTTTCATGGAGAAGTTAAACCTTTCCACTAATTTTGGTCAAATCTTTTGTTATGGCGTTGGGTAATAAATCCCCGAAATTTAAGACATTCTTGCTAAGGGGTTCTCCTCTGGTCAAAACTGAGTCATTTTCTTATCTAGGGGTATTGTTTGACATGAAACTAAATTGGAAGCCTTTATTGGAAGCTAAGAAGAGAGATTTAAGAAAGTCATTTGGGGCCGTTTTTAGTTTTGCCTCATGACTAGGGAGTCGACCATTGAAGGCTACATTGAAAATATATGAAGCAAAATGTACCTCCAGGATTTTGTATGGGAGTGAGTTGTGGGGATACTGCTCAGCAGGGGGGTTACAGGTCAGCGAGATATCACATTTTTAACATGTTTGCTTTGTACTCCACTTAGTACCTTTAATTTTGCAACCCATGAGGAATTAGGAGCAATGTTCCCGTGTGACGCAATTGCTGTATGGCCATTGTTATTTTGGAGAAGGATGTGGAGCAAGAATGAGTTAGGGCTTAACAGAGAGATTTTGAAAGATTGTTTACAGCAGACCAAGGTATTAAAAATCCCTTGGTTCAAGTACTTACAGGAAACATTTAGAAGTTAGGGCAAAGAGAGGATTTTTCTTAAACCAGATGGCACTTTTAGTAGGGCTCTGAAATGGGTTAAGGATACTTTTAAGGAGAGGGCCCGTGTTTTAAGAGAAGTTGAGAGTTACCTAAACCCTCTGTCCATCAATATGTATTAACTAGGACCACCTGCAATGTTGAGCTGTAGGAGACTGGACTGGCTTGTAGTGAGTACCAAGGGGTACTTACACCTTGCGCCAGGCCGAGTTATCCCTTACTAGTGTATAGGGTGTCTAGCAGCTTAGGTTGATAGATAATGGTAGCTTAGCAGAGTAGCTTAGGCTGAACTAGGAGACGAGTGAAGCTCCTACAGTACCACAAGTGTCATATGCACAATATCATAAGAAAACACAATACACAGATATAATAAAAATAAAGGCACTTTATTTTTATGACAATATGCCAAAAGTATCTCAGTGAGTACCCTCAGTATGAGGATAGCAAATATACACAAGATATAGGTACACAATACCAAAATATGCAGTAATAGTATTAGAAAACAGTGCAAACAATGTATAGTTACAATAGGATGCAATGGGGACACATAGAGATAGGGGCAACACAAACCATATACTCCAAAAGTGGAATGCGAACCACGAATGGACCCCAAACCTATGTGACCTTGTAGAGGGTCGCTGGGACTGTAAGAAAACAGTTAGGGTTAGAACAATAGCCCACCCCAAGACCCTGAAAAGTGAGTGCAAAGTGCACTAAAGTTCCCCAAAGGACATAGAAGTCGTGATAGGGGAATTCTGCAGGAAAGACACAAATCAGCAATGCAACAACGATGGATTTCCAAACGAGGGTACCTGTGGAACAAGGGGACCAAGTCCAAAAGTCACAAGCAAGTCGAAGATGGGCAGATGCCCAGGAAATGCCAGCTGTGGGTGCAATGAAGCTGCTACTGAACAATAGAAGCTGACGATTCTGCAGGAACAACAAGGGCTAGGAACTTCCCCTTTAGAGGACGGATCCCTCACGCCGTGGAGAGTCGTGCAGAAGTATTTTCCTGAAGAAAGACTGCCAACAAGCCTTGATAGCTGCAAATCATGTGGTTAGGGTTTTTGGATGCTGCTGTGGCCCAGGATGGACCAGGATGTCGCCAATTGCGTCTGGTGACAGAGGGGGCATCGAGCAAGACAAGGAGCTCTCTCAGAAGCAGGCAGCACCCGCAGAAGTGCCAGAACAGGCACTACAAAGTGGAGTGAAACGGTGCTCACCCGAAGTTGCACAAAGGAGTCCCACGCCGCCGGAGGACAACTTAGGAGGTCGTGCAATGCAGGTTAGAGTGCCGTGGACCCAGGCTGGACTGTGCACAAAGGATTTCTGCCGGAAGTGCACGGATGCCGGAGTAGCTGCAAAAGTCGCGGTTCCCAGCAATGCAGTCTGGCGTGGGGAGGCAAGGACTTACCTCCACCAAACTTGGACTGAAGAGTCACTGGACTGTGGGAGTCACTTGGACAGAGTTGCTGGATTCAAGGGACCTCGCTCATTGTGCTGAGAGGAGACCCAGGGTACCGGTGATGCAGTTCTTTGGTGCCTGCGGTTGCAGGGGGACGATTCCGTCGACCCACAGGAGATTTCTTCGGAGCTTCTAGTGCAGAGAGGAGGCAGACTACCCCAACAGCATGCACCACCAGGAAAGCAGTCGAGAAGGCGGCTGGATCAGCGTTACAGAGTTGCAGTAGTCGTCTTTGCTACTTTGTTGCAGTTTTGCAGGCTTCCAGCGCGGTCAGCAGTCGATTCCTTGGCAGAAGGTGAAGAGAGAGATGCAGAGGAACTCGGATGAGCTCTTGCATTCGTTATCTAAGGAATCCCCAAAGACAGAGACCCTAAATAGCCAGAAAAGGAGGTTTGGCTACCTAGGAGAGAGGATAGGCTAGCAACACCTGAAGGAGCCTATCAGAAGGAGTCTCTGATGTCACCTGCTGGCACTGGCCACTCAGAGCAGTCCAGTGTGCCAGCAGCACCGCTGTTTCCAAGATGGCAGAGGTCTGGAGCACACTGGAGGAGGTCTGGGCACCTCCCAGGGGAGGTGCAGGTCAGGGGAGTGGTCACTCCCCTTTCCTTTGTCCAGTTTCGCGCCAGAGCAGGGCTGAGGGGTCCCTGAACCGGTGTAGACTGGCTTATGCAGAAATGGGCACCATGTGTGCCCATGAAAGCATTTCCAGAGGCTGGGGGAGGCTACTCCTCCCCTGCCTTCACACCATTTTCCAAAGGGAGAGGGTGTAACACCCTCTCTCAGAGGAAGTCCTTTGTTCTGCCATCCTGGGCCAAGCCTGGCTGGACCCCAGGAGGGCAGAAACCTGTCTGAGGGGTTGGCAGCAGCTGCAGTGAAACCCCGGGAAAGGCAGTTTGGCAGTGCCAGGGTCTGTGCTAGAGACCCGTGGGATCATGGGATTGCACCAACAATGCCAGGATGGCATAGAGGGGGCAATTCCATGATCTTAGACATGTTACATGGCCATATTCGGAGTTACCATTGTGAAGCTACATTAGGTAGTGACCTATATGTAGTGCACGCATGTAATGGTGTCCCCGCACTCACAAAGTCTGGGGAATTGGCCCTGAACAATGTGGGGGCACCTTGGCTAGTGCCAGGGTGCCCACACACTAAGTAACTTAGCACCCAACCTTTACCAGGTAAAGGTTAGACATATAGGTGACTTATAAGTTACTTGAGTGCAGTGTAAAATGGCTGTGAAATAACGTGGACGTTATTTCACTCAGGCTGCAGTGGCAGGCCTGTGTAAGAATTGTCAGAGCTCCCTATGGGTGGCAAAAGAAATGCTGCAGCCCATAGGGATCTCCTGGAACCCCAATACCCTGGGTACCTCAGTACCATATACTAGGGAATTATAAGGGTGTTCCAGTAAGCCAATGTAAATTGGTAAAATTGGTCACTAGCCTGTTAGTGACAATTTGAAAGAAATGAGAGAGCATAACCACTGAGGTTCTGATTAGCAGAGCCTCAGTGAGACAGTTAGTCATAACACAGGTAACACATTCAGCCACACTTATGAGCACTGGGGCCCTGGCTGGCAGGGTCCCAGTGACACATACAACTAAAACAACATATATACAGTGAAAAATGGGGGTAACATGCCAGGCAAGATGGTACTTTCCTACATGAGCCGTATTTAATCATTGTAAAGCATAATAAGGAGAGATGTTTATTAACACGATTTAGGATGAATTTTCTTCACTTATCGTTCACATTTCC
Source organism: Pleurodeles waltl (assembly GCF_031143425.1). Classification (NCBI taxonomy): domain Eukaryota; kingdom Metazoa; phylum Chordata; class Amphibia; order Caudata; family Salamandridae; genus Pleurodeles; species Pleurodeles waltl. The sequence goes on from NC_090436.1 coordinate 677,450,581, forward strand.
TCAAGTTTGTTATGTTCCCTCAAGTCTAGGACCTTGTAACTGTGATGGTTTTTCAGAACAAGATACATTGCATTTTAATTTTTTTTGCAAACATTATCATATGCCAAGAACATGGTATATTTTTCTCCCCCCAAGAGAAGTGGTTTTAGGACGGCGGGAACTGCCTTATTATATCTTAAAATGCTACAGGAGGAATGGGAAGGGGTTATTTTTAATGTGAGTACATTTTTGTGTGCCCTTTTCCTCTATTAGGGGCAAATTGGAGGGTGATTTTTAATGGATGTTCTCATCTTTTAACTTTTTAGAATTGTTTCCTTTTTATGAGTTAGATTGACATTGTATGTATTACTTCAGTATTTATTGTTGTTTTTATGGTTGCAATTTTTGTAATCGAAATAAGAAAATGAATGAATGAATCGCCCCACCATACAATCCAGTCGAATCAGTAAATCAGAATGTAGTCCTGAGTGTTGACACAGCTCCAACTGCACAAAGTCAGATGACTCCAAATGTGCCTGCTGCAAATGTTGCACAGGTGTCAGCGGTCTATCTGACAATTAACACAGTTTACAATGTTCTCATTCCAGTTATGCCACAGCCAATTCAGAATGCAGGAATGACTCAATTTGAGTATACACCTACTGTACAGAGACCTGCACAAGTCATGAATCAGAGACAGACAATGCCTATGCATTCCCCAGTAATGACACTGCAGAATGTTGTCCCAAATCAGTCAAATCAAACTTTTCGTAGAGTATTGACTGGCCAGAGTAAAGGATTATTGTTCCCGCATAGTCAATGAAATTTGTCAGGTCCAGAAGCATTAACAATCCCTGTAACCACAAGTCCAGTAGTCTTATTGCATGCCCTGGGTAATAACGAGAGTGGTCCCAAGATTTCAAGTCCATTTTCGGCGATGAATTCACCTTTTGGAACTAATGCAGAAATTGAGAGACTGAGCACCACTGTGCCAGCCATGACCTCTATGAATTATTTCAGTTTGAAACAGACACATAAGGGAGTTGGTTCACTAATTGACGTAGCATGTCCCTCATGCTCAAAGGAATCATCTATGATGAGTCAAGAACAGGCTAGAAGAGTCCCTTGCAATGTTCCACTGTTTGTGCCCCGAAGTAACGGTAATAACATTAGTTTGCAGAGTTTGACAGCCTAACAATTGACTGAATGGTTAGATAATTTGAGTGGAACTATTAAATCAAGATGGATAAATCCAAACAGTTGAAGAAGAGTTACAGATTAGAATTTGACACCAGACATATTGCTAACAAGAGATCACCCGGAATGAAAATTCGCATTAAGGAGTTGATACAAAGCTCGCAAACATGGGGGGCATTAGATAAATGGGAAGGCCGATGGGCAAAGAAAAGAGATCAAAAGAAGAAGCCGACAGCATCTTCAAGTGATGCACAGCAGGCTGAAGGAGCAGTGAAAATGATGCTCATGAGAAAAAATACAGGAGGGAATTTTGTTAATGTCCCTTGGAGAAGAAGTGACATACTGTCATTTACAAATGATTACCCAAAGTTGAGGGAGAAACCACTGGAATGGTATTAGCAAACAGAGAGGTTTGTCAAGCTTGCAAAGTGCCTGGGGGAGGATTTAAGTACTTTATTTGAGATCGTGGTTCCAGGAGATTTGTGGGTCGAGTGTAAGAGGAGTGTTGATTGACCAACCTGTAAGTCATCGAGAGATCCAGTAACTGGTGCGCTGTCTGAAGAGGTGATAAAAAGCTATTACAAGGTGATTGACTTTTCAAAACCTAGAGTTTCCCCTAAGGACATTGATTGGCAAAGCATTGAAAGAACATCTCAGGAGGTAAAGGAGTCTGTTCTTGCTTATTATGAAAGACTGCTGAAAGAATTCAGACAATACAGTGGCACAGAAATTATTGAGCCAAGAGACATGATTCATTTTGCGTTTAGATTTGTTTAAGGATTGAAGCCTGAAATTAGTAATGTGATTCGGAGACATTTAATTTGCTGTCAAAGAAAGCTGATTGATGAAGTGCGGCAATATGCAAAATACTGTAGTGATGAAATTGATATGAACAAGAAAAATTTGAAGGAAAAGTTAATGGTGGTGCAGATTGAATCTGCAGAAGCAGCAGGTATACAGAGATCGAAGGGTTTGGTGAATGCAGGAGGAATGAAAGGGATGCAACAGCAGGGCAATATGGCGCCTCAGTTTAGAGGTAAAGGTCCTGGAGTTCGAGTAGAACCGAATGTGAATGTGGCTGATGTTCAGTACATGGAGAAAAAAATGCCCCAAAATATGGCAGCAGACTGATGATGGAGCCGATGCACACTGGCTCGATACATTTCCAGCACGTATGTGCACATGTATTGGGGGCTAGGAAAGGACTCTACGCCCCAATAGTCCCGGTGCACTGGAGCGTGCTGCTGACACACCAGCCAGACACACCGCCAGCAGGCTAGCAGGAGTTTATCCCCCCCTTGCATTCTCAGGCAAGCGGTTGGGAGGAGGCTGAAGTCAGTGCGGAATCATGATGCACCCTTTGATGAAGTAAGTGTGGGGATTATGGGGGACCAGATCTCAGCGTGATCGCCTGCAGACATTATTCCTTACATACTGGCAGATTGCCTTTTAATAGTTAGCAGGCTGTCACCAGTAAAGTTATCCCCAAGAGTGTCACGGGGCAGTATGCATTGAAGTCAACCGTCCTTCCTGCACAACAGATTGGGATGACCTCTTGATGTAGATTGTGCACACAGAGTACGAGTTGATTCCCTTAGCATATGGTGATCAGTAATCGACACAACAAGGCTCTACGCCCTGTAGTTCTTTATCCTGCACAAGGAGATTGTTTTGACCTCCTTACCACTGAGTCTTAGAATTAGTGCTTGGGATCCTTCTTTGAAAGACTTTCTGTAATATTCATGAAGGATGGACACATTCCCAGTGGCCAGATAAGCTAAAGGGACCATGAGTGGCAGCGCAGGTATTATCTTCCATTGCCCGTGATGTTGGTTCCATTAATTGTGCGACTGGATGCCCCAACAGAAATATTATTTCGCAAGTTTCTCAAGCCATAACCAATACCCATTTGGGCGACACAATTGTATATTATAAAGCCTTGAGTTCATTTTTCAGTTCAGGCTTGTACAGGAGGTGTATAGGTGATGACAGAAACCAATGCATACCTTCTGAGCATTTTATTCTCTTTGCATTGTGTGACTATAAGGGGCATCATCCCCATCCCCTGACCAGAGGCCCGTATCCCTAAAGTTTGGGGTAAGAGTGGATGTATCCCTAAAGTTTAGGGCAGGAGTGGGTTTAGTGATTAACAATGGTTGGCACTATATTTGCAAGAATAAGGATCTGCATGTTTGTATTTTTTAGCATGCAATTTTGCACCTGTGTTTTCAGTGAATTGCAGTGTTTTATCACAAGGCATATTCACAGATTTAGTTTCCAGTGCATGCTAATAATGGAGCATTTTTTCTCAGGAGGTGCTCTTCTAGTGTGTTTTGTCTCCTTCTATGCATAGGTATCTTCAACCTATAATTGTCACTCAGGTGGGCTTTGGGTGTTTGGATATTAAGTGCCCCTTTCCAGTAGTAGGATAGAATAGGATTCACCTCATGGATGTACCGCTAGGAATCCTTAGCCCTGAAGATGCCCCTGACCAATTGTGGCTCAATGTTGGCTTCGTTTTACAATGGTGTGAGTCACTATACCCACACATACTGTTATTTCTTGTTTTAACCTTACCAACAGACACCACTATTAAAGGTGTATTAACACTGGTTGTCTATTAGGTAGTTTAAAACGCGGCTGGATCCCTGTATTATCCAGAATAACTTTATCTAAGAACTCCCTCTGGGTGTATTCCAACACAAGGTTGAGTCTGTCCTGGTGGCATTGTCCTACCAGGGAGGGGACAGGTGGTCTATGATTAAGCATGACACTAATAAGTGTGTGAGACCACCTGTTCCATAAGGAGGAATTCCCAACACAGGTCCCAACATCATAGTCTTTAACAAGAACCACAGATAATACTGACAGGATCACAACTAAAGTAGTTATCTTATTTCCTACACACCGTTTGTGTATACTGTTTTGATTATAGGAGTAAGTGTGGAGGGTTGACCTCTCATCTCTCTGTTTCTGATAGGCAAAAGTGCTGCGTGTCATGCGTGCAGCAGTGTCAGGCATTGAAGCTGGAGTGGCCCTATTGTAATATAAATAATTTGGTGTAAGGTGGTGGTATTGCGCAGATGGTTGACAAAAGTCAATTTAAAAATCAGAAAGTTGAAAGACCCCGAAATCCAAAGATGAATGTTCCTACATGAGCAGCCCAAATGCAGGTTCCCCAGCAACAAGTACAATTTCCCCAACAACTACTCCATGTCCCACAGCAGATGCAGATACCACAAGCTCAGATGGCACTGCAACAGGTGATGGTTCCTCACCAGAACCTGAACCAAAGAGTAAATACATACACAAATAAGATGAGAAGAGGAAGAATGTGTGTTGCCTGCCTCATTGGGGTAGATCAACATGGTCCTTTTGTGAATGGGTGTGTGATGGGTCATGATGTTTCATTCCTGGTTGACACAGGAGCAACACGTTCCACTGTCAGATCTGTAGAAGTCCCAAATGTGCCCCTTTCTGGAAGAATAGTTCAGGTTGTAGGAGTAGCATACCAGCACTTGGTAAATCCCATTACAGAGCCCACTCCAGTTAGGATAGGTACCTTTGAGGGTCTGCACTGATTTGTAGTTTGTGATTCAAGTCCTGTGAGCCTGCTAGGAAGAGACAGAGGGCCTGATTAAAACTTTGGCGGAGGGTGTTAATCCGTCCCGAAAGTGACAGATATCCTACCCACTGTATTACGAGTTCCATAGGATATAATGGACTCTTGATACGGCGGGTGGTATATCCGTCACATTTGGGACTCATTAACACCTTCTGCCAAAGTTGTAATCAGGCCCTTACTGGGCAAGTTAAAATGTTCCATTACTTGTACACGAGAAGGGATAGAAATTCAAGCCAATAATGATGATGAGACTTCCAATCAAACTGATCAGGTATATCCTCTCATCACATAGTTTCCTGCCATGACAATTAAAGTCTTGCCTGAATAATTGCATTGGAAACTGGAGTGTCCCTATTGTAATGTAAATAATTTGGTGTAAGGTGGTGGTGTTGCACAAATGTTTGACAAAAGTCAATTTAAAAATCAGAAAGTTGAAAGGCCCTGAAATCCAAATATGAATGTTCCTACAGGAGCAGCCCAGATGCAGGTTCCCCAGCAACAAGTACAATTTCCCCCAAAACAGTAACACTGAGAGTTTGGGATCTCTCTGGAAAAGATATTGGACTTATTTGGGGTGTTGAACCAGTCAAAGTAACTGTTAAGTCAAATTCAGTTTTCCCTAGAACACCACAGTATCACATGACCCCAGAATTGATTCAAGGTATTACTCCGGTAATTGGAGATTTTGTTGAGCAGGGTGTGTTAAAACAAGTGATAAGTAGCCTATGTAATTCTCCTATTATGGGTTTGCAAAAGCCAAGTGGGAAACATTGCATAGTTGAGTATTTGAGAAAGGGGAATGAAATTGTAGTATTCTGTTGCCCCATAATGCCAAATCCAGTAGTGATTTTATTTCAGATTCCATGTGAAGCAGAGCGGTTTTCAGTTATTGATTTGTGTTTTTCTCAGTACAATTGTATGAGGATAATCAGTTACTCTTTTGTTTCTGATTCGGCAACTGTGTGTATTCATGGTGTTGTTCTCCACAGGGGTTTTTGGAATCATAGTCCATTTTCAATCAGATCCTGAAGAAGAATTAAGAGTCTTTGAACATGCCATTTAAGTCTGTTTTAGTGCAATACATTGATGACCTGTTCATTGTGTCCAATACACGTGAAGCTTGCAGGCAAGATATAGTAGCGTTGTTGAATCATTTGGGTGGAAATGAGCATAAGATTTCCCATGCTAAGTTACAGTTTTATCTGCAAAAAGTGAAGTATTTGGGTCAACAAATTGAGAAAGGTATGAGGAAAGTGCCCAGAGAAAGGGTAGCAGCAGTCATGCAACTTAATCTCCCAGCTACACAGAGTGAGGTCAGAATGTTTTTATGCCTGTTGAGCTATTGCCGCAAATAGATCCTGAATATTTCAGTTATTTACAAACCGTTGCAGAGGTTGACATACAAGGAAGTCACAGATCCAGTCCCCTTTGACAAAAAATGCATGAAAGCTTTTAGTCAGTTGAGAGAGAGTTAATGCAGAGCCCCAGTTTTGAGAATGCATGATTACATGAAAGGTTTTTGGCTGTTGTGTTATGAACGTGATGGTTGTGCTCTTTCACTTTTGATGCAGTCACATGGAGGAACAAACAGGCAAGTGGCATATTTTTCCACCACATTGGATCCTGTAGTAGTGGCTTTTCCCGGCAGTCTGAAAGCCGTGGCCAGTGCTAATGCAAGTATCAGCCAATGCGAAGGCATTGTGATGGGACATCCTTTAACTGTCTACATCCCTCACTCGGTCGAGAAACTCTTAACCAGATTGAAAACCCAATATTTGACCAGTGCCCGACTTACACATTATGAATTGTTAATGATTGGATCATCCGATGTAGTGATTAGGAGGTATTCGAGTCTGAACCCCGCCACATTAATACCTGTTGATGATACAGTTGTCGTTAATGAAATGAAAGATGACTGCTTCGATGTTACTGACCTGTGCACCAAACCCAGACCTGATATTCAGGATACCCCTCTAGAGGAAAATGACCAAGTAGTTTTTGTTGATGGCTCCTGTTTAAGAGACATGAAGGTAATCAAAGAGCTGCTTATGCAGTTTGCACACTTTCAGGAGTAGTCAAAGCTTCATGAATTCAAGGAGTCATTTCTGCCTAAGTAGCCAAATTGGTTTCCTTACCAGAGCATGCTGTGTATCTCAGCAGCTCAAAGTGTCAATATTCACAGATCGTCAGTACGAATTCCGTGTGGTCCATGACTTTGGGCAGTTATGGCACCAGCGAGGTTTCATGACCTGGTCTGGATCACCCATTTGAAATGGAGAAAGTATTCGTAACTTTTTAAACGCTCTACAGCTACCTGAGCAGAGTGCTGTTGTCAAATGTGTGGCCCACCAGAGGTCAAATGATTATGTAACATTGGGTAATGCCTATGCTGAACAAATTACCAAATATTGTGTACTCCATTGTGTCACCTTCTATTCATGGTTGACTCATGAAAGTGTCACCAATGAGACAAATTATAATTTCTTGTTGTCAGTGTTTGATACCTGGGATGAAATTAAGAGGTTACAGGAAGAAGCAACAGAGGAAGAACACAGAGGTTGAGTAAAAGCAGGTTCTGGGCAAAGGGAGGAAAATGATGTCTGGATTTCAAATAAGGGGAAAGTCGTGTTACCAGGCTGTTTGTTGAATTTGATGTGTAGGTATTATCATGGTCAGGTCCATCTCGGCGGAACTGCAATGATTTGCACCTTCAAACAGACATGGTTAAATTCTAGATTTAGATTGGTTGCAGAAGCGTTTTGTCACAGATGTGTTACATGCCAACCAATGAATGTTGGAAAACGTACAGTGGTTAATTTGATCCCCATAGGCAAATCGGAAGGTTCATTTAACAGAATGCAACTTGATTTCATTAAGAGGCCTGCTTGCAATTGATTGAGGTATGTGTTGGATATTGTGAGTGTCTTTTCAAAGTGTATCGTGGCTTATCCAACACGTTTAAATGATAGCCTCACTGTAGCTAAGCTGCTGCTCCGGGAACTTATTCCACGCTATGGATTCCCGACTTCTTTGTAATCAGATCGAAGAACTCATTTTAATAATTAGATCATAAAATTGTTGTGTGCAGCATTGAACTTTGAGCAGATAGTGCATTGCAGCTACAGACCAGAGGCATTTGGATTGGTGGAACAAATTAATGGAACACTGAAAACTCGATCGGCAAAGGCTTGTCCCTCTATAGCATTGAAATGGCCTGATGCATTGCCACTTCTCCTGATGAGCATGCATAGTACCCCTGACAGGAAGACAGGACTGTCTCCCCATGAGATACTGATGGGTATTGCAATGAGACCACCAGCAGTACCTGCAAATGCACTTGTGAACATGAAAGATGATTTAGTGCTGGATTTAGTGTTGGATTATCTAGTTGAAGTGGTTCACTCTTTGTCTCATCAGGTTGAAACAGCAACAGTTCAAGCAACCCAGAAACAGTGTCACACTTGAAAGCTGGTGATTGGGCCATAGTGAAGAAACAAGTGAGTAAGACTTGCCTAAGGCCAAGGGGAAAGGTCCATATCAAATCATCCTGGTGATGATGACAGCTGTGAAGTGTGCTGGTCTTCCGAACTGGATACATGCAAGCCACACTTGCAAAGTTCTGTGTCCTCTTGTCTGATCCTGCAAGAGCAATTGCTGATGAAGAATGAGTTTGACGTGATCAAGCTTTGAGGACGGAGCCAGTGCCTGAAGCAGACAACTTGCAAAGTGGTGAAGGCACACGAAGTCTGCATACAGATAAAAGCACAGGTAAAGGCACAGACAAAGGTGCAAGGAGCCTGTAAACAGACAAAAGTGCAGGAGGACAGAGTCAAAGTCAAAATCAACTGATTTCTGCCAGTGAGGCAAGCGTTGTGAAAACAGTTCCACCCGGAAAAAGAACTGTGAAGGGAGACACATGGTCTGCAGCTGCACATGAACAGGTTCCTGATATACTCCAATCAATATCAATAACAGAAGCAGTCGAAGAGTCAAATCAGAATGAAGATGAAGATGGTGCTGTAAGGAGCATGAAAAGGAAAAGAGGACCAAGGCACAGATACTCTACACCTGAATTGATCTACTTTGTCACAAATACATAGGAGAACATATTTATGGCCTTTTGTTTTGATCGTGGGAATACAGCTGAATATTCTGGAACTTAGAATTGCATTTGACCTGAACTTTGAAATAACCTGGCCAATTGATCAACAAAGACATTACACTCTGAAAATAACAATAAGTGACCAACAAAGTGTGTTTTATTGAAAATGGACATTTGAACTGATTTTGGACAACTTTCTGCAGAGCTCAAGAGTTCTCTTGATGATCGAGAACTGCTGTAAATAGTGCTAAGAGACTTTGAAAAGAAAGAAATGTTGTTTTAATTTTTGCTTGCTTTTTATCATTCTATATTTTTCTTTTCTTTCCTTCTTTGATTGTACAGAAGCCACAAATCCTGTACAGGGCAAAAACAGGATGTGTAAATATGTGTGCATTGGTTTGATAATAGTGTGTATGATTGCGTGCATTTTATTAATTGTAGGAACAAGTGTTTAAATGAAAGGAAAGATTCAAAGCACAGCATCTCCAGTGCAGAGAATGACAACATCTAAGCAGGATAAGGGTTTATAAGCATGAGGAATTGCTTCATTTAGATGACACAAAGGGAGATTTATCTTCCAAAGTGTATTATAGTTTGCTGTATGAGTATGTGGACACAATGAATGCGCGTGATTGTTATGTGTGTATTCAAATTCCTTCATCAGTACAAGAAGGAATCACTTACCACAGCTTACAAACAACTAATGAGATTAGTTGCAGTCTATTATTAACATGTTTGTACAACCGGCCGTACATTCAGTATTTTTACTCTAATTATGATTAAGCCTCCTCTCTTGTTCCCCTTAACCAGCATTTTAGCAGCATTGCAAAGGCTACAAACATAAATATAGTAGGGGGTTTCTTTGAGCCTACGTTGAATTTTGGCACAGCATATGCACACAGGAATAACCTGACATGTATTCTCACACAGGTAGAAGAGGAGTTCATTAATCAGGTAGATGACAGAAGAAAAGCAATGAAAAAAAGGATAGACAAAGTAATGGTTTCCAGAAATACATAATTTCAGAACTCGCCAGGCACACAAGGACATTTAGCTTTAGATTGGCAACATGTAGGAAAGCTGTATATATAAGCCGCATTCGAAAGCTAACAATAAGTTTGTAGTTACGAGTGAATGTATACATGTGTTTTTGTTTAAGAGTGCATGGGATATTATGGTAAATAGACAAGACCCCACTGTACCTGGTGTTTGTTACATCTGTGGTAAGAACGCTTATTACAAATTGTCCAAAGGCTGGTATGGTATATGCTATTTGGGAGTGGTTTTCCCAAAAATGTACCAAGTGGAAAACATTGACCATCCAGAGACACCTTAAATGAGATTTAAGAGAGGAGCAAGTGGTTCAGAAATTACAGAAGATATTTTTGGAGCTATTATTCAATCAGTGGGAGTGATCTTGAATGACATTAAAATAAGGAAGTTATCAACAATCATAGACAAAATGTCAATGATTTTTCAGGTGCTATGCTCCTAATGGACACAGAAATGGTTGCAGCAAGGTCTATGATTCTTCAGAATCGCCTTGTGTTAGACATTCTTTTATCAAAAGAGGATGGATTCTGCAGGAGATACTTATCTAATCTGACAAATCTGAAAATAACTTAAGTGACCTAAAAGAGAGTAATGTTTGAGAAACAGTAGGTAAAGGATTTTCTAAGGTAGGATCTTGGTTTGGTAACTTGGGAAATGGTTTTGTGAAGATGATCCTGAAACTTTTATTGATTGTGACACTGTGCATAATCTGCACGGTTGGATTTTACAAAGCTTACAATTTCTGGAAGAGACCAAAGGCAAATAATAAATAGAGGAGGAAAGAAATGGAATAAGAGAATATAAGAAAAAGGTATTGTCAGTCAATGAAGTGAATTGACAATTATCGCAACCCTTGATCAATGAGTTATCAAACTACAGGGTTTTGACTTGTTGCATTGTAAATGAGAATAGTTTGTTTGTGTCAGCACAGATTGCTATCGGAGAAGGGACTGAGAGAGAGAAACATTTATTAATTAATTAGTGGCATACAAGTAGCATAGGACAACTAATAAGTCTTCAATTTCAAAAGCCTAACTGTGAAAACAACATAGAAATGAAAATGTGCACAGTTTAAATTGTGGTGTACATTTCTGCCTGCTAATCGTATTTTAACCTCACGTTTAACATGAAAACATTTTGCATTCATAAGTGTGTTGATTAATAGTGAATATTAACATAAGAGTATTATATTTAGGTAGAAACTGTAGAAATGGAATGTATTTTGAGCATTAGGTGAATTTGAATTAAATGCACTTATGTTGAATTAAATAAAGAAAAATAAATGCATGTTTAGAGGTGTCCTGACATAACATGACTAACGTTTGAAATAAAATAATTTGCTTTGCATATTTGTTTGGTTTTATCAATGTATTAATTGTATTAGTGTGCATTGGGTTTTCTTAACATGACTAGGCTTCAAGGTTCATTTTGCAAGCAGTCAGGGAAAATTGTACTTGTTTATTTTGTACACTCTGACCTGAATTCATTTTCTATGCAGCAATTGTAATGTTGAATGTTCTATTGTATTCCAGCAGAAGAGCATGTTTCAAGTTTAGTTAACGTAACAATATTTGTTCTAGCTGCCAAATGGAGTTGGAAATCTTTAGTATTCATGTGAAAGAATATTAGCTTAGTTTATTGTGTGGCATATGAAAAGAACTGTATGTTTCAAATTATTAGAAAATGTCATATGTTGGCAGAACCATATGGTGTCATAGTAGGGAACAATAGACCTCTGCCGAAGAAAATTCTGAAAGTTTCAGACTTGGTGGTGCCATCTACGATGATTGGATGCTGAAACTGATGCCCATAGTATGCCCACTTGAAGGATCAATCAAATTGATTTTCTGTTATTTTAATTAGTGAAGAACTTTTGAATCGATGTCAGTTCCCTTCTGAACGTTCTTGAAGTCAGTCCATTGCGAGCTCTTCTGAAAATCAGTTGTATGTTTCTTAAGTCTGCTGTCCCATTCTCTTCTCTCAGTTCCCTGATGAGCTTCCTAATCATATTTCTAATTGCCCTATTCTGTTATGTGGTTCAGCACAAATAAGGGTAACTAATTCTGAACTGCTGATCTGTCTTATGTGCAGCTCGAGTTCTGCACTGTCCTCTTGCTGCTGTCATCCAACTTCAGAAGATTGTGACCACTCTGTCTTGATGAATCAACAACTGTCTGCTGTCCCATGAGGAAAGGTATAACTAAATGTGGTTTCTTGTTTCCTCTGTAGCTTAGTCACTCACACCAGCATATTTTTATGGTGTGTTATTTTAGTTAGATGTTTTCCAAATTATTTTTGTCTTCTTTTATTTTTGCTTTTGCCCCCATGTGTTATCCAGTTCCCATACATGCAAGTCCCAATTCTGGTTTGTGTTAGGAATTGTGCTCTGAAATTGACTGTCTAAACTGTATTTTGATGATTTACTGATCTCACCAACATCTGCTTTGAAATCTGATAATAATGTGCATATTGTGTTGTTGCTAATTTATATAATTCTTGTGGAGTGTTTGGCAGTATTGATGTTTAGTAAAGTGAACCTCTTCAGACATTTCGGTCAGCCTATGTTTTTTTTGTACCTGTATAACTTAGTTTTGCACACCATTTATGGGACATTGCTTTTGGGATTGTAAGAAAGCTTCAAAACTTTATTCAGCTTAGAGTTTTGAATTAGTGTTGAAATATTCATGGTGTCTAAAATTGATTAAGGTTTAATGTCATTGATTGTGATTGGATGTTTCTGAATACTACCTCCTACACCAAGTCCAAAGATCTGGTAGACCTTGAAGAGTGAGCTTTGAGATGGTCTCTTATCCACCTGCCTGTAGTTTCTGAACCCGAGTTGGGAAGAAGACCCCCACAGGCACACCAGCACAAGTTTAATGTTGTAAAAATCATGTCATAAAAATTAACTACTTTAAAATAAAATATTCATGGTAGCAACAACAACGCGTGAACACTGCTTTCACAGTTAAAAGATTATATTGGATGATAAATCAGAATCATTCATCCATTGACACACTAATTTTGTGATAGCAAGCTGCCTAAAAAGTTTACTTCAATTACAGTTTCTATTGACACATCAAGTAATGTTTTGTGTTCTATTTACTTTCCACCTCTTACTACATAACATAATTCTTTCATTTTGAGGAAAATGTAAAAACACTCTAACTTCAGATATTGATGTTCTCCGTAAATAGAAGCAAATTATATTGAGGCTCTGCTCATGTAATCTCACGCGCAGCTCAGTGCTCGTATGAAGAGGCTGTAGAAATACAGAGTGAAAGATCTTTAGAAACAGTAATCACCCAATCATACCTCTATTCACTCCTGCAACAGAAATTCATAGTTGGATGCTGGTGACGTCAGCATGGTGTTGTCCTGAATCATTTCTGCATTATTTAAACTATTTGTGATGCCTTAATCACAGCACCACACACGCTTAATTCCAAGGCCCTGCTTTATGTTGTTTTCACTCTGAAGGTAATAATGGGTCAAACAAAGGCAGAAACAGCTACATTTGAAGTGTGATTCACCATTAAGATGACTGAGGCAGGGTTTTCTGTTTCCGTGCTAGTGGCAGCCTTCATTACATATACCGCGCACCGCTCATTCCCATGGGCAAGGGGTGTACCACAAAACTTCACAAACGCAGCAAGGGATAATCGAGTTGAATGAGTGCTATGATATTTCAGGAATAATTGAAAATATGCTCCGCCTGAACTTCCATCTTGGAAGCAGATTATCAGCGATAAATGTATTGTGTGATCAGAAATTAAATGATCTAAAACACATTGTGGCGATCTGGATGTGATGGATGGCATTCTGAAATGTTCTCCTCAAACAAATGTGGTTTCTTTCACATACATTATGCGACTCACCAAAAAATGGCAGGAGTAGCGGAAATGACATAATGTGCATTTTGACCAAAAATGCCATTACAAGGTTGGCTCCATGGCCAACCTCACTCCTTCATCAGCCTCCTATTAGCTGAAGAGGGGCTATGGGAAGGAAAGGAGTGGAAAGTACAGACTAGCATTTGCAATGCAACGGGTGTCCTGTTTGCTCGTGTTAGAGCTAATAGCGTTGTAAACTCCTAACAGGACTTCTCACTCGTAATTAAACCTATCGGCAAAAGTGCAATTAAGTACGTAACCGGAAAAAGTGCAATTAACTGTGCAACTGGGTCGATATTATGCAAAGCGTTCGACTTCTGCCAAGCAAGATCGCGCTGCGAAAATAGAGAAAAAGTAGTCCACGAACCGGACGGAAAATAGCGAGCCTCGTATGTTTTCTGTACTTGGTTGATGCACTCAAGGAGGGCTAACCACCGGAAAAGGCATGACATATGCGTGTCTTCCACTAATGAAATCAAGCAGATTCTAACAGGCAAACCCACGAACCAATGAAAGACACTGACGTGACGTGGACGGGGCTCCGAGCCCTTTTTAATTCCTAAAGCGTCTCGCTAGCGAAACGCATGCAAAGGATACTGTATAGTGGAAAACACACCCACCCCCTCAAAATTGGGCAGCTTTTTTTTAACCAAACAATATTTCAGTTGGTTTTAGGTCTCAACTACAGAAGACTTAGCATAGCAAGATCTGTTGTTTCCACTTTATAACATATTCGTAAGAGAGTGATTTCTATCACTCCCTTGCTCATGATAGGATCGCTGTGTTGTCCATCTCCTTTGTCTACTCTGTTTTAAATGGCTTTCCTCGCTGTTCTTGAGTTCTTCCTTCCCAGAAGCTTTTCAGTCTTGCAGTGTTCTCAAAGGATGAGTTGTATCCCTTCACTTCATACTCAAGGGGAGGCTTTTTCATTTTTCCATTGAGCTCTCCACAGGAGTGCACGTGTTTCCTTGCTCTGTCTACTTGCTGAGGTTTCCTCTATGTCGCTTCTGGTATGTTATCTTTCCAGTCCTTCCAGTTTCCATCCTCTGATGCTATTTGGCTCCCTTTTCATTTCTGTCTCCAACCTCAATCCTCCCCACCACAATCCTGTGCAACACATTTTTTTCAACGTGCTGCAAAGTGCAGCTGGGCCATTCACTTTCTATTTTACATGCACGTCTTTTCTTTTTTTTGTTTAACACTATAATTAACAAAATTAGTTCGGTAAATTAAAATGGCAGCTAAGCATGATGATGCACGTGTGTCAAACTACACATACTCATATGCATCATGAGGTATGCATTAGCATCAGCAGTCACTTTCCAATGGGCCTGCTTTGAAAAAAAAATTCCAAGATTGCCAGTCACACATGTGCAAGCATCTCGATGCATGCGCTCACATGCCACTGCTAAGAAACTCTGGGAAAGCCAATAGTTTGGCTTCTTATAGCAGTTATGAATAGACTTTGCCCCTGCTTGATAGAAATGTATGTACAATTCGCAAATCAATAACGCCCTAGAAAATGTCTTATTCCAGGTGAAATTCACAAGGCTACCTCCTTTCTCTACTTCAGGAAAGACCTCACAACTACACAATACCTTGAGGTAACTGTCTGACTGCAAAGCTGTATGAAGAGGCCCTCAGAACCCGTATTCATGCTCCCTCAGCGTTGGAACGTCATACTCATATATCTGAGTTATCTAGTGGAAAAGTGGGAATACAGCTTTTCAGAAGCTGTTTCCATGGATTAAACCAGTGCCTGTGATTATTATATCATAACTTATCTTTTATCCTGAGCTGCTCGCGTCCCTATCCAGCATACATTCTTTGAAGGGCTTCATTCTTCAATCCGCTACCTGCTAGGACACTTCCTGCCAATTTTGTCTGCAGGGACTTACTTCTCCTTACTTTCTTACTTACTGTCTTCTTTTGTTGGCGTGTTATTTTAACCTCGAGGAGATCCAGTTGTAAACCTGCAAAAGTAAGAATAAAAAAATACTTGTCAACAGATGCCTGCAATTCTGAAGCAGTAAGGAGTGCATGCTCAGTTATGTAATTGATTGTTCCTTACCGTCCTGCGATTCTTGGGATCCAGATTCTGGGATTCCTGCAGATAATGACATAATTTTGATCAGTGCAGAAGGGAGCACTAACTGTTGAATTTTCTTCACTACAAAAAACTTAAAGATATCTCTATATTTCCAATGCTTATGATATTTGTCTACACCCGTCAACAATAGTTTATTATGTTTTTGTTAAGATTGCAGAAGCTACAA
This sequence comes from Pleurodeles waltl, assembly GCF_031143425.1. Classification (NCBI taxonomy): domain Eukaryota; kingdom Metazoa; phylum Chordata; class Amphibia; order Caudata; family Salamandridae; genus Pleurodeles; species Pleurodeles waltl. The sequence goes on from NC_090436.1 coordinate 677,466,706, forward strand.
TGGAATGAATACATAATTCCTGCATTTATTTAACCCAAAAAAAACAAACACAGTAATCCTGATATGGAGAATTAGATAATTCAGGGGCACTAGTTAGAGGTGTTCTAAAAGAGAAGTGTTAGACCTGACATCCTTGGTTAGTAGTCCCTAAAACGTTTGCCTTCACCTTTCATGTTTTGCTGATTTGTTTTTGTTGGCTTTGAGGCCATGTACATTTTACCAATGATAAACAGTGCTAAAGTGTTTATGCTCTCTTTCTAAAACATGGTTGAACTGGCCTACATCTTATTGACACATTTAGGCCCATATTTAAAAGAAATTATGCACTTCTGTATTGTGTCACTGATGGGCCAAAAAACGTGCACCAGGGATGCAAAAGAATTGTATGCCATGGATGTGTCACATTTATGATAATGTGCACTATGGTGTAAGGATCCTCCCCGTGCCAAAAACAGTGACACATCCATGTGCGCCATGTCCATTAGAATTCTGCTGCTTCTGCTGTAAAAGTGGCACAGGGTGGACTTGCGGCACGGAAAGTGATGGAAATTGACCCTGCATCACTTTTGAGTGTGGAATGCATTAAAAGGTTTACAAAAGAGACATTCACAATATAAGTCAAACACCACAGAAGGCAGAAATGGAGCAGGCAGCAGGCAGTAGCAGCAGGGACAACCACCCCAGCACCAGCCAGGAGCTCCAGACAGAATCCCAGGAGAAGAGGAAGTGTAGCTTCAGTGATGAGAATTATATCTTGATCACGGAGGTGACACTGCACCAACACCAGCTATTTGTCACTTTCAAAATGCCATTGGGGGGAAAGAGACCATTTGACAGTCTATTGTGGAGAAAGTCAACAGTGTGGGACAACTGAGAAGGACCGTTACTGATTTTAAGAAGATCTGGCATGATTATAAGCATCGGACAAAAGAGAGGCTTACAAAGAACTTGAAGGCAGCAATGCAGACCATGAGCGTGTGGCAGCTGTCATCCCAGATGAGTTGGTGGCTGAAGTACCTGGACAAGACAGTGCAGCACACAATGAACTAGCACCAGTACAGGGTGAGTAACAATAAGGTGCAATGGGTGGCACAAATGCAAGGTATGCACTTCCACTAGCTAGATTCCAAGGCTACAATGTGCTGTCTGCAGTGCATAGTGCAGGAATCTGGATTATGTCCTGTCAAATGCCACTGAAAGGTCACTTACGCTGCCCAGTAATATGTTGTCACACGTACTCATAACAATTTGAATGTGCAGCAATATGCCATCCTAACCTGTGCATTGTGGGACATGTAGTGCAGTGCACAAAATGAGGGCCATATGTAACAAATTACTGACATAGGGCATTGCTGCCAGCATTCTTGGTGTTCTGCCCTGTGTCCTAACGAAAGGGAAACAATGCATTGTGTCTACAGGATACAGTGCATTTCTGCCCGCTCCCCCTGAATTGGTGCACAAATCGCGGTCATGTGCCAAAGTAGGCTCCATTGCACCATGGTGCAAGGGTGCCTGTGTTGTGGGAATTATTGTTTTTGTGCAGGAAGGGTCACTTTCCTGCACAAAACCAATCTCAAGAGGTGTTTTCTCCTTTCTATCTAGCACACATCGAAAGAGGAAAAAACAGGGAGAAATAAATATTATTTCTCCCCATTCCATCATTCTTATGCCACCTCTGGGGTAGCATAGGAATCTGACACGTTCCCAGACATGTAAATCTGGGAATGTGTCAGGTTCGTCCAGGTTCCATGGGTGTTGCGTGGGAACAACCCAAGCAACACTCATGGAATACTCCTTTCACGCAATGTCATGCATGAAAGGGTTCCACATATATACATGGCCATGAAAAGCCACACAAGGTGGCTTTGTGTGACCTTGCAAATATAGGCTGACACTGCGCCACCGGAGCATCAACAAAACAACGCTCTGGTGGTGCAGTGTGTGCCGCTAGGGCCTCGTAAATGAGGACCAAAGTAATGTGCAAAAGTGGGCCATGATTACAGGGCAATGAAAACACATGCAAGATAGCTTTTCTTGGCCTTGTAAACATGGGCCAGCACATGGAGTTTCAAAAATAGCAATGTTCTGGTGGTGCTAGGGGCATATAAATGTGTCCCTAAATCTTGTAAGTGATGTCTGTGTAGGTGAAATTGCCACTATATCTGAAAGTGTTTCAAATTACCAGAAATTACCCATTTGTACTATGTGAAAAATGGATCTGTTAGGGGACATTTAAAAATAGTCCACCAACAAGAGGGCAGGAGTCAGGGGTGTTTGGATACTGAGGTGGATGCCTTCAGCCATGTGGCAAAAACAGTTAGAAACGTCACCATTTCCAGCACTACTACCATGTGGGGTACAGATTGGACTATAGTCCTTAATTCAAGACAGAAATGTCAGGATTTAGCACATGGCCACAAATATTGCCGGAGTTGTAGGCACATGAAAGTAAATGATTGATCTGAGGGACATCACTGTGTGGTAGAAGACATTGTACCTGACCCAAAAAGATTAGATGTAAAGGAGGCATGTAAATATCCAAGTTAAATGTATTTAGTAGAAGGATGTGTCACCCTATGCTGAAGCTCAAATGTACCAACTTGGATGACTGTCAGTGCTACTAAAATTCCTAGAGCCATATTTACAAGTGTCTTCCTGCGCTGCCCTGCGCCACCATGAAAGGGCAGAAATGTGCTGTATTTACAAGATACATCACATTTAGGTCCTATCCCCCTTTGCTGATGCCCAGATGTCTGCCATGCGCCAACACAGGCAGGTGTCTGCATTGTGGGAATGATTGTTTTTGTGCAGGAAAGGACACCTTCCTGCACAAAAACAATTAATGGATGCGATTTCCTCCTTCTATGTGTGCTGAAGAAAATAAAAGAAGAAAAAAGGGGAGAAATAAAGATATTTCTCCCCATTACATCACTCTTACTCCACCCTGAGGTGGCGTAGGCTTTTGACGCATTCCCAGGTTTACAAAACATTGTTAATCTGGTAATGCGTCAAAATCATTAGATGTTGCATGGGAACACCCAGGCAACACCCATGGAAATGCCTCCCTGAGGCAAAGTAATGTAACACAGGAACTTGTGCTGCATTGCCTTACTCCACATATACCAGGCCATGAAAAGCTATGCAAAGTGACTTTGTGTGGCCTTGCAGATATGGGTTACCAGCCTGAGCCGCCGGTGTTTCACAAAATGTTATGCACCGGTAGGGCAGGCTGCTTGTAAATATATGCCATGATCTGCAGGGTAGCCAGCACAACAAGGCAGAGTCTCATAGTGTACAGCGTGAAACCCAGATTGCTGGATCATAACAACATCATGAGCAGAGCCACATTACATGCAGAGGACCAGTGGGTTGAATACTGCCACAGGACATACAGCTAACCTGGGTATTAGTTGTAATCAGAACAACAGTGGGTTCAACATGTCTAAACACAATCACTCTAGACATCCTATCAACCACTGCAAATGAACTAGACAAATGTAGACAACATTTCCTTACATATGTTCATGAATGGGAGGCCCAGTGACCTGTGTAACAATGTTGCAATATGCTACATGAGCATGAAACACTGTCTGGTCACAAAGTGGTTATACTGATAATGCAGACATACTGTCATTTAAAATCCAAATACTGTGCAACATATATTTCAAGACATAAATGTTGCCTATAAAGTCAAAGAATACCAAGACACATAGTCAAAGAGTTTAGCTATATCAACATCAGACAAAAGACACCCTTAACATTGCGCTCTCTCATTGCAAAGGATGTACCTACACCTCTTGAGCATCTGCCTGTCCAGGATGACAACTTGGCTGAGGATCACCGCCTGCCCACCCTTGATCAAGACATCCTCTGGGAACTCCTGGGATTCCTTGACTCACCTTCTCCGGTTGTGGGAAAGGCCAACAGTGTTGCAGGGTGATAACAACCACAACCTGCAACACCAGTCCCAGCCATGAATTCTGTGGACCCCCAAGTAGTTTTCCAACATCCGGTGGTTGGAGTCCAGCGGGAGATGCTGAATGTGGTGTGGGTGGGGATAGAGCCAATGGCAGGCACATTAGAAGCAGCCCATAGGTGCCTCAGTCCAAATAAGGACACCTCAGCTGCTATAGAAGGCACCTAAACTCCACTCTATAGTCTTCAACAGTCCCAGGTTGCTATCACTGATGTTATGAGTCAGAGGTATGAACAACGGTCCTGTCAAAATGGAGCCAGTAAGATTGCCACAGAGCTGGGGGCTGTAAGAAAGATCCTGGAGTCCATGGAGCAGAAGCATGACACAGATATTGCCATTCTGGGTGCCTATCACCATGACTTTTGAACTCTTTTGGCAAACCAGCATAACATTCTTAGTGCATTTCTGCCTCACTGCTTGGCAGAGAGAAACATTGGTGTGGACTGTGAAGCCACGTATTCTGCCACTGATGTGTGTGTCTCTCCCTTGCCATCACCTCCAGCACCTACAACACCATGCTCACAGGAAGAATCACACACATCAGAGGATAAAGATATGGGCTTCACCTTTTTCCAACATAGAAGTTTCCAATAGCATTTTCCTATGCCTATATGTCACTTTCTCCTTTGCCCAGTACTCATGATTATGCCACTAAACTTCATAACTGGTAACGATCCCTATTTGTTGTCTCATCTGATGACCTCAACCATGTCTATCCTGTCAATGTAGTCTTCCCTAATGGCAAATTTTTAACTCTCCTCATCACTGAAACACTCCACTACTCCACATGGCACTTGCAGGGGTACACCCATGGCGTCTGTCTGGACATTCAATGCAAATAAATAGATTGTGGGAGTTACTGCAACAACTTTGCCTGTGATCTAAACAATTTTGCGCATGTAAATAAATGTGCAAAAACAAATCGGTGTGTTGTATGTCTTTAGGAGTTGTAATACATGGAACCTGCGGTATTGAGTGAGTACAAAACTAAACTAATTCACCAAAGGGGGACAGGTGCGATGGTGGCATGGACAAAGCACCACCATCTTAGGGAACTTGGTAAGGTTAAACTTATGAGTCTGTAGAATGGGTTGTAGTCATCCAAGCTCCCAAGCATGAACTGAAACCTGTCACATGTTGTCAATGTAGAGGGTGAAATAAGCCACACTTCTGGTGGGGACTCTATCCATGGACACTAGACTAAGAACTACACTGCTATGACAAGCAAATAAGGAAAACATCAGTGAGTACTGTCCTGACAAGCAGTGTGTGACCATGGAGTGCTCAGATAGTTGACAATGGCTGACAATCAAACAAAACCTTAATGCATGTGGCATGAGACACACACATACACCGAGAAATGAAGCCACAAATCATGGTTTGGCCATTCTACCCTTTCATGCTAACAGTGTCACTTACATAGTACCAATTGTTCACCAATCATAATGTCATTCCATGCAAAACCTGACAGATTCCTCTCCATATGCATTTTCCCAAGTCGCACATGCCTAAAACTAAAAGAAAACAAAACAAAAGGCATGTAGATACCATTACGTACGCACATACACTAACACCTACCCCGAAAACATGAGCTAGACTCTTATGTTAATATAAAAGATCTTTTATGTAAAACACAAAAACTGCCTACACTACCTTAACCTATTTTAATTACACTATACCTATTCTAAACTAAGCTACCTTGCCTGCACTAACTTATACTAAAACATCTAAAAATACCTTACCTTAACTTATCTTACTTTACACATATAACACAACAGGTTAAACATCACCCCCACCCACCTTACAACACATCTACATACAGAAACAAAATACACTACACCTATACAAACTGCCTTCACCTAAAATCCCAAATAAAGATATATTTTTTCAGCGATGTTGTTTTTAAATTGTGTTGTTTTTTATATTATATATACATATAGAATACATCAGTCCCCACCACAAAATCCCAAAACACCCCTGCCCTCTAAAATTGTACCCACCCAACCTATAAAATATGAAAAACTAAACCTATACTACATCTACACTAACTATACCGACACTAAGCTATGCAAGCATTATTAACTTAAAAGAAACTAGTTACGGGAGAAGAGCATAGTTGCACCATTTGGCTCTTTATGGTTTAGAGTGTTTTTGACACCCTGCCTAATTTCCTGCAACAGCTGGAGCACAGAGTCCATCTCAGGTCTGAAATATATTTCAGCATAACTCGTTCAAATGCACTTATTTGTCCGGTAGTGCTAACTGGCAGCAATGCTAGTCCAGTTGGAAGGCTATGTGATGTGCTGGGAATGGATTCTGCTGATCCCCTCTGGTCTGCACTGTCATTCCTTGATTATGTTGTCCTGTCTTTTTTCGTGGGTGCCTCAGTGGTGAAGTGCCATTTTCCAGAGCCAACCTAATCAGCATGTCTCCTCTCCATTGCCCTGAAGGCAAATGAAATACTGTCAGTCCAACAGTCACTAGGAACTGGGTTGCTCAATATAAAATTAAATTTGTGTTGCAACCATAACATGTTGAATTTCCTAGTAGTAACAACTAACCCAAAGATGATAGGGACCATACACCCACATGTTTCTCTTCTAAAACTTTCATACGGTCAAAGTACCCTGCCACACAAAACATTGTAGAATATAATTACATGATCTAGGTATGGTGTCAGAAATACAGAGTAGGCTTTGGGAAAAAGCTATTGTGTAACTATGGTGTAGGGCAGATGTCCGATTTACTGATCATCATTTTACCTTCTGCATCCTACAATGGCCCGTATTCCATTGGCATCAGCAAATGTGTGATGACATTGGGTACCTGATATTGCAGTAACACATGTCTGAACACATTGCAATAAAGAATTCACATGCGCCAGGTATGAGATCTCAGAATGGAGAATGCTGATAATGCGGATAATTCTCATCACACAGATAGATCAGATACATACCCTATATTAAGCTATCAAATCCCATGGTGAAGTATCTCACAGCTCATAGCATACAGCAAATGTAACTGAATGTGTCCCACTACACATCCTAGTGTCTGTCCCTACAAGTCAGAAATAACTATCGTCTTGCTGCACATCAGCATTTAGCACATCCATCTGCCCAGGTATCCTGTGATTTACATTGCTATTGCTGGCCAATGTGTGATTCTGAGTGAATAATGAAGATCATTTTCACATGCAACACATTCTGAAGGTTCAGTGGGCAGTGGCATGCTGAATTACAATGCTGTGCAGACATGCCTCTGATCACTTTCACCTTTAGATAAGAAGATAGGGCAACAGTATGTTCATGTGCCTACCAAAGAGTATGCTACACTTAGGGGATTATTGTAAAGTTCCTCTGTCATGCAAAGGACCTCAAATTCTGGCACACGTCTGTGGCACACACAGCAGTGCCTTTTTAATTGCACACATTAAGACACCATGCCTGCCTTTCCATGTTCTGCCAAAGATAGGCCGTGTAATTCCTATCCATACTGTTGTGTTATTCATCCACTCCTGTATTGATGAGCCAAACTAGTTTGTCAGAGAATGCAAAGTCATCAACTATGTTACAATTGGGCATTTGACATGCATTTGGAAGTGTTACCATCCCCTTCCATGTTCACATAAAAATAGACTACTACATGTATTCACGGATTATGCCATTTTGGTAAGTGTTCCTATATCAGCTCACCAAGCATGTTGTCCATAAGATTGTGACTAAATATCCACTCTGACAATAGTCAGATGCAATTGCACTAGCACAAAAGCAAATGTGGCTGACAAATATGACCTTCATATGATATGTGCTTACTTTGGGCTGTATTTATAATGATTTACCGCAGCCCAACCCCACTATCCATTTTGCTGCGCTGTCCTCTGTCAAAACAAAAGGACATGAATGTGCATACCTATAAGATAATGAGCATTCCGATCCTTGTCCCCTGCGTTGGTGCACAAATTGTTGCCATGCCCCAACACAGGTACCCTTGTACCATGGTGCAGTGTGCCAGTGTTGCGGGATGAATGTGTTTGTGCAGAAGGGGACACCTCCTGCTTCTGTTGGGCAGTTTATGGTACTATTCAAAATACCTTACTAGTTCAGAATGTCCCAAGAGTAGCTGACTTTGATGGCTCTGTGCATCTAATTAACTCACATATGTCACTCTACATTGTATTACAATTCCTGTGTCCTTCTCACATCTTATCATGTACATAACCCAGCTTTGCACATCACACAATGGCCATTTGTGTTCCCTAACAAAGCTGATGCCAGTACCTGTCAGTGCTACATTTTTCCTGAGATTTTCCATATATGTCCTGTGCCCCTCCAAAGATGACATATAAAACATTTAACAACATGTATGAAATAGTTTTGGATGTGTCTAATAGAGACTGTCATACAATGTGACAACCTTACATGAGTGGGTTCCCCTGTGAAAGGCATCTGTAGTCATTTACAAGAGCCATGACCACAGGAATGTCAATTATGATAATCTCTCTAGTTTCTCAGCACTCTCTGTCATGTCTAGGTGGCAATGTCATACCACCCTGCATGGCTTGGCATGGAGTGAGGCAAGGTTGTGAACATATTCTACATGAGGGAGTCATACCTTTGACATTGCAATTGCTGACTGTAGGAAAGTCCTCCTTTTTTGCCTGATCACCCCCACACTTTTTGGATAGGTACTGGTGGTTACTGACTCTTGGCTGTGCCCTGGGTACTGCTTAACAGTCCCAGGGCCAGTGCTCTGTGTAAAATGGATATGCAAATTAGGCTAATTATAATTGGCTAAGTTAACCTACCTATAAGTCCCTAGTATATGGTAGGGCATGTAGGTTAAGGGACCACAGCATAGGTGGTGCACACCTAGGTACACTGCTGAAGTGCCCAGTGCCATTTTAAAAGCAAGCCTGCCTTGCTGGCTGCTTTTAAATTAAAGTTATATGCAAATTCGACTTTGCAATTAAAAGTACTTCCAAAGTCTTAAACTACCTTATTTTTACATATAAGTCACCCCTAAGGTGTGCCCTATGTGCCCCTAGGGCTGGGTGCCATGTAACTATAAGCAGGGACTTTATAAAAATAGATTTATAAGCCCTGGTGAGGTAAAAACAGCCAAATTCGTTTTTCCCTCATTGAAGTAAATGGCCTGCATAGGCTAGAATGGGGAGACTTTATTTAAAATTTTAAAGTCTCCTTAAATGTTGCATACCAAGAATTTGGTATCAAATTAATTGTTGTAATAAATCCCACAACTTCCAGTTGTGGGATTTAATATAACTTGTTCAGGTAAAAAGTTTAGACTTTACCTAAAAAGTTGCCAATTTCAGCTCTGCATTGTTTTTGCTGCTGTGCTCTGATTGGCCATCCTGCAGCAGCTTTTGCCAAGCTGCCTTGATGAGGTGTGAAGTGGCCTAGCTTCACACAAAGGAATGTGCTTGGGGGAGAGAATCTCCCCTCAGCAGATGGTGAGGCAGGAAGGGGGAGGGCTGCCAAACTGGTCTTCAAAGGCAGAGAAGGACATCTGGAGCACCCAGCAACACCCCCACATCCTGCAACCCCAGACAACTAGGTGCCCCCTTGATTAGATTAGGAGAGGGCAGGAGAGGGGTGTGTTTATGATTTTTAGCCACACCAGTGGGTGGGCTCAGCCAGATGTAACCTCCAAAAATCAGATTCAGCCATGTTGGATTTTTAGAGACTGTTGCCTTTTGGGATGGATTTTTGCCACACTTCCCAGGAAGTGGTCATCACAGGGGGACGACCCTGTACCTGATTGGAGGACCAGGACCCCCCTGCTTTTCACCCAGGAGCAAGGATAAAACTGGCAGACCTGCCCCCACACCTCAGATCCACGCCAGATTTCAAGAAGAAAAGAACTAAAGGAGAAGAAGGACTGCCCTGCTGGACCCCTGGCCTGCACCTGGAACCTGCACTCAGAAGGACTGCACCAGCTGCACACTTGGGCTTCACCACAAGAAGGACTTTGCCTGGCTTCAACTGGTTCAAGGAGGGACTCCCTGTTTGCTACAGGTGAAAAATTGCTATCCAGAGTCCCCCTGCACCAACTCCTGAAAAGTGACCAGCTGACCACTGACCAGTGGCCAAAAAGGAGGTTGCGCCAGGTGCATTCTGGGAGTTGAAGTCCGCACCCCCCAAGGACCATCACAGAACTTCTGGACCCTTGGGGTGAGCTGTGGACCCCAAAAGAACCTTAAAAGAACATCTGGGTGAAGCCCCAGAAGTTTGGAAAAGATTTGAAAATTTTTGTAAAAAAGCTCCAGAGAGGGACCGACCCGCCGTGGAAATTCTAGCCGGCTTGCCTCAACCGTGACCCGGCCTGACTTGGTGGTTCGTCCCGGTAAAGAAAAACCTCCGAAAAAGAGACCAGGTTTACCCCGGTCGAAGGATTTTCATCTCGAAAAAACGACTAAGTCCGAAGGTAAAAGTCTCCACCGAGGAAACCCACATCGCGTATCCGGACAAGGGCTCCAGGAGGTCGGATTCAACTGGCAGGTTCGTCCCGGTGAAGAAAAACTTCAAAATAAAGACTAAGAGGGTCATTCTGACCCTGGCGGCCGGTGGCCGCCAGGGCCACCGACCACGGGAGCACCGCCGACAGGCTGGCGGTGCTCCAATGAGCATTCTGACCGCCGCGGTTCAGCCGCGGTCAGAAGCGGAAAGTCAGCGGTCTCCCGCTGACTTTCCGCTGCTCATTGGAATCCTCCATGGCTGCGGAGCGCGATCCGCAGCCATGAGGATTCTGACCCCCCCTACCGCCATCCAGTTCATGGCGGGAAAGCCGCCATGAACAGGATGGCGGTAGGGGGGGTCGCGGGGCCCCTGGGGGCCCCTGCCGTGCCCATGCCAATGGCATGGGCACGGCAGGGGCCCCCGTAAGAGGGCCCCAAAATGTATTTCACTGTCTGCCTTGCAGACAGTGAAATACGCGACGGGTGCAGTAGCACCCGTCGCACCTTCCCACTCCGCCGGCTCGATTACGAGCCGGCATCCTCGTGGGAAGGTCGTTTTCCCCTGGGCTGGCGGGCGGTTTAACTGGAACCGCCCGCCAGCCCAGGGGAAAACTCGTAATACCCGCCGCGGTCTTTTGACCGCGGCGCGGTAATTTGGAGGGCGGGATCCTGGCGGGCGGCCTCCGCCGCCCGCCAGGGTCATAATGAGGCCCTAAGTCAGAAGGTAACTTTTTAACCGAGGCCTCCCGCGACTTGTAGCCGAGCAGGGCTCCATCGCGGTCGGCCTGAAACTTTGACTTTGCCCCGGTCGAGGTGCAACCAGATGACCCGATTGGCGCTTTTTGTTTCTAAGCGCTAGAAAAATAGTAATTCTTTAAAAATTCATATCTCCGATTCCCTTTATCCGATTTTATTAGTTTTTGTGTCATTTTAAAGATAAAAATATAAACTATTTTTGTAAATTGGTTTTGGATTTTTAAACTGTTTCCTGTGTTTTATTTAATTACTGTTTTGTGATATTTGAATGCTTTACACACTGTCTCCTAAATTAAGCCTTGACGCTCGTTGCCAAGCTACCAAGGGTTGAGCTGGGATTAATTTACTGAGACCTAACTGTACCGAGGTGGAGGTTAGTGGCTTGTTGCTAGGTGTAGGTACCTACCTGCCCTTACCAATAACCCATTTTCCAACATTTTTGGAAGCAGCGACGGGATCCTGTACTTGTGTTCAGTATCACGTTACAGTTTTGAGTAAAACAAATTAAAAATCCTTTAAATTGTCTTAGTGCAAACATTTTTTTTTTTAATTTTTAATTTTTTTTTTTTTATTAATTTGGATTAATTTCAATTATTGAATTTTTGTAATTTTTCTAAATTCTTGTTTCCAATTTTTGCAAAAAGTTTTTGTTGACACAAAACTAGGGAACCATGGAGCTTGATCTGGCTAGCCTACCCACACTGACAGTAGTCCAGCTTAGGGGGTTGTGTATTGAAAGAGGGTTGCCTGCAACCACTGATCTCAGGAAGCAAATCCTGATTAAATCCCTGACAGCATGGGCTGAGGCCCAAGAGCTAGGCACAGAGGAAGCTCCAGAGGAGGAAGAAAAGGGGAGGATGCTAACTCTAACCTCTCAGGGGAGGGAAGGCATCTGAGCCCAAGTGAGGATGAGGAAGAACGGTCCTCAGTAGATACAGTCACTAGGGGCAGACCCAAAGCTAGTGGTAGGAAGGGGGTCCTTTCAGGAGGAGAGAACCCATCCATCAGAGAAAGAGAGCTGGAGGCCAAACTAGCATACATAGCTTTGGAAGCAGATAAGCTGGCCCTAGAAAATAAAAAGTGGGCAAACAAAGAAAAAAGAGATGGTGGCAGCGATAAAGAAGCTGAGGTGTCCATGGGTGGGGGTTTTTCCCCCAGATTACCCAAAGGGGTGGTTCCTGCCTATGTAGAGGGGGATGACATAGATAAGTGGCTGGGGGCCTTTGAGAGGGCCCTCCAGATGAGGAGAGTCAAGCCTCAGTACTGGGGTTCACTTCTTTGGGAGTTAGTTCCCAACTCTGGGAGGGATAGGCTCCTAACCATGAGTGGGGAAGATGCAGACTCATACCCCAGTATGAAGAGTTGCTTGACTAAAAAGTTTGGTCTGACCCCAGAGCAGTATAGGCTCAAGTTTAGGGACACCCAAAAGACAAGCACCCAGTCCTGGGTGGACATTGTGGACATTTCAGTAAAGGCACTGGAGGGCTGGATACAGGGTAACAGGGTAAGTACCTTTGAGGGGCTGTACAATTTGATTATGAGGGAGCACCTCCTAACTAATTGTGTCCAAGAGAAGCTCCGCCAGTATCTAGTTGACTCTAGGTTGACCAACCCCAGAGAGCTGGGGGAGGCAGCAGATGACTGGTTAAGAACTAGGGTTAACCAGAAACCCCAGGGGGTGATCAGAAAAAGGGAGGACATGGTTCTTCTCAGGGGAAGAACCAGGGGAAAGATGATAAAAAGCCCAAAGAGTCCTCACAAGAGTCCCCAAAAACTTCTCAGGGAGGGGGAGCCCCGAGTCAATTCACTTTTAAAGGGAAAGGGTATCAGGGAAAGAATTATGATCCTGCTAAAGCAGGAAGGTTTCAGGAGCTTGCTAAGGCCGGCAAGTGTTTTGATTGTCATTAACCTGGACATAAAAGAGGAGATGCTATCTGCTCCAAGAAGCCCCCCACTGGTGGGCAATCCCAGGGGATTGCTAGTGTAGGGTTGGGGGTGGAAGTTGGCCCAGGGGTGGAATCAGGGTACACAGAGGTCACCTTAGTATCCGTGGGTGGGGTGGACATTGCAACTATGGCCACCTTACCTCCCATCATGGAGAGGTATAGGCAGAGGCCTAAAGTCAATGGGACTGAAGTGGAAGCTCTGAGAGATACAGGAGCCAGTGTGACAATGGTCACAGAAAAGCTGGTTTCTCCAGAGCAGGTCTTACCTGGTGTCTTCCACCAGGTGACTTATGCAGATAGCAGAACCAAACTCCATCCCATGGCTATGGTGAGTCTGGAATGGGGAGGTGTGACTGGCCCTAAAAAGGTAGCTGTAGCTCCTGCCCTCCCAGTAGAGTGTCTGCTGGGAAATGATCTTGAAGCATCTGAATGGTCAGAAGTGGAGAGAAGGGTCCATGCACAGATGCTGGACCTCCCTGAATGGGTGTGTGCTGTGACCAGGTCACAGGCAGCACAACAGGGAAATGCTGGACACTTGGACCCTGGAACAATGGGCCAAGCCTCCAAGAAAAAGAGAAAGGGCACTGGGTCTGGATTGCCAGCCCCAACAAGTACAGAGGGTCAGGAAGAATCCAACCCTGAGGGGGAGGATCTGAACTCTGAGGGAGGGACACTTTCCCTGCAAACTATGCCTGATTTGGCAGAACTGCAAGGGGCAGGTGGGCCCACCAGAGAAGATTTGTGCCAGGGACAAAGAGAGTGTCCCACTCTTGAGGGCCTGAGGCGGACTGCTACCAGGCAAGAACAATGGGATACCAGTGGGACCCACAAGGTTTACTGGGAGGATGGAGTTCTCTACACTGAGGCAAGGACCCTCAAACCAGGGGTTACTAGGAGAGTAGTGGTCCCCCAGAAGTATAGAGAATTCCTCCTTACCTTAAGCCATGATATCCCCTTAGCTGGACATTTGGGACAGACCAAGACCTGGAAAAGGCTGGTCAACCATTTTTATTGGCCCCAAATGTCAGAAAAAGTCAGGGAGTTTTGCAGCTCCTGTGTCACCTTTCAAGCCAGTGGCAAGACAGGAGGCAAACCAAAGGCTCCCCTGATACCACTGCCAGTGGTTGGGACTCCCTTTGAGCGGGTGGGGATTGACATTGTTGGTCCCCTAGACCCACCAACTGCTTCAGGTAACAGGTACATTGTGGTGGTAGTGGACCATGCCACCAGGTACCCTGAGACAATACCCTTCCGGACAGTCACTTCTCCCACAGTGGCTAGGGCCCTACTTGGTGTGTTCACCAGAGTGGGATTCCCAAAGGAGGTGGTCTCAGATAGGGGCACAAACTTTATGTCAGCCTATCTGAAAGCCATGTGGGATGAGTGTGGTGTTACTTATAAGTTCACCACCCCCTACCATCCACAGACCAATGGTCTGGTGGAAAGATTTAATAAGACCCTGAAGGGCATGATCATGGGTTTGTCTGACAAACTCAGGAGGAGATGGGATGTTCTCCTCCCATGCCTGCTGTTTGCCTACAGAGAGGTGCCACAGAAGGGGGTTGGATTCAGCCCCTTTGAGTTACTGTTTGGGCACCCTGTAAGAGGCCCATTGTGCTTGGTGAGAGAGTCTTGGGAAAAGCCTCTCAAAGAATCCAAGGAGAATGTGCTAGATTATGTGCTAGGCCTGCGGTCACGCATGGCTGAGTATATGAAGAAAGCAAGCAGAAACCTGGAAGCCAGCCAGGAGCTCATGAAGCTCTGGCATGATCAAAAGGCTACCATGCCTGAGTATCACCCAGGACAGCTGGTGTGGGTTTTGGAGCCCATGGCTCCTAGTGCACTTCAGGCCAAATGGACTGGGCCCTATCCAATTCTAGAGAAAAAAGGTGAGGTCACCTACTTGGTGGACCTTGGCACCCCCAGGAATCCTCACAGGATCCTGCATGTAAACAGGATGAAACCCCACCAGGACAGGGCAGACATGACCATGCTAATGGTCACTGATGAAGGGAAGGAGGAGGAGGGTGAACCTCTGCCAGACCTCCTGTCCTCAAAGGCAAAAGATGGGTCAGTGGAGGGAGTGGTACTCTCTCCCAAATTGACAGATCAGCAACAAAAAGACTGTAAGCAAGTTTTGGGACAGTTTGCTAGTCTGTTCTCCCTGACCTCAGGACTCACCAATTGGTGTGTCCATGATGTTGACACTGGTGACAGCTTGCCTGTCAAGAACAAGCTGTACAGGCTGTCTGACCAGGTCAAGGCCAACATCAAAGCTGAAGTGGCTAAGATGTTGGACCTCAAGGTAATTGAGCCCTCTGATAGTCCTTGGTCCAGTCCAGTGGTACTGGTGCCCAAACCTAATCCCCAAGGTGGGAAGAAAGAATTGAGATTCTGTGTGGACTACAGAGGTCTAAACGCAGTCACTAGGACTGATGCTCACCCCATACCTAGAGCTGATGAGCTCATTGACAGGTTGGGGGGCTGTCAAATTCCTGAGCACATTTGATCTGACCTCAGGATATTGGCAGATTGCCTTAAGTCCAAGAGCTTAGGAGAGGTCAGCATTTTCCACACCAGAGGGCCACTTTCAGTTCAAGGTGATGCCCTTTGGCATGAAAAATGCTCCTGCCACCTTCCAACGGTTGGTGAACAGAGTCCTATCTGGGTTGGAATCTTTCAGTGCAGCTTATCTGGATGATATAGCTGTATTTAGTTCCACCTGGAGGGACCACCTGGTCCACCTGAAGGAAGTGCTTCAGGCCCTGCTTCAAGCAGGCCTGACTATCAAGGCAAGCAAGTGCCAGATAGGGCAAAGCTCTGTTGTGTACCTGGGCCACCTTGTTGGTGGAGGCCATGTACAACCTCTCCAGCCCAAGATCCAGACTATTCTGGATTGGGAGGCTCCAAAATCCCAGACTCAGGTCAGGGCCTTTCTTGGCCTGACCGGGTACTACAGGAGGTTTGTTCAGAATTTTGGGACCATAGTGGCCCCTCTGACTGAGCTTACCTCCAAGAAACAGCCCAAGAAGGTCATTTGGACCCCAGAGTGTCAGAAAGCTTTTGACACCCTAAAACAGGCTATGTGTTCAGCACCAGTGTTACTGGCCCCTGACTATAGCAAGGAGTTTGTAGTGCAAACAGATGCTTCAGAGGAAGGGATTGGGGCAGTGTTAGCACAAGTTAATGAAGAGGGCCATGATCACCCAGTTGCCTTCATCAGCAGGCGACTACTCCCCAGAGAGAAAAAATGGAGTGCCATTGAGAGGGAGGCCGTTGCTGTGGTCTGGTCCCTGAAGAAGTTGAGGCCTTACTTGTTTGGCACTCGCTTCCGTGTACAAACTGACCACAGACCTCTCAGGTGGTTGATGCAGATGAGGGGGGAGAACCCAAAACTGTTAAGGTGGTCCATTTCCCTACAGGGGATGGACTTCACAGTGGAGCACAGACCTGGGACTGCTCATGCCAATGCAGATGGCCTTTCCAGGTTTTTCCACTTAGCTGATGAGGACTACCAGGGTGTAGGTTAGTACCCATCACCTTTCATCTGGGGGGGGCAGTGTAGGAAAGTCCTCCTTTTTTGCCTGATCACCCCCACACTTTTCGGATAGGTACTGGTGGTTACTGACTCTTGGCTGTGCCCTGGGTACTGCTTAACAGTCCCAGGGCCAGTGCTCTGTGTAAAATGGATATACAAATTAGGCTAATTATAATTGGCTAAGTTAACCTACCTATAAGTCCCTAGTATATGGTAGGGCATGTAGGTTAAGGGACCACAGCATAGGTGGTGCACACCTAGGTGCACTGCTGAAGTGCCCAGTGTCATTTTAAAAGCAAGCCTGCCTTGCTGGCTGCTTTTAAATTAAAGTTATATGCAAATTCGACTTTGGAATTAAAAGTACTTCCAAAGTCTTAAACTACCTTATTTTTACATATAAGTCACCCCTAAGGTGTGCCCTATGTGCCCCTAGGGCTGGGTGCCATGTAACTATAAGCAGGGACTTTATAAAAATAGATTTATAAGCCCTGGTGAGGTAAAAACAGCCAAATTCGTTTTTCCCTCATTGAAGTAAATGGCCTGCATAGGCTAGAATGGGGAGACTTTATTTAAAATTTTAAAGTCTCCTTAAATGTTGCATACCAAGAATTTGGTATCAAATTAATTGTTGTAATAAATCCCACAACTTCCAGTTGTGGGATTTAATATAACTTGTTCAGGTAAAAAGTTTAGACTTTACCTAAAAAGTTGCCAATTTCAGCTCTGCATTGTTTTTACTGCTGTGCTCTGATTGGCCAGCCTGCAGCAGCTTTTGCCAAGCTGCCTTGATGAGGTGTGAAGTGGCCTGGCTTCACACAAAGGAATGTGCTTGGGGGAGAGAATCTCCCCTCAGCAGATGGTGAGGCAGGAAGGGGGAGGGCTGCCAAACTGGTCTTCAAAGGCAGAGAAGGACATCTGGAGCACCCAGCAACACCCCCACATCCTGCAACCCCAGACAACTAGGTGCCCCCTTGATTAGATTAGGAGAGGGCAGGAGAGGGGTGTGTTTATGATTTTTAGCCACACCAGTGGGTGGGCTCAGCCAGATGTAACCTCCAAAACTCAGATTCAGCCATGTTGGATTTTTAGAGACTGTTGCCTTTTGGGATGGATTTTTGCCACACTTCCCAGGAAGTGGTCATCACAGGGGGACGACCCTGTACCTGATTGGAGGACCAGGACCCCCCTGCTTTTCACCCAGGAGCAAGGATAAAACTGGCAGACCAGGCCCCCACACCTCAGATCCCCACCAGATTTCAAGAAGAAAAGAACTAAAGGAGAAGAAGGACTGCCCTGCTGGACCCCTGGCCTGCACCTGGAACCTGCACTCAGAAGGACTGCACCAGCTGCACACTTGGGCTTCACCACAAGAAGGACTTTGCCTGGCTTCAACTGGTTCAAGGAGGGACTCCCTGTTTGCTACAGGTGAAAAATTGCTATCCAGAGTCCCCCTGCACCAACTCCTGAAAAGTGACCAGCTGACCACTGACCAGTGGCCAAAAAGGAGGTTGCGCCAGGTGCATTCTGGGAGTTGAAGTCCGCACCCCCCAAGGACCATCACAGAACTTCTGGACCCTTGGGGTGAGCTGTGGACCCCAAAAGAACCTTAAAAGAACATCTGGGTGAAGCCCCAGAAGTTTGGAAAAGATTTGAAAAATTTAGTAAAAAAGCTCCAGAGCCGGCTTGCCTCAACCGCGACCCGGCCTGACTTGGTGGTTCGTCCCGGTAAAGAAAAACCTCCGAAAAAGAGATTAAGTCCGAAGGTAAAAAGTTGACCGGGACCTCCCAGCCATCGTATCCGAGAAGGGCTCCACGGACGTCAGATCAAGATCCAGGTTTACCCCGGTCGAAGGATTTTCATCTTGAAAAAAACGACTAAGTCCGAAGGTAAAAGTCTCCACCGAGGAAACCCACATCGCGTATCCGGACAAGGGCTCCAGGAGGTCGGATTCAACTGGCAGGTTCGTCCCGGTGAAGAAAAACTTCAAAATAAAGACTAAGTCAGAAGGTAACTTTTTAGCCGAGGCCTCCCGCGACTTGTAGCCGAGCAGGGCTCCATCGCGGTCGGCCTGAAACTTTGACTTTGCCCCGGTCGAGGTACAACCAGATGACCCGATTGGCGCTTTTTGTTTCTAAGCGCTAGAAAAATAATAATTCTTTTGGATTTTTAAACTGTTTCCTGTGTTTTATTTAATTACTGTTTTGTGATATTTGAATGCTTTACACACTGTCTCCTAAGTTAAGCCTTGACGCTCGTTGCCAAGCTACTAAGTGTTGAGCTGGGATTAATTTACTGAGACCTAACTGTACCTAGGTGGAGGTTAGTGGCTTGTTGCTAGGTGTAGGTACCTACCTGCCCTTACCAATAACCCATTTTCCAACACTGACTCACAGAGCAGATATGTTTTTCTACACCTTTTCAGGATTCACTAACAACGCGGTGCAAGTAATGCCTCATCACTGGGTGCCATACTTAGGGGAGGCATAACTCGAAGGAGCATCACCATCTATCTCAATTGTCTTCAGTACTGCATGTGTGCTGCATTATAATGAACACATTGCAAAAAAACAACTCCTCTGAATGTCTTTGTGCAGGAATGTGTCCCTTCCTGTCCAAATACATTCTTGTTAAAAATGCTGACATGCTTGCATCATGGTGCAAGGATTGTTGGGTTTGCCCATGCCAAAACATTGCGCACCAGTGCAGCACAAAAGGTGAGGAATGCTTAATATGTGATAGATATGGTGCAAACCTGCACTTTTGTTTTAATGCAGGGCAGCACAGCACAGCAAGATAAAATGGGCTATGTGTCCCACAGTTTAGTGGGGGCATGAATCTTTTCTGCATACACATACATTTGACACTTAGACCCATGATTAAAGGCAACTTGCACCACTGTTGCATCATTTTTGTGATGCACCAACAGTGTAGGCTTCAGACCCATATCTTCAAGGCCATGCAAAAAACTCTGTATTATTTTTCATGGCCTTGTAGACATGAAGTAAGTCAAAGCAGCACGATTTTACTGCATTGCCCCACTTGCTTCAAAAAGGCGTTCCATGGGTGTTGCGGTGGGTGTTCCCATGCATCACCCAAAAATTTTGACACATTCCCATATTTACAAGGTTTTGTAAACAAACACCAACACACTCTGCAACACAGCCACAATACAACCTCCAACAAGCCCGGACAGAAGGACAGTGAGGCAAAGTGAAGCTAACTCCTTGTTTGCAACATGCCTGAGCCATTGCATCATTTCCTGGGTGGGTGCATCATGTTTTTAGCTAATGAGTCATTTTTTTCACACAACCAATAGATATATAGCTAATGCGTGAATTTTACATCTGGCCTAACAAGGCACCATGTGGGACTACTGAAGCATATGTTGGGATGCGTTAAATTTGCATTCCCACTGTGTGCAAAAAACATGCACTCACCAAAGGAGTGCTTTTGTAATGCAATTGTGCAAATATGTGCTTATGGTGTATTGTGTGTTTTGAAATGCATGTAAAGAAGTGCACGGATAAGTGTATTGAATTAGACTATTCTAGAGGATATGTTTGTGTTTGGTGTATATTAATTTGTGGCATGTACATGTTGTGAGGCATATGGACATTCAAGGCCTGCACTGGTAGTATGTCAGCAGGATAGTACTAATGCACAGGACACGGAATGGCTGTTAACTAACTCCAGAGGGTAGCCCTCAGGGTCTTTATTAACTTGGGTCCCAACGTAATAGTGGGAACCATAATGCATGTACTTGGGAGGGTTCTCTTCCTGAAACCCTTCTGACTGACTCATGACATGGTACACTCCACTGAGCCCAACATGACATCCTGCCCCAAACAGTAAACGAATACAGATAAACATAAACAAATATGCCTAAAAAAAGAACATCAACAACTTAGGTTGTATGGGAGCGTGGCTTGGAGAACCATGGCGTGAGGAGGGAAAGTGAGGATCTCCGGCCCGGGGCCTCCCATCTGTGCCCATCCTGGCACGATGGCCATGGAGCCCCGGCAGCCTTAACCCCCCAATGTCAAGCGGGAGTTGGCTTTGGAAAAAAACTAGAGAGGAGCAGCAGCGAGGCTTAAAAACAGCCTGGAAGGGAGCGGAGCCCGTGAACCCACATCTGACGGTGGAATGAGCCCGTCATTAAGAGACTCCAGGGGTGAACAAAGGTGGAGGGAGCGGCCCCTATCTCCATTTCCCTTAGAAACCAGCAGCAAGTGAACAGGACATGGGGGTTTGGACAAAGCAGTAGAAGTGGGTTTCCCTCCCCCCAACAATGATTTTAGCAAGGACCTCGTGACCTGCTGATCGCTTCAGAGGCACGGAACGACTCTGCAGGAGAGCCCCAGAAGTGCCAAGCACAAACTAGCACTGAGACATAGAAGAGGAGTGCTGCTAGAAATGGGTAAACCCAACAAGAGAAGAGGGTTGGCAGGGGACACTGGATCGCAGCCTGACTACCCTGCGACAATAAACACTGGCACTGCGCAACCGGTGCCCATGAGTGAACTGACTGCGGGCCCCTCTCTGGGGGACATACTACAGGCCATCACAGCCTCTGGGGAGAGTTTGGAATCCAATAGAGACACATTGGCAACAGACTTGGGCTTGCTGCGAGAGGACCAACGATGCCTGGTGGGGAGGATCACAACGACAGAACAAGAAATGGAGGACCTCAAACCAGTAATATCAGCAGTGGGTGACCGGTTGACTGCCCTGGAGCAGCAGATGAAGACCATAACGGTCCGCTCAGAAGATGCCGAGAATAGATCACGGCGAAACATTCGAATAGTGGGACTGCCTGAAAAGTTTGAACTTAAAGATCTGATTAAGTACTTGGAGAACTGGATAGGCACCGAGGTGGCGCCAGAGGGCCTGTCAAGGTTTTTTGCTTTCGAGAGAGCACACTGAGTGCCGACAATGCCGCCTCACCTGGGGCCCCGCTGTGGCCGGTTGTGGCCAGACTACTGCATTATAAAGACTGCAACCACATCCTGAAAGAGAAGCTCAGAAAAATGAAGAGCTAGTAGTAGAGAACAATGTAGTCCACATTTTTCCAGATTTCTCCTGTGAAGTGCAAAAACAGAGAGACACATTTCTAGAGGTCAAAAAACAGTTGCCAACATTAAGTATTCAATACGCTATGCTAGTTCCTGCCATATTGAGGGTGGTGGAGGGGCGAGGAGCAAGATTCTTTTGAACTTCGCAAGAGGCATGAGATTGGCTGGATAGCCAAGCAGGGGCTGCAGATATGAGCGCGCCCTGGAGAAACCGACCCAGGAGCTGACAAAGGCGGTCCAGAGGACCTCAACGCAGCAAAGCGGCACCCTCCCTTGAGGAAGCGTGGAGAGAAAGGCTGCTGCCCTGGCATCGTTGAGCGGGAGGGAGTCCAGCCCCCGATCAGAGGCGACAACAAGGGAAGTACGGCAGATGGACTCAGAAGAGGATTTTGAGAGTTCGACAGCACTGAGCATGGAGCTGCCGGCGGTGACACCAGCGACATCTGACAACATGATTTGACATCATGCAGGGAACTGAAACATTCGTAGAGGAACCCGCTGCAGAGAGCCTATGACACAACGAAATACGCAACTCTGAGGCCTGAAGAAACCGGATGGGGTGAGACCTGGAGCTGAGGGCTCTGTGCAGCTGTGGGTCTGATCGCATTCACCTCATAAGAAACAATACTCGTTCATAACTAGTTTGGATGGGGGGTTGTTCTGTCACCTGTCCTGGGGTAGGGGAGTTGGGAAGCTTGTTGTTTGATGTTTTAAGGGAACCTGGCCGCTGTACCACCTGACAAGAAGTCCTGAAGAAAAAAATTGCATTTATAAGACCCAAACATAGCAGGTGGGCGCAAAATGACACTCACGTAACAGTGGATCCTCATGGGGGACTTGCAACATAATAAGGTGGTCTCCTGGAATGTCAGGGGTATGCATAACATGGCTAAACGAAATAGGGTATACTCCTACCTGCAGAGGAGGGGGGCCCAAATAGTGATGCTGCTGGAAACTTGACAGCAGCGGAAGGGGTGGCACTGCAGAGGAGATGGAGGGGCCAGGTGTATTACACAACCTACACAGCGTACGCACAGGCCACCCTGATACGGATTAGGGCGGGAGTCCCTTTTCAGAAGACAGGCACACTTGTGGACCACAACAGGCGCTGCTTAGTAGTCACTGGCCGATTGGGGGTACGGGACATTGTGCTCATTTAGATATACGCACTGAACACAGATCAGAGCATGTTCCTGGATCACCTCTCGGGCATATTGGCCCTTCACCTCCTACACGCGGTATTGATTGGGGAGATTTTAATTGTGTGGCCAACCCCGAGCTAGACAGGTACCAACCCCGCTAAGTGTCTCACCAGTGAACACCATAGCTAAAAAATTCCAGGAGTGGCAGTTAGAGTGGCGACTGATGGATTCCTCGAGACACCTCTACCCAAGCACAAGGGACTACTTCTTCTTCTCTGCAGTGCATGATTTGCATGTACGCCTAGATACCTTTCTATGCACGCCTAACCTGGCACAGCTATATGGTGAGGTAAGAGAGGCAAACTGCCTCCCAGACTCTACAAGAGAAGCTCTGATAATTCCATTGTTAAAGCCTGGCAAACCGGCTAACGACAGCAGAGCCCACAGGCCCCGTCCATGCTTAACTCGGATTACAGGATCCTTAGTCACATACTAGCAACTAGGTTGCTCCCATTTATGACCCGCTTGGTCCACACAGACATGGCCGTGTTCATCCCCACCTGGAACACAGCTCAGAATATTCGCTGGGCTATCCGTATACTAGAGGGTGACATTCCAAACTAAAGAACTGCAACTATCCTAGCGGTGGACATAGAGAAGGCATTTGACAGCCTAGAATGGAAATACTTATATGCAGTCCTAGAACACATGGGACTGGGTGAGGGATTTATTAGGTGAACGAAACTGCTGAACGAAGGCCCTAAAGCCCGAGTCAGGACCGGAATCACCATATCTGAGCAATATAGGGTATGGAGGGGCACAAGGCAGGTTTGCCCCCTCTCGCCCTTGCTATTTGCGTTGGCAATGGAGCCATTGGCTACCCAGGCACGAACTGCTACTTGGTATCAGGGACTCAGGTACAAGGGTTATCATCACAGAATAGCATTATATGCGGACGATCTACTTCTGTTCTTATACGACACTGGGCCAGAACTAGAAGGAGCACAGGCACTCTTAGCACAATTCGGTAGATTAGCAGGGCTACAGGTGAACTGTCAGAAATCCCATCTATACCCGCTCTCTGCTAATGGTGACCCGCCTGAGGAGATGGGACATATCTTCTGGGAACCCCGATAGATGTCCTATCTGGGTGTCAAGGTTTACCACACTAAGGGTGATATACTAGAAGGTAACATAGGGAGTGCCATTAGGGCACTGAAGTCCAGTCTGGGATTCTGGAAAACACTTCCATTGTCAGTAGCCGGGAGTATAGCACTTGTTAAGATGGTGACGCTACCAGGACTCTTATACTATTTTGCGGTCTTACTGCTCTGGATCCCTGTCGCACTATTCAGAGATCTGAACTCCTTGAAAACAGCATTCATATGGGTGGCCGGGAGGTGCCGGGTGGCACTTGCCCCCTGAAAAGACCACGGGTGGAGGTGGGCCTGGCGGTCCCGGACTTCGAATCGTATAACCTGGCGGCCCACTTGCAGTGGCTAACCCGGTAGACAGCAACGCTCAGTATCCGAATGGATGAAGAGGACACAGCGATTCCACCCCTCTCTGGGCTGACTGGCCTTCTCTTTCGGTTCATTGGGGCGGATCCATCGGATACCCCGGAGGTCCGGGTCCTTTGCCGATGTTGGAAAAGGTGCCTCCAGAAGACTGGCATGAGCACGCCTCACACATCTGAGATCCCAATGACATGGCTCTAATGGATACCACATGCAGGCGATTGGGGGGGATTGGCGGCTTAGGAAGGGGCAGGGGCCACGCGTATTGGGGACCTGTAAAGGGCTGGGAATCTAATGCCCTTCGAGAACTTCCAACAGGAGTATGATCTCCCACAGGGTCACTTCCTACTGTTCCGAGCAGTAACCCACGCCATCCGCACCCATTGGCAGATGGGAGGCACAGAAACCGGACCTCATGAGACTAGCAGCTATATAATGACCTCGGATGGCACATGGAGGGCCATAACCGGCTTATATGGGGCAATCCGTAGTGGAGCAATGTGCATACCTGAATGGCCTGCGAGAAAAGTGGGAAGCAGACTGGGGGATCCCAATACCGGAAAAATCTTGGTAGAAGATACTGGAGAGGATGCCAAAGGTGTCTAGAAATGCTAGATTTAAACTCATACACTTTTATGCACTACACAGAGCATATCTCACTCCGAGAGAGCTCGGCAACCACTTCCAGCTGAGAGGCGCGCAGTGTTCCCGCTGTGGGGAAAAAGCACCAGACTTTAACCACATGATGTGGGCCTGTCCGCACTTAACCAATTTCTGAAGAGCAGTGACGTTTTATGTAGCGGAGATCATAGATCAAGAAACCTCTTGTACCCCAGGCCACTGTCTCCTACATTGCTTTCCCCATACCCACAAAAACAAAGCCACTACTAAGCCACAAGACCTTGCATACACCCTGGCTAAAAGAGAGATAACAAAGAAATGGAGGAGACTGCTAGGCCCCAACCTTCTTTGCTGGAAGAGGAAATTCAAGCACTGGGCAGAATACGAAAGTGTAGTGCTGAAACGAGAACTCCAGCAGGGCAGGGGTTCCCCAGAAATAACGAGCGCTTAAGAACAGTTGGTTGCAACCTTGAAAGATGAAACTAGGACACCCTTTACTGAATCCAGTGAACCCACACTGTCACCCACCGCTTGAGAAGGCACTGCTCCTACAACAGGGAGAACAGGTAGACCATAGGACAAGTCGCCCACAAGCTTCAAAGTACCGCAACCTTAAACAGCGCAGCGCCACACCACATGCAATTGCACATCTAGAATTGAACAGACTATTGTTCGGGAGGTGGAGCGGCAAGGGAGAGGAAAGGGAAAGGGGGAGTTAGAACAACACTATTCTACACACCATGCTTATTAAGTGAAAAGAGGAAGCTTTACCTTAGACGTAACAACATGTGAAGACACATTAGACCTTGGCTTAAACAGAGGGCAGAGAATCCGAAATACCAGTGGACAGAAGCACCATCCATATTACTAGGCCACGAAATGTGGGGTGAACGATACGCGCCTACTGGCTAGGTGCTAATGATTGTATTCAATAAAGTAGCCGCAATTATTAATGATTGCTGAAAACTAACGATTGATATTATAACAACTATATAATTGTAGAAATAGAAAAAGCAATGCACAATCCAAGGCACTCATGTCAGAAAATATGAACATTGTCCATATCTCTTTGTACAGCAGATCCACTTGTTTTATTTAATGTGTTCTTCACTTCCAAACAGTCCAGCCAACACATGTTTCGTTGTGGCCCTCAAAACCTTACCAAAAATGTGATGATATAATAATTAAAGAAGCTGACAAGGGGGGTAACATAGTAATAATGAATAGATCAGATTATGAACAGGAAATGTACACAAAATTGGAGGATCAGGTGTGTTATGATAAAATGACTTATGACCCAATACCAATTTTGACCAACAACATTAATAACTATATGAGGCATTGGTTTGAGAAAGGCTTATTGAATGAAGATAAATATATGTATTTACAGATTTTTAGACCTAGATACCCATGTTTATATACCCTTCCCAAGATACGTAAGAACTTAATGTTTCCACCGGGCAGACCTACCATTTCGAGCATAGGGGTCCCCACAGAGAGACTCTTGGAATTTGTAGATGTTTTCCTACAACCATATATACTTAATCTCCCCTCATACATCAAAGATACCAATCATATTTTAAGCATTCTAGTGGAAATTAGCTGGGAGCCAGGATTGATTTTGGTCACTTTGGTTGTGTTCTCACTGTATACCAGTATCAGACATGATTTGGGTATTCTTGCATTAAAATAATTTTTGAATAAGAGATCAACAAGCTTATGGGAACATACAGAGATGTTGGTGACCATGATTGAATTGATATTACATAATAATTTATTTTTGTTCAAAACTGAATGGTACAGACAAAAACAAGGGGTAGCAATGGGTTTAAGATTCTCCCCCTTGCATGCAAATCTCTTTATGGGATATTTAGAGCAAGAACTAATTTGGGGCACAGAAGGAACAGAATGGAATACTTACATTCTATAATGGGGCAGATATATTGATGATTGTTTTATGATTTGGACTGGAACCATTATAGAATTAAATAGTTTTTGTGAATACTTGAATTCTAATGAGTCTAATATTAGGGTTAAGTTTGAATATAGTACCACCAACATTACATTTTTGGATGTTGAATTTTATATCAAGGATGAGAAAATTGAGAGTAGACTATATTCGAAAAGTACTGCCTTCAATTCTTTACTACATGCAACCACTTCACATCCGAGACATCAAATTAAGGCAATACCGTACGGAGAAATGATGCAAGCGAGACGTAATTGCAGCAAACACGTTTTACTCAACGTGGATACCAATCACACATTTTAGAACGAGCTCAGGATAAGATCATGAGAATTTCTAGGAAAGATACCTTAAAATACAAACATAAGATCAGAGGTGAGAAGATTTGTTGTATAGTAAATTACACACAGGTATCGGATCTTCTACCTAAACGTATGCGTAAACATTGGCATGTGTTATATGCGGATAATAGTTTGAGGAAATATATTTCAGATAATCCGCATTTCGCTTATCAAAGATGTACAAACTTGAAAAGTATATTATGTCCTAGTTATCCTACTAAGAAACCAATTGGCTGACAACTCACATGCAGGGCTTTTACAAATGTGGACAATGTGGGATGTGCAAATGGGCCCGTAATGCGATGTACTTTCACCAATAACATTGGAGAAGAGTTTCGGACACTCATGAATTTCACTTGTAACAGCAATTTTGTGATTTATGCCATTGTATGCAAATGTAATTGTATGTATGTGGGTAGCACAATTAGATCATTGAGATTAAGGATTAGTGAACACTACAGAGCCTTGAGACAGGACGATACTTGATATCCTATTGTTGTGCATATGAGACAATGCTCAAAGCAATGACTTACAAATAATTTTTAATTTTTCGGTTTGGAGAATGTTCACAAAGACCCACGTGGGGGCAACAGACAATTATATTTGAGAAAGAGTGAATGTATTTGGATTCTGAGATTGAGAGCAGTGGAAGAGGGCCTGAATACTAATCATGAATTAGAATTATTTTTGGGTGAATGAGTGTAGAGATAAGTGGATATCTGTTGTATTGAGTTACTAGTCCTTATTATGCTCATATATAAATGTAATGATTAGACAATTATTTTTTCAGATATGATATTATTTAGAATGCTGTGCATAAAAGGAGTAAATTACTAGTCAAGCATCAATTCTTTAATTTCACCGATTATTCATTATGTCACTAATTATCAAAAAGAGAGTTCCCAAATGTGCTGTTTTCATTTTTGAGGAAGGCATTTTAGAGGAGAATTAATGATGAAAAAGTCTAAGTTGATCCTACACGCATTGATGAATTAGTGTGATTTTTTATTGGATATTTTCAATTTCCTGAAGTATAATGATAATATCTATATAAATCATTTTGAAGCAGAATCTTACAACACACTTGCCCACTTTGGGGTGGGGCTTTCTTTTAATCTGTTCTGCAATATTTACTCTAGGTATGGGAAGCGCATCAATAAATGGAAGAAACTGTGAGCTAAAGCTGCTAACTTTCAATTATGGCTACCCACAATTTGAACTTTAGTGGACTCCCCATAAATATTTCAGTTTTTCGTCCACATTACTAAGTATTTAGATTTATATTGTATATGACAAATGCGACTATACTCTTAAGATGGCGAACGCTTTTGGATGATGTAGTTCGTCGTCTATGTTTATGTTCGATGTATTTATTGGCGAGGCTTCGATGGAATCGAGCTCACTGGTCGTATGTGTACACGCCTCTCAGAACGCTTACTGATAAGATCTTTTTGTGAGATACCGGTAAGCATTGCATGGGTGATACTGGTTACATGTTATATTTATTGTCATTTTTTAATTTTTTCTTTTGGGGCAATGACAGATTTTGACTGAATTCATTTAAGAATTAGATACAACTCGAATGTGTTTTTGGGATGTGGATTAATTTGAGTGGCTGTGCCTAAAGATGTTAGGTTTTTTCAAGTGGATTACGACCTTGCGCTACGATTATGTAGATAACATATATGATATGCTTAGAGCAAATTAGAATTAAACACTTATTTCTCTTTTTTCATCTTGTAATATAGGTAGTTTCTTGTTTATTTTTGTTAGATTACAGAATGAGTTGGAAGAAGTGAACTTATTTCGAGGAGTGTCTGGAATAATTACACATAAGGATACTATTTTTTATTGGTAAGGGAGATATGGGTGGCTTCCGCTCTCCTTTCTCTTACGACACGTGTATAGTATAGTCTTTTAAGTAAAATTCAGCCGTTTGACAATGGGTTTGTGTTTTGCTTTTTCATTTCCGATCTTGCAGGAAGATTAATGAAGACTTTGTTGAAAATTATGGCAATAATGATTCCCAATGATTTCTAAAAAGGCAAGTAGTAAGACTAAGGGTACGGTTAGCAATTACTTGGTGGATTTTACTTTTACTTTTAGCCTTGCACATTTGGTGACCAATTTATGCACTTCACCTTTATGGATGCAGCACGTTTGGGAATATCCCTTTATAACAATTAATAATTCGAATTTTCACATTGGTTTCACAGGAATGATTGATCGCACACCACCCACCATTTTAAGCTTGGTTTTCTTTATCTCTACTTATTCTTTTTACTTTGTAATATTGATTCATGCATGATAATGCTGTTTTTAATGATAATTAACTAACATGGAACTTTGGATATTCTAAATGGTTATGGGTAACATGTAATTTAAACCTAGTTACGGTTATACTTGTAATCAGATTGAATTATGTTGGTTTTCAGCCTTGATGAAGTCAAAGCGAGTACTGTTCGCATGACGAAACACGTGTTGGCTGGACTGTTTGCAAGTGAAGAACACATTAAATAAAACAAGTGGATCTGCTGTACAAAGAGATATGGACAATGGTCATATTTATCTGACATGGGTGCCTTGGATTGTGCATTGCTTTTTCTCTTTATAGTTTTCGTGGAGGATTGGGGGGGTCCTCCTTCGAGGAGCACTGTGGAGACATTTCCGAATTTTGAAGACTTGGAGTGGAATAGTTGTGAGTGCCATTACTATCGGATTGTTGTATAATTGTAGAAATATGTCAAGCTTCAGAGAAGGAATGTATTAGTACCAAAATTTCAATAAAATCTGTTAAAAAAACCCCAGCTTAGGTTGTATGTCAGATGAATATCAGAAGAGGTAGAAATGAAAAAAAACACTACATCACAGAGCTCATTAAGCAGTCAGTCAATCTAGAACAAAATCTTTTGGTTTTGTTGGTACCACTGGATGGGGCCCGAGGTGATACTTCAACACTCTTGTGCACAGGCTTCTGGTGCTGTGCTCAGGATGAAAACCTTTATCGGGAGAATTAAGCACCTGCTCACCAGGTGTCAAAGACTCCTATCCTTGCTCTGGGGCATGGTCAAATTCTCTGCCAAACAGATGGTTCATTGTGACATTCCCTCCCGAATTTGAACATCAAGATCCAGATCATCTTCACTGAGCAATTGAGCGTTCTCCTCAGCATGACTACATTTTTGGTGACTGTCTCCTTGCCCCAGGTGACTGTGACCATCGTTCCCTGCACTCTGGTTACTTTCCATGGAATAGGTTCAAATGAGAGATGGCACTTACTTTCCGAGTTGCAGGAGTCAGTGGTGTGCTTTTCGCTTGGAAGATATCTTGTCATTTCGGATCTTCCGCTGTTGCAGGGCACCTGACACTTTGGGGGTCACTCTGACCCGGGCGGGCGGCGGATGCCGCCCGTCTGGCGGGAACCGCCAAATGGCCGCTCCGCGGTCAGAAGACCGCGGAGGCCATTCTGACTTTCCCGCTGGGCCGGAGGGCGGGCGCCCGCCAAAGGAGCACCCGCCGGCCCAGCGGGAAAGGCCCTGCAACACAGAGGCCGGCTCCGAATGGAGCCGGCGGTGTTGCAGGGGTGCGACGGGTGCAGTTGCACCCGTCGCGATTTTCACTGTCTGGTAAGCAGACAGTCAAAATCATGCTGGGGCCCTGTTAGGGGGCCCCTGCACTGCCCATGCTAGTGGCATGGGCAGTGCAGGGGCCCCCAGGGGCCCCACGACACCCGTTCCCGCCATCCTGTTCCTGGCGGTAAAAACTGCCAGAAACAGGATGGCGGGAATGGGGTCGGAATCTCCATGGCGGCGCTGAGCCAGCTAGGGGTAATCCGTCGGGAAACCGCCGGATCCCCTTTTCTGACCGCGGCTTTACCGCCGCGGTCAGAATGGGCACTGAAGCACCGCCAGCCTGTTGGCGGTGCTTCCATGTCCATCCACCCTGGCGGTCCATGACCGCCAGGGTTGGAATGAGGGCCTTTGTCTCTGAGGAGGGACGTGGCTTCCATCTGAGAGATGTTGTCACCCACTAATCAATTGATGCATAATGCACTGGGAATAACTCCTGTGGTGGTGTGGGGAGTAAGTCTGTACTTCCTTAGGAATGCATACAGGGCACATTCCAAATTCTTTCATTCAGCCAGTGCAATGCAAAGGGTTTTATTTAAAGTTCTCAAAAGGTGCATTACTTTCCCATTTGCATGGGGCCACTTAGGTGAGATTACCTTCATATATCTTATATATCTTGCAAACTGTTGGCAGGGGAATGGAGATCCATTGTCTGTACTGAGTTCTCGTAGAAAACCATGGGTGGCCATTAACTTTTCGAGGTGAGGATTTGCATGGCTAGCTGGTCCTGAGTCAACAATCTCTACTTTTGGACATTTTGCATAGTTATCAACTACAACTAGCATATGCCGTCCATCTGGGAACTGCCAAAGTCAGCACTAACTTGATGTCGTGGAAAAGGAGAGATGGGTGTCTTAATGATGTGGGGTACTGAAAATTCTGGACCCGTGTTATAAACATCGTCGTATCACAACGATTTTGGTATCAGCAGACCGAGAATGATTAGAATAGTATGCACAAGCATTGTATTCATATTCGGGTAACGAAATCACCCGAATATCAGAGTTTCCGTCTTGAACCCTCGTGTTCCATTTAAACGACAGCCATTTTGTGATTGCCCTCACATAGGCAAATGTCTAATGCTGAAAACGAGTCTGAAGGACACGTACACCTTTGCTGACTCCTCTGTGACCTGGGCAAGCTGACTCCACTGCCTGAAGCCAAACTTGTTCGGCCAGTTTCTTTCCCAGTGGCCGAATGAGATTAGTATCAAGGCACAACACATCATAAACCTTTCATCACACACAAACCATGCCTAATCTTACACACACCTGTCTCTGTTTCTTTCTTTATGACTTGCTTTACAAGGAGGAGGTGCCCGTTTATATTGGGGGTCCGTCGATATCTGATGAAAGTACTAAGCCTTGCCGGGTAATTGATTGAGGGCTGGACAAACTGGAATATGGGCTTGTCATCATAAACCTGCTATTTCTTTGTAGTGAAAATATGTGGTCAACTGTAAAATAAGGAATGTTTGCCTAAAGCATAATATTTTGTGTAAAAGAGAAGGTTAGCTTTGCAAGAGGAGCAGTCTCCTGAGAATATACACCGTGTTGTACTTCTAGGATACCTGTTACTGGCTGCAGCCAATAAACAAGATCTTTGACTTCACCAAGAAGACTCTGTGTTTCTGTAGTCTGAAACAGGAAGGACTCGAAGTCTTAGGGTGTGTTCCCTGGCACCACTGGGTTCTGAAAAACCCAGTACTTCAGTTGGCGCCCAACGTGGGGCGATTTCAGCGGTACCAGTCCAAGCCAGAGGTTTGTGAGGAGCTTCGTGTGAAAATTCTGGAGGGAGGCCGCCACTTCATCGACCCCTGTATGTCGACGTGGTCCGAAAGTCTTTGCTGCGAGGTTCCCCGCTTTCCGACGGCTACGAAGGACTGCTGCCCTGACTATCGCCCTGTTTTGGACCCTTGATGATTTGGTAGAGCGAAACGATAAACGAGTCTTCTGGTGACGTCATCGATACCTCAGTTAAGTATAAGTGGAGCGTCTCCCAGTCCTTAGTTTGGTTCTTAGCTTGGTATCCCCTTTGGATCTTTGATTTGGAACTTGCAAGTACCAAAGCCGAGGGATTTGTGTATTCACGAGACTATCGTATTCGATAATCCTTTGAAGTTTGAAGCTAGACTAGAGAGCGAAGATGCCTGGTCTTAGCAGATATGGAAATTTGTTTTGTCTTGGTTATAATAGGGATTCCCGATTGGAGGACTCGTGTCCGGTTCCTCCGATTGGAACTCCAACCTATGAACTATATGTGAAACATGGCATAGGCCCCCTCACATATAATGAAGTATGGATCCGATACACCAGGAAAGATGGTGTTTTAAAATGGCCCCAATATGGTAGTTTTGACACAGAGATTCTGAATAATCTGGAGGTTAAACTTTTTAAGAAGAAAGCCGGCGATGTTTGACTCTTTCCGCCTATGGCGTAAGGAATCCAAACAGAAGGAAATTAAATTAGCAAAGAGAAATAAGAGGGAAGAGGGTATCTCGATAATGCAAGCTGCCATGCAGTTTAAAGATGATGAAGAAGAACAGATGAATGAGCAGTTGCACAGGAAACGTAAAATGGTGACCGATAAATGTTATCCAGTTCTTCCGCTTCTTCAGCAAGATGCAGCAAAAGAACTTGAGAAAGATCCTTTAATGTCACACTTGTTGAGTTCGCCACCCCCTTATGCGCAGAATGCTACAGCACCTCCGCAACCTTTAGCTGTGCAACCTCCGGTTATTGTGCCTCAGGTTCTTCCACAGCCGCCAGCTCCTTTTCAGTTGGCTCCTACTACTATGGCGCAGCCCCTTCAAGGGCCGCCGACTTCGCTACCTGCTCCATCTGTACCTCCTGCGACTTTATGTACTACATCGACTTCCTCTTCTGGTGTTCTTCCTGATACTGCCTCTGCGTCTGCTTCTGCGTCTGCCTTGCCTCCCTCTGTTTTTCCTCCTGTTCTTTCATCAACTTCTCCTTCTGTCCGACAGAGAATGACAGATACTGTTGCCAGCCTCATATTTCCTCTCTTTGGGTCATCTGGTGTGACCCCAGATTCGGAGCGTAAGCAGTCGCGTAGTCAACTGCCTAATTCTCAAGAGAGAGAAATGTTTGACCGTATGGCACATAAATGGGTTGTTTACCCTATAAGATACGATGTAGAGTCTGTTATGGATGTCTTCCGCCAATGGGAAGCACCGAAACAAAGATATGTTTTTGAGAAAATTTGTGCTTTCCTTTGTGAGGAATTGGAAGATAATGATTTGGAAACAAATCCGCCTAATTTGTGCCGTGTACGGTTTGAGTTTGCAAAGGGCACGATTGTGGGTTCGGATGTTGAGACAGCAGTTGCGACGTTGTTGTCCTTTAGGAATAAGGATCCTTCTCAGTCATTGTTCCAACATGACTCCTCTGTTAAAAAAAAGGTGCAACAGTACCCAATGAGAGAAGTCCCTCCGGTATGGAAGGACGCCGTTGCGGCTGATGTTGCTAATCAAATTGATGCTGTCCCAGCTCATTTTCAGCGTGTTTGGGTACATGTTCCGTGGAAGCGAGCTGAAGTTTTAGCCCTTAAGCAGACTTTGCCTGATCCCCGTAAAAACCCTGCAGGGTATTATAAGGAATTATCACAGACTGCAGACTCATGCATTATGAATTTAGCCGACATAGAAATGTTATTTGGGAATGTTGTTCCACAGCCTTTGTGGCGATTGATTCGCCATACAGATCATGCACAAGAGTTAGGTGACTCATGGGCTAATATTAGTGCTGCAAATGATAGACAAGTTGGTGGTGCCAAGCCTGAGCCTTTGGTAGCAGAACTGCCTGCTAGGATCATTACTTACATGAAGACTTTAATGCCTGCGATGCGTGTGAATTGGGATAAATTGTCTGCGTGTAAGCAGAAGAAAGATGAAACAGTGTCTGATTTCTTCACCAGGTTTGAGGAAACGTTTATTGACCACAGTGGTCAAGATATGAGTACAGAAGGTGGTCAACGGTTGTTCGTCAACAAGTTTGTGCATAATTTGCTTGCAGAGCTGTGTAAGAAATTGAAGGATTCAGAGAGTTCTTGGGCCGTTTCCTCTTCAGCACAAATATTGGCTACTGCACAGTACTACGAAAATAGGGAAAAAGATGAGAAGGATAGAGCAGACAAGAAAACTAAAGAATTAAAGACGAAGGTTCTTTTACAACAGGCGTATCCGCCACGTGGTGGTCAGAGTAACTATCAGCAACCTCAACAGTTCCAGAGAAACTCGCAAAGGTTCGAGTTTTCTCAACCATGTGTTCCTGTAGGTCCCAATCAGTGTTCATATTGTAAAGAAGAGGGTCATTTCAAGTATAGTTGTCCTATTTTGTTACAGCGTACGAATGGTGCTTCTGGCGCAAGAGGTCGAGGTGTTCAACAAGCTCCTAGAGGTAGAGGACGTGGAAGTTTCCCCCAGAACACGCATTCCTTTCCGTCTCAAAACTCAATGAATAGTTTTGACCAGCAACATAACGCGTCTGGTAGGACGGCTCAGTACGATGCTGACGACTACTATGCAGAAGATGAGAATGTGGAAGGTAATAATTGCTAGGACAGCCAAAGACGAAGAGAGGGAGTTTTTTTAGTTCCAGTGGATCAGAATGGACCTTATGTTAAGGTGATTACCTCAGGTGTGTCGGAGCCTTTTCTGTTGGATACTGGTGCTACAAAGAGTTCTATTATGCACTCAAAACTCCCTGGCGCACCTTTGTCTGGCGAGATGAATGTTTCAGTAGGTTTTTCTGGCGCCCCGGTTAGGAACCCGATTTCTAGTCCTATGTCCCTTTCTGTAGGACCTTGTGAATTGGAAGCACCCCTTAATCTGACGACAGGTTGTGGTGAAAACTTGTTAGGATTGGATTTGTTGAAAAGATTGTATGCAACATTATATTGTTCTCCTTCAGGAGTACAACTTACACTGGGTAGGAAAATGGTCTCTCCAATGTATTTGTCGAAGGATAAACTTCCGACCGAATTGTCGTTTCTTCCTGATACCATTTGAGCTACTGGTCCTAATGACGTGGGTCTTTTGGAAATACCACCTTATGTTGTGACATTGAAAGCCAATGTTAAATTACCACGCATTCAACAATACAAGATCTCTAGTGAAGGTGAAAAGGCGTTGCTAGCGATCATTTATGATTTAATTGAAAAAGATGTAATTGAAGAGACAAGAGGCAACGTTTGTAATAGTCCTGTTCTGCCTGTTTTGAAACGTACTGACCCCTCTAAGCCACCTGTTTACGTTTACAGGCTCGTGATTGATCTTAGAGAGGTAAATAAAATAGTTGTGCCACAGTTTCCAGTTGTTCCTGATATCACTGCCATATTGACTATGATTCCAGCTTCCGCCACCTGGTTCTCGGTGATTGACTTAATGAATGCTTTCTTCAGCATCCCGATTGCAGAGGAGAGCAGGGATATTTTTGGATTCAGTTTAGGAGGCCGAAGTTTCCGCTTCAAACGCGCTCCACAAGGCTACTGTGAAAGTCCATCAATATATAGTCAGGCTTTAAAAACACAGCTTGATGCAATTGTTTTACCTGACGGCGCTACCCTTATTCAGTACATTGATGATTTACTAGTCGCTACAGATACTGAAGAGATTTGTAAAGAAGCCACCTTGTTTTTGTTGCGTCATTTGTCTGATTTACCTCACAAAGTGTCCCTTTCAAAACTGCAATATTGTCGACAAGAAGTGACCAACTTAGGTCATCTCTTATCGAAGGAGGGAAGGAAACTGACCTCAGAAAGAATTCAGGCAATTGCAAAATTGAGTGTGCCAAGGACACAGAGAGAAGTACGTGCTTTCTTGGGCATTACATCATACTGCAGAAAATGCATACCGAATTTTTCTTTGCTGGCCAAACCTTTGGTAGCATTGACCTATAAAGATACACCAAACCCCGTTCCGTGGTCTGAAGATTGTCAGAAAAGTTTTTCCGAATTGCGTAATGCATTGTTGTTCGGTTCCTGTGTTGGGTACCCCCGACTACAGTAAGCCCTTTACACTGTATGTCCATGAGAAAGAGGGTTGTGCATTGTCAGTGCTGACACAGTCTTTTGGAGACAAGCAGCGCCCATGCGCATATTTTTCGTCAACTTTGGATCCGGCAGCTAAAGCATTGCCGAGTTGCTTGAGAGCCACAGCGGCAGCAGCTGTTTCTATTCGACAGTCTGCTGGGTTAGTGATGAATAATATGTTGATTGCGATGGTTCCACATGCAGTGGACACGTTGTTAAACAGGACCAAGACACAGCATTTAACTAGTGCTCGATTGTCAGGTTACGAGTTGACACTGTTAGTGAGTCATGTGCACATAAAGAGGTGCAATACGTTGAATCCAGCCACGTTATTGCCAATTTCAGTAGAAACAGATGATGTTGAACAACATGATTGTTTTCTTAGGACAGAAGAAGAAACGAAAGGGAGAGTAGATCTTAAAGATACTCCTCTTGTAAAGTGTGATGGTACCTTATGGGTGGATGGTTCATGCTTCAAGCTTCCGAATGGTGATACGACTGCAGCATATGCTGTCACAACTTTGCATACGATTGTTGAAGCTGCACGTATACCACATAATTCAGCTCAAGCAGCAGAGCTGATTGCACTTACGAGAGCGTGTGCGTTATCGAAAGGAATGAAAGTGATCATATATACCGACAGCCAGTATGCGTTTGGTGTGGCCCATAGTTTTGGACGATTGTGGAAAGAACGTGGGTTCCTGACTTCGCATGGAACTAAAATTCAGCATGGTCAGTTGGTGAATGAGCTTCTTGAGTCACTGACCTTGCCATTACAAGTTGCGATTGTGAAATGCAGTGCACACAAGAAGGTTACTGATGATGTCGGTCGTGGCAATGCATTTGCTGATGAAATCGCAAAAGAAACAGCAAAAGATGTGATGAATCGAATGTATGCTGCAGGCCCCGCAAGATGGGTTGGTGACGTTGGAATATGTGAAGATACGATAGAGGGTGTGAAGTCTCTTCAAGCTGAAGCTTCAGAGAAAGAGTTGAGTGTGTGGAAAGAAAGTACGGGTAAATTGGATGAAAATGGTTGTTGGGTTGACTTGTCAGAACATCAGCGATGGTTGTTACCCGATGCGTATGTGCTTGCAGTGGTGACAATGGCTCATGGAATGGCCCATATCAGTGTGAAAGGGATTTGGAAGTTGTTGGCTCCAGTATGGCAAAATGCTGGAATTCCTAAATGTGCAGAGAATGTGGTCAAGAATTGCATGGTGTGTCTGAAATACAATCCTGGTAGGGGAACCCCAACTCCAGCTGGTCATGTTGCGCCTCCAACGTATCCGTTCGAGGTTTTGCAGCTAGATTTCATCCACATGGAAAGATGCAACAATCTGAAATACGTACTCGTTGTTGTTTGTGCCTTTTCAAGATGGGTAGAAGCATATCCCTTAAAAGACAACACTGCCTTATCCACAGCTAAAGCCCTTGCCAAAGAATTCTTCCCTAGGTTTGGAATGCCGAGAATGGTCTGGAGTGAATTTGTGGGTCGAGTGATGAAAAAAGTATGTGGAGGGCTAGGTATCCAGCAAAAATTCCACGCTGCAAATCACCCCCAATCAGCTGGACTAGTAGAGTGCTATAATGGCACGCTAAAACTGAAGTTGGCAAAGATACAAGCGAGCTCTGGTCTTAAATGGCCTGACGCTCTGCCTTTAGCACTCCTATCAACAAGAATGACTGTGCATTCGCGAGTGGGACTTAGTCCCTATGAAATTGTGTTCGGCCGCCCGGCCAACATATGGGGAGTGCCAAGACCAACAAAATTCAGTGAGATCGAACACCCTGTACTGCTTGATTATTTGTATGAATTGACGGCTAAATTGCGTGTTCTACACCAACAGGTTCACGATACTCTGCCTCAGGTCTCTGAAGCTCCAGGACATCTTATCGATCCTGGATCCTGGGTACTGGTCAAGAACTTCCAGCGGACAAAGAATGACCAGCCCCGTTGGACCGGCCCCTACCTCGTCCTTCTCTCAACAAGATCAGCTGTTCAAGTGGAAGGGAAAAAGAACTGGATCCATGGCGTACACTGCAAGAGGGTCCCTTTTCCTCTACCGTACGACCGGTGGGACCAGGAGGGGATCGCTGACTCTGAGACTGTGCCTCGTTTTTTGCAATTTAGCGATGCACGTGTAAAAGGAACAATTTCTGAACAAGAAAGTGACAATAATTTGCAAGAAGCTGTGCCACCGTCAATTCGATTGAACACTACAGAGCCTGAACTCTTGTTCCAGAACCAGACAGTACCTGGAAAAAGCCGTTATAATTTGAGACCAAGAACTAAGGACAAATAATTTTTTTCCCGTTCCTTTGCTATTTTTTTAAAGTGCGGCTCTCTCATCTGAGAAACTTTCTTATTTTTGTTTTTTTTCTTTTCGAACCGCCATCCGGGTTCAGCTGTAGGGTCGTGGTTGCCCAAGTCTTTGGAGTGCAGCTGAAGACGTTAGGTCGACAGTTCTGGTCGGTCTAAGTGAGTTGCCCTAGACTGACAGAAGCATTCCCTAGCATAGAACACCCTACCACCACGAGCAGCAATTAGAGAGGATGGAGTTTTTCAAGAATGAGAGACCTGCCAGACAGATGGACTTTAAAGCCAGAATGGGTATAATAATGACAAAGAAACAATTTTTGATATTATGTATTTTCATGTTGCTTAGTGTAATGACGTTTTTAATAGGATATGTTTTATTCTCTTTTCAAGTGACATTTGCACCCATTACACAGCCCATACCTCCTTCTACTGTTTCCTCGCATTCTTTTCACCCCCTGCCTGAACACGAGTCTGCCAGAAGATTAGAATTTGTCAACAATTCATTCATTCAGCTTCTACACCAACACCAATTAGTAGTGAACACAACTAACTGTTGGGTGTGTGGTCTTATGCCCCATATTACTGATAAAGGTATCCGTTATCTGGTCCTGCCTTTCAGCCATAATGGTTCTGTATGGGCATATAGAACGGTGTTCATATACGCGTATGAAGCCAACCCCCTACGTTCTGTGAAAGATAATCCTAAAGAATAGTGCTCCAGCTAAGGGTATAGTAGATATGATTAGGGAAGATATTTCCTATGAGACTATCCCGAGAGATGAGACACTAGCATATATTGGATGGAACATAATAGGATATGGAGTTACTCTGAGTGGGAACCAGCGAGCAAAGAGATCCTCCCCGATTTGGATTGTACCCCATCAGGGTCCCCTATGTCTGCAAGGTATTGGCAAGAATCCCAGAGCTCAGTTAGGAAAAAGTATCTGCACTGAAATATATGTTTTTGCGTCTCAGACTTCTCCTTCGTTCTTAGCAGCTAAGGGTACCTATTTCATCTGCCATAATAGAGCCTATACATGGTTGCCCCCTGACTTCTCAGGCACATGTTTTGTTTCATTCCTGTTACCTCCCACCTACACGGCCGCAGCAGATTACCATAAGACAAGGATAGTTAGAGGTGTCATAAGTAAAGAAGACACTACAGGACAAGAATTTGGAGATTTCGCAAAGGGTATTCTGCCGTTTTGGGGCCCTATGGTTAACAGCAGGAACATAAGGCAATTGACAAGGGTGGTTGAATCCACAGTAGTTGAAACCACCGGTGCCCTTGTTAATTTGACTGCTGAGCTCCAGTCGGATCGACTTATGACTCTTCAGAACAGCGTCGCATTAGACGTCATACTTGCAGACCGAGGTGGGGTATGTAAAGTGATCCAATCAAGTTGCTGTGTTTTCATCCCAGATAGCGCTCCGACAGTCTACCAGGCCATTTCCAAACTGCATAAGATCTCCGAATCTATTCACTTGGATAAAGGAGATTGGTCATTGATGGGGTGGTTCTGGGAGCTGATATCCGCCTGGGGATGGAAGACTCTGGTAGTCATTGGGATGATCTTAGCCATTCTTTTCCTGTCCTGTCTGTGTGTACAGTGTGCTCCTGCAATATGTGGCCTCTGTGCTACATCGTGTGTAAGGAAACCTGTATCAAGGGACGAGCTAAGTAATAGGATGATGCTACAGCAACATCTCAACGACTTTATGAATATAGACCTGGACTCAGATTAGCGTGAGTATAGGTTATTGCCTATGTAAGGGCAAAAGGAGGGTCTGTGGTACTGAAAATTCTGGACCCGTGTTATAAACATCGTCGTATCACAACGATTTTGGTATCAGCAGACCAAGAATGATTAGAATAGTATGCACAAGCATTGTATTCATATTCGGGTAACGAAATCACCCGAATATCAGAGTTTCCGTCTTGAACCCTCGTGTTCCATTTAAACGACAGCCATTTTGTGATTGCCCTCACATAGGCCAATGTCTAATGCTGAAAACGAGTCTGAAGGACACGTACACCTTTGCTGACTCCTCTGTGACCTGGGCAAGCTGACTCCACTGCCTGAAGCCAAACCTGTTCGGCCAGTTTCTTTCCCAGTGGCCGAATGAGATTAGTATCAAGGCACAACACATCATAAACCTTTCATCACACACAAACCATGCCTAATCTTACACACACCTGTCTCTGTTTCTTTCTTTATGACTTGCTTTACAAGGAGGAGGTGCCCATTTATATTGGGGGTCCATCGATATCTGATGAAAGTACTAAGCCTTGCCGGGTAATTGATTGAGGGCTGGACAAACTGGAATATGGGCTTGTCATCATAAACCTGCTATTTCTTTGTAGTGAAAATATGTGAATGGTCAACTGTAAAATAAGGAATGTTTGCCTAAAGCATAATATTTTGTATAAAAGAGAAGGTTAGCTTTGCAAGAGGAGCAGTCTCCTGAGAATATACACCGTGTTGTACTTCTAGGATACCTGTTACTGGCTGCAGCCAATAAACAAGATCTTTGACTTCACCAAGAAGACTCTGTGTTTCTGTAGTCTGAAACAGGAAGGACTCGAAGTCTTAGGGTGTGTTCCCTGGCACCACTGGGTTCTGAAAAACCCAGTACTTCAGATGGTTGTTGTTGACTTAGCAAGACGGGCTACTTGGCACATGGAGCGTTGTTTGACAGTTTGTTCTACCAGACAGTCGAGGCCGTGGAAATCATACTTTGCACCAGAATCTGGACTTTGTTTTTATGACGCATTGATGTACGGAATGGCCCAAATCCACCACACGTTGTTGAAGTTTTCTCTGGATAACTAAACAAGGCCTGCGCAGCAAGAAAACTTCCAGAGAAACAGCTAACTCATTACGGACATGCTGTAGGGAGGCTAGGCTCTGTCCTGCCTCTGTGGTTGAGAAGGGACAGATATCTGATCACTTTGTCCTAGTTGAAAGATGCCATCACCGTATTTGCCAGCTGGAGGCACTCATCTTTCGTATCTTCGATGAGATCTGATAGAGAGATGGGTAATAGTCGCAATCTTTCAACCAACAGCTTCACATATTCATCTACCTCCTCTGCTTATGATTCTTCACCCACAGTGGCAGGTCTGGCATGGCTGGAGAGATAATGTGCCAGGTTCTGATTCCCTGGCCTATAGCCCATCGAGAAACAGTGTTCATGAAGCTGAAGTTTCAGTTTTCAATCCTCTGAGGCAGCTTGGAGGAGGACCTGGTCAGGAGAGGGATGAGGGATTTATAATCAGTATGAATCATAAATGGGTGTCCTTAGGGGTAGAAATGAAATACCAACACCAGCAGTGAATTGTGATAGCCTCCTTCTCATTATGGGAATACCATTGCTCCTTTTCGGGCAAGGCACAACTGCCATATGCTACCAGGGCCCATTCACTGTTGCCTTGATTTTGCAAGATCCCAACCCCAAGACCTGTGGAACTAGCATCCACAGACCACTCAGATTTGAGGTGTGGGTCAAAACAGGCCATTGTTGTGTTCTCAGAAAGTGCATCTTTGGTTTCT
The DNA here is from genome assembly GCF_031143425.1 of Pleurodeles waltl. NCBI lineage: Eukaryota > Metazoa > Chordata > Amphibia > Caudata > Salamandridae > Pleurodeles > Pleurodeles waltl. Next base: position 677,509,614 of record NC_090436.1, read on the forward strand.
TGGAGAGCCTTATCTTGTGAGGGGACCCATTCCTAGATATTTTTGGATTTAGTCAGCTCTCAAAGGATGGCCGAGAGAGAGAGGTAAGATTGGGGATGAAATTATGGCAGTACTTCATAACCATCCCCAAAAAATTCTGTACTAGAGTGACGCTGGTTGTGGCAGGTGCAGAGTGAATGTCCTGAACATTGAGGACACCAGAAAGTCTTTTCAGCACCCTTCGGTTCAAAACTGAGGTGCTTGTATCATCTCAGGTCCACATGAGTTGAGAAACTGCTGATTGCTCTCAATGTGTGCGCTAACAGCAATTGGTGGTATCCTCTCCTGAGATTCACTTTAGAAACCATTTTGTGCCAATCATGTTCGCACTATGTGATATGAGCATGCAGTTTGCACTGCTGGTGCATCACAAAACATGATGCACCAGTGGTGCATAGAACTTTCAAATAAGCCCATAACCTATGTTGGACATTTCACATTGTTAACAAATCACACAGCTTACAAGAGTTGCATCCTGCATTGATCTTTTGAAATACACACATTGAAACCAGGGTTAGGCTGGAGTTGCATTGTAATGGGGGTTGCAGAGTAAAGTGTTACACAGGGCTATATTTTAAGGACAAGCGCATTTTGCACTTGGAATGGCACACCTATCTTACATTTCCTGCACAATCATAGATTCCCATGCAGGCTAAGCATTGACACCATGCAGTGTAGCCCAGGAAGTTTATGACCTCCATGGTCAGCTGTAACGATAGGAGAGGAACAATCAGATGATGTTCATCATGTGTGCTATGCCCAATATATTTTACATACTGCTTTATTTCCTGATGGACTCATTAATGTTTTGCACAGTAATGGGGGTGTAATGACACTGATTGACATACACACACTTAAAACATTGGTAGGACTGACACTGTAGAAACACGTGTAGTTGACTTGGTGTTACACTTACTATTTCTCTAAATTGTGAGTGACAATGCCATGCCGATGGCAAGTCTGGTCTCTTTTGGATGTCAATTTTGCAATAGAGCTGGCACTTCTAGCACACTTCAATTTATTTTTTTCTATTTAAAGTTATGTTGACATATCATGACCTCATACATGTCATAAGGATACAAATGCAACAAATGCTGATGACGTTGTCCCATTTATGCTAACATATATGGATGTGGCAGGAGTACTCGCTGTTATACATTAGCTACTGTCAGAGGTTTTCAAAGTGCATGTCATCAAGCTACATGACAGTCTACACATGGCAAGGCACTGTGTCTACTGTGCTGACAATACCAAACATGAGGGATGATTTAGAATTGTGTGCTATGCAATACAACTGTGAGACTCTCAAAACTACCCTGCCACACTTATTGGGGGCAGTGTTGCTGGTTTTTTTGCATGATGCATTGTTGTGTGTTTACCATTGGAATTTGGAGAGAATGGCCAGCATTGCACCTAGACATGCAAATTGTAGACATGGTGAATGCCTGGCTGGCTGGTGTATGAACTAAACCTTATGCAAAGGGGACTACCTTGGTTCACTTTGGGAAGACTTGTCTGACATTTTGGATTTGTTATTTGGATGGCAATATTAATCAGACACAGGATTGCAGATGAGTCAAAATGATGTAAGAGAGCTACTTTTCCAGGGTGCACATGGCTGGGTATGCTATATTTATTTTTGACTTATTATTTGTCCATGGTATTGGATACATGACAAGGCGTATGACCATGAAAGCTACTTGTAGACACACAGATAGCAACAATGGCAGGCCTTCCTTGCACACAGTATTGGTATACAGTATTTTAGATGTAGTTGCATTGCTATTTATCTTTCCAACATTTGGAAGCACACACAGGGCATCATTTCCAAGTTGCTTCCATGTGGCAACACAGGGAGTCACTTAGCTGCACTGCCCTGCATTAACTGAAATGATCATGAAAGCGTCATCTGGATGACATAAAGTACATTTGTGTTTCTTTTGCATGCGCATTATCACAGATTGGTGAATGGCATGAACACATGGCCCCTTACATCATGGTGCAGGTGCGCCTCCATTTTCGACTCACTTGTTATGATGCCATTGAGAAAGTTCCCTGCATAAGGATAAACAAGGTAGGCTCATGACACTTTAGGGCGAATTTAAGAGCCCCTAACGCCTCCTTGCACCCCGTTAGTGTAATTTCTTTTACACTAATGTTGCCCAAAGAGGCCAAAATCGCTGTGCCAAATTTACAAAGTCATTATTTATTTTTCAACACAGCACCCACCCCAGCAGTACTAGACTGGCTTCTTGAACGTGAGGGCCACAGTAGTTTTCAAGGTCTGCACATGTGTGAGCTCTAGGGTTATATTGCACATGCACCATATGTGAGTTTACAAGTATGAGGCACACACCTGCTACATATGCAATGCCTCACTCATTCAACCCAAATATGACTAAATTGAGCACCAAGTTTTTCTGTCATGATTTTGGTTATGTGCTTATCAACCAGTCGCCCATTCCCTTATGTCCCATTCTAGTAGCGCTCTTTGATGATGGAACACCTGAAAATGAAGGCATCATGAGTGCTACCCGGGTACTTTGCGAGCACATTGATAGTTCACTATTACCTGCACATTGATGAATGATGTGTGCTTGCGACTGCGGTCCAGGTGGGCTGTAGCTACAGGAGGCACCAGTTGCACAGGTGTGCAATCCATTGCCCCCAACACATGTGGAAAACCAGGAATGGTGTAGAAGCCCTGCTTGTTTCCCAGTTGTTTTTGCTGGGTGTTGGGGAACATAAGGTACTGTAGAGTGAGGCTGATCATGGAATCAAGGATGGAGGGGAGGAATTCAGAAGATGATGACTGCGAAATTCCTGCCACTCTGGTTGTGGTGGGTTGGAATGAGCCAGATGCCAGCATGTGCAATAAAAGCATCAGCTTGGCCTGTAGAGGGATAGTGGAGGACCTCTCTGATGCTGCCTGCAGCCTTGTTTCAATTTGGTGCAGGAGCTGGACAATCAACTCTTGAGCCTGTAAAGAGCAATGACCTTCTCCTCCCTAAAGTCAAGGAGGGCAGTCCTTTGCCAGTAGATCTGTTCCTTTCTCCTTCGCTGCCTCTATGGTGGTGGAGGTGGTGTGCCTGTCTTCGTATTGGTGCGCCGAGGTGGAGTAGTAGTACCTCCATGGTGTGATTGAGCTTGCCAGAGTGTTTTTTGCAAGTTCTGCTTATGTACTAGTGCCAATGTGTAATATTAAAACCTGGATTTTGGATGTGCAGGGTTCTTGATGCATTTCGAAACCTGCATTTCATTTTCTTGCAATGCGTCACTTTCAAAGATTCTTGTAAATATGGGTGCGTCAGTCAGCTTTGGTTTTTAAGTGGAAACACTCACCCTGCATATGATTAACTGAACCTAACGCAACAGGTTGTAGCACAGGTTAATAATGATGCACAGGTACGAAACATTATGCATTTCTACAAATGTGCCACTTTGTAAAAATGGAGCAGTAACTGCGCTATCACTGTGTAAAAGTGCTTCTTTTGCTTCTGCAGACAGGTCGCTCCCCGCTCCGCCATCCACGCCACCTCCATTCTGTTTTCTTCTCCTGTTTTCCCACCACTGTGCCCCCTGCGGCACCTCCCGCCTCCCCCTCCTTCTCACCGTCCTTTCTGCCTTTTTTCCCCGCCACTGCATCCCCTGTGGCCCCTCCTGCCTCCCCCTCCTTCTCACCATCCTTTCTGCCTTTCTCCCTGCCGCTGCATCCCCTGCGGCCCCTCCCACCTCCCCACTCCTTCTCACCGTCCTTTCTGCCTTTTTTCCCCACTGCTGCATCCCCTGTAGCACCTCCCGCCTCCCCCCTCCTTCTCACCCTCCTTTCTGCCTTTTTTCCCCGCCGCTGCATCCCCTGCGGCCCCTCCCGCCTCCCCCCTCCTTCTCACAATCCTTTCGGCCTTTTTTTCCCCCGCCGCTGCGTCCCCTGCAGCCCCTCCCGCCTCCCCCATCCTTCTCACCATCCTTTCTGCCTTTTTTCCTCGCCGCTGCATCCCCTGCGGCCCCTCCTGCCTCCCCCCTCCTTCTCACCGTCCTTTCTGCCTTTTTTCCCGCCGCTGCGCCCCCTGCGGCCCCTCCCCCCAGCCCTCTCATTCGTCAAGCCCTCCCTCCTCCCAGCTGCCACTCCCACCCCACCCTCCCCTCCTCTTATGGCAGCCATGGCGGCCGCGCGCAGCGGGCGTGCCGCTAGCATGCCAAAGGCACGTCAAAGGCAAGCCCGTCTGTGCCCGTCCGCGCCAAGACAGCGCCCAGCGCCAGTCCCCCTGGCCCCCTCAGACACACCTACTCCCCCATCACCCTCCACTCTCTCAACCCAGGCCCCCGCCCCACATACACCCCATCTAGCCCCACACACACTCATGGCCCCTTCACCTGTCACACCTGTCACTTCTCCTACTCCTCATCCCTCACACACCAACCATAGCGACCCCACCTTCAACAAACACAACACCCCAACACAAGTCTCACCCACCCTGCCCCACCAACCAACCCCACAGCACACCAGCCCACAACCAGAACACACCCCGCAACAACACCCTCACGCACCACACCAATGCCACCCACCACAACCACCTCAACTGCCTGCTCCTCAACATCCGCTCCCTTCACAAACATGCCATAGAAGTCTGGGACCTCATCACATCACACTCACCTGACATCGCCTTCCTCATGGAAACCTGGACCAACCCCTCCTCAGAACCTGACATAGCTATAGCCACCCCCAAGGGATACAAACTCCAACACAAAGACCGCCCCAACAGGCCAGGCGGTGGCATCGCCATCCTACACAGAGACACCATCAAAGTCACCACCAGCTCCCAAGACACTATCGACAACACTGAACACATGCACTTCCTCATCCACATTAACAACAACTCCACCTTCAGAGGCACACTAATCTACAGACCACCCGGACCAAGCCCCACCTTCTGCGACACGATCGCCGACAGAATCAGCTCGCACGCCCTCACCTCCACAGACTACATCATCCTCAGTGACTTCAACTTTCACTTAGAAAACCTACAAGACCACAACACTACCTCCCTCATAGACAACCTCACCAACCTCCAACCTCGGACTCACACAACTGGTCACCACACCCACCCACTCAGCAGGACACATGCTTGACGCAATTTTCACCGCGAGCCAACACATAGCCTACACCCACACCACCGAACTCCTCTGGACTGACCACCACTGCGTCCACTTCTCCTTCACCAAACCCCTCACACACAACCATCAACACACCACACCCTACCGTATGTGGGACAAGATCCCCACAGAACGACTAAACTCCCAACTGGCCCATAACCCCCCCACACCAACGACCCCAACACAGGAGCACACAACCTCTCCAAATGGATCAATACCTGCGCAGACACACTAGCCCCCCTCAGAAAACACATCGCCACCTGCAACATCAAGAACGCCCCATGGTTCACCCCTGAACTCCAAGACTCCAAGCTCAAATGCTGCCAAGCTGAGAAAATATGGATACTAGAACCTTCCACAACCAACTTCTCCACCCTCAAAACCACCATTCGCACACATCACCAACTCATAAGCACTGCCAAAAGAGATCACTACAAGTCACACCTTGACAACAACTCTCAAAACAGCAAAGAACTCTTCACCGTCATCAATGAACTTGCCAAACCCAAAGCCAGCAACATAAACCCAACACACACACAGCCCCTATGTGACGCCCTTTCCAACCACTTCCTCCACAAAATCCTGGACATCCACAACAGCTTCATACCACACACACCCACCACACACACCCCTCACTCACCCAACCCAACCCCCACTCATGACCCCACCACACTCTCCACATGGACCCCCACCACATACGAAGAAACTGAAAAAACCATGAACTCCATCCACTACGGTTCCCCTTCCGACCCCTGCCCACACCGCATCTACAACAAAGCTAACCCAACCATTGCCCCCATACTCTACAAGATAATCAACTCGTCTTTCGGCTCCGCCACCTACCCAGATGCCTGGAAGCACGCAGAAATCACTGCTCTCCTAAAAAAAAAAAAAGCCGACCCAGATATCCTCTCAAACTACTGCCCCATCTCCCTCCTCCCTTTCCCCACCAAGGTTGCCGAGAAAGTAGTCAACGCCCACCTATCCCACTTCCTCGAAGCAAACAACACTCTTTACCCCTCACAATCCAGGTTTCGCAAAAACCACAGCACAGAAACCACCCTCATCGCATGCACTGACGGCATCAGGACCAAGGTTGACAAAGGCGACTCATCTTCCTAGACCTCTCTGCAGCCTTTGACTCTGTCTGCCACCACACACTCCGCACACGTCTCCACAACATAGGAATTCATCACAAAGCCTTAGACTGGCTCACCTCCTTACTCACCGACTGGACCCAGAGAGTCCGCCTTCCACCCTTCCACTCCAACACTACCAAGATCACCTGCGGAGTCCCCCAAAGGTCCCTCCTCAGCCCCACACTCTTCAAAATCTACATGATCCCCCTAGCCATCATCCTCCGAGCACACGGAATCACTATCCTCTCCTATGCAGATGACACCCAACTCATCCTCTCCCTCACCCGCAACCCCACCACCGCCAAAACCAACCTACATGCCGCTCTCCTCGACACCGCCAACTGGATGACCACTAACCACCTCAAGCTCAACTCAAACAAAACCGAGATCATCATCTTCGGCCCCAACAAAACCACATGGGACGACTCCTGGTGGCCCACCACTCTAGGCACCGCACCCACCCCGCAAACCACGCACGCAACCTCAGCATCATCCTTGACCCCTCCCTCTCCATGACACAGCAAATCAATGCTCTAACCTCCTCCTGCTTCCACACACTCTGCACTCTAAAAAAATCCTTCAAATGGATTCCCCCAGAAACCAGAATGACAGTCACCCACGCACACATCAGCAGCAGGCTGGACTACGGTAACGCCCTCTACGCTGGCACCACACTCAAACGCAAACTCCAGAGAATCCTGAACACAGCCGCATGCCTTGTCCTTGGCCTCCCCCGCCAAAAACGAATCTCACCACACCTCAAATCCCTTCACTGGCTCCCCATAGACAAGAGAATCACATTCAAGATCCTCATCCACGCACACAAATCCCTCCACAACAACGGCCCAACCTACCTCAACGAAAGAGTTAACTTCCACACTCCCACATGCAACCTCCGATCTGCCAATCTTGCCCTAGTCACAGTCCCCTGCATCCAACGCACCACCACAGGAGGCAGGTCTTTCTCCTACCTCGCCCCCAAAACCTGGAACTCCCTCCCCATCGACCTTTGCAAAACCAAAGACCTCCTGATCTTCAGAAAGAACCTCAAGACATGGTTGTTCGATCAGTGACCCTCCCTACCCCCCCCCAGCGCCTTAAGACCCTCACGGGTGAGTAGCGCGCTCTACTAATTTTTTGATTGATTGATTGATTGATAAAAACAAAATGATGCATCGACAGCACAAGCTTCTTGTAAATATGGGCCTTCGTTTACCTCTAAGACTCTATTAAGGGGTACTACATGTACCCAGGCTTGTAAAGCAAATGCTAGTAGTGGGTGTGTAGCATACATTTTACTACCCCCAAAGTATCACTTTAAAATATGTCTCAGGACTGCCACTGTAGCCTATAGTGCATTTTTAAACACCCATTTTGACCTGGAAAAAAAAATCCTTTGCCAGGCATAAACCTTCATTTTTTAACTTTGGAAATCACCCCTAAAGTAAGCACTTACAGTTCAAAGGGCTGAGTGCATGGTATTTAAAAACATAAACATGTAGGTTTAAATTTTACATGTCCTGGCAGTAAAGAAAATCCTAAACTTGTTTTTCACTGTTGTAAGGCCTATTTTTCCCACACGGTAACACTGTGTTGCATTATTATTATGAATAATAATAATAATAATAATAATAATAATAATAATAATGCCATTTATAAAGTGCATGGCTAATTCTACACAAGGTGTCCAGGCACTAGGAGGCCAGTTACAAGTAAAAAAAGAAATGCATGTAGACAGGAGTTTTTAACTGGATTCAAACAGCCCAAATTTCATTTTTCTTCTAAAGATCGACTCGGAGAGGGATAGCCACAATTCCAAAGATAATAAATTTCAGGCTTTCAGGGCCAAATGGCTAAAAGCACAGCCATCAAATCTGGACCTTTTAAATCTTGAAACCATGGCCAGTCTAGCATTAATTGATCTCAGATTTTGTTGTGGTGCATAATGGGTAACCATAGCTTGTAAGCAAGCCAGGCCTTCACTGGACAGCGTCTTATAGCAATAGCAGAGGGCCTTAAGGGTAATTCTCTTTTTTTACCATCTCGGAAGACCAAGAAGTGTCCAAGAAAACTCATTCTGCACATGCTGAAGCCTATTCACTTACCTTCAGGTAACATCTTAATAAAGAACATCACAGTAGTCCAGACCAGATATGACCAGAGCCTGAACTACCAATTGTATTACATTTAATAAGTGCTAACTTTAAATTGGGAGCAGATAGAAAAATAGTTTTTGTCTCTTTTTCATTGTAATTTAAAATCCTCCCTAGTGGTAAGGTCGAATTTTACTATTACAGTTATAAAAATATACATTTATAAAAAAAATGACACTTTTATAAAGTTGGCATTTTTGTGCCTAAAACAACTAAGCGTTTCTGCCAGTTGCCTGAGTCACATGGCTCTGCTGTAGTGGGCTGTGTATCACTGCCAAACAATGAGACAAAGGAAGTCAGGATGTGGGCAGTATGGGCCATCCTGGCAAGATGGCTAGTAGTGGAGCTGTACCTAGCCCCATTTATACTTCAAAGGGCAGTGCCTTCAGCACAAACAGAGGAACAGGACATCAGGCCTGCCCTTCTTTTTGTCTCCCTGGACTTTTGGGATCCAAACCCAGGAAAGACAGGGGAACTGACTAGGACTAGTTTTGGGGTTATTCTCCTACACAAAGGCTGGCACTGGGGGTGAAAGGTGGTACTCTCTGACTCCATTACAGATCATATGTGAACCTGTGGAAGGTTCAGAAGAAGGACTGCCCTGCTGCCCTGTATTTCATGTTTCTCTGTTAAATCCCTACCACCCAAACACCAGACCTGACTCACCACTCCCTCCAGTCATTGTCAATGGGCATCAGAAATACAAGGTATGCCACATTTTAGACGCTAAGCAAATCCATGTTAAATTGTATCATCTTATGGACTGGAAAGGATATGATCCTTATAAACGTTCTTAGGAACTCATATCTTTTGTTCATACCCCTCGTTTGGTGAGACAATTTAATCAGTTACATTCTATAGAACCATGACCAGCACATCGGCATATGGGGGGGGGAACTGTTGTGGGTACATGAGCACATCCAAGAGCTCAATTACAGTAAGGTGCTGTTGCTTGCAAAATTCAAATTTATTTGGGCATGTTCATTACATCCTTGAATATCAAGTTTGCAATTGCCAATTCTTGTTAAGTGTCTCATTTATTATACCCAATGCTTGTTGATTATGCACATTGCTGAGTTTTCGGATGGTCCTTCACCGTCCTGCCATCATTGCAACATCATCCAAAGAAGTGTTACTAATTGTAAAGAAGGTTCGTCAGAAAAAACAGGACGGAGCTCTTTACCTCATGGCAGAAAGAGTGGCCTGGGCGCCTGAGGGGAAAGATAGGTTCACTGTTAGTCATATGTATGCGGACATTAAGGCGGGGCCGGGGACCGCGGGAGCACCGCCAACAGGCTGGCGGTGCTCCCAAGGGCATTCTGACCGCGGCGGTACAGCCGCGGTCAGAAACGGAAAACCGGCGGTTTTCCGCTGGTTTTCCGCTGCCCTGGGGAATCCTCCATGGCGGCGCAGCTTGCTGCGCCGCCATGGGGATTCCGACCCCCAATACCGCCATCCTGTTCCTGGCGGTTTTGGCCGCCAGGAACAGGATGGCGGTATGGGGTGTCGTGGGGCCCCCGTAACAGGGCCCCACCATGATTTTCAGTGTCTGCCATGCAGACTCTGAAAATCGCGACGGGTGCAACTGCACCCGTCGCACCCCTTCCACTCCGCCGGCTCCATTCGGAGCCGGCATCCTTGTGGAAGGGTGTTTCCCGCTGGGCTGGTGGGCGGCCTTCTGGCGGTCGCCCGCCAGCCCAGCGGGAAACCCAGAATACCCGCGGCGGTCTTGTGACCGCGCAGCGGTATTCTGCGGCTCCCGCCGGCCCTGCGGATACCGCGGCCGGCGGCAGTCAGAATGACCCCCTAAATGTCGGAAAATAAGCCCAGAAGGCAAAGCTAAGATCCAACTTCAGCTTGTCCTGCATGCAGGAGATTCTACAAACTTCCATTTTTCTAATGAGAGTACTGCAATGAAGGAAAGGGATGCAATAAAGGATCTTCTCCAGCAGCTGCTTCCTAACTTCAAGAGAAAGGCTAACAAAGAGCTTGAAGAAAAGAACAGGATGCTCAAAGAAGATCAAGTTTTGTTCCAGCTTTATAAAGATCTTGTTGTCAGTCAGGTGATCAGTGCAGAGGAATTCTGGGCAAATCGTTTATCCTTAAACTCCCTGGATAACTCTGCTGCCACTTGCAATAAGCAAGATGCCGGCATATCAGCCGTGTTTCTGGCTGATGTGCGTCCCCAAACTGATGGCTGTAATGATCTTAGATATAACTTGACATTGGATATAATTGAATCAATCTTCAGAACTTATACAGCAGTGAAACTGAAATATGCAGAAAATATACCACACAACTTGATAGAGAAAGAGTTTTGGACACGATTCTTCCAATCCCATTATTTTCACAGGGATCAATTAAACATGGGTTCAAAAGATCTTTTTGCTGAGTGTGCCAAATTAGATGACAAAGGTTTGAAGACCATGGTATCACAAGGTGTGAAAAATCCTTTGCTAGATTTAACTTCTTTAGAGGACAAGTCATTGGACGAGGGTTATGGCATTTCCTCTGTACCATCTACATCAAATACAAAATCGTTAAAGGAGAACAGCAATGCTGCCATAATTAAACGCTTTAATCATCACAGTGCCATGGTTCTCGCTGCTGGTCTTAGAAGAGAGGATGCCCAAAACAATCAATGCAGTGAGACCAGCAGTACAGATGGCAACTCTAAGGAGTCAGACTTCTTTCAACCACCAGTAAAGAAGGTGAAGTTGCAAGAATCCATAGAGTATGAAGATCTTGGGCAGAAAAATAACACAAAGACAATTGCACTGAATTTAAAAAAGTCAGACAGGTATTTCCATGGACCAACACCAATTCAGTCTCAGAGATATGCAAAAGTCAGGATATGATTAATTCTTTTAGTAGTATTAAACAAGAAATGGAAGACTATTTCCCTAAATTAACTCAGGTTCTCTCAAGTGGTGCTGCTAGCAGTACTATATCAGCCCTGTCACCTGGAGGAGCCTTAATGCAGGGTGCAACACAACAAGCCATAAACCAGATGGTGCCAAATGACATTCAGTCTGAACTGAAACATCTGTATGTAGCAGTGGGAGAGTTGCTTCGGCACTTCTGGTCCTGTTTTCCAGTTAATACTCCATTCCTAGAAGAAAAGGTTATTAAAATGAAGACCAACTTGGAAAGATTTCAAATTACCAAACTTTGCCCATTCCAAGAGAAAATACGAAGGCAGTATTTAAGCACAAATTTGACAAGTCATTTAGAAGAAATGCTGCAGACAGCCTACAACAAATTCCAGTTGTGGCAATCTAAACGTATGCTGAAAAAAACGTGAAGGCTCATTGGCAGATCTGGTGATGTTTTTTTTTTTTCTCCTCCCGTTTCTGGTTTCAGTTTTATAGATATTGACACAGGGTGTGTCTATTCATGTGTGTGTGTGTGTGTATGTATATATATATATATATATGCTATATGCTTCCCAAAGATGTGCACAAGCAAAATACATTGCACTGGAATAGGCGTCTAGTCAAGATTGTTTATTCGCAGTTAAGTGAACAATTATTCATGCTGGCTTGTATCCCTATGGATACTAGTAAACATGTTTGCTACTACCACATATTTTTACTTCTTGATATACTCGAATCGTTCATTTGTCCTCTTATCATCTCCCTTAATCACCCGACACAGGCCTATCCTTGACCTTTTTGGAGCTGACGAATCAACCTTTGGGATAGCATGACCGCTTCTTTAAGACCCCACATCTCTTTTTCTTGAATTCTTGGAATTTCCTTTGCACAAAATTGTTTTTGCACAACTTTTTGGCTTCCCGTTACCTTCTATAACATACCTATACCAGACTTTATTATACTATCTAGTCTTATGTCATTTCTTCTTTCTTCCCAGCCTTGAGAAAGCCCTGGCCTACGCGCCTTTTGGGGCGAAACACATGTTGGCTGGCCTAATCTACATTCCCTCGGACCTATGAGTGTCTACACTTCGTCTATGCTTTTTTGCCTTTCTCAAATAATAAATTGATCTTGGAGCAACACTGACACTGATGTAAGCTTTACTTGATGTAAACCCATTGTCCTTAGAAAATAAAGGACCCGGATAAGAATAATATACTTATTTAGTGGGCACCTCACCGCCTTTTGACGCACATTGTATTCCACCTACTCCAACTGTAACTGCCAGAACATGTGTTCTTCACAAAGTGATCTGTATTGAACATGTGCCATAATCAGGAGGATAATTGCTCATTTCATGAACAAGCAACCAACAGCCTTTCCACCTGTTTCAACTGTAACTGCCAAAGCATGTGCTCTTCATAATGTGATCTGTACTGAACATTTGCCACAATCAGGAGGATAATTGCTAATTTCTGTAACAAGTAATCAACTGCCCAAAGGCACATGTGCACATTTTATTACTTAAGGATGCTTGGGATTCTGAGGCTTTGTACCTATTGATCTGATCACCTGTTTCCAGTCAAGACAAGTTCCTTATCCTCCAGCCTGCCTCCAGTCGAGTTCCTGTCCAAGTCAAGTTCTTTGTTCTCCAGCCTGCCTCTAGTCGAGTTCCAGTGCTCCTAATTCTCCGACCAGCTTCCAGTCGAGTTCCAGCATTTCTTGTCGTTCGGACAACCTCCAGTCGAGTTCCAGTGATCCTCGCCCTCCGGTCGGCTTCCTTCAGACTCCCGGCTCTCCTTTTCTGTCTTCTGCCAATGATCCAATATTTCCTGTAAAAGAGAGGAAATAAGAAAGGTGAAGAAACCCAGTTTGGGTTCTTCTGAAATTTTCAAACAAGTAACTTCATTTCAAGGTAAAGAAAGATTAATCGCTTAAATGAAACAAAACAAAGCTCTGTCTTTTAAATATTTTATGACAATGAGAATTAGCGTGATTTATCATTTGGGTGGGAGTCCAAGATAACCCTAAACAGACATTAAAGAAAGACGTATTTCCTGTAGCAAGTGCTCCCTTGAGAATTAGGAGATTGGAAATTGAGCAAGTTTATCAAAACCATTATCGGCAAGAGACTACACCAGAACACAAAGAAGCCCTATAGTCATGTTGATTGTTTTTGAGTTTGGAAATTGCTTCAGAGACTCTGAAAGTATTGTAAAAACTGGAAAAGACTTGATCAGCCTTATATAAACGTATGCACAATGTGTAAACAATAACTGTATTATACAATGTACAATAGTTTATGCAAATTCACTTTAATATTGAAGTAAATCTTTGCAGCTTAGAATCTCAAAAAGCAATAATCCAGTATTTTGAGAAATCAGAAGCCCTGATGCCCAACACGACATGCAGTCCGATTCTGCAGTCCAAGAAGCTGGTAGTTTCTCTTTTTCTCTTCCCAAAACCCCCTTCGCCTTGAGGACTTGTGATAGGACAATGCACTCTTCATTGCGGTCATGTTAGTCCTCACCGAGATTAGGGAATTGTCATCACCCCATCGGAATGCCTGAAATTCAGATGAGTGGCTTGCACAGAACATGGAATAACCCGTTCAGTGGTGCCCCCCAGATACTGGACCATTGGAAGTGGTGCTAGAGGTACTTCTCCTGCCTAACCCTAAAATCTGGGACTTAAAAACCTTTTCAAGAGATTATGCTCTGAGAACCCACAGGGCAACTTGACCTACCTGCAAACTGATTTGCTAAAGGAGAATCACAGCCACATGCCCTTGTCAGCTGGGCCTTTTGACAAAGGTATCCATCCTCGTGGATCCCTGCATGACTACAACCTGCAGCCTCATCCCACAGGAGGAATCAAATCTCCTAAAATTTTTCCAAGTCAGAAGGTAAATATTTACACCATAACTTCTTCCAGTTGCTCTCCCATGACAACAATCTTTTGTCAGCCACAGACTACTCGGTTACCCTGCTGAAGACTTTACTTTCTCCAGAAACTTTCAAGAAATGTTCTAAGTATGAAGGTAAATCTTAGAAGAAAGCAAACTTGGTTCTTGTAGTTGACCCATGCTCCTTCCCTGTCAACTGCAACTTCAGACTTAGAACTGGTGTTGTGCGACCAGACACCTATGGTTGAAGCTCTGTACTTTTTGAAGTAGTTTTTCATTATAAATTTTGTGTTGCAATTTTTTATTGATAATAGATAACAGTGGTACAAGAGTGCAATTCAGCACCGTGCAGTACAGTATAGTATTCATGGGTGGTGTAAGAGGGGGAAAAAAGAAGAAGAAAGAAGAAAGGTAGGGAGGAGGCGAGGAGGGTATATAGGGACCCAGAAATTACATCAATAACAAGACCTTAGAGGGGCGGGAGAATGAAAGAGTACAAGAGGCAGAGAGAGGAGCAGGAGAAATGGGGAGTGACAAGGGGAGTAGTGGGGAGGGACGGGGAAGTGTGGGGGAAGGGAGGGTGTGTGACACAGCAGGGTTTCATTGACACCCTCCATCGGTCAGCAATAAGAACTGTTGTGCATGTTACATTGGGAGTCGTCCAGGAGGAAAGGCACCAATGTCGGTAGAAATGGTGCATATTGATCTTGTAAGATATAGATCAAATGCTGATGGGCTGCCGTCTGGATCATTGTAACTGTCCAATCTTCCTGCGAGGGCAGGGGATCATCATTGGTGAAGGATTTAAACTTTGCCGGTTGCGAAGGCTGTGTGCAGGAGGCGTCTGTGTGGACAGGAGAGGTCCAGGGAGTCTCCATATCATATAGAAGTATTAAGGAGTGTGGGAGGGGTGTCTTCTGTGCCATGGGGGTCCCCAGGACGGTCCCCACTGCCAGCCAGAAGGGCTAGATTGAGGGGCATTCACAGAGTGTGTGGGCGAGGTCACAGTGGGTGGCCAGGCATCACCAGCAGTTCGTGTGGGTGCAGTAAGACTGCCCTGTGCAGTTTAGCTGGGGTCCAGTGCCAATCACGGAGCATCTGGAAGAAGCAGAATTTTAGACGGGCTTTCCGCATACCCCTATCCAGAGCCTCCATGATATATTTTAAAAAAATCATAACTCCAGTTCTGATGAATTTATTTTGGTGTCATTTTACTTATTAAATTCAAATGTACACTATTTTTTCTAAATTGATGTGCGATTTTTTTATGTTGTGTTTTCACATTTTTATTGTTTGTGTGCTTTATGAATACTTGACACATTTTGTCTAAGTTAAACCTCACTGTTTTTGTGCAGAGCTAACAAAGGGTTAAGCACAGGATAATTTAGTAACTTTTTGTGGTTCACCCAGACAAGGATTGTGTTTATTATTTGAATGGGGCTTCCCTCCTCTCAACTAATTACCCAATTTCTTACAAGGAACAATAGTTCTCATGGAAGCTTAATAAACCTCCTACTGTTTCCTAGGGATATATAAAGTTATCCTACTTCACCATGCAAGAAGGACTCCACCTTTGTGTGAAAACACCTGTGGTTTTACATACAACATAAAAAGCAACTATATGGTGTGGACCTACGGGCATATGTCTGCAACTCCATGAAGGCACACACACTCATGCCAAAGTCTCCCCCCTTCCAACGAATGGCCAAACCTGAATGGAAACAACCACTGTGAAGCAGACAATCTGAAAGAAGACATACATCCCTGCACATGCAGTTCCTCCTGGCATTCATACTCATTTGTTACCTGAGAAGGAGATGGGCACATGTCAAAAGGAGAGTTAGTGAAAGGCCCATAGTTCAGGACTAATTCAACAGAAAATTAATATAGAGGAGATGACTGAACAAGGACACTATCATCACACTTCTATGCCTCATCATGTCCCATGTCAAAACCAAGAAACCATGCCTCACATCATGACAGCAGAGGCAAAGCTGTGGTGTGCACTGACATTGTGCCAATAAGTACCTAGCTAGATGCACAGGAGCTGAAATCATTACCTCACAACTATCCATCTGCAAGGCTGTGTAGAGAGCAAGCCACCAACATAATGAAAGTCAACATGGTTGCCCACCTAGTTACAATAAAAATAGTTGTATTTGGCTTACTGTTGTGATTGATTTCACCGGTTAGGTTTGACTCATCAACTGATGAGAATAATGAATTACCCACTACAACTAATAGTACAGTGCAAACAAAGCACATAGGAAATATATATATATATATATGTATATATATATACAGGGAGTGCAGAATTATTAGGCAAATGAGTATTTTGACCACATCATCCTCTTTATGCATGTTGTCTTACTCCAAGCTGTATAGGCTCGAAAGCCTACTACCAGTTAAGCATATTAGGTGATGTGCATCTCTGTAATGAGAAGGGGTGTGGTCTAATGACATCAACACCCTATATCAGGTGTGCATAATTATTAGGCAACTTCCTTTCCTTTGGCAACATGGGTCAAAAGAAGGACTTGACAGGCTCAGAAAAGTCAAAAATAGTGAGATATCTTGCAGAGGGATGCAGCACTCTTAAAATTGCAAAGCTTCTGAAGCGTGATCATCGAACAATCAAGCGTTTCATTCAAAATAGTCAACAGGGTCGCAAGAAGCGTGTGGAAAAACCAAGGCGCAAAATAACTGCCCATGAACTGAGAAAAGTCAAGCGTGCAGCTGCCACGATGCCACTTGCCACCAGTTTGGCCATATTTCAGAGCTGCAACATCACTGGAGTGCCCAAAAGCACAAGGTGTGCAATACTCAGAGACATGGCCAAGGTAAGAAAGGCTGAAAGACGATCACCACTGAACAAGACACACAAGCTGAAACGTCAAGACTGGGCCAATAAATATCTCAAGACTGATTTTTCTAAGGTTTTATGGACTGATGAAATGAGAGTGAGTCTTGATGGGCCAGATGGATGGGCCCGTGGCTGGATTGGTAAAGGGCAGAGAGCTCCAGTCCGACTCAGAAGCCAGCAAGGTGGAGGTGGAGTACTGGTTTGGGCTGGTATCATCAAAGATGAGCTTGTGCGGCCTTTTCGGGTTGAGGATGGAGTCAAGCTCAACTCCCAGTCCTACTGCCAGTTCCTGGAAGACACCTTCTTCAAGCAGTGGTACAGGAAGAAGTCTGCATCCTTCAAGAAAAACATGATTTTCATGCAGGACAATGCTCCATCACACGCGTCCAAGTACTCCACAGCGTGGCTGGCAAGAAAGGGTATAAAAGAAGGAAATCTAATGACATGGCCTCCTTGTTCACCTGATCTGAACCCCATTGAGAACCTGTGGTCCATCATCAAATGTGAGATTTACAAGGAGGGAAAACAGTACACCTCTCTGAACAGTGTCTGGGAGGCTGTGGTTGCTGCTGCACGCAATGTTGATGGTGAACAGATCAAAACACTGACAGAATCCATGGATGGCAGGCTTTTGAGTGTCCTTGCAAAGAAAGGTGGCTATATTGGTCACTGATTTGTTTTTGTTTTGTTTTTGAATGTCAGAAATGTATATTTGTGAATGTTGAGATGTTATATTGGTTTCATTGGTAATAATAAATAATTGAAATGGGTATATATTTTTTTTTGTTAAGTTGCCTAATAATTATGCACAGTAATAGTCACCTGCACACACAGATATCCCCCTAACATAGCTAAAACTAAAAACAAACTAAAAACTACTTCCAAAAATATTCAGCTTTGATATTAATGAGTTTTTTGGGTTCATTGAGAACATGGTTGTTGTTCAATAATAAAATTAATCCTCAAAAATACAACTTGCCTAATAATTCTGCACTCCCTGTATATATATATATATATATTTTGTAATAGTATTTATATAGCGCTTACTACCCCTGACGAGGCGTCGATATATATATATATATATATATATATATAAATATATAATTATATATATATATATATCAAATTTATTGTTTCAATATGCACAAATCATGAACGTTCATATCAGTTATGTTTGCAGATTCCTTTACACTTTTGTGTTAGGGTGACTTCTTTGTCAGAGGGGGTGACACACCTCCAGCTTCTTCTGACTTATTCCGGATCATACAGTAGCTTTCTTAATTTTTGGGAGGTCTGAGAATTTTTGGCACCCTACCTCAGGGACTACAATGTTTCCTTGGGAGAGATTACTAAGACTGAAGATCTGGGGTTTATTTCTTATTATTTGAGAATGATAATGTAACGTAACCTAAAATCTGATAAAACTAAAACAAAAGATAGAGTTTAAATTGAGTGAAGTGGAGCATGAATTTATTAAAGATTATAATGAAACAAAAGTGAACATTATTAGAAATTGGGAAGCAGCGAGATAGATTGAATTGCAAGAAGAGTCTGAAGAGAAATCCAAAAATTCAGGAATGCATCCTAGACTGAGTGAGCAACAAATGAAATGGATAACGTATATGATGTGTAAGAAATCTCAGAGTGACGAGGTCAATAGAAATTAAGGGAAAGAGTGAAAGTGATATTAGTTATGGGGTTGATGATGGACATTTTTGACTGGTGGAGAACCAATACCTAAAGATATTTATTATGTCTGTTGTAAAATTGTTAATTGTAACCTCCCACCTAATTAGGTTGGAATCTGATATCTTGCTTTAGTCTTTGCTTTTATTTATCATGTGAATTAAATGAGTGATATTGATCTAGAAGATTAAAATATGGTTTTGTTAAAATCATAATGGATGTGTTTATTGATTTAAGGCCTAAAAAGCTTTTTCCTTTGGTGGACCACTTAACACTGCTTGCATTAACTACCATTATCAAAAACCTAATGGCTATTGCTGAATGATAGTTCAAAAGTGCCTTGTTTTGAACATTCTTCTTGCAAAAGAGGGTGGAGTCTGCCATTTGTTGAGGGCTCCACAGTGTTGCACTTATATATTGCATAACAGCAAGCATTTTTAAAAATTACATTAGTAATATTACTGAACTTTTACATGAGGCAAAAGTTCCTGAAGAACATGGGTTGTGGAAATCAATTGGTGCAAAGTCTAGTGAAACAGGAAAGGGTTTGCAAAGGCTGGTGAAGGATTTGTCAGTATAGGTGGAAGTGTGCTTTGGAAAATCTTAACCTCAGTAATTAATCCTATTTGTGTGTTCATTCTCATTTTTTTTGCTTACAATGTTTGACGTGATTTGCTTTAAAATGGATTCAAATTGTGGGTTCTGAAAAAAACGTGTCCGCAACATCCACAAAAAAAAGGAGGAGAAACCACATTGAATTACAGAACATTAAAGCTGGTGCTTATGAAAACATCCAGTTTTTGGAAGAATCGAGAAACAAGAAGCTGATGAGAATTGAATAGTGGTAATTTTGATGGTTGATTAATCATTAGAGGGGATTTTGTAAGAAACATTTTTGATTAATAAGTAATGTCTACTTAATGTTATGAATGCTTGCATTAAAACAATTTTATTGTACTCTGCAAAACTATTCTTTGTTAAGCTTAGCTAAACTAGGCTCAAACTAGGTCTGACTCCATCTTGAAATTCATCATGACTGTTTTTATTTCTTCTATCACTGCATACAGCATGATGTTAAGTAGCGGAATGCTTTGTGGGATGACAATTTCTTCCTGGTGAATTCTGGAGGAAGCTTCCCATCCAAATGTAAATGTTCAAGATCTTTCCTGCCAAATCTCAGTGGATCTATTCATTTCATAAGTCTACCATTGTTTTTTTAGGTTACTAGATTTGTACTGACACATCTGATGACATTTGATCACAACAGAACTAATAATATTTATTTAGATGATGGTATTAGGTATTGTTGAATTGTATTCTGTATTGCAATGCCAAGGCCCATGTAACCTTTTATCACCTTATGCTGACTGTGTGATTTTTGCTGTTTTCTTCCTATCAAAGTAGGCTAATTTTGGAGAAGAGAAAGGCTTACTTTGGGATTTGCTCTGCGATTTGCCTAGCCTGTCTCATGAGTTGCTTTCCAGGCTCCTTAGAGCAGACTCTTGTTAATCTGTGTTTTTCTTGGGATTTACAATAATTTAGATATTCTCCTTCGGGCTTAATTGATGTTAAACTCTTTGTTTTATTTGACTGAGCATTATACTAATTTCCTATATATGATTTGCTATAGCCATATTTTGCATTTTTTAATCAATTTAAATCTTTAATAAACCTCTATGGTTTCTAATATAGAACTTGCCTAAATTTTTTTTCTTTAAATAACTATGCTACTTGATTCATTGACAAATGTTGTTCTTGTTAGGGGAACATTTCCTCCTATTCTTGTGAGGATAACATTCCTGTGTAGGTGCTTTACATCATATTGTATCAGATTATAAACGATAGCATCAAAAATATCACTGGGACACCCCACTATAAAGGCTACTACACTTTAGCTTACCACGAATTGCTCAAAATTACTTTGTGGCTATGATTTCCAACCACCCTAACACCAGTCACACTGCTAACACAGCCAAACACTACACAGCACTCTTACACATTATCCCCACCAGCCGCACTCCACCTTCCATATACCCTAATCATTATTGCTATCTGATTATACCTATGTTTATACAGCCTGCATGACAATGAAATGGAAGCAAGGACTCTTGAAGTTCCACGCTCTATATTCTCATCTGTACATCTGTATATGCTGGAGAAGAGGGAAAGAGCTTATAGACGATTAAAACGGCACAATGTCAGCTAAAGTATCTTCGGCAGCCCGCACACCTGAACCACACAAAGCTCAAGAGGTACGCAACAGCATAGACAAAGGGACATGGCTCTGTCTGCAACAGATTGGCACTACGTGAGCCTTCAGGCTCTTATAACAGATAATGCATTTGCCCTTGATGAGATCTATATGTATCTTCCTCTCCCCATATGACCTACACCAAAGATTCTGCTGTCACGAAGAATCACCCATTTGCAACAAAGCTAAAC
This sequence comes from Pleurodeles waltl, assembly GCF_031143425.1. NCBI lineage: Eukaryota > Metazoa > Chordata > Amphibia > Caudata > Salamandridae > Pleurodeles > Pleurodeles waltl. The sequence continues at coordinate 677,530,871 of NC_090436.1, forward strand.
TGTTCCTTTGCACTACCTACATAATACCCATTGCCAATCAGTGTGCATTCAGTGCCCAATGAATATCTGAATTTCCTTTATATATTGTGTGTTATCACCAAATCAATTCTGCCCATGGCCAATGTATCTGTTCCTCTAGCATATACCCTTTTTCATCTTGCTGGTTTGAACTCCTACTCGACCCACTCTTTATCTGAAAAATCAATTCCATTAACGTCCTTGGATTCTTATGAGATACCCATGATACAAACCAGAACTGAACATTTATGACGTTTAAAGAAAGATATTCTTCCTTTCTTATACCAATGCGTATGTGCTCTAAAGGGCTGCCCAAATCATAGTCTTCTATTAACTAAGAGTACTTGGATATGCCACCACATTGCAACACATTTCCTTAGATGTCAAGGAAAATTAAAATAGGTACTTCCACCAGGTGATTGGAGGCTCACTGAAGTCATGTATTCCCTTGGGGGGAGGTGGGCATGTTTCAACTCACTAAAGTGCAAGAAGCATGACACACCTCAGAAATCATTGCATAATAATAGTTCTTCATCAAGCAGATATCAATTACTGGGCAAGTGTACTGACACCTCTCAGCCTGTAGTCATGACAGTCCAGTTTCTTGAAAGTCCCCTAAAATATCATTCATTGCTGCGCTATAACAGATATACATGTCTTATTAGCTAGTAATGTGTACCTGGTTGCTATTATCCAATGATGTTTCGTCTGGTTTAACACACTCCTACTCAGTCATTCTGTGAACTACACACACTCTTAGAATCAATGATTTAGCATACCTCAAATTCATAATTACCCTTGCGATAACAAGTGGAATTAAGACCTGATTACTTAGTTTGAGATAATATATTTTTGTACAAGTGGATCCATGAAATGATGAAGAACCTGCATATGAACACGTTGTTGTGAGAACCCAAAAAACCTTGTGGTCTCAACCAATACTTTTTCTTAGCCCCCAGAAAGTACTACAACCTTCGCAAGAGATAAGGGAAACAGGTGTTTCTTACCACTCCTTCGGAATTAGGGTCACAAGATTTAGGGATGCTTGAAATCTGACAAACCTGTCAGAAAATGTCTTGATATTGCAGGTTTGGATGACGGGCCTCACCCTAGGGCACTGTAGCCGGCTATCTGATAATCTGGCTCCTGGAGCCCCGGAATCGGGAACGGTGTTCCGCTCCTGCTGCAGGGTTGACGCCTCGCACCGGTGCCATAGCAACGATGACGCCGGAAACCGCCTAGGGAACCCGGATATCCGGGTTCGCGACAGTCAAGAAAAGGAAGACGGACTTTGCGCACGGGTCGACGAGGAAGAAACAAACGCCGTCGGAAACGAAAGGAAAGAGGACGAAGAAAGGAGAGACCCGGAAGGAAACGGGAACTGCGAGGATACCCTGAAGACAAAGAGCCAACCTCGGGCCGGGAGGAGAACCGAAGGGCGCGACCTCCGCCACGTCCCAGGAGGGATGTGACTAACCAAGGTACGGTCCTTCCTGAAGGACAAATTCCATTAGAAAAGGGGAGAGTTACGTCAGGAGAGGGGAGGGGAGGAATGGTACACGGAGAGGGGAGGGGGAGATCTAGAGAGGACAGGGAGGAGAAGGGCACTACTAAGGTGAAGAGGAGTCTGAGGAATTAAGACTTTTCTAAAGGGAAAGAATAGTAAAACGTACAGATCCAAAGAACACTATTTAGCCAGACTTAAAGAGCACTCAGGGACAGAAATCTAATTTTTAAGAGGACACTAAAGGTGACTGTCTATACACCCGCTGTTTTCAAACCTCAACACTCATTCCAGGGGAGTCTCTCTCTCTCTCTCTCTCTCTCTCTCTCTCTCTCTCTCCCTCTCTCTCTTTCTCTCTTTCTGTGTCTCTCTCACTCCCTCTCTCCTATACTCTTAATAAGACTTCCTCATCTATACCACCCCGACTTACCTTTATCTCCATTCCTCTTTTCCGGTGCGTCTGGGAGCCGAGAAGACAACCTTTGCCAGTCAAGAGGGGACCGGGAAAAGAGAGAGAAGAGACACTCTATTAGGAAGAGCACACCACCAATGTGTTGTGAACAAATCACACATCCTTAAAAGAACTTTAAATAAAAATCACTTTTGCTCACCCACCCAAGAATCCTAGTCCTTATTGTCGCCAAACCCACTGCCACAATGGTGTCAGAAGTGGGATTTTGAGAGGTGATAAAAGGACGAATTTAAACAGGTGACAATGGGGGATGTCATATCCAGGTGGCTGGTTCACCTGTTTGGTATAAGTCAATAAGGATGCTCAATGAAGGACCACACGCAAATTATGAATAAATTTGGCTTTACTATAATTTCATATAAATGCAGGCATTTAGCACATTAACAATAGTGAAATAAGCATGGCAATCAAAAGCACCTATTCATATATATGTACACTACAGATAGTATCTATGTATATGAATGAGCAAAGAGTTCATTGACAGAGTAAGAATAGTAAATAAAAAAAAACAATATCTACATAAGTGATTATATATAAGTACACTACAGAAAGCATCTATGCATACGTCTGGGTAAAGAGTTCATTGACAGATATAAACTTGGAATAACTGCATACAAACATGTGATGCCCTACGATGTTCAGGGAGCGGAATATTAACGAGTTGAACGCTTCCGATAAGCTTTGATTTACTGCACACTAAAATGCACATTTCAATTATTGTGGCAGATTTACACTACGATGTTCAGTAAAGCGGGAAAAAAAAACTATAAATGAGCTGAATTTCTCAGATTATAAACACAGTGCAAATATAATAATCAATCATAATAATAGAGCAGAGAAACGAAAAGCCTTTCATCCCTGGGTGGAACTTAACTTAGTCACTTAGTCCACGAGTGCTGGGAAGCCCTCTACCGCCCGCTTGGACCTCTCTCCCCCTCGAGCGTCACGGTCTTGGAACAACAAAACAGTGAGGCAGCGCTGGGTCTGAAGATGACAGTTTCATAACTCCATCTGTGAGCTTCAAAATTCCATCACCCACCTTTCAGTGTTTAAATAACCTGAAGCTTGGATTCTACCCCCTTCCAGTATTTTCTAGCTATGTATGTTATCAGTACATGTTTCTTGGCTGCCTTGCCATTCCCTGGCCATTGTTTTCATTCCATCTTTTACCGTGGTCTCGTTCTCAAGGCTCAGACTGACTCTCCTTTACAGCCTGTTTCTCACACATGCAGCTGCGAATGAGTTTATCTACGGAATGTCAAAAGAAAACAAGCTTGAAAGCGAACATCGTGAATTTCTTTCACGTTGTTCTGGCTTCGGCAGGCATCACGCTCATCTACACTGTTCAAGCTAATTAACCCTTCGCGTTACAATGTCTTCCGCATCTTTCCCTACTGCTACACTGAACAAGGGATAAACCCACTCTGGAGGACATGATACAGCAGCTAGCTGAAGGACAACAACACCTTCAGCTAGTATGGGAGGCCCATCAGAGGGAGGTTAAGGAGGACCGGGAGGCACTACAGAGTGCGTTAAAAAGCCAGGCTACCATCATGGTTACTAATCAATTAGTTCATGAGACGGCCCTCCAAAAGCTCACAGATACCATTGCAGCTAGCAAGGTCCACCCCAATGTACCTAGCTCAGTTCTCCAGAAGTACCAGGACGGAGAGGATCCTGACGCTTTCTTTACTAACTTTGAGAGAGTGGCCTCCTCTGCCCAATGGCCAGAAGACCGTTGGGGGCAATTTATAGCACCCTTGTTGACAGGTATCCTCCAAACAGCCTATCAGACCGCTAATCTGGATGGCACCACACCCTACAAAGACATAAAAAGGAGCATATTGGAGAGAGTGGGTCATGATTCTGAGTACTACTGGCTACGATTCCGGAAGATCAAATGGGGACAGACCGAGAATCCCCGAACATTTTATTATAATGTCAAAGACCTGGGATTGAAATGGCTGGGGCCTATAGGGACCGAGAGAGAGGACATTATAAAGCAGTAATCTTAGAACAATATTTGGAATCTCTTCCCCCTCCCACTCGGAGTTGGATAAGGCAGCACCCGAACGTCAATACCTATATGGCCGTAGACTTAGCTTGTGCTTACCACTGGTCAATCAACTTCAAGAACCTAAGCTCTAAGACATCACCTCGACCCACAGCTGTGCCTTTAAGGAACTTTCCTCGGAAACCCTTAGAAGAAGCAGGACATCCCAGACTCAGAGAAAACCCACCTATGCAGCAACCACAGTGTTATAGCTGTGGCGAGTGGGGGCATATAGCTCGTCTATGCCCCCAGAAAGGAGAAAAACCTGAGCCCATGGAGATTGGGGTTACTAGAGGAAGAGTCTTGTGTACCGGTGGGGGTAATCCCAAATATAAACAAACAATTAAAGTAAATGGAAAGGTACTTCTGGCCATTATAGACTCAGGATGTAGCCAATCTGTGGTAAGAGCCGATATGTTGAACCCCTCAGAACAAAACACTAACCAATGGGTATCGATCTGCTGTATAAACGTGGACAAAACAACTACCCCCTATCCCTCGTAAGCATAGAGTGGGAAGATAACCATGATTTACTGCCAGCTGGGATTATGGACCGCTTAGTGGAGGACTGTATATTGGGAACGGACTATATTCGGTTCCCTGAGCTGTTAAACAGGGTAAGATCGCAAACTACGTCAGATACCTGGTGGGCAGAAGCCCCATTTCATGATAGTCCTATTGAAAACAAACCATGTCGTCCAAAACCCACTAGACGGGAAAAGAGACAAATAAGGCAACAATATTGGACTGCGGAAAAGGGAAGGAACATAGAGAAGGTAGTGGCCAACATTACAGCCCCTCCTCCGTCCTTCAGAGTCAGTCAACGAGAAGATCCATCATTATGTAATGCTTGGAGAACAGCGAAATCTGAGTCTACGAATGAGGTGGGTCCCTACTGCATTGTCCAAAAAAATCTCCTTTATAGGGTCGCAAAACATATTAACATCGAGAAACGACAATTAGTAGTACCTGAACCCTATCGCTTACAGGTACTCTTTTTGGCCCACAACCATCCAGGAGGGGGGCACTATGGTAGGGAAAAGACAGAAGAATATTTACTGAGGAGATTTTATTGGCCAGGAGTTTATGCACAACTTCGACAATACTGTGCCCATTGTCCACGGTGCCAACTAATAGATCCGGGGCCCCAAAGAAAAGCGCCACTTCAACCCCTCCCTATCATTGAAGTCCCTTTCTCTCTGATCGGTATGGACTTGGTAGGTCCTCTCTTGCCCTCCACAAATGGACACACATATATTCTAGTATTAGTAGACTATGCTACAAGGTATCCTGAGGCTATACCCCTTTCTAGTATGACCTCTAAAGCCGTAGCACAAGCTATGATTACTTTCTTTTCTAGAGTCGGGTTTCCTCAGGAAATCCTGACTGATCAGGGAACACCCTTTATGTCTTCTCTTATGAATAATATCTGTAAGATCCTTGGGATCAAGCAAATCAGAACCTCTGTTTACCACCCTCAGACGGATCGGTTGGTTGAACGGTATAACTGTTCTATAAAAACACTATTACGGAAAACAGTCTCTGAATCTGGACGTGATTGGGATCAAAAGCTCCCTTTAGTCCTATATGCCATAAGAACACATGAACAGGCTTCAACAGGACACAGCCCCTTTGAGCTGGTCTTCGGGCGACAACCACGTAGTCTGTTAGACATGGCAGCGGAAGTGTGGGAAGAAGAGGGAGAGGAGGAAAAACCTTTATTAGAATACATACAGAAACTTAAAACTCAACTCCAATACGTATGGGAAGACGTGCATAAACATCTAGAACAGTCCCAAAGTATCCAAAAGAAGTATTATGATAAAGGAACAAAACCCCGGTATTTCCAACCGAATGATAAGGTCCATATATTAAGGCCTTGCTCCGATAATAAACTCCTAGCTAGGTGGCAGGGTCCATACACTGTCTTAAAAGTCTTATCCTCTGTTACTTATCTGATAGAACTGTCCAAACACCCCAAAAGAACTCAGATTTACCATGTTAACCTATTACAAAAATGGGAAGTACCTACAACAGCACCAAACCACTCAGCTACCGGTTTCCTAGTAATCCCTGAGGAACCACTAGACATAGAGTTGTATTCTACTGACACCGAGGGTAAATTAGAGACTCCCCATATCAATACCGACCTCACAAGAAATCAGAAGACCCAACTAGAGAACTTGTTAAAATGTCATAAACAGTTTTTCTCAGGAATCCCGGGGAAAACCGATCTAATCCAACATCATATGAGAACCCCTGAGGCAAAAGTAATAAGGTTACGACCCTACCGTATTCCCGAAGCCCGCCGACATTTAATTGAAGAAGAAGTACAGACTATGCTAAAATTTAAAGTAATAGAACCGTCTACAAGCCCTCGGTGTTCCCCCGTTGTCATAGTTCCAAAGCCTGACGGTTCAATACAATTCTGTATTGACTTCCACCTACTAAATGAAAATTCACTATTCAACACATATCCAATACCCAGAGTGGATGACTTACTGGAAAAGTTGGGAAAAGCCATTTATATGTCAACCCTAGATTTAACAAAGGGATACAGGCAGATACCCCTTGCGCCGGCTGATAAAGAAAAAACTGCTTTCTCCACTCAGTCAGGGCTCTACCATTTTACGGTACTTCCTTTCAGGCTCCACGGGGCCCCAGCCACATTCCAAAGAATAATGGACCACCTTTTGAGGCCTTTCCAAAAATATGCTGCAGCATATTTAGATGATATTGTGGTTTTCAGTAACACCTGGGAAGACCATCTTATACACCTCCATGAAATATTCCGAACACTACATAGGGCTGGTCTCACAGCCAACCAAAAGAAATGTAATCTGGGATATGACCACAATGCATACCTGGGGTATTTTTTTAGGGAATGGCCAGCTCCGTCCACAGAAAAGCAAGATCGAGGCCATTCAGCAAGTTCCTATACCCACTACTAAATGGGAGCTTCGCTCCTTCCTGGGGTTAATTGGGTATTATCGTCGCTTTATACCTCAGTATTCTACCTTAGCCGCCCCCCCTCACTGATCTCCTCAAGAAAAACCTCCCTTCAAAAATACCTTCCCTATCTGACAAACAATTGACTAGTTTCCGCCACTTGAAAGCATGTCTCACTACAGAACCAGTCTTGCAATGTCCCGACTTTTACAAGGTTTTCCATCTCCATACGTATGCCTCGGATGTGGGGTTAGGGGCCATACTCTCACAACCCGACGACAATGGGCAGGATCACCCCATTGTATACATTAGTAGAAAGTTACTACGTAGAGAATGTAATTATCCCATTATTGAACGCAAGTGTTTGGCTATCAAGTGGGCTGTGGACGATCTGAGATATTATCTACTGGGCCGCCCTTTCGTTCTGTTTACAGACCATGCTCCTTTGACTTGGTTAGCTTCCAATAAGGATTCAAAGTCCTGAATACTTCGGTGGTTTATGGAACTTCAGTCCTTCTCTTTTCAGATCCGTCATATTCCGGGTACTCTTCAGGGGCATGCTGACTACCTGTCTCGCTTTCCAGATCCTTCGGCACTGTATCATTCCCGATCATGGGATGGGGTGTGTAGCCAGCTATCTGATTATCCGGCTCCTGGAGCCCCGGACTCAGGAACGATGTTCCGCTCTTGCTGCAGGGTCGACGCCTCGCACCGGTGCCATAGCAACGGTGACGCCGGAAACCACCTAGGGAACCCGGATACCCGGTTTCCCGACAGTCAAGAAAAGGAAGACGGACTTTGCGCGCGGGTCACCGAGGAAGAAACAAACGCTGTTGGAATCGAAAGGAAAGAGGACGAAGAAAGGAGAGACCCGGAAGGAAACGGGAACCCTGAGGATACCCTGAAGACAAAGAGCCAACCTCGGGCCGGTAGGAAAACCGAAGGGCGCGACCTCCGCCACGTCCCAGGAGGGACGTGGCTAGCCAAGGTACGGTCCTTCCTGAAGAACAAATTCCATTCGAAAAGGCGAGAGTTGTGGCAGGAGAGGGGAGGGGAGGAATGGTACGGGAAGAGGGGAGGGGAGATCTAGAGAGGACAGGGAGAAGAAGGGAACTACTAAGGTGAAGAGGAGTCTGAGGAATTAAGACTTTTCTAAAGGGAAAGATTAGTAAAAAGTACAGATCCAAAGAACACTATTTAGCCAGACGTAAAGAGCACTCGGGGACAGAAATCTAATTTTTAAGAGGACACTAAAGGTGACTATATATACACCCACTGTTTTCAAACCTCAACACACATTCCAGGGGAGTCTCTCTCTCTCTCTCTCTCTCTCTCTCTCTCTCTTTCTCTATCTCTCTCTGTGTCTCTCTCACTCCCTCTCTCCTATACTCTTAATAAGACTTCTACATCTATACCACCCCGACTTACCTTTATCTCCATTCGCCAGTCAAAAGGGGACCAGGAAAAGAGAGAGAAGAGACACTCTATTAGGAAGAGCACACCACCAATATATTGTAAACAAATCACATATCCTTAAAAGAACTTCAAATAAAAATCACTGTTGCTCACCCACCCAAGAATCCTAGTCCTAATTATCGCCAAACCCACTGCCACAGGCACATACAGGTGTTGGCGTTTTATAATGATTGGAATTTATTTTGTTGCATTCTTGTGCAAATCAGGTGAATAAGAATTATCATCATGATAATGAATACCTCAGTAGATGTCAGATAAAAGTTAATAAATGATGGGCACCAAGCATTGTTCATCAGAAATCTTTAACCTATTAATATAAAAACCCAGGTTGCTTTGCAGCATCATATTCTTCGTATCATTAGTATCGATACTTAAAGAGCCATAAAAAATTCATTTGTCAACAATAAGGCCTCAAATTAGTCCCCCGTTTGACAGCATCTCTTCCCACCCCATTAGCTATGTGATTGTATACCTTTTTGTCTTTGAGAGGTATGAACAGGCAGGGCTAACACATAAGTAACGTGTGTTTACAACACAGGAGTACGTGTATTTCTTAGCTTTCACAAAATGAACACCTCATGTTAATTGAGGCCTAAACTCCGTGCCTTACCAGACTTATACTGAAAAAACATTTCTTTCAACAAATACAATGATAGCATAAATAAAGGCTGTTATGCATAATAACATTGTAAAAAGTATAGAAAAACATGCTCACAACCATCAGCTTTGTTTGCATGAAATTGTCACAGATAATGTATTGCTCCCAAATTGCATGCAAAACAAAAATTGAAAAATTAGTTTTAGGCCCAGATTCTGATAGGTGTCACTCAGCGTAGTGCAACACCCAAAAAAGCTGAGCAGCACTGTGTGAGAAGGCCAGAGCAGAAGAGCTCCATATTCACAAAAAAATGGCCCTCCCCTCTCTGGTGCCGGCGCTGATTTCAGCTGCCATGTGCCACACACACACCTTAGTGCCATAGTGCTAGGAAGTATGTGTGAGTCTAGCATAGGTTTTGTACAGGAAGGGAAACCTTCCTGTACAAAATACTATGCCTAGACAAGTGCAAATGCTTTCCCCACTTTGTGTGTGTGCTGTACAGTGCAGCACACATGCAAAGTCAGAAAACCTGGGAGAAATGAAAAAATGTCTCTGTTTTGCACCTGGTTTTAAAAGGTGTTAGTTTTTGGCACGAAACCCTTTTTTCTGATCTCTCAGAATAGGGTTTAGCATCAAAAGAATGGGCGGTACCATGGGTATGCCCATGTACCACCCCTGTAAAGCCTCCTTGACGCAAAGTAACGCAAAGCAGTGTTTCACACTACTTTGCATTACTTTACCACACAAACTAATTGAAATACCTATTTGTGTTGGTTTGTGCATGGCAAAAAAAAGTTTAGTGTTGTAAAAGCAATGCTAAATTGGCACTCAACAGTTGAGATTCTGGGCCTTAATATTTACTAGCCTAAATGCATGGTGTAAGAGAAAAAAGAAAGAGAGTGGGGATGACTCCAATGGCAAACTGTCCTGGTAAGAGTAACCATTCGATTATTCTTGTGGCTAATCTTCAGTGAACTTGTGAGTGCTGAGTTGAAACAATTTCTGCTTGCAAGCTTGCACACTTATCTTCTTCCTATAAAACTGCAACTCTCCATGGAAATACTCATGTGTTCTTCTTCAGTGTTCGAGGATGGGCAATGGTTGTCTTCATTAGCTCTCCTTTTGTTTAACCCCTTGCATGCGTCGGACAGCCGATGGCCGTCATATACCATGGTGGGCATGTGCGTTGGATGGCCCCCAGCCATCCTAGCATCCACCCACAGAGGAATCATTGGCGCTTACCCCACGAGACACCTCCCCACTAGGAATGGCAGCGGAAGCCCTTCCGCTGCCACCCCAGACACCCCCCAGGCATCATCAGTGCAGGCAAATGACTTCCAGTGCCGATCAGAGAAGGAGGTAGGATTTTCCTCCTGCGAGGAATGGCAGTTTAGAAGAGGCTCTAGCAGGAAAGGAAAGAGTTGCAAAGGGTTGCGATTGTGCAATAGGAATACCACTGGACCATCAGGGGTTTTTGTTTGTGTGTGTGCATGTATGGGAAGCGGCCCCTTGGGCAAGTGTCACTCCCCTTTAGAGGGCACATATTTTGACTGTTTCTGTCCCCCTTGGGGGCAGATTGGCCATAGTTAGACCAATCTGCCCCCAAGGGGGGCAAAAATCACTGGGCCAGCAGGGAGTTTCAAAATCTGGCGCTTTTTGGGGTGCGACCCCTTGGGCAAGGGTCGTTCCCTTTTGGCGGCATATATTTTGGCCGTTTCTGTCCTCCTTGGCAGCAGATCGACCATTTTTGTTTGGCCCATCCTCCCCCAAGGGGGCAGAAACCACTAGACACCAGGGATTTAAAAGTTTGGTGATTTTGAGGAGGGACCCTCTATGCAAGAGTCACTCCCTTTAGAGGGCAATTATTTTGGCCATTTCTGCCCCCCTCTGGGGTAAATCAGACTCTTTTTTTAGGTCCATCTGCCAACAAGGCGGGCAGAAACCATTAGACACCGGGATGTTTTATTCACTATGTTGCTGCTGGCTGTTGTGTGAAGCACCCTCTTGGGAAAGGGTCACTTCCCTTTCGGGGGTGAATGCTTTGGCCATATTTTTAGGCCTATCTGCTCCCCAGCTTGGTGTGTGTAGATTGGCACATTATTTGCATTTGTGATAATCATGTTTATTTCTCCTTTATATTCTAATATAAAGCTTTTGATTCCTTTCCTGTAACTTTTGCTTCCATTTCCAGCAGTGGAAGTTCTGCAGTTTGCATAGTTGCTTGTGTTTGACGAGGAAAACTTTTTTTTAGTTCACTTGAATTAGTATCATTGACATGTATGGATGAGTTTTCTGTAAATGGTGTAATAATAGGAGCATATTTAGCTTTTTTTTGTGTGTGTGAAATCCTATTTGGATTTGCGCACTATTTGTATTGTATTGTCTTATGTTTAATTTTATTTTGTTTTTCATTTTTAGTGGGATGTCGCTGGTGCTTGCTTTGTCTGTATAGGTGCTGGTGAGTTTGGTAACTTGTGTAGGTGGGCCAAGTGCCTGCGACATGTAAGTGCCAAAAACCTGCAGAGATAGAGGGGGCACCAAAGCGTGTTCATAAGTGTAGTTATTTAAATATATTTTTGGGCTGAGTCTGCATCGGGCACCAACACAAGTGAAGTATAATTTTTATCAAGAGACCGTGGGAAATGTTGGGTGATAGGAAATGTATGCCGGCATGCTGATCCCACACCGAAATGTGAGGAAAATGTGATTTTTTAGGTAAATTTGAGGTTTCCTGAGGGTTCTGGGCATGAACACTTTGGGGGGCTCAACGCAAGCTACACCTCGCTAGGCTCCATCGGGTTTCTAGTTTTCAGAAATGTCAGGGTTTGGTAGGTTTCCCTAGATGGCCGCCAAGCCTAAGACCAAAAATGCAGGTGCCCCCCTTGCAAAAACAGGTTGTTTTGTGATAGATCATTTTGTGTTCCTATTGTATTTTGGGCCCTTTCCTTTCGTGGCCACTTGTCCCACCCACACAATTGAGGTAACATTTTTATTGGGAGACCTGGGGGAATGCTGTGTGGAGGAAAGTTTGTGGCCTCTCTCAGACTGCAGAACTTTGCATCACAGAAATTTGAGGAATTGTGTTTTTAGACCGATTTTGAGGTTTGCAAAGGACTCTGGATGACAGAACCTGGTGAGAGGTCCACTAGTCACCCCATCCTGGATTCTCCTAGGTGCCTAGTTTAAAAAAATAAACAAGTTTGCTAGGTGTCCCTAAGAGCCGGCTGAGCTAGAGCCTAAAATCCACAGCTAGGCACTTTGCAAAAAACACATCAGTTTTCTGTGGAAAAATGTGATGTGCCTATGATGTGTTTTTGGCGTGTTCCCTATAGCGGACAATAAGCCTACCCACAGAAGTTATGTGCCATTTTTATTGGAAGATGTGTGGGAACACAAAATAGTAGAACAAGTGTTATTACAAATTGTCTTTCTCTGGATTTGCACCTTCCAAATGTGTGCCGTTTACGACCAGGAAAAGGCTTTTCATACCTCTGGCCACAGATGTTTTCTTCTGCAGGACTTTTTCCCACAAAAAAACACATTCTAGCTGTATTTTGACTAATTTCTCGGTCCTCACTAGGGGAATTCACAAACCCTGTATACCTTTAGAATCCCCAGGATGTTGGAAATAAAGGACGCAAACTTGGCGGAGATAGCTTATGTGGACAAAATGTTATGGGGCCCACCCCATATTGCCAAAAAAAGGCTTAGCATAGGAGGGGGAAAAGGCTTAGCAGCGAAGGGGTTAATTAGTACACTTCTGCAGATAATTGAGTTCACAGCATTGCTATGGTGGATTTCAACAACAGATCATGCACATTATTGCATCAAGGTTTTCAGTTATTCCGTTTTCTAAGTTTATTGTTAAGCACTTCTACAAGACATCACCAGGCTGTTTTATACACCTTGTCGAATGCATTGTTCTAAGACATAACAGCACAGTCACGATCACCCCACCAATATGCAATATTGAAGCCAAATCAGTAAAATAAACGATCCAGTTTATTTTTGTTTGAAACAGCCTTCAAATCTCCGTGCTTTTACCGGTACAGAAATAGCCGGGTGCACATTGCTTAGAATTTCTCTTACAAAGCTCAGATCAATTTGTGCCGTTCAAAGGTTTGCATAATATACTCGATGAGTTTTCAGTGTTGCTAGGTAGACTGCCCTGCATTCCTTACTTTCTCTTTTGCACGACTCTAAAATGTATTTCGCAATCTTAAATGCCGGCAATGTACATTCAGAAACTGAGAATGCTGTTGTATTTATAACTGGAAGGTCAGTGTCTAAATTCTCAGTGAAACAACCATAATTTCTATATTACTTTTCCAATGCACCTCACTGCTGGCTTTGAAGAATATGATGATTTTTACATGAGAGGCATAACTACAAGTGTAAATAAATTCCTTTTAGATTTATTTTATCATTGTGAATCCTCTTGAATTCCTGCATTAATTCAGGACTAAGCTATGACTGTTGCCGCCTTACACTTGGATTCTAGAAGTAAACCATGAATACTGTGAAAGCTGAATTAACTAACAATACATCTGCATATCCCTTCACTTTCACCTGCCAAAGCGGACCACATGGATGTTCAAATGACAAAGAAGTCTCTGCTTGCTGATCCCTTCAGGAGAGGTATGACGAAATGAAATTATCTTTGTTATAGAGGTAGTTTTTTCTTTTAGGTACCAACCGCTATTTTTTATAGGGCCATAGCTAGATGTTTTCCAAATTAACTTTTGTCTAATTTTATTTTTGCATGGGAACCAAACATGCCATTCGAATTGGAGGGTTAGTAACTGTGACCATGTTCAATGAATGTTATTAAAAAGGATTGATTTTATTCACCTGTTAATGTCTAGATGTAAACCATTTCAACTGTTCATTTATTGTTGTTATTAATTTGTATGGGTACTCTTGGATGTTTAATGTTAAATGCTTTGGTTAGATTGAGGTTTTCTGCTGTTTTGGTCAACCTGCGTTGTTTGTATATGTGTATCAGTTGGTTTTGAGATTACTATACGTGACATTAGCCTTGTCAATCTAGGGAAATAAATGTTCTAACTTTTACTAAAAGGTGTGGTTATTCATTGTTTGATGGACTATGGTGTGTAAAGTTTACTGACTCAGAGGTTCTGATAATGATTTGTTAAACAAGCTGTATTGTTGTAGGATTGGGTCATGAGTAAGATTTGTGTCCATGATGGAACACTCTTAGTGGAGTCAAAAGGGCCATCAAACTTCTAACATATCCCCTATATCTTACCTTCATCTTCCTCCTTCAAATATCATCCACAGTGTCAAGACCCCAGGGTGGGGGTTGGAACATTAGTCTCTGCCAGTTACTTGGAGAGTCAGCAACCTAGGTAATCAGAAACACACGTTCTACTCCCCCTCTCATGACCTCCATGTCCAGCTCGACCAGATTCTTCCATCAAGGAGGTTGCAGCCTATGGTGACCCTGTATGAATATTTAGGGAGAACGATTTTGAATCACAACCCTACAATGAGTGGTATAGGACTAATCAGGACCCTCCCTCTTGTCCCAGCATGTAGGTTGCATCAGCATGTTGGACGACCCTCCACTCAGGGGTACTCTGAAGGAGAATATACAAAGATATTTTAAAGCAAATACAGAATCCACTGCCAACTGTAGTTGGGGGAGTTTGTATCCAATCTATGGGAGGATCCTGCAAAGTTGTCGATGGTGAGTTCAGGGAGCTGCAATCACCAATGATGCAGCTTGAGAAAGGTGTTGCAACAACCTTAGATGGCAGATATTCCCTCCCCATGGTGAGGGAAAAACACATGTCCCTAAATAAAAAGTTGAGTTCCATGGACAACGATTCATATGTGGCTAGAAGCCATGCATAGGAACGACAGGGCAAATTAGTAACATGTCTTATTAAGGAGGGACATATGGCAACACCCATAACCTCTATGAGCTTCTCATCTAATAATGTAGGCAATATGCAAATAGGGATCTGCTTTACATTTTACAATTTAACTTAAATAGTCCTGGTTGGGAGTTTCAAAAGATTCTATACTTGGATTCATGGGTGGGCTACATGTGCCCAGAATTACCCCACACCTAAACAAAATTATGGAGGACTAATAGACCAAGACGTCCTCAAGATGATTAGGGAACTTGATGCTGGCAAATCTCTAGGCTTCAACAGGTTTCCAATTCAATTTAACACTGCATAATCAGGATTTAATTCCAATACTAACTAAAATATTTCACTTATTTGCAAAGATGAGCTTGCTACCTGCAACCCAGAGAGGTGGTAATTGTTTCCTTGGCCAAACCTTGGTGAGATAAACTGGATGTGTCTTGCACAATAGCAATATATGTTTGCTGTATTATACATATTTGCTGTTTGCCATAACATGCTCTATGGTCAAAATAGGCTCTTTAATGTCTGGCACATTTTGAATTAATAAAAATATGAGACAGGTGTGCCAAATGTCCCTTTTGTTATTTCTCCTTGCCATGGAGCAATTGGCTCTGAAGCAAGCTCTGTTCCTTTGGGAAAGAATGGGGCATATTGGTCTCAGATTCCTAACACAGAGTACCCTTCTAAGCTGATGATATTTTTATTGCACATTAACATTAACCCCTTAGCTGCTGGGTCTTCCCCCCTCCAGTGCTTACCCCTTTTTTGGCTATTTGGGGTAGCTTGTGCTTAGGCCCCAATAACATTTTGTATATGTTAGAAATGGGGTCTTTGGTTGGCAGTCAGGTTACCCCTTGTCCAAGCAAGGACCCTCACTCTAGTAGGGTAAAGGAGAATCACCCTCAGCTGACCCCTTCTCACCTACTTGGTAGTTTGGCACGAGCAGGCAGGCTTAACTTCAGAAGCAAGGTTTAAAGTATTTGTACCAACACACAGAGTAATACAGTGCAAACACTATGAAATGACAGAACACAAGTTTAGAAAAATAGTTAATATTTATCCAAGCAAAACAAGACCAAAGCCACAAAAATCCAACATACACAAGTCAAGTTATGAACTTAAAAAAAGTCTTAAATCCTTTAGAAAACAATCTAAAAACCAACTTCACTAAAAGATGTATTTTTAAATTGTGAGTTCAGAGACCCCAAACTCCAGATGTCTATATGCTCCCAGAGGGAATTTGCACTTTAATAATATTTAAAGGCATTCCCCATGTTAATCTATGAGAGAGCTAGGCCTTGCAACAGTGAAAACCGAATTTGGCAGCATTTCACTGTCAGGACATGTAAAACACATAAGTACATGTCCCACCTTTAATATAAACTGCACCGTGCCAATGGGGCTACCCAGGGCCTACCTTAGGGGTGCCTCACATGTATAAAAAGAGAAGCTTTAGGCCTGGCAAGTGGGTACACTTGAATTGACGGTTTAAACTGCACACAC
The DNA here is from genome assembly GCF_031143425.1 of Pleurodeles waltl. Taxonomy (NCBI): domain Eukaryota; kingdom Metazoa; phylum Chordata; class Amphibia; order Caudata; family Salamandridae; genus Pleurodeles; species Pleurodeles waltl. Next base: position 677,547,344 of record NC_090436.1, read on the forward strand.
ATACACTACAGTGGCAGGTCTGAGCCATGTTTACAGGGCTACAAATGTGGGTGGCACAACCAGTGGTGCAGGCCCACTAGTAGCATTTGGGTTACAGGCCCTGGGCACCTCTAATGCACTTTACTTGGGACTTACTAGTAAATCAAATATGCCAATCATGGATAAGACAAAGTACACAGACATGTTCTACAGGGAACACTTACACTTTAGCACTGGTCAGCAGTGGTAAAGTGCCCAGAGCAAACAAAAACAACAAAAACAGAGTCAAGCACACAGAAGCAACAGGGGAAGTAGAGGCAAAAAGTTAGAGGAGACCATGCCAATGATGTCAAGTCTAACAGTCCACATGAGCTATCCATACCATATTTGCATCCGTTTATTCCAACACCCTTGAAACTAAAGGATCCCAGAGTTTCTGGGTTTCCCTGGAGGAGACTGAAAAATTAGCCAAAATACAATGAAAATTTGGGTTTTGGGGGGAAAAAGGGAAAAAATTGCGGCAGAGGAAAGCATCTGCTTTTTTCTTGCAAATGAAATCACTGAAGGGTTTGAAGTGCTGAAATCACCATCTTCCCAGCTTTCAGGAACAGGGAGACTGGAATCAGAAAACCACATTTTTCAAACCAGTTTTGGCATTTTATTGGGACATACCCCATTTTTACTATTTTTGTCCTTTCAGCCTCCTTTCAGTTAGTGACAAATGGGTGTACAACTAGTGGTGGATTCTGGACAGCTAAACATTTCTGAAAAGTAGACATAATTCTGGATTGAGCAAGGGGTGATCTGTGTAGATCATTCAAGGTTTTCTTGTAGAAAGTAACAGTTGAAATAAAAAAATTATGAAATTGAGTTGAAGAAAACGGCCATTTCTGTCAAAGTTTTCTTCTGTACCTTTTGCCAACTATGGCAGATTTGTTTAAAGCAATACCATTATGTCTGCTAGACCCTTCTGGTTGTGGGGCTATATAGGGCTTGTAGGTTCATCAAGAAACCACGGTACCCAGAGCCAATATATGAGCTGCATCTTGTAATAGTTTTTCATTGTATACCCGGTATAAAGCAATTTATTTGGTAAAAAATAAAAGTGAAAAAGAGGTTTCAGGGAAACCTATGTTTTTCCAAAATGGGCACAAGATATGGAGTTTAGAAGCAGTGGTTATTTGCACATCTCTGAATTTGGGGTACCCATACTAGCATGTGAATTATAGGACCTTTCTCAAAATTACTTCTCTCCTACACACTGTCTTAGACTTTGAAGTCACAAGTGTAGAGAATGACAGTAGGCAATACCACTTATTCTTATTATCTGCTTTCCTGCAAGTCTCCTGATACAAATGGTACCTCACTTGTGTAGCTAGGCCTAGTGCCCATGACAGGAAACACCCCAAAACAAAACATGGACACATCACATTTTTCCAATGAAAATAGACGCATTTTTGGCAAAGTGCCTAGCTGTGGATTTTGGTCTCAAGCTCAGCCGGCACCTAGGGAAACCTAGCAAACCTATACATTTTTAAAAACTAAATAACTAGGGAAATCCATAATGGGCTGAATTGTGGGGCTCTCACCAGGTTCTGTCACCCGGAATCCTTTGGAAACCTCAACATTTGACTAAAAACACAAATTTTCCTCATATTTCAGTGATGCAAAGTTCTGGAATCTTAGTGGTGCCACAAACTTCCTTCCACCCAGCATTCCCCCAAGTCTACCATTAAAAATGGTACCTTACTTGTGTGAGTAGGCCAAGTGCCTACAAAAAGGAAGGGCCTAAAACTTATTGTGAGTAACGATAACTGAGGTGAGTGTACTAATTAGTCCTGGGATCTGGAATCTGGAACCATTTAGGGAAATCTACCAAACCTAGACATTTCTGAAAACTAGATACCCAGGGGAATCCACAGAGGTGTGGCTAGTGTGGATTCCCCAAAGTTTTTTACCCAGAATACCCTGCAAATGTGAAATGTTGAATAAAAACACTATTTTTCCTTGTATTTCTGTGAAGTAAACTACAGGAATATGTATGGATCCATAAACATCTTTCCCCCTAGCGTTCCCCAACTTGTCTTGATAAAAACGCTACCCCACTTGTGTGCCTGGGCCTAGTGCCCGTGACAGGAATATATCACACTAGGGTCAATTGTAGTCCTTGCGTGAGGGCTACCGTTGACCCTGGAGTGATCCACTCCTGATGCGGTCACTAGGCACACAAGCGTTTTTATCAGGACAAGTGGGGAAACACTGTGTGGTAGGAATTTTGAGGATCCATGCACATTCCTGTAGTTTACATGATAGAAAAGCAAGGGAGAATAGTGTTTTAAATCAACATTTCACATTTGCAGTGTATTCTAGGTAAGAAAACTTAGTGGAATCCACACACTACACACCTCCGTGGACTGCCTGGGTATCTAATTTTCAAAAATGTCTGGGTTTGGTATCTTTCCCTATATGGCAGCTGAGCCCTGGACCAAAGACACAGTTGACTATCTTACAAATCCAGGCTGTTTTGTGATAGGTAATTTTGATGTATCCACAATACGTTTTGGGTCCTTTCCTGTTGCAGCCACTTGCCCACCCACACAAGTTGGGCAACATTTTTCTCTGAAGACTTAAGGGAAAGCTGGGTGGTAGGAAATTTGTGGCTGCCTGCAGATTTGAGGGCTTTCCCTCACGAAATACAAGAAAATTTGTTTTTTAAACAAAGGTTTTGATTTTCAGGGGATTGTGGGTGAAGTTAAACTGGTAAGAGCCACGCAAGTCCTGCACCCTTGGACTCCCCTGGCACTAGTATGTTAATTCACCACTCACACTGGTTGGTTTTAGCACCTCCAGAGATTATGGTTGCAAAGTATGAATACTTATCAAAGTATCTGAATATTGAAGCCAAGCCTTCTGAAGGTGAGCCATAAAGCCACTTCACGGAACCAGACGCTTTATGGTACATTCACACACCATTCACGCACAATACACAACACATTCATACCACCGGCCATGGGCCCAACCCAACCAATCACTCCACTCACATCAACTTACCGCTGCCAGATAAGGGTCCACCACATTCAGCTGCTACAGGACGGAATAAGTTTGACTACATTTTACCACCTGTCAAGTTACCGCCTCCTTCTTCCTGAACATTAGCGAAGCCATGCGTAAGGAACCTTTACTAATGGCTCCCATGACAGCCACATGAGGCTCAGGAAGAAATGTTTTCATGCGCCTTTAGCGCACTCACTGTGCTAAATCCAGCTCCTTCCAGTTTGGGGATGCAAGTTGGGGGTTTCCGAGCATGCCTTGTTAGGCCTATGCCTTGAACAGAGTGAGGATATCTACCTTTGAAATTAAGGCAGACATGCTAATGAATTTTCCCGAAGTTCCCTAAAGAGAACATCATAAAGGGTAGTGTTTAGCACACAGGGTAGTCCGTGAGAACTTAGCTTATGTCCCAGCCACCGGTATGTGCATAGATCAAATTGAACATCAACTAAGTTCTGATGGAGGATGGACATGGCAAGCAGGTCAAACACTGACCCATACATGTTATTGTCCCTCAGTGCCAGTATGTCAGCAATGGGTTTATGTCTATAGGTGTAAATGATGTGCATCTGTACTACCTTTACTATTTGCCTTCTGCCTGTGCAATATCCCTGGGAAAGCACACCTACAGTAAGCTTTTGTCACCCGTTCATGTCTCTGTCCTCATTAGAGTCATGACTTATCCTGTATAACTGCCAAGTGAACCTAAACTAATGCCTTCCAACCCTAGCTACTTGAAGGTCAAGAAAACATGTCTTTCATGCACCATCAGCACCCTTACTATGCTAAATCCAACTCCTTCCAGTTTGTCGATGCAAGTTGGGGGTATTCAAGTATGCCTTACAAGGCCTATTCCTAGAACTGAGCGAGCATATCTACCACTGAAACTAAGGTAGACATGATGGTTAATACCACCTAAGGTCTTTAATGTAAAACGACAAACAAATATCATGTGGTACTCATTCCCCAAAACTTCTACTTTTGCCTTGAAATTGAAGCTACAAATTGAGTTTGCACACTTTCAAGCAAGTAGAAATGTTGATGAATGTGTCCCACAGGACATTTGCTTCACTTATTACAATTTGGTTCTCACTGGCAAATAGGATGGTCCTTGTGCAGCATACATAGGTTCCCTAACAAGCACTTCAAAATTCAGTCACACCTTCAACATTTTTCCACACAGGGTACTCCGAGACAAATTGCCATATGTTCTGTCCATTAGTATGTGCAGTGTGGGGGACTATAACGCATGTTAATGGAACAGAACACCTACTATGTTCTGAACTCAAATTCTGTGGCTGCTTGTCTATTGAAGCAGTGGTCCATAGACGTTCGGCATCTATGCACAGCCACAGAAAGATTTACCCAACAGCAGCTCAATCTCAATTGATTTCCCAGAACTTTGCTTTAGTAAAGCAAGTAGGGAAATAGAGACCTGGCTGAGATGGGCACAGGGACAGTATTAACAACTCTCCTGCCTCTTTCCATGCTTCGAGAACACTTTACAGTGACTACATGAACGATCCTTTTTGGGTGTTTTAGGAATATGATCAGCAAAGTGTCGCTCCTGCAGCCTTGCCACATCCTCCAGAACATATGAAGTAGAGGTTTCTGTTTCTGTAGCAGCAGTGAGACTTTCAATCACAGACTACTAGAAGTCAAGGAAAGACATAAGTCTTCCTGTGGTTCTCTGACAATAAACAATATTTGCATTGTATGTTGCCATCTGGATCAGGTGGGTAAACAGTTTCTTATATTAACTGCAAACACAGCTCTCTCCGGAGGTATCCACTGTTGAAAAAGGAATGAAAGTGGGCAGCACTTTTTTGTGCCAAGGATCCAGTATTGTGGCACATATGTGCTCTTCGGAGGACACAATCTCTTTTTTTTTTTAAAGTCTTTGATTTATTTTCAGATGAAGGATTAGGCTGTTGATCTGAGAAGCTGTGTCTTCATTGTCACTAGTAATGTTTGTTCTATCTTTTGCAAATGTTCGTGCAGCATATGCAACAATGGGATCACATGGCTCATGGGCTGTCCTTCTTGCTGACATCACAAAATCTCAAAAGGCACTAGCATTTGAATCAAGCACTCCACTAATCCCATTCCCATTTGTCAACCTCCATCATCATGGCTTTGGCAGTTGCACCCCACACCTTTGTAATATCCAGTGTTTAATAAACCTGTACTGCTCAAAGAGGCATTGTGCCATGCATAAGGTTCCAAGGGACTGCCACCTCTTGCATAAGGTCTTTTACAGGAACCCTTGTAGCACATTGAATGATTCACAGCTGCTTCCGAGCTTTGAAAGAATGACTGACATGAGTGGAGGTGACCAGTATGTTGTTGATTGCTGCTTTTTATTTTTTTAGGAAGTCCTGCATAATTAGGTTGACGCAATGCTACAAACATAGGACTACAAATTTCCCTCCATCAGTCATGGTTGACAGTATTATTGCCATTGTCAGTGGCAACAAATCTAATGATAAGACCTCTAGGCTGAAACCATTCATAAACTTTGGAATTAAAATCTTCCAGGATGTTGGCAGCTATATGTTAATTCTCCATGTTGAACATTGCAATTTTTTGCATGCCGTTGAAAGCCTTGAAAAGTATCACAAATGGGGGGCTAGCCTTTGCTTAAGCTCCTTAAATGAGGCCCATTGTCCATTTGTGCACGTTTTCTGTTATTTAACAACTAGTGCTCATATCTGTTGTGAGGTAGATGGAATGAACAGCACTGGGTGTTGCAGTGTTAGACAGCTGTAGGGAAAAAATGTCAGGCTTGGAACTTCCCATTTTGGACAGAGGGTCTCCAAAAATTCCATAATGAGTATTCCACAATGTGTTCCCTGAGTGGCATAAGTGTAAAGAAGTCCAAATTAGGGAGGAGAGCTTTCTCATCCATCCAATGCCTGAAGAACTTCCTAAGGTTACAGCTATGCAGTAGTGTTTGCCTTTCCTCAGGGCAGGCTGCAACTGTGCAAGGGAAGTTGGTTGTTGCAGCAGATTTTTGGCTTCTTAAAAAAGTTGGAGGCAAGTGGTGTTAGTAGTACTATATGAATCAGAGCAGGTCGAATAGAGGTGATCTGCATTCTTATGTGCCATTTTCCACATGAACAATCACTGTTTTAGCATAATCTTTACTTCCAAGGATTTCTGGGACCTTCTTTGTCCCTTGTCTCTTGTGGTAGATCTCAGTCAGGATCTAATCCATGTCAAAAGCATCAGAAAGGAAACTGAAAGATTTGAGGGATGCTCTTTCTTCTCTTTGTAGGAGATGTGTCCAATAAAAATCAGTCACCGCAACAGCTTGCTCAACAGCAAACACAACTTCCTGCTCTGCTGCTGGCTCTGAAAGATTAGGTGTATCAGATTGTGGTTCCTATGAAGATTTTGTTTGCTGCTAGAATAATTCAATTTGCAATATACTGCTATTGGGGAGATAGGCAAAAATGTAATACATTAATGATAAATTATTTAGGCGGTCATTCTGACCCTGGCGGTAAAAACCGCCAGGGCCGTGGTCCGCGGGAGCACCGCCAACAGGCTGGCGGTGCTCCTTTGGGCGTACTGCCGCGGCCAGAAACAGAAAGTCGGCGGTGTACCGCCGGCTTTCCGCTGCCCAGGGGAATCCTCCATGGTGGCGCAGCTTGCTGCGCCGCCATGGGGATTCCGACCCCCATACCGCCATCCTGTTCCTGGCGGTTTCGGCCGCCAGGAACAGGATGGCGGTATGGGGTGTCGTGGGGCCCCTGGGGGCCCCTGCAGTGCCCATGCCAATGGCATGGGCACTGCAGGGGCCCCCGTAAGAGGGCCCCACTTAGAATTTCAGTGTCTGCTTAGCAGACACTGAAATTTGCGATGGGTGCTTCTGCACCCGTCGCACCCTTTCCACTCCGCCGGCTCCATTCGGAGCCGGCTTCCTCGTGGAATGGTGTTTCCCGCTGGGCTGGCGGGCGGCCTTTTGGCGGTCGCCCGCCAGCCCAGTGGGAAACCCAGAATGACCGCTGCGGTCTTTTGACCGCGGTACGGTCTTCTGGCGGTTCCCGCCAAGCTTGGAATCACCCCCTTAGTGTCCCTCTGGTGCCCTTGATAATTAATAAAGTAATTGATAGGACTTCTATGTAAGGCAAGTAAAAATCAAGAGGCATATTCATACTCTGCACCAAATTAGCGTCATTTTTTTTACTCTAATTCGGTGCGAAACTAACTACATATTTATACTTTGATGCTAGACCCAACTAGCGCCAAATTTATGGAGTTATTTTCTAGAAGTGAAGACCTACCTTGCCTTAATGAGATGCAAGGCAGGCGTTCCCGTGCAAAAAATGACTCTATGGCCTTAACGCTATATTTAGGGGCATATTTATACTCTGCAGCATATTTATACTCTGTTCGCACCGAATTAGTGTATTTGTTTTTACTCTAATTTGGTGCAAAACTAACTCCATATTTATACTTTGGTGCTAGACCCGTCTAGCACCAAGGCCCTGATTTATACTTTTTTTGTGCCGCATTAATGTCATTTTTTTACGCAAAAGTGGCGCAAACTTACAAAATATTGGCCCTTATTTATACGTTTTGCTGCAAAACTGCACAAACTCAGTTTTGCACCAAAAAGTTTAGCACCAGCTTGCACCATTTCTGGGCACCAGCGGGGCACCATATTTATTCAATGGTGCAAGCCGGTGCAAAGGGTAGGCAAGAGTGAAAAAAAAATGACTTTAGTCGGGTGGGGCTGGCAGTATAGAAGAAGAGGGTTTAGCACCCAAAAATGACTTAAGGCAGATTAGAGTAAAAAAAAAAATGACTCTAACCAGATTAGCGTCATTTTATGGTGCTAGACCTACCATGCCACATGACTCCTGCTTTAGAAAAGGCAGGAGTCACACCCACCACCCCAATGGCCAGCACAGAGGACAAGGGTGCCCTGGGCATAGCCATTGCACCCTGTGCCTTGTATGGGGGACCATTTCAGGGCCCCCTATGGCACTTTCAAAATAAAATGCAATCTTACCTGTACTTACCTGGGATGGGGTCACCCATCCTCCGCAGTCCCTCTGGTGTGGGTGGGGGTTCCACCATGGAAATAGGCCCACAGGTCCCCTAACGCCTGCCCTGACCCAGGCTTTAAAAAATGGGGCAAAGCCAGCTTTGCCCCATTTTTTAACCCCTCCTCCATCCCTTGCACCATTTTTGCATGGGAGTATAAAAATGGAGTTAAGGCCATAGAGTAATTTTTTACACGGGAACGCCTACCTTGCATCTCATTAAGGCAAGGTAGGTTTCCACTTCCAAAACATTTCTTTAACTCCATAAATTTGGCGCTAGATGGGTCTAGCACCGAAGTATAATTATGGAGTTAGTTTTGCACCGAATTAGAGTAAAAAAAAATGATGCTAATTCAGTGCAAACAGAGTATAAATATGCCACTTAGTGTAAAAAAATGACGCTAATCTGGTTAGAGTCATTTATTTTGACTTGCCTAACGTCATTTGTTTCACGATAGCCTACCCTTTGCACCGGCTTGCACCATTCCATTAATATGGTGCCCAGCTGGTGCTAAAAAATGGTGCAAGCCGGTGTAAAAGTTTTTGATGCAAAACTGCGTTAGTGCAATTTTGCACAAAAAAGTATAAATAAGGCCCCAAGTACATTAATTAATTAATACTTAGGCCCTCATTACAACCCAGGCGGACGGCTGTAAAATGGAGAAAAGTACTGCCAACAGGCTGACTGTACTTTTCCCCTTAATATGACATTGGCGGTTTGGCTCAAGCCAAACCACCAATGTACCACTCCGTCCACCATGGCGGTAACAGCCACTGGGCTGGAGACTTCAGTCTCCAGCCAGGTGCCCGTCACTAGCCCAGCTGTGGGATTATGACCCCACCTACCACCATGGTTTTTGTGACTTCCTTACCGCCACGAAAACCATGGCAGTAGGCACTATCAGTGACAGGGAATCCCTTTCCTGTCACTGATAGGGGTCTTCCCGCCCGCTCCCTGCCCCCAGATTTACCCCCCACCCCCTCACTCCAGACCCACCCAACATACACCTACTTTCATGCACCATCGTACACACTAATATACACACTCATACCCACATAAACCCACACATGCATGCATCCATTCGCACACACATCCACACACACCGACAAACATACAAGCACACACGCATTCACACAACACAGCATATACACACTCACACATCCATACATGCACACACATACAACACGCAACACCCACCGCATTCACACACACACAACATCCCCTACCCCCCCCTCCCCTGTTGGAGCACCCGACTTACCTGATTTCAGGTGGTCCTCCGGCAAGAGACAGGACGGGGTGCTGCTGCAGGCAGCAGCATCCGCCAGAAGAACACAACCAGGCCGTATCATGTGTCATGATATGGTCTGCGGTGGTCTAGTGGCATGGCGCTGCTGTTACCGCCATCCGCCGCCATGGCCACAGCCGGAATTCTGCCATCGTTCTGGCGGTATTCTGGTTACGGTCATAATTTGGCAGATGTCTGGTAGCCGCGGCGACGGTCTTTTGGCGGCCGTCACCACGGCGGTAGGCGGTTGTTACTACCAATGTTGTAATGAGGGCCTTAGTGTTGTTCTAGGACCCATAGGGCCCCAACAGGAGGAAGGGACAATCAAATAAAATACATAAAAACAATAACTGTGTATTATAGACTACCACAATCGGGCACCAGAACACTTGAATGTATCAGGAAAAATGTCTTAGGAAAAAGAAACAAATTAACTAACAAAACTAGTGCTTCTTCATATATCAATGTTCCTAAAAAATGGCTTTTAAAAGTGGAATAAAATTATTAATATTGAATGAATTATTATTAATCAGAAACATACACTGGCTCTACAAAATGGTGCTGGCTCACCATGTGGCATTGGCCAGAAAGGAAGTATTCATGGTGAAACAAGAACAAAATGGCCACCTATGGCACACACACTTGCTTGGCAAGTAAAGAAGGAGGCATAGTGAAAACAACACAGAATGTCGGGCTATGACACATGCACACACACTGGGCCCACAAAATAGCCCTAACCACATGTCCAGCAAACAAGTGGGCATAGAAAACAAAGAGAACCTGTCTGCCTTACCCTGGCGAAAGACCCTCAACCCTCCAACCAAATCTTGTAGGGAAAATGTTGCACAAATATGCACCAAAAATGTACTAGACCTGTACATGTGCCTAGTAAATCACCAAGAAATCAGCAATAATAAATTCAGCAGCACAGCAAGATGGAAACAGTGATAAAGGATAAAAATAAACGTGCATATTGTTTCAAACCCAAATAGCACAAGGCAAGAATTACTTCTGCAAAATAATTTTCAAAGTTGAAGAAAAGCAATTATTAAAGAATCTCACACCATCACACACAAACAGAAATGGCAGACAAGCACATGGGAAGAGCAAAGGAAAATGTCTGGCTACATGAGATTGGACTCCGGGAGCCACCCCAACCCTAACCACCACCAGGTGCATGCAGACAAAAAAACTAAAATTTGACATGACTACAAAGTCATCCTTAAACCCCTAAAACAAGAAAAGAATACCTGGCACACATGAAGGGAGAATGGGAAAACATATTAAAACATACAGGCTGGGCCTAAATCAAACTTGGTGGCATTAGATGTTTTAGTTAGGTAAGGGAATACAATTTTAGCTTTTTAGCTTTCATTAAAAAACAAAACTAGAAATTCACTGAAACAATCAAATGTTAAAGTCAAGTTTTACCGAGCCAACTGAGATGACAATTTGCTATAAGCTTTTCATTTTGAACAGTATTCTTAAGAGTAGAAATTGACAAAAGTTTCCATAACCTCCATAATACTAATGGGCGTGATAATATGCAACAAGCAGAATATGAAGCACATCTGTGCAATCACCCACATTAAGTAGGTAATGTACTCTTTTTTACTGGTATTGATGTCCATAAGGAAAATAATGGCTTGTTTAACAATAATGAGATTACAACTTTCTTTAGTTTGAATACCATACAAAAGCAGTGGTTGGTCATTGTTCACATTAATGAGATGTGCCTGTTAAATACCTGATCTGACGTAGAAGTGAACGGCTTCACTTCTTTACATAATGTCAATGACAAGGAATGCAGAACCAGGCTGCATGAATACCCCTCCACTGAATGTAAGTGCACCATAAATGTTACTGAAATGGCCATAATCGTCTTTTTTTTACTATACTTACAACAACCATTCTACAACTTGAACTGTTAGTGACCCACCCATAGCTTATATATTGAACAACAATGGATAATGTCTCAGACTTTTTAATGAACTTATGAAAACAAATATCTGTACTATATAAATCTCCAGTTTATATAGAAATTGTTGATTTAACTACATGGGAATTTTTTAACATTAGTGTTTGCACAGAAGTCCACAGATGAATAATGTATTGTGAGGAGCAGCTTTTGTTTTTCGCTTGTTTTGGCAACAGGCCTTGTAGCTTACTTCTGCACTAGCTGTACTCACTGTATATGCCACTTTGAGAGATACTTTATCATGAGGAGTTGAAAGAGAAAACTATTGCAATGCCGAAATATCCAGTGTTCTTTCAAGCTTTGAATTGGTGAAACATGAAGAACTTTAGTTCCTCCTTGAATTACAAAATCAAAAGATTCTAAATTATAAAAATAACAGAAATACATCGCTTTATGAACACAGTCGAAACGTGATTCTTGTGATAATGGTGATGGGTGGCCTCATTGAAAACATGTGTTTGTCTAGGGGTACTTCATGCTTCTCCTGATGTTTTGCCAACATGGATGTGCACATTCTCTGCACGTCTTGTCAACATTTGTGACATGAACATGGACATCTTCTTTTTTTTTTAAGAATCATTCATGTAAGAAATTGGTTTATTAGGTAAGGTGGTTTGACTAGCCATCTTGAATAATAAACACAGGTCTTGTATCGGTGAACCACCAATGCTACTAAATTAACCATAACTCAACCACCTGTTAGCACTCCTCTGTGGTCAAATTTGTTTCCGGGACACCTCCCAGTGACCCAGGATAGGTGCCTGCCTGACAAGGATTACTAAAGAAGGGGAGTGTCCAGGTGTTATGTGACATCTGCTTCTGATAGGGGGGGTCCTTTTGAAGTAAACTAAATTCCTAGGCACAGCCCAAATGGTCATCCTCCCAGAGGAGCAAGATGCTTCCTTACACAGGCCTTTGTCTCTTCTCCGGGAACAGTTTTCACAGCTCCTCCAGAGCTTGAGTATTCAGAGGGCTGCAGCTGGAGACTAATGCACACTAGCCTCCAAAGGCTTTAGGCAGGGAAAAGTTAACAACCTAAAAGTACATTAGACATCCAACCTGACTGGTGAATTGGGGTTTTGACAAATATTATAAAGAATACATGAATGAAGTTTCTAGGTGTGCCCTAGTCAAAGATAGCATTATTAATTTTAATAATGTATCCCAGTGTTTCTCTACGGAAAGTCAGCCTTGCTACTGTGAAAATAACTTTTAGGAGCTTCTCACTGTAAGGGCATGTTTACATTAAATTTCAACATGTCCTAATTTTAAATCCCATGTGCCCTGACTTATGAGCAATAAGACGTACATAGATGCACTGCCTCTGTATTGGGTGGCACAATAAGTGCTGAAGTCCCTAGTAGCATTTCACATACAGGCACTGGGTACACCGAGTACCATAAACCAGCGACTTATTGGTAAGTTTATTATTCCAATTAGGAGTGTACCAATTCTACCTTGTTAAAAATGGGAACACAAAATGAGAACGCCCCCTACATCATAAATGGATGTGCACCCATGCGTCAATTCACTCAACTGCAAGTGAATCTGGTATTCAGACTTCCTTTTGGCTCAGTACACATGAAATCCTGTGTGCAAACAGTCATAGGATCAAAATTGACCATGCAACCAAAACCCTGGCTCTGAGGTCAAGGATGAGCGCTAGTTGTGTCTGGCAACATACTATTTTGGAATCCATGCTATTTGGACAGCCATTTCTACATGTTTGAAGTGACCACTTATGTAATATTTCATTTGTGTCATACCAAGATGCTGTACCGACATCCCTGTGGTTTTGCCAAGTGCGTATTATGTGGTGCATGGTATTTGTGACTTTGTGTATACTGTAGCACGTGGGATCTACACTGGAATTTCCCTGAGTTTGACATGGCATAAGATAGAGGTTGTAATGCATCCTCCTCTGACAGTGGAAGTGTAGGCACTAAAGTATGGGTGGATGGAGACCAGGGTCCCTTTAGAAAGAACTGTTGAGCAGTGTTATTTGACTGATAGTGAGGTAATGGCGTGAGTCAACAGGTTCTGCTGTTGACAGAGAGAAGTGTTGGAGAAGATTCTGTGCCTTTTGTCTTCCCTTGAGTGGCCCATTCAGGAAGGTTGATGACAGCCAAGTGCATGGCTTCAAACATATTGTTCTCATGTTGAGGATACACCTGTGTGGAACTAACATCATCACTGCGTACTGCAAAAGCCATCACCTTACACAAAATGCCAAAACTGCAGAAAGAAGATGATGTTATACAAAGGAACTACTCCAAACCTGTTCCTGAACTGTAGATAGGGGATCCACACCCTCTGTTGTGAGATCATGTGTAAAAGTAGTTTCCAAGCTTCATCTGTGTTCTATTTCAGTGCTGACTACTGTTGGGGATACTCTGCAGAGTAATTGAAGAACTGCTGTAATCCAGTCTGGTGTCACCAATAGCCAGCCTAAAGGAAGCAGGGATACATCACCTTAAGCCTGATATCCTGCTGGAACTGTAAGGTGTTTCTGAAAACTCACAGTCAGCCTCACTTGTGTGAGAGGACAAGGAGGCACCTTGTCCTATGGAAGTTGTATGCCCAAAGAAGAAAGGCTATGTCATTTCCAGCTAAAATGGTAACAAATCTACAGATCTAACTGGAATTGGAACTTTCCTTAGTGAAATATTCCTCAAAGACTGCCCATCTAATGGTGATCCAGATGACTAAGTATATTCACCTGGATAACTGTAACCATCTTTTTCTGAGGCTAGAAGATGTCTACTAAAGGAGCAGCAGAGGCTGCAAAATGCTGTGGCCAGATTGGTACAGGGGTTCACCTGCTTAACTTCCACCTCTGAGGCCCTGAAGTCCCTGTACTGACTTCCAGTGGAAAAGATTATTATTTTAAGTCCCTCTGCCTCATGTATAAAGCAGACTCCTGTAGTGAGCGGCTTACTTGGTTTAAAAGTTTAGCAATCACACAACTTCATGTTGCCCAGTTAATAGTTGTGCTCGGGATTATACATACTAACTCAGGTGGCAAAACCTTTTCTATCAGATTGGCTAAGCTCTGGAATACGTTTACATGTTCTGTACAACTAGCCTCTTCCTTAGATAATTTCAGGGTGGCTCTGAATCCCATGCTTAAGATTATGAACTAAGATTCGGTTTTAGTAGTTATCAGTGGGTAAGCAGTGCTGTCTTTTAATCCTGTACATTTTTTTCTCTGTTTCTCTTTAAGTGCCAATATACATTTTGGTAACATAGCATAACATGACATAACTCAGAATAATGTAACATAACATGCCACTATAGTATTCCACCACATAATACCATACCATAAGGCATAGCATAGTATAACATAACATAACATAACATAACAATCGAGTCCAGAGAGAGCAGTGGCCCAGAAGAACCAGATTGGCAAATGAGTGTGTTTGCAATGGTCAGGGGTATTAGGAGGCCAAAGACTAGGAGACTGCAGAAAAAATATAGAAAGAAGCAAGATTGGAATATTTAGAGGGCTAATCAGTGTTGTCTGGCCCACAAAGTAATCAGTAAGCCCTAAAGGTTGGGACCACTAAGAAAACAATCAGATACAAGCCACCAGGAAAAGTTGGAGCTTACAGAGGAATTTAAAAACAGAAACAATAGTTAGCTGCTTCACAACTGCTTAGTTGTATTGCAGTCTGATTTGCTTCCCACCCACAATTTGCTTCTTATCTGCTCCATTGTAGTTTTCCGCCTTCTTTTCCTTGTTTCCTCTCCTCTGCAGTTGTCTTCCTTGATTGGCTTATTCACTTCTGCATCTGTTGTAAAGCTGTATAAGTTACAATCTGAGCTTCCTGGCTGGTGTAGTCCTTCAGTACTTCCTCAAATGAGATTCTTCTTGCTTCATAACTGCAGCACCTTGACTCATCTCTTTCCCAGTCCTCAGCCTCTCTTGGTTAGCCAAAGTTTACTGGTACCCTTGGCAAAATATGCTTAGATGTGTCTCCTTTGCTCACTGTGCCACTAAACATAGGTTGCACTCAGCTGTAGAGCCACAATCAGGGTCAAACTAGTCTTGGATTGCTCGTGTTCCAGGTTCAGGGAGAACCTTGCCTGGCAGTTTGGATTCGTCTGTTTCGATGGGATCACAGTCAAGATGAATTTGCATATGGCTGGTTCTATATTGAGGTAGCATGGTGGCATGGTGGCAAAAAGAATGCGGGGCTGGAATGCTGCCCCAAGCGATTGTCAGTGGTTACATTTATTTCAAACATTCCTCCCATCGCCTTTTGTGTGCTTGATTCTTGGCTCGTTATCAGTGCTCTCTTACTGTGAACCTGGTAAATGCTCTTTTGCTGAGAACCTGGTAAGTCTAGGACTGTTTAGGGATTGTGACTGCAGGTGGACCGACTAGTTTTATGTATCTCATCTATTCCAATATCTATGCAATATTCAAGGGCATTCCAAAGTAGATGTGTGCCTGGAAACATTCAAAGCTGAATTCTAACCACCAAAGATGTTTCTGTTGGTTCAATTGAGAGCAGGTGCTCTGAGCTCCTTTCACTTAGAGCTGTGTCACTCTGTAATGGTGTAAACTTGGGTATTAGCATAGGAATGTACTGAAACCTACAATTTTAAGTATTGAATTTCACAGTGTGCCTGGAACTGACATTTGTGTACATCATAGGGTTCTCTGGCTTCCCTACTCAATCAAAGACAAGGCCCTCATTGAGAGTTGGGCGGGTGGAAATGGCCGCCTGCCAAACCACTGCAGGTCAGGAGACCGCCGGTGTAGTCTCTTTCTCGCTGGCCCATATTATGTGTTTCCCACTGGACCAGCGGGCGGAAACACAGTCTCTGCCCACTGGCCCAGCAGGAAACGCACAACAACATTGATGCCTTCTCATAATAGAGCCGGCCGCAATGCTGTTGTGTGTCGGGTGCACCAGCACCCTTCGCACAAATCATTGTCTGCTTTGCAGACAGTAATTTGCGTGACGGGGCTGGCCAGGGGACCCTCGCACTGCCCATGCCAAATGCACGGGCAGTGCAGGGGCCCCCCTGGGGCCCATGGCACCCTGTTTGCATCAGCATTTACATGGCGGTGAAACTGCCATGTAAATGCCAGCAGAGAGAGGAGTTGTAATCCATTGACCGGGCGGATTGGGACCGCCGGCACCGCCAGGCCGTCTGGTGGCCAAAAGGTTGCACTGCGGCAGTCAGACTGTGGTGCTCTCGCTACAGTCATAATGTTGCGGTCAGACTGCCGCTTTGGCGGTGGTCTGCCCATGACCGTGCCGACCGCCAGGGTCATAATGAGGCCCCAGTCTGTCTACGTGACAATCAATGGGAGCAACTGTTTAAATGATGACCTCAGAGGAAGTCAGAAGAACTGTGCTGATTCTGCCTTCCTTGCATCCTGAGGACCTTGCTCCAGTGCCATGGACCAGATAAAAGGATCCAGCCACAGCAACAGCTTAAACCACCTACTCTGACTTCCTTTGCTATGCCACTGCCATCATCACTGGCTTGACTCTGAGAAAAAGAGGTGGGACTGCCCAAATGAGCTCCGTGACACCAAAGGTGGCTGCTCTCCCAAAAGCAGACAAACGTTGCATACCCATGGTTAGAAATTGGAAGTGTGATCTATAGTTCGTCATCGCCAATTCCTGACAGACATTGTCTTTTCAGTTTGTTAAACTCATTTTTGTGGGAGTTTTAAAAATAATTAAAACTGCATTTCATAAATGTCTAGTCAAAGATTACAGTCTGACCTACAGGACACTAAGTTCAGGAAAGGTGTTCTACATTATCATAGTGAGGCTGCATGTGCACTTAATATTAGGATATTCTATTTTTTTGTGTAGTGAAATCTGTAGACTACTTAGTTTGCATCCCAGTAGTACTCACGCCTTGCCTTGTACAGTTGGTCAGAGAAAGGGGACTTCAACTAAATTAGGTTCAATTAATATTGGTTGTCTCCCATATGCTGACAATGTTATTTTGCTGGACTTAACCCTGATAGGCCTTCAAAGGTGTCTCTGAGTGATGGAGAAATATGCGGAAGAACACTTTCTAAAAATAAACATATGTAATAGTAAAGTTATGATTTTTAGAATGAAGGGGTATAGAACCAAGAACATTTAATTGGTTCCTGGGGAAAGTCAAGGTGGAAGTGGTTCAGTTGTATTCATATCTCAGCAGAATTTTTTAAGTAACTGCTAAAATAAAGACCACATAAATCACTGTAAAAGTAAGGCATTGATGCAGGCTCCTACCATTCACAGGTTATACTATTACTGCCAGCAGAGGCACTTTGCACATTTCTTTTTGGTCCATAAGACAAAAATACCTATTTCACTGAGCTATGGCTGTGAAGTGATGGACAAGTGGCGCTAGTCCTTTTTTGAGAAAGTAGAGGTCGCATACAGTACCAAATTTGTAATCTGAATTCTTTGGCTTCTCCATCTATTCTTCGTCTTGAATTTGGATTACTTTTTACAACTGTACTTACTAAGGCAGCTGTCCTGAGGTGGGGTAACAGTCTATTAGATAGTGAAATAGGTTCTATTTGAGCTGCATTAAAGCTAGACATTTTTCACAGCTTGAAAGGGAGAATTGCACTTTAATTATACAAAACCTCTGGAAGTGTTCAAGATTAGTCAGAATGGGGTTGTCCCTTTTCCAAAACTTTTTCTAAATAATGTAATAAAAAATCTTTGTATATAGTGGGCAAAAAAGGGATATTCTGTTTTATTTACAGTATGTAAGGAATGAAATTATAATAGGGAGTAGCTTCTCTAAAACCACCCAACACTATCCTTTATGGAATCTTCCACATGGGACACAGAGAATTGTCCTGATAATAAAGCTAAAGCTGCTTCCGCTATGAGTTATCACAGGGTCATGGAAAGGCATACCAAGGGATGAGAGGTTTGTGATCTTTGTTTGAACTATGTCCAAGACTTATACCATGTTATTTTTATATGTCCTGCCCTTTATTTTGTAGGTCGCCACTTTTTTAGACTGTTCTTTCTGAAATATAATATAACCTCTGAAGGTGAGGCTCACCAATGCTTGTTTGCATCGCCAACTGAAATGGTTTGCATTTAAATTTGCTAAACTTAAAAATAAAATTCAAATATGTTTCAAATTGTGTAGGTGTATGTGTAATTAAACTGTTGTTTTAGCTCCAGTTGCAGAGGATAGTAAATGTTACTGTGCAACTGAATGTGGCATTCAGCATGCCATGTGCTAAGCAGGATGCTGGACAGATGCAATGGGTTACTGGCTCTTTACTACTGGAGCTGTCTGTACTGCTTATTCTTTGCCTCATTAGCACTCTTCTGCTTATTTGTGCACCTTCTCCTTTGTATTTTAATATAAAGGGGGTCATTCTGACCCTGGCGGGCGGTGGCCGCCAGGGCCACCGACCACGGGAGCACCGCCAACAGGCTGGCGGTGCTCCCGAGGGCATTCTGACCGCGGCGGTTCAGCCGCGGTCAGAAAGGGTAAACCGGCGGTCTCCCGCCGGTTTACCACTGCCCGTTGGAATCCTCCAAGGCGGCGCAGCTTGCTGCGCCGCCGAGGGGATTCCGACCCCCCCTACAGCCATCCAGTTCCCGGCGGTCCGCCCGCCGGGAACCGGATAGCGGTAGGGGGGGTCGCGGGGCCCCTGGGGGCCCCTGCAGTGCCCATGCCACTGGCATGGGCACTGCAGGGGCCCCCGTAAGAGGGCCCCTACAAGTATTTCACTGTCTGCTTGGCAGACAGTGAAATACGCGACGGGTGCAACAGCACTCGTCGCACCTTCCCACTCCGCCGGCTCGATTACGAGCCGGCATCCTCGTGGGAAGGGAGTTTTTCCCTGGGCTGGCGGGCGGTCTTTTGGCGACCGCCCGCCAGCCCAGGGGAAACCTCAAAATACCCACTGCGGTCTTCCGACCGCGGTACGGTATTTTGGCGGCTCCCGCCGGGCGCGCGGTGACCGCGTCCGGCGGGAGTCAGAATGACCCCCAAAGTGTGTTGTATTTTTTACTGTCTGGAGTAGAAAATTGACTGTTGCATTTTTGCACTATATCACATCTCAGCACTTTATAGTACAACATTTTGGACCTCAATACAAGTTTGGAAGTCTGAGGACTGCCAACAGCCTGGCGGAGAAGACTTCCAAATTTTGTCATTGGCGATGATGCATAAAGAATCCTGCCAAAGCACTGACGACACTACCAATGCGGTCAGACCGCAGCGGTCAATTGGAGCCACATTCAGTTCGGCGAATACCATGTTTCTGCCAGACTCATTACGAGGCTGCACACCGCCAACAAAACCGCAACCAGAATAAAAGGAGACACTCACCTCCAAGAAGCCATACTTTTCCAGAGTCACCATGAAACCACTACTATGGGGGTCATTCTGACCTCAGCGGTAAAAGGCCCTTACCGCCGGTCAGAAGTCCGCCATTCTACCGCCGTGGCCGCGGTAAACCGCCACGGTCATTCTGACCACCAACTGTGAAACCGCCAAAAATCCGAAATCCAAGGAAGGCCGCCACATCAGCGGGCCGCGGAAAACTGGAGATGACCAAACCTCCACCGTCACGCCAACACAAACACGCCCATGCCATTCTGACCCACAAATCCACGCGGCGGTCTTTCAACCGCGGTATTCCATTGGCGGTACACACCGCTGCGGTCAAAATACACACACAGCTCCAAAACACTGCCACATTGGACATTTTTAAATACGCACACCTGAGACACATACAAACAACACACCCACACATCCAATCAACTATAAAACACACACCCACATCACCCACAAACCCCCACTAGTTGGAAATCGGAGCGAAGGCGAGAGCGAGAGAGATAGAGATAGAGAGAGCGAGCACAGCAATAGAAAACCCCAACACACACAGGAACCCAACTTCATCACCCACACCACATCTACGCACACATCACCACATATCACCCCGCACATCACCACAAACACCACCCCACACCTCATCCACACCACCCCATGGCACCCCAAAGACACCCAAGGTTTTCGGACCAAGAACTCCGGGTCATGGTGGAGGAAATCATGAGGGTTGAGCCCCAGCTCTTCGGCACACAGGTGCAGCACACCACCATAGCAAGGAAGGCTGAGCTATGACAAAGGATCGTAGACAGGGTCAACGCTGTGGGACAGCATCCCAGAAATCGGGAAGATATCAGAAAGCGATGGAACGACCTACGGGGGTAGGTGCGCTCGATGATCTCCAGGCACAACATCGCTGTGCAGAAGACTGGCGGCGGACCCCCACCCACTCCACCCCAATTCACAGCATGGGAGCAAGAGGTGGTAAACATCCTGCATCCTGATGGCCTCGCTGGAGTACACGGAGGAATGGACTCTGGTAAGTCGAATCTCAACTACTTCACCCCCCCCCAACCACCAGCATGCCAACCCCCCGCCTCACCCCCAATCTCAATCCCCCAGCACACAACCTCCCTGCCAATGTCTCACCAGCACAACTCACCCTAAACAACACCAACCCCTGAATGCCAACACAAACCATAGACAGCCACCACCAAAGCATGACCATTGCACATACCCATACACCCCCCCCCAAACCCTCACAACACCTCCCACAAGGGAATGCCAGCACTGGGGGACAAGGGCACTCAAAATGCACGCCATGGCACACACAGAAACAATAACCATACTCCTTTACCCCTGCAGGGCCCGAACGCCAACACACCGCCACGGAGGGTCCAGATTTGTCCATCCCACCCCCAGAACAGGCCCCCAGCGAGGACAGCAGCTCTGTCGACCTAGAACCTGACTGTAGGAGGCTGAACTGGCTTGTAGTGAGTACCAAGGGGTACTTGCACCTTGCACCAGGCCCAGTTATCCCTTATTAGTGTATAGGGTGTCTAGCAGCTTAGGCTGATAGATAATGGTAGCTTAGCAGAGCAGCTTAGGCTGAACTAGGAGACGTGTGAAGCTACTACAGTACCACTTAGTGTCATATGCACAATATCATAAGAAAACACAATACACAGTTATACTAAAAATAAAGGTACTTTATTTTTATGACAATATGCCAAAGTATCTTAGAGTGTACCCTCAGTGAGAGGATAGGAAATATACACAAGATATATATACACAATAGCAAAAATATGCAGTATAGTCTTAGAAAACAGTGCAAACAATGTATAGTTACAATAGGATGCAATGGGGAAACATAGAGATAGGGGCAACACAAACCATATACTCCAAAAGTGGAATGCGAACCACGAATGGACCCCAAACCTATGTGACCTTGTAGAGGGTCGCTGGGACTATTAGAAAATAGTGAGAGTTAGAAAAATAACCCTCCCCAAGACCCTGAAAAGTGAGTGCAAAGTGCACTAAAGTTCCCCTAAAGACAAAGTAGTCGTGGTAGAGGAATAATGCAGGAAAGACACAAACCAGCAATGCAACAACTGTGGATTTCCAATCTAGGGTACCTGTGGAACAAGGGGACCAAGTCCAAAATTCACAAGCAAGTCGGAGATGGGCAGATGCCCAGGAAATGCCAGCTGCGGGTGCAAAGAAGCTTCTACTGGACAGAAGAAGCTGAGGTTTCTGCAGGAACAAAAAGGGCTAGAGACTTCCCCTTTGGTGGACGGATCCCTCTTGCCTTGGAGAGTCGTGCAAAAGTGTTTTCCCGCCGGAAGGATGCCAACAAGCCTTGCTAGTCGCAAATCGTGCGTTTGGCATTTTTGGACGCTGCTGGGGCCCAGGAGAGACCAGGAGGTCGCAAATTGGACCTGAAGAGAGAGGGGACGTAGAGCAAGACAAAAAGCCCTTACTGAAGCAGGTAGCCCCCGGAGAAGTGCCAGAAACAGGCACTACGAGGATGCGTGAAACAGTGCTCGCCGAAGTTGCACAAAGGAGTCCCACGTCGCCGGAAACCAACTTAGAAAGTCGTGCAATGCAGGTTAGAGTGCCGTGGACCCAGGCTTGGCTGTGCACAAAGGATTTCCGCCGGAAGTGCACAGGGGCCGGAGTAGCTGCAAAGTCGCGGTTCCCAGCAATGCAGCCCAGCGAGGTGAGGCAAGGACTTACCTCCACCAAACTTGGGCTGAAGAGTCACTGGACTGTGGGGGTCACTTGGACAGAGTCGCTGGATTCGAGGGACTTCGCTCGTCGTGCTGAGAGGAGACCCAAGGGACCGGTAATGCAGCTTTTTGGTGCCTGCGGTTGCAGGGGGAAGATTCCGTCGACCCACGGGAGATTTCTTCGGAGCTTCTGGTGCAGAGAGGAGGCAGGCTACCCCCACAGCATGCACAAGCAGGAAAACAGTCGAGAAGGCGGCAGGATCAGCGTTACAGAGTTGCAGTAGTCGTCTTTGCTACTATGTTGCAGGTTTGCAGGCTTCCAGCGCGGTCAGCAGTCGATTCCTTATCAGAAGGTGAAGAGGGAGATGCAGAGGAACTCGGATGAGCTCTTGCATTCGTTATCTAAAGTTTCCCCAGAGACAGAGACCCTAAATAGCCAGAAAAGAGGGTTTGGCTACCTAGGAGAGAGGATAGGCTACTAACACCTGAAGGAGCCTATCAGCAGGAGTCTCTGACGTCACCTGGTGGCACTGGCCACTCAGAGCAGTCCAGTGTGCCAGCAGCACCTCTGTTTCCAAGATGGCAGAGGTCTGGAGCACACTGGAGGAGCTCTGGACACCTCCCAGGGGAGGTGCAGGTCAGGGGAGTGGTCACTCCCCTTTCCTTTGTCCAGTTTCGCGCCAGAGCAGGGGCTAAGGGGTCCCTGAACCGGTGTAGACTGGCTTATGCAGAATTGGGCACATCTGTGCCCAAGAAAGCATTTCCAGAGGCTGGGGGAGGCTACTCCTCCCCTGCCTTCACACCATTTTCCAAAGGGAGAGGGTGTCACACCCTCTCTCAGAGGAAGTTCTTTGTTCTGCCATCCTGGGCCAGGCCTGGCTGGACCCCAGGAGGGCAGCTGCCTGTCTGAGGGGTTGGCAGCAGCAGCAGCTGCAGTGAAACCCCAGGAAGGGCAGTTTGGCAGTACCAGGGTCTGTGCTACAGACCAGTGGGATCATGGGATTGTGCCAACTATGCCAGGATGGCATAGAGGGGGCAATTCCATGATCATAGACATGTTACATGGCCATATTCGGAGTTACCATTGTGAAGCTACATATAGGTAGTGACCTATATGTAGTGCACGCGTGTAATGGTGTCCCCGCACTCACAAAGTTCAGGGAATTGGCTCTGAACAATGTGGGGGCACCTTGGCTAGTGCCAGGGTGCCCTCACACTAAGTAACTTTGCACCTAACCTTTACCAGGTAAAGGTTAGACATATAGGTGACTCATAAGTTACTTAAAGTGCAGTGTAAAATGGCTGTGAAATAACGTGGACGTTATTTCACTCAGGCTGCAGTGGCAGGCCTGTGTAAGGATTGTCAGAGCTCCCTATGGGTGGCAAAAGAAATGCTGCAGCCCATAGGGATCTCCTGGAACCCCAATACCCTGGGTACCTCAGTACCATATACTAGGGAATTATAAGGGTGTTCCAGTAAGCCAATGTAAATTGGTAAAAATGGTCACTAGCCTGTTAGTGACAATTTGGAAAGAAATGAGAGAGCATAACCACTGAGGTTCTGATTAGCAGAGCCTCAGTGAGACAGTTAGTCACTACACAGGTAACACATTCAGGCACACTTATGAGCACTGGGGCCCTGGGTTACCAGGGTCCCAGTGACACATACAACTAAAACAACATATATACAGTGAAAAATGGGGGTAACATGCCAGGCAAGATGGTACTTTCCTACACAACCCCCCCCCAAACGAAGGACAATAAGACTAGCCATGACCTGATGAGTCTTCATTGTCTAAGTGGAAATATCTGGAGAGTCCATCTGCATTGGAGTGGCTACTCCCAGGTCTATGTTCCACTGTATAGTCCATTCCCTGTAGGGATATGGACCACCTCAACAATTTAGGATTTTCACCTTTCATTTGTTTTAGCCAAAGTAGAGGTTTGTGGTCTGTCTGAACAATGAAGTGAGTGCCAAACAGGTATGGCCTCAACTTCTTCAGAGCCCAGACCACAGCAAAGGCCTCCCTCTCAATGGCAGACCAACGCTTTTCTCCAGGGGTCAACCTCCTACTAATAAAAGCAACAGGTTGATCCTGGCCCTCAGAATTAAGTTGTGATAGGACTGCCCCTACTCCTAATTCAGATGCATCAGTTTGGACATAGAATTTTTTAGAGTAACAAGGGCTTTTCAGGACAGGTGCAGAGCACATGGCCTGCTTCAGCTCCTCAAAAGCTTTCTGACAGTTTGCTGTCCATAATACCTTTTTAGGCATTTTCTTGGATGTGAGGTCATTAAGAGGGGCTGCAATGGAGCCATAGTTCTTAATGAACCTCCTGTAATACCCAGTGAGGCCTAGGAAGGCTCTCACCTGAGTCTGAGTGGTAGGGGGAACCCAAGCAATAATAGTTTGGATTTTCCCCTGAAGTGGTGCAATCTGTTCCCCACCAACAAGGTGTCCCAGATAAACCACCTTACCCTGCCCTATCTGGCACTTTGAAGCCTTGATAGTGAGGCCTGCCTTTTGCAGGGCCTCCAAAACTTTCCATAGATGGACCAGGTGATCATCCCAGCTGGAGCTAAAGACAGCTATATCGTCCAAATATGCTGCACTGAAAGCTTCCAGCCCTTGCAGGACTGTGTTTACCAACCTCTGAAAAGTGGCAGGTGCATTTTTCAAACCAAAAGGCATTACAGTAAACTGGTAATGTCCTCCAATGGTAGAAAATGCAGTCTTAGGTTTAGCATCTTCTGATAATTTGATCTGCCAATACCCTGCAGTCAAATCAAAAGTGCTTAGATACTTGGCAGATGCCAGTGTATCTATAAGCTCATCTGCCCTGGGTATAGGGTGAGCATCAGTTTTGGTTACCAAGTTGAGACCTCTATAGTCTACACAAAACCGCATTTCCTTCTTTCCATCTTTAGAATTGGGTTTTGGTACCAGTACCACAGGAGAAGCCCATGGACTGTCAGAGTGCTCAACCACTCCTAGTTCCAACATTTTCTGAACTTCTTGCTTTATGCAGTCCCTGACATGGTCAGGCTGCCTATAGATCTTACTTTTGACAGGTAAACTGTCTCCAGTATCTATAGTGTGCTCACACCAAGAGGTGGTGCCTGGCACAGTAGAGAAGAGTTCTGAAAATTGTCCTAGGAGATTTATGCAATGGTCTTTCTGCTCAGCAGTAAGACAATCTGCAAAACTACACCTTCCACAAGAGCATCTTGTTCTGTGGAAGAGAAGAGATCAGGTAGAGGATCACTGTCTTCTTCCTGTCCCTCATCAGTTGCCATGAGCAGGGTGAGATCAGCCCTGTCATAGTAGGGTTTCAGGCGGTTGACATGGAGCACCCTAAGGGGACTCCTGGCAGTGCCTAAGTCAAACAAGTAGGTGACTTCACCCTTCTTTTCAACAATTGTGTGGGGACCACTCCATTTATCTTGGAGTGCTCTTGGGGCCACAGGCTCCAAGACCCACACTTTCTGCCCTAGTTGGTACTGAACCAAAACAGCCTTCTGATCATGCCATTGCTTCTGGAGCTCTTGGCTGGCCTGAAGGTTTTTACTGGCCTTTTTCATGTACTCAGCCATCCTTGATCTGAGGCCAAGTACATAATCCACAATATCCTGCTTAGGAGCTTTTAAAGGTTGTTCCCAACCCTCCTTTACAAGTGTGAGTGGACCCCTAACAGGGTGTCCAAAAAGAAGTTCAAAGGGGCTGAAGCCCACTCCTTTCTGGGGTACCTCCCTGTAGGCAAAAAGGAGGCATGGTAGAAGGATATCCCATCTCCTGCGGAGTTTTTCAGGGAGACCCATAATCATGCCTTTTAGAGTTTTATTAAATCTCTCCACCAGTCCATTTGTTTGTGGATGATAGAGTGTTGTGAACTTGTACGTTACACCACACTCCTTCCACATGGCCTTTAAGTATGCAGACATGAAATTGCTTCCCCTGTCTGATACCACATCCTTTGGGAAGCCCACCCTGGAAAATATTCGCAGGAGGGCCTTTGCCACTGCAGGTGCTGTAGTGGTCCTTAAAGGAATAGCTTCAGGATATCTTGTGGCATGGTCCACTACCACCAAGATAAATCTATTGCCTGAAGCAGTAGGAGGGTCTAGGGGGCCAACTATGTCAACCCCTACCCTTTCAAAGGGAACCCCAACCACAGGCAGTGGAATAAGGGGTGCCTTTGGGGTGCCACCTGTCTTGCCACTGGCTTGACAGGTTTCACAGGACTTACAAAATTCCTTTGTGTCCTCAGACATCCTAGGCCAATGAAACAGGGGAACAAGCCTGTCCCAAGTTTTCATTTGTCCTAGGTGCCCAGCTAAGGGAATGTCATGTGCCAGTGTTAGGAGGAACTTTCTGTACTCCTGAGGAATCACTAATCTCCTGGCAGCTCCAGGTTTAGGATCCCTATGCTCAGTGTACAAGAGGTTGTCCTCCCAGTAAACTCTGTGAGAGTCACTGACATCCCCATTAGCCTGTTTGACAGCTTGCTGTCTGAGACCCTCTAATGTGGGACAGGTTTGCTGTGCCACACTCAGCTCCTCTCTGGCAGGCCCCCCTTCACCCAAAAGCTCAGCAGTGTCTGCTTCCAGCTCCTCTGGTGTAGGTTCTGCACAGGGAGGGAATTCTTCTTCCTCAGAAGTAGAATCCACTGTAGAGGGAGGGATAGTAGGAAGTGGTTTGCTTCTACTAGCCCTAGCTTTAGGGAGCACTTGGTCCATTGTTCCAGGATCCAAGCTTCCCTGTCCTTTTTGCTTTTGGCCTGAGCCCTTGTCAAAGCAAAAATATGCCCTGGAATTCCCAGCATTGCTGCATGGGCCTCCAACTCCACATCTGACCAAGCTGATGTCTCCAAATCATTCCCTAATAGACAGTCTACAGGTAAATCTGAAGCTACCACAACTTTCTTTTGGACCAGTTGAGATTTACAACAGCCATGGGGTGGCTTTGTGTTATGTTGTGAGCATCGGTTACTTGGTACTGGTGTCCAAGTATGTGTTGTTCAGGGTGCACCAGTTTCTCAATCACCATTGTGACACTGGCACCTGTGTCCCTGTAGGCCTGGACCTCAACACCATTTATTAGGGTTAGTTGCTTGTACTTCTCCAAGTTATGGGGGCAAGCAACCAAAGTGGCTAAATCAATAGCCCCTTCAGAGACTAAAGTAGCCTCTGTGGTCTCCCTAATCAGACCAACCCCAACTAAGTTACCAAAAGTGAGCCCAGCTACTCCCTTGGATTGGCTATTAGTAGGTTTGCTCCCACCACCAATGCTATTAGTAGGGACACTAGGTGTAGCAGTAGGGGTTGTAGTGGTAGGAGCAGTGGTGCCTTTCTTTGGACAACTGGGATCTGTTGTCCAATGGCCTTTTATTTTACATAAATAGCACCATGGTTTCTTTTCCTTCTTCTGATTAAAGGAGGATTTGGACCCACCACCCCCACCAGAGTGTTTTTGTGGGCCTGATGAAGACTCATTTTTAGATTTGTCCCCACCCTTGTCAGAAGACTTACCATCCTTCTTTTTGTTGCCATCTTTGTCACCCCCTGTATGAACTTTTCTGTTCACTCTTGTTCTGACCCATTTGTCTGCCTTCTTTCCCAATTCTTGGGGAGAGGTCAGATCAGAGTCCACCAAGTACTGGTGCAACAAATCAGACACACAATTAGAGTGAAAAGAGGAAATGCAAAACTTTTTGGCTATGTGTATATACACTGACCTTGTTTTGTATATTTTTCTCTTATGAAAAGTACAATGACAAGAGTGGTAAGTAGTCTCAAGCACTTATCCCACCACTGCACAACCAATGTAGGAGGCTGGACTGGCTTGTAGTGAGTACCAAGGGGTACTTGCACCTTGCACCAGGCCCAGTTATCCCTTATTAGTGTATAGGGTGTCTAGCAGCTTAGGCTGATAGATAATGGTAGCTTAGCAGAGCAGCTTAGGCTGAACTAGGAGACGTGTGAAGCTACTACAGTACCACTTAGTGTCATATGCACAATATCATAAGAAAACACAATACACAGTTATACTAAAAATAAAGGTACTTTATTTTTATGACAATATGCCAAAGTATCTTAGAGTGTACCCTCAGTGAGAGGATAGGAAATATACACAAGATATATATACACAATAGCAAAAATATGCAGTATAGTCTTAGAAAACAGTGCAAACAATGTATAGTTACAATAGGATGCAATGGGGAAACATAGAGATAGGGGCAACACAAACCATATACTCCAAAAGTGGAATGCGAACCACGAGTGGACCCCAAACCTATGTGACCTTGTAGAGGGTCGCTGGGACTATTAGAAAATAGTGAGAGTTAGAAAAATAACCCTCCCCAAGACCCTGAAAAGTGAGTGCAAAGTGCACTAAAGTTTCCCTAAAGACAAAGTAGTCGTGGTAGAGGAATAATGCAGGAAAGACACAAACCAGCAATGCAACAACTGTGGATTTCCAATCTAGGGTACCTGTGGAACAAGGGGACCAAGTCCAAAAGTCACAAGCAAGTCGGAGATGGGCAGATGCCCAGGAAATGCCAGCTGCGGGTGAAAAGAAGCTTCTACTGGACAGAAGAAGCTGAGGTTTCTGCAGGAACGAAAAGGGCTAGAGACTTCCCCTTTGGTGGACGGATCCCCCTCGCCTTGGAGAGTTGTGCAAAAGTGTTTTTCCGCCGGAAGGACGCCAACAAGCCTTGCTAGTTGCAAATCGTTCATTTGGCGTTTTTGGACGCTGCTGGGGCCCAGGAGGGACCAGGAGGTCGCAAATTGGACCTGAAGAGAGAGGGGACGTCGAGCAAGACAAAGAGCCCTCACTAAAGCAGGTAGCACCCAGGGAAGTGCCAGAAACAGGCACTAAAAGGATGCATGAAATGGTGCTCGCCGAAGTTGCACAAAGGAGTCCCACGTCGCCGGAGACCAACTTAGAAAGTCGTGCAATGCAGGTTAGAGTGCCATGGACCCAGGCTTGGCTGTGCACAAAGGATTTCCGCCGGAAGTGCACAGGGGCCGGAGTAGCTGCAAAGTCGCGGTTCCCAGCAATGCAGCCCAGCGAGGTGAGGCAAGGACTTACCTCCACCAAACTTGGGCTGAAGAGTCACTGTACTGTGGGGGTCACTTGGACAGAGTCGCTGGATTCGAGGGACCTCGCTCGTCGTGCTGAGAGGAGACCCAAGGGACCGGTAATGCAGCTTTTTGGTGCCTGCGGTTGCAGGGGGAAGATTCCGTCGACCCACGGGAGATTTCTTCGGAGCTTCTGGTGCAGAGAGGAGGCAGGCTACCCCCACAGCATGCACAAGCAGGAAAACAGTCGAGAAGGCGGCAGGATCAGCGTTACAGAGTTGCAGTAGTCGTCTTTGCTACTATGTTGCAGGTTTGCAGGCTTCCAGCGCGGTCAGCAGTCGATTCCTTATCAGAAGGTGAAGAGGGAGATGCAGAGGAACTCGGATGAGCTCTTGCATTCGTTATCTAAAGTTTCCCCAGAGACAGAGACCCTAAATAGCCAGAAAAGAGGGTTTGGCTACCTAGGAGAGAGGATAGGCTACTAACACCTGAAGGAGCCTATCAGCAGGAGTCTCTGACGTCACCTGGTGGCACTGGCCACTCAGAGCAGTCCAGTGTGCCAGCAGCACCTCTGTTTCCAAGATGGCAGAGGTCTGGAGCACACTGGAGGAGCTCTGGACACCTCCCAGGGGAGGTGCAGGTCAGGGGAGTGGTCACTCCTCTTTCCTTTGTCCAGTTTCGCGCCAGAGCAGGGGCTAAGGGGTCCCTGAACCGGTGTAGACTGGCTTATGCAGAATTGGGCACATCTGTGCCCAAGAAAGCATTTCCAGAGGCTGGGGGAGGCTACTCCTCCCCTGCCTTCACACCATTTTCCAAAGGGAGAGGGTGTCACACCCTCTCTCAGAGGAAGTTCTTTGTTCTGCCATCCTGGGCCAGGCCTGGCTGGACCCCAGGAGGGCAGCTGCCTGTCTGAGGGGTTGGCAGCAGCAGCAGCTGCAGTGAAACCCCAGGAAGGGCAGTTTGGCAGTACCAGGGTCTGTGCTACAGACCAGTGGGATCATGGGATTGTGCCAACTATGCCAGGATGGCATAGAGGGGGCAATTCCATGATCATAGACATGTTACATGGCCATATTCGGAGTTACCATTGTGAAGCTACATATAGGTAGTGACCTATATGTAGTGCACGCGTGTAATGGTGTCCCCGCACTCACAAAGTTCAGGGAATTGGCTCTGAACAATGTGGGGGCACCTTGGCTAGTGCCAGGGTGCCCTCACACTAAGTAACTTTGCACCTAACCTTTACCAGGTAAAGGTTAGACATATAGGTGACGTATAAGTTACTTAAAGTGCAGTGTAAAATGGCTGTGAAATAACGTGGACGTTATTTCACTCAGGCTGCAGTGGCAGGCCTGTGTAAGGATTGTCAGAGCTCCCTATGGGTGGCAAAAGAAATGCTGCAGCCCATAGGGATCTCCTGGAACCCCAATACCCTGGGTACCTCAGTACCATATACTAGGGAATTATAAGGGTGTTCCAGTAAGCCAATGTAAATTGGTAAAAATGGTCACTAGCCTGTTAGTGACAATTTGGAAAGAAATGAGAGAGCATAACCACTGAGGTTCTGATTAGCAGAGCCTCAGTGAGACAGTTAGTCACTACACAGGTAACACATTCAGGCACACTTATGAGCACTGGGGCCCTGGGTTACCAGGGTCCCAGTGACACATACAACTAAAATAACATATATACAGTGAAAAATGGGGGTAACATGCCAGGCAAGATGGTACTTTCCTACACTGACGACCAGCCCGGACCATCGGGGACCTCTGGACAGTCGGTTCCCCACACACAGACACAGGCCACAGCAGACCCAAACCCCTCTGGGAACACCAGCACAGCTCCCACCCAGCGGGCCCATGCCTCTGTCTCGCGGACGCGTCAATCAGCGGTGTGTCCGCCACTACAGGGCACCCAGGCTGACCCAACACCCCAACAACAACAGGGACCTGGGGGCAGTGGTAGTGGGCACACCGTCCAGGGGACAGAGGCCCGGGGAAACAGGGCAACTGGGAGGGCTGCAGTGCGACAGGGGGGGGAGGACAGGCCCAGGGAACCGACTCTCCAAGAGGCCCTCACCACCATCATGGGAGGATACCATCACTCCCAGGAGACGATGGCGACGGTACTGGCCAGGTTCACCGAGATCCAGGCACAGCAGGAGGAACGGTACATGGGGTTCAGCAATGAACTCCGGAACATCGCTACCGCTATGGGGACCATAGTCCAGGCCCTCAACCGGATAGAAACCACATTGCGGGACCATGTGGCACCGCAAAGGGGCCCTGTCACTAGCCAGGAACAGCCTACCACCTCCTAGTGGTCAGGAGGCCCCCACAGAACGACGGGCCACCAGAACCCCACCTCCTGCTGAAGAACAACCACCCCGCAAGAGGAACCTGAGATCTCAAAGGAAGACAGAGTAGGATGCCAAGACCCCCGCCAGCCTAATATCCCCCCGGATGTCATTCCACTGTCCCACAGTGTCACCCTGTCCAACCTTAAACTGCCCCTGCTCCATCCTTCCACAGGCATATGAACAATGCACCTGTGCGACCGAGAACTGGACTCTGCCATGGACATAACTCCACCCTCACCCATCACCGTTTTAATATCATGTACCAATATATAGCACTAAAAATAAATCACTCATTGCACAGAAATCATTCTGGAGTCAGCCTGTATTATTTACAAATGTATAACACATTACTTATCAATAATGTTCTGTAATTTATGTGTGGACAACATACCGATGTCAATAAGCATTAGTCCATGGGCTAACCAAGCAGAAGTCACGCAGTGGGTCATACAGCACTGAAAAGGGAAGGGAAAAGCAAACTTCAGTTTAAAAGAACTGAGGGGAAATACACAAAGTAAAGATGCAGGGGGCATTCAGTAAATGTTAAATGGCGTGGGTGATTCCTACCTGTGTGCTACTGAAAATACTGTTGAATAACTCTGTCCCTGTTGTCTGGGTCGTCCTCTTCGTCTTCCTCCTCTTCACTCTCCGCAGGCTCCACAGCTGCTTCAACACCACCATCTGGACCATCCTCCTGCAGGAAGGGCACCTGACGTCGCAATGCCAGATTGCGAAGCATACAGCAGGCCACGATGATCTGGCACACCTTCTTTGGTGAGTACATCAGGGATCCCCCTGTCATATGCAGGCAACTAAACCTGGCCTTCAGGAGGCCAAAGGTTCTTTCAATGATCCTCCTAGTTCGCCCATGGGCCTTATTGTACCGTTCCTCTGCCCTGGTCCGGGGATTCCTCACTGGGGTCAATAGCCAAGGCAGGTTGGGGTAACCAGAGTCACCAATTAGCCACACACGTTGTCTCTGTAGCTGTTCCATCACATAAGGGATGCTGCTATTTCGCATCACATACGCGTCATGCACTGACCCAGGGAACATGGCATTCACATGGGAGATGTGCTGGTCAGCCAAACAGACCACCTGGACGTTCATCGAATGGTAACTTTTCCTGTTTCTGTACACCTGCTCATCGTCTTTTGGGGGTACTAAAGCCACATGGGTCCCATCAATGGCACCAATTATGTTGGGGATATGTCCAAGGGCATAGAAATCACCCTTCACAGTGGCCAAATCAACCTCCTCAGGGAATACACTGTAGCGCCGCATGTGTTTCGTCAGGGCAGACAACACTCTAGACAAGATTTTAGAAAACATAGGCTGAGACATTCCAGATGACATGGCCACTGTTGTCTGGAATGAGCCACTTGCCAAAAAATGGAGGACTGACAGAACCTGCACTAGAGGGGGAATTCCTGTGGGTTGGCGGATGGGGGACATCAGGGCTGGCTCCAGCTGGGCACACAGTTCATGTATAGTGGCTCGATCAAGTCGGTATCGTAGTATGATGTGGCGTTCTTCCATTGTCGACAGGTCCACCAGCGGTCGGTACACGCGAGGATTCATCCTTCTCCTCGCAAGTCCCAGCGGACGGTGCATAGGAAGGACAACATGGCGCACAGAGTCAAGCAAATCACAGGTACGTTCACCACTGCATGCATAGCACACGATTATCTATGTATTGAAAGGCGTGTATGTGTGGCAATGCAAGGCCTAGGCCTGTGTGACGCAGTACAAATAATGCCATGTGGGCCCTTGAAATGACGGCTGCCTGACCTGTGAAGTGGGACAATGGGATGTGAGGTCAATGCGCTGGCGTGGCACACCGTGGCGGTAGGCGGTCGAAGACCGCTATACGAAGCCGCATTGGCTAACATTGAGGCCTATGGGTTTCAGGAGCCAATGACGAGGTGCGCCGGCGGTCGCGGTACGCACCGCCGTGGTACGCACCGCCGCGGGCGTGACCGCCATTTTCTATCTGCTTAATCACTCGAGACCTGATCATCCACAGGTGAGGACCTATACTGCAAGTGCTGCTGTGACTTCGGTCTGGAAGTGACAATGGCTGCTGCGACTGGGGAAAGGGCCCCTGCCTTCACGTCTGAGGAGTTGGAGAAACTTGTGGATGGGGTCCTCCCCCAGTATGCGTTACTCTACGGTCCTCCAGACCAACAGGTAAGTACACTGGGTGCACATTGAATGGGCTATGCCTGTGTGGAGTGGGGTGGATGCTAAGTTGGTGGGGTGGGGGGCGAATGAGGAGTGCAACGCACGACAGATGAGAGCATGTGCCATATGGCAAGGTTGGGGAGGGGGGGCCAATCGCATCTAACATGCAGAAAAATTATGATTTTTCCTTCCCACCCTGTACATGTCAAATAGGTCAGCGCCCATCAGAAAGTGGACATTTGGCGTGCCATCGCCAAGGAAGTCCGGGCCCTGGGGGTCCACGTCAGACGGGGCACCCACTGCCGCAAGAGGTGGGAGGACATCCGCCGCGGGACCAGGAAGACCGCCGAGTCACTGCTGGGGATGGCCTCCCAACCTAGGAGGGGTGCCATTCGTACCCTGACCCCCCTGATGTCCCGGATCCTGGCGGTGGCCTACCCTGATTTGGATGGGCGCTTGAGGACATCACAGCAGACACAAGGGGGTGAGTATCAGCACATTCTGCTATCTCTCTGCGCAGTGGAGGCGTCTGGGTGGGGGAGGAGGGTTGGGGGTGACATTAGGCCAGGGCGCTTTCTGTAGTGTAGTCCTCTCCTTTAGGCATGGCCCTGTGCTCCCGGCCCCCACCTCTGTAGGGTGACAAGTACAGCTATCGATGGTCCAGCATCACACATGTGCGCCTTTGTCGTCTCTAGACCTGTTGTCCTAGTCAGAAGTACTGAGTAGTGTACCCCGAATGCGCGGCTTAGTGCATGAGGCTCCTGTGTCTGTCCTCTCCGCCAACGGTGTTGACATTGCATGCACTCAACCTGGTCTTCGTTTTTCTCCCCCCACCCTTCTTCTTCGTCTTCTTGTGCATCTGTGCATTAGCATCATCAGGCGGAGGAGAATTGGCATCGGAGCACGAGGGAGCTGCAAGTCACAAGGCCCCGGTGGGACCAGGAACAGACACCGAGGGCACCAGTGATCTGGAGGGCGAGGGGAGCACCACAACGGGGACCGGTGGTGACACCAGCGACAGTGACACGTCCTCGGATGGGAGCTCCCTAGCGGTGGCGGCAACATCCGGACCCCCCGCCTCTACAGGTACAGCCGCCACCCAGCGCACCAGCCCCGCCCTCCCAGCAGCCCCTCAGCCTACGCTCCGTGCCCGCTCGCCCAGGAAGGCGGGCGTCTCCTTCGCCCCAGGCACCTCAGCCCCTGCCCCTGTTACCCCTGCTGCCCTCAGTGAGGAGGTCATTGACCTCCTCAGGACCATCATTGTTGGGCAGACTACCCTTTTGAATGCCATCCAGGGGGTAGAAAGGGAGGTGCATCGGAGCAATGCCTACCTGGAGGGCATTCATTCGGGTCAGGCTGCCCATCAACGATCGTTCAATGCTCTGGCCTCAGCACTGACGGCAGCCATTGTCCCTGTTTCCAGCCTCCCTCTTCTGACTGCATCCAGCCTGTCTCTGTCTCCTGTTCCTCAGCCTATCCCATCCACACCATCAGACCAGCCTGCACACACCTCAACACCCAAGGGCAGCTCATCCAGACACAAGCACCACAGAACCCACAAGCATTCACGCAAGCAACACCCAGATGCAGACATTCCAACAGTCACTACCACCTCTGTGTCCCCCTCCTCCTCGTCTCCCTCCTCCCTCCTTGTGACGTCTACACTCACACCTGCATGCACACCACCATCAGCCAGTCCTTCCATCACCAGCACACCCTCCAGTCCAGTCCGCACACGTGCAGTCACCACCCCCACTACCATTTACACGTCCCCTGTGTCCTCTCCCACTGTGTCTGTCACCCCCTCTTCCAAGACACACAAACGCAGGCAGACACCCACCCAACAGCCATCCACCTCACGACAGCCTCCAGCACAAGCACCTGCACCCAAAGACAGCACACCTGACTCTCCTACAACCACATCCTCTTCCTCCACTTCCATCACCACTTCTCCTACCTTTTACCTTGGTCCTAAGAAAGTTTTCCTTGCTAATCTTGACCTCTTTCCCTCCACTGACCCACCCCCTCCATCTGCAAAGAGTCCCAAGAGCACCTCAGCCACCACCAGCCCAGCTTCGAGTGTCACTGTGGTGCATGGGTTCTGGAGCCCACCCTTTGCCAGCAGTGACACTTCAATCAGCAGCAAGGGGACAGCCAGCCCCCTACCAGGCAAGAAGACCAGGAAGCTAAAGGGCCGCCGTGAGAGGACTGACACGGCTGCCCCCAAGGAGCAAAGTTCGCCCACTTCACCAGCCACAACATCTAGGGGAGGCAAGGGCCCGAGAGCCCCATCTAAGGAGCGAAAGGGCAGCAGGGCGGAAAAGTCAGCCAGCAGGAGCGCGGAGCACGAGGGGCCCACAAGCCCCATCCCGGGTGTTAGGAAGGACACCAAAGGGCCCAGGACTCCATCACCGAAGGGTCCAGCAACAGCACGGTCGGAGGGCGACTGAGCAGGGAGTCCAGGCCAGGTCTGGCTCCCTTGACCTACTGGACGAGCACCGCTGAACAGGGCCCTGTCGTGGAGAAGAGCACCGCTGAACAGGGCCCCGCCGTGGAGAGGAGCACCGCTGAACAGGGCCCCGCCGTGCAGAAGAGCACCGCTGAACAGGGCCCCGCCGTGCAGAAGAGCACCGCTGAACAGGGCCCTGCCGTGCAGAAGAGCACAGCTGAACAGGGCCCCGCCGTGGAGAGGAGCACCGCTGAACAGGGCCCCGCCGTGCAGAAGAGCACCGCTGAACAGGGCCCCGCCGTGCAGAAGAGCACCGCTGAACAGGGCCCCGCCGTGCAGAAGAGCACCGCTGAACAGGGCCCCGCCGCGGAGAAGAGCACCGCTGAACAGGGCCCCGCCGTGGAGAGGAGCACCGCTGAACAGGGCCCCGCCGTGGAGAGGAGCACCGCTGAACAGGGCCCAGCCGTGCAGAAGAGCACCGCTGAACAGGGCCCCTCCGTGGAGAAGAGCACCGCTGAACAGGGCCCCGCCATGCAGAAGAGCACCGCTGAACAGGGCCCCGCCGTGCAGAAGAGCACCGCTGAACAGGGCCCCGCCGTCTCAAGCACCGCTCCGCTGGGCCCTTCATCTCAAGCACCGCTCCGCTGGGCCATTCATCTCAAGCACCGCTCCGCTGGGCCCCGCCGTCTCAAGCACCGCTCCGCTGGGCCCTTCCTGTCAAGCACCGCTCCGCTGGGCCCTTCATCTCAAGCACCGCTCCGCTGGGCCCCGCCGTCTCAAGCACCGCTCCACTGGGCCCCGCCGTCTCATGCACCGCTCCGCTGGGCCCCACCGTTTCATGCACCGCTCCGCTGGGCCCCGCCGTCTCAAGCACCACTGGCACAATGACAGTGCCGGATCTGTCTCGAGCTACTGTTCACGGTTCACTGTGCCCACCATGCCTCCTCCTTGACCGGTGGAGACTGTTATCCACGTGATGGACTGTGGCTTTGCAATCCCCAGGATGGCCGAGTGGGCAAGCCACCCACTGTAGAGACTTGAGAGACTGTGGCTTTGCACTCCCCAGGATGGCCGAGTGGCCAAGCCACCCACTGTAGAGACTTGAGAGACTGTGGCTTTGCACTCCCCAGGATGGCCGAGTGGGCAAGCCACCCACTGTAGAGACTTGAGAGACTGTGGCTTTGCACTCCCCAGGATGGCCGAGTGGGCAAGCCACCCACTGTAGAGACTTGAGAGACTGTGGCTTTGCACTCCCCAGGATGGCCGAGTGGCCAAGCCACCCACTGTAGAGACTTGAGAGACTGTGGCTTTGCACTCCCCAGGATGGCACAGTGGGCATGGTGGCCCCTTCATGGATCTGGTGTCGTGGACTCATGTGGCTGTGGTGCCCCCCCCCTTCCCTTCCCCCTGAGGTGCCTGTGTTTTTTTCATCAGATGCCCCTGCAGTGTTCTCTCCAAAGGACTCAGGTCTCCTGTGTGGGCTTTGCCCTTGTGTTGATACACTTTGGCCCACGGACACTTGGAATCTCGTTAGATGTGCAGGACTTATTGCCTCGGTTTATCGTATGCACTGGATATTGAATTGGTATTTTTGATTTGTTATTGCTATTTGACCGTGACTTATCAGTGGTTTTTATTTCCCATAAATTTCGAGTCACAATTTAATTATGTCCTTGCTTTTTTTACGGGGGTTTGGGTGGTTTCACTGTGACTTGTTGCTCTGCATTGGTGTGTACATGGTTTGGGGGGGTGGGTGTATCACGTATGTGTGTGCACGTAACCTTTCGGCCTCCCCCCTCCCCTGTGTCATAGGTGCAGTACTCACCGTTGTCGTCTGCGCCGGAGTTCGTACTCGTGGTAGATGAGCAGGTAGACGAGAGCAGGTAGGATGTTTAATTCGGGTTCCATGCTGTCCTACTTCCTCGTGGAGTGCGTAGAGGTGCGCGTTTTCCCGTTCATAGTCTGTTTCTGCCGTGTTTTTATCGGCGGTGCTCCCGCCCCGGAAAAGGTGGCGGATTGGCCGGTCATGATAGTGTGGGCGGTACATTGTCTGCCGCCTGTCTGTTGGCGGTGACCGCCGCGCTGTTTGTCGGTCCCGCCGTGGCGGTCGGAGTGTTAATGTGGCGGGCTGTGTTGGCGGTTCCCGCCAGGGTCAGAATTCCATTTTTTGGACCGCCGGCCTGTTGGCGGGTTGGCCGCCGCTTTATCACCGACCGCCAGGGTTAGAATCACCCCCTATATGTCATCCTGATGCCTGCCGAAAGACAACAGAATCATCCCTGACGAGAACGAAACAACCGTAAGTACACACAGTCACCTCTTACATTTGTAAAATGTATGATTTCGAACTGTTACACAACATACCATAGCAGGGCGCGTAATATATACTCACATGTAACAATACAGAGACACACACACTCACAGATACCAACAAATACATCCATACACAGCACGCACACTGCAGCCAGAACACATGCCACACGTCAATATCGCACACTTATGCACAGCAACATAGCACAGAGCCAGCCACACCAATTCACAGACAAGAAACAAACTTGCAACAGCTACCCCACAACAGTACTAATATGAACACATGTCAAACAGTTACAACTGACACTGGGAAGGGACTCCACACACATACATCACAATTTACAACCATCTGTGTTGAAACACACATAATTACATCATCATACAACCTAGCAATTGACATACACTTCACACACACACACACACACAGTACACCGAACCTATTATGCCATGCACAGTAAATGCAGACTCAAACAAGCCAAACAAACAAAGCCACACAACACTACAACAAACACATTTCAACGCTAACACAATACACCACCATGACAACAACAATTCAACTACATACTTATACCCATAACACAAAACACACCCTATCCCTGTGGGGTAAAAGCACTGCACACAACCTCACAGACTGCTCAGACAATACCGGAAGCATCAAGCAGCACACACACACAAACACTGCCACACAACTTATATCAGCCAGGAACAACTATAACCTAGAAAAGGAAATGCAGGACAAAAATGTTACATGAAAACCAACAACTGGTTGATTTACCTTTCGTGTAAAATATTGATTTTAAAAACATTGTTAAAGTGTAAGAGGCTGGCTTGGTTTGTAGTGGGTACCTAAGGAACTTACACCTTATTCCAGGTCCAGGTATCCCTTATTAGTGAAATGTAGACACTGTCTAGAAGCCAGGCTCTCTAGGGGTAGTATTGATGAGCAGCCAAGATCTAACTAGGCAACATGGAAAGCCTATGCAATACCACTGCAGCCTCACAGTACTCACACACATGAAAGAAAATACACAGTGTTACAAAAATAAATGCACTTTATTTTGGTGAATCAAATGCTAAAAATACCATAGAGACTATACTCCCTTAAGAGGTAAGTACTACACAAAATATATACAGTAGTACGAAGTAATAGCTGTAAAAACAGTTAGAAAACTGTGTAAATAGTGAAAATCACAATAGTTAGAAATGGGCCTGGTGGAACACAAACCATATACTTAGAAAGTGGAGCGCGAAAGTCGGGTTATCACCAAGGCAAGTTTAGTATGTAGGGGGCGTTAGAAGTATCAGAAAACACCAAAGGTAAGTAATAGAACCCACCCCAGAGTCCAGGAAAGCAGGAATAAATCACAGTAACTTTCCTAGAACACACAAAAACACGAGAAAGAAGATTATGCAAGAACCAGAAGAGACTGCAAGACACCAGTGATGGATTCCTGGATCTGAAGCCCTGTGGAAGAAGTGGACCAAGTCCAAGATGCTCTGAAGAGTCCAGGGAGAACAGGAGCCCCTGCTAACCCGGATGAAGGTGCAAAAGAAGAACCACTGGTAAAGAACAACAGTCAGTACTTCACCCAAGAAGACGGTTGGTGCAGGTGATATCCCACGCCAAATGGATGATTGCAGTCTGGTTTGCGTCGCCGTATTCCGCCAATAAGCCTTGACACATGCAAAGCTTGCGGTTAGTGGAAAATGGCGCTGCCTGGGACCAGGAGAGACCTGATGGACTCCACCCAGGAGGGGGAAACAGAGGGGTGCTCAGCAATTCAGGGAGCCCTAAGAAGATCAGGCAGCATATACAGGAGTCCCACAGCATGGAATAAAGAAGGTGCAAAAGGTGGCCAACGCAGCTCTACACAAAGGGATCCCTCAACGCTGGGGAAGCACTGAGGAAGCTATGCGTCGCAGGAAGGAGTGCAAGACCTGCACGGTGCATGAAGAACTTTGTGGAAGGATGCCAAAAAGCCTTTGCAACAGGAAAACATGCAGAACACAGGGGTACTGTCCTGCATGGGGAGGAAAGCTCTTACCTCCACCAAATTTGGACACTAGGACATCAGGACCACTTCAGACTACCAACTGTGATGCTGGATCCACGCACTTCATCAGGAGAGGGGACCCAAGTCGCTGGTCATTGTTGCAGAGGGGTGCCTGCTGAAGCAGGAAAGTGACTCCTTCACTTCAAGGAAGATTCATTTGTTCTTCTGGTGCAGGCTGAACACAGGCAGTCCTTGGAGGATGCCCAACATGGAAACAGATGCAGTTGCTGGTCAGAGCTAAAGATTCAATGTTGCAGAAGTCGTCTTTGCTTCTTTGCTGCAGTTTATAGAGTTCCTGGAGGGTCCAGATGCAGTTTTTTGGTAAGAAGGTGAAGTAGAGGATGCAGAGGAGTGCCGCTGGAGTCTTGAAATCTGAATCTGAAGAACCACCCAAGAGAGAGACCCTAAATAACCCTGAAAGGGGCATTGGTTAACTACACCGGTAAGCACCTATCAGGGGACGGCTCTGATGCCTCCTGCTGGCACTGGCCACTCAGATTCTCCCAGAGTTTCCTGCCAACTTGGAATCCAAGATGGAAAACCCCAGGGCCCTCTGGAGGAGCACCACCCTTGGGGTGATGATGGACAAGGGAGTGGTCACTCCCCTTTCCTTTGTCCACCCTGAACCGGTGTAGACCGGATTATGCAAGGAGGGCACCATTTGTGCCCTTCAAAGACTTTCCAGATGTTTGGGGAGGCTACCCCTCCCAAGCTTGTAACACCTATTTCAAAAGGGAGAGGGTGTAACACCCCTCTCCCAAAGAAAATCCTTTGTTCTACCCACCTTGGCCTGAGCTGCTCAAACAACAGGAGTGCAGAAACCTGTTTGAGAGGTGGCAGCAGCTGGGGCTCAGAAGGCCGTAATGGCAGTACTGAGGGTCCTCTAAGGAGGCCCCAGAGTACATGAAATCATACAACTAATGCTTGTTTGAAACCAAACATGGCCATATTCAGAGTTACCATTGTGGAGCTGGACATAGGTAGTCACCAATGTCCAGTGCACGCGTAAAATGGCGTCCTTACACTCACGAGGTCTGGCAAAATGGTCCTGGAGGTCATGGGGTCACCTCTGCTAGTACAGGGGTGCCCTCACACACAGGTAATCTGCATGCTTCCCTCAAGGCTGAAGGGTCTGCTATAGGGGTGACTTACACGTGACCTGGTGCAGTGTAAATGGCAGTGAAAGGGTGCATGCACCTTTTCACACAGGCTGCAATGGCAGTCCTGTAGAAGCCTTTGCATGGGCTCCCTATGGGTGGCAAAAGAAATGCTGTATTCCATTGGGATCCCCTAGAATCCCAATGCCCTGGGTACCTAGGTACCATATAATAGTGACTTATAAGGGGGTACCAGTATGCCAATTATGAGTGGAATACTGTGTTAACAGTATACAGCAACCATGTTTAGAGGAAGAGACATAACTACTGGGGTCCAGGATACCAGTAGACAACAGGCCAAAAGTGGGGGTAACCATGCTAGAAAGAGGCTACTTTCCTACACCAAGGCCATAGGCCAGTCCTCAGCTGAAGAAAAACAGCACCAAAGGCACTAATTGGTGCCCCTTCTTGACTCTTGACTTCCATGTAACCTCCACAGGTAGGGGCATCAAGGGGGCAGGCAGACACCTTAGGGATCCTTGTAGGGTGCTGGAGGATGAGGGGTTTGGGCTTCGGCTTGGGAGGGGAAGTTTAGGCTTTGGCTCGGGAGGGGGTGGATCATTTTCGGAGGAGTGGACTTCTTTTTGACAGGGAAGGGGCATGGGTGCTGGCAGAGGGGTACGGGAGGCCTTGGAGCTGGAAGGGATGGGCTTGGAGAGGGAAACAGACCTTTTAGGGGTGTCATGTGAGAGGTGGAGTAGGGAAAAGGTCAAACTTGGAAAGGATTTTTTTTTGGACACCTGGGGATAGTCATCTGAAGGGGGTTTGGGTGTGCAGGGTGAGGGATTGGTTGTATAATGTGTCGGTATAGATGCTTTGGGTGTGTGTTTGTGGGAGGTGTGCTTGTGGGTGGTGGGTGTCTGTGGGGTGGATGAGTGTGGGCGTTTTTTGTGTCTTGAGCTGAGGGGAGTGGCGGTGCCGAGGGATGCAGTGGTGGGTGTGTGGCTGTCTGTTGGGTGGCGACTGCACATATGGTGGATGTGCTGCATGTAGGTGTATCAATGGTTGTGGTGTCTGCAGGTGTGGTGATAGGGGTGGATGTCTGAGGGTCTGCTGGGGGGCTTTCTGTGGTTAGGATAGGTGTGGTGGCTGGATCACTGAATGTTGGTGTGGTGTCTGCAAGTGTGCCAGGTGTTGTGCCTGTGATGCCGGGGTGGTGAGGGTGTCGGGGCAGGTCTGACTGTTGCTGTGTCTGCATGTGGTTGTTGTCTGTGTGCTTGCCGGTGGTTTGTCCTGCCTTGCTTATGTTTGTCTGTGCTACCCTTGGATGTTGAGGTGGATGCATGCCTGTCTGTCTGTGTGCTGGGTCAGGGAAGGGGGGATTAGGACTGGGAAGAGGAAGGTGGAGGGGAGACCGTAGACAAAGTGTGACTGGCTGCCCTCAGTGTGGTGGCCAAAGCCTGAAATGATCTCTGTAGGCCAGCCAGTGCACAGTGAATACCCTCCACGAACGCATTGCTCTGTTGGATTTGAGTTTCCAGTCCCTGGATGTTATTCACAATGGTTGACTGACCCACAGATCTCTACCTCAGGAGGTCAATAGCCTCTTCACTGAGGGCGGCAGGGCTAACAAGTGCTGGGAAAGAGGTGCCTGGAGCAAAAGAGACGTCCACCCTTTTGGATGGGTGGGCATGGTCAACTGGGTGGGGAACTACAGTGAGGGTGGTGATAGAATGCAGGTAGCGGACAGAGATAGTACTGGGGTGGCCACTAGTGATTGGCCACTGGAGGAGGATTCAGAAGACAATGTACTGGACCCGGTCTCCTCATGGTACTCCCCTCACTCTCCAGGCCACTAGGTTCCTCACTGTCGTTGTGCTCTTGACTAGAGGTCCCGTGGCCAGAGGCTTCCCCATTCGGCTGTGTCACGTCTCCTTCACCTGCTGGTGCTGATGCTGAAAAGCAGAAAATCAGGTATGGCCATCACACTCACAAGATAACAGTTCCGTCATACAGTGCACACAAGTCAGATTACATCCTGTTCACCAACACCCCCAAGTAGTGCCAGTAAATTGCCAACATCATGTCACAACAAAATAGGATGCATGTTCCTCAATATGAGCATTGTTAAACACCAGCTAAGCTACCTACCTGACATCTACAATACCATGAATGAAGTAGACCAATCACACTGACCATACCATTACAAGGTGACTTTGCCACATGATACATGTTCCCTATCCACAACAACATGGGCAAGCACCAATGAAGCAATAGTTTAGGAATGTGAAATTGCTTTACACTGATCAAAAACACATACTCAACACATATTCAACACATACAGATATTTTAATCTGATGTCATGTACCAGGCTATGAACCTGTTGTACAGTAAAGGCAAGCAAGCCTCCTGTAGACAAGCCAAAACCTCTTAATTTCACTTACTGGTGCACTTACCTGCTCCTCTAGTGCACCATAGAGCTGTTCATACAGGGGTAGGACCTCCTCCACCAGCTTCTCCAGCTCCTTGGATGAGAAGGTAGGTGCCCTATCACCTGCAGGACAAGGCATGATTGCTCCCAGAGGCAGTGCACAGCAGCGCAAGTCATGGAGGTCTTGTTGGCAGAAGTATCAGGAGTCAAGTGAGAGATGAAGTATGAAATGGTGGTCACGTCCACCATGTAAGGCATCGTCACCACTGGCAGACATTGCCATTGGTCCAAGACCACCAAAGGCAGCAGTATGTTCCAGCGGCAATATCCACCACTGTAGCACCGGCCTTCCGCCAGCGTATATAGGTAATTTCCTAATGT
Source organism: Pleurodeles waltl (assembly GCF_031143425.1). Lineage (NCBI taxonomy): Eukaryota > Metazoa > Chordata > Amphibia > Caudata > Salamandridae > Pleurodeles > Pleurodeles waltl. The sequence continues at coordinate 677,592,096 of NC_090436.1, forward strand.
CCAGTACAGAAGGTCAGGCAGCTGCCATTTTAAGGCTGGTAGGAAAAGTTCCAATAAAGATGTGTCATGAGGTCACAAACAAATCTATGCCATAGTTTTCAGTGCTGGCTTTAAGCAAACAAGTATTTGAATTCTGATGTAATATAGATGTTGTAAGATAGATGATATGGAAGTTATGTATCATTAGTGGCATGGTCTGCACCCTCATGGCAATTGGATAGATAGTATTAGTGTCTATCATATGTGAAACATGATAAGAATGTCATTATCACTGAGATTTTCAGTGACATGAGTATCCATTTCCAAATCATAATCAAGGTTAGGGGATGACATTGTAACAATAAGCCATTATTTCTCTAGGTATATCCTGTGGACCATGTTTAACAATTTCATTTGGCATGTCCACGTATCATGTGTGACACACTTACAATGGACACATTGACTGATGGACATGCCTTCTTGTATTCCTTCATCTAGTTAACCTGGAATGAGAAGGGTCAGACAACCTCCAGTGTACCGTCCACTAGCAGACCTGCACACCATGGAGGATCAACAATCACGGATCTATATCATCAGTTGAAAACAGATTTGATGCCTGCCATTTGTCATCCATATAGCATACCACCCATTGTATAAGTCATGTCAGTGCTGCATTTCTTAGCCACAGACTCCTTTCAGAATACCGTGGCCCTAACTGCAGGCACAGCCAAGCCTATGTTCAGTCTGGTCTTGAAGGATGTACTCTCTGCATTGTTAAAACACCTGGACAGCTACATCAGATTTCCACAATGTGAGGATTTGGCCCATGTGATTACAGATTTTATGCTTTGGCATACATCCCACATGTGGTGGGACCAATTGATGGTACCCATGTAGCATTGATTCCCCCAAATGGCAATGAATAGGTATATCACATGACCCTGCTCGCCAACATCCTTCGACCACACGGAATCACCATCATATCCTATGCAGACGACACCCAGCTCATTATCTCCCTCATCCAAAACCCTACCACCACCAAAACCAACCTCCACGCTGGACTCCTTGACACCGCCAAATGGATGACAGCAAACCACCTCAAGCTAAACTCTAACAAAACCGAAATTATAATCTTTGGCCCCAACAAAACCATATGGGACGACTCCTGGTGGCCCACCGCCCTAGGTTCCCCACCAACGCCCTCAAACCATGCACGCAACCTCAGCATCATCCTGGACTCTTCCCTCGCCATGACCCAACAAATCAACGCCATCACCTCCTCCTGTTTCAACACCCTTGCATACTGCGAAAAACCTTCAAATGGATTCCCATAGAGACCAGAAAGACCGTCACCCATGCACTCATCAGCAGCAGGCTAGACTACCGAAACACCCTCTACCCCTGCACCACACTCAAGCTCAATTGAAAACTCCAGAGGATCCAGAACGCAGCCGCCCGCCTCATCCTGGACCTCCCACGCCATGAACACATCTCCTCACACCTCAGAACCCTTCACTGGCTTCCGATCGACAAGAGGATCAACTTTAAAATCCTCATCCACGCACACAAATCCCTCCACAACACTGGACCAACCTACCTCAATGAAAGAGTGAATTTCCACACTCCCACTCGCCACCTCCGCTCCGCCGACCTTGCACTCGCCACAGTCCCACGCATCCAATGAGCAACCACCGGAGGCAGATCCTAATCCTACCATGCCCCCAAGGCCTGGAATTCCCTCTCCACCAACCTCCGCAAGACTCAGAACCTCCTGCTCTTCAGAAGAAACCTCAAGACGTGGCTTTTCAAACAGTAATCAGCCTCCCCTCCCCTCCCAACCCCCCCCGCGCCTTGCGACCCTTACAGGTGAGTAGTGCGCTCTATACATTTTTTTGACTGATTGATTGATTGATAACAGAACAGGAAAAAATCCACTCCATAAATGTGCAAGTAGTCTGTTAGGCGGACCTCTACATTTCCCAAGTATGTGCAAAGTACCTGGGTTCAGTTCATGATGCCTTCATCATCCGGAACAGCAATATCCAACAGCTGACGACACAACATTACACTGGTTGGTAAGTCATATATTTGACGTGTGTCAGTATCTTATGTCTGCTGCCAAATGTGAGGATGTGAAAGGTTTATGTTTGCACACTGTAACGATTCATTACAGGGGATTCTGGCTACCCAAACCATACCTGGTTGTTGACACCAGTGAAGTACCCAACCACATCAGGGGAAGTTTGCTTCAATGAGTGTAGGAGGCTGGCCTGGCTTATAGTGGGTACCTGATGGTACTTACACCTTGTGCCAGGTCCAGTTATACCCTCTTAGTAGATTAGTAGTGTTCTAGCAGCTTAGGCTGATATAGGTACCTATAGCAGAGTAGCTTAGGCTGAACTAGGAGACATGCAAAGCTCCTACTACACCACTTATATCATATAGGTACTATATCATAAGAAACACAATAATCATAGGGCCAGAATTATCATGAAGGCCTTTTGCGATTCGGAAGTAGCGCTTTTGAAGAAATCACTAAGGTTGTCCAAGATACCCCACCCCAAGACCCTGAAAAGTTGGAGTAAAGTGATACTACTTCCACAGAAACACACTAAACTTGTGATAGAGGATTCTGCAAAGAACACAACAGACTGCAAAGCACTGAAGACGGATTCCTGGACCTGAGGACCTGCAAAGGAAGGGGACCAAGTCCAAGAGTCGTGAAAGTGTCCCGGGGGGGCAGGAGCCCACTAAACCCAGGATGAAGGTGCAAAATGGCTGCCTCAGGATGGGAGAAGCTGAAGATTCTGCAACAACAAAAGGTGCTAGGAACTTCTCCTTTGTACAGAAGATGTCCACAGAGTGCTGGAGGATGCAGCGTTGTTTTCTTGGAGAAAGACCACAAACAAGCCTTGCTAGCTGCAAATGTCGTGGTTAAAGAAAAAGGGTGCTGCCTGGGCCCAGGAAGGACCAGGATGTCTCCACTTGGGAGAGGAGACAGAGGGGGCCCTCAGCAATACAGAGAGTCCTTGCACAAGAAGGCATCACCCGCAGAAGTCCTTGAAGATGGGTTCAAGAAGACTGAGCATGGCAGTCATCTCAACACTACAAAAGAGGGTCCCACGAAGAACGAGGTCAACTCAGGGAGTTGAGCAATGCAGGACAGAGTGCTGGGGACCTGGGCTAGGCTGTGCACAAACAATTCCTTGCAAAAGTGCACAGAAGCCCTAGCAGCTGCACTTCATGCGATGCACAGGATTACAGTCTTGAGAGGGGAGGCAAGGACTTACCTCCTCCAAATTTGGACAGTTGGACCACTGGACAGTCTGGGTCACCTGGGTCCACCACCTGTGTTCCAGGGGCACACTTGTCAGGATGAGAGGGGTCCTAGAGTACCGATGAAGCTGACGTTTGGTGCGTGCTGGAGCAGGGGGAAGATTCCGTCGACCCACAGGAGATTTCTTTGTGGCTTCCAGTGCAGGATGAAGGCAGCCCCCAAAGCATGGGCCACCAGGAAACAGTTGAGACAGTCGGGAGGATTAGGTGCTACAATGTTGCTGGTAGTCTTCTTGCTACTTTGTTGGAGTTTTGCAGGCATCCTAGAGCAGTCAGCGGTCGATCCTTGGCAGAAGTCAAAGACGGAGATGCAGAGGAACTCTGGTGAATTCTTGCAAGTCATTATCTGAGGAAAAGCCCGCAGGAGAGACCCTAATTAGCCCTCAGAGGAGGATTGGCCACCTAGTGAGGTAAGCACCTATCAGGAGGGGTCTCTGACATCACCTGCTGGCACTGGCCACTCAGAGGCCTCCATTGTGCCCTCACACCTCTGGATTCAAGATGGCAGAGGTCTTGGACACACTGGAGGAGCTCTGGGCACTACCCCTGGGGTGGTGACGGACAGGGGAGTGGTCACTCCCCTTTCCTTTGTCCAGTTGTGCACTAGAGCAGGGACTGGGGGTTCCCTGAACCAGTGTAGACTGGCTTATTCAAGGAGGGCACCATCTATGCCCTTCAAAGCATTTCCAGAGGCTGATCGAGGCTACCCCTCCCCAGCCCTTAATACCTATTTCCAAAGGGAGAGGGTGTGACACACTCTCTCAGAGGAAATTCTTTGTTCTGCCTTCCTGGGACTGGGCTGCCTCAGACCCCAGGAATGGAGAACCCTGTCTGTGGGTTGACAGCAGCGTTTAATGCAGAGATAACCCCAGAGAGCTGGTTTGGCAGTACCCAGATCCATAGTGGAGCCCCAGGGATGCATGGGATTGGCACCCCAATACCACATTTGGCATGGGGGGACAATTCCATGATCTTAGACATGTTACATGACCATATTCGGAGTTACCATTGTGAGGCTACATATAGGTATTAATTTATATGTAGTGCACAAGTGTAATGGTGTCCCCGCACTCAAAAAGTCTGGGGAAATTGTCTTGAACTATATGGAGGCACCTTTGCTAGTGCAAGGGTTCCCTCACACTTAGTAACTTTGCACCTAACCTTCACTAAGTGAGGGTTAGACATATAGGTGACTTATAAGTTACTTAGGTGCAGTGTAAAATGGCTGTGAAATAACATGTGCGTTATTTCACTCAGGCTGCAGTGGCAGTCCTGTGTAAGATTTGTCTGAGCTCCCTATGGGAGACAAAATAAATGCTGCAGCCCCTAGGGATCTCCTGGAACCCCAATACCATGGGTACCCAGGTACCACATACTAGGAAATTCTGAGGTGTTCCAGTGTGCCAATTAGAATTGGTGAAAATGGTCACTAGCCTATAGTGACAATTCTAAAGGCAGAGAGAGCATAAGCACTGAGGTTCTGGTTAGCAGAGCCTCAGTGACACAGTTAGTCACTACACAGGTACACACATCCAGGCCACAAACTATGAGCACTGGGGTCCTGGCTAGCAGGATCCCAGTGAGACAGGCGAAAAGAAACTTACATAAATGTAAAAATGGGGTTAACATGCCAGGCAAGATGGTACTTTCCTACAATGGGGGCCATGAAAGAACTTGACATGTGGTGAAGTGGACTTTTGGGCTCCTAAAGGGTAAATTTAATTGCATTGATAAGTCTGGTGGAGCCCTCTTTTACTCTCCCACCAAAGTGTGTCAAATCATTGTTGCCTTCTGCATGCTCCACAACCTCGCCCTGAGACGTTAGATCTCACATACATCACATGAGGGGAAGCCTGCATTTCCAGCAGGTGAGAATGCAGAAATGTCAAGTGAGGATGACGGTGATGAGAATGAAGGTGGAGACAGCCAGGCAGATCTAAAAAATCTGTATTTCAACTGACTGTAGGTATGTGTTGTTCTGTTACACACTTGACTCAATGGGTCATTGGGGGGCTTAGAGATCTTTGAGAAGGGTCTTTATATGACCTTCGACAGCTCATTGGTTGCTTAGCAGTACATAGCTTAGGTTCGCATGCAAAATTGTACTTGGAATTGTGATTATCGTGATGATCTCCTTTGTTAATGTTTGTCACACTGCACAATCTGTGTTACTATTGTATATGGGACATGTCTTTATAGGTCTCCCATACCATTATCTGCAGATTTCTTCACAAGGTCAACCTCATTTGGTCAATTCTGAATTATGTCATAGACAGGTGGGATTTGCAGGTCTGACATGTGAGGTGAACATGGATAGATCCAGGTACTGCATGTCATCATATTGGTGGTGTATGAGTTCCATGCTCAGTCTGTCAGGATAGTGGGATGCTAGTGTACTGTTCCACACATTCAACCCGTGTGCCATGTTATCTGGGTCTAAGGGTGTCCAATGTGTGATCTTGTGTATCTGACACATGCCTTCCTGTGCAATCCTTAACCTGTAACTTCTCATTGGTTTAATGTTGATGCTATTAACTTGTATGTAACAATCAATGTGTTACCTCATTGCAGGCTACTGTGCATGTGTGTAAAGACTGACATAGGTGAGTAGCATGCCTACAGATACCTGACCATGGTAAGTGGAAGGTTCAATGACTAGGGACAGTTGTACTGACCTTTGTCTGTTTCATGGGGTTTGGTCATTAGCGTGGTATGGTTTGGGAATGAGATAGAGCTTTAGCTGATGACCAATAGAACCAATCTGTTTGCCTGTTGTATAGACAAAGACTGACATGTCCCTAACTTCATTGGTCTGTAGGGTGCTTGTTATTCACACCTATGCTGAAGCTTTAAATTGTGAAGCTGTACTGCATTGTCTAATATTTGACATGTTCTCAACCTATGTGGAGGAAAGTGCAATAAATGGGATTAGGAGTGTGTCCATTTGTGCATATGTACATATATCTGAACTCGATTCAACAGTACGTGTGAGATGGGACTTAACATATTTGGTACATATATGAATATCAAGTGTAATCAACACATTTCTCAGTTACCTGTTCAAAATAGCTGAAAAAATGACTCTCAAACATGATATGTGGTTTAGTAGTATTTATTTACAAGTGTTCATGGATACTTAAGGAATGGAATCAAATCGTTAAGTTCACACAGTGAAAGATTCAGTCATGGTGACTGCAATCATCAAGGTACCTGCTACAACATTTGCAGTCTTTAGTCCAGTGTCCTTATGCCATTGGAACATGGAGAGTGGTTGTAACATAGTCAACAGGGTGTATATGTGACAGACAAAGGGAACCAATGGGTAGAGATTAACTTCCCGTCAGTGGTTGAACTCTTGATGTCCACGTTTGCAGGGGGTTCTTCAGCTACAGAGGCTGGGGTGTCTGAGGCATCTCCTTCCCCATGCAAGCCTCCATTCCACTGGCTGCCACAGAAATAGAAGGGCCTGATCCTACATGGCCAAGAGAAGGGGTCTGCTGTTGGGAACATAACCTACTCAGGGTGATATTAATGTCTCTCAGCAACCCTTTTAGGGAGGCCATGATGGCATTGTGGGCCTCCCCCTTTTGCATGACTTCCTGGTGGTTGTCCCTCTGCAGCTTCTTAACATCCCCCATCATGGCAAGTAATTAGCCCATTACGCCTTGGGACTGTTGGTAGGCTCCCAAGACTTCGGAGATGGTGTCCTGGCCAGTTGTATGCCTAAGAGCCTTAATCAGCCGGCCTACACCACCCCTCCCATACACCCTACCCCCACATACCAGTGCCCTTAGGACAGTTTGCCTACTCCGACTGGTTTGCCTACTCCGACTGGTGCTTTGTCGTTCACTGTCAGGGTTTTCTAGTGGTGACTCCCGTACCTGTACTGGGGGGCACATGATGGTATTAACTGTCCTTGGAACACAGGTTTGGGGGCGAGTGGTTGCTTGGGATGTAGATGCAAAAGGTCTGAGAGGGGTCGATATAGGCAGGGTGATGACAGTTGTAGACTGACCAGGTGTCCCTGATGGTCTTGGGTCGTCTTCAATGTCCTCACATCCAGGGGTTTTGACCTCACTGAGGGCTTCATCCAGGGGGGAACTGCATGTCTCAGTGGCCTCTCCTTGTTAACAATGGGTAGGTGACCTGTTGAAAAAGTGGAACAGACTGTTACAGATAGTAATACAACATTTGGTATCAAACTTTGACAGGTAGATATGCTTTGAACCATGTACAGAAAGGCTTAGCTAGATTTCCTGATATGACAATGACACCTGCTTTCAAATCTGGGGTAGAGCTAGATGGGATACAGGTACTTCCTATTACATACACCTTGCTACAGGATACCAGATTAGTTTGACAGTTGGATGTCTGTTGATAGACTCATATCTTGCCTGCTGTGTAGCTTAATATTGTCCATGTTAGCTCCCAGTTAGCAATAGCTCAGTCTTGAGGCACCAGACAGCTGCAGAATGTGAAGTGGAAACTGACCTGTACATCAGCTTAGGGGTAACCAATCTACCTGGCCATATATCACGTTACACCTAGTACAGCACACTGAGGATATGTGTGTTCCTTTCAGGTGAGTAGCTTTTAATGGGTGTTGGGCGAAAAAAAGGGCCATTTTAGCACTGGACACAACAGTGTTGGTGGTATTATATTGGCAGATGCCCATGACATTGCTATCATTGCCCTAGGCCGTGATATTATGGATCATTCAGGGTGGGTTAGTCGATTATGTAGTTGACATGCAAGGCTATTTTCATTTTGGTACACTGTTCTGGTTTTCTAACTGGTAAAACAGTGGCTGCTGGGAGCTGCATACCTGTCAGTCCCTGTACTGCCCACGCCATTCACAGATACTGCCATCCAGGTGAGTTTAGTTGACATATAGTATGCCAGAGAGAGGTAATTGCACAGTTGAACACAGGGGTGGTGAGTGTGTTGGCCGCTAAAACATCAAAAGGTGATCAGTGAGCAAGCAAGACAGAACTTTAGGGTGACTTTTGCAGGGTTGTGACTTACCAGACTCCAATCCCCCAGGTATTCCTGTCAAGCCTTCAGGATGCAGGATGTCCAATACTTTCTCCTCCCATGTTATGAACGTTGGCGGCCATGGAACGTACCTTCCCCCTGAGGTTGTTCTATCTCTTCCTGATGTCCTCCCCTGTGCATGGATAGCTGCCTAGAGATTTTACCCTGTTGACTATATTTTGCCACATCTCCATTTTCCTGGCAATAGAGGTTTGTTGGACTTGGGATCCAAATGAGTGTGACTCTACCCTGATGATTTTGTCCTCCATGACCCTCAACTCATCGTCTGTTAAGCGGGGATGTTATTGTGGGAACATGATAGTGGTGGACAACACGATAAGGAAAAAAAAATAGGTGATGGGGTCTAGGTGCTATGTTGGGAGTGGGTGACGGGTGGTGCCTGATGTGCAGATAAAAAAACTGTGGGATATATGTGATATGCAGGTGTGTGATGAGTGGCATTTGAAGTGCTGAGGGGTGCCTATTCAATGTTTCCTAATTTCTGTTTGTGGTATGTATCTTGCTCTGTATGGCATTTTTGATGCAAAGGCTTGTGGGTTGTGAAAGGATGTGTTTAATAGTGTAGTTTGTAGGTGTGTCAGGTGTGTGGATGTGTGTCAGGTGTGTGAAATTTAAACTATCCAAAGTGGAGTGGTGTATTGCTGTGCAGACCGCCGACCAATATCGCGTTTTGTGGGTTGTAATTGGTTCAGAGGATTTTTGACCGGCTGGCTGTGCTGATGATGGAACATCCTCTTTTCCGCCCTCAAGGGTCCTTGCTGTGTCAGAATTTTGGCTGGGTTCAGGCAGTCCTACCTATGTAACTTGTAATATTGCAGTCTGTATGACCACCAACATGGTGAACTTTTGGGGGCCGCCACCGCAGCAGTCTTACCGTCAGACCGCTAAACTCGTAACAAGACCTTTTGTTTTGTATTGATATGGTGTGTTTGAATTTAATAAAGTTGTAGATATCCTCTGTGATGGAGTCATTTAATGGATACGTTATTTACTCAGAGTTAGGTAATTAGAAAGCTATATTTATAAATTTCTGTATGATAATTTTGAATAGATTAAATACTTTATTGATGGTAGAATTATGTATTGTCTTTTAATAGTTTTTCTTGTGAATGTTTTTATCTTTACTATATTGAAGAAAAGGATATATTGCTGTGTTTTTTATTTTGGATCTCTGTTGATTTCCAAAACATAAATAAAATTTAATTTAATTGAAAATTGCATCTCCGTACTGCTTTATTTTCTGTATTTAATGTCTTTCATTTTGGTGTGATTAAAGTTCTTCGCCTTTGGTAAAAAGAAAAACATGGATATTTACAATTCACATGTTGAATTCTGAGTCTCTATCCTACTCACTGCCTACATCAATGGCCTTTGACTGCTTGCCCTCGGTACCCTGAGATTCAAGGGTGGTAGCATGTAGTTGCCCCAGTTTGCAGTGCTACACTAAAAAGGACACTAGGACACTAGTGGTAAAAGGCTGCAATGACCATGGGTGAGACCCAGTAACCCCTGCTTGCACTATGGCCCCCCAAATTGCATCTGACAGAATACAACTACCAAATCTGAATACAGAATTACATTATATTATTCAGATTTATTGTTAAAACTTTACAATTTGTTAGCGTCATTGAGTATTGATGCCTAATCTGCAAAATGGCTTTCGGGGAATCCTGGTTAAGGAATGCAGTGAATCTAATTTCTGGGTAATTTGATTTCCTAGCTTCACAGGCACTCTAATCACGGAGCTGACAGCATGGGAAGCAAATAATGGTCTTCAGATAAATAATGAATAGAAGCTGTGATTTGAAGCTTTTATCCCCCCCCCTTTGTATACTGGGGTCTTTCTAGACTTTCTAGCATCACTAACTGTTGGGTTGCTATCTATTTTTCTGCAGGAAAGATGGGGTCCTCTTGAAATTAAAAGGGTGGAGATACACACTTGGATTGGGCTAGCAGTAGAAGGGAGGAGTGAGTAAGGAGTGGCAGAAGGGTGTCAGAGCAAGGGATGATGTGCAGACATAAAGGGATTGCAAAAGAAGGGTGTGTAAACCTACTTTATAGGGAGGCTAATGAGTATTTGAGAGTGAGAGGTAGGTTGGAGTGTGGAGTACAAGGAAGTAAGAACATAAGTTAGAAGATGTAGAGGTGAAATATAGAAGGGGCTGAGGAGTAAAAAGAAGAGAGGATAATGGGTTGAAGTAGTTGGGTGGAAGTGATAGGGGAGCGATGAGTAAGATGGTTGCAGAAGTAAAATGGAAAGAAGGGGGCATAAAAAGCATAAGGGAACGAGTAGTAGGAGTAAGACAGAGGAGTCAAAGTGAAGGGAGTATGAAGTAGGCTACCAGAAGGAGATGGAAGTAGTAATTGTCATTGGAGGTAACAACATAGTTGTGTAAGGGTGTGAGTAGTGGCAGTAGCAAGGAGGAAAGAGAGGGAGGAAGTGAGGACTAGGAGAACATAGGAAGCTGGAGTTCAAGGCTTTGAGGCTTGATGTATAGGGGCGATTGAGAGGTGGGAGGCAGAGACAGAAATGAGAGGTCGGTGAGTGACGAGAGAGAACGCCTTGATGATCTTGGCTTTCTATTTCACCAATGAGCAAATGGCACTCATAATAATCTCAGATTGAGCTCTGTTACTTCCATCTCTGAAATACAATCTTCAGTGCAAACCATTAACAAAAACCTCATTCCTCTTGTCCACCAACATCAATCATTCATTTGTGCTGCATCTTTGGATACCTCAACAATTTACCTTGGCAACCCTTTCCTCAGCTCTCCAGGATGTCTGAATTTCTAATGACTCCTGGTCAAGCACCCTGACCTAATCATAGATCATGGAACCCTTCTTCTCAGATGTTTAAATGGCTTCACTACAATAGTTGAGTATTGTGTTAATTGATAATTCCAAATTCTCTCACAAATTCTCTTATCTAGCTTAAATTGCAGTGCAAACTGCAGACACTCCTTTAACATCCCTTTGGGCTTTCCACCAATCCACTAGGTTGGGGACTGTAAGGAGAAACAGTTATCTGTAAAACCCCTGACATCTCCAATAATTTCTTACATTCTAAAGATAAAAACTGCATACTGTTGTCAGACTCTGATCATTTTTTAAATACTTCAATACTAAAACAAAGTTCAAAAGTCGATCACAGATTAAGGGCCTCATTTGGACCGCCGAGGTACCGCCGTGCTGAAGACCGCCAGTGCAGGCAGTTTTCCGCCCAGAGTATCATGACTGCTGGCAGCCCTCCACCCTTTTTCAGACGGAGAGCTGCCAGCAGCCATACTGGTCGGCAGTGAAGTGCAGGCTACTCCACCTCCACCACCACGTCATCAGAACATCGCCAACCGAATCATGTTCCAGGGTTCGGTGTGGGGGTGTTCTGGTGACGGGGAGCTGGTGGCGGAGCAGCCCCCGTGGATCCCGTTCCCTCCCGAAGGATCACCAGACCAGGTAAGGTGATCGGCCGTTAGGGGAGGCGGGAGGGGGGGATGTTGTGTGTTGTGTGCATGCATGGGGGTGTGCGTGTGAGTGTGTAGAGGGGGTGTTTGAGTGCGTGGATGCATGTGGGGCTGTGTTGTGTTAATGGGAAATGTGTGCATATATGTGTGTGCATGTGTGCGTGTATATGTGTGTGTATGTCTGCGTGTATGTGTAGTATTTGTGTGAGTGTGCATGTAGGGAGTTGGGGGTGTGTGTGTCAATGTTTTGGGGGGTGGGAAGGGGGGTCCTGCCACCTTTAGGGGGGTGGTAGGGAGGGTCGTGGATTTGGGGGAGGACCCTAGGGAGGGGGAGACCCCTATCAGTGCCAGGAAATTAATTCCCTGGCACTGTTAGTGCCTACCGCCATGGATTTTGTGGCGGTACAGAACCCCATGAAATCCATGGTGGTATGCGGGGTCGTGATACCGCCGGCAGTCTAGTGACCGAAGTCTCCAGCCCAGTGGCTGTTACCACCCTGGCAGTCGGAGGGTAGAAGTGGCGGTTTGGCATGCCGGTAACCGACACGCTTGTAATTTCATTTTTTTACCGCCGGCCTGTTTGCGGTCTTACATCCACTTCTACACAAACCACCAGGTTTGAAATGAGGGCCTAAGTGTCTGATGGACAAATTGATGACAATGAATTTTGAGTGGTTTTCAATAAGAGCAATGAAAAATATGCACCTTTTGGGCATAGAGAGATCAGCCCCATAGCTGTTAGAAATGGGGTCTTTGGTTGGCAGTCAGGATACTCCCTGTCCAAGCAAGTACCCACACTCTAGTCAGGATAAAAGAGAATCACCCTCAGCTAACCCCTGCTTGCCCCCTTGGTAGCTTGGCACGAGCAGTAGGCTTAACTTCAGAGTGCTAGGTGTAAAGTATTTGTACCAACACAGTAACTTAATGAAAACACTACAAAATGACTCAACACAGGTTTAGAAAAATAGAGAATATTTATCTAAACAGAACAAGACCAGAATGACAAAAATCCACAATACACAAGTCAAGTTATCACAAAAAATGCAAAAACAGTCTTCATGTCATTTTAAACATACACTAACGCTTTTACACGCCCAGTGGCGTTTGCATCGGAAATCCAGCTGCATGATGATCCGAAACCCATGCAGCGATCTCACCAGCCTCCATCAGCGATGCTGTGCGCTGTTTCTCCAGCCCCAGGCGTTGATCTTCAGGTCGCGTTGCAGGTGAGCATTGATTTTCAGCCGCGAAGCCAGCGGCACGTCGATTTTTCAGCTGCCCAATCGGAGTTGTATCGATCGTTTACCCGCACAGCGATCTGTGTGTGGATTTTTCACTCTTGGGCTGCCAGATTCTCCTTTCAGGGCCCCAGGAACTGGATGGGCACCATTTGGTAGGAGTCTCTCCAGAGATTCTAGGTGCTGGCAGAGAGAAGTCTTTGCTGTCCCTGAGACTTCAAACAACAGGAGGAAAGCTCTAAATCAAGCCCTTGGAGATCTCCACAAGAATGAAGGCAACACAAAGTCCAGTCTTTGTCCTCTAGCACAGGCAGAAGCAGCAACTGTAGGAGGGCACCTCAAGGCACAGGCAGGGCAGCTCTTCTTCCTCAGCTCTTCAGCTTTTCTCCAGGCAGAGGTTCCTCTTGGTTTCCAGAAGTGTTCTAAAGTCTGTGGTTTTGGGTGCCCTTCTTATAACCATTTTCTCCTTTGAAGTAGGCCTACTTCAAAGCAAAGTCTCTCTTGATTGTGAAATCCTGCCTTGCCCAGGCCAGGCCCCAGACACTCACCAGGGGGTTGGATACTGCATTGTGTGAGGGCAGGCACAGCCCTTTCAGGTGTGAGTCACCACTCCTCCCTCCCTCCTAGCACAGATGGCTCATCAGGAAATGCAGGCTACACCCCTGCTCCCTTTGTGTCACTGTCTAGTGTGAGGTGCAACCAGCCCAACTGTCAAACTGACCCAGACAGGGAATCCACAAACAAGCATAGTCACAGAAATAGTTTAAGCAAGAAAATGCTCACTTTCTAAAAGTGGCATTTTCAAACACATAGGTGGTCATTACAACCTCGGCGGTCTTTTTGCAAGACCGCCGATGGACCGCTGTGCTGAAGACCGCCAGTGCAGGTGGTTTTCCAATCGGCGAATAATGACTGATGGCAGCCCTCTGTCCTTTTCTGGACGGAGAGCCGACAGCAGCCATACTGGAGGTCGGCGGGAAGTGGAGGTTGCTCCACCTCCACTGCCACGTCAACAGAACACCACCCACCGAATCACGTTCCATGATTCGGCGTGGTGGTGTTCTGTTGACAGGGTGCTGGCGGCGGAGCAGCCCCCATGGATCCCGTTCCATCCCTGAAGATCAACGGACCAGGTAAGTTGATCGTCCGTTAGGGAAATGGGGCGGGGGGTGTTGTGTGTTATGTGCGTGAATGGAGGTGTGTGTGTGAGTATGTAGAGGGGGTGTGTGAGTGCGTGTATGCATGCGGGGGATGTGTTGTGTTTGGAAATGTGTGCATGTCTGTCTGTCTGTATGTCTGAATGGATGTGTGAGTGTCGGACCGGAGATGCCAGGTCATAATTCCAATTTTTTTACCGCCAGACTGTTGGCGGTAAGACCGCCACTTCTCTGCCAACCGCCAGGGTCGTAATGAGGGCCATAATCTTAAAATCAACTTTACTAAAAGATGTATTTTTTAATTATGAGCTTAGAGACACCAAACTCCACATGTCTATCCGCTCCCAAACGGAATCTACACTTTAATCAAATTTAAAGGTAGCCCCCATGTTAACTTATGAGAGGGACAGGCCTTGCAACAGTGAAAAACGAATTTAGCAATATTTCACTGTCAGGACAAATAAAACACATTACTATATGTCCTACCTTGACCATACACTGCACCCTGCCCTTTGGGCTTCCTAGGGCCTACCTTAGGGGTGTCTTACATGTAAGAAAAGGGAAGGTGTAGGCCTGGCAAGTGGGTACACTTGCCAAGTCGAATTTACAGTAAAAATTGTACACACAGACACTGCAGTGGGAGGTCTGAGACAAGATTACAGAGCTACTCATGTGGGTGGCACAACCAGTGCTGCAGGCCCAATAGTAGCATTTGATTTACAGGCCCTGGCACCTCTAGTGCACTGTACTAGAGACTTACTAATGAATCAAATATGCTAATCATGGATAAACCAATTACATACACATTTTGTATAGGAGCACTTATGCTTTAGCACTGGTTAGCAGTGGTAAAGTGCCCAGAGTAAAAAAAACGGCAAAAACAGAGGCCAGCACACATCAACAACCTGGGAAAGAGGCAAAAAGTTAAGGGAGACCATGCCAAGGATGGAAAGTCTAACAGTAGCATTCCTTAGTATAAAATGCAATTAGGATTATCTCAACATATCTATCTAAAACATTATTAAAGCAACTTAAACTTCTTCTTTTGAATGTAAACCCAAAAGCCCTGAGTGTGTTAGCCCCAGTAACTTATCCTCTATTCCTCTAGTATGCAAATCTTTTTCTCCCTTGAGTAGCAGATCTCCCTCAACATTCAAAACATCTCTAAGCTTACTCCATTCACAAAATTCAACATGCATTTTTTAATTTGGCCAACATTTAACAATTATGTCTTTAGCATGTTTCCAAACCTCATTTTCAACAACTTCTTTGAGTCGCTCTTTTTGTTTCACTGAGCCTCCATTCTGTTCCATGACATTCACAAAACAGACTAAACATTAATTTAACAAACTTTTATCTTCATGTTCTCCACAAGACACAACTGGGAATTTTGGCAAAATGTTCACCAGGAATTCCTCCCCCTGAGGGATGACAAACATCAAACTTCAACTCTTGTAGATGAGAGAATGAATTTATTATTTTGTGCTGACATTGCCCAGGCCTTTCTCTCCTAGGAAGAAAATCAAAGATTTGTAACCAGTAACCAATTAAATTATTTTTCCCTTAGGAAAGTTTTAAAATATTCAAAAGAGAAAACATTCTCCAAAGCCTTTCCAATTGTACTACAATAGCACTCTGCTTCACTCAAACAATGATATGTAAACTCCCAGGTTTGTTCATGCTTCTGAGTCATTTGTGTCAGAACAGCCCTAATAACGAAATTGTTGCAAAGAATTCACACTGACCCAAGAACACTTTTACTTGTTTCTTTGTACCTGGTATAGAACCATTTATGACCAAACACAATAAATCTTGTTTCAGAATGATGCCTTCATAAGAGATTGTAGCCCATATTTATACTTTTTTAGCGCCACATTTACATCATTTGTTGACGCAAAGGCGGTGCAAACTTACAAAATACAACTGTATTTTGTAAGTTTGCACTGATTTTGTGTCAAAAAGCGGTGCAAATGCAGCACTTAGAAAATATGTATATGGGCCTGTCTATCATAAATACTAGGCCCAGGGAGGAAAGTTTGTCTGCTCACTGAAGTTTGTATAATTTGGGCACTCTGAGCTATGTGGAGTATCACAGAGTTCCCTGAAGTCCACCATCTGGTGGATGGTGGAATTTCTTTTTCCCGTTAGCGTGTACGAGAATTGTTTTTGATGCTTACTCGTGAGAGATCCAATACTCTCCGGCCGTATGCACAAGTGACCACAGATGTACCTCAAGCAGACTCCAAAGAACCGTTCAAGTTGTTTTTAAGTGTGACAAACCTTTCTTTTCACTTTTTCCCCAACAGAAAGGAAGTGCTCCAGAGTCTCCACTTTCTGTTCTTGTCCATGTTTGCTCCTCCCAGTGCTTTGTCCATCTCCGGGCCACTTTTCAATTAGATTTGGGGGTGGAAGGATCACTCTGTTTATCTACTGAATTTATACATTTGGATTTAAAGAATTTTTAAATATTACACAAGTAAGTTCAAACACTTTTGTATAAGGATGATGTTTTTTCAGTAGGGCATGCACCAGTTTTTCTTTGTACTTTTGTTTTCTTTTTGAATTTCATTGTGGTGTAATGGTGGTGTTTGTTCAGAAGGGCATGCACTAGTACTTATTTGTACTTTCTTTTTACTTTTGTTTGTTTTTTAAATTTCATTGTGGTGGGTGTCATGGAGTTTCAGTAGCCTAGTTTTTTTTTGCATTTCATTTTCCATTGTTAAGTAAAAATGTAGCACAGTTCAGTAGCTCTTCTCCATGATTATTACATTTTCAATAATTATTTATTTTACTATGTGACCTAGTCTGCCAACAGGCCATGCAGCCAGTAAACCCAGTACTAGTCATCAATACATGAAAAAACTGTTTCTTTGGTATATTTTCTTTAATGAAAATGTAATTTAGGGCAGGGATAGAATTTGATTAAATTAAATATGATGGCTATTGCTAGTATTTCATATTTGTTCTGGAAAAGTATATGCATGGGGTAATATTTGATGCCAAAATAATGAGAGTTGTAAATATCTATAGTTCAGTTCATTTTTGTGTTTGGAATTACTGAATTATTAGTAGTGTTTTCTTCAGCGTTGACATGCCTCCTTTGTGTGGCCAGTGGGTATGTGAGTATGTTTGCCATAGGCCACCATTTGTCTTTGGTCTTCATGTCAAGTGGCCCGGGGCCATTTTGTGTAGTCTGTGTCCATAGGCCTGAATGCGTTCTTTGTTCTCCATGCCTCCTTGCTCACTGCTGCTGGTTGACCACACGGCTGGTCGTCAGTTTGTAAAGCCAGCAAGTGTTCCTTTGCCAGTCTTGCATGTGTTCTTTATGCCTCCGTTCTTAGTGTTGTTGTTTGACAATGTGGCTGATGGTCACTTTGTGTAGCCACCCAGTATGCTTTTGCCATAGGATTGCATGTATTCTTTGTTCTAATGCCCCCTTGCTTGCTGTTGTTGGTTTGACAATGGGGCTGGAGGCCATTTTATAAACTCATTCAGTGTGCTTTTAGCATAGGCTTGATGTAATCTTTGTTCTCTGTGAGAGAACAGGGCTGGTTGCAGAGCCCCCCCTAACTTTTTGCCCCATTTTCCACTTTTTGCTGGTGTTTTTCTGACTCTGATGGTGCCCTGGGTACTGCTAACCAGTCCCAGGGCCTGTGCTCTGTGTAAGATCAGTATACAAATTAGGCTAATTATAATTGGCTAAGTCAACCTACCTATAAGTCCCTAGTATATGGTAGGGCATGTGGGTTTAGGGGCCCCAGCATAGGTAGTGCACTCATAGGTGCGCTGCTGAGGTGCCCAGTGTCATTTTAAAGGCAGGCCTGTCTGGCTGGCTGCCTTTAAATTAAAGTTATATGCAAATTCGACTTTGGAATTAAAATTAGTTCTTAAGTCTTAAACTATCTTATTTTTACATATAAGTCACCCCTAAGATGTGCCCTATGTGCCCCTAGGGCTGGGTGCCATGTAACTATAAGCAGGGACCTTATAAAAATAGTTTTCTAAGCCCAGGTGAGGTAAAACAGACAAATTAGTTTTCCCCTCATTGTAGTGAATGGCCTCCATAGGCTAGAATGGGGAGACTTTATTTTAATTTTTAAAGTCCCCTTAAGTAACAGATACCAAGAATTTGGTATAAAATTAATTGTTATAATAAATCCCACAACTTCCAGTTGTGGGATTTAATATAACTTTTTCAGGTAAAGAGTTTTAAACTTTACCTGAAAAGTTGCCAACTTCAGCCCTGTAGTGTTTTTGCTGCTGTGCTCTGATTGGCCAGCCTCTGGCAGCCTGGCCAGGCTGCCTTGATGAGGTGTGAAGTGGCCTGGCTTCACACAAAGGGATGTCCCTGTGGGAAGAGATCTCCCCTCAGCAGATGGTGAGGCAGGAAAGGGGAGGGCTGCCAAACTGGTCTTCTAAGGCAGAGAAGGACATTTGGAGAAACCCAGCAACATCCCCACATCCTGCAAACCCAGACAATTAGGTGCCCCCTTGATTAGATTAGGACAGGGCAGGAGAGGGGTGTGTTTAAGATTTTTAGCCACACCAGTGGGTGGGCTCAGCCAGATGTAACCTCCAGAAATTACTTTCAGCCATGATGGATTTTTGAGGAATGTTGCTCCCTGGGATTAATTTTTGCCACTCTTCGCAGGAAGAGGTCATCATAGCGGGAAGGACCCTGCCCCTGATTGGAGAACCAGGACCCCCCCTGTTTTTCACCCAGGAGCAGGGATAAAACTGGCAGACCTGCACCCACACCTCAGATCCCCATCGGATTCCAACAAGGAAGAGCCACAGGAGAAGGACTGCCCTGCTGGAGCCCTGGCTTGCACCTGGACCCTGCACTCCGAAGGACTGCACCAGCTGCACACTTGGGCTTCACCACAAGAAGGACTTTGCCTGGCTTCAACTGGTTCAAGGAGGGACTCCCTGTTTGCTACAGGTGAAAAATTGCTAACCAGAGTCCCCTGCACCAACTCCCGAAGAAATCAACCAGCTGACCACTGTCCTGTGGCCAAAAAGGAGTTTGCGCCAGGTGCACTCTGGGAGTTGTAGTCTACACCCCCAAAGATCATCTCAGAGCTTCTGGAACCTTGGGGTGAGCTATGGACCCCAAAAGAACCTTAAAGGAACATCTGGAAGAAGATCCAGAAGTTTGGAGAAGTTTGGAGAACTTTTGAAAAAAAAGCTCCATAGACGGACCGACCTGCCGCGGCACCTCTAGTCGGCTTGCCTCAACTGCAACCCGGCCTGATTTGCAGGTTCGTCCCGGTGAAGAAAATCTCCAAAAAAGAGACTAAGTCCGAACGTAGAAAGTTGACCAGGACCTCCCAGCCAGCGTATCCGAGGAGGGCTCCAAGGACGTCAGATCAAGATCCAGGTTTGCCCCGGTCGAAGGATTTTCACCTCGAAAAACGACTAAGTCCGAAGGTAAAAATCTCCACTGAGGACTCCCACGATGGGTATCCGGAGAAGAGTTCCAGGAGGTCGGATTGGATTGGCAGGTTAACTTTTGACCGAGGCCTCCCGCGAGCTGTAGCCGACCCGGGCTCTATCGTGGTCGGCCTTAAACTTTGACTTTGCCCCGGTCGAGGTGCGACCAGATGACCAGATTGGCACTTTTTTTTGTTTCTAGGCGCTAGAAAATAATAATTCCTTTAAAAAAAATCATATTTCTGGTTCCCCTTATCTGATTTTATTCGTTTTTGTGTCATTTTAAAGATAAAAATATAATCTATTTTTATAAATTGGTTTTGGATTTTTAAACTGTTTCCTGTGTTTTATTCAATTACTGTTTTGTGATATTTGAATGCTTTACACTCTGTCTCCTAAGTTAAGCCTTGTCGCTCGCTGCCAAGCTACCAAGGGTTGAGCTGGGTTTAATTTACTGAGACCTAACTGGACCTAAGTGGAGGTTAGTGGCCTATTGCTAAGTGTAGGTACTTACCTGCCCTTATTAATAACCCATTTTCCAACATTCTCCATGACCCCGTGATTGCTTTTGTTGTGTAACCATGTGGGTGGTGGCCATTTTGTGCAGCCAGCAGGTGTGCTTTTGCTATAGGCTTGCATATGTTCTTAGTTCTCCATGCATCCTCGCTCGCTTTTTTTGTTTGACCTTGTGGCCAGCGGCCATTTTGTGCAGCCAGCCAGTGTACTTTTGCCGTAGGCTTGTATATGTTCTTAGTTTTGCATGCCTCTTTGCTCACTTTTGGTGTTTGATCATGTCGCTGGTAGCCATTCTGTGCAGCCAGCCAGTGTGCTACTGCTTTTGCCATAGGCTTGCATGTGATATCAGTTTAATATTATGCTTGAGGATCATTGTAGTGTATCTATATTATGAATATGATTATGATGATTAGTGCTTTATAGTACATGCATTTATTTCACATGTTTTACCTGCACCTCCTGCATTCCAATAGGTTTGTCATACTACTAAAACACAAACATCAGCAATTATTTATTTATTTTTATTTAAATTTTTCATTTTATTTAATTTCATTTTTTATTCCAATTGTTTTTATTTTCATAGATTTATTTTTTCTTTAATTTTTTTTCTTCATTTTTTTTTAATGTAATTCTACATTTTGCCTCCATCCATGATCCATCCACCCCTGACAGCAATATGTACACAGCAGCACAACACCATTCTTTTTATTTAATTTCTCCCTGGAACCCCTGCTTGCCATTGTAGGTACACTGCACACAGACCTGCATCATTCATTTTATTGAGTGATTATTCCATTTCCCCGGACCACCTTGACTGCATTAGGTGCACACTAGCCTTCATTTTTTGAGGATTATTCCATTCACCCATGCACCTCTCTGCCTGCCACAGGTGTCTCCTTTAGAATAGATGCACATAAAGCAAAGAGCTATATCTATACATTGTTTTAACCTGATTGGAAATGTAATGTTGTGTTATGGTTGTCTGTTTGAAAATGGTTGGATCTACTGTTGTTAATTATTACCTAAGTAACCAACCACACTAAGGTCCTCATTACAACCCTGGCGGTTGGTAAAACCGCCAACCAGCCTGTGGTAAAAAAAAAGTAATTATGACCACAGCAGAACCGACAGACAGACACTTTAACACACCAACTGCCACAGCGGTATCAACAAGCACCACGGCGGTAACCGCCAACAGCCAGGTAGAAGACAATGTACTGCCCACTGTATTAAGACAGGCCTATCTGCCATCTTTTCTGGGGTGGTACCAACGACATCAAAAGCACGGCGGAAACAGAACACAGAAGTCAAGGGACTCACCTAGGAGACTCAGGGAACAACATCACGCTATGGAGCCCAAGATGCACATTTTACCGATGCTCGTCTACCTTTTCCTGCATTATGAACATCAACACCACCGAAGAAGACCATGGTGAGTACTGCCCTCTAGCACACAAGGGGGGGGGGGAAAGAGAGTGACACACACAAGCAGCACCCCCACCCCAAACAGCATACACACAACCAGATGCAGTAACATTACATATACATCCCTTACCTCTCAGGAGTGATGCAAGGACAAAAAGATTGGAAGAAAGTGAGTGTAATAGGATAAAATAACATCAATAAGTGCATTAAAATACAAACGTATATACATATTTACAAATGGAGGGACACTGCCCAGTCGTCAATGTCCGTGGGCCACAGGGCCACATCACATAGGCCCAGGCCCCACCTCACTCCTGCAAGAACATGGAGAGAACACTGCAGGGGAGTCAGGATGAAAACACACAGGCACCTCAGGGGGACAGGGAATGGGGGGGCACCTCATCCGGCAGATAGTACAATGCCACTGGTCCTGGAGGGGGATACCTTCCCTGTGGGCTGTCCTGGGGAGTACAAGGCTACAGTCTCTCAAGTGGGTGGTCTGCCCACTGTTTGGTCCTGGGGAGTTCAAGGCCACAGTGTCTCTAGTGGATGGCCTCTTCCACTGGTTCTGGAGGGGGCATTGTGCCCAGTGTGCTTCATCCTGGGAAAGATGGGGTGAGTGGATGGCTTCTTCCACTGGTTCTGGAGGGGGCCTTGTGCCCAGTGTGCTTCATCCTGGGAAGGATTGGTTGAGTGGATGGCTTCTTCTACTGGTTCTGGAGGGAGCCTTGTGCCCAGTGTGCTTCATCCTGGGAAGGATCGAGTGAGTGGATGGCTTCTGCCACTGGTTCTGGAGGGGGCCTTGTGCCCTGTGATGCAGATCTTGGGGAGTACAAGGTCACAGTCTCTCACCTGGGTGTCACACCTACAGGATTTACAGGGTCCAGGACGCACTACAGCCCATGGAGGAAGGACTACACACTGCCTGCCGGTGGTGACATTTTCTCATTGGTGGCAGTGGCGGGGCTCGTGACGGGGCTGGCAGTGGTGGGAGTAGGCTCCAGCCCTTTCCCTGCAGCCTCGGACAGCTGCCCCCTAGGGCTGCTGCTGCTGGCAGTAGTGCTGGTGGTGGTGCTGGTGGCGGTGCTGGCAGTGGTGGGGGGAGGAGCCAGCCCATCCCCTGCAGCCTCAGATGGCTGCCCACAGGGGCTACTGCTGCTGGCAGTGAGGCTGGTGGCAGTGCTGGTTATGGTGGGGGAGGCTCCAGCCCATCCCCTGCAGCCTCGTACAGCTGCCCACTGGGGCTGTTGCTGCTGGCAGTGGTGCTGGTGGAGGTGCTGGTGATGGTGCTGGCTGTGGTCGGGGAGGTTCTATCCCTTCCCCTGCAGCCTCGGATGGCTGAACCGCCGGGGTTGCTGGTGGAGGCTCTGAATGAGTCCCAGCACCAGGCCTCCTGTCCTTTCTGCCTTGCCCTTTCGCAGCTGGTGGAGCCTCCTTTCCCTTCCCTTTCCCAGCTGGTGGTGCATCCTTGCCCTTCCTTGATGCACCTGGTGCAGGCACCCTGTCAGTGCTGCTGGCTGGTCCCCAGGATCCTCTCCCACCTGCAGTAGCTGTCGACACTACTGTGGCTGTGGACTGGGTGGCTGAGGTGCTTGTCTGGGTTCTAACCATGCTGGCCCGACGTAAAGGACGGGGAGGGGGGGGAAGGAAGAGGTCAATGGTGGAGAGGAAAAGCTTATTAGGGACTTTGGGGCGAGAAGAGGGTAAAGGTTTGGGAGTGGAGGACGGGGAAGTGGCTGTAGAAGGTGTCTGTCTGATGTGTTAGGGTGCAGGTGCAGGTTCATGGGTTGGATGCTGTTGTGAGTGGGTTGGCTGTTGGGTGTCTGAGTGCTTGCACTTGTGTACTTTGGGAGGAGGGGGCACAGACACAGTGGGAGAGGACAGAGGGGACGTGTGCATGGATGTGGGGGTGGTGACTGCCAGTGAGGGGTGTGTAGTGATAGGTGTGCTGGTGATGGTGGTAGTAGATGAGGATGTAGTGCATGCAGGTGTGAGTTTAGATGCTACTCGGAGGGAGGTGGACGAAGAGGAGGAGGGGGAAACAGTGGAGGCAGTGGATGTTGGTATGTCTGCATCTGGATGGTGTTTGTGTGAGTGCCTGTGGGATGATGTGTGGTGCTTGTGTTTGACTAAGCCACTCCTGTGTGTTGTCCTGGGTGCATGCTGGTCTGCCTGTGTGCTTGGGATAGGTGGGGTTGAGAGGAATGAGACTGGGTAGAGGAAGTTGGAGGGGGGAGGCTAGAAATGGGACATTGGCTGCCATCAGAGAGGAGGCCAGAGCCTGGATTGATCTCTGTTGGGCCACCATGCCAGAGTGAATGCCCATCAAGAAATGCATTTGTTTGTTGCAAATGGGCTGCTAGCCCCTGGATGGCATTCACAATGGTTGACTGCCCAACAGAAATGGACCGCAGGAGGTCAATAGCCTCCTCACTCAGGGCAGTAGGGCTAACTGGGGCAGGGCCTGAGGTGCCTGGGGAGAAGGAGATGCCCACCCTCCTGGCTGAGCGGGCACGGGAAACACATTGATGTGCTGCTAGGTGGGCGGTGCTGGTACGGTTGGTGGCAGCTGTACCTGTAGTTGGGGTGGCCACAGAGGGGTCCGCCACCACCAGGGAGCTTCCATCGGAGGAGGTACCACTGTCTGAACTGTCCCCTCCTGTCTCCGCTGTGGTGCTCCACTTGCCCTCCGTCCCACTGGTGCCCTCACCCTCGGTGGATTCAGCTTCAAGGGCAATGTTGGTTGCAGCTCCCTCTGACGCTAGTGCCTCTGCTCCTCCGCCAGATGATGCTAATGCACAGAAGGACAGGGTGACAAAACAAAAAGGGGGGGCATGACAAAGGATACACTTGGTCAATGGCTGCTCCAACACCACTGTTGGCGTACACAACACACACACACACAGGGAACAGCCCTATGCATTAGGCAATCCACTACCAGCCACAATGTCACCAGGACATGGACAGTAATACCTAATGCCAATATCAGCATACCTGAGACCCACAGACCCCTGCCCGTTAGTGGATGCCTACTAGCTTGGTTGGAGGTGGTTCACATCATACCCTGCCCAACATGGGACCTACCCTGCAATGTCTGGCCTGGCCTAGGGCCACCCACAGGCCACATCCCCCACCCAGAGACCACCCCACCAAGCGCAAGTGGTATATTGGGAAACTGTACTCACCCCCTTGTGGCGGCTGTGATGCCCTCAAGCGCCCATCCAGCTCTGGATAAGCCACCACCAGTGTGCGGGCCATCAGGGGGTCAGGGTTCGACGGGCACCCCTCCTCGCTGGGAGGCCATCCCCAGCTGGGCCTCCGCCGTCTTCCTTGCTCAGCTTCTCAGGTCCTCCCACTGTTTGTGACAATGGGTGTTCCGCCGGCCATAGACCCCCAGAGTCCGCATGTCCTTGGTGATGGCATGCCATATACCCTTTTTCTGATGGGTGTTGACCTGCAGATACACATAGAAAAAGGTATCAGTATCCACCAGACTCTCCAACTCCACAGTGGTGAAGGCAGGGGCCCTTTCCCCAGTGACACAAGCCATGGTTGGTTCCAGACACAGGTCACAGTGCACTTTCAGTGTAGGTCCTCTCCTGTTGAAGGTCAGGTAGCAAGTGAGTGAACAGATAGAAAATGGCAGTCACGTCTGCGGCAGTGCGTACCGTCACTGCCGGCGTACATCACCATTGGCCACTGTAACCCATTGGGCCCAATGTCAACCAATGTGGAATTTCGCGGCGGTACTCGACCGCCTCCCGCAACGGCGCACAACGTCAGCTGAATTACCTAATTTCCACATGTCCCCCTATTCAGGACAGGCAGACGCCATTTAAGGGGGGACAGTCCATGACACCGAACTGCGTCACAGTACACATATGCACCATTTGGGCCTATACAACAATGTACTGTTACAGTCACAACATGCAATGCAGTGTATGTTTGGAAATGTGGAATACTGACCAGCTGTTCACCGTTTTTCCCCCTAGATTACAACCGCTGCAGATGAATAGGAGATGGAGACCTCATGGTCCCCTCATGTACAGACCCCTGGTGGACTTGGCAACTATGGAGGACAGGCATATCATCCTCATCTATAGACATGAGAGGGCCACAATCACAGAGTTGTGTGCCCAACTGGAGCCTGACCTGATATCTGCTATCCGTCAGCCCACCGGGATACCCCTCTTGTGCAAGTCCTATCAGTGCTCCATTTCATTGCAACTGGCTCCTTCAAATTGATAGTGGGCTTGGCAGCAGGAATGTCACAGACAATGTTCTCTATAGTGTTGACCAGAGTGTTGTTTGCCCTGATAAAACACATGTGCAGCTACATTGTATTCCCCCAGGTGGACAATTTGGCCACAGTTAAAGCTGACTTCTATGCGATGGGACAAATCCCCAACATAACTGGGGCTACTGATGGTACACATATTGCATTAGTCCCCCCCCCTGGAGAAATGAACAGGTATTCAGGAATAGAATGAGCTTTCGCTCAATGAATGTGCAGATAGTGTGCCTGGCGGACCAGTACAGCTCCCATGTCAAAGCAAAGTATCCTGGATCTGTGCATGATGTCTTTATCCTGCAGAATAGCAGCATCCCATATGTGATGGCTCAACTCCAGAGGCACTGTGTGTGGCTAATAGGTGAGCCCTGGTTCCCACCCAGTGGATGTTGGTGTATGGGTTTAGTGTGGGCCCTAAGGGTGAGTGTGTGGCTAACAGTTGTCCCTCGATATTTGCATGTGACTCTGTTTACCCCAACCTCTCATGGCTACTGACCCCAGTGAGGAATGCCAAGACAAGGGCAGAGGAACGTTACAATGAGGCACATGGACGGACAAGAAGGATTATCGAAAGGACCTTTGACCACCTGAAGGCCAGGTTTTGTTGCCTCCATCTAACTGATGGATCCCTGTACTACTCACCCAAGAAGGTCTGCAAGATCATCATGGCATGCTGCATGTTGCATAACCTTGCCTTGAGACGCCATGAGCCTTTTCTGCAGGAGGATGAGGCTGGAGATGGCCATGTACGCACACAAAATATTAGCAGGAAAGGGACAAATTCAAATAATTATGCAGAACCAATAGTGACTCTTGGTTCAAAAAGGGTAAAACTATTTCCCTTATTTATTTCATTTAATCATACGCAGCAGCAACAGAGTCACAGGACAAATGCCTATCTATAAACTAATGACACTAAGGTGAACCTATATACAGTAATATATACACATATACATAAATAGAAAGCTTATGAAACAAACAATACATACACTATCTAAAACCAAGTGCCCTACTCCAACATTTAGTAAGATAGTCACAACAAAACAGTGAACGTAGTGATCACAAATCACATGGTGACCAAGGGTCTTGCACCCAGCTGTATGCTACCTCAAATTTTTTTTGGAGAAAGGTAGTAAGTAGTGCTATGCAACTTATTGGAAATCAATTAACTTTTTCAGACTCCTTGGACCCATTCAAAATATGTCGACGCGTTTCGGCCTAACAACTCAAGGCCTCATCAGGACTGTCGGAGAACGCTGGCATCACTCTTTCCATCTGTGAAGCAAGTATCCAAACTACGATACTCAGTTACCGAGTGCTATTTACTTGTGCCACTCGTTTTAAATACCAGCAACTGAATGTTATTTACGGAATGTTTTCCTGTATTATGCCGGTCAGCACTAGTGAGCGATCTCTGTATCACGCTGCTCAAACTCTCTTGTGTGAGCCAGAGGATGAGGATGAGGACAACAGAACAGCAATAATATGACAATACTTCCAGTGACACACAGGTAAGATACTGTAACTTCTCTTTCCATTGACAGTTTTGTGTTTGACATTGTACTTGGCAGGCAGATTCTCCCAATGCTAAGGACACTTACTGTATCCTTTGGCATCTCTATTTTCAGATATCTGTGCCCCACTCTGGCTCCTGGTGCGTTAACTGCAGCCTACTACAGGTCATTCCTATGTATACATTCCTGTATAGTTGTGTTGCAGTGTTTAAAGCTTGTTAAACAAATACATAGTTCAATCATTTGACAGATTCCATACCTGTATTTTTTAAATGGTGTTTATTTAAGTGCCAATAAGTAGAGGGGGATGTGCAATGGGCTGGGGTGATGGTCGAGGAAACTCCAGGATAGAGTCCAGTCTATGTGGATCACAGGTTCATTGTCCAAGGGGGCATAGGATGTGGAGCAATGGCAGTTCAAGGTGGACAGGGTGACAGGGTGACAGAGTGGGACACAAGGGTGACAATCAGGAGAGTCGATTTTCCTGGCGGGGGTCTTGGCAATAGTCTCTGGCTTCTGCCTGGATCGCAGGGACCATTTGCGGGGTGGTTCTCCTTCTGCAGGGGTGGGGTGCTGGTGGCCTGTTGGTCCTGTGGTGTGGCCTCCTGTCCACTAGCGGCAGCGGAGGTAGAGGGCTGTTCATCGGTGTGGCTAGTGTCAGGGGCCAGGTGGTGTGCCACTGCCTCCCTCATGGTGTTGGCCATGTCTTCCAGCACCCCTGCAATGGTGACCAAGGTGGTGTTGATGTCCTTCAGGACCTCCCTGATCCCCAGATACTGTCCCTCCTGCATCCGCTGGGTCTCCTGCAACTTGCCCAGTATCTGGCCCATCGTCTCCTGGGAATGGTGGAATGCTCCCAGGATCCCTGCAAGTGCCTCCTGGAGAGTTGGTTCCCTGGGCCTGTCCTCGCCCTGTTGCACAGCAGTCCTCCCAGCTTCCCTGTTGTCCTGTGCCTCTGTCCCCTGAACCGTCTGCCACTGACCCCAGGTCCGTGATTGTCCTGTGTTTGTGAGGTGTCCTGGGGTCCCTGTAGTGGTGGACACACTGCTGATTGATGTGTCCTGGGGACAGAGGTATGGGCCTGATTGGTGGGTGCTGTGCTGGTGGGGAGGCTCTGTGGTGGTATGGGACTGTGCCTGGGTAACCAACTGTCCGGAAGTCCCTGATGGTCCAGGTTGGTCATCCAGATCCAAGCGTGCAGAGCTGCTGTCATCACTGTGGTCCTCTTCTGTGGGGGACTGGATGTTGCTGGCACCTCCTCTCCGGTAACGTTGGGCAGGGGATCTGTGGGGATGTAAATGCAGTGTTATTGTTTCTGCGTGCGACATCTTGTGCATGGGTTTGTTGGCCTCTAGGGTTGTGATTTCCATGGCAGCTTTGCCTTGTGTGAGTTGTCATTTGGTGGGCTAGGCGATTGTCTCTAGTGTGCACGCTTTAGTGATGGGTTTCCATGCAGGTCTGTGTTGGGGGTCCATTCATTGGTGTTACGTGCAGGGCTTGGTATTGGGATAGGTGGGTTGTGATGGTGGGGTGTATGTGAGGTGGTGGAGTGATGGGGTGAGGGTACGGGTGAGAGTTTGTGATGGCATGCAGGTGGCGGGGTCATAGTAATAGCTATTTTACTTATCAGAGTCCAGTCCTCCTGCTACTCCTGCCAGGCCCTCAGGATGCATGATTGCCAAGACTTGTTTCTCCCATGTTGTTAGTTGTGGGGGAGGAGGTGGGGGTCCACCGCCAGTCCTCTGTACTGCTATTTGGTGTCTTGCTACCACAGAATGCACCTTCCCCTATAGGTCGTTCCACCTCTACCTGGTATCATCCCTAGTTCTGGGAGCTATCCCACGGCGTTGACCCTGGCCACGATTCTCCGACATAGCTCCATCTTCCTAGCGATGGATGTCTGCTGCACCTGTGATCCCAATAGCTATGGCTCTACCCGGATGATTTCCTCCACCATGATTCTTAGCTCCTCCTCTGAGAACCTGGCGTGTCTTTGTGGTGCCATGGGTGTAGTGTGAGTGGTGTGTGTGAGGGTGTGTGGTGTGATGTGCTGGGGTGTGTGGATGGTATATGGGTGATGGTATTATGTGGCTCTGTGGGTGCTCTTGGTCCACCCCTCTCAGTTGGCAATTTTTTGGGGTTGTAAAGGGTTGTGGGTTCTGTGTGTGTGTGTGTGTTTTATAGTGGTGTGGGTGTGGTGTGTGTATGTGTGTCAGGTGTGTGTAGTTTGAATTGTCCAATGTAGTGTTGTTTTGTATGTGCAGTGATTCGTGGGTCATAATGTGATGGGCATAGATCTGTTGGCGTAATGGTGTGAGCTTTGGAACCGCCAGTTTATCACTGGCCTTTGGGCTGGCGGACTTGTGTGCGTGGCTGTATAGTGACGGATTGCTATATGTGTGTCATAATATGGGTAGTGGTATTCCACCGCACCAGCGGTATGTTGGTGGCAGTCAGCATGGCGGTAAGCGGAACTTACCGCCAATGTTATAATGATGGCCTAAATTATATTGTATTTGAATGTAATAACTCAACCTGCAGCAATGCGATCTTTCACTAAATGTTTTCCCTACTTGCTTGCTTTTAGGTGCACAAGAGAAGAGAAATCACCATCAGTACTGCCAGACAGAGGGCATGTCCAAAACACATGGCCATACAACACATGTCAGTCCTCCAATCTCTTCAGCTTGTGCAGCTTAGTGCCAGTGCCGACTGACAGCTTTAAGACGGACCCAAAAAAGTGCTGCCAAGACAGTGGCCAGTGAGGAAAAGCAGCTTTCCACTTCTGGTGCGCCGACCATCATAACCTTTTTCTGGAGAACTAAACCTGCTGTACTGCCTCCAAGGAGGGACCTGGATCACCACTCCTGTATCAATGGCACCACCCTAACTTAAGCCTAAACCCATGTCTGCCAGTGAGGCAGCCACTGTTTTCATGGTGATGACGATGAACAGTGACATTGAATTGGATTTTTCCCTTTCGTAAAGTAATACCCAATCATTTCAAGAAACAGAGTTGAATTTGTTGCCATGGACAATGGCAGTAATGTAGTCAAGGCCTTGTGTTGTGCGCATTGCATTAACCTGGTTGTGAAGAACTTTCTCAAAAAAATTGGAGATAGTCAGCAACATACTGCCCACATGCAGAAGGCTCTGCACTCATTTCATCCATTTTTTTAAAGCCTGGAAACAAATATAAGTTGGAACCATGAATGCTGGAACCACGCATGCCTAAACAATGTGGTCGGAACAACAACCACGTTGGTGCCACCAATGCCTTTACCACAAATGCCTTTACAACATTTTTTTGTTGTAAAGGCATTCCTGGTAAAGGCATGCGCGAAACGGCATGAGGGTTCCAGCATGCAACCCCACCCCTAAAACAGTCATACCTCAACCTCCATTCCTAAAAACAATTCCCTGTACCCCACTACTCTGGCCCCCATCCCTAAAACCTAAACTAACCTCCACCTAAAACTACCACGACCCTCCATCCCCAAAAAACTACAAATCCCCGACCTCCCTCCCCACCCCTAAAACTATTGCAACCCCCACGCCAAAACCTAAACTACCCCGACCCCCCACCCCGCCCCTAAAAACAAAAACTCCCTCAAACCTGCCCCTAAAACTACCCTGATCTACCAACCCCCCTAAAATCTAAACTACACCGAACCCCCAACCCTGCCCCGAAAAGTACCCCTAAAAACTAAAAATACCCCGACCCACCACTCTACCCCTAAAAACTAAAAATACCCCAAACCCACCCCTAACACTACCGCGACCTCCCACCCCCATAAAACCTATACTTACCCAAACCCCCACCCCTGCCCTTAAAAACTCAAAATACTCTGACCCCTGCCCCTAAAACTGCTGTGACCCCTACCCCTTACAACCTAATCTACTCCACCCCTAAAAACTAAAAACACCCTGACCCCCACCCCGCCCCTAAAACAGCCACAGACCCACTTACCTGACCTCATCCGTGCATTGTTCAGCACATGCATGGTTAAGGAACAGAAGGACGTAGTTGTGGTTAACAAAAGCGTTGTTACGCTTTCGTTGTTCACAACTTTGTTCTTTCGGAGTTGTGGTTCGGGATGTTTCCCCCTGGAAGCAGATGAGGATTATTCAAGGTGCTAATACAGTGTCAGTTAAAGCCCTCATACAGGAGGTGCCAATATGTTGGAGCTTGACCTGTTAAATGTTGCAAAGTCTGTTTGAGCAGTACAGATGAATGTATGATGGAACAACTAATGCGAGAACCACGCATGCCTGAAAAACACGGTCGGAATAACAACCACGTTGTTTCCACGCATGCCTTTACCATGCATGCCTTTACAAGGCATGTGTGAAACAGCATGCTTGTATCTAGCATGCCACCCCCCGCCCCCCCTAAAAAAATAACTACCCGACCTCCTAAAAACACAGCTATCCCGACCCTCCCTCCTGCCCTAAAAACACCAGTGCCCGCCTCCCCAACCCGCCTTAAAAACATAAGAACCCCGACCCCCTCACCCGCCCAAAAAGCACAAGTACCCTGAACCTCCCACCCACCCTAAAAACATAACTACCCAACCCCCACTACCTGCCCTAAAGAACATCATGACTACCCGCCCTCCGCTCTTAAAAATAACTACCCCACACCCATCTGCCCCAAAACACTACTCTCTCCCACCCCACCCTAAAAACACTACTACTGGAACCCCCACCTGCCCTAAAAAACCCGACCCCACCCTAAAACACAGCTACCCGACCCACCCTAAAAACACTACTACCCGACCCCCCCACCTGCTCTAAAACATACCTATCCAACCTCCACCCTAAAACATCCTGACCCCAACCACCCACCCTAAAAACACAACTAACCGACCCACCCAAAAAACATAACTATCCTACCTCCTACCTTTCCTGAAAACACAACTACCTTGCCCCCACCCACCCTAAAAACACAAATACCCTGATCCCACACACCAGCTGTAAAAACACTACTACCCCAAAACCCCAACCGCCCTAAAAACATAACTACACCGACCACCCCACCCACCCTGAAAACATAACTACCCTGCCGTGCTCTAAAAGCACAAGTACCCCGACCCCCTACCACCCGCCCCTTAAAAAAAACTGGTACCACCCACCCTAAAAACATAACTACACAACCCCACACAAAAAAACACAACTACCCCACCCCCACCCACCCTAAAAATACTACTACCCCAACCGCCCTCACCCCCCTAAAAACATAACTACCCCAACCACTCAACAACCCCAAAAACATAACTACCCTGACCCCCTACCCACCCTAAAAACATAACTAACCGACCCCTACCCTAAAAACACAACTACTCTGACCCCCCACCACTTGCCCTAAAAATGCAACTAACCTACTCCCCCACCCGCCCTAAAAACATAACTATCCCGCCTGCCCATATGCCCTGAAAACACAACTACCCACCGCCCTAAAAACACAAGTACCCTGACCCCACACTACCCGCTCTAAAAACACTACTACCCCAACCCCCCACCTGCCCTAAAAACATAACTACCCTGACCCCCCACCCACCCTAAAAATATAACTACCCTGCCCCTGCCCTAAAAACAGAAGTACCCCGCCCTAAAAACATAACTACCTTGAACCCCCACCCACCCTAAAAACATAACTTACCGACCCCCACCCTAAAAACACTACTACCCTGACTGCCCACCACTCGCCCTAAAACACAACTAACCGACCCCCCACCTGCCCTAAAACAAAACTATCCCACCACCGACCAGCCCCACCAGCCCTGAAAAACACATCTACCCACCTTCTACCCACCCTAAAAACACAAATACCTTGACCCCACACCACCTGCCCTAAAAACACTACTACCACAACCCCCACCCACCCTAAAAACACTACTACCCCAACCCAGACTCGCCCTAAAAACATAACTTCCCCAACTCCCCCACCCATCCTAAAAACATAACTACCCTGCCCCTGCCCTAAATGAGTACCTCGACCCCCCACCAACCGCCCTAAAAACACTACTACCCCAACCCCCCCACCCGCCCTAAAAAACATAACTACCCCACCCCTTAAAAAAATATCCCAACTACCCCAACCCTGTCCCAGCCCCACTTACCTGACTGCATCTTCTCCCAATGCACTCTCCCTTTTTCTCTGCCTTAACCACGCATGTGCATTGTTCAGCACATGCGTGGTTAAGGCAGAGAAAAAGCCTAGAGTTGTTCCGGCAAGAGTCATTCCACTTGCGATGTAAACAAAAGCGTTGTTTCGGACTTGTTGTTCTGGACGTTTCCCAGTACAGATAGATCAATGACTATGTCATCCTAAAGAGGAGTTTGCAATTGGGAAAAGTATGACCATGGATGCTGACAAACGGTGTCTAGTCAAATACCTGATATAGATGCTACTCCCTTTTAATGTTTTCACGTGGGACGTTAGTAAGGAGGACAGTATGCTCGACCAAGCTATCCCATTGTTGCATCTGCTACAGGACCAGTAAAAAAAAGGTTTCTGAAAGGTTCACTCTTGCAGGTGTGAACAAAAATACAGAAGTGCAAGCCTCAGTTGAGAGCCTAATCCTTCCCTTAGCTGTTAATACAAGGTTCCAAAATGGCATAATGCTGTCCAGAGAGTACATCAGTGCCACTCTACTTGATGCACGGTAAAAAAAAATCAGATTACTTTCATTCCTTTTTTATGTAAGGGAGGTTTCAAAATACAAGAGGTGGATTGTTCAGCAAGCCGGAGACCTGGAAGAAGAATCACTGGAAATTAGGTTCCCACTCTGAAGTTCTGGGGTACCACCTTCAACTTCCAGAGGGGGCAGTCTTGTCTCACAGAAGCTAATACCAGCAACAAGAACACCTGCAACAACCACAACAACAGGAACCAAAGAATTGACCCCAACCTCTGCATTGGCTTGGTTTCAAGTGGCAAGTAGTAAGTCTAGTGTAGAGGCAAAAGCAAAAGAGGTCAAGCAAATGACAACACCAATGACCATTCAGAAGAGGTTCCAGGAGTATCTGGATGACCCAATGGAACAAATCCCATTGGTGTATTGGTATTGGAAGATGCGTTAATGACCAGAGCTGAGCATGCTGACAAAAAGTATTTGGTTTCTCCAGTAGCCAGTGTGGTCTGCGAGAATGTGTCAGTGCTGCTGGTGCAGTTGTCACAGTGAGAAGGGCCAGTCTCTCTCCTCAAAACATGGAGTGATTGACCATGATCAAAAAGAACAATCATTTCATACCACATAATTACACTGTTCCTGAAACAGCACAGGAGGAGGACGGGGATGATTGGTCAGAAGTGGGTTAGCTGACCAACTTCTGCGGGAACTGCCTGAGTTTGATGCAATCTCTACTTCCCTGACTGAGTATGCCACCATAGTACTTTTTAATTATTGACTGTTGAACTTCTTTCCTTGCCAAATCAAAGATATACCTAGTGAATCATTATGTTTGCCCCACCTTTTTTGGGTGGAATGGAGTTGAACCTGTGTGCAGTGACGAAACCTCTCCTTTTCTTTTAGGACATTGGAAGCAATACCTGCATCCCTCCCATGCCTATAATTTATTTGCATCACGTAGTAGGGCTGCCCCAGAAGATCATCAATTTATAAGACTACCAAACTCCAATGTGTTGCTTGCATCAAAGAAGAGATACAATTGTGTACCTACCACCATCCTTGGATTGGAAGAGGGAACTATTGCACCAAAGATTGATGATATATTATTGAGTGATTGTGAGTGATAACTTATGTGGTGGCAGAAAGTGACAGAGATTGTTCAACTGATTAGTAAACTTGATTTCGATGATTTTCAATGTTTGGGGACTAATGGGTGCTCATTTTTTTGGGAGGTTATTGGCCCTTTCAGACTTAGTGAAATGTACCTGCAGGGTCCACTCCTTTTGTCTGGTTCTTCAGAGACCAGTACAATCACTTTAGTTAACAAATACAAATCTACTACACAACAAAGTACTCTAAATCTGTTTCTCTACTTTTTCTTCAACAACAGTGCACTACCGAAATTATGACTATGCGGGGGTGTATTGTAATGGGAGAAAGAATAGGCGCTCTGGGTAATGAGGTGAATATCAAATAAGAACAAATCCTCTGACAGTGCACCCTTGAAGGACCCCACCCCTGAGCCCTAAATGTGTGCTAACGCACACCTTTAAATCATCAACCACAAGGGGCACTTGTTACAATAACATAATTTGTCAAAATTTGAAAACAAAGTACTCTGGAGTCAGTATTCTAGAAACAAAACAATACACTATGTATTTCTGGAAAAAATAAGATAAACTTAAATGCATATTTCAATATCCTAAAATTGAGTATCAATGTCCAAGTCCAATTCCATGAAGATTAAAGAAAACTGTCATGTATGTTGCTCCAATCTTATTACATGACCAAAAATCAAAGTCCACATTTCTTCAGTTGATATTCAGTGTGTCATCAATGCCGATTTCGATCTCACATCCAACCTAACAGCCAACACGTGTTTCGTCCGGGAATTTCCCAATGACCTCGTCAGGGCTGCAATTGTATAAATTCTTATTAGTTAAATCTAAATCCATCATCCTAGTCAAATGATGATATAAAGAAGCCCCCACCGATTCGCCAAGAGGTGGGATAGATAATTGTTAGAAATATTCAGACACATACGTCCTCACGTGTGTTAATGCCCCGTATTACAATATGATACACTATTTGCTCAAGAATTTTGTGCATCATGTTGATGATTAAATATGTGATATTAGTACACAAGCGTGAAATTGGTGAATTATATCCAGTGTAGAGATTCTAAATCTCACTATATCATATGCCTTCCTTATCATTAATTGTCCCATATGTAGAATGATACCTCTAATGTCCTAATATATATCAAAATAAGCCCAGAATCTTACCTAAAAGTACAAAATTCAATTTTTTAACGTAAATACTCCTTGTTAATATGCCCAATTAAATTCTGATAATCAAGCATGTCTGTCATGATGTTGGTATCTTCTGTTAAACAAGTTAAAAAAACAACGGCTAAGTAGCTTGCCATTCAAAACATCAAACTCTGACAATACTATAATCTCTGAGACCACATCCCATGGAAACCACAGAGCACTAGAATAATTTATGACACATATCTGAAAATAACTAAAACACTCACTTCCAATATGAGTATGCGGTGTATACTGTATTGCCAGCACAATCCAAAAATTTCTACTGCACACACAATTCTGCATGTATCTTTATACATCGTGTTTTTCTAATGTCTCACCCGATTATGAGCACAATTTAGAAATGCAAATATAGAATACCATATCAAAACATAGCCAAAACACACACTTTCAAATATACGTTGGCTTTAAACTGTATTATCGGCACCCACTAGAGTTTACTGTTACTCAAAGGATTCAACACTTCTCCCAACATTACCGCCTTTGCTACATGACTCACCCGAATTCCGAACGCGATCTCGGACCTCAAAATCATAAAGCTGCTTCCCGAACGCGAGTACCCGTCGGGCTCCTGGATTTCACTTCCGCCTTCAGCCGCGTCTGCACACCTAAATTATAATAGAAGGAAAGGACGCTTATCCCGTTCCCCAAGATCTCGAGCTACTATACTCAGTGATTCACCATAAATATAAAGAGAAAACCATACTACTGGTGGCCATCCTGGAATTAAAAGTGATGTGATATCACTATGGGGAGGCCCAACGAGAAAAATATACATTAGGTGTAAATATCAAGTGCTCGAAAAGGAAGATTATCCATAAGTCGTGGTTAGTATTAAGACAGAAAACAGTAGAGAATGTTAGTAAGTGATTGGAGAGAGACTCAAATGTAGATAAATACAACAAGTTAATTTAACATATCAAAATAATTTTATAGTGATATTCCACTATGATGATAAGTTCCGGAGTTTAGATTTCTGTATAGAAAGAAAATTAGGTTTTTACTCCACAAATTGGCATAATGATAATTATACCAAAATTATGGAAAACAGAAATTAAACCATGTATATCATGCGCACTAAACATATAATTTGACATTTATATACAGAACTTCACATTATAAACTACTTATACTTCCTTGTCATGTATCCATACAAAACAAGTATATATAAAAATAAGTACCACATACCAGATTTGACATGTCCACATAATGCTTATTAAGTCATCATAAACATATAGGGGGTTATTACAACCCTGGCGGTACAAGACCACCAGGGCTGAAATGACGGAAGCACCGCCAACAGGCTGGCGGTGCTTCCCTGGTCATTACGACTGCGGCGGAAGCGACGCGGTCGCACCGCCAGGGCCGGAGGTTTCCCGCCACAATGGCCCCGGCGGTAGTAATCCGCCAGGGCAGCGCTGCTAGCAGCGCTGCCCAGGGGATTACGAGTCCCCCTACCGCCAGCCTTTTCCTGGCGGTTTGAACTGCCAGCAAAAGGCTGGCAGTACGGAGAGTCGATGGGCCCCCTGACAGGGACCCATGCAGCTTTTCAGTGTCTGCTATGCAGACAGTAAAAAGCGCGACGGGTGCAACTGCACCCGTCGCACGGCCGCAACACCGCCGGCTCCATTTGGAACCGGTTCCTATGTTGCAGCCGAGATCCCTGCTGGGCCGGCGGGCGGAAACTAGGTTTCCGCCCGCCGGCCCAGCAGGGATCTCATAATGACCGCGGCGGGGTGCGGCCGCATTGGGGGCCACCTGGCGGTCAGATCTTGGCGGGCGGCTGTAGCTGCCCGCCAAGGTCATAAAGAGGGCCAATGTCTATAACAAACGTGTTTGGACCCATCTTATCAATACAGTCTCATCCTAGTGACCAAGAAAATATTCAAGTTTCTGTCCGTATTGAGACCTGTTTCAACCGCTCTCAATCGTTATATCCATAAGGCCTCTTTCCTCCTTAACGTCAACTCCCTGTTACCCCCCCTTGGATCAATTCTATATGGTCAATGCCAAAGAATTCAAAAGACTTGCGAGGTCCTTGCAATTCACAGGACATTATGGGGGTCATTCTGACCACGGCGGTCCTTGACCGCCGGGGCCGGGGTCGGCGGGAGCACCGCCAACAGGCTGGCGGTGCTCCCCAGGGTATTCTGACCGCGGTGGTTCAGCCGCGGCCAGAAAGGGAAAACCGGCGGTCTCCCGCCGGTTTTCCGCTGCCCTGTAGAATCCTCCATGGCGGCGCAGCTTGCTGCGCCGCCATGGGGATTTTGACCCCCATACCACCATCCTGTTCCTGGCGGCTTCGGCCGCCAGGAACAGGATGGCGGTATGGGGTGTCGTGGGGCCCCTGGGGGCCCCTGCAGTGCCCATGCCAATGGCATGGGCACTGCAGGGGACCCCGTAAGAGGGCCCCACCCTGAATTTCAGTGTCTGCTTAGCAGACACTGAAATTCGCGACGGGTGCTACTGCACCCGTCGCACATCCTCCACTCCGCCGCCTCCATTCGGAGCCGGCATCCTCATGGAGGGGTGTTTCCCACTGGGCTGGCGGGCGGCCTTTTGGCGGTCGCCCGCCAGCCCAGTGGGAAACCCAGAATACCCGCAGCGGTCTTTTGACGGCGCAGCGGTATTCTGGCGGTTCCATCCAGGCGGGCGGCTCCCGCCGCCCGCCGGGGTCAGAATGACCCCCTATATGTGCTACTAATGGGTATCTATAATCCTCATGTGCAAGTGCCCTCGCATGCTCTCCTATCGTTATTCTTAATGGACGGATTGTACTACCCAAATAATAGCGGTTACATTTGCACAACACCACATATACCACAAAGGAGGTGCCACAATTAATGTGTGTTCTGATCTTAAATACCTTGCCCAAATTGTCTGTGAATTCCATTATTTTTCGACTTGCCCATTTGCACAGTCCACAATGGCCATAATTATGAAAACCTGTTGTACGGTCAGAAAGCCAATCTTCCTTAGTGTAATTTGAGGGATAGCTCGGACTTAAAATGCATATCAGAGATTTACCTCTACGGTACGTAATTTCAGGTTTGGTGCCAATAATATCTTTTAAAGTATCATCTTGTGACAGAATATGCCAATGTTTTTGAATAAACTTGCGCAATAGTTTTGAGTTCTCCGTGTAATCTGTTACCAATCTGACTTTTTCTTGCTCTCTGTGATTGACATGTTCCTTGGGCTTCAATGTATATTCTCTGTGAATATTTTTAATTCTACGTTTTGCATTGCGAAGGCGGAAGTGATATCCAGGAGCCCGACGCGTACTCGCGTTCGGGAAGCAGCTTTATGATTTTAAGGTCCGAGATCGCATTCTGAATTCGGGTGAGTCATGTAGCAAAGGCGGTAATGTTGGGAGAAGTGTTGAATCCTTTGAGGAACAGTGCACTACTGGTCTATCTCTCACGAGTTGGGGCTGGGATGGAGTTACTCAGAGTCAGGAGGCGAATGGAAGAACTCGGAGCAGGACTACCTAAAACTCCAGAAGAAGGATATGATAGACTTCAAAGGGAAACCATGATAATGTTGATGCTGAGGCCTGTAACTCAGCTCTGTGGACTGTAGAAAGGTGTGTTGATTTGGCAAATTCTTCTGAGTGTGTGTGCAGCACTGCTGGCTCAAATTTGAACCTCCTATGTTTTTCCTCTTACTCTGAGTCTTCATGGTACACTCACCATGAAGCTTACCTTCCTTCTGACCTTCTCTTTGACTCTACAGTCCAGTTTCTGTTTTACAATCTGCAGGCCTTCTCCTCTCCTGCAACGAAAGGTGAAAGTTCATCACTCCTACTTACCTACCGGACCGGTTCAGCCAGGCACCAAAGAGTGACAGACATTCTAAGAAGAACCCAGATGCACCACCTAATTTCACAATACAATAGGATTTTTTATGAACAAGAATTTTTTAGATCTGTGTGGATTCACCTCGCTCCTCCATAATTTGTATTCTTCAAATGTAGATGACAGAATATTTAGATACATACAATCTTGGGTCTCTGGGGGTGAAGGACTGTTATCATACTAATTCCTTCATGTTCTCCCACTACAGATAGATGATGGTGTGCTGATCATCGCCCTGATGAATATTTTGTGTAATGTTTGTCTTTGTCACTCCATTCCCCAAATCTGACTTACCATCCAGTCATCAAACCCCTAACCCTCTTACACCCGGGCTGTGTGAATTATTGAGATGTGACTTAATTGTATACCATTAATAGATCACACGCTTAGTTAAGTGGATGTTGTGAAAGCGTCACCAATTCACTGCAGGATCTTCTATTACCTGAGCAATAGCCCAAACTGGACCCATTTGTCCACCCTTGCATCGTTCATAAACATCACCATTCAGTCCTTGTGTTGTGTTGCATAAACGCTTAACCTTGTCCACTCCTGACTCTGAGTCCACTTCTCTTGACTCGAGGATTTTGTGAGCTTAGTTCCAATTAAATGCTACCTTCCCCAGTGCTCAGAAGAAGTCACTTTTGCTAGTTTCTCTTATCATATCAGGTCTTCTTTGTTGTCTCATGGTGGTAGTATGGTGTCAGTCTTTCCTAATTTATGATATAAATAATGTAACCCACCAATTCAGTGTTTTCTTTCAATCTAGGTGCATGTGAAGGATAATCCTTTGATTATTCATAAGTTGAAGTTCACCTAGTTGGGAGTGGAACATTGCTTGTGATGTCTTCCCTGGTAGTACGCTAGACTGATAATACCACTACCACCATGAGATGGCAACTTGGGAAGCCCCGCAGTAAGAACACATAGAGAGGTAGCAGCCCTCACTTCTTCTATGCAGGTAAGAGAACTATGGAGTGAAGTAAACTAGTTTAGTTAGTAACTAATTTCCACTGAAGATGTGTGTTTCTAGGTTGTTGTAGGCAATTTTGGCAATGACAATCCCCTCCAGTGGTCAATATAGCTACAGAGAGAAGTAGAACAAGGGTATAACTAACTAATATACAGTTTTAATCAGGTTTAAAATATAGGCTACACTAAAAGACAGCAGTGCAAAGTAAAACATCAAAATAAAGATTTAAGGCATAAATAAAGTAAATAAAATATTCTCCTTTTAGTTTTTTTATAATTATAAAAACCACCTTTCCACCCACAACAGGACTAACTCTCTCCTGTACAAATCACCCGATCACCCGTCCCCAACCAATGTCCAAAGAAAACTTAAGTGTGCAAACTAGTACAAACTTTGGTCAAGCATTTTTTTATTTTTTTGGAAGGCTGGGACAAAACTTAGGAAAGAATAAAGGACTGAAGTACTAGGAGATGACTGAGTCGGCACTTAGAGGGAAGGGAAACACACCTTGTTTTCAGTTTGCAATGCATTGAACGCTTTGTAAATGCTGCATTAACTGAAGCAGGTGCACATTGCACAGGCAACACTATTATACTGCTGAACTGAACCATGCTGCAGTTAGGTCATAGCATGGGTTGCTATTGCCATGGGCAGGGTGGTGATGAATGGTGATGGGTGGAAGGATACATATCTACCTTGCTTAACAAATAAAGTGAGTTAAGGGAGTGCGTAGGCCATTAGAATACCCCCACGTTGAACCAAAGCTTTGATAACCAAGCATAGCAAGCGAAGTATGTGAACACATTCCTCTCCAGAAGAGGTCCCTTATATCTTCATCCAAGCTGTTACCCATTCATCCTTTCATTCTTCTATTCACTCTTTAATACCCACCATTTAAGCTTTGCATTCTTTCATGTAGTCTTTTAATATTCCAATCCATCCACATAGTCACCCAAATATCCATCTTTTACCTATTAACTCTTTCACACATCCATCTATTTATTCATGCATTGTTTCCCATCCACTCATCCTTTAACCTACCCGAGCATCCTTTTACCCATCCACCCTTCACTCACTTAGGCACCCTTTCACCCAAATGCCTTTTCATCCATCCTCCACCCTCCCAGGCATCTCTTCTCAACCACCTATGCATCCTTTCACTCAGCCATATATCCTTTTACTCATATACCATTTCACCCATCCTTTCTTTTAACCGTTTCAGCCTTTTCTACCCTTTCCATCAACCCATCATTTGTAGCATTCATTATGAAGTTTTGTCTGCTGAGTTGCAGATAGAAGAGGCCATTAGGAACTCAACCCCTGCTGTAGCTGATAAAGTGGGGGTTCACAAGCAACACCCTTGCAGTGAGTATGCTAGTAATTGTCAAAAAGCAAGCAATGTGACTTACCAATGCCTGTCCCTGCTGCCACTGGTTCTCCCCATCCAACCACTGCCACATCTGGCACACTGGTGCTGCCGCTGACCCAGGCACTAGGGGTCGGTGTGACTAGAATTTTTTTTACACATTTTAGATGCCAGATATGCCTACCCTTGTTAATTTTTAGGTACAAAGTCAGCAAAAAACAACTGTAATAGTTCACTACAGTTCTATCTTCTTTTATCATTCACTTTAGGAACTTTGTTGGTTAACTATGTTAGAAAAGCCAGGAATGTCTGTCAAGCCAGCCGCAAACATTTTGTAATGGAAGGGCAGAGCTAAGTCACTGAAGCACAATGAAAAGGTGGAATAATTTGTCAATCAAGGACATATAGTGAGGTCTTGGTTGGCATATCCAAAGGGACCATCCTCATACTACTTTCCAGCCATGCTGCACCATCATCAAAACCACTGGTATGTTATACTACTGTTTAAATAAATAGTAATACATACAAAACAACATTGGAGGGGGTACCAGTCCACAAGATACATAAGGGGAGAGGGGAAGCTTACTAACAAAGCAGAAGAAAGCTACAGGCTAGAACAGACATAAGGCAATCAGAAACATGAAATATAGAAAAAAGAGGATAATGCAGGAATAACAAGAATTTACCAAACCTGAGATAGAAGAAAGATGGGTAGGAAAAAAGAATGGTGACAGGCGTAGTAAAAAAATGAAAAATTATAAAGGGGGGGTAAAAGTTTGGTAAATAATATTAATATAACAGGAGAACCTACTGGGGCCAGCAGGTCCACCAGCTTCCACACTAGTGGTGGCAGCCACATCTCCATGAACCCCGACCTCTTCTTGCCTTTAGAGCTGAGGTAAGAAATAAAGAAGATACAAAAATATATTCATGGTACAGTTAATCTCACAAAAAAATACTTTGACAGGCAAAGGAAAATGCAGGGATATTGTATTTCTCTAAATTAGATTGCCTATAGTACTAGTATTGAGTTGACCTATTCTTAATTTCCAAAACGTAAGCCCTATTCCAAATTCCCTAAACTATGTTTGAAACTATTAATGCATTGCAACAAATGCTCTTTGCTTCTCAACCACCTCTGATGGGATAATATCGCCTCCCTTTTCAATCCATAAGTGCATACTATATCTGAGTTACATCAAAAAAGGCACAGAGCATGCTAACTCACTGATATTACTTCTATTACCACCACTATCTTAGTGACAGGACAGAGGAGTCATCATGGGTTATTAATCAGCCCAAGCGAGAGCTGACAAATATGATTAGGTAGCACCAACCACCTGGCTAGCACAAACTGGATACATAATATTATTTGCAACCTAAACGTAACTTATCTAAGATTGTGAGCAGCATGCTCTTTGGAAAAAATAGCATTGTACAATAAAAAAAATAGATATTTACTCACTAAGCTCAACACCTAGTGTCCCTTGTGGGCCATCACGTTGGCTTGGTCCTGA
Organism: Pleurodeles waltl; assembly: GCF_031143425.1. Taxonomy (NCBI): domain Eukaryota; kingdom Metazoa; phylum Chordata; class Amphibia; order Caudata; family Salamandridae; genus Pleurodeles; species Pleurodeles waltl. The sequence continues at coordinate 677,636,179 of NC_090436.1, forward strand.
TTGCAGTCCAGTGGTGCGTTAACTGTTGCCGGGTGCGCTGGACCTCAGAATGCTGATTTAACATTGCCCCATCTTCCCCTACAGCAGCCGATGCTCCTGTAATGCATAGATGCTCCCTGGCCTGCTTCTTGTTGCTAGCAGGGTAGGGAGGTGGTGCTGCACATAAAAACATGTGGTGCCACCTCCCCTAAGAAAAAATGGTGAGGGGCCGCCCCCCTTGGTAGTGTCAATGACTGCAAGGTGTGCAACTAGCAGCCACAATGGTAGAGCCACTCCCTCTTTCACCTTGCTTTGCCATGGCCCTGCATGGTAAAAAAAAGGGAAGAAGCAGGAGAAGGAAGGTAGGAAAAACTAAAACAGCAAAGGGATACAATAAAGGAAAATGAAGGGCGGATGTATCAGATGGGGGAGTGTTTAAAAGATTAAGGATGGATTAACAGAGGGCCCAGGACCATGCACAGAACAGAAGAGAACAAAATGGCCGTGCACATGCGAACCCTGTGTTGCCATTCAAACAGTTTCCAAAACATCAAAAACGTAGTATGAAAGGGTGCATCCAGCAGCTCCCTCCATTCACAAGTTCCACAGAATCTGGAATTTTGGGCCCGCTCTGTGGAATTCCAAGTAGCAGAACTCCATGAGCTCTCCCCAGGCCTACTAAACACTCTATACTATTCTGGAAAAAGGTACACTTTTCCCTTCTCATATTATATACCATGCTGACTAAGGATAGTTAATACTCTGTCTGCCCAGCAGCACAAATTGTTCTCTTTCCTCTAAAAATACTAAATAACATCTTGGTAAACCACAACATGTGTTTTCTTTCAGGACAATCTATACTTAAGCCTTTGTAAATCAAATGCAGCAGACCCAAGCCCAAAAACCCTCTGTTAGAAACAAAATGCACCAAATGGAGTTATGAAGTTTGTATGCTTCTGAGAACCTTCAAATAATATACTTTGATGGCAGGCTGCACATAAATCTATTAAGAAGAATGCAGGTGCCCTACTTAAAAATGCCAATATCTCTTGCATTTTTGGTAGCAGATGACAGTCAACTAAAGTGTTTTTGTTGAGTTTTAGGGACATATATTTAAATGATTGGACATCTCACACCCCTACCACACCTTGATCATGCAACTCTAGAATATTGTATTCATGTTTTGCAACATATACACTAGCAAACATTTATCTTGCTAGCAATTCATTAGTCTTCTCAAAATACCCTGCCAATATGTTCCTTTTTCCATCATAGACAATTGCATAAATGTCAGAACCATGCAGTGCACATTTGTCAAAGAAATCTTCATGCATCTTATCAGAAATTAATTTTCCAGGAAAACTTGTGTCTACCGGCATTCGCATTTCAAAGTGAATGTTTTGGCCTATTTTTGTTCCTGTACCTATTGATAGTGCCACTTTGCATTTTTCTAAACTTTCAGTTAACTGTTCCACATTGACTGCATTAACCTGTACTTGCCTCACCCTTCCATACTCTTGCAAAGTGGCCATACTTTTTGCACATCATACATTGCTTATTTTTCAGCTCAGCACATGCTGCACTTGTTGGTTTTGCTCAGTACCTCCATATCTCCTGTAGTCTTTAGTTTTTTAGAGCCAGCTTTGTACCACTTAGTTCATAATGTTTAGTTTGTATTCTTGCTCAATTTTTAACTGCACAATAAGACCGAGGTACTTTATCCTAACCTGGCTGCCTACATTTATTTATTGATTTTCAGTGATGCTGACCATTTACTATCCATTGTTGATAACATGCTTCTCACTACTTTATGTATTTGTTACTTATTTGTACATTTTAGGGACCATTCACAAACTGCATTTTAATGCAGTTCTACTTATGTACTATAAACTGCTATCCACAAACCTATGTACAAAGACCTCTGTCTCTCCTATCCTTTCTTTGCAGGGTGCTCTGCACGTGTAGGTATACATTTTAGTAGTAAATCTAGGAGGGAGAGTGGCTGAAACTGTGAAATACTTATTACTAAATGGGTAGAATTTAAGGCGTGGTTTAGAGAAGCATATGCAAATACAAACATACACCCATGTATGAAAGTACCATCTTTCTTGCCATGTTACCCCCATTTTTACCTGTATGTCAGTATGTTTTTGCCTGTCTCACTGGCATCCTGCTGTTCAGGACCCCAGTAGTCATAGTTTGTGGCCTAATGTGTGTGTTGTGATTAGTGCTTAACTGTGTCACTCAGCTCTGCTAATCAGAACCTCAGTGCTTATGCTCTCTCTGCTTTTAAATGTGTCACTATAGGCTAGTGACTTCATTTACCAATTTCAATTGGCACAATGGACCCCCCTCATAAGTCCCTAGTATATGGCACCTAGATACCTAGGGCATTAGGGATCCAGGAGATCTTTATGGGCTGCAGCATTTCTTTTGCCACCCATAAGGAGCTCAGACAAACCCTTTCACTGGACTGCCACTCCAGCCTCCGCGAAATAGTGCACACACTATTTCACAGCCATTTTCACTGCACTTAAGAAACTAAAAGTCACCTATATGTCTAACCTTCATTTACTGAAGGTTAAGTGCAAAGCTACTAAGTGTGAGGGCACCCTTGCACTAGCAAAGGTGCCCCCACGCAATCCAGGGCCAATTCCCTGGACTTAGTGAGTGCGGAGATGCCATTACACGTGTGCACTACATACAGATCAATACCTATATGTAGCTTCACAATGGTAACCCCAAATATGGGCATGTAGGGTGTCTAAGATTACAGAATTGTCCCCCCATTCCAAATCTGGTATTGGGGAGCCAATTACATGCATCCTGGGGGCTCCACCATGGACCCCCTATACTGCCAAACCAGCTCTCTGAGGCTTACACTGCAGCTACAGCTGCTGCCACCTCACAGACAGGGTTCTGCCCTCCTGGGGTCTGAGCAGCTCAATCCCAGGAAGGTAGAACAAAGCATTTCCTTTGGAAGGAGGGTGTTACACCCTCTCCCTTTGGAAATAGCTGTTACAGGCTGGGGAGGGGTAGCCTCCCCCAACCTCTGAAAATGCTTTGAAGGGCACAGATGGTGCCCTCCTTGCATAAGCCAGTCTACACCGGTTCAGGGACCCCCAGACAAAGGAAAGGGGAGTGCTCAGAGCTCCTCCAGTGTGTCCCAGACTTCAGCCATCTTGTTTTACAAGGTGGGGGGACACTCTGGAGGCTACTGAGTGGCCAGTGTCAGCAGGTGATGTCAGAGACCCCTCCTGATAGGTCCATACCTGATAAGGTGGCCAGTCCCCATCTTAGGGCTATTTAGGGTCTCTCCTGTGACTTTCTCTTTATAATCTACTTGCAAGTTTCCAGCAGGAATCCTCTGCAACTACTACTTCATCCTCTGACCTCGGATCGACTGCAGACTACTCTAGGAACCGCTGTAACAGCAACAAAATATCCAGAAGGGCTACTTTTCCTCTGCAACTTCAGCTCCAGCCAGCAACTTCAACAATTTCCATGGTGTACACAGTCTGGGGACTCCCTGTCTTCACCCTGCACCAGAAGGACTGAAGAAATCTCCAGTGAACTGACAGAGTCACTTCTCTGCTTCAGCAGGCACCTTCTAAGACAGTGATCAGTTCCCTTGGACTCCTCTCCTGGTGACGAGCGTGCTCCTTGGAACATAGGTGGTGGATCCCCTCAACACAGAGCTAAGGTCCTGCTGTCCAAATCTGGAGGAGGTAAGAGCTTGCCTTCTCCATTTGCAACAGTACCTCTGCGCTCTGCATCATCTTCACCTCCTGAGGCCTCTGTGCACTGTTTGCAAGAATCCTTCATGTACAGCCTGGCTCAGGTCCCCAGCACTTTATCCTGTGATGCTCAACTCGCCGAGTTGTCCTCCGGCAGCGTGGGAACTTCTTTTGTAGTGCTGCGACAACCACAATTTACACCTTCTTAGTCCCTGTGTCCTGGGACCTCCGTGGGTGCTGCCTGGTCATCTGTGGGTTCCCTCCAGTGTTTGGAGCCCCCTTTGCCTCCTCAGTCAGCTGAGGCCCCCGTGTCCCTCCTGGGTCCAGGCACCGCCACTTTGATGCAATCTGAAACATTGCTTGAACCAAGGCTTGTTGGATGAATCCAGCACCGAAACTTGCCTGCACCCAACATCTCCACATGGGACATTCATTGCATCATGCAGAAACCCACAACCATCTTCCCTTGGTGCATTTCTGCAGTCTTCGTCAAACCAGGGACTCTTCTTTTGCACCCTCTTCTAGGTTGGCAGGGGCTCCTGTCCATCCTGGAACTTTCTCCGACTTCTGGACTTGGTCTCCTCTCTTTGCAGGTCTTCAGGTCCAGGAATCCACCATGTGTTGTTTGTAGTCTTGCATGGTACTTGCAACAACTCTAATCACTACTTGTAGTGTGTCCTAAGGAAACTTGCAGTACTTTACTACTACTTTCCTGGGCACTTGGTGGGGTATGTTACTCACCTTTGTGGTTTTCTTACTCTCCCAGCGATTCTCTACACAGTACACTTGTCTAGGGGGGAATTCATGATTCGCATTCTACTTTCTTAGTACATGATTTGTGTTGCCCCTAGACCTATTTTCTCCCTTTGTATTCTGTAACATTTCCTATTGTTTGCACTATCCTTTGTCTAATTACTTACCTTATTTTGGTGTCTAGTGTATATATTGTATATAATACTATCCTCCAGAAGGAGTATTGCATCTAAGATATTTTTGGACTTGTGTCACTGTGGCAAACAAAGTACAAATAACGACGCGGGAGTCGGCCGTCAAGTAGGTAAGTGATGTTTATTGTTTAGTACTGTGGATTTGTGCCTGCTGGTTTTCTCCCTTTTTCCTTCCGTCTTCAGACTGCAGAGCACACTTTTAGCATCATACCATTGTTTCTGTTCGCTCTGAGCATCTCGTAGGGTGGTGTGGGCCTCTTCCCACACCATATGGAGATTTTCTCTTAATTCACTGGTGTATGTCAAGAGATTTTTCACCTCTTCCTCTGTTTCTTCCCACTGTTCAGCCAACATTTCTAGCAGGGTCCGAGGTTGTCGGCTGAACAATAACTCGAAGGGGCTATGTCCCAAGGAGGCCTGAACATGGGTGCGTATAGCGTTTAAAACTAGAGGCAGTTTTTTTCCCAATCTTTTCCCACCTCGGAAATACTTTTCTTGAGGAGGGATTTAATCATCCTATCATACCTCTCCACTAAACTATCGGTTTGTGGGTGATATACCGACGTTCTAATTTGTTTCACCCCTAATGCTTTGCTCATCTCCACCATGAGTCTGGACATGAATGGGGGCCCTTGGTCGGTAAGTATTTCTTTGGGAAATCCTACCCTGGAGAAGAATTCTATCATTGTTTGTGCAATGGCTTTTGTGTGCATACTGGGAATGGCGATTGCTTCCGGATATCATGTGGCATAGTCTACTATTACCAACACGTATTGACGTCCTGTTATGGAGGGGGTGTGGGGACCGATAATATCCATACCCACTCTTGAAAATGGGGTGTCTATGATAGGAAGGGGTTGGAGAGGAGCTGGTCGGTGTGGAGAGGGGTTAAAGATTTGGCATTTTGGGCATTCTGAGCAATGTTTACGTATCTCCCCAAACACTCCAGGCCAATAGAAGCATCAGAGTACTGCTTCCTCTGTCTTCTCCCTTCCAAGGTGCCCTTCCCCATTATCCCCATGTGCGAGATGTAAGACCTGCTGCCTATGACTCATGGGGACAACTAATTGTAAGTTTTTCTCTCCCGCTATGGTGGGTCTTCTATACAGTAGGTTGTTTTGTATTATGAATCTAGGACCCACCACATGCTCTTCCGGATTCAAGGCTTGATGCCACGCATGTTTCAGGGAGGGGTCATCGTGTTGACTTTGCCGGAACTCCCACGGAATGGTACACACCCTACTGGCCACTTCTGGACTGTCGACCGTCGGGGCTTGCCGACTCTGAGTATATCGTTGTCGCTGTTCCCTTTTATGCTTCCTATTGAGAATCACTCTGGGTCTTCGACTGTCCTCCTCACCTATCCCAAAGGGTACCTCCTCCCACCAAGTCCTAAGGGTGTGTTCCTGACCTGCTTTGGTTAAGAGGGAGGGAAAATCCTCACAGTCACTTCCCAAGGATGATATCTTCGTACAGATGGGGAAGTACTCCCACTCTTATAGTCTCATTTTTTTTCTCCAGTTCATGCGTACAGTGGCTACCGGATAATATCTTTGATCCCCATGTACACATGCCATTAATACTTCTGCTTGGGGTTCCTCTTGACCTGGTAATACTAACTGCTGTCTGATTACGCTCTGACTACACCCAGAGTCTATCAGCGCTGTTCTTTCAATATCATTGATGAGGATAGTCAGGGTATAAGTGGGTTTTTCCCCTCCGGAGCAGAATACTCGACCCCTCGTTAACCCAATCTCCATTGATTCCTCAGAATCCTTTTTATGGGGGCAATGTCTAGCGATATTGCCCCATTTGGAGCAGTGATAGCACTGGGGACCTGTGGTCGGATAGTTGGTATTCGATGGTGTTGCAGGTAAGTAACGCTCAGGCCCATGTAACATCAGTGGTCACTGGGTGGTACCTTTCGCTATGGTCGGGCGGACAGGGGAAGGGAGAGGATGTCTGCTGGATGTAGCCCGAAAGTCTAAGGGCCCTATGATACGCACAGGTGAGGTCTACTGCGGTCTCATTAGCCATACCCGGGTGTTGTCAGACCCAGTTGCAAGTGTTACAGGGTAGTGCATCCAAATATTGTTCCAAAACTATAGTGTCGAACATTTCCTCCCTGGTTTTCTCAGTCGGATGTAACCATCTCCCTGCTGCATGCTGAAACCTACAGTATAGGGTGCGAGGATTCTCTTGATGCTGCCACTTGGTTTGGCGGAACCTGGTGCAATAGCTTTCACTGTCCAGCCCGACGCGTTAAACAATAGTTTTCTTTAGGTCTTTATAGGGAAGAGTGCCACCGGGGTTAATGGATTGGTAGGTGGCTTGCAAATGTCCGGTGAGTAATGGCGCTAGATATTGGCCCCATTTTTCTTCTGGCCAATTTGCAGAGCTGGCAAATCTTTTGAAATTCGTAAGGAATGTGTCCGGGTCTTCCTGTTCTTGGTACCTCTGCAGCACACTACTGGGTACATTTGGATGAACCTTGGTATGGGCAATAGTATCTGTAAGTTTTCTCAGGGCAGTTTCGTGCACCAGCTGATTATTCGCTATTATCGTTGCCTGACTTTTAAGAGTTGTCTGCAAGGCTTCACGTTCTTCCTTGGCCTCTCTCGTCTGCTGTTCCCACACGATCTGTAAGTGACGCTGCCCCTCCGCCAGTTGGGCGATCATGTCCGCCATGGATGGTTTCTCCTCCATTGTGGTGTGTTTCTCCTGATCCCGCTTCTGATACAACTTATGGCAAATGAAGTACAAATAACAACGCAGGAGTCGGCTGTCAAGTAGGTAAGCAATGTTTATTGTTTAGTACTGTGGATTTGTGCCTGCTGGTTTCCTCCCTTTTCCTTCCGTCTTTCTCTGTTGGGGCTACTTCGGTTCCTGGTTCTTAACCTCTTCCTTGCTTCTCTCCATTGCTTAGGTCTCCCGGGAAGCGCATGTGGAGAAAAGAAGAATAATAGCGGTAAGTGATTTGGTTTTCCTCTTTTCCTAACTGTTCCTTGCTGTCCCTCTTCTTTTGTCTTTTCTTTCTTTTCTCTCTCTTTCCGTTTTCTGCACTTTCCTTCTCTGTGTTAGCCTCCTCTTTTCTTTCCCTTCCTGTCAAGGTTTTCCTTAGTCTTCTCCTGTTCTCTTTTCTCTTTCTGTACTCTTTCTTCTGGAGTCCTGTCGACTGTTGTTTTATGCTTTTTCCCTTTTTAATAATGGTGTGACCTGGTGCCCGCCTTATTTCCTATACGCTGTTCTGGGATACCCCTCACCTCACCCGTGCTTTATATTTTACCCCATAGTTTGCTCTCACTTCCCTTTTCTTCTTCACCCCCCCCTGTTTCTCTGTGTCCGCTCCACCCGTCCTCCCTTCCCTGAACTACGGTGCTTTTACACACCTGGGTCTGCCACGCTTCTCCAGAAGCGTGGTGGGCTGTTGCGCTCTGCTTCCCAGGTCGCCGCGTTGTTCCAGTCTCTTTCGTTTGCTTCGTCGTCCTTAATTCCCCGGTCGAGGACAAACCTCTCTTCGGTTCCCCAGAACCTCCGGTCTGGGGTTCTCTCCTCGGTGTCCTCTCGGTCTCTCGCTCCTCTGTCTTGCTCCTCTTCTTCTTGGATCGCCTTCTCTCCGACTCCTTCTCCCCCTGTGGTCCCGACGCCGACCTTCTCATTTCTCCTCCTTCCAGCGTCGTCCTGGCCACGCCTCTCCCATTGGTGGTGATTCCGTGGTGTTCCGGCACACCACAGCAGCAGCAGTACAAGTCGGTAGGGTGTGCTGGCGGGTTCCGGCCAGCTCGTCACAGTCACCCAAATAAACTACCTTTATTTTTGGTAACACTGAGTATTGTCTTTACTTGTGTATAAGTACTGTGTAACTATAGTGGTATTGCAGGAGCTTTGCATGCCTCCTAGTTCAGCCTAAGCTGCTCTGCTACAGCTATCTCTATCAGCCTAAGCTGCTAGAACACTACTATATTTCACTAATAAGGGATACCTTGCCTGAGATAAGGTGTAAGTACCCAAGGAACCCACAAACCAGGCCAGCCACCTACAACCCACAAAAGATTCAGGTCATTGCTATTCACAAACTGCACTCCAAAAGTTACGACTGCCAGACAGATCACAGAAAAGTAGTAAATGTGTTCCAGCTTTGTCTTGGAGTATGTGTAACACCACAGATGGCCACTCACAGGCAGGTGATGCAACACACTTCTGTGGAAAATAATGGAAGCACAAAATGATAGTAAAAAAATAAGATAATAATTTGAATTATTTATTTTACATTTTTCAATGTGTTTCTTTTTTAGATTCAAATTTTTGTAACTGGCTTACTACACTTACAACACATCTGCTAATGTGAAGGGTAGGGAGTAATGACTGTGGACTCCACCACCCATCTACAGGTGAAATGCATTACAAACCAACTGTCCACATACAGGTTGACACCAGGAAAATTGAACTCACACAGCAAACTATTTTTCAGTCTTCACCATGCAGGTCAATGTCTTCACTGATTTTCTTCTCATTTTGAAGAACACTTAGTTGAGAAGAGACAGGGTTTGCAGGGAAGGGATCAGCATGATTGGCATGTCCACAGAAGCCACAGGCACCAATTTAAACACAAAGGATGTCAAATGAATTCCATGCCTTTGCCCATTTCCCCCATGTCTAAGGTGTCATTGATTGCACCCACATGACACTTTAACCACCTCACCCTAGGAACACTTTTTCCATAGCTCATACTATTGGCAGTCCATCCACATGTAAGCTGTACAAGAATGAGATGCAAAGGGCTGCTGTGCTGATGTGTACACTGTATTTCCTGGAAGCAAATAAGCAGATTCACCTCCTGTCAGTCACATCATCCATATTGTTTGGCTGCTTGATATTCCGTTGGCAGATGGCTCTTAAGTAAGTTGAAACATCTTATACTGGTATTGTATGTACCTCTGGGGGATGGACTCTAAAACATCTCACTTGGTACTCACACAATAGATGCACATTATTATACAATCACAACATGTATGTATGTATAATGCAGTACATTTAGAATAGAAAGCACATTTAAGAAAATGTAATGTGTTTTTGTTGCAGATGATGCAGGGCGTGTTCCTCATGCCCATCTTTTCACATCTTTCAGATAACCAACCACCCTACCAGGACAAAGATACAAAAGGGAACTCGTATGTACACGTGCCTTATTGTTTATCCTTTTTCTATTATTTTACAATATAAGTATATTGGTCAATGCTAATTATTGTCCACATCACCTCAGGAAGTGTATATCAATTTGTACAAGCATAATCTGTACCTCATTTTGGCACTCATTAATATGCAATGCTATTACATTACATGCTCCCAGCTGGCAACAAATAAAGCATAGGGGGAACACCCCACCCATTTCTTATAATGAGTCTTTAACTCTACTTCCACTTGGTCTCCCACGGTTACTTGTCCATCTTACCCTATCAGTTTGGAACATCCTGCTTCATGTTTCTCACTGACTCATTCCAGACTGCATATTGAACACATTTTTGCCATGTTTTTTGTTGTTTGTGTGGGCTAATCTTACCCTTATGTATCTCTTTCTACAACCTCACTGTTAGACCTGATATCCTTGGTGTGGTCTTCCCTACCTTTGCCTCTACTTCCAAGGATATTGCTGTGTGCTAGACTCCATTTTTGCTGTTTTTGCTGTTTTTGTTACTCTGGGCACTTTACCAATGCTGACCAGTGCTAAAGTTCAAGTGCTCCCTATGAGACCCAGTGCCTTGCGACCCTCACAGGTGAGTAGCCATGCTTTACAAAAAATTATTGATTGATTCATGTGAAAGCATATTTCTAATTGGCTTTTCCATGATTGGCATACTTGATTTACTAGTAAGTCCCTGATAGCGTGCACTAGAGGTGCCTATGGCCTGTAAATAAACTGCTACTAGTGGGCCTGCAACACTGATTGAGCCTCCAACGAGTAGCCCTGTAAATATGTCTCATACCTCCCACTGCAGTTATGAGTGTGCAGTCTTGCACTGCCAATTTGACTTGGCAGGTTAAACCTTCCCTTTTTATACATGCAAGGCACCCCTATGGTAGGCCCTAGATAGCCCCAGGGGCAGGGTGCAGTGTATGTTAAAGGTGGGACATGTACTAATGTGTTTTTACATGTTTTAACAGTGCAATTCTGCCAAATTTGTTTTTCACTGTTGCAAGGTCTATTTCTCTCATACATTAACATTTGGGCTGCCTTTAAATATCCTTAAAGTGCAGTTTCCCTTTGAGAGCAGATAGAAAAATTGAGTTTGGGGTCTCTGAACTTACAATTTTAAAATACATCTTTTAGTGAAGTTGTTTTTCAGATTTAGAAAGTAGTCATTTTCTTGCTTAACCCATTCTGTGACGTAGCCTGTTTGTAGATTCCCTGTCTGCGTCAGACTGACAGTTGGGCTGTTTCTAAATCTCCTCTAGACATTGACACAAAGGGAGCTGGGGTGTAGCCTGCAGACCCTGATGAGCCATCTGGGATAGAGTGGAAGGAGGAGTGGTCACTTACACCTGAATGGGCGGTGCCTGCCCTCACACAATGCAGTCTCCAACCCCCTAGTGTGTGTCTGGGGCCTCGCCTGGGCAAGGCAGGATCCTGTAAACAACAGAGACTTTTCTTTGAAGTTGGGTAACTTCAATGGCAGAAAGGGGTATACGTATTGGACCCAAAACCCCAGACTTTAGATCACTTCAAGATTACTTCAATGATTCAAGAGGAACCTCTGCCAGGAGAAGAGCTGAAGAGCTGAGGAGACGTGCTTCCCCTTCCTGTGACTGTGCTTTTTTGGGCTATCCTGAAGGTGCTGCTTCTGCCTGTGAGAGGGGACAAAGACTGGACTTTGTTGTGCATTCCTGCTTGAGAGGTATCTCCAAGGGCTCAGACTGAGCTTGCCTCCTGTTTTACAATCCTCAGGGACAGCAAAGGCTTCACCAACCAGTCTCTCAGTCTGCCTACTGAGGAAGTTTGTGAGAGGGTGCCGTTCCAGTTCCTGGGCCCCTGAGAGTGAATTTCTGGTAAAATCCTGTGAAACAACGCCGGACAACGCTGTGCGATTTCGCAAGTATACCGCTGCACAGAACCTGTGATGCTGCCTGCACCTGAAGATGTGGACCTCACAGAAGCGTGAGGACCCCACCGCCATTGCAGGTCCTGCATCACCGATGCTGCTGATGTCCAAGGAACTCACAAGATCGGAATGTCGTAGCACCAACATCCGTGACACCCGACTCCGCCGCAGCACCTATTACCCTGTGACGTGACTATGACCCAGTGAGGTCGACCCGCAGCATTTTGACTTTGCCAGACTTTGACTTTGTCGGTGGTGCCCAGGGACCTACTCCTCGCAACCAACGCTGCCTCACCTCCACCGCTCCGCAGCAACAGCCCCACACCTCTTTGTGATGCCTCCACACCTTTCCCTCACAGCACAGGAACTGACACCACATCGGATCCAGCGATGCCTCCCTCCCAGACTCCATGCACTGGCCTGTTTTCCACACTTTTGCTAAGGTACTGTACCTGGGGTCCGTGTGACTCTGTAAACAGTGCCAGTGATGCCACATTATGGGAAACGACACTGTCACAACGCCGTTAAACGTCAACTTGCAGCATTCGTTCCTCTAGGCACTATTTTTGAGTCTTTAAATGCTAAAGTCATATTTTAAATTGTGAACTGTGGATTTTTATCGTACTTGGTCTTGCTTACTTAGATTAACGGTTACTATTTTTCTAAACCCGTTTGGTGTCCATTTTGTAGTGTTTCACTGTATTACTGTGTGTATTACAAATACTTTACACATTGCTTCTGGGTTAGGCCTTTCTGCTCATGCCAAGCTACCAAGGGGTGAGCCGGGGTTAACCAAGTGCGTTTCGCCTTTGTCCTGACTGGTGAGGGTCCTTGCCTTCACAGGGAGCAACCTGACTGCAAACCAAAGACCCCATTTCTAACACCCACACAAAAACATGTCTGTAAGCTAGTCTCCATTTAAGGAGATATTTTTGCCCTCAGAGTGTTGCTATGTTTTGTCTGGTGATCGCTAGTCCTGAGTTGAACAGCAATCTTTTATATCTGAATGCTGACTGTTCCCCCGTATGCCCAACGACATGATCTTTGCATTCCATTCTGCTTGCATTTCTGTGAATTCATGAAGTGGGCACCTAATCTCCTCCATAACTTAACAATTTTAGGTCCTCACCTATGGAGGGAAGTACCCATGTTCCTTGTCCCCACAAACAGAGATCTAGCTGGATGTATACCTTCGCTCAAAGTTTTCCTCTGGTGTAGTAAGTGTGATGCAGAATTTTGAATTGTGCTAATCAAAATGCTACCCTAATTGCCACCTCCCAGGGTGCACACCTGGTCCCATTCTATTACTGGTCTTCCAGTTTACCTATATCTTTTCTCGTACTTGTGTGCAGATTTTCTGGGGAGCTGTTTGTCAGTGTGTTGTTAATTATTGATATCTATTTTTGCTTTAATTGTTCTGCCAGGATCTTGTTCCATAGTTCGGTGATGTTTTGAATCTCTCTCAAATAGTTGTATTACTTCAAAAGGGCATACCTTAATTGGATGTACTTTAAATATTGCTTTGTTTGGTGTATGCTCTTCATTTAATTTTCCAAATAATTTCATGGTGCCATTCTCCCAGACATTCCCCTCTCTAGAGATCCCTATTATGTTCCATTTTCAAAAGTCAGTTTGCTCCCACCTCACTGAAGACACAGCCTGACAACTGTCCAGTCCGATTGTAAGGTTCCCCTGTGATTTTCCCTCTCCATTCTATCATTTGCCTGGCATCTATTCAAACTATTTTCACCATTGAGCTGATTTATGGCCATTTTGGTGGCATAATCTTCCCATAACTGATTAGTGAGTGTTGCTTCCATGTGCCACTGTGAATGGTATTTTATTAATATTATCTGATTCACTTAGTGAATGTGGTGTTTATATGGCATCCATGTCCACCTCATAGAATTACAGCTGTAGGCCCATTTTCTGGAGTATGGCACACATGATTTTAATACAATTGAATGAAATGCATTCTCTACATCGAGAGACAAGAGCACAGCTAGCTTCTTTTCATGGTGGGTGTGTTACCTAATTATATGTAAATGGTGTAGGCTATGTGTTGTGGTGCTCGCTGCCATGAATCCAGATGAATCAGGGTGTACCAGAGTATCTATGCAAGAATATATCCTGTTGGCCAATACTTTTTCTAATACTTTGTCTTGATATTTAATAACGATATAACTCTACATGAGGCATTTACTTCAGGGGTTTTCCCAGTTTTAGTATTAGAGTAATTACCAATTTCCTCAAGTCATGGGGCAGTTCTCCTATTTCACCCACATCCTGATATAGTGTCAACAAGTGATCAATAATTTCATCTGCTGGGTGGAACCAAGATGATGGAGAGAAGGGATGCGTAAAGCGAATCGCCAATCAAAGCCCCATAAATCCTGCAAAATTTGTAATGTCAGAAGATGAATCCGACTCGCCCCAAGGTTGCAGTAGAGCGGGAGGCTAATCGAGGCAAGCAGCCCTGAAGGTGTGAAGCAGGAGATGGCACAGACATCGGAGCAACGGACTGACCACCTGAGAGCAAAGCAGTTGCAGCACGGACAGAAACTGAAGTGAAGCAGTGCGGCCTGGATGGGGGGCCCTGGGAGACCTTGATAGAGGAAGAAGGTGGACGGCAGATACCACCTCTTGACAGTGGGGAGGCCACCAGAGGAGGCCAAAGCAGAGCGGAGGCTCCCTTTCATTCTAGATATTTTAACAAGATGGGCGATGGCCTACAGAGAGGGGGGAGTGGAGGTGGGTAAAATATAGGTAGCCAGCTAGAGGCATCCCAAAAGCCCACCCCAGCGATTAGATCGGGGCATAGAACACCCGTAGAGGAGCCAAAGAAGAGAATCACCTGGCATTCGATAGAAAAGCAGGTGGGGGAAAGTTAGACCCTCGGAGATCCAGGACATAGAAAGGGACACGCACACCTGGGGCCCAGCCGTGGCTACCAGCCACCTTCTCATTTTCCTACCAACAACAGAAAGGTGACACAGACTGATGAGGGGGAGGGGGCGATGATGAGACACAGCCTGGGTGCATACAATGATCAGATCTAAGGGGCCCTGAGAAACACAGGGAGAACATTCTAGAGCAAAAGGGAACCGCCTTAAAGGGACTGAAACAGAGAGAGACCTGCCAACCCCGTTAGATCGGTGTTGGTGATTATGGTCTGGCACTTGTTAGAAATGGGATCTTTGGTTGACAGTTAGGGTGCCCCCTGTTCAAGCAAGGACCCTCACTCTAGTCAGGGTAAAAGAGAATCACCCTCAGCTCACCCCTGCTTACCCCTTTGGTAGCTTGGCAGAGCAGTAGGCTTAACTTCAGAGTGCTAGGTGTAAAGTATTTGTACCAACACACACAGTAGCTTAATGAAAACACTACAAAATGACACAACACCAGTTTAGAAAATTAGGAATTATTTATCTAAACAAAACAAGACAAAAATGACAAAAATCCGACATCCACAAATCAAGTTATGAATTTTTAAAGATTAAACTAAAAAATAGCGCTTAAAAACATAAAATGCTTTGATGAGGTGTTAACACGGCATCATGACGGAGTCGTTCCCAACAAGCCGACACCAGCGGCGCCAGACACGGAGTCGTGTAGACCCCCAAGTACAGTACCTTTGGTGAAGAGTAAAAACAAGCTGATGCGCGAAGTCGGGGATCGCGGCATCTGTGCGAAACGTTGAATCTGCGCACTTTGAGCAGCGTCGGTCACGACGTGGTGCGGTGACTTCCGTGGAGTCACAGATTTCAGCGGGGCTGCAGCGGCGTTGGGCCTGCGAAGGTCATCGTGTTCCAGCGAAGATCACAGAGTCAGTTGCAGGTGGCGTCAACGGATTCAGCAGCGGCGTCAGTCCGAAGTCATCCGAAGTCGATTTCCTTGGATTTCCACCAGCTTTCCTTTCAAGGGCCCAGGGACTGGATAGGGCACCATTCCAGTTGCTGGCAGAGATAAGTCTTTGCTGTCCCTGAGACTTCAAACAACAGGATGCAAGCTCTAAATCAAGCCCTTGGAGATTTCTTCACAAGTTGGAAGGCACACAAATTCCAGTCTTTGCCCTCTTACTCTGGCATAAGCAGCAACTGCAGAATAGCTCCACAAAGCACAGTCACAGGCAGGGCAGCACTTCTCCTCAGCTCTTCAGCTCTTCTCCAGGCAGAGGTTCCTCTTGTTTCCAGAAGTGGGCGGCCTGATTTGGTTGATTATCCTGAAGGCCTGACCAGGTGTGATAAGAAATGGGTTAAGGAGAATTTTTTAAAAATCCAGAAGAACAGGAGTGAGGGGGAGGCCTTAGGGAAAAAATCGATCAGGGATTTCATTATGCTAAAGATGTGGGTAGGTCCTGAGCGCTATGTCTTAGAGATAAAGGATGTGAGGGAAAGGTCTCTCATAACCCGTTTCCGTTTGGGGATCATTAGAAGTAATTTCTGTTTCCCGTTAGGTCAGTATGGGGACAAATGTATTAGACCCTGCCCCTGTGATGGGGTGTCCCAACAGACCTTGCCCCATTTTACTTTGTTTTGTGTTTTTTATGCACCATTCAGAACTCGTTTTTTATTACCTCTCCTAAGGCCCAAGGGTTTTGTGCAATATCGTCCGGCTTTTATGTGGCTGCAGATGGCTTCAGACGTATTTGTGTGGAAGGGGCTGGGATCATTCCTGAAGGGAGCTATTACTTGGCGTAACAATGTAGAGTTTTTAGAATGAATCCTTCTATTTTATTGTTTCTATGTATGTGGTTATATATGTTTTTATTCCTGATGGGTGTTCTTATTATTTATGGTTTTATTACTAATTTTAACAAATGTATTGAAGATTATCTATTGTAATGGATGAATCTTTTCATACCGAATAAAAGTTATTATTATTCCAGAAGTGTTCTAAAGCCTGTGGTTTTGGGTGCCCTTCGTATACCCAATTTCTCCTTCGAAGTAGGCCTACTTCAAAGTAAAGTCTCTTTTGCATGTGAAATCCTGCCTTTCCCAGGCCAGGCCCCAGACACTCACCAGGGGGTCGGAGACAGCATTGTGTGAGGACAAGCACAGCCCTTTCAGGTGTAAGTGACCACTCTTCCCCTCCTTCCTAGCACTGATGGCTCATCAGGAAATGCAGACTACACTCCAGCTCCCTTTGTGTCACTGTCTAGAGTGAGGTGCAACCAGCCCAACTGTCCAACTGACCCAGGCAGGGAATCCACAAACAGGTATAAGAAAATGCTCACTTTCTAAACACAATCTTAAAATCAACTTTACTAAAAGATGTATTTTTAAATTGTGAGCTCAGAGACCCCAAACTCCACATGTCCATCCGCTCCCAAAGGGAACCTATACTTTAATCAGAATTAAAGGTAGCCCCCATGTTAACCTATGAGAAGGACAGGCCTTGCAACAATGAAAAACAAATTTAGCAATATTTGAATGTCAGGACGTATAAAACACATTACCATGGGGGTCATTACAACATTGGCGGTAAAAGGCGCTTACCGCCGTGCCGAAGACCGCCAATACACCGCCGAGGCGGCGAGAGACCGCCACAGCTATTATGACACACATCACGGAATCTGCCGAAATTCAGACACCCACACAAGTCCGCCACACCAAAGGTCAGCGATAAATATGCGGAAACAAATCCTCCACCTCCACGGCAACAGAAACACACCCATGCTATTACGACCCACGAATTCACGCGGCGGTCTTTCAACCACGGTATTCCATTGGCGGTACACACCGCCACGCTCAAAATACACACACCTCTCCAAAACACCGCCACATAGGACAATTCAAAATACACACACCTGATACACATACAAACACCACTCCCACACATCCAATACAATATAAAACACACACTCATATCACCCACAAACCCCTACGACCACAACATCCACGCACAAAACACCACATACCACTACATCCACCACACTCATCAACACATACACCACCCCACACATCACACACACCACCCCATGTCACGCCAAAGACACCCCCGCTTCTCCGAGGAGGAGCTCAGGGTCATGGTGGAGGAAATCATCAGCGTAGAGCCACAGCTATTTGGCGCACAGGTACAGTACACATCCATAGCCAGGAAGATGGAGCTATGGCAAAGAATAGTCAACAGGGTCAACGCTGTGGGACAGCACCCAAGAAATAGGGAGGACATCAGGAAGAGGTGGAACGACCTACGGGGGAAGGTGCGTTCAATGGTATCCAGGCACCACATCGCGGTACAGCGGACTGGCGGCGGACCCCCACCTCCTCCCCCACAACTAACAACATGGGAGGAACAAGTCTTGTCCATCTTGCATCCTGAGGGCCTCGGAGGAGTCGTCGGAGGAACGGACACTGGTAAGTCTAATCTTCACTATCATATGCCCCACCCTACCTGCATGCTATCACACACCCCAACCCTCACATCCTCCCCTATCACCCTAACTCCTCACTAATCTACCCATAACACCAACCACCCATCCCAACCCCAAGACCTGCATGACACAACTAAGCATGGACACCCATCACTAAAGCATGCCCACTGCACAGACCCACAACACCCCCCAACCATCACCACACAAGCCCCCACACAGGAATGCCTGCACTGGGGTTCACGCACACCCATCCATAGCACACCATGAAACACACACATGCAATAATCATGTTCTCATACCCCTGCAGGAACCCAAAGGACCGTCACCACACCAGAGGGTCCAGACAACACCACTCCACCCCCAGAAGAGGCCCACAGTGAAGACAGCAGCTCTGCCCTACTGGATCTTGATGACCAGCCCGGACCATCGTGGGCCTCAGGACAGTCGGTTCCCCTTGCCCAGCCACAGCCCAACACCGAACTGCCACCCTCTGGGAACACCAGCACAGCACCCACCCAGCGGACCCATACCTCCCTACCCAGGACAGGTCAATCAGCGGTGTGTCCACCACTACAGGGCACCCAGGCTAATCCACCACCCCAACAACAACAGGGACCTGGGGGCAGTGGTAGTGGGCACACGGTCCAGGGGACGGAGGCACAGGAACACAGGGGAACTGGGAGGGCTGCTGTGCGACAGAGGGAGGACAGGCCAAGGGAAGCCACTCTCCACGAGGCCCTATCCTCCATCATGGGAGCATGCCACCACTCCCAGGAGACGATGGCAACGGTCCTGGACAAGTTGCAGGAGACCCAGCGCCTGCAGGAGGAGCGGTATTTGGGGTTCAGGGAGGAGCTCAGGACCATCGGCTCCGCCCTGGACACCATCGTAGGGGTGCTGACGGACATTCAAAAGACTTTGAGGGACACCGTGGCACTAAAAGGGGCCCCTGACACTAGCCAGGACGACGAACTGCCCACCACCTCCGCCGGCGCTAGTGGACAGGAGGCCCGGCCACAGGACCACCACACCAGCACACCACCCCCTGCAGACGGACAACCACCACGCAAGCGGGCCCTGAGATCCAGGACCAGGACACAGCAAGATGGCAAGACCCCCGCCAGGAAATAAGACTACCTTGATTGTCCCCCCACTGTCCCACTTTGTTACCCTGTCCAGATTGGAACTGCCCCAGCTCCACTTCCAATGGCCAGATGTGCAATGTACCTGTGAGACTAATAGACTGGACTCTGCCATGGACATTATTCCACCATGACCTCTCCCCATTTCACAACCCCCCTACATTTTTATGCACTTCAATAAACACCCTTGAAACCTCAATAATATTGGAGTCAGTCAATGATTGTGAACTTTGTATTGTCAATTACAGTGTTAAAAAAAGTTAGCCATTGGAAGGTCAACATACCTATGTCACACATCACAAGCCTTTCAAGGGTGCAAGCTGTTGACACGTAGGTCAACACATTAGTGAAAATGAAATGGAAGGGGACAACTCATTTAACAAATAGGGAGTGAAATGTAGATACAGGATAGAGGTAGACGTGTGAGATGTAATATAATGTGAAACATGAAATTGTACTCACCTGTGTCTCATTGAAAATATTGCTGTATGACTGACTCCCTGTTGTCGTTTTCATCTTCATCAGCTTCATCCTCATCACTGTCCACAGGCTACACAGCTGCTACAACACCGTCATCTGGATCATCCTCCTGCAGAAAAGGCACCTGGCATCGCAATGCCAAGTTATGGAGCATGGAGCAGGCGATGATGATGTCGCACACCTTCTTCGGTGAGTAGAATAGGGACCCACCTGTCATATGGAGGCACCTGAACCTGGCCTTCAGGAGGCCCGCTCGATTACCCTCCTAGTCCGCCCATGGGCCTCATTGTAGCGTTCCTCTGCCCTGGTCCTGGGATTCCTCACTGGGGTCAGTAGCCAGGACAGGTTGGGGTAACCAGAGTCCCCCAATAGCCATACACGTGCCTCTGGAGTTCACCCATCATATCAGGGATGCTGCTATTCCACAGGATGTAGGCGTCATGCACTGAGCCAGGGAACATTGCATTTACCTGCGAGATGTACTGGTCTGCCAAACAGACCATCTGGACATTCATTGAATGATAACTCTTCCGGTTCCTGTACACCTGTTCATTCCTGCGGGGGGACCAGAGCTACATGGGTCCCATCAATGGCACCTATGACGTTGGGGATATGTCCAAGGGCATAGAAGTCACCTTTCACTGTAGGCAAATCCGCCACCTCAGGGAAAATGATGTATCTCCTTACGTGTTTCAGCAGGGCAGCCAAAACTCTGGACAACACGTGGGAAAACATAGGCTGGGATATCCCTGATCTCATGGCCACTGTTGTCTGAAAAGACTCACTTGCTAAGAAATGGAGCACTGACAGCACCTGCACGTAAGGGGGTATTCCAGTCGGATGGCGGATTGGTGACATCAGGTCAGACTCCAACTGGGTACATAGTTCCCGGATTGTGGCACGGTCAAACCGGTAGGTCACGATGACATGTCGCTCTTCCATTGTCAACAGGTCCACCAGCGGTTGGTACACCGGCGGATTCCGCCATCTTCCAATATGTCCCAACTGACGGTGCCTGAGAAGGACAACAGTGAAAAAACTGTCAGCATTCCTCCAGGTATGTACCCACAGTCATACACAAGACTACACCAGACAATTAACCCATCCGGGAAAGGTTTTGAGTGTAGGCCTCAGTATGTGTGACGCAGTAGTAAATTAAGCCATGTGGGACCCTGAAGTGGCTGCCTGACCTCTAAAATGGGACAATGGAATTGTGGGGTAACTGCACTGGTGTTGCACACTGTCGCGGTAGGCGGTCGTAGAGCGCGGCGCAATGCTGCATTGGTTAACATTGGACCCTATGGGTCCCAGGAGCCAATGAACAGGTGCGCTGGCGGTGATGATGCGCACCGCCGTGGACGTCACCGCCGCGAACGTCACCACCATTTTCTATCTGTTCAATCACTAGATACCTGACCTTCGACAGGAGAGGACCTACACTGCTAGTGCTGCTGTGACCTCGGTCTGGAAGCGACGATGGCTGCTGCGTCTGGGGAAAGGGCCCCTGCCTTCACTGCACAGGAGTTGGAGAAACTTGTGGATGGGGTCCTCCCCCAGTACACGCTACTCTACGGTCCTCCAGACCAACAGGTCAGTACACAGGGAGCACGTTGTATGGGCTAGGCCAGGGTGGAGAGGGCTGGATGGATGAGGGAAAGGGGCAGAGTACATAGAACAGTCATGCATGGGGATGAATGGGCCACAGGGATAGAGTTGGGAGGGGGCCAATTACAACGACGTTGCAGTAGGTAATGACTGTTCCTCTTTCCTTGTGCATGTCATGTAGGTCAGCGCCCACCAGAAGAGGGACATTTGGCATGCCATCGCCAAGGAGGTCCGGACCCTAGGGGCCCACCAGAGACGGGCACCCACTGGCGTAAGAGATGGGAGGTCATTCGCCACTGCAGCAAGAAGACAGCGGAGGCTCAGCTGGGGATGGCCTCCCAACGTGGGAGGGGTGCCCGTCGCACCATGACCCCCCTGATGTACCGGATCCTGGCGGTGGCCTACCCGGAGTTGGATGGGCGCTTAAGGACATCACAGCAGACACAAGGGGGTGATTTCAACCTCATGCAATGGACTTTGCGTGCTGTGGACCTGTCTGGGTGGGGGTGGTGGGCTGTGGGTGTCCCTAGTCCAGGGCGAGTTAGGTAGGCAAGGCCCCTCCATTATGTAGGCCATGTGGCACTCTACCCCAGCTAAAAAAAAAGGCAAATTGATGTATAGTTGCCCCTTTGCCATCCATGTGGGCAGATGTCTACCATTGCCATGTAGGCAATTTCCCAGGAATTGCATGTGCAGAGGGCAGGAGCACGGCGTAATGCAGGGGGCTGCTTAGTTTGTCTTGTCCGCCAACGGTAGCGGTATGCCATGCACTAAAACTCTCTTTCTTCTGTCTCACCCCTTTTTCTGCTCTCCCTGTCCTTCTGTACATCAGCATCATCAGGCGGAGATACAGTGGCACCGGAGCACGAGGGAGCTGCATCCCACATGGCCATGGAGGGCCACACCACAGACTCTGATTTCAGTGGGACGGAGGGCGAGGGGAGCTTCACGTCGGCCACAGGATCACCAAACAGCGATACGGACTCGTCCCCCGATGGGAGCTCCCCTGTGGTGGCGGCACCATCTGTGCGCCCCACTTCTACAGTAACAGCCGCCACCTCCCCTACCAGCAATCCCTCCCAGCAGCCCCTCAGCGTTCGCCCCGTGCCCGCTCACCCTGGAGGGTGGGCATCACCTTCGCCCCAGGCACCTCAGGCCCTGCCCCTGTCACCCCTGCTGCCCTCAGTGAGGAGGCCATTGACCTCCTCAGGTCACTCACTGTTGGGCAGTCTACCATTGTGAATGCCATCCAGGGTGTAGAACGAGAGTTGAAACACGGTAATGCATTCCTGGAAGGCATTCATTCTGGTCATGCTGTCCTTCAGCGAACCCTGCAATCTCTGGCCTCAGCACTGATGGCAGCCATTGTCCCTGTGTCCAGCCTTCCCCCTCCAACTTCCTCCACCCAGACCCAAGCCCCTGTACCCCAGCCCATCCCAAGCACACCTACAGACCAGCATGCACACAAGTCAACACCCAAAAGTAGCTCAAGCAAACATAGGCACCACACTCACCACAAGCACTCACACAAGCATCAGACCCATACAGACACGGCAACATCCACTGTCTCCACTGTGTCCCCCTCCTCCTCTTCTCCCTCCTCCCTCCCAGTCTCGTCTACACACACACCTGCATGCACCACATCTACAGGCACTAGGACTCGCACCAGGACACCCAGCACCACAAGCCGCTCACCTGCACACACCACCTCCACTGCCATATACACGTCCCCTGTGTCCTATCCCAGTGTGTCGGTGACGCCTCCTCCCAAAGTACACAAACGCCGGCAATCCCTCACCCAACATCCATCCACCTCACGACAGCCTCCAGTACCTGCACCTGCACCCAAAACACCTAAAGTGACACCTCCTACAACCACCTCCTCTTCCTCCACTCCCAGAGCCCCTCCAACTACCCATCCCAGTGTACGTCAGAAACTGTCCCTATGTCAAATTGACCTTTTTGCCCCCCCCTCCAATTCATCAGTCCCGTCGTAGCGCCTCAGCTAAAATGCCTCCAGTACCAGTGGTGCGTGTTCCAGGTTTTTGGAGTGCCCCGTCCACCAGGGCAGGCAGTAGGACCCGGAGCCAAGGCACTGTCAGCCCACCCCCTGTGAAGGCTCCGAAATTGGAGATTGGACGACGGGACCGTGTCAAGACTCCTGGTGGTACAAACAGTGAAATGGGATCCAAGGCGATTGGTGAGTCATCTGTAACTCAAAAGAAGGTGGGGAAGGTCCTGAGGAAGTCTCCCCAACCTGTTGTGAGTGTCACGGCGGAGAAGTACGCCATCATTTCCGGCGGTCCAGAGACAACCGCCGGCACCCTTGTTACTGGTCAGGAGACCACCGCCAGAGTCATAGCCCAGGAGGGCTCAAGTATCGTTACTGGTCAGGAGACCAACGCCAGAGTCATAGCCCAGGATGGCTCAAGTATCGTTACTGGTCAGGAGACCACCTCCAGAGTCATAGCCCAGGAGGGCTCAAGTATCGTTACTGGTCAGGAGACCACCGCCAGAGTCATAGCCCAGGAGGGCTCAAGTATCGTTACTGGTCAGGAGACCACTGCCAGAGTCATAGCCCAGGAGGGCTCAAGTATCGTTACTGGTCAGGAGACCACCGCAGCCGCCGGAGTCACAGCCCAGGAGGGTCCAGAATCTCACAGCCCCGCTGGGCAATGATGGAATGTCATGCCACACACCAATGTCCAGTGTGGAGATCGTTACGCCACACACCAATGTCCAGTGTGGAGTTCGTCATGCCACACACCAATGTCAGTATCTGAACCGCCATCTTAGGCTGCCGCTGAACAGTCCATAGGCAGCCATGGCAAAGCACCGCTGAACAAGGCCAAGACCGCCATGGTGAAGACCGCTGAACAGGGCAAAGACCGCCATGGCAAAGCACCGCTGAACAGTCCATAGGCAGCCATGGTAAAGCACCGCTGAACAAGGCCAAGACCGCCATGGTGAAGACCGCTGAACAGGGCAAAGACCGCCATGGCAAAGCACCGCTGAACAGTCCATAGGCAGCCATGGTAAAGCACCGCTGAACAAGGCCAAGACTGCCATGGTGAAGACCGCTGAACAGGGCAAAGACCGCCATGGCAAAGCACTGCTGAACAGTCCATAGGCAGCCATGGTAAAGCACCGCTGAACAAGGCCAAGACCGCCATGGTGAAGACCGCTGAACAGGGCAAAGACCGCCATGGCAAAGCACCACTGAACAGTCCATAGGCAGCCATGGCAAAGCACCGCTGAACAAGGCCAAGACCACCATGGTGAAGACCGCTGAACAGGGCAAAGACCGTGTGGGTATGAATAGTCCGGCACATCAGGCATCGTTCTACCATGTGCAGCTGGGACCGTGACAGGACAGGTACTTTCACAGGGAGACTCATCCAGTCTGGGCACCAGTCCCCCTCCAGAACCAGTGGAGACCTGCATCTACCTGAGAGACTGTGGCTTTGCACTCCCCAGGATATGGCAGTGGGCAATCCACCCACTGTAGAGACTTGAGAGACTGTGGCTTTGCACTCCCCAGGAAGGCACAGTGGGCAACCCACCCACTGTAGAGACTTGAGAGACTGTGACTTTGCACTCCCCAGGATAGCACAGTGGGCAAACCACCCACTGTAGAGACTTCAGAGACTGTGGCTTTGCACTCCCCAGGATGGCAGAGTGGGCAACCCACCCACTGTAGAGACTTGAGAGACTGTGTCTTTGCACTCCCCAGGATGGCACAGTGGGCAGCCCACCCACTGTAGAGACTTGAGAGACTGTGGCTTTGCACTCCCCAGGATGGCACAGTGGGCAAACCACACACTGTAGAGACTTGAGAGACTGTGGCTTTGCACTCCCCAGGGTGGCAGAGTGGGCAAACCACCCACTGTAGAGACTTGAGAGACTGTGGCTTTGCACTCCCCAGGATGGCAGAGTGGGCAACCCACCCACTGTAGAGACTTGAGAGAATGTGGCTTTGCACTCCCCAGGATACATCAATGGGCATGGAGCCCCGTTGTGGATCTGGCTTCGCATTCATGTGGCTGAGGTGCCCCCCCTTCCCTTCTCCCTGAGGTGCCTGTAGTGTTTCTATCTGATGCCCCGGCAGTGTTCTCTCGGATTTTGGTCAGGTATCTATTGTGGGCGTCGCCCATGCATTTTTGGACTGTTGGTGCACGGACATTGTTGTGTACATATCTGCACTACTTCTTGTTTTGTATATTTATTTTTGACAGATTTCGTGATATATATCCGTATATTTTTTAATGAGTTGTATATTGGCTAAATACAAAGTTTGGGCGCTATTCGCTTTGTCATTGCATTCTTCCGGGGGGGTTGTGGGTTGTTACTGTGATTTTTGTGACTGCTTTGGTGTGTATGTTGTAATATGCAAGGGTGGGGATGGGGGTGTTTGGTGGGTGTCCCCGTAACTTTTGCCTAACCCCTCCCCCGTGTCGTAGGTGCAGTACTCACCGGTATGTTCTGCGCCTACGTCGCTGTTGGTCGTAGATGAGCAGGAATGCAAGGGCAGGTAAGATTTGTAGTTCCGGGTCCATGGAGTCCTCGTTCCTCGTGGGATGTGTTGAGGTGAGCGTTTTCCCATAGCAAAAGCTGTTTCCGCCGTGTTTTTATCCACGGTGAATCCGCCCCGGAAAAGGTGGCGGATTGGTGTGTTGTGATAGTGTGGGCGGTACATTGTCTTCCGCCTGTCTGTTGGCGGTGACCGCCGCGCTGTTTGTCTGTACCGCCCTGGTGGGCGATGTGTTAAAGTGGCTGTCTTTGTTGGCGGTTTCCGCCAGGGTCGTAATTCCATTTTTTTGTCCGCCGGCATGTTTGCAGTATTACCGCTGATTTAACACCATCCGCCAGGGTTGTAATGACCACCTATATGTCCTACCTTAACTATACACTGCACCCTGCCCTTGGGGCTAACTAGGGCCTACCATAGGGGTGCCTTACATGTAAGAAATGGGAAGGTTTAGGCCTGGCAAGTGGGTACACTTGCCAAGTCGAAATTACAGTTAAAACTCCACACACAGACACTGCAGTGGCAGGTCTGAGACATGATTACAGAGTTACTTATGTGGGTGGCACAACCAGTGCTGCAGGCCCACTAGTAGCATTTGATTTACAGGCCCTGGCACCTCTAGTGCACTTTACTAGGGACTTACCAGTAAATCAAATATGCCAATCATGGATAAACCAATTACATACAATTTACACAGAGAGCATTTGCACTTTAGCACTAGTTAGCAGTGGTAAAGTGCTCAGAGTTCAAATGTCAACATTAACAGGTCAGAAAAAATAGGAGGCAGGAGGCAAAAAGATTGGGGATGACCCTGCATAAGCAAAAAAGTCCAACAGCACTTGAGACGGAATTTTCATGGGTGAGACGGTCGAGACAGAAAGCAGAAGATAAAGGGTCCCAGAAAAAAGAGATCAGGACTCACTCGCCTCTCCTCAACACACTAGTTGAGTTAGTAACATTCAGACTGCACCACATTGTAATGTGTAGCTAGCACACATGCCAGAACCCAATCAAAAGCACCACAACCACTGGCCGAAGCCACATTACAAGAGAGAATGATCAACAGGTGATGCACCAGGGAAAACTGGACAAATATATGAGAGTGGTGACGCCCTCCCCAAATGACACTGAATAATCACCCGCACAGACAGGACCCGATAATGCAACATTATAGCAAGCAATACCATCCTCTCATGAAGCCCTGGAAGGAAGCCTAGGTAAGGTGAAATCTAAAGTGACCCTCCTCAGACAGGATCTGAGAAACGTGGTGGAGAGAGTCACAACAGCAGAGACATGCATCTTGGAACTCGAGGACATAGTGCAATCTCCCAGGAAAGAAATGGCAGCGATGCACACCATATTGGGAAATGTAATGTAGCGAGTGGAAGATGCTGAAAACCAGGTGCAGAGAAATTATCTATGATTCCTGGGATTCCAGGAGGGAGTGGAAGGGGTGAATACGCAATGCTTCCTAATGAATGGGCTGAAGCAAACATTTCCTCAGGATAGATTCTCTCCCTGCTTTATCATTGAAAGGGCTCACAGGGCATTGAACAGTAAGCCTCCACCGGAGGCCCCAGCAAGACCAGTCATAGCAAGGTTCCTGACTTACCAAGATACAGGCGGTCATTCTGACCGCGGCGGGCGGCGGTCACCGCCCGCCATGCGGTTACCGCCGAATGACCACACCGCGGTCAAAAGACCGCGGCGGTCATTCCAACTTTCCCGCTGGGCCGGCGGGCGACCGCCAAAAGGCCGCCCGCCGGCCTATCGGGAAAGCCCCTGCAACGAGGAAGCCGGCTCCGAATGGAGCCGGCGGAGTTGCAGGGGTGCGACGGGTGCAGTGGCACCCGTCGAGATTTTCACTGTCTGCTATGCAGACAGTGAAAATCTTTGTGGGGCCCTGTTAGGGGGCCCCTGCACTGCCCATGCCAGTGGCATGGGCAGTGCAGGGGCCCCCAGGGGCCCCACGGCACCCATTCCCGCCATTCTGGTTGCGGTGGACACCGCCAGAAACAGGCTGGCGGGTAGGGGGTCGGAATCCCCATGGCAGTGCTGCAAGCAGCGCCACCATGGCGGATTCCCTGGGACAGGGGAAAACCGGCGGGAAACCGCCGGTTCCCCTTTTCTGACCGCGGCTTTACCGCCGCGGTCAGAATAGCCCAGGAAGCACCGCCAGCCTGTTGGCGGTGCTTCCGCCGCCCTCCGCCATGGCGGTCATGGACCGCCAGGGTCGGAATGACCCCCACAGTCTTTATCCTTGCAGAAGTAAGGAGAATGAAAGAGGTATGACATGACAGCTCCCTGATTCAAATTTTCCCAGATTACACACGTGAAGTTTAATGCGAAAGACACACCTTCAACATAATCAAGGCAAAACTACACACCCTAAAAATGCAATATATGCTGCTATTCTGAGGCAAACTAAAGGTAATATACCATGGCAAGACACATTTCTTCCAAACACCAGTGGAAGCATGGTGGTGGATAGAGGAAAGGCCATGCAAGTTCCAGGGGGGAGAAAAGAGAGCAGCAGAAACCCAGTCCCACCACAAGCCCCCCTATTTTGAAGAAAAAAGAAAATCCAAGAGGAAAGAGAGGGCTGCCATGGAACTGAAAGGGACCAAAGAGAGGTGTCCACCCAAGCAGACTGGGAGACACACCTCGTCCACATCAGAGTCGGAGGAGGACCCAGCCACCAGCACAAAATGCAGTGAACTTTTCACTAAAATATTATCACCCTCCAAAGAGGTCACAGACTCAGGGCACAAGGCAACACATGACTCCATGCACCCCCCCTGGCACAGGTCATAGACAACTGGAACAACAGTCCTCCGTTGCAGGAGACCCACAATGTACAGACACTGCAACAGACCTGTTAACAAACTTATAATACCCTGAAGGAAACCATAGACCAAGGGTCATGGAGGATCAAGCACAATATATTGAGAACCCCAATTTTCTAGGGCGTTCCTCATAAGAACGTGATCAGCCTAGAACTAGGGCTGGGCAGAGTTGATGGAGTCCGACTCCGTGGAATTCCGCGGAGTTGAAAAAAAAACTCAGTGGAATTCCGCAGAGGCAGAGTTCTATGACCCACCAAGTCCTCATTGTGCCCAATCTTGGAAGCACTAGGCAGGGTCGGGCCTTGTCAGCCAGGCCCGACCCTGCTTAGCGCTTCTGTGATCAGGAGCATTCAGGAGAGCTATAGGCAGTAAAAGCTGCCGTTTCAAGCCTCTTGTGCACGGCCTGTCCCGTGTACACTGCACACAGGGCAGGCCAGTCCACAAGAGGCCTGAAACAGCAGCTTTCTTTTGCTGCCTATAGCCCAGGTCTGAATTTAGGCCAGGGATGTAGGCAACAAAAGCTGCCATTTCAGTCCTTCTTTGTACACCAGTGTGCACAAACTACAACAAGAGAAAGAGATGAGGGTTTACCTGGGTCTTTCCGGAGGTCCTCGTCCTCCGACAGAGAGGAGTCTTCTTAACAGCTGCCTCCGTCTGGCTTTGCTCCAGTGCGCGTTGCAGCCCAGTTATGGGCTGCACAGAGCAAGCACAGACTGTCTCGCTTGTGCTGTGCAGCTCAAACTGGGATGCAGCATGCACCGGTTGAGCTCCGCTCCACAGGTAGGGCTAGGGGATTTTTTGGGATAGCTCCATGCTCCAAGCAGAGCACGGAGTTCCAAAAACTCTGTTAGCTCTGTCAGCGGAGCGGAGGTCCCCGCACACCCTTTCCTAGGACCCTGAGCCGGAAGACCCAGGCGGGTGACATTCTAACTGGCTGATCCAATCTACAAGTTATGAATGTTGGGGGATGGAGGGAGGGCTACAGACCTCTCTGCTCCCCTTGGTGAGTAGTTGTATGTTGGTGATACGAATGCTCGCTGTGGGGATAGCAGGTGAGGTGGGGGAAGTTAGGGGAGGGGAATACAATATGTTGATAGGTAAGGTTGGCACAACACATTAAAGAATGTACTAGATGTCTAAAATTAGGCAGGGAATGCACACAGCTGTAAATGGCACAGACACATATAAGGAACATACACGTAGGGGAACAGGGACATGAGGATAGATTCACAGTATTATCCTGAAATGTCAATGGGCTGGGCAGCAAGGTAAAGCGGGGGCTAGTAGCGGCATATACAAAAAGATGCAGACTGAATATTGCTCTGCTCCAAGAAACTCATCTATGAGGCATGCAATGCTCCTTCCTGGGCAGAGGGTCCTACACATTGCTGGCATCCACCAGTTTCACTACAGGGTTAAGGGGTGACGGTGCTGATAAGGAAGCCCTCCCCGTCCATCCCCCAAACAATTTGGAGGGATCACAACAGAACATATGTAGTGGTCCAGGGCAAATATGGGAGGAGGAAGGTGTTGATTTGCAGTGTGTACCCTCCACCCCGACTCTAGCAACAGATATAACAGACTGCAGAAATACTTGTAGAACACAGTGCATCCTCCATCTGATAAGTGGAGATTTTAATGATGTGATATACACAGACAAGGATCGCCCAGGAACCCTACGGATACACCTGTGGGATACCCCGCTGGCAGAATTTGTAGAAACCATGTTTGATGGATCAACCAGGTTGATGGATCTTTAGAGATGCTGCCACCCACATACTACACAATACTCATGCTTTTTAGGGGCACATAAGGTCTTTTCTCATTTGGACTGTGTCCTTCCCCGGCTGGGGAGGTGGGACAGATAGAAGCTGCTTAATATCATGTCAGGGGACTTTCAGACCACTCCCCCTATGGGTGGTGGTAAGAGCTAGACCCAGACAGAATCAAGGAAGGTGGAACATGAGCACATTGGATTTGAAAGACAAACAAGTAGCACAAGAGATTAGGGTACATACAGAACTGTACTTTAAAGAGAACAAAGATTCAGTCACATCGGCAATCACCTTATGGCAGGCGTATAAAGCTGTGCTTGAAAAAAGGTCCCAAAACATAATCACATATAAAAAGAAAACAGAACACCAGGAATTGGCAGAGACAGAATTCCAAACAGGGGAACTGTGTAATGAAGACCTCCGCACCACCTTACTTAAATTGCACTACTGAGTATAGAGTACCAAGCATTGGCAAATTTAGAAGCAAGAGCCCATGCTCTAGTGGCACAGCAACGCCTCTATGAGGCGGGCAATAGGGCAGGCAGGCTCTTACCAAGGGAGAGAAGCATGCTGGGATGTAAGATCCAAGGGGCACATAGGGAATGTCATGAGACATATAAGCGAATAGCTAAGGATTTGCGAGAGTCTACAGGGAGCTGTATAGAGAACGTAATCTTGCAGTTAAGTCCCAAATCAGAAGATATCTGCAAGGGGTGGAAATCTCATTCCTATCCACAGAGGACTGCAAATTCCTGAAATGGGATTCAGACATAACAGAAGTTAAGGACACCAAGGGCAAACTGAAACTAGGCAGGACACCTGGGCCTAACAGAATTCCAGTGGAATTCCTCAAGAAGAATGTTGACATTCTCGGGCAACACCTACTTAAAATGTTCAATGAAGCAAGGAAACAAGGCACCCTCCCCTGGGACATATGGAGGACCACAACAGTGGTGATCGCCAGAGCTAGGAACCCAGCCTCTGAAAGTGGCTTCTACAGACCAATATCACTCATCAACAATGAGATGAAGTTACTGGCGACCATACTGTCAATGATACTCATTGCCATGATAGGCTCCCTGATATACCAAGACCAATTGGGCTTCATGCCCGGGAGGTCAACAAGACTTAACCTTTGATAGCTCCATAACTGGATGTCGGCAGTGCAAACAAGAATGGACCTCCATCCTTTACTGCACTGGATGCTGAAAAGGCATTTGATACGATCAACTGGCAGTTCATGAGTCGAGTGCTGGAGAAGTTTGGGTTTGGGCCAAAATTCAGGGCCTGGGTGACACTGCTCCATAGAAACTCGATCACTATGGTTAGAGTGAATGGGATCATGTCCACAGAGCTCCCCATAGAGAAGGGGACAAGGCAGAGCTGCCCCCTTCCACCATTGTTGTTTGCCCTCACCTTGGAACCGCCATGGTCTGCGCGCACAAAGGAATATTGGGATTCCAAATAAAACAGAGTGATGGCGACGATGAACGCGTACCACTCTATGCTGATGCCATTCTCCTTTGTATTACCTGCCCAAGAGAGACACTTCCACAGACACTGGAACTTTTTAGGCAATTTGGCTTCATGGCATGATATAGAATGAATTGGATGAAATCGAATCTCTACTGTGCAGGAGGGTGTATGGAACAATTGACCCTACCCGAAGCCCTCAAGATAGAGGAAGAGGGTTTCAAATATCTGGGGTATGTAACCCAAGATGTAGAAAGGTCACTACACCAGCACATTTTCTCAGTTATACAGTTATGGAGGAATTGGATAGAGATAAGGAGAGATGGGAGAGCTAAAACTGTCTCTGCAATCAAGGGCATCATTATACAACATGATTGCCCTCCCCGAGATACTATATATTCTCCAAAACACATATGTTAAAATAAAAATCCCAGACATCACATTTTCCAAAATAGAGGAGGACATCTGTAGGCTGCTGTCGGGCAGGAAACAACCCCAGGGTCTCCCTCCGAACACTCAAACATAATGCACACAAGGGGGATCGCCCTCCCAGACATTAGGGCCCCCTAATGGGCAGCACAATTTATAGTCATCAATGATTGGCTTTATGCACCGAGAAACCGTCCCACTTATCTATTGGAAAGGAGTCAATTTGAGCATCACACACAGATGTACTACCTGTATGGGGGGAAGGGCATAGGGAATCTCTTAGGGCCCACACTTTTAGTGAGTACAGTGGCAAAGGGCAGGAAACAGCAGGGGCTGGCATGGAAGACTCACACGAGAAACCCAACTGTGGGATGGGTGTTGACTGAAGGAGATAGGAAACCTGAAAGATTTTGGGACATGATTGGAATCTCCTGAATAGGAGATCTGATAGAAGAAGGGAGACTAAAGACATTTATCTGCAAGAAGAATATTAAATGTCACCAACACAACACTATAAATATCTCCAGCTGACATTTGCAGAGCAAGCAGAGAATATAGACTTGATAGAGCTTCCCGAATACTCTCCACTGGAAGGGAGACTATTATTAGGGCAACTAGACCAAAAAGCGGTATGGTAAACATAAAATGATCAACAACAATATGCCAAACACGTTGGGAGATTTGAGAAAGAAATGGGAACAGGAATTGGGAACCCTAGAAGATTTTGATTAATAACCAGCCCTAATGCACCCACGGGAGGTAGCAATCAGAATATGCTTGAGGAATACAGTTTAAGGTACTACACAGGGTATATTATGATAGAGTCAGACTCCATAGCTACGGGAGAGCAGAGTTATCAAACTGTTTGTGATGTAATATGCACAGAGGGACAGAGGGACATTTTACTACACACTCTGGGAATGTGGCGCTATCCAGATATACTGGTCCAAGATACTGAGGCCCTCATTACAAACCTGACTGTTGGTGTTAAAGTGGCAGTAATACTGCCAACAGGCTGGCAGTAATTACCACTAAATTATGACCACGGCGGTGAGAACTCAGATAGACAGACATTTTACCACACCGACCGCCAGGGCAGAAACAACAGGAACCACAGCGGTAGCCTCCTAAGTCAATGTTCCGCCCACCATATGATGACCTAGGAAACCGCCACCTTTTCCGGGGCGGAACCAACATCAAAAACCTGGCAGAAACACTGCACAGAAGGGTAAAGACTCACCATCTAGACGTAGGGAACAACCACAATGCCATGAAGCCCGAGCTGCATGTCTTCTACGTGATGCTCCTCCACGAACACAACGGCGAAGATGACAACAGTGAGTACAGCTGACTAACACACACGGGAAGGGGGAGGAAGAAGAGAGTGACACACACATGCACCACACACCCCCAACACCATACACACATACAGCTGCAGTACTAAAACGTATTCACCCCGTACCTCGGATGAATAATGCAAGGACAACAGGAACTTACTAAAGTGAGTGTAATAAGATCCAAATTATAAATTAGAAATATGCAATACAACAGATATATACAATTGTACAGTTCAAGGAACACTGCCCAGTCCCCAATGTGCGTGGGCCACAGGGACACAGGGCCACAGGCCAAAGTTCAAGGCCCCACTTGTCACCTGCATCAACATGGAGAGAACACTGCAGGGGCATCAGTTGGTAAATAGACAGGCACCTCTGGGGGACGGGGGGCACCTCAGCTGGGAGTTGAAACAAGACCACTGGTTCTGAAGGGGGCAGCATGCCCTATGCTTGGTCCTGGGGAGTGCAAGGCCACAGTCTCTCAAGTGGGTGACTTACCCACTGGCTCTGGAGGGGGCAACATGCCCTGTGCTTGGTCCTGGGAAGTGCAAAGCCACAGTCTCACAAGTGGGTGACTACATACCGTCCGCCGGCGGTGATGGCTGCTCAGTGGTGGTGGTGGTGCTGCTGCTGGTGGTGGGGGGAGGCTCCAGACCATCCCCTGCAGTCTCAGATGGCTGCCCACTGGTGGTGGTGGTGCTGGTGGGGGGAGGCTCCAGCCCATCCCCTTCAGCCTCGGATGGCTGCACAACCATGGTTGGTGGTGGGGGCTCCATCAGAGTCCTTGCCCCAGGCCTGTTGCTCTTACTGCCTGCTGCCTGCTGCCTGCTGGCGCTGGCTTCTTGCTCTTCCTGGCAGCAGCCGGGGCAGGCTCCTTGGTCTTCCTGGCAGCAGTTGGGACAGGCTCCTTGCTCGTCCTGGCAACAGCTTTGGCAGGCTCCTTACCCTTGAGGCTGCCTGGTGCAGACTTCTTCACCCTCAGGACATGTGCCCTGGATCCTTTCCCACCACAAGTGGGTGTGGTGATTGCTGGGTCCATGGACTGGGTGGCTGAGGTACTTTATTGGGGTTTTGCCACCCTGGCCAGACATGCAGGACGGGGGGAGCGGTAGGGAAGAGGTCAGTGGTGGATAGGAAAAGCTTTTTAGGGTCATTGGGGCAGGAAAAGGGAGAAGGTTTGGGAGTGGAGGAAGAGGGAGTGGTTGTAGGAGGTGTCTGCTGATTTATGGTGCAGGTCCATGGGCTGGATGCAATTGTGAGGTGGATGGCTCTTGGGTGTCTGAGTGCTTGCGTTTGTATAGAGGGGGACAGACACAGTAGGAGAGGACACAGGGGACGTGTGCATGGCTGTTGTGGAGGTGTCTGTCAGTGAGGTGTGCGTTCTGCTAGGTGTGGTGGTGATGCTGGTAGTAGATGAGCATGTAGTGCATGCAGGTGTGAGTGTAGACAGAACTGGGAGGGAGGTGGAGGAGGAGGATGGGGACACAGAGGAAATTGTGGATGTTGGTGTGTCTGCATCTGGATGGTGTTTGTGTGAGTGGCTGTGGGATGATGTGTGGGGCTTGTGTTTGCCTGTGCCACTCTTGTGTGTTGTCTTGTGTGCATGCTCATCTGTCAGTGTGCTTGGGATAGGTTGGGGTTGAGGGGAATGGCATTTGGAAGAGGAAGTTGGAGGGTGGACACAGGGACAGTGGCTGCCATCAGAGAGGAGGCCAGTGCCTGGATCGATCTCTGTTGGGCAGGCAAGCCAGTGTGAATGCCCTCCAGGAATGCATTAGTCTTTTGTATCTGGGCTGCCAGGCCCTGGATGGCATTCACAATGGTTGACTGCCCTACAGAGATGGATCTCAGGAGGTCAATAGCCTCCTCACTCAGGGCAGCAGGGCTCACTGGGGCAGGGCCTAAGGTGCATGAGACAAAGAAGATGCCCACCCTCCTGGGTGAGTGGGCAGGGGCAACTCACTGAGGGGCTGCTGGCAGGGCGGTGCTGGTACGGGGTGACGGCTGTACTTGTGGCTGGGGTGGTCACAGAGGTGCTCGCCACCACCAGAGAGCTTCCACCGGAGGAGGTATCTGTGTCAGAAATGTCCCCTCCAGTCTCCACCGTAGTGCTCCCCTCGCCCTCTGTCCCTCTGGTGCCCTCACCGTCGGTCGCCTCCGCCTCCTGGGTCCTGGTGGGATGCAGCTCCCTCCGTCACCAGTGCCTCTGCTCCTCCGCCAGATGATGCTAATACACATAAGGACATGGGGCCATATGTATAAGCACTTTTTCCCATAGACACATAGGTGGTCATTCTGACCGCGGCGGACGGCAGTCGCGCCCGCCAAGCGGTTCCCGCCGAAAGACGGCGGCCATTCCGGCTTTCCCGCTGGGCCGGCGGGCGACCGCCAGAAGACCGCCGGCCGGCCCAGCGGGACAGCCCCTTCAACAATGAAGCCGGCTCGGAATGGAGCCGGCGGAGTTGAAAGGGTGCGACGGGTGCAGTGGCACCCGTCGCGATTTTCACTGTCTGCCATGCAGACAGTGAAAATCTTTGTTGGGCCCTGTTAGGGGGCCCCTGCACTGCCCATGCCAGTGGCATGGGCAGTGCAGGGGCCCCCAGGGGCCCCCCGGCACCCGTTCCCGCCATCCTGGTTCTGGCGGTGGACATCGCCAGAAACAGGCTGGCGGGAAGGCGGTCGGAATCCCCATGGCGGTGCTGCTTGCAGCGCCGCCATGGCGGGTTCCCTGGGCCAGCGGGAAACCGGCAGGAAACCGCCGGCTCCCCTTTTCCGACCGCGGCTTTACCGCCGCGGTCAGAATCGCCCAGGAAGCACCGCCAGCCTGTTGGCGGTGCTTCCGCCGCACTCCGCCATGGTGGTCATGGACCGCCAAGGTCAGAATGACCCCCTTAATGGGTAAAAACCTTTGCTACATCTGGCCCATGGTGACAAAACAAAAAAGGGGGGAAAAACAAAGGATACACTTGGTCAGTGGCTGTAAAAACACCACCATTGGCGTACACAGCACCCACACACAGAGGGAACAAGCCTACGCACTATGCATTGCATTACCAGTGATATTGCTAGCCACCAAGGCATGGGGAGGGGCACACACCTCCAAATGCAGCACACTTGGGACCCACGCAACCCTGACCAGTAGTGGATGCCTACGAGCTAGGTAGCAGGATTATCCCTTCAGGACCCTTGCCACCCGGGTACCTACTCTGCAATGTCAGGCCTGGCCTAGGGGCACCCACTGACACACAACCCCACCCAGATACCACCCTACCATGTGTAAGTTGTAATGATGGGCACTGTACTCACCCCCTTGTCGCTGTTATGAAGCCCTCAAGCACCCATCCAACTCAAGATAGGCCACCACCAGTATGCAGGCCAACACAGGGGTCAGGGGTCGACAGGCACCCCTTCCTCATTGAGAGGCTATCCCCAGCTGGGCCGCCGCCATCTTCCGTGCCCAGCGTCTCAAGTCCCCCCACGGTTTCCAACAGTGTGTGCTCTGCCTGCCATAGATTCCCAGGGTCTGCATCTCCTTGGCAATAGTACGCCATATACCCTTCTTTTGATGGACGCTGACCTGCAAGGGAATACACACAGGAAAATAGTATAAGTCAGACTGTCCTGCCTGTTACACTTATGGCCCACCATACCCCTTCACATCACCATTTACACACACATGGCCCATCATGCAAACTGTACGCCGCCCAGGGGACATCCACCCAACCCCATTTACACGAGGCCTTTACACACCACTCCATGCATTCATGCCACATGCATCATGCCCACAGTGTACTCACCTGTTGGTCTGGAGGCCCATACAGCTGTCCGTACTGGGTTAGGACCCCATCCACCAGTCTCTCCAACTCCGCTGAGGTGAAGGCAGGGGCCCTTTCCCCAGTCACAAGGGACATGGTAGGTTCCAGACACAGGTCACAGCAGCCCATGAGGGATAGATCCTCTCCTGTGGAATGTCAGGTAGCAAGTGAGGAATCAACTTGAGAATGGTGGTCACCATTGCCCACTATAACCCATAGGGCCCAATGTTAACCAATGAGGAGTTGCACAGCAGTTTTACCTCACTTCCACCTGTCCCTCCACACAGGCGGGCACCATTTGAGGGGGCGGAAGGCCCAGGATAATTACTGTGTCAATGTCTAAATTTAGACATACAAGACAATTCTCACTTACCCATTACAATTTGACAGCATGCATTTTACTGTTGTAGCCCCATTGTTTAGTTTGTGACTGGCTCCTCACTCTTTTGTCCCTTAGATTGCTAACGCTATAGATGAATAGGAGATGGAAACATACCCCGTGTACAGACCCCTGGTGGACTTGACAACAATGGAGGACAAGCACATCATCCTCACCTATAGACTTGACAGGGCCACAGTCACAGAGCTGTGTGCCCAATTGGAGCCTGACCTGATACCTGCTATCCGTCACCCAACTAGGATCTCCCCTCTTGTGCAAGTTCTATCAGTGCTCCATTTCCTGGCTACTGGTTCTTTCCAAGTGACAGTGGGCTTGGCAGCAGGAATGTCACAGACAATGTTCTCAATAGTGCTGACCAGAGTGTTGTCTGCCCTAATTAAACCCATGTGAAGCAGCATTCTATTTCCCCAGGTGGAGGATTTGGCCACAGTGAAGGCTGACTTCTATGCAATGGGACATATCCCCAACATAATTGGGATGATTTATGAAACACATATTGCATTTGTCATCATAAGAGTTTCCACTCAATGAATGTACAGATGGTGTGCTTGGCAGACCAGTACATCTCCCAAGTCAATGCTAAGTATCCTGGGTTGGTGCATGATGCCTTTATCCTGAGGAATAGCACCATCCCAAATGTGATGGGCCAACTACAGAGGCACAGGGTGTGGCTAATAGGTGAGCCCTGGTCCCTACCCAGTATATGTTGGTGTATGGGTATGGTGTGGACCATATAGAATAGTGCGTGGCTAAATGTTGTCCCTCAATATTCGCAGGTGACTCTGGTTACCCCAACCTATCATGGCTACTGACCCCTTTGAGGAATGTCAGGACAAGGGCATAAGAACATTATAATGAGGCACCTGGGCGAACCAGAAGGATCTAAGAAGGAACATTTGGCCTCCTGAAGGCCAGGTTTCGGTGCCTCCATCTAACAGGTGGATCGCTGTGCTACTCACCCAAGAAGGTCTGCCAGACAATAGTGGAATGCTGCATGTTGCACAACCTTGCCCTGAGACGCCATGTGTCTTTTCTGCAG
The DNA here is from genome assembly GCF_031143425.1 of Pleurodeles waltl. Classification (NCBI taxonomy): domain Eukaryota; kingdom Metazoa; phylum Chordata; class Amphibia; order Caudata; family Salamandridae; genus Pleurodeles; species Pleurodeles waltl. The sequence continues at coordinate 677,675,181 of NC_090436.1, forward strand.
GAGGAGGCTGGAGATGCCCGTGTGGCAGCAGTGGACCCTGTGGACATGTTGGGCATGTCTTCCAGCACCCCTCCTATGGAGAACAGGGTGGTATTGATGGTCTGCAAGTCCTCCCTGATCCCCTGGTACTGTCCCTCCTGCATATTGTCCAGGATCTGGCCCTTCATGTCCTGGGAATGTTGCTATGCTCCCAGGATCTCGGTGAGTGCCTCCTGGAGAGTCGGTTCCCTAGGCCTGTCCTCCCCCTGGTGCACAGCAGTCCTCCCAGTTTCCCTGTTGTCCTGTGCCTCTGTCCCCTGAACTGTGTGCCCACTGCCACTGACCCCAGGTCCCTGATGGCCCTGGGTATGAGGTGTAGCCTGGAGTCCATGTAGAGTTGGAAACATTGCTGATTGATGTGTCCTGGGGACAGAGGTTTGGGTATACTGAGTGGGTCTAGATGAGGGAGGCTCTGTGGTGGTGTGTGACTGGGCTTGGGTAACTGACTGTCCAGCGGTGCCTGATGGGCCAGGTTGGTCACACAGATCCAGGCGACCAGAGTTGCTGTCATCACTATGGGCCTCTTCAGTTGGGGGACTGGATATTGCTGGCACCTCCTCTCCAGTGACATTGGCTGGGAAACCTGTGGGGAAGTAAATGATTTGTTAATGTTTCTGTGTTTGACTTATTGTGCTTCGGTGGGTTGCCCTCTTTGGTTGTATTTGCCCTGGCAGCTTTAACTTTTGTAAGTTGGTATGTGGTGGGCTAGCTGATTCTTTCTAGTGTGCATGCTTTGGTGATAGGTGTCCATGCAGGGATGTGAGTGATGTCCATGCATTGGTAGAGCATGCAGGGCTTGGCATTGGGATGAGTGAAATGTGATGGTGGGGTGTGTGTGAGGTGGTGGAGTGATGGGAGTGAGGGTGAGGTGGGGGTATGTGATGGCATGCAGGCAGGGGGAGTGATAGTTGTAAAGAGTTGACTTACTAGAGTCCAGTCCTCCTCCTTCTCCAGCCAGGCCCTCTGGATGCATGATTGCAAATACTTGCTCCTCCCATGTTGTTGGTTGTGGGGGAGGACGGGGGGTTCACCGCCAGTCCTCTGTACAGCGAGTTGATGTCTTGCTGCAATGGAACATACCTATTTTATTAGGCCCATCTGCCACCAAGGGGGGCAGAAACCTCTAGTAGAGACCAGGGATATACATATTTCTTTTTTTGCAGGTGGAAGCTGACCCTTAGGCAAGGGATGCCCCTCTGGGGGGGCAATATTATTTTAGGCTATTTCTGCCCCACCGGGGGCAGAAACCACTAGACACTAGGGATTTTTTAAAATGTTTACATAAGTGGATCGACCCCTTAGGCAAGTGTCACTCCCCTGGGGGGCATATCATGTTAGGCCATTTCTGCCCCCCTTGGGGGCAGATCAGCCTACATTTATTAGGCCAGTCTGCACACAAGAGGGGAAGAAACCAGTAGACACCAGGTAATTTTTTTCAAGGGCCTGTCCCCATATTATTTTAGGTCATTATTTTAGGTCATTTCTGCCCCCGTTGGTGGCAGATCAGCCTATTTTTATTGGGCCCATCTGCCCCTAAGGTGTGTGCATGTTTGTGTGTGTGTGTTTTATTTTGGGGGGGTGAGCCATTGGGCAAGAATCGAGTTCATGGGGGCACATTGTTGATGCCCATTTATACCCCCCTGGGGGCAGATCAGCCTATTTTTTTGAAGCCCATCTTCCCCCAAGAGGGGCAGAAAGCCCACTAGACACCATGAAACATTTTTTTTTTCTGAAAAGAGGGTTGAGGATTGGCCATACCCCAACCCACAAAATGGGGACAAAGTTGTTCTGCCCACCATTGGACATAATTACCACTGATCCACTCCCCGGGGGCAGAAAGGCTACTAGATGCCAGGGAACTTAAAAAAAATGAGTGGCGGGCTGCCAACCAGTATGGGCATGGTTATGCCCCCACCCCTACAGAAGAGGGTAACAGTTTTTCAGCCTCCCTTGCAAACTAAAGGATCTTATCCCAACGGCAAGCAAGAGGACATTTGATTATTTTGGGTTTTGATTTTACATTTGGGCCAAGAGAGCTTGGATAACTCCCAGTATCCTCCCACTTGGAATGGTGAGCAGAGGCACTTTTTGGACTTTGGGACACTGCCAACTAGAAAAATCTACCAGACATAGACACATCTGAAAACTAAACATCTGGGTGAGTCCATGGTGGTGTGCTTCACATGCACCCCATTCCATTTTCTTACCCACAATGCCTTGCAAACCCTAGACTTTGCTTGTAATCATGCATTTTCTCTAAATTTCTGTGATGGAACCTTCCAGAATCCAGAATTGTCACATCTATGCCGATAAAAATTCGGCCCCACTTGTCAGCCTAAAATATTTTTTTTCAAACTGCCCTTTTGGACCTGCTTTGGTTCCCTCTCTATTTTGACATGTTTTTAGTCCTTCCCTGTGACAGGTACTTGGCCCACCTACACAAGTTAATTATAATTTTTATCGAGACACTGAGGGGAACGTTGGGTAGTAGGAAATTTGTGCGGGTGCCATAATCGCACACACAAATGTGAGGAAAATTAGATTTTTAGCTAAATTTGAGTCTTGCTGAGGATTCTGGGCAAGAAAACACTGGGGGATCCATGCAAGTCACACCTCCCTAGACTCCCTCGGGTGTCTAGTTTTCAGAAATGTCTTGGTTTGGTAGGTTTCCCAAGATGGCAGCTGAGCCCAGGAACAAAAACGCTGGTGCCCCTTTGCAAAAACAGGTAGCTTTGTGATAGATAATTTTGATGTGTCCGTGTTGTGTTTTGGACTGCACCCTGTTGCGGGCACTAGACCTACACATACAAGTGAGGTAACATTTTAATCGGAAGATGAGGGGAAATGCTGGGGGGAGGAAGTTTGTGGCTCCCCTCAGATTCCAGAACTTTGCAGCACCGAAATGTGAGGAGAAAGTGTTTTTAGTCAGATTTTGAGGTTTGCAAAGGATTCTGGGTAACAGAACTCAGTGAGAGCCCCAAAAGTCACCCCATGCTGGATTCCGCTAGGACTTTAGTTTAACAAAATGGACAGGTTTGCTAGGTTTACCAAGGTGCTGGATGAGCTAGAGGCCTAAATCCACAGCTAGGCACTTTTAAAAAAACAGGTCAATTTTCATTAGATAAATGTGATGTGTCCACGTTGTGTTTTGGGGCGTTTCCTATCACGAGCACTAGGTCTACCCACACAAGTGAGGTACCTTTTTTATCGGGAGACTTAGTGGAATCCTGGGTGGAAGGAAGTTTGTGGCTCTCTGTAGGAGGCTGGCCCTCACTGTAGTGTATAAACTAGGCATACTGTGTAGGGGCTCCAGGCAGCCACACGTTGGTTTCTGGAGGCAAAAACTAGATCACCTAATGCTCTAATTTTTTAGGTAGCTCGGTCGAGCAGTCAGGCTAATCTTGGAGAAGTGCAAAGCATTTGTGTTATTCACAGTATCAATCATACAACTCACACACTCAAAGGAATAACTTGAGACCAATTTATAAAAAAACTTCAGATTTCTTTTATAATTTTTAAGACCAAGATCATTAAGACTGGTTAAGTACTTTTTAAGTTAGGAATTTTTTAAGTTTTAATAAATGCAGTCTTTCTTAATTGCGCACCATAGGAATCAATAGAAAGCCACCTGTTAAGATACATATAAAATCATATGTTCGCTTTACCAAGTTCAGCTTTGCAGGTTGGTCACAGGCGTTGGTGGGCACGCTGTGCCGGCAGGAGAAGTTCGGGCATCTCTGATTCCAGCGGGACCAGCATTGGAAAGACTCTTGTATCTGGTACAGGGCCACTGTGAGGCACCACTTGGAAAAAGTCTGCAGAGGCAAGTTTAAAAGTGGTGCCTTGGGGTCCTCTTGTGTTGTCGAGGTCACAAGAAGTGAGGGACCCTTGGGGGACAGTTGGTTCCTTGTTGCAGGATGCAGGGCGGCTGGGTGTAGAGCGAGTTGTTGATCCAGGGGCTTTGCTCAAAAATGCCTTTCTGGTCCAGATGCTGGTCGTGGTCAGGGTCGAATGCAGGACAACAGGGTCACTCTGGCTGAAGATTTAGAAAGGTTCATTAAGTTGCTCGACTAGAGCCTCCTTCTGGTCCAGTTGCAGCTCAGGGGGAGCTGTTTTACTTGGTTTTCGATGTTCACTGACCAGTACCTGGGGTATTAACATGACTCAGCCACGGGAGGGTGCAGTGACACCAAACATAGCTCACTTGTATGGCTTGTCCTGGTGGTTGTCAGTGTTTTATCGGGTCTGGCTGTGACCTCTGGTTCAGGAGATATTAGCCAGTCAGTGAAGTGACCCTCACTGGCTTGTTGCTCTTTGTTGGTTTGTAGAGAGGTGCCTCCACTCAGAAGGAAGATCTGGGGTGATTTGTGAAGCCTGGAGGTCCCCTGGTTTTCTTGGGGTCAGTCTAGTGTCCAGCTCCTCTGCAGCAGGGATTTTCAGGTACTGGGTGCAGCAGGCAGGGGTTGGTACCTTTTCTTGGTGCAGCAGGTACACGGTTCTCTTGCTTTGGTTCTTCTTTGGTGCTAGTCTTCTTTGTCCTTTCAAATCTGAATGTTGGTCTAGGGGTGCCCACTAAATACTGAATTTAGTGGGTGTTTTAGGGGAAACCTCATAGTGTCCAATGGGACACTTACCTTTGGGTGGCTACACCCAATATAGTGGCCACTTCCTCAAAGGCCTACCTTTAGTACCCCATGCCCTGGGTACATAAGTACATTTTACTAGGGACTTATAGTGGTGGCTAAAGGTGTTTCCAATTACCTTTGCAATTTTAGGGAAAGAACACTGGCACTGGGAACCTGGTTAGCAGGATCCCAGTGCACTCCAGTCCAAGTTGCATTTAGAAACCAGGCAAAAGTGGGGGGTACTGCAACAAAGTGATAGTTTCCCACACTCCTCTCAGATTTCAGAACTTTCCATCACTGAAATGTGAGGAAAAAGTGGGCTTTTTTTGCCAAATTTTGAGGTTTGCAAAGGATTCTGTGTAATGTAACCTGGCGAGAGCACCACAAGTTACCCCATCTTGGGTTCCCCTACGTGTCTAGTTTTCAAACATGCAAAGGTTTGGTAGGTTTTCCTAGGTGCTGGCTGAGCTAAAGGCCAAAATCCACAGCTAGGCACTTTCCAAAAAACAGGTCAATTTTCAATGTAAAAATTTGAAGTGTCCTTGTTATGTTTTGTGGCATTTCCTGTTGCGGGCACTGGCCTACCCACACAAGTGAGGTGACATTTCTATCGAGAAACTTGGGAAAAAGCTGAGTGGAAGGAAGTTTGTGTCTCCCCTCAGATTCCAGAACTTTACAGCACAGAAATGTGAGGGAAAAGTGTTTTTTAGAAAAATGCTGAGGTTTGCAAAGGATTCTGGGTATCAGAACCTGGGTGTCTAGTTTCTAAACATGTGTAGGTTTGCTAGGTTTCCGTTGGTGCTGGCTGAGCTAGATGCCAAAATCCACAGCTATGCACTTTGCAAAAAACAGATCAGTTTTCATTAGAAAAATGTGATGTGTCCATGTTGTGTTTTGGGGCATTTACTGTCACAGGCACTAGGCCTACCAACACAAGTGAAGTACCATTTTTATTGGGAGACTTGGGGGAATACAGAATGGAAGAACAAGTTTTTTTTGCCCATTGTGTTTCTCTACATTTTTTCCTTCCAAACGTAAGACAGTGTGTAAGAAAGAAATCTATTCGATAAATGTCCTGTAATTCACATGCTAGCATGGGGACCTCCGAATTCAGAGATGTGCAAATAACCACTGATTCTCAACACCTTATCTTGTGCCCATTTAAGAACTACAAAGGTTTCATTAAAACCTATTTTTTACTCTTTATATGTTACCAAATGATTTGCTGTATACCCGGTATACAGTGAAAACCCATTATAAGGTGCAGCTCAATTATTTGCTCTGGGTACTTAGGGTTCCTGATGAACTTGCAAGGCCTGGATATCCCCACAACCAAAAGAGTCCAGCAGATGTAACAGTATATTGCTTTAAAAAATTTGCCATAGCTGGAAAAGTTACAGAAGAAAACGTGGACAGATATGGCTGTTTTTTCAACTCAATTTCAATATTTTTTTATTTCAGCTGTTACTTTCTGCAGAGAAAGCTTGAAGGATCTACACAAATTACCCCTTGCTGAATTCGGAGTTTTGCCTAACTTTCAGAAATGTTCAGCTGTCCCGGATCTAACATGGGTTTCACACCAATTTCTGTCACTAACTGGAAGGAGGCTGAAAGCACAAAAAATAGTAAAAATGGGAGATGTCCCAGTCAAATGCAAAAACTGTGTTGAAAAATTTGGTTTTCTGATTCAAGTGTGCCTGTTCCCAAAAGCTGGAAAGATGGAAACCCTTTTTTGATGCCATTTTTTAAAAACATATTTTATTGTAGTTTCATTCAACCATTGTTGGGTAGATATAATACAGTACGACACAAAATAATCTTGTTATCTAATGCCTGATTCCAATCCGATCCTTTTAATCCTGCTTCCTCAAAGAACGAAGATCTCAACAATTTCCCCAACATCCCTCCAATCACTCCTCCCTACAGCCCCCCCCCTCAGGTGAGCCCATTAGTACAGTGTAGTAACGTCAATGTACCTAAATGTGTCGTGTTTGAGGTATGTGATTCCTCTCATTGTGTGTGAAGGCATTGAACTCTCCCATCATACCCATACCTCCTTATCTTGTAATCTTGAGGGAAAGCCATCAGTAGATGGGACTCAAGTGTGTCTCTATTGCCTATCCAGCAGCCATTCAGTCAGGGTCAGGATCCACCTGGCTTTCCTCTCCAAGGGCATCTATCACTATCTCCTAGCCCTGCATTCCTCTCTTGGCCTCCCTATGAAGAATATTCCCTTCACATCTAGCCCATTTGGTCAATTCTCCTGTCCATAGGGATATTCTCGGACCTACTGGGTTCTTCCACGACATTGCGATTTCCCTTTTTTGCCAGTACATAGGCCAGATCTTGAGAATTGTTAGTTACCTTCTACTTGGCAGAATGTGGGAACCAACCAAGTAGGCAATGACCCATTGTGCAGGGAATTTCCCTTCCTATAGTTTTAGCCACAATCCTGCTCACCATCACCCAGAATACCTTCAACTTAGGGCAGTCCCAAAACATATGCTTAAATTCCGCGCCCGCCAAGCCGCATCTCGGGCAGCCAACGCCTTCCGTTCCAAAGTACCTATTGATCTGACTGGGGGTAAGGTATGCCCGATGCAGTACATAGAAGTTTATAAGCTTAAATCTGGCATTTTGAGTCGTTTTTGGGATCCCCTCTAGGATGCGCCCCCAGTCCCCATCAGTGATGTCAGCATCCAGGTCCCCCTTCTATGTCTATTTAAGTTGGGTCAAGGGGAGGGTCCTGTCAGCCTGAATCCTGCTGTATAGGTTTGACACTGCTTTATATTTGCCAGTAGAAGTTGCTAAGTATGTACAGGTTGCCTGTGCAGGAGGCTCACCCATCCCTCCACGCCAATGCCTGAGAATACTGGCCGCAAGTGAACCATGTAGTAAGAAATGTTCTCTCTGTAACTCGAATTCTGCTCTGAGGGCCTCAAAGGGTATCAGTGTCCCTTCTTTAAACAGTGTTCCCACTGTTTGAATTCAGGCTTCTACCCAAGTCTGGAGCCCACCCCCAATCACCCTGATGAGGTAAAGCACACAAGGAAAACAGAGGAAGCTCCGGGAAGCAAGGGGTCCTAGTCTTAAATTTTGCATAGGAAACTTTTCCAGCATTCAATCAAAATTTTAAATTCTGTGGGGTCCTGCCTCCCATCGCCCGAGCATCCCAATAACACTTCAAATATCCTAGCCCCCATAGGGGTAAACGGTTTCACTCTCACCTCTGGTTCTACTCTACTTGCAATCCGTTGCGCCAACCACTGGAGCTGTGCTGCCAAGTAGTAAGCTTCAAAGTCGGGAACCGCTAGCCCTCCGTCCGTAGAGTGTCTCTGGAGTTTGACCAAAGCCACTCTCTTCCGTCCACTACCCCATAGGAATGCAATGACCATTGACTCCGACTCCTTAAATATGGCCCTGGGTATCCACACTGGTAGTACTGTAAAATGGTATAATAGATGTGGTAACACTATCATTTTAAGAATCGCTAACTTCCCTGCTACAGATAAAGGTAAGGTTTGCCAAAAAGCCACATTGGACCTTAGTGACCTCATTGAGCCCCCCACATTGCTTTCTAGAATATCTTGTCAGGCATGAAAAACCTTAACATCCAAATAGGGGAGACAGCTTGGAACCCACTTGACCATTCCCAGCCCCAGCGGAGGCGCCACTGAGGGTTTCAAAGGGAGCAATCCGGTTTTATCCCAGTTCACTCCCAGTCCAGAGTGTCTGCCAAACTGAGCAAGCATCTGCTGTGCCTGTGGTAGATCTCTATGTAGATCCTCCAAGAAGATCAGCAGGTCATCTGCATACAAGGCTATCTGGTGTCTCTCACCCCCTGCCATTATTCCGAGAAACCCCTACTGCCCCTCGCCGCAGCCACCAATGGTTCCATCACCACCACAAAAAGCAGCGGGGACAGGGGGCATCCTTGTCTAGTGCCCGCCCAACCACATAACTTCTGGATATTGTCCGTCCAGTACGCACTCTGGCAGTAGGTTCGGTATGCAACAGTCTTACCCAAGCAATATACTCGGGCCCCAATCTGAGCCGGGACATCACCGCATAGAGAAAATCCCATTCTAGACTGTCAAAGGCTTTTTCTATGTCTACCGCCAGAACCCCAGATGCTGCACTATCCAAATTCTGATCCCTCATGACTGCTACCAATCTGCGAATGTTATCTGCTGTGTTTCGCCCAGGGACAAATCCCGCCTGGTCTGGGTGTATTAAAGTTGTCATATATGGGAGGAGTCTAGTGGGCAAAATCGTACTGAGGATCTTATAATCTAGATTCAACATGGATAGTGGTCTGTACGCCCCAGTCTCCGTAGGATTTTTTCCATATGTTAGCAAGAGTATTATTATCGCTTCCCGCGCTGATGTTGGTAATACTCCTTGCTCCTTGGCGGTCCTATACGGAGTCTCCAACCTTGGAACTAGCAAATCTATGTAAGTGGCATAGAACTCAATAGGGAGGCCATCTGCCCCTGGTGTCTTCCCCCTCGTTAACTCCCCAATGGCCTTCTTGAGTTCCGGCTGTGTAATGTCCCCCCCCCAACTGCCGACAATATCTGGTGGTAATGACCTGAGTTGCATCTGGGATAAATAACTCTCAGTAGAGTCCCTGTCATTTCGGAGATTACTTTTATGTAGTTATTTGTAGTAGGTCATAAAATGTAAGTTCATTTGTTCCTGCCCTTATATATGGTCTCCTTGATCTGACGTCATGTCCAGTATGGCAGAGTTCTTATGAGTTTGCTCACCACCCATGCCAGCATCTGGCCCATCTTGACTCACTCCCCATGTGCCCTAGTAAGGTAATTTCTATAATCAAAGCATCGGAGACGCTCTACACATTCTGCAACTGTTGCTCTAAGCTCCAGTAAGTAGTGTTGTAGGTGTGGATTTTCAGGTCTATTTTTTTCTGCCTCTCTCAGCTTAGCTTCTGCCAGCTCAGTATCCCTGAGAAGAGTCCTGCAACCCCCCAATGCTCCGGCTATGCATCTCCCCCTCACCATCACCTTAAAAGCATCCCATTCAAGCAAGGGGTTACTGGTCGAGGCCTCATTGTCTATGAAGAATTGGGTTATATGTTGTTTTAACTCCCCCTGAAAATGTGCATTGTCTAATGATTCTGGCTTCAGTGTCCAAGTGGGGATGCAAGGGGGGGCAAGCCGCACCGCAGAGACAACAAGAGAGGGTTATGATCGGCAGGCCAAGTACTCAGCATTATATATAAGCAGACAGACATCTGGTGTGCAAAAAAACACATCCAGTCTCATGTAAGTGGGAGAAATACGAATAGTCCCTAACTACAGGGTGCAACCGTCACCAGGCATCTATCAGTCCCCAATTCGTTCGCCAGGAGGAAATTGTCATACACCCTCATCAAAGGGGAGTCGCATAGCGGGGGATGTGAGCGGTCCATGGTGGGGTCTGCCACGCAATTAAAGTCCCTCCCATCACCAAGGGATACTGTAAATATGTAGCTAATTGGCCTGATATGCGTGTGAAGAATTCACCTTGGTCTGAGTTTGGCGCATATACATTAATCAATGCTAACTCTCTGCCCTCCAACCGTCCCCGAATAGCTACAAAGCGGCCCTCTGGATCTATGAGACTGTCCATCATCTGAAATGGGACCCCAGCCCTTATCCATATTAGTGTTCCTCTCGCAAATTCTGAATATGAAGTGTAATATGCTTGTCCTCTCCATCGCTTTTGTAGAGCTTTCCCTTCTGTATGAGTTAAGTGAGTTTCTTGGAGCATTGCAATCTGAATCCCCGCCGCTCTAAGTATGAGAAAACCTTGTATCTCTTGCCCATCGTATGCATGCCCCTTATATTCCACGAGAAGAATTTGTATGAGTCTAATGATGGCATTTCAATGCCTCACATTTCTCCATTGTTATGCCCCACACTGTGTCATCATCTATAATTAAGACCCCTACCCTCTCACGGTACCGCTCCAGCTCCACTGTTATTTCCCTCTGTGACTCACCTAGCCCCATGAACTACCCCAACAAGTAACATCCCAACTCCCCTTCCCCGGGACAAAAGTTTGAACGACTCTCATCCAAACTCAGTAATTATTTCAACTAGGTTGTCAAAACAGGGGGTACTCCTAGCTCGTAAGAAGAGTGTGCCATAGCCTCAATCCCCACTCCCGGACACTCAGGGATTTATGGACCCAGCCTCCTTCTGATTGGTGAATCCTTCCGCCGCCGAGTCATTCCGCGTTACAGTGACATCAGCCGTAGCTGTAACGATCCTGATGATTTTCCATGTCTGTTCGAAATTGTTCTATGGGAGCCCAGAGGTGAGCCCCTGAGATGATTCAGTCGGATGTGCCCGGTATCACTTCTGGGCGTGACCTGTCTGATATGCGCAATACTACTGATTCTTGATCTGAATCTGACTATTCCAGCTCCTCAGTTATCCGTACTTGGGCTCCGAGGTCTGAACCGTTCAATGAAGCAGCCGCCTCCATTGCTTTTTGTCGTTCCTTTTGCAATTTTATATGGGAAGGACTACCCACTTTACTGGGCTTGTTCTGCCTACTTCCCCTTTGCCGTTCTGTAAGTGGGCCCTTTGCCAGGAAATCGCTTTCCATCGGTGTTTGAGTATCAATCCACTGCCAAACCTCTTTAGTTGTAGTAAAAAACGGTGTACCCTCTTTAGTCACTACCCTTAGTTTTGCCGGGAACAACATCCCATATTGAAACCCCAGTTAGTGCAATTTTTGTTATGCCTCTCGGAAAGTGGCTCTGCACTTCCCGAGAGAAGTCGGGGAAGATGCGAATCGTATGATTATCCAACGTGCGATCTCCTTTTTTCCTGCTTTGGCTCAACAAGTAATCCCTGTCCCTGTAGTGAAGAAGTCTGGCTACTGTTGGTCTTGGGGGGGCCCCCAGGAGTGGGGGCACGTCGGGACCCTATGCACTCTTTCAATCCCGAAAAAAGGAGAGAGTCCATAATCTGCCACTTCCTCTTTGAGCCAGCACTCGAGGAACTCCACCAAGCCAGCCCTTTCAATACATTCAGGCATACCGATCACACGGATGTTATTTCGCCGTGATCTGTTTCTGCGTCTTCAGCTCACAGTTCCAGGTCTCGGATTCGCTTCTTCATCTGCCATACAATCTTAGTTGTATCTTTAACCTCTGGCAGAAGCTCCTTATGCTGCCTATCCGTAGTGGCTACCTTTTCGGCTAGGCGGCAGTGGTCGTCTCTAAGTACTGTGAGGTCTGTGGCCAGGGCGTCAATTTTCCCTTCCAGGGCTACTCAGGAGGCTGTTATGGCCTGCAGCACATCCTGAAGTGTGGGGTCCCCGCTTTTTCCTTCAGTAGAGGTATTCTTTGTTCCCGGCTGGTCTGCCATCTCCTCCGCAAATGTCCTGCTTTTTTGTTCCGCGTCCCTTTTCCGGCCAGTCCTACCCATCTTCTAGGACTCCTATCCTATTCCTTCCTGAGAGAAGTTGGGTGCTGCCTCCCCCTTTTCTGTATAGATTTTCATTGCGTCCAGTTTTAATCTGCGCTGTTGTATTAAATTTGCTGCGTCACAAGACTTTTACCCTGTCGTGGAGGTCGTCTCCCATCGATTAGTCGAGCAGCCTACGCTCTGGGCTATCCCCTTTTCCAGGCCGGGGTGTCCCTTGGGCCTTCTCCCTGTCACAATCAGATTCTCCCATGTACCGGGATGGTCGTAATCCTAGGGGATATCTCTCCCCATTTTGCCAGGTTTCTCCTCTATTGTCTGCCCTGCGTAAAGTCCCGCCGACCCAATCCTCAAAGTTCTGCCCTGTACTTGGGGTTTCCCGTAGCACTCGCAGCTTTGGGCGGTTCAGCCGGGCCCCCCTTTCGTTGCTGCTTAGGTACTGGGTGGTCCCGCTGTTGATGGGGATCAGGTTCCTTGCGCCCCAATCCGGGATCAGGGGTCCCCCCGCCTCTTGACTTGACAGGACCCTCGACCCAGACGGGGCGGTTACAGCACCGTAAAGGGTTCCTCCGCTTCAAGTCCATTGCCTTGCCGCCTCCATTCACTCCCTGGCTCACCTCGATCTCCTCACGTCGCCGGGCCCCCGCTGCCGAATACCCCGAGACTGCGGTTCCACTTATGGCTCTCCTCCTTTGATGACAGCGACACCGCCGGAGGCTAGGCGATCCCTGGCTGCCCCTTCCTCGAGCAGCGGTCCGCCGGCTCCGTCTCCCTGACTGCAAACGCCATCTTGATTTTCTCGCAGCACTCGGCCACGCGGGACTCTGGCTTCGCTCCCCGAGCTCCGCGCGGACCGGTCGTCTCACAACCGGTTCCGGAGCCTCCCCGCACCTTCAGCCACACACTCGGCTGGGCTGGGGGTCCACTGTCAGCCAGGATGGGTCGGGGTGGGAGATTGCGATCGGGAGCCTCACGAAGAGACTTCTTCCGCCATCGGCGCCAGGCCACACACCCCTTCTTTGATGCCATTTGCAGGTAAAAAAAACACATGCATTCTTCTGCAGCACTTTTTTTCTTATTTTTCACCAGAAAACTACATTTTGGATGTAATTTTGCTAATTTCTTGGTCTCCACTAGGGGAACCCACAAACTCTGGGTACCTTTAGGAACCTCGGGATGTTGGAAAAAAAAGGATGCAAATTTGGTGTGGATAGCTTAGGTGGACAAAAAAGTTATGAGGGTCTAAGCGCACACTACCCAAATAGCCAATAAAAATACTTGGCACAGGAGAGGAAAAGGCCTGGCAGCAAAGGGGTTAAATGCACTTTTGGTATCTTTAAGTTGTGATTTAGGTGTCTTAGCCACAAGGGTTGGGTGCTGATGTTCTCCCCAGAGGTTATATTCAAGATTATAGTAGCCTATTGTGCATTGCCCAACATCGGCATGCAACAGGGCTTACATGTAGACATTACCCATGATCTACAGCCGCAATCAAGTAACCAAGAAGGAACACAAAACAGAGTTCTGTGTATACAGGAGTAGAATCTACTAGTAAAGTAATTTTTAAATTGGGCTGCTATTATGAGGTTGGACAGTGTATAGTCACTAATGAATGGAGGACTAGTAAACCATCCACATATACTATCCTGAGCCAGTGCTGTTTTGCTTAACCCCTTCGCTGCCAGGCCTTTTCCCCCTCCTGTGCCAGGCCTTTTTTTGCCTATTTGGGGCAGTTCGCGCTTAGGCCCTCATAACTTTTTGTCCACATAAGCTAACCAAGCCAAATTTGCGTCCTTTTTTTCCAACATCCTAGGGATTCTAGAGGTACCCAGACTTTGTGGGTTCCCCTGAAGGAGGCCAAGAAATTGGCCAAAATACAGTGAAAATTTCGTTTTTTTCAAAAAATTTGGAAAAAGTGGCTGCAGAAGAAGGTTTGTGGGTTTTCCCCTGAAAATGGCATCAACAAAGGGTTTGCGGTGCTAAACTCAGCAGCTTCCCAGCATTCAGGAACAGGCAGACTTGAATCAGAAAACCCAATTTTTCAACACAATTTTGGCATTTTACTGGGACATACCCCATTTTTGCAATTTTTTGTGCTTTCAGCCTCCTTCCAGTCAGTGACAGAAATGGGCATGAAACCAATGCTGGATCCCAGAAACCTAAACATTTCTGAAAAGTAGACAGAATTCTGAATTCAGCAAGGGGTCATTTGTGTAGACCCTACAAGGGTTTCCTACAGAAAATAACAACTGAAAAAGATAAATATTGAAATTGAGGTGAAAAAAACATAAATGTTTCTCTACGTTTTACTCTGTAACTTTTCCCTGCAATGTCAGATTATCGAAAGCAATATACCGTTACATCTGCTGGACTCCTCTGGTTGTGCAGATATATAGGGCTTGTAGGTTCATCAAGAACCCAAGGAACCCAGAGCCAATAAATGAGCTGCACCCTGCAGTGCGTTTTCATTCTATACCGGGTACACAGCAATTCATTTGCTGAAATATAAAGAGTAAAAAATTGCTATCAAGAAAACCTTTGTATTTCCAAAAAGGGCACAAGATAAGGTGTTGAGGAGCAGTGGTTATTTGCACATCTCTGAATTCCGGGGTGACCATACTAGCATGTGAATTACAGGGCATTTCTCAAATAGATGTCTTTTTTACACACTCTCCTACATTTGGAAGGAAAAAATGTAGAGAAAGACAAGGGGCAATAACACTTGTTTTGCTAATCTATGTTCCCCCAAGTCTCCCGATAAAAATGATACCTCACTTGTGTGGGTAGGCCTAGCGCCCGCGACAGGAAACGCCCCAAAGCGCAACGTGGACACATGCAAATTTTTTAAAGAAAACAGAGGTGTTTTTTGTGAGCTGCCTACCTGTAGATTTTGGCCTCTAGCTCAGCCGGCACCTAGGGAAACCTACCAAACCTGTGCATTTCTGAAAACTAGAGACCTAGGGGAATCCAAGGAGGGGTGACTTGCGGGGTTCGGACCAGGTTCTGTTACCCAGAATCCTTTGCAAACCTCAAAATTTGGCTAAAAAAACACATGTTCCTCACATTTCTGCGGCAGAAAGTTCTGGAATCTGAGAGGAGCCTCAAATTTCCTTCCACCCAGCGTTCCCCCAAGTCTCCCGATAAAAATGATACCTCACTTGTGTGGGTAGGCCTAGCGCCCGCGACAGGAAACGCCCCAAAGCGCAACGTGGACACATCCCAATTTTTGGAAGAAAACAGATGTGTTTTTTGCGAAGTGCTTACCTGTAGATTTTGGCCTCTAGCTCAGCCGGCACCTATGGAAACCTACCAAACCTGTGCATTTCTGAAACCTAGAGACCTGGGGGAATCCAAGGAGGGGTGACTTGCGGGGCTCGGACCAGGTTCTGTTACCCAGAATCCTTTGCAAACCTCAAAATTTGGCTAAAAAAACACATGTTCCTCACATTTCTGTGGCAGAAAGTTCTGGAATCTGAGAGGAGCCACAAATTTCCTTCCACCCAGCATTCCCCCAAGTCTCCAGATAAAAATGATACCTCACTTGTGTGGGTAGGCCTAGCGCCCGCGACAGGAAACGCCCCAAAGCGCAACGTGGACACGTCCAAATTTTTGGAAGAAAACAGAGGTTTTTTTTCCAAAGTGCCTACCTGTAGATTTTGGCCTCTAGCTCAGCCGGCACCTAGGGAAACCTACCAAACCTGTGCATTTCTGAAAACTAGAGACCTGGGGGAATCCAAGATGGGGTGACTTGCGGGGCTCGGACCAGGTTCTGTTACCCAGAATCCTTTGCAAACCTCAAAATTTGGCTAAAAAAACACATGTTCCTCACATTTCTGTGGCAGAAAGTTCTGGAATCTGAGAGGAGCCACAAATTTCCTTCCGCCCAGAGTTCCCCCAAGTCTCCCGATAAAAATGATACCTCACTTGTGTAGGTAGGCCTAGCGCCCGCGACAGGAAACGCCCCAAAGCGCAACGTGGACACATCCAAATGTTTGGAAGAAAACAGAGGTGTTTTTTGCGAAGTGCCTACCTGTAGATTTTGGCCTCTAGCTCAGCCGGCACCTAGAGAAACCTACCAAACCTGTGCATTTCTGAAAACTAGAGACCTAGGGGAATCCAAGGAGGGGTGGCTTGCGGGGCTCGGACCAGGTTCTGTTACCCAGAATCCTTTGCAAATCTCAAACTTTGGCTAAAAAAACACATGTTCCTCACATTTCTGTGGCAGAAAGTTCTGGAATCTGAGAGGAGCCACAAATTTCCTTCCACCCAGCGTTCCGCCAAGTCTCCCGATAAAAATGATACCTCACTTGTGTGGGTAGGCGTAGCGCCCGCGACAGGAAACGCCCCAAAGCGCAACGTGGACACATCCAAATTTTTGGAAGAAAACAGAGGTGTTTTTTGCGAAGTGCCTACCTGTAGATTTTGGCCTCTAGCTCAGCCGGCACCTAGGGAAACCCACCAAACCTGTGCATTTCTGAAAACTAGAGACCTAGGGGAATCCAAGATGGGGTGACTTGCGGGACTCGGACCAGGTTCTGTTACCCAGAATCCTTTGCAAATCTCAAAATTTGGCTAAAAAAACACATGTTCCTCACATTTCTGTGGCAGAAAGTTCTGGAATCTGAGAGGAGCCACAAATTTCCTTCCGCCCAGAGTTCCCCCAAGTCTCCCGATAAAAATGATACCTCACTTGTGTAGGTAGGCCTAGCGCCCGCGACAGGAAACGCCCCAAAGCGCAACGTGGACACATCCAAATGTTTGGAAGAAAACAGAGGTGTTTTTTGCGAAGTGCCTACCTGTAGATTTTGGCCTCTAGCTCAGCCGGCACCTAGAGAAACCTACCAAACCTGTGCATTTCTGAAAACTAGAGACCTAGGGGAATCCAAGGAGGGGTGGCTTGCGGGGCTCGGACCACGTTCTGTTACCCAGAATCCTTTGCAAATCTCAAACTTTGGCTAAAAAAACACATGTTCCTCACATTTCTGTGGCAGAAAGTTCTGGAATCTGAGAGGAGCCACAAATTTCCTTCCACCCAGCGTTCCGCCAAGTCTCCCGATAAAAATGATACCTCACTTGTGTGGGTAGGCGTAGCGCCCGCGACAGGAAACGCCCCAAAGCGCAACGTGGACACATCCAAATTTTTGGAAGAAAACAGAGGTGTTTTTTGCGAAGTGCCTACCTGTAGATTTTGGCCTCTAGCTCAGCCGGCACCTAGGGAAACCCACCAAACCTGTGCATTTCTGAAAACTAGAGACCTAGGGGAATCCAAGATGGGGTGACTTGCGGGACTCGGACCAGGTTCTGTTACCCAGAATCCTTTGCAAATCTCAAAATTTGGCTAAAAAAACACATGTTCCTCACATTTCTGTGGCAGAAAGTTCTGGAATCTGAGAGGAGCCACAAATTTCCTTCCACCCAGCGTTCCCCCAAGTCTCCCGATAAAAATGATACCTCACTTGTGTGGGTAGGCCTAGCGCCCGCGACAGGAAACGCCCCAAAGCGCAACGTGAACACATCCAAATGTTTGGAAGAAAACAGAGGTGTTTTTTGCGAAGTGCTTATCTGTAGATTTTGGCCTCTAGCTCAGCTGGCACCTAGGGAAACCTACCAAACCTGTGCATTTCTGAAAACTAGAGACCTGGGGGAATCCAAGGAGGGGTGTCTTGCGGGGCTCGGACCAGGTTCTGTTACCCAGAATCCTTTGCAAATCTCAAAATTTGGCTAAAAAAACACATGTTCCTCACATTTCTGTGGCAGAAAGTTCTGTAATCTGAGAGGAGCCACAAATTTCCTTCCACCCAGCGTTCCCCCAAGTCTCCCAATAAAAATGATACCTCACTTGTGTGGGTAGGCCTAGCGCCCGCGACAGCAAACGCCCCAAAGCGCAACGTGGACACATCTACATTTTTGGAAGAAAACAGAGGTGTTTTTTGCGAAGTGCCTACCTGTAGATTTTGGCCTCTAGCTCAACCGGCACCTAGGGAAACCCACCAAACCTGTGCATTTCTGAAAACTAGAGACCTAGGGGAATCCAAGATGGGGTGACTTGCGGGGCTCAGACCAGGTTCTGTTACCCAGAATCCTTTGCAAACCTCAAAATTTGGCTAAAAAAACACATGTTCCTCACATTTCTGCGGCAGAAAGTTCTGGAATCTGAGAGGAGCCTCAAATTTCCTTCCACCCAGCGTTCCCCCAAGTCTCCCGATAAAAATGATACCTCACTTGTGTGGGTAGGCCTAGCGCCCGCGACAGGAAACGCCCCAAGGCGCAACGTGGACACATCCCAATTTTTGAAGGAAAACAGATGTGTTTTTTGCGAAGTGCTTACCTGTAGATTTTGGCCTCTAGCTCAGCCGGCACCTATGGAAACCTACCAAACCTGTGCATTTCTGAAACCTAGAGACCTGGGGGAATCCAAGGAGGGGTGACTTGCGGGGCTCGGACCAGGTTCTGTTACCCAGAATCCTTTGCAAACCTCAAAATTTGGCTAAAAAAACACATGTTCCTCACATTTCTGTGGCAGAAAGTTCTGGAATCAGAGGTGTTTTTTGCAAAGTGCCTACCTGTAGATTTTGGCCTCTAGCTCAACCGGCACCTAGGGAAACCCACCAAACCTGTGCATTTCTGAAAACTAGAGACCTAGGGGAATCCAAGATGGGGTGACTTGCGGGGCTCAGACCAGGTTCTGTTACCCAGAATCCTTTGCAAACCTCAAAATTTGGCTAAAAAAACACATGTTCCTCACATTTCTGCGGCAGAAAGTTCTGGAATCTGAGAGGAGCCACAAATTTCCTTCCACCCAGCGTTCCCCCAAGTCTCCCGATAAAAATGATACCTCACTTGTGTGGGTAGGCCTAGCGCCCGCGACAGGAAACGCCCCAAAGCGCAACGTGGACACGTCCAAATTTTTGGAAGAAAACAGAGTTTTTTTTTGCAAAGTGCCTACCTGTAGATTTTGGCCTCTAGCTCAGCCGGCACCTAGGGAAACCTACCAAACCTGTGCATTTCTGAAAACTAGAGACCGAGGGGAATCCAAGATGGGGTGACTTGCGGGGCTCGGACCAGGTTCTGTTACCCAGAATCCTTTGCAAACCTCAAAATTTGGCTAAAAAAACACATGTTCCTCACATTTCTGTGGCAGAAAGTTCTGGAATCTGAGAGGAGCCACAAATTTCCTTCCACCCAGCGTTCCTCCAAGTCTCCCGATAAAAATGATACCTCACTTGTGTAGGTAGGCCTAGCGCCCGCGACAGGAAACGCCCCAAAGCGCAACGTGGACACATCCAAATGTTTGGAAGAAAACAGAGGTGTTTTTTGCGAAGTGCCTACCTGTAGATTTTGGCCTCTAGCTCAGCCGGCACCTAGAGAAACCTTCCAAACCTGTGCATTTCTGAAAACTAGAGACCTAGGGGAATCCAAGGAGGGGTGACTTGCGGGGCTCGGACCAGGTTCTGTTACCCAGAATCCTTTGCAAACCTCAAAATTTGGCTAAAAAAACACATGTTCCTCTCATTTCTGTGGCAGAAAGTTCTGGAATCTGAGAGGAGCCACAAATTTCCTTCCACCCAGCGTTCCCCCAAGTCTCCCGATAAAAATGATACCTCACTTGTGTGGGTAGGCCTAGCGCCCGCGACAGCAAACGCCCCAAAGCGCAACGTGGACACATCTACATTTTTGGAAGAAAACAGAGGTGTTTTTTGCGAAGTGCCTACCTGTAGATTTTGGCCTCTAGCTCAACCGGCACCTATGGAAACCTACCAAACCTGTGCATTTCTGAAAACTAGAGACCTAGGGGAATCCAAGATGGGGTGACTTGCGGGGCTCGGACCAGGTTCTGTTACCCAGAATCCTTTGCAAACCTCAAAATTTGGCTAAAAAAACACATGTTCCTCACATTTCTGCGGCAGAAAGTTCTGGAATCTGAGAGGAGCCTCAAATTTCCTTTCACCCAGCGTTCCCCCAAGTCTCCCGATAAAAATGATACCTCACTTGTGTGGGTAGGCTTAGCGCCCGCGACAGGAAACGCCCCAAGGCGCAACGTGGACACATCCCAATTTTTTGAAGAAAACAGATGTGTTTTTTGCGAAGTGCTTACCTGTAGATTTTGGCCTCTAGCTCAGCCGGCACCTATGGAAACCTACCAAACCTGTGCATTTCTGAAACCTAGAGACCTGGGGGAATCCAAGGAGGGGTGACTTGCGGGGCTCGGACCAGGTTCTGTTACCCAGAATCCTTTGCAAACCTCAAAATTTGGCTAAAAAAACACATGTTCCTCACATTTCTGTGGCAGAAAGTTCTGGAATCTGAGAGGAGCCACAAATTTCCTTCCACCCAGCATTCCCCCAAGACTCCAGATAAAAATGATACCTCACTTGTGTGGGTAGGCCTAGCGCCCGCGACAGGAAACGCCCCAAAGCGCAACGTGGACACGTCCAAATTTTTGGAAGAAAACAGAGGTTTTTTTTGCAAAGTGCCTACCGTAGATTTTGGCCTCTAGCTCAGCCGGCACCTAGGGAAACCTACCAAACCTGTGCATTTCTGAAAACTAGAGACCTAGGGGAATCCAAGATGGGGTGACTTGCGGGGCTCGGACCAGGTTCTGTTACCCAGAATCCTTTGCAAACCTCAAAATTTGGCTATAAAAACACATGTTCCTCACATTTCTGTGGCAGAAAGTTCTGGAATCTGAGAGGAGCCACAAATTTCCTTCCGCCCAGCGTTCCTCCAAGTCTCCCGATAAAAATGATACCTCACTTGTGTAGGTAGGCCTAGCGCCCGCGACAGGAAACGCCCCAAAGCGCAACGTGGACACATCCAAATGTTTGGAAGAAAACAGAGGTGTTTTTTGCGAAGTGCCTACCTGTAGATTTTGGCCTCTAGCTCAGCCGGCACCTAGAGAAACCTACCAAACCTGTGCATTTCTGAAAACTAGAGACCTA
Organism: Pleurodeles waltl; assembly: GCF_031143425.1. NCBI lineage: Eukaryota > Metazoa > Chordata > Amphibia > Caudata > Salamandridae > Pleurodeles > Pleurodeles waltl. The sequence goes on from NC_090436.1 coordinate 677,696,226, forward strand.
GGGGAATCCAAGGAGGGGTGACTTGCGGGGCTCGGACCAGGTTCTGTTACCCAGAATCCTTTGCAAATCTCAAACTTTGGCTAAAAAAACACATGTTCCTCACATTTCTGTGGCAGAAAGTTCTGGAATCTGAGAGGAGCCACAAATTTCCTTCCACCCAGCGTTCCGCCAAGTCTCCCGATAAAAATGATACCTCACTTGTGTGGGTAGGCCTAGCGCCCGCGACAGGAAACACCCCAAAGCGCAACGTGGACACATCCAAATTTTTGGAAGAAAACAGAGGTGTTTTTTGCGAAGTGCCTACCTGTAGACTTTGGCCTCTAGCTCAGCCGGCACCTAGGGAAACCCACCAAACCTGTGCATTTCTGAAAACTAGAGACCTAGGGGAATCCAAGATGGGGTGACTTGCGGGACTCGGACCAGGTTCTGTTACCCAGAATCCTTTGCAAACCTCAAAATTTGGCTAAAAAAACACATGTTCCTCACATTTCTGTGGCAGAAAGTTCTGGAATCTGAGAGGAGCCACAAATTTCCTTCCACCCAGCGTTCCCCCAAGTCTCCCGATAAAAATGATACCTCACTTGTGTAGGTAGGCCTAGCGCCCACGACAGGAAACGCCCCAAAGCGCAACGTGGACACATCCAAATTTTTGGAAGAAAACAGAGGTGTTTTTGCGAAGTGCCTCCCTGTAGATTTTGGCCTCTAGCTCAGCCGGTACCTAGGGAAACCTACCAAACCTGTGCATTTCTGAAAACTAGAGACCTAGGGGAATCCAAGGAGGGGTGTCTTGCGGGGCTCGGACAAGGTTCTGTTACCCAGAATCCTTTGCAAACCTCAAAATTTGGCTAAAAAAACACATGTTCCTCACATTTCTGTGGCAGAAAGTTCTGGAATCTGAGAGGAGCCACAAATTTCCTTCCTCCCAGCGTTCCCCCAAGTCTCCCGATACAAATGATACCTCACTTGTGTGGGTAGGCCTAGCGCCCGCGACAGGAAACGCCCCAAAGCGCAACGTGGACACATCCAAATTTTTGGAAGAAAACAGAGGTGTTTTTTGCGAAGTGCCTACCTGTAGGTTTTGGCCTCTAGCTCAGCCGGCACCTAGGGAAACCTACCAAACATGTGCATTTCTGAAAACTAGAGACCTAGGGAAATCCAAGATGGGGTGACTTGCGGGGCTCGGACCAGGTTCTGTTACCCAGAATCCTTTGCAAACCTCAAAATTTGGCTAAAAAACACTTGTTCCTCACATTTCTGTGGCAGAAAGTTCTGGAATCTGAGAGGAGCCACAAATTTCCTTCCACCCAGCGTTCCCCCAAGTCTCCCGATAAAAATGATACCTCACTTGTGTGGGTAGGCCTAGCGCCCGCGACAGGAAACGCCCCAAAGCGCAACGTGGACACATCCCAATTTTTGGAAGAAAACAGAGGTGTTTTTTGCGAAGTGCTTATCTGTAGATTTTGGCCACTAGCTCAGCTGGCACCTAGGGAAACCTACCAAACCTGTGCATTTCTGAAAACTAGAGACCTGGGGGAATCCAAGGAGGGGTGACTTGCGCGGCTCGGACCAGGCTCTGTTACCCAGAATCCTTTGCAAACCTCAAAATTTGGCTAAAAAAACACATGTTCCTCACATTTCTGTGGCAGAAAGTTCTGGAATCTGAGAGGAGCCACAAATTTCCTTCCACCCAGCGTTCCCCCAAGTCTCCCGATAAAAATGATACCTCACTTGTGTGGGTAGGCCTAGCTCCCGTGACAGGAAACGCCCCAAAGCGCAACGTGGACACATCTACATTTTTGGAAGAAAACAGAGGTGTTTTTTGCGAAGTGCCTACCTGTAGATTTTGGCCTCTAGCTCAACCGGCACCTAGGGAAACCTACCAAACCTGTGCATTTCTGAAAACTAGAGACCTAGGGGAATCCAAGATGGGGTGACTTGCGGGGCTCGGACCAGGTTCTGTTACCCAGAATCCTTTGCAAACCTCAAAATTTGGCTAAAAAAACACATGTTCCTCACATTTCTGCGGCAGAAAGTTCTGGAATCTGAGAGGAGCCTCAAATTTCCTTCTACCCAGCGTTCCCCCAAGTCTCCCGATAAAAATGATACCTCACTTGTGTGGGTAGGCCTAGCGCCCGCGACAGGAAACGCCCCAAAGCGCAACGTGGACACATCCCAATTTTTTGAAGAAAACAGATGTGTTTTTTGCGAAGTGCTTACCTGTAGATTTTGGCCTCTAGCTCAGCCGGCACCTATGGAAACCTACCAAACCTGTGCATTTCTGAAACCTAGAGACCTGGGGGAATCCAAGGAGGGGTGACTTGCGGGGCTCGGACCAGGTTCTGTTACCCAGAATCCTTTGCAAACCTCAAAATTTGGCTAAAAAAACACATGTTCCTCACATTTCTGTGGCAGAAAGTTCTGGAATCTGGGAGGAGCCACAAATTTCCTTCCACCCAGCATTCCCCCAAGTCTCCAGATAAAAATGATACCTCACTTGTGTGGGTAGGCCTAGCGCCCGCGACAGGAAACGCCCCAAAGCGCAACGTGGACACGTCCAAATTTTTGGAAGAAAACAGAGGTTTTTTTTGCAAAGTGCCTACCTGTAGATTTTGGCCTCTAGCTCAGCCGGCACCTATGGAAACCTACCAAACCTGTGCATTTCTGAAAACTAGAGACCTAGGGGAATTCAAGATGGGGTGACTTGCGGGGCTCGGACCAGGTTCTGTTACCCAGAATCCTTTGCAAACCTCAAAATTTGGCTAAAAAAACACATGTTCCTCACATTTCTGTGGCAGAAAGTTCTGGAATCTGAGAGGAGCCACAAATTTCCTTCCGCCCAGCGTTCCCCCAAGTCTCCCGATAAAAATGATACCTCACTTGTGTAGGTAGGCCTAGCGCCCGCGACAGGAAACGCCCCAAAGCGCAACGTGGACACATCCAAATGTTTGGAAGAAAACAGAGGTTTTTTTTGCGAAGTGCCTACCTGTAGATTTTGGCCTCTAGCTCAGCCGGCACCTAGAGAAACCTACCAAACCTGTGCATTTCTGAAAACTAGAGACCTAAGGGAATCCAAGGAGGGGTGACTTGCGGGGCTCGGACCAGGTTCTGTTACCCAGAATCCTTTGCAAATCTCAAACTTTGGCTAAAAAAACACATGTTCCTCACATTTCTGTGGCAGAAAGTTCTGTAATCTGAGAGGAGCCACAAATTTCCTTCCACCCAGCGTTCCGCCAAGTCTCCCGATAAAAATGATACCTCACTTGTGTGGGTAGGCCTAGCGCCCGCGACAGGAAACGCCCCAAAGCGCAACGTGGACACATCCAAATTTTTGGAAGAAAACAGAGGTGTTTTTTGCGAAGTGCCTACCTGTAGATTTTGGCCTCTAGCTCAGCCGGCACCTAGGGAAACCCACCAAACCTGTGCATTTCTGAAAACTAGAGACCTAGGGGAATCCAAGATGGGGTGACTTGCGGGGCTCGGACCAGGTTCTGTTACCCAGAATCCTTTGCAAACCTCAAAATTTGGCTAAAAAAACACATGTTCCTCACATTTCTGTGGCAGAAAGTTCTGGAATCTGAGAGGAGCCACAAATTTCCTTCCACACAGCGTTCCCCCAAGTCTCCCGATAAAAATGATACCTCACTTGTGTGGGTAGGCCTAGCGCCCGCGACAGGAAACGCCCCAAAGCGCAACGTGGACACATCTACATTTTTGGAAGAAAACAGAGGTGTTTTTTGCGAAGTGCTTATCTGTAGATTTTGGCCTCTAGCTCAGCTGGCACCTAGGGAAACCTACCAAACCTGTGCATTTCTGAAAACTAGAGACCTGGGGGAATCCAAGGAGGGGTGACTTGCGGGGCTCGGACCAGGTTCTGTTACCCAGAATCCTTTGCAAATCTCAAAATTTGGCTAAAAAAACACATGTTCCTCACATTTCTGTGGCAGAAAGTTCTGGAATCTGAGAGGAGCCACAAATTTCCTTCCACCCAGCGTTCCCCCAAGTCTCCCAATAAAAATGATACCTCACTTGTGTGGGTAGGCCTAGCGCCCGCGACAGCAAACGCCCCAAAGCGCAACGTGGACACATCTACATTTTTGGAAGAAAACAGAGGTGTTTTTTGCGAAGTGCCTACCTGTAGATTTTGGCCTCTAGCTCAACCGGCACCTAGGGAAACCCACCAAACCTGTGCATTTCTGAAAACTAGAGACCTAGGGGAATCCAAGATGGGGTGACTTGCGGGGCTCGGACCAGGTTCTGTTACCCAGAATCCTTTGCAAACCTCAAAATTTGGCTAAAAAAACACATGTTCCTCACATTTCTGCGGCAGAAAGTTCTGGAATCTGAGAGGAGCCTCAAATTTCCTTCCACCCAGCGTTCCCCCAAGTCTCCCGATAAAAATGATACCTCACTTGTGTGGGTAGGCCTAGCGCCCGCGACAGGAAACGCCCCAAGGCGCAACGTGGACACATCCCAATTTTAGAAGGAAAACAGATGTGTTTTTTGCGAAGTGCTTACCTGTAGATTTTGGCCTCTAGCTCAGCCGGCACCTATGGAAACCTACCAAACCTGTGCATTTCTGAAACCTAGAGACCTGGGGGAATCCAAGGAGGGGTGACTTGCGGGGCTCGGACCAGGTTCTGTTACCCAGAATCCTTTGCAAACCTCAAAATTTGGCTAAAAAAACACATGTTCCTCACATTTCTGTGGCAGAAAGTTCTGGAATCTGAGAGGAGCCACAAATTTCCTTCCACCCAGCATTCCCCCAAGTCTCCAGATAAAAATGATACCTCACTTGTGTGGGTAGGCCTAGCGCCCGCGACAGGAAACGCCCCAAAGCGCAACGTGGACACGTCCAAATTTTTGGAAGAAAACAGAGGTTTTTTTTGCAAAGTGCCTACCTGTAGATTTTGGCCTCTAGCTCAGCCGGCACCTAGGGAAACCTACCAAACCTGTGCATTTCTGAAAACTAGAGACCTAGGGGAATCCAAGATGGGGTGACTTGCGGGGCTCGGACCAGGTTCTGTTACCCAGAATCCTTTGCAAACCTCAAAATTTGGCTAAAAAAACACATGTTCCTCACATTTCTGTGGCAGAAAGTTCTGGAATCTGAGAGGAGCCACAAATTTCCTTCCGCCCAGCGTTCCTCCAAGTCTCCCGATAAAAATGATACCTCACTTGTGTAGGTAGGCCTAGCGCCCGCGACAGGAAACGCCCCAAAGCGCAACGTGGACACATCCAAATGTTTGGAAGAAAACAGAGGTGTTTTTTGCGAAGTGCCTACCTGTAGATTTTGGCCTCTAGCTCAGCCGGCACCTAGAGAAACCTACCAAACCTGTGCATTTCTGAAAACTAGAGACCTAGGGGAATCCAAGGAGGGGTGACTTGCGGGGCTCGGACCAGGTTCTGTTACCCAGAATCCTTTGCAAATCTCAAACTTTGGCTAAAAAAACACATGTTCCTCACATTTCTGTGGCAGAAAGTTCTGGAATCTGAGAGGAGCCACAAATTTCCTTCCACCCAGCGTTCCGCCAAGTCTCCCGATAAAAATGATACCTCACTTGTGTGGGTAGGCCTAGCGCCCGCGACAGGAAACACCCCAAAGCGCAACGTGGACACATCCAAATTTTTGGAAGAAAACAGAGGTGTTTTTTGCGAAGTGCCTACCTGTAGACTTTGGCCTCTAGCTCAGCCGGCACCTAGGGAAACCCACCAAACCTGTGCATTTCTGAAAACTAGAGACCTAGGGGAATCCAAGATGGGGTGACTTGCGGGACTCGGACCAGGTTCTGTTACCCAGAATCCTTTGCAAACCTCAAAATTTGGCTAAAAAAACACATGTTCCTCACATTTCTGTGGCAGAAAGTTCTGGAATCTGAGAGGAGCCACAAATTTCCTTCCACCCAGCGTTCCCCCAAGTCTCCCGATAAAAATGATACCTCACTTGTGTAGGTAGGCCTAGCGCCCACGACAGGAAACGCCCCAAAGCGCAACGTGGACACATCCAAATTTTTGGAAGAAAACAGAGGTGTTTTTGCGAAGTGCCTCCCTGTAGATTTTGGCCTCTAGCTCAGCCGGTACCTAGGGAAACCTACCAAACCTGTGCATTTCTGAAAACTAGAGACCTAGGGGAATCCAAGGAGGGGTGTCTTGCGGGGCTCGGACAAGGTTCTGTTACCCAGAATCCTTTGCAAACCTCAAAATTTGGCTAAAAAAACACATGTTCCTCACATTTCTGTGGCAGAAAGTTCTGGAATCTGAGAGGAGCCACAAATTTCCTTCCACACAGCGTTCCCCCAAGTCTCCCGATACAAATGATACCTCACTTGTGTGGGTAGGCCTAGCGCCCGCGACAGGAAACGCCCCAAAGCGCAACGTGGACACATCCAAATTTTTGGAAGAAAACAGAGGTGTTTTTTGCGAAGTGCCTACCTGTAGGTTTTGGCCTCTAGCTCAGCCGGCACCTAGGGAAACCTACCAAACATGTGCATTTCTGAAAACTAGAGACCTAGGGAAATCCAAGATGGGGTGACTTGCGGGGCTCGGACCAGGTTCTGTTACCCAGAATCCTTTGCAAACCTCAAAATTTGGCTAAAAAACACTTGTTCCTCACATTTCTGTGGCAGAAAGTTCTGGAATCTGAGAGGAGCCACAAATTTCCTTCCACCCAGCGTTCCCCCAAGTCTCCCGATAAAAATGATACCTCACTTGTGTGGGTAGGCCTAGCGCCCGCGACAGGAAACGCCCCAAAGCGCAACGTGGACACATCCCAATTTTTGGAAGAAAACAGAGGTGTTTTTTGCGAAGTGCTTATCTGTAGATTTTGGCCACTAGCTCAGCTGGCACCTAGGGAAACCTACCAAACCTGTGCATTTCTGAAAACTAGAGACCTGGGGGAATCCAAGGAGGGGTGACTTGCGCGGCTCGGACCAGGCTCTGTTACCCAGAATCCTTTGCAAACCTCAAAATTTGGCTAAAAAAACACATGTTCCTCACATTTCTGTGGCAGAAAGTTCTGGAATCTGAGAGGAGCCACAAATTTCCTTCCACCCAGCGTTCCCCCAAGTCTCCCGATAAAAATGATACCTCACTTGTGTGGGTAGGCCTAGCTCCCGTGACAGGAAACGCCCCAAAGCGCAACGTGGACACATCTACATTTTTGGAAGAAAACAGAGGTGTTTTTTGCGAAGTGCCTACCTGTAGATTTTGGCCTCTAGCTCAACCGGCACCTAGGGAAACCTACCAAACCTGTGCATTTCTGAAAACTAGAGACCTAGGGGAATCCAAGATGGGGTGACTTGCGGGGCTCGGACCAGGTTCTGTTACCCAGAATCCTTTGCAAACCTCAAAATTTGGCTAAAAAAACACATGTTCCTCACATTTCTGCGGCAGAAAGTTCTGGAATCTGAGAGGAGCCTCAAATTTCCTTCTACCCAGCGTTCCCCCAAGTCTCCCGATAAAAATGATACCTCACTTGTGTGGGTAGGCCTAGCGCCCGCGACAGGAAACGCCCCAAAGCGCAACGTGGACACATCCCAATTTTTTGAAGAAAACAGATGTGTTTTTTGCGAAGTGCTTACCTGTAGATTTTGGCCTCTAGCTCAGCCGGCACCTATGGAAACCTACCAAACCTGTGCATTTCTGAAACCTAGAGACCTGGGGGAATCCAAGGAGGGGTGACTTGCGGGGCTCGGACCAGGTTCTGTTACCCAGAATCCTTTGCAAACCTCAAAATTTGGCTAAAAAAACACATGTTCCTCACATTTCTGTGGCAGAAAGTTCTGGAATCTGGGAGGAGCCACAAATTTCCTTCCACCCAGCATTCCCCCAAGTCTCCAGATAAAAATGATACCTCACTTGTGTGGGTAGGCCTAGCGCCCGCGACAGGAAACGCCCCAAAGCGCAACGTGGACACGTCCAAATTTTTGGAAGAAAACAGAGGTTTTTTTTGCAAAGTGCCTACCTGTAGATTTTGGCCTCTAGCTCAGCCGGCACCTATGGAAACCTACCAAACCTGTGCATTTCTGAAAACTAGAGACCTAGGGGAATTCAAGATGGGGTGACTTGCGGGGCTCGGACCAGGTTCTGTTACCCAGAATCCTTTGCAAACCTCAAAATTTGGCTAAAAAAACACATGTTCCTCACATTTCTGTGGCAGAAAGTTCTGGAATCTGAGAGGAGCCACAAATTTCCTTCCGCCCAGCGTTCCCCCAAGTCTCCCGATAAAAATGATACCTCACTTGTGTAGGTAGGCCTAGCGCCCGCGACAGGAAACGCCCCAAAGCGCAACGTGGACACATCCAAATGTTTGGAAGAAAACAGAGGTTTTTTTTGCGAAGTGCCTACCTGTAGATTTTGGCCTCTAGCTCAGCCGGCACCTAGAGAAACCTACCAAACCTGTGCATTTCTGAAAACTAGAGACCTAAGGGAATCCAAGGAGGGGTGACTTGCGGGGCTCGGACCAGGTTCTGTTACCCAGAATCCTTTGCAAATCTCAAACTTTGGCTAAAAAAACACATGTTCCTCACATTTCTGTGGCAGAAAGTTCTGTAATCTGAGAGGAGCCACAAATTTCCTTCCACCCAGCGTTCCGCCAAGTCTCCCGATAAAAATGATACCTCACTTGTGTGGGTAGGCCTAGCGCCCGCGACAGGAAACGCCCCAAAGCGCAACGTGGACACATCCAAATTTTTGGAAGAAAACAGAGGTGTTTTTTGCGAAGTGCCTACCTGTAGATTTTGGCCTCTAGCTCAGCCGGCACCTAGGGAAACCCACCAAACCTGTGCATTTCTGAAAACTAGAGACCTAGGGGAATCCAAGATGGGGTGACTTGCGGGGCTCGGACCAGGTTCTGTTACCCAGAATCCTTTGCAAACCTCAAAATTTGGCTAAAAAAACACATGTTCCTCACATTTCTGTGGCAGAAAGTTCTGGAATCTGAGAGGAGCCACAAATTTCCTTCCACACAGCGTTCCCCCAAGTCTCCCGATAAAAATGATACCTCACTTGTGTGGGTAGGCCTAGCGCCCGCGACAGGAAACGCCCCAAAGCGCAACGTGGACACATCTACATTTTTGGAAGAAAACAGAGGTGTTTTTTGCGAAGTGCTTATCTGTAGATTTTGGCCTCTAGCTCAGCTGGCACCTAGGGAAACCTACCAAACCTGTGCATTTCTGAAAACTAGAGACCTGGGGGAATCCAAGGAGGGGTGACTTGCGGGGCTCGGACCAGGTTCTGTTACCCAGAATCCTTTGCAAATCTCAAAATTTGGCTAAAAAAACACATGTTCCTCACATTTCTGTGGCAGAAAGTTCTGGAATCTGAGAGGAGCCACAAATTTCCTTCCACCCAGCGTTCCCCCAAGTCTCCCAATAAAAATGATACCTCACTTGTGTGGGTAGGCCTAGCGCCCGCGACAGCAAACGCCCCAAAGCGCAACGTGGACACATCTACATTTTTGGAAGAAAACAGAGGTGTTTTTTGCGAAGTGCCTACCTGTAGATTTTGGCCTCTAGCTCAACCGGCACCTAGGGAAACCCACCAAACCTGTGCATTTCTGAAAACTAGAGACCTAGGGGAATCCAAGATGGGGTGACTTGCGGGGCTCGGACCAGGTTCTGTTACCCAGAATCCTTTGCAAACCTCAAAATTTGGCTAAAAAAACACATGTTCCTCACATTTCTGCGGCAGAAAGTTCTGGAATCTGAGAGGAGCCTCAAATTTCCTTCCACCCAGCGTTCCCCCAAGTCTCCCGATAAAAATGATACCTCACTTGTGTGGGTAGGCCTAGCGCCCGCGACAGGAAACGCCCCAAGGCGCAACGTGGACACATCCCAATTTTAGAAGGAAAACAGATGTGTTTTTTGCGAAGTGCTTACCTGTAGATTTTGGCCTCTAGCTCAGCCGGCACCTATGGAAACCTACCAAACCTGTGCATTTCTGAAACCTAGAGACCTGGGGGAATCCAAGGAGGGGTGACTTGCGGGGCTCGGACCAGGTTCTGTTACCCAGAATCCTTTGCAAACCTCAAAATTTGGCTAAAAAAACACATGTTCCTCACATTTCTGTGGCAGAAAGTTCTGGAATCTGAGAGGAGCCACAAATTTCCTTCCACCCAGCATTCCCCCAAGTCTCCAGATAAAAATGATACCTCACTTGTGTGGGTAGGCCTAGCGCCCGCGACAGGAAACGCCCCAAAGCGCAACGTGGACACGTCCAAATTTTTGGAAGAAAACAGAGGTTTTTTTTGCAAAGTGCCTACCTGTAGATTTTGGCCTCTAGCTCAGCCGGCACCTAGGGAAACCTACCAAACCTGTGCATTTCTGAAAACTAGAGACCTAGGGGAATCCAAGATGGGGTGACTTGCGGGGCTCGGACCAGGTTCTGTTACCCAGAATCCTTTGCAAACCTCAAAATTTGGCTAAAAAAACACATGTTCCTCACATTTCTGTGGCAGAAAGTTCTGGAATCTGAGAGGAGCCACAAATTTCCTTCCGCCCAGCGTTCCTCCAAGTCTCCCGATAAAAATGATACCTCACTTGTGTAGGTAGGCCTAGCGCCCGCGACAGGAAACGCCCCAAAGCGCAACGTGGACACATCCAAATGTTTGGAAGAAAACAGAGGTGTTTTTTGCGAAGTGCCTACCTGTAGATTTTGGCCTCTAGCTCAGCCGGCACCTAGAGAAACCTACCAAACCTGTGCATTTCTGAAAACTAGAGACCTAGGGGAATCCAAGGAGGGGTGACTTGCGGGGCTCGGACCAGGTTCTGTTACCCAGAATCCTTTGCAAATCTCAAACTTTGGCTAAAAAAACACATGTTCCTCACATTTCTGTGGCAGAAAGTTCTGGAATCTGAGAGGAGCCACAAATTTCCTTCCACCCAGCGTTCCGCCAAGTCTCCCGATAAAAATGATACCTCACTTGTGTGGGTAGGCCTAGCGCCCGCGACAGGAAACGCCCCAAAGCGCAACGTGGACACATCCAAATTTTTGGAAGAAAACAGAGGTGTTTTTTGCGAAGTGCCTACCTGTAGATTTTGGCCTCTAGCTCAGCCGGCACCTAGGGAAACCCACCAAACCTGTGCATTTCTGAAAACTAGAGACCTAGGGGAATCCAAGATGGGGTGACTTGCGGGACTCGGACCAGGTTCTGTTACCCAGAATCCTTTGCAAACCTCAAAATTTGGCTAAAAAAACACATGTTCCTCACATTTCTGTGGCAGAAAGTTCTGGAATCTGAGAGGAGCCACAAATTTCCTTCCACCCAGCGTTCCCCCAAGTCTCCCTATAAAAATGATACCTCACTTGTGTGTGTAGGCCTAGCGCCTACGACAGGAAACGCCCCAAAGCGCAACGTGGACACATCCAAATTTTCGGAAGGAAACAGAGGTGTTTTTTGCGAAGTGCCTACCTGTAGATTTTGGCCTCTAGCTCAGCCGGTACCTAGGGAAACCTACCAAACCTGTGCATTTCTGAAAACTAGAGACCTAGGGGAATCCAAGGAGGGGTGACTTGCGGGGCTCGGACCAGGTTCTGTTACCCAGAATCCTTTGCAAATCTCAAACTTGGCTAAAAAAACACATGTTCCTCACATTTCTGTGGCAGAAAGTTCTGGAATCTGAGAGGAGCCACAAATTTCCTTCCACCCAGCGTTCCGCCAAGTCTCCCGATAAAAATGATACCTCACTTGTGTGGGTAGGCCTAGCGCCCGCGACAGGAAACGCCCCAAAGCGCAACGTGGACACATCCAAATTTTTGGAAGAAAACAGAGGTGTTTTTTGCGAAGTGCCTACCTGTAGATTTTGGCCTCTAGCTCAGCCGGCACCTAGGGAAACCCACCAAACCTGTGCATTTCTGAAAACTAGAGACCTAGGGGAATCCAAGATGGGGTGACTTGCGGGACTCGGACCAGGTTCTGTTACCCAGAATCCTTTGCAAACCTCAAAATTTGGCTAAAAAAACACATGTTCCTCACATTTCTGTGGCAGAAAGTTCTGGAATCTGAGAGGAGCCACAAATTTCCTTCCACCCAGCGTTCCCCCAAGTCTCCCTATAAAAATGATACCTCACTTGTGTGTGTAGGCCTAGCGCCTACGACAGGAAACGCCCCAAAGCGCAACGTGGACACATCCAAATTTTCGGAAGGAAACAGAGGTGTTTTTTGCGAAGTGCCTACCTGTAGATTTTGGCCTCTAGCTCAGCCGGTACCTAGGGAAACCTACCAAACCTGTGCATTTCTGAAAACTAGAGACCTAGGGGAATCCAAGGAGGGGTGACTTGCGGGGCTCGGACCAGGTTCTGTTACCCAGAATCCTTTGCAAATCTCAAACTTGGCTAAAAAAACACATGTTCCTCACATTTCTGTGGCAGAAAGTTCTGGAATCTGAGAGGAGCCACAAATTTCCTTCCACCCAGCGTTCCCCCAAGTCTCCCGATAAAAATGATACCTCACTTGTGTGGGTAGGCCTAGCGCCCGCGACAGGAAACGCCCCAAAGCGCAACGTGAACACATCCCAATTTTTGGAAGAAAACAGAGGTGTTTTTTGCGAAGTGCTTATCTGTAGATTTTGGCCTCTAGCTCAGCTGGCACCTAGGGAAACCTACCAAACCTGTGCATTTCTGAAAACTAGAGACCTGGGGGAATCCAAGGACGGGTGAATTGCGAGGCTCGGACCAGGCTCTGTTACCCAGAATCCTTTGCAAACCTCAAAATTTGGCTAAAAAAACACATGTTCCTCACATTTCTGTGGCAGAAAGTTCTGGAATCTGAGAGGAGCCACAAATGTCCTTCCACCCAGCGTTCCCCCAAGTCTCCCGATAAAAATGATACCTCACTTGTGTGGGTAGGCCTAGCGCCCGCGACAGCAAACGCCCCAAAGCGCAACGTGGACACATCTACATTTTTGGAAGAAAACAGAGGTGTTTTTTGCGAAGTGCCTACCTGTAGATTTTGGCCTCTAGCTCAACCGGCACCTAGGGAAACCTACCAAACCTGTGAATTTCTGAAAACTAGAGACCTAGGGGAATCCAAGATGGGGTGACTTGCGGGGCTCGGACCAGGTTCTGTTACCCAGAATCCTTTGCAAACCTCAAAATTTGGCTAAAAAAACACATGTTCCTCACATTTCTGCGGCAGAAAAGTTCTGGAATCTGAGAGGAGCCTCAAATTTCCTTCCACCCAGCGTTCCCCCAAGTCTCCCGATAAAAATGATACCTCACTTGTGTGGGTAGGCCTAGCGCCCGCGACAGGAAACGCCCCAAGGCGCAACGTGGACACATCCCAATTTTTTGAAGAAAACAGATGTGTTTTTTGCGAAGTGCTTACCTGTAGATTTTGGCCTCTAGCTCAGCCGGCACCTATGGAAACCTACCACACCTGTGCATTTCTGAAACCTAGAGACCTGGGGGAATCCAAGGAGGGGTGACTTGCGGGGCTCGGACCAGGTTCTGTTACCCAGAATCCTTTGCAAACCTCAAAATTTGGCTAAAAAAACACATGTTCCTCACATTTCTGTGGCAGAAAGTTCTGGAATCTGAGAGGAGCCACAAATTTCCTTCCACCCAGCATTCCCCCAAGTCTCCAGATAAAAATGATACCTCACTTGTGTGGGTAGGCCTAGCGCCCGCGACAGGAAACGCCCCAAAGCGCAACGTGGACACGTCCACATTTTTGGAAGAAAACAGAGGTTTTTTTTGCAAAGTGCCTACCTGTAGATTTTGGCCTCTAGCTCAGCCGGCACCTAGGGAAACCTACCAAACCTGTGCATTTCTGAAAACTAGAGACCGAGGGGAATCCAAGATGGGGTGACTTGCGGGGCTCGGACCAGGTTCTGTTACCCAGAATCCTTTGCAAACCTCAAAATTTGGCTAAAAAAACACATGTTCCTCACATTTCTGTGGCAGAAAGTTCTGGAATCTGAGAGGAGCCACAAATTTCCTTCCACCCAGCGTTCCTCCAAGTCTCCCGATAAAAATGATACCTCACTTGTGTAGGTAGGCCTAGCGCCCGCAACAGGAAACGCCCCAAAGCGCAACGTGGACACATCCAAATGTTTGGAAGAAAACAGAGGTGTTTTTTGCGAAGTGCCTACCTGTAGATTTTGGCCTCTAGCTCAGCCGGCACCTAGAGAAACCTACCAAACCTGTGCATTTCTGAAAACTAGAGACCTAGGGGAATCCAAGGAGGGGTGACTTGCGGGGCTCGGACCAGGTTCTGTTACCCAGAATCCTTTGCAAACCTCAAAATTTGGCTAAAAAAACACATGTTCCTCACATTTCTGTGGCAGCAAGTTCTGGAATCTGAGAGGAGCCACAAATTTCCTTCCACCCAGCGTTCCCCCAAGTCTCCCGATAAAAATGATACCTCACTTGTGTGGGTAGGCCTAGCGCCCGCGACAGCAAACGCCCCAAAGCGCAACGTGGACACATCTACATTTTTTGAAGAAAACAGAGGTGTTTTTTGCGAAGTGCCTACCTGTAGATTTTGGCCTCTAGCTCAACCGGCACCTAGGGAAACCTACCAAACCTGTGCATTTCTGAAAACTAGAGACCTAGGGGAATCCAAGATGGGGTGACTTGCGGGGCTCGGACCAGGTTCTGTTACCCAGAATCCTTTGCAAACCTCAAAATTTGGCTAAAAAAACACATGTTCCTCACATTTCTGCGGCAGAAAGTTCTGGAATCTGAGAGGAGCCTCAAATTTCCTTTCACCCAGCGTTCCCCCAAGTCTCCCGATAAAAATGATACCTCACTTGTGTGGGTAGGCCTAGCGCCCGCGACAGGAAACGCCCCAAGGCGCAACGTGGACACATCCCAATTTTTGAAGAAAACAGATGTGTTTTTTGCGAAGTGCTTACCTGTAGATTTTGGCCTCTAGCTCAGCCGGCACCTATGGAAACCTACCAAACTTGTGCATTTCTGAAACCTAGAGACCTGGGGGAATCCAAGGAGGGGTGACTTGCGGGGCTCGGACCAGGTTCTGTTACCCAGAATCCTTTGCAAACCTCAAAATTTGGCTAAAAAAACACATGTTCCTCACATTTCTGTGGCAGAAAGTTCTGGAATCTGAGAGGAGCCACAAATTTCCTTCCACCCAGCATTCCCCCAAGACTCCAGATAAAAATGATACCTCACTTGTGTGGGTAGGCCTAGCGCCCGCGACAGGAAACGCCCCAAAGCGCAACGTGGACACATCCAAATTTTTGGAAGAAAACAGAGGTTTTTTTTGCAAAGTGCCTACCTGTAGATTTTGGCCTCTAGCTCAGCCGGCACCTAGGGAAACCTACCAAACCTGTGCATTTCTGAAAACTAGAGACCTAGGGGAATCCAAGATGGGGTGACTTGCGGGGCTCGGACCAGGTTCTGTTACCCAGAATCCTTTGCAAACCTCAAAATTTGGCTAAAAAAACACATGTTCCTCACATTTCTGTGGCAGAAAGTTCTGGAATCTGAGAGGAGCCACAAATTTCCTTCCGCCCAGCGTTCCTCCAAGTCTCCCGATAAAAATGATACCTCACTTGTGTAGGTAGGCCTAGCGCCCGCGACAGGAAACGCCCCAAAGCGCAACGTGGACACATCCAAATGTTTGGAAGAAAACAGAGGTGTTTTTTGCGAAGTGCCTACCTGTAGATTTTGGCCTCTAGCTCAGCCGGCACCTAGAGAAACCTACCAAACCTGTGCATTTCTGAAAACTAGAGACCTAGGGGAATCCAAGGAGGGGTGACTTGCGGGGCTCGGACCAGGTTCTGTTACCCAGAATCCTTTGCAAATCTCAAACTTTGGCTAAAAAAACACATGTTCCTCACATTTCTGTGGCAGAAAGTTCTGGAATCTGAGAGGAGCCACAAATTTCCTTCCACCCAGCGTTCCGCCAAGTCTCCCGATAAAAATGATACCTCACTTGTGTGGGTAGGCCTAGCGCCCGCGACAGGAAACGCCCCAAAGCGCAACGTGGACACATCCAAATTTTTGGAAGAAAACAGAGGTGTTTTTTGCGAAGTGCCTACCTGTAGATTTTGGCCTCTAGCTCAGCCGGCACCTAGGGAAACCCACCAAACCTGTGCATTTCTGAAAACTAGAGACCTAGGGGAATCCAAGATGGGGTGACTTGCGGGACTCGGACCAGGTTCTGTTACCCAGAATCCTTTGCAAACCTCAAAATTTGGCTAAAAAAAACACATGTTCCTCACATTTCTGTGGCAGAAAGTTCTGGAATCTGAGAGGAGCCACAAATTTCCTTCCACCCAGCGTTCCCCCAAGTCTCCCGATAAAAATGATACCTCACTTGTGTAGGTAGGCCTAGCGCCCACGACAGGAAACGCCCCAAAGCGCAACGTGGACACATCCAAATTTTAGGAAGCAAACAGAGGTGTTTTTTGCGAAGTGCCTACCTGTAGATTTTGGCCTCTAGCTCAGCCGGTACCTAGGGAAACCTACCATACCTGTGCATTTCTGAAAACTAGAGACCTAGGGGAATCCAAGGAGGGGTGTCTTGCGGGGCTCGGACAAGGTTCTGTTACCCAGAATCCTTTGCAAACCTCAAAATTTGGCTAAAAAAACACATGTTCCTCACATTTCTGTGGCAGAAAGTTCTGGAATCTGAGAGGAGCCACAAATTTCCTTCCTCCCAGCGTTCCCCCAAGTCTCCCGATACAATTGATACCTCACTTGTGTGGGTAGGCCTAGCGCCCGCGACAGGAAACGCCCCAAAGCGCAACGTGGACACATCCCAATTTTTGGAAGAAAACAGAGGTGTTTTTTGCGAAGTGCTTATCTGTAGATTTTGGCCACTAGCTCAGCTGGCACCTAGGGAAACCTACCAAACCTGTGCATTTCTGAAAACTAGAGACCTGGGGGAATCCAAGGAGGGGTGACTTGCGCGGCTCGGACCAGGCTCTGTTACCCAGAATCCTTTGCAAACCTCAAAATTTGGCTAAAAAAACACATGTTCCTCACATTTCTGTGGCAGAAAGTTCTGGAATCTGAGAGGAGCCACAAATTTCCTTCCACCCAGCGTTCCCCCAAGTCTCCCGATAAAAATGATACCTCACTTGTGTGGGTAGGCCTAGCTCCCGTGACAGGAAACGCCCCAAAGCGCAACGTGGACACATCTACATTTTTGGAAGAAAACAGAGGTGTTTTTTGCGAAGTGCCTACCTGTAGATTTTGGCCTCTAGCTCAACCGGCACCTAGGGAAACCTACCAAACCTGTGCATTTCTGAAAACTAGAGACCTAGGGGAATCCAAGATGGGGTGACTTGCGGGGCTCGGACCAGGTTCTGTTACCCAGAATCCTTTGCAAACCTCAAAATTTGGCTAAAAAAACACATGTTCCTCACATTTCTGCGGCAGAAAGTTCTGGAATCTGAGAGGAGCCTCAAATTTCCTTCCACCCAGCGTTCCCCCAAGTCTCCCGATAAAAATGATACCTCACTTGTGTGGGTAGGCCTAGCGCCCGCGACAGGAAACGCCCCAAAGCGCAACGTGGACACATCCCAATTTTTTGAAGAAAACAGATGTGTTTTTTGCGAAGTGCTTACCTGTAGATTTTGGCCTCTAGCTCAGCCGGCACCTATGGAAACCTACCAAACCTGTGCATTTCTGAAACCTAGAGACCTGGGGGAATCCAAGGAGGGGTGACTTGCGGGGCTCGGACCAGGTTCTGTTACCCAGAATCCTTTGCAAACCTCAAAATTTGGCTAAAAAAACACATGTTCCTCACATTTCTGTGGCAGAAAGTTCTGGAATCTGAGAGGAGCCACAAATTTCCTTCCACCCAGCATTCCCCCAAGTCTCCAGATAAAAATGATACCTCACTTGTGTGGGTAGGCCTAGCGCCCGCGACAGGAAACGCCCCAAAGCGCAACGTGGACACATCCAAATGTTTGGAAGAAAACAGAGGTTTTTTTTGCAAAGTGCCTACCTGTAGATTTTGGCCTCTAGCTCAGCCGGCACCTATGGAAACCTACCAAACCTGTGCATTTCTGAAAACTAGAGACCTAGGGGAATTCAAGATGGGGTGACTTGCGGGGCTCGGACCAGGTTCTGTTACCCAGAATCCTTTGCAAACCTCAAAATTTGGCTAAAAAAACACATGTTCCTCACATTTCTGTGGCAGAAAGTTCTGGAATCTGAGAGGAGCCACAAATTTCCTTCCACCCAGCGTTCCGCCAAGTCTCCCGATAAAAATGATACCTCACTTGTGTGGGTAGGCCTAGCGCCCGCGACAGGAAACGCCCCAAAGCGCAACGTGGACACATCCAAATTTTTGGAAGAAAACAGAGGTGTTTTTTGCGAAGTGCCTACCTGTAGATTTTGGCCTCTAGCTCAGCCGGCACCTAGGGAAACCCACCAAACCTGTGCATTTCTGAAAACTAGAGACCTAGGGGAATCCAAGATGGGGTGACTTGCGGGACTCGGACCAGGTTCTGTTACCCAGAATCCTTTGCAAACCTCAAAATTTGGCTAAAAAAACACATGTTCCTCACATTTCTGTGGCAGAAAGTTCTGGAATCTGAGAGGAGCCACAAATTTCCTTCCACCCAGCGTTCCCCCAAGTCTCCCGATAAAAATGATACCTCACTTGTGTAGGTAGGCCTAGCGCCCACGACAGGAAACGCCCCAAAGCGCAACGTGGACACATCCAAATTTTAGGAAGCAAACAGAGGTGTTTTTTGCGAAGTGCCTACCTGTAGATTTTGGCCTCTAGCTCAGCCGGTACCTAGGGAAACCTACCATACCTGTGCATTTCTGAAAACTAGAGACCTAGGGGAATCCAAGGAGGGGTGTCTTGCGGGGCTCGGACAAGGTTCTGTTACCCAGAATCCTTTGCAAACCTCAAAATTTGGCTAAAAAAACACATGTTCCTCACATTTCTGTGGCAGAAAGTTCTGGAATCTGAGAGGAGCCACAAATTTCCTTCCTCCCAGCGTTCCCCCAAGTCTCCCGATACAAATGATACCTCACTTGTGTGGGTAGGCCTAGCGCCCGCGACAGGAAACGCCCCAAAGCGCAACGTGGACACATCCCAATTTTTGGAAGAAAACAGAGGTGTTTTTTGCGAAGTGCTTATCTGTAGATTTTGGCCACTAGCTCAGCTGGCACCTAGGGAAACCTACCAAACCTGTGCATTTCTGAAAACTAGAGACCTGGGGGAATCCAAGGAGGGGTGACTTGCGCGGCTCGGACCAGGCTCTGTTACCCAGAATCCTTTGCAAACCTCAAAATTTGGCTAAAAAAACACATGTTCCTCACATTTCTGTGGCAGAAAGTTCTGGAATCTGAGAGGAGCCACAAATTTCCTTCCACCCAGCGTTCCCCCAAGTCTCCCGATAAAAATGATACCTCACTTGTGTGGGTAGGCCTAGCTCCCGTGACAGGAAACGCCCCAAAGCGCAACGTGGACACATCTACATTTTTGGAAGAAAACAGAGGTGTTTTTTGCGAAGTGCCTACCTGTAGATTTTGGCCTCTAGCTCAACCGGCACCTAGGGAAACCTACCAAACCTGTGCATTTCTGAAAACTAGAGACCTAGGGGAATCCAAGATGGGGTGACTTGCGGGGCTCGGACCAGGTTCTGTTACCCAGAATCCTTTGCAAACCTCAAAATTTGGCTAAAAAAACACATGTTCCTCACATTTCTGCGGCAGAAAGTTCTGGAATCTGAGAGGAGCCTCAAATTTCCTTCCACCCAGCGTTCCCCCAAGTCTCCCGATAAAAATGATACCTCACTTGTGTGGGTAGGCCTAGCGCCCGCGACAGGAAACGCCCCAAAGCGCAACGTGGACACATCCCAATTTTTTGAAGAAAACAGATGTGTTTTTTGCGAAGTGCTTACCTGTAGATTTTGGCCTCTAGCTCAGCCGGCACCTATGGAAACCTACCAAACCTGTGCATTTCTGAAACCTAGAGACCTGGGGGAATCCAAGGAGGGGTGACTTGCGGGGCTCGGACCAGGTTCTGTTACCCAGAATCCTTTGCAAACCTCAAAATTTGGCTAAAAAAACACATGTTCCTCACATTTCTGTGGCAGAAAGTTCTGGAATCTGAGAGGAGCCACAAATTTCCTTCCACCCAGCATTCCCCCAAGTCTCCAGATAAAAATGATACCTCACTTGTGTGGGTAGGCCTAGCGCCCGCGACAGGAAACGCCCCAAAGCGCAACGTGGACACATCCAAATGTTTGGAAGAAAACAGAGGTTTTTTTTGCAAAGTGCCTACCTGTAGATTTTGGCCTCTAGCTCAGCCGGCACCTATGGAAACCTACCAAACCTGTGCATTTCTGAAAACTAGAGACCTAGGGGAATTCAAGATGGGGTGACTTGCGGGGCTCGGACCAGGTTCTGTTACCCAGAATCCTTTGCAAACCTCAAAATTTGGCTAAAAAAACACATGTTCCTCACATTTCTGTGGCAGAAAGTTCTGGAATCTGAGAGGAGCCACAAATTTCCTTCCACCCAGCGTTCCGCCAAGTCTCCCGATAAAAATGATACCTCACTTGTGTGGGTAGGCGTAGCGCCCGCGACAGGAAACGCCCCAAAGCGCAACGTGGACACATCCACATTTTTGGAAGAAAACAGAGGTGTTTTTTGCGAAGTGCCTACCTGTAGATTTTGGCCTCTAGCTCAGCCGGCACCTAGGGAAACCCACCAAACCTGTGCATTTCTGAAAACTAGAGACCTAGGGGAATCCAAGATGGGGTGACTTGCGGGGCTCGGACCAGGTTCTGTTACCCAGAATCCTTTGCAAACCTCAAAATTTGGCTAAAAAAACACATGTTCCTCACATTTCTGTGGCAGAAAGTTCTGGAATCTGAGAGGAGCCACAAATTTCCTTCCACACAGCGTTCCCCCAAGTCTCCCGATAAAAATGATACCTCACTTGTGTGGGTAGGCCTAGCGCCCGCGACAGGAAACGCCCCAAAGCGCAACGTGGACACATCTACATTTTTGGAAGAAAACAGAGGTGTTTTTTGCGAAGTGCCTATCTGTAGATTTTGGCCTCTAGCTCAGCTGGCACCTAGGGAAACCTACCAAACCTGTGCATTTCTGAAAACTAGAGACCTGGGGGAATCCAAGGAGGGGTGACTTGCGGGGCTCGGACCAGGTTCTGTTACCCAGAATCCTTTGCAAATCTCAAAATTTGGCTAAAAAAACACATGTTCCTCACATTTCTGTGGCAGAAAGTTCTGGAATCTGAGAGGAGCCACAAATTTCCTTCCACCCAGCGTTCCCCCAAGTCTCCCAATAAAAATGATACCTCACTTGTGTGGGTAGGCCTAGCGCCCGCGACAGCAAACGCCCCAAAGCGCAACGTGAACACATCTACATTTTTGGAAGAAAACAGAGGTGTTTTTTGCGAAGTGCCTACCTGTAGATTTTGGCCTCTAGCTCAACCGGCACCTAGGGAAACCCACCAAACCTGTGCATTTCTGAAAACTAGAGACCTAGGGGAATCCAAGATGGGGTGACTTGCGGGGCTCGGACCAGGTTCTGTTACCCAGAATCCTTTGCAAACCTCAAAATTTGGCTAAAAAAACACATGTTCCTCACATTTCTGCGGCAGAAAGTTCTGGAATCTGAGAGGAGCCTCAAATTTCCTTCCACCCAGCGTTCCCCCAAGTCTCCCGATAAAAATGATACCTCACTTGTGTGGGTAGGCCTAGCGCCCGCGACAGGAAACGCCCCAAGGCGCAACGTGGACACATCCCAATTTTTGAAGGAAAACAGATGTGTTTTTTGCGAAGTGCTTACCTGTAGATTTTGGCCTCTAGCTCAGCCGGCACCTATGGAAACCTACCAAACCTGTGCATTTCTGAAACCTAGAGACCTGGGGGAATCCAAGGAGGGGTGACTTGCAGGGCTCGGACCAGGTTCTGTTACCCAGAATCCTTTGCAAACCTCAAAATTTGGCTAAAAAAACACATGTTCCTCACATTTCTGTGGCAGAAAGTTCTGGAATCTGAGAGGAGCCACAAATTTCCTTCCACCCAGCATTCCCCCAAGTCTCCAGATAAAAATGATACCTCACTTGTGTGGGTAGGCCTAGCGCCCGCGACAGGAAACGCCCCAAAGCGCAACGTGGACACGTCCAAATTTTTGGAAGAAAACAGAGGTTTTTTTTGCAAAGTGCCTACCTGTAGATTTTGGCCTCTAGCTCAGCCGGCACCTAGGGAAACCTACCAAACCTGTGCATTTCTGAAAACTAGAGACCTAGGGGAATCCAAGATGGGGTGACTTGCGGGGCTCGGACCAGGTTCTATTACCCAGAATCCTTTGCAAACCTCAAAATTTGGCTAAAAAAACACATGTTCCTCACATTTCTGTGGCAGAAAGTTCTGGAATCTGAGAGGAGCCACAAATTTCCTTCCGCCCAGCGTTCCTCCAAGTCTCCCGATAAAAATGATACCTCACTTGTGTAGGTAGGCCTAGCGCCCGCGACAGGAAACGCCCCAAAGCGCAACGTGGACACATCCAAATGTTTGGAAGAAAACAGAGGTGTTTTTTGCGAAGTGCCTACCTGTAGATTTTGGCCTCTAGCTCAGCCGGCACCTAGAGAAACCTACCAAACCTGTGCATTTCTGAAAACTAGAGACCTAGGGGAATCCAAGGAGGGGTGACTTGCGGGGCTCGGACCAGGTTCTGTTACCCAGAATCCTTTGCAAACCTCAAAATTTGGCTAAAAAAACACATGTTCCTCACATTTCTGTGGCAGAAAGTTCTGGAATCTGAGAGGAGCCACAAATTTCCTTCCACCCAGCGTTCCGCCAAGTCTCCCGATAAAAATGATACCTCACTTGTGTGGGTAGGCCTAGCGCCCGCGACAGGAAACGCCCCAAAGCGCAACGTGGACACATCCAAATTTTTGGAAGAAAACAGAGGTGTTTTTTGCGAAGTGCCTACCTGTAGATTTTGGCCTCTAGCTCAGCCGGCACCTAGGGAAACCCACCAAACCTGTGCATTTCTGAAAACTAGAGACCTAGGGGAATCCAAGATGGGGTGGCTTGCGGGACTCGGACCAGGTTCTGTTACCCAGAATCCTTTGCAAACCTCAAAATTTGGCTAAAAAAACACATGTTCCTCACATTTCTGTGGCAGAAAGTTCTGGAATCTGAGAGGAGCCACAAATTTCCTTCCACCCAGCGTTCCCCCAAGTCTCCCTATAAAAATGATACCTCACTTGTGTGTGTAGGCCTAGCGCCTACGACAGGAAACGCCCCAAAGCGCAACGTGGACACATCCAAATTTTCGGAAGGAAACAGAGGTGTTTTTTGCGAAGTGCCTACCTGTAGATTTTGGCCTCTAGCTCAGCCGGTACCTAGGGAAACCTACCAAACCTGTGCATTTCTGAAAACTAGAGACCTAGGGGAATCCAAGGAGGGGTGACTTGCGGGGCTCGGACCAGGTTCTGTTACCCAGAATCCTTTGCAAATCTCAAACTTGGCTAAAAAAACACATGTTCCTCACATTTCTGTGGCAGAAAGTTCTGGAATCTGAGAGGAGCCACAAATTTCCTTCCACCCAGCGTTCCCCCAAGTCTCCCGATAAAAATGATACCTCACTTATGTGGGTAGGCCTAGCGCCCGCGACAGGAAACGCCCCAAAGCACAACGTGAACACATCCCAATTTTTGGAAGAAAACAGAGGTGTTTTTTGCGAAGTGCTTATCTGTAGATTTTGGCCTCTAGCTCAGCTGGCACCTAGGGAAACCTACCAAACCTGTGCATTTCTGAAAACTAGAGACCTGGGGGATACCAAGGAGGGGTGAATTGCGAGGCTCGGACCAGGCTCTGTTACCCAGAATCCTTTGCAAACCTCAAAATTTGGCTAAAAAAACACATGTTCCTCACATTTCTGTGGCAGAAAGTTCTGGAATCTGAGAGGAGCCACAAATTTCCTTCCACCCAGCGTTCCTCCAAGTCTCCCGATAAAAATGATACCTCACTTGTGTGGGTAGGCCTAGCGCCCGCGACAGCAAACGCCCCAAAGCGCAACGTGGACACATCTACATTTTTGGAAGAAAACAGAGGTGTTTTTTGCGAAGTGCCTACCTGTAGATTTTGGCCTCTAGCTCAACCGGCACCTAGGGAAACCTACCAAACCTGTGAATTTCTGAAAACTAGAGACCTAGGGGAATCCAAGATGGGGTGACTTGCGGGGCTCGGACCAGGTTCTGTTACCCAGAATCCTTTGCAAACCTCAAAATTTGGCTAAAAAAACACATGTTCCTCACATTTCTGCGGCAGAAAGTTCTGGAATCTGAGAGGAGCCTCAAATTTCCTTCCACCCAGCGTTCCCCCAAGTCTCCCGATAAAAATGATACCTCACTTGTGTGGGTAGGCCTAGCGCCCGCGACAGGAAACGCCCCAAGGCGCAACGTGGACACATCCCAATTTTTTGAAGAAAACAGATGTGTTTTTTGCGAAGTGCTTACCTGTAGATTTTGGCCTCTAGCTCAGCCGGCACCTATGGAAACCTACCAAACCTGTGCATTTCTGAAACCTAGAGACCTGGGGGAATCCAAGGAGGGGTGACTTGCGGGGCTCGGACCAGGTTCTGTTACCCAGAATCCTTTGCAAACCTCAAAATTTGGCTAAAAAAACACATGTTCCTCACATTTCTGTGGCAGAAAGTTCTGGAATCTGAGAGGAGCCACAAATTTCCTTCCACCCAGCATTCCCCCAAGTCTCCAGATAAAAATGATACCTCACTTGTGTGGGTAGGCCTAGCGCCCGCGACAGGAAACGCCCCAAAGCGCAACGTGGACACGTCCAAATTTTTGGAAGAAAACAGAGGTTTTTTTTGCAAAGTGCCTACCTGTAGGTTTTGGCCTCTAGCTCAGCCGGCACCTAGGGAAACCTACCAAACCTGTGCATTTCTGAAAACTAGAGACCGAGGGGAATCCAAGATGGGGTGACTTGCGGGGCTCGGACCAGGTTCTGTTACCCAGAATCCTTTGCAAACCTCAAAATTTGGCTAAAAAAACACATGTTCCTCACATTTCTGTGGCAGAAAGTTCTGGAATCTGAGAGGAGCCACAAATTTCCTTCCACCCAGCGTTCCTCCAAGTCTCCCGATAAAAATGATACCTCACTTGTGTAGGTAGGCCTAGCGCCCGCGACAGGAAACGCCCCAAAGCGCAACGTGGACACATCCAAATGTTTGGAAGAAAACAGAGGTGTTTTTTGCGAAGTGCCTACCTGTAGATTTTGGCCTCTAGCTCAGCCGGCACCTAGAGAAACCTTCCAAACCTGTGCATTTCTGAAAACTAGAGACCTAGGGGAATCGAAGGAGGGGTGACTTGCGGGGCTCGGACCAGGTTCTGTTACCCAGAATCCTTTGCAAACCTCAAAATTTGGCTAAAAAAACACATGTTCCTCCATTTCTGTGGCAGAAAGTTCTGGAATCTGAGAGGAGCCACAAATTTCCTTCCACCCAGCGTTCCGCCAAGTCTCCCGATAAAAATGATACCTCACTTGTGTGGGTAGGCCTAGCGCCCGCGACAGGAAACGCCCCAAAGCGCAACGTGGACACATCCAAATTTTTGGAAGAAAACAGAGGTGTTTTTTGCGAAGTGCCTACCTGTAGATTTTGGCCTCTAGCTCAGCCGGCACCTAGGGAAACCCACCAAACCTGTGCATTTCTGAAAACTAGAGACCTAGGGGAATCCAAGATGGGGTGACTTGCGGGACTCGGATCAGGTTCTGTTACCCAGAATCCTTTGCAAACCTCAAAATTTGGCTAAAAAAACACATGTTCCTCACATTTCTGTGGCAGAAAGTTCTGGAATCTGAGAGGAGCCACAAATTTCCTTCCACCCAGCGTTCCCCCAAGTCTCCCTATAAAAATGATACCTCACTTGTGTGGGTAGGCCTAGCGCCCACGACAGGAAACGCCCCAAAGCGCAACGTGGACACATCCAAATTTTAGGAAGCAAACAGAGGTGTTTTTTGCGAAGTGCCTACCTGTAGATTTTGGCCTCTAGCTCAGCCGGTACCTAGGGAAACCTACCAAACCTGTGCATTTCTGAAAACTAGAGACCTAGGGGAATCCAAGGAGGGGTAACTTGCGGGGCTCGGACCAGGTTCTGTTACCCAGAATCCTTTGCAAATCTCAAACTTTGGCTAAAAAAACACATGTTCCTCACATTTCTGTGGCAGAAAGTTCTGGAATCTGAGAGGAGCCACAAATTTCCTTCCACCCAGCGTTCCCCCAAGTCTCCCGATAAAAATGATACCTCACTTGTGTGGGTAGGCCTAGCGCCCGCGACAGGAAACGCCCCAAAGCGCAACGTGGACACATCCAAATGTTTGGAAGAAAACAGAGGTGTTTTTTGCGAAGTGCCTACCTGTAGATTTTGGCCTCTAGCTCAGCCGGCACCTAGAGAAACCTACCAAACCTGTGAATTTCTGAAAACTAGAGACCTAGGGGAATCCAAGGAGGGGTGACTTGCGGGGCTCGGACCAGGTTCTGTTACCCAGAATCCTTTGCAAACCTCAAAATTTGGCTAAAAAAACACATGTTCCTCACATTTCTGTGGCAGAAAGTTCTGGAATCTGAGAGGAGCCACAAATTTCCTTCCACCCAGCGTTCCCCCAAGTCTCCCGATAAAAATGATACCTCACTTGTGTGGGTAGGCCTAGCGCCCGCGACAGCAAACGCCCCAAAGCGCAACGTGGACACATCTACATTTTTTGGAAGAAAACAGAGGTGTTTTTTGCGAAGTGCCTACCTGTAGATTTTGGCCTCTAGCTCAACCGGCACCTAGGGAAACCTACCAAACCTGTGCATTTCTGAAAACTAGAGACCTAGGGGAATCCAAGATGGGGTGACTTGCGGGGCTCGGACCAGGTTCTGTTACCCAGAATCCTTTGCAAACCTCAAAATTTGGCTAAAAAAACACATGTTCCTCACATTTCTGCGGCAGAAAGTTCTGGAATCTGAGAGGAGCCTCAAATTTCCTTTCACCCAGCGTTCCCCCAAGTCTCCGGATAAAAATGATACCTCACTTGTGTGGGTAGGCCTAGCGCCCGCGACAGGAAACGCCCCAAGGCGCAACGTGGACACATCCCAATTTTTTGAAGAAAACAGATGTGTTTTTTGCGAAGTGCTTACCTGTAGATTTTGGCCTCTAGCTCAGCCGGCACCTATGGAAACCTACCAAACCTGTGCATTTCTGAAACCTAGAGACCTGGGGGAATCCAAGGAGGGGTGACTTGCGGGGCTCGGACCAGGTTCTGTTACCCAGAATCCTTTGCAAACCTCAAAATTTGGCTAAAAAAACACATGTTCCTCACATTTCTGTGGCAGAAAGTTCTGGAATCTGAGAGGATCCACAAATTTCCTTCCACCCAGCATTCCCCCAAGACTCCAGATAAAAATGATACCTCACTTGTGTGGGTAGGCCTAGCGCCCGCGACAGGAAACGCCCCAAAGCGCAACGTGGACACGTCCACATTTTTGGAAGAAAACAGAGGTTTTTTTTGCAAAGTGCCTACCTGTAGATTTTGGCCTCTAGCTCAGCCGGCACCTAGGGAAACCTACCAAACCTGTGCATTTCTGAAAACTAGAGACCTAGGGGAATCCAAGATGGGGTGACTTGCGGGGCTCGGACCAGGTTCTGTTACCCAGAATCGTTTGCAAACCTCAAAATTTGGCTAAAAAAACACATGTTCCTCACATTTCTGTGGCAGAAAGTTCTGGAATCTGAGAGGAGCCACAAATTTCCTTCCGCCCAGCGTTCCTCCATGTCTCCCGATAAAAATGATACCTCACTTGTGTAGGTAGGCCTAGCGCCCGCGACAGGAAACGCCCCAAAGCGCAACGTGGACACATCCAAATGTTTGGAAGAAAACAGAGGTGTTTTTTGCGAAGTGCCTACCTGTAGATTTTGGCCTCTAGCTCAGCCGGCACCTAGAGAAACCTACCAAACCTGTGCATTTCTGAAAACTAGAGACCTAGGGGAATCCAAGGAGGGGTGACTTGCGGGGCTCGGACCAGGTTCTGTTACCCAGAATCCTTTGCAAATCTCAAACTTTGGCTAAAAAAACACATGTTCCTCACATTTCTGTGGCAGAAAGTTCTGGAATCTGAGAGGAGCCACAAATTTCCTTCCACCCAGCGTTCCGCCAAGTCTCCCGATAAAAATGATACCTCACTTGTGTGGGTAGGCCTAGCGCCCGCGACAGGAAACGCCCCAAAGCGCAACGTGGACACATCCAAATTTTTGGAAGAAAACAGAGGTGTTTTTTGCGAAGTGCCTACCTGTAGATTTTGGCCTCTAGCTCAGCCGGCACCTAGGGAAACCCACCAAACCTGTGCATTTCTGAAAACTAGAGACCTAGGGGAATCCAAGATGGGGTGACTTGCGGGACTCGGACCAGGTTCTGTTACCCAGAATCCTTTGCAAACCTCAAAATTTGGCTAAAAAACACATGTTCCTCACATTTCTGTGGCAGAAAGTTCTGGAATCTGAGAGGAGCCACAAATTTCCTTCCACCCAGCGTTCCCCCAAGTCTCCCGATAAAAATGATACCTCACTTGTGTAGGTAGGCCTAGCGCCCACGACAGGAAACGCCCCAAAGCGCAACGTGGACACATCCAAATTTTAGGAAGCAAACAGAGGTGTTTTTTGCGAAGTGCCTACCTGTAGATTTTGGCCTCTAGCTCAGCCGGTACCTAGGGAAACCTACCAAACCTGTGCATTTCTGAAAACTAGAGACCTAGGGGAATCCAAGGAGGGGTGTCTTGCGGGGCTCGGACAAGGTTCTGTTACCCAGAATCCTTTGCAAACCTCAAAATTTGGCTAAAAAAACACATGTTCCTCACATTTCTGTGGCAGAAAGTTCTGGAATCTGAGAGGAGCCACAAATTTCCTTCCTCCCAGCGTTCCCCCAAGTCTCCCGATAAAAATGATACCTCACTTGTGTGGGTAGGCCTAGCGCCCGCGACAGGAAACGCCCCAAAGCGCAACGTGGACACATCCAAATTTTTGGAAGAAAACAGAGGTGTTTTTTGCGAAGT
Source organism: Pleurodeles waltl (assembly GCF_031143425.1). NCBI lineage: Eukaryota > Metazoa > Chordata > Amphibia > Caudata > Salamandridae > Pleurodeles > Pleurodeles waltl. The sequence goes on from NC_090436.1 coordinate 677,725,242, forward strand.
GCCTACCTGTAGGTTTTGGCCTCTAGCTCAGCCGGCACCTAGGGAAACCTACCAAACATGTGCATTTCTGAAAACTAGAGACCTAGGGAAATCCAAGATGGGGTGACTTGCGGGGCTCGGACCAGGTTCTGTTACCCAGAATCCTTTGCAAACCTCAAAATTTGGCTAAAAAACACTTGTTCCTCACATTTCTGTGGCAGAAAGTTCTGGAATCTGAGAGGAGCCACAAATTTCCTTCCACCCAGCGTTCCCCCAAGTCTCCCGATAAAAATGATACCTCACTTGTGTGGGTAGGCCTAGCGCCCGCGACAGGAAACGCCCCAAAGCGCAACGTGGACACATCCCAATTTTTGGAAGAAAACAGAGGTGTTTTTTGCGAAGTGCTTATCTGTAGATTTTGGCCACTAGCTCAGCTGGCACCTAGGGAAACCTACCAAACCTGTGCATTTCTGAAAACTAGAGACCTGGGGGAATCCAAGGAGGGGTGACTTGCGCGGCTCGGACCAGGCTCTGTTACCCAGAATCCTTTGCAAACCTCAAAATTTGGCTAAAAAAACACATGTTCCTCACATTTCTGTGGCAGAAAGTTCTGGAATCTGAGAGGAGCCACAAATTTCCTTCCACCCAGCGTTCCCCCAAGTCTCCCGATAAAAATGATACCTCACTTGTGTGGGTAGGCCTAGCTCCCGCGACAGGAAACGCCCCAAAGCGCAACGTGGACACATCTACATTTTTGGAAGAAAACAGAGGTGTTTTTTGCGAAGTGCCTACCTGTAGATTTTGGCCTCTAGCTCAACCGGCACCTAGGGAAACCTACCAAACCTGTGCATTTCTGAAAACTAGAGACCTAGGGGAATCCAAGATGGGGTGACTTGCGGGGCTCGGACCAGGTTCTGTTACCCAGAATCCTTTGCAAACCTCAAAATTTGGCTAAAAAAACACATGTTCCTCACATTTCTGCGGCAGAAAGTTCTGGAATCTGAGAGGAGCCTCAAATTTCCTTCCACCCAGCGTTCCCCCAAGTCTCCCGATAAAAATGATACCTCACTTGTGTGGGTAGGCCTAGCGCCCGCGACAGGAAACGCCCCAAAGCGCAACGTGGACACATCCCAATTTTTTGAAGAAAACAGATGTGTTTTTTGCGAAGTGCTTACCTGTAGATTTTGGCCTCTAGCTCAGCCGGCACCTATGGAAACCTACCAAACCTGTGCATTTCTGAAACCTAGAGACCTGGGGGAATCCAAGGAGGGGTGACTTGCGGGGCTCGGACCAGGTTCTGTAACCCAGAATCCTTTGCAAACCTCAAAATTTGGCTAAAAAAACACATGTTCCTCACATTTCTGTGGCAGAAAGTTCTGGAATCTGAGAGGAGCCACAAATTTCCTTCCACCCAGCATTCCCCCAAGTCTCCAGATAAAAATGATACCTCACTTGTGTGGGTAGGCCTAGCGCCCGCGACAGGAAACGCCCCAAAGCGCAACGTGGACACGTCCAAATTTTTGGAAGAAAACAGAGGGTTTTTTTTGCAAAGTGCCTACCTGTAGATTTTGGACTCTAGCTCAGCCGGCACCTAGGGAAACCTACCAAACCTGTGCATTTCTGAAAACTAGAGACCTAGGGGAATTCAAGATGGGGTGACTTGCGGGGCTCGGACCAGGTTCTGTTACCCAGAATCCTTTGCAAACCTCAAAATTTGGCTAAAAAAACACATGTTCCTCACATTTCTGTGGCAGAAAGTTCTGGAATCTGAGAGGAGCCACAAATTTCCTTCCGCCCAGCGTTCCCCCAAGTCTCCCGATAAAAATGATACCTCACTTGTGTAGGTAGGCCTAGCGCCCGCGACAGGAAACGCCCCAAAGCACAACGTGGACACATCCAAATGTTTGGAAGAAAACAGAGGTGTTTTTTGCGAAGTGCCTACCTGTAGATTTTGGCCTCTAGCTCAGCCGGCACCTAGAGAAACCTACCAAACCTGTGCATTTCTGAAAACTAGAGACCTAGGGGAATCCAAGGAGGGGTGACTTGCGGGGCTCGGACCAGGTTCTGTTACCCAGAATCCTTTGCAAATCTCAAACTTTGGCTAAAAAAACACATGTTCCTCACATTTCTGTGGCAGAAAGTTCTGGAATCTGAGAGGAGCCACAAATTTCCTTCCACCCAGCGTTCCGCCAAGTCTCCCGATAAAAATGATACCTCACTTGTGTGGGTAGGCCTAGCGCCCGCGACAGGAAACGCCCCAAAGCGCAACGTGGACACATCCAAATTTTTGGAAGAAAACAGAGGTGTTTTTTGCGAAGTGCCTACCTGTAGATTTTGGCCTCTAGCTCAGCCGGCACCTAGGGAAACCCACCAAACCTGTGCATTTCTGAAAACTAGAGACCTAGGGGAATCCAAGATGGGGTGACTTGCGGGGCTCGGACCAGGTTCTGTTACCCAGAATCCTTTGCAAACCTCAAAATTTGGCTAAAAAACACATGTTCCTCACATTTCTGTGGCAGAAAGTTCTGGAATCTGAGAGGAGCCACAAATTTCCTTCCACACAGCGTTCCCCCAAGTCTCCCGATAAAAATGATACCTCACTTGTGTGGGTAGGCCTAGCGCCCGCGACAGGAAACGCCCCAAAGCGCAACGTGGACACATCTACATTTTTGGAAGAAAACAGAGGTGTTTTTTGCGAAGTGCCTACCTGTAGATTTTGGCCTCTAGCTCAGCCGGCACCTAGGGAAACCTACCACACCTGTGCGTTTCTGCAAACTAGAGACCTAGGGGAATCCAAGATGGGGTGACTTGCGGGACTCGGACCAGGTTCTGTTACCCAGAATCCTTTGCAAACCTCAAAATTTAGCTAAAAAAACACATGTTCCTCACATTTCTTTGGCAGAAAGTTCTGGAATCTGAGAGGAGCCACAAATTTCCTTCCGCCCAGCGTTCCCCCAAGTCTCCCTATAAAAATGATACCTCACTTGTGTGGGTAGTCCCAGCGCCCGCGACAGGAAACGCCCCAAAGCGCAACGTGGACACTTCCAAATTTTTGGAAGAAAACAGAGGTGTTTTTTGCGAAGTGCCTACCTGTAGATTTTGGCCTCTAGCTCAGCCGGCACCTAGGGAAACCTACCAAACCTGTGCATTTCTGAAAACTAGAGACCTAGGGGAATCCAAGGAGGGGTGACTTGCGGGGCTCGGACCAGGTTCTGTTACCCAGAATCCTTTGCAAACCTCAAAATTTGGCTAAAAAAACACATGTTCCTCATATTTCTTTGGCAGAAAGTTCTGGAATCTGAGAGGAGCCACAAATTTCCTTCCACCCAGCGTTCCCCAAGTCACCCGATAAAAATTATACCTCACTTGTGTGGGTAGGCCTAGCGCCCGCGACAGGAAACGCCCCAAAGCGCAACGTGGACACATCCAAATTTTTGGAAGAAAACAGAGGTGTTTTTTTTGCGAAGTGCCTACCTGTAGATTTTGGCCTCTAGCTCAGCCGGCACCTAGGGAAACCCACCAAACCTGTGCATTTCTGAAAACTAGAGACCTAGGGGAATCCACGATGGGGTGACTTGCGGGGCTCGGACCTGGTTCTGTTACCCAGAATCCTTTGCAAACCTCAAAATATGGCTAAAAAAACACATGTTCCTCACATTTCTGTGGCAGAAAGTTCTGGAATCTGAGAGGAGCCACAAATTTCCTTCCACCCAGCGTTCCCCCAAGTCTCCCAATAAAAATGATACCTCACTTGTGTGGGTAGGCCTAGCGCCCGCGACAGGAAACGCCCCAAAGCGCAACGTTGAGACATCCAAATTTTTGGAAGAAAACAGAGGTGTTTTTTGCGAAGTGCCTACCTGTAGATTTTGGCCTCTAGCTCAGCCGGCACCTAGGGAAACCTGCCAAACCTGTGCATTTCTGAAAACTAGAGACCTAGGGGAATCCAAGGAGGGGTGACTTGCGGGGCTCGGACCAGGTTCTGTTACCCAGAATCCTTTGCAAACCTCAAAATTTGGCTAATAAAACACATGTTCCTCACATTTCTGTGGCAGAAAGTTCTGGAATCTGAGAGGAGCCACAAATTTCCTTCCACCCAGCGTTCCCCCAAGTCTCCCGATAAAAATGATACCTCACTTGTGTGGGTAGGCCTAGCGCCCGCGACAGGAAACGCCCCAAAGCGCAACGTGGACACATCCAAATTTTTGAAAGAAAACAGTGCCTACCTGTGGAGTTTGGCCTGTAGCTCAGCCGGCACCTAGGGAAACCTCCCAACCCTGTGCATTTTTTAAAACTAGAGACCTAGGGGAATCCAAGATGGGGTGACTTGTGGGGCTCGGACCAGGTTCTGTTACCCAGAATCCTTTGCAAACCTCAAAATTTGGCTAAAAAAACACATGTTCCTCACATTTCTGTGGCAGAAAGTTCTGGAATCTGAGAGGAGCCACAAATTTCCTTCCACCCAGCGTTCCCCTAAGTCTCTTGATAAAAATGGTACCTCACTTCTGTGGGTAGGCCTAGCGCCCACGAAAGGAAATGGCCCAAAACACAACGTGGACACAACATATTTTTTCACAGAAAACAGAGGTGTTTTTTGCAAAGTGCCTACCTGTGGAGTTTGGCCTCTAGCTCCGTTGGCCCCGGGAGTGGGGGGGGCAGAAATACCCTAAAATAAATTTGCCCCCCCAAACCCCCCCTGCCCGGGAACGAACCTTGCCTACGGGGTCGCTCCCCCTGCGTGACATTGGCACCAAAAAACAAATCCCCGGTGCCTAGTGGTTTCTGCCCCCTTGGGGGCAGATTGACCTAAAATCGGCCAATCTGCCCCCAAGGGGGGCAGAAATGGCCTAAATACAATTTGCCCTCCAGGGCAGCGACCCTTGCCTGATGGGTCGCTACCCATCTCTAAAAACACACAAAAAAAAAAAAAAAAAACACACAAAAAAAAATTGCCCTGGCTCCTAGAGGGTTCTGCCCCCCCCCCCTGGGGGCAGTGCGGCGTAATAATAGGCCGTTCTGCCCCCAGGGGTGGCAGAAATGGCCTAAAATAAATTTGCCCCCACAACCCCCACCCCCCCCCGGAGCAACCCTTGCCTACGGGGTCGCTCCCCCTGCGTGACATTGGCGCCAAAAAACAAATCCCAGGTGCCTAGTGGTTTCTGCCCCCTTGGGGGCAGATTGACCTAAAATCGGCCAATCTGCCCCCAAGGGGGGCAGAAATGGCCTAAATACAATTTGCCCCCCAGGGCAGCGACCCTTGCCTGATGGGTCGCTACCCATCTCTAAAAAAACGAACAAACAACAACAACAAAAACACAAAAACAAATTTGCCCTGGCGCCTAGAGGGTTCTGCCCCCTCCGGGGGCAGATCGGCCTAATAATAGGCTGATCTGCCCCCAGGGGGGGCAGAAATGGCCTAAAATAAATTTGCCCCCCCAGCCCTTGCGACCCTTGCCTACGGGCCCCCCCCCCCGCGTGACATTGGCGCCAAAAAACAAATCCCCGGTGCCTAGTGGTTTCTGCCCCCTTGGGGGCAGATTGACCTAAACTCGGCCAATCTGCCCCCAGGGGGGCAGAAATGGTCTAAATACAATTTGCCCCCCGGGGAGCGACCCTTGCCTGATGGGTCGCTCCCCATCTCTAAAAAAACAAACAAACAAAAACAAAAAAAACACAAAAAAAAAAATTGCCCTGGCGCCTAAAGGTTTCTGCCCCCCCCCCCGGGGGCAGATCGGCCTAATAATAGGCCAATCTGCCCCCAGGGGGGGCAGAAATGGCCTAAAATAAATTTGCCCCCCAGGGAGCGACCCTTGCCTAAGGGGTCGCTCCCCTTGCGTGAAATTCATGCAAAGAAAAAACTCCCTGCTGTCTAGTGGTTTCTGCCCCCCTTGGGGGCAGATTGGCCTCATCAAAATAGGCCAATCTGCCCCCAAGGGGGGCAGAAATGGCCTAAATATAAATTTCCCCCAAGGGGAGCGACCCTTGCCTAAGGGGTCGCTCCCCTCCTAAAAAAATAAAATGAAACATAAAAAATAAAATAATTGGTCCCTGGTGCCAGAGGTTTCTGCCCCCCCTCGGGCAGATCGGCCTAATAATAGGCCGATCTGCCCCCAGGGGGGGGCAGAAAGGCCTTCCCAAAAAAATGCCCCCCATGGGAGCGACCCTTGCCCAAGGGGTCGCTCCCTTATGTAAGTTTCAATAAAAATAAAAAAAATCCCTGGTGTCTAGTGGGGGAGGCCACTGTGACAAATCAGCGCGCGCTCGCGCGCTGACGTCACAGGGGGGAGCGGGGGTGGAAGGGGAAGGTGTTCCCCTTCCATCCCCGCCTTGGGGGGGATGGGGGTGCACGGGGGCGCGTTAGCGCACCCCCAAGTTCCCCTGTGCCTAGGACGAGATGATCTCGTCCAAGGCACAGGGGAACTGTAGCCTTGGACGAGATCATCTCGTCCAAGGCACAGAACCGGTTAAAAAATGTCACAGTCAAAACGGCTATGTTCTATTTTTCATTTGGGCTTCATTTTCAAAATCATTCTAACACTTTTCACTTAGAAAACCTAACTAAAATCACTCAAATATTTGGTTCATTTATGTCAATATATTGTGTGACTCCTTAATTAGTTACATAAATCATGTCCACAACCACTCCCTTCAACAGTAATTATCTTTCCCAAGTTTTTGTGCTTTTTCTGAATGTGGACTATCTGCATTTTTGTGCTTTTTTTGCATGTGGACTATCTGCTCGAATCCGGAGTGTAATCTCTGTTTTGATGGCAGGCAAACAGGAAATTACATGCAGGAACAAGAAGATGGTACTTGCAATTTTATATACAATCCGAGGGTGGTGGAAGCTTGATTATGTTTTTCATTTCTTTTTGGTTATTTTTGATCAAATGTACTGCTATTGTCCTGTGGATACTTTACTGGGTGCATTCTAGTAAACTCATCTATAGGCAAAAAATAGGTCCAATCCTTCCCCTGCATGTGCAGGGGCTGAAGGGGAGTCAGCCATCATGCCTTTGGCCTTGATGCCTTAATTCTTTCATTGTTTTTGTCTGTCATTTAACCAATCATTAAGGCCCTCATCATCCCACCAATGCCATTCTGCCATCAGACCTCCTGTGCGGCCTGAACCTCTACGGCCCTATTATGGCTTCCCGGCTGGGCCGGTGGCTGGAAACAGTAATTCGGGCAGTGGAATGCGCGATGGGCTGTGCATGGGGGCCCCTGCAATTCCCATGCCAATTGCATGGGCACTGCAGGGGCCCCCAGAGGACCCCCGAGTCCCCCATACTGCCAGCCTTTCCATGGTGGTGTGTACTGCCATGGACAGGCTGGTGGATTGGGACTTGTAATCCCCAAGGCAGTGCTGCTTGCACTGCTGCCCTGGTGGATTACAGCTGCCGGGACCGCCAGGCTGCAGGCTGCAGGCTGCAGGCTGCAGGCTGGCGGCAGCCTGGCGGTATTGGCAGTTTGAACGTTGCGGCTCCTCCACGGTCATAATGTCGTGGTCGGACCGTCACTTTGGCGGCAGTCCAACCGTAACCCTGACCCTGGCGGTCTAGTGACCACCAGGGTCATAATGACTCCCTAATTTTCTGTGTCCATGTATGGTGGTTGATTAATGTTACTGAATGTTTGCTATTATTGTAAACCTTCTGCCAGAGATGCTGTGGTTGTTAAGGCCTTTATGGAGCCCACAGATGTTTTTGTTGATTTTTCAGTTTTTTTTCGTTTACTTACTCATATTTTCTAGCAGATATTTGGGGCCTAATGTTCTAAGGCCCATTTCACAAACTGCTTTTTATAGTATCTAAATAGTAATACAATAGTACTATTTACTTAATGCAAAACGTAATTCACAAATTGATAGGTGGAAATGTCCACCTCCACTGCTCCTCTAATTTCTATCAGGATTTAACCCCAACACACCACATGATTTGTTGCTTGAATGTGAATTAAAAAATGAAAGACAAGAGGTGTTTGGCAAAGCAGAAAGTTTGTTTAATTAAAGATTACAGCTGGAAGAACAGGTACAGAACTGGTGTCTGAAGACTGTCCCCCATACTGCCAGCCTTTCCATGGCGGTGTGTACTGCCATGGACAGGCTGGTGGATTGGGACTAGTAATCCCCAAGGCAGTGCTGCTTGCAGTGCTGCCCTGGTGGATTACAGCTGCCGGGACCGCCAGGCTGCAGGCTGGCGGCAGCCTGGCGGAATCAGCAGTTTGAACGTTGCAGCTCCTCCACAGTCATAATGTCGTGGTCGGACCGCCACTTTGGCGGCAGTCCAACCGTAACCCTGACCCTGGCGGTCTAGTGAGAACCAGGGTCATAATGACTCCCTAAGTGTCTGTGTCCATGTGTGGTGGTTGATTAATATTATTGAATGTTTACCATTATTGTAAACCTTCTGTCAGAGATGTTGTGGTTGTTAAGGCCTTTATGGAGCCCACAGATGTTTTTGTTGATTTTTCAGTTTTTTTCGTTAACTTACTCATATTTTCTAGCAGATATGTGGGGCCTAATGTTCTAAGGCCCATTTCACAAACTTCTTTTTATAGTATATAAAATAGTAATACAATAGTACTATTTACTTAATGCAAAACTTAATTCATAAATTGATAGGTGGAAATGCCCACCTCAACTGCTCCTCTAATTTCTATCATGATTTAACCCCAACACACCTCATGATTTGTTGCTTGAATGTGAATTTAAAAAATGAAAGACAAGAGGTGTTTGGCAAAGCAGGAAGTTTTTTAATTAGAGATTACAGCTGGAAGAACAGTTACAGAGCTGGTGTCTGAAGACTGTCTCAAAGTACAATTGTTCTGAGCACTGCTTCATGCATTTCTTTGAGTACCATAAAACAATTAAAAAATTCCTTTTGTGGTCAAGAATGTGAGCATTTGTCTTGGAGTCATACCTAAGGTTTTTATAACAAACTAATTTCTTCTTTTCTTCCTTCTTTCCTCCTCCTGTTTATTTTCATTTTCTTTACCCCACCCAGCGCCATGGCCTAGCCTGGGGTTGACCAGGAGATCAATGTGCCAGGCCCCCTCAGGCAGCCAGCAGAAGTGGTGCCACCAAGGTGTGCAGCCCCAGCCAATTTTTGGTGAGTAGGAGGTGGCAGCTCTGTTTGTTTTTTACATGCAGCTCCATCTCCCCTCCAGGCTGGCAGCAGTGGGCAGGCCTGTGAACGAATACCCCCTACAGTAGCGTCGGCTGCATTGCGGGAGGATACACAGGTGTGTGCGGCACAGCAGCCATTTCCAACATGCCACTCAGCAGCTGACGCACCACTGGGCAGATATCCTCCACCAGGAGTAGGATTTGCTCAACCTGCTAGGTGTAGCAATTCCGGGGCTCAGTGAGTATTGCATTATTGTTGTGTTTATGTTCTACAATGCCAACTTTTTCTGCATGCAGCTCACACTCAGAGGTAAGTTACATTTAGTTTGTGTTAAGAATATAGGCGGTCATTACAACATTGGTGGTAAAAGCTGCTTACTGCCGTGCAGAAGACCGCCAACACACCGCCGCAGCTGTGGAAATCCGCCACAGCTATTATGACCCACATCTCGGAATCTGCCAAAAGTCAGACACCCACACAAGTCCGCCACACCAAAGATCAGTGATAAACTGGCGAAAACAAAACCTCCACCGTCACGCCAACAGATATATGCCCACACTTTCGCGACACACGAACCCACGTGGCGGTATTTCATCCGCGGTATTCCATTGGCGGTACACACCGCCGCGCTCACAATACACACACTCTTACAAAACACAGCCACATTGGACAGTTCGAAATACACACACCTGATACACATACACACACCACTCCCACACACCCATTACAATATAAAACACACACCCACATCACTCACAAACCCCCACGACAAAAAATTCTGAAAGAAGGCCAGAGAGAGACACCACCAGCAAGAACAACAGCATCCACAGGCACACAACACCATCACCCACACAATTTACACTCACCTCACACAACACACCACTACATATCACCACACTTATCACCACACACTCCACCGCACACATCACCTACACCACCCCATGGCACGACAAAGACACCCCAGGTTCTCGGAGAAGGAGCTCAGGGTCATGGTGGAGGAAATCGTCCGGGTAGAGCCACAGCTATTCGGATCACAGGTGCAGCACACCTCCATAGCTAGGAAGATGGAGCTATGGCGAAGAATAGTGGAAAGGGTCAACGCAGTGGGACAGCACCCAAGAAATCGGGAGGACATCAGGAAGAGGTGGGAAGTTGCGTTCCGTGGTCTCAAGACGCCACCTGGCAGTTCAGCGGACTGGCGGCGGACCCCCACCTCCTCCCCCACAACTAACAACATGGGAGGAGCAGGTCTTGGTGATTCTGCATCCTGAGGGCCTCGCAGGAGTAGGTGGAGGAATGGACTCTGGTAAGTCAAAGCTTTACTATTACATCCCCCACCCTACCTGCATGCTATCACTTACCCCAACCCTCACCCTCACCCCCACCCCCAGCACCCCAACTCCTCACATGTGTCCCAACATCACAAACAGCACATCCCAACACCAAGCCCTGCATGCAACAACAAAGCATAGACACCCATCACCAAAGCATGGCCACTGCACATACCCATACACCTCCCATAACCATCATCACACAAGCTCCCACACAGGAATGCTAGCACTGGGGTACACGGTCACCCATCTTGGGATTCCTCACTGGGGTCAGTAGCCATGACAGGTTGGGGTAACCAGAGTCACCTGCAAATGGCGAGGGACAACTGTTAGACACACACTAACCTGTAGGGATAACCCCAGACCCAGACAACCATTCCCAATGACTTGCTTCCAGGTGCTCATCTAATAGCCACACACAGTGCCTCAGGAGTTGACCCATCACATAAGGAATGCTGCTATTCTGCAGGATGTAGGCGTCATGCACTGAGCCAGGGAACATGGCATTCACATGGGAGATGTACTGGTCTGCCAAACATACCATCTGTACATTCATAGAATGATAACTCTTCCGGTTTCTGTACACCTGTTCACTCCTGTGGGGGGGGGGCAAAGCCACATGGGTCCCATCAATGGCACCTATGATGTTGGGGATATGTCCCTGGGCACAGAATCACCTTTCACTGTCGGCAAATCCTCCACCTGAGGGAAAACGATGTAGCTCTGCATGTGTTTCAGAAGGGCAGACAACACTCTGGACAATACGTTGGAAAACATAGGCTGGGACATCCCTGATGCTATGGCCACAGTTGTTTGAAAAGTGCCACTTGCAAGGAAATGGAGCACTGACAGCACCTGCACTTGAGGGGGGATTCCTGTGGGATGGCGGATTGCTGACATCAGGTCTGGCTACAACTGGGTACACAGCTCCTGGATTGTGGCATGGTCAATCCTGTAGGTGATTATCAAATTGGAGGATGCTGCCATCTCCTCACATGTCCCAGCAGACGGTGCCTAAGAAGGACAACAGCGAGCACAGAGTCAACCAACTCAGAGTTACGTACCCACAGTTTACACAGAACACCATCCATACACAAAAGGTGGCCTGTATGTGTGTTGAGTCTAGGCCTAGGTATGTGTGACCCAGTTGAAAATGAAGCCATGTGGGCCCTTGAAATGGCGGCTGCCTGACCTCTAAAGTGGGACAATGGGATGTGAGGTAACTGCGCTGGCGTTGTACACCGTCGCGATAGGCGGTCGAAGACCGCAGCACAATGCTGCATTGGTTAACATTGGACCCTATGGGTCCCAGGAGCCAATGACGATGTACGCCGGCAGGTGATGGTACGCACCGCCTAGGACGTGACCGCCATTTTCTATCTGTTCAATCACTCTATACCTGATCTTCGACAGGAGAGGACCTACACTGCAAGTGCTGCTGTGATCTCAGTCTGGAAGAGACAATGGCTCGTGCATCTGGGGAAAGGGCCCCTGCCTTCACATCGGAGGAGTTGGAGAAACTCGTGGACGGGGTCCTCCCCCAGTACAACCTACTCTACGGTCCTCCAGACAAACAGGTAAGTACACAGGGAGCATGTTGTATGGGCTATGCCTGTGTGGAGAGGGCTAGATGTAGGAAGGAAGGTGGCAGAGTGCTGCGTGCATGAAAGACAGTGAATGCATGTGCCACATGGCAAGGGTAGGGATGGGGCCCAATCACTTTGACGGTGCAGTTGGTAATGACTTCTCTTTTTCCCCTGTACATTTCATGTAGGGGGAGGGGTGCCCGTCGCACCATGACCCACCTGATGTTCAGGATCCTGGCGGTGGCCTGCCCAGAGTTGGATGGGTGCTTGAGGGCATCACAGGAGACACAAGGGGGTGAGTACACTCTCATTCTGCTGACTGTGCATGCAGTGGAGGTGTCTGGGAGGTGGAGGAGGGCTGTGGGTTTCCCTAGACCAGGGCGAGTTCCGTAGGCAAGGCCCCTCCGTAAGCCAGGCCATGTGGCATCCCACCCCACCTCTGTAGAGTGCCAAGTACAGCTATTCATGCCCCTGTGTCATCTATGTGTGCAGATGTCGTCCATAGCCTTGTAGGCTATTTCCCAGGAATTGAACAGTGGAGCCCAAGAGGGTGGCGTAGTGCAGGGGGCTTCTGTGTCCGTCGTGTCCGCCAACGGTAGCGGTAATCCATGCACTCAACATGTCTTTCTTCTTTCGTCCCCCCCTTTTTGTGGTCTCCCTGTTCTTGTGTGCATTAGCATCATCAGGCAGAGGAGCAGTGGCACCAGAGCACAAGGGATCTGCATCCCACATGGCCCTGGAGGGCGAGACTATGGACTCGGAGTTCACCAGTGTGACGGAGGGCGAGGGGAGTTCCACGGTGAGGACAGGAGCTGACACCAGCGACACGAACTCGTCCTCTGATGGGAGCTCCCTTGTGGTGGTGGCAACATCTGTGCCCCCCGCATCTACAGGTACAGCCGCCACCCCCCCTACCAGCACCGCCCTCCCAGCAGCCCCTCAGCCTTCGCCCCTTCCCCCCTCACCCAGGAGGGTGGGCATCACCTTCGCCCCAGGCACCTCAGGACCTGCCCCAGTCACCCCTGCTGCCCTCATTGAGGAGGCCATTGACCATGCAGACACACCAACATCCACTGCCTCCACTGTGTCCCCCTCCTCGTCATCTCCCTCCCAGTCTCGTCTACACTCACACCTGCATGCACTACCTCTACAGCCACTACGTCCCTCACCAGCACACCCCGCTCAAGTGCAGTCACCACCCCCACTACCATTCACACGTCCCCTGTGTCCTCTCCCAGTGTGTCTGTGATACCCCTCCCAAGATACACAAATGCAGGCACACACCCACCCAACAGCCATCCACCTCACGACAGCCGCCAGCGCATGCACCTTCACCCAGTCACCAAACGTACACCTCCTACTACCACCACCACTTCCTCCACTCCCAAACCCCCTCCAGCTACCCGTCCCAGTGTGTCCAAAAAACTTTCCTGAGCACCCTTGACCTTTCTTCCACACCTCCCCCACCCCGTCCATCTCATAGGTCCCGAAGTTGCACCTCAGCCACAACATCTCCGGGACCAGTGGTGCTTGTAGTCACCGGTATGTGGAGTGCACCGGCCACCAGGACAGCCAGTGTCGCACGGAGGCACAGCACAGACAGTCCCCCACCTGTGAAGCATCAGAAGTTGGGCAGTGCCCGACGTGAGAGGGGGAAGACTCCAGCCACCAAAGCTGCTCCCAGGGGTCCCGTTGTGAGTGTGGAGTCAGCAGTGACACCTTCCAAGGTGGGGAAGGGCCACAAGAAACCCAGCAAGTCTGGGAAGAGCAGCACGGCGGAGAAGACCGCCATCATCCCCGCTGCCCAGGAGGACACCGCCAGCCCCAGCCCAGCTGCCCAGGAGGCCACCGCCAGCCCCAGCCCAGCTGCCCAGGAGGCCAGCCCCAGCCCAGCTGCCCAGGAGGCCACCGCCAGCCCCAGCCCAGCTGCCCAGGAGGCCACCACCAGCCCCAGCCCAGCTGCCCAGGAGACCACCGCCAGCACCAGCCCCGCTGGGCCATGAAGGACCTCCAGCACCAGCCCCGCTGGGCCATGAAGGACCGCCAGCACAAGCCCCGCTGGGCCATGAAGGACCGCCAGCCCCGCTAGGCCATGAAGGAACGCCAGCACCAGCCCTGCTGGGCCATGAAGGACCACCAGCGCAAGCCCAGCTGGGCCATGAAGGACCACCAGCACCAGCCCCGCTGGGCCATGAAGGACCGCCACTACAAGCCCCGCTGGGCCATGAAGGACCGCCAGCACAAGCCCCGCTGGGCCATGAAGGACCGCCAGCACCAGCCCCGCTGGGCCATGATGGACCGCCAACACAAGCCCCGCTGAACAGAGCACCGCCATCTCAAGCCCCGCTGAACAGGGCACCGCCATCTCAAGCACCGCTGAACAGGGCACCGTCATCTCAAGGACCGCTGAACAGGGCACCGCCATCTCAAGCACCGCTAACCCATGAGCGCCAGGGGCACTGACCCAACTGGGTCCATCACAGGGTGAGTGATGCACTCTGGGCACCAGTCCCCCTCCAGAACCAGTGGAGACTGTCATCCACTACCTCTGTTCTTAACAGGATGAAGCACTATGGGCACCAGTCCCCCTCCAGAACCAGTGGAGAGATCCATCCACTACCTCTGTCCTTCACAGGATGAAGCACTCTGGGCACCAGTCCCCCTCCAGAACCAGTGAAGAGATACATCCACTACCTCTGTCCTTCACAGGATGAAGCACTCTGGGCACCAGTCCCCCTCCAGAATCAGTGGAGAGATCCATCCACTACCTCTGTCCTTCACAGGACGAAGCACTCTGGGCACCAGTCCCCTTCCAGAACCAGTGCAGAGATACATCCACTACCTCTGTCCTTAACAGGATGAAGCACTCTGGGCACCAGTCCCCCTCCAGAACCAGAGGATAGATCCATCCACTACCTCTGTCCTTCACAGGATGAAGCACCTTGGGCACCAGTCCCCCTCCAGAACCAGTGGAGACTGTCATCCACTACCTCTGTCCTTAACAGGATGAAGCACTCTGGGCACCAGTCCCCCTCCAGAACCAGTGGAGAGATCCATCCACTACCTCTGTCCTTCACAGGATGAAGCACTCTGGGCACCAGTCCCCCTCCAGAACCAGTGGATACTGTCATCCACTGGAGAGACTGTGGCTTTGCACTCCCCAGGATTGAATAGTGGGCAAGCCCCCCACTTGTGAGACTTGAGAGACTGCGGCTTTGCACTCCCCATGATTGAACAGTGGGCAAGCCACCCACTTGTGATACTTGAGAGACTGTGGCTTTGCACTCCCCAGGATTGAACAGTGGGCAAGCCACCCACTGTAGAGACTTGAGAGACTGTGGCTTTGCACTCCCCAGGATTGAACAGTGGGCATGTGGCTCCCTTGTGGATTTGGCGTCATGCACTCAAGTGACTGAGGTGCCCCCCCTTTCCCTCCCTCTGAGGTGCCTGTTTCCTTGCCGTCTGATGCCCCTGCAGTGTTCTCTCCGTCATGGTCGGGGATCTTGTGTGGGCCTCGCCCATACCGTGTGGTCCCAGTGTTCCACGGACTTTCTTTGTTCAGTACCTGGACTACTATGCCTGGTATTTATTTTGTACATGGTGTATATATATATATGTCTGCCTACTTGTTTTTAATATATTCCGATGGTTACACTCATTTTCTTTGGTCTTTGCATTCTTCCGGGGGGGTTTGGGCGGTGTAACTGTGATGTATTGAGATGCATTAGTGTGTGTGTTGTGGTGGGTGAGGGTGGGGGTGTTGCGTGTGTGTCCCCCTGTTTTTTGCCTCCCCCCTCCCCTGTGTCGTAGGTGCTGTACTCACCGTGGTCTTCGCTGTCGGTGTTCGTGCTCCTGGTAGAGGAGCAGGAAGACTATTGCAGGGAGAATTTGGAGTTCCGGTTCCATGGTGTCCTCGTTCCTCGTGGAGTGTGTAGAGGTGAGCACTTTCCCTTCGAAATTCCTGTTTCCGCCATGATTTTATCCGTGGTGAATCCGCCCTGGAAAAGGTGGCGGATTGGCCTGTCATAATAGTGTGGGTGGTACATTGTCTCCCGCCTGTCTGTTGGCGGTGACCGCCGCACTGTTTGTTTGTACCGCCGTGGTGGTCGGAGTGTTAAAGTGGCTGTCTTTGTTGGCGGTTTCCGCACGGTGTTAATTGCAATTTTTTTACCGCCGGCCTGTTGGCGGTTTTACTGCCGCTTTAACACCGTCCGCCAGGGTTGTACTGACCATCATAATGTGATCCAGTTTGAGCTAGGCAGGTTCTCAACGCTACCTAATCATACTTGTTGGCTGATTTTTTTTAAACCGATTGCAATGCAGACTCCTCTGTACTCCTACCACCATAGTGAATTGGTGATATGAGTGAGTTAGAGTTCTCTGTGACTTTTATCTATGTAGCTCATCGAGTCCCAAACAATTTCACAGTGATGTGAAGTCCTAGTATGCATCGATGCACTGCAAAAAATGGAAGACTGAGTTGGTCCATCAGGGGATTAAGAAATGAGAATGGAATCAAATATCATTCATTGCAATGCATTAGTTCCAAATATAGTTTTGATTAAGGAAATTTGGAATTGGGATTTTATGATTAGTATAGCACCTCAACGATACTCAATACTAGTACCATAGGCAATCTAATTTAGATAAGTACAATGTTACTGTGTTTGCCTGTTTTGCTAATTTTGTGGAGATTAACTGTACTGTTAATCTATTTTTTTTATCATCTTTATTTCCTACATCAGCACCGAAGGGTAAAGAAGAGGGGCAGCACTGAGGTAGGTCAGGGAAGAGTTGGGGAGGAAGCACTGATGACCAGCGTCACTGCTGAGGACTCTGCTCATCCCATTAAGTTCTATTTTTTTGTATTATTATTTACCTAACTTTCACCTTTGCCCACTATTATACTAATTTTAATTTTGCCTTATTTTTTTATACTCCTTTTTTCCAACTCCCAAATCAATTTTTTGTTTAATTCTGTTAATCATTCCCTGCATTATTTTATTTTTCTGTCTTTCATTGACCATTATTATTCCATTCCTTCACTGCGCTTTAATGACTCTGAGTCATCATCATCATAGGTTATGGCTCTTCCCCTCCATTATGAAAAGCTTTTGGTTGGCTTGACCACTTGGCTTTTCTAACATTGTAAACCAACAAAATGCCCAGAGTGATTTTTCTGATAGAAGATTCTGCAATTCTAACCGAACTGTAGTGATGTATTGTGGTTGCATTTTTCAGATTAAAAATGAATTATGTTTTTTCCAGCCACACCAGCCACCAGTGTCGCCGGCTCAAGTGCTGCTGCAGAAGGAGAGGAGTCAGTTAGAGGGGGAGAAGTGGTGGCAGGGACAGGTGGTGGAAAGTCACATTGCTTGTTTATTGACAATTACTATTATACTCTCTAGCTACAGGGGACTCATTGTGATTGTGAACCTCCGGTTTACCAGCTACAATGATGGTTGAGTTTAGGTCTCTTTTATCTGCAGTTCAGCAAAAGCTCACATAATGTATGCTAAAGATCATGGCTTGATGAAAACAGGAAAGAAAGCAAGGTTAAAAGAAAGGTTGGGTGAAATGAGTGAAAGGAAAGGATGCGAGGCTGGGAGAAAGGATGCGTGGACAAGTATTAGGTAAATGGATGGATGGGTGAAAGGATGATTGAAAGAAAGAGTGGATACTGAATTGATGGATAATGGACTGGACATTTTGTTGAAAGACTGGATAAAATAAATTAAAAGCTTAAGTTGTGGTGGCTCTGGGTATTTATGGTAGGAAGAATGAAAGGTTGATGGAGTAATTGCTTGGATGAATAAACAAGGGAGCTCTTCTGAAGAGGGGCGTACTGCTCACTGAATTGCTATCTGTATTTAACCACCAGCTCCATCTTCACCACTGACACCATTTTGTGCTTAGCTTAGCTACAAACACTGTCACATTGATGGTGCAGGTATTTTTGTGTGCACAGCTTATTTCACTCTTCTCACCAGGGAGAGGAGCAAAACATGGGGGGGGCATTGAAGATAAGCAGGTACCAGGCTGAGAATGTTATGATAGAGCAGGATACAGCGGTCTTAGAAAAACACAGTGAGATTTTGCCAGTGATGCATGTTTTTTCAACACTGACCTGAAATAGCCCACACATGAATTTTACAACTTACTCAAAGGGAAGGGGGTTTCTAGAATCTTCCTCTGACATTTGTTTAAAGTATATAAGGTAAATAAATCCCATTGCGGTTTGGTCTCCCTACTGTATCTGTTGTTCAGGGTTCAACGACCTGAAGTTGGCAGGCAAAGGGATGAAGTTGGTGTCAAGCTCCATGGTGAGGCATTTTTAACTCTTATTTTTAGCTCTGCGTTGTGTGTATATATATATATATATATATATATATATATATATATATATATATATATATATATATATATATATATATATATGATCTCCATTGTTGAATGATTGCATTTTCTTTGTTTCTATGATCATTATTATTTTTCTCCTGTGATTATTTTTAGAATTGCACGTGTTTTACTGCTTTTGATATAAAACCTTGTTATTCTTTACATGTATGAAACTTGGGAGGTGCTTAAATATATTCATTACTCAAACTAAGAGTGCTGCAATCTTTGCGTTCTTTTCACCGCCTTCCCTCTCAGTCTGAAGCAGAGCAGAACACTCACCTACTTTGCTTACTTTGTTTTATGGTTGTCACAGCTATGGTTCAAAGTTGGGGGTGTTTTCATTTGTGTTCTAATCCCTTGACTCACTTTTTACTCATTTGTTAAGGGAGGCAGATATTCATGCCACCCATCATCATTCATCAACCCCCTCCATGCCCATGGCATTTCGCCACCCATGACCGAAGAAGTGCAGTAGGGTGCAATTTGGGACTGCAGTTTTGGGTGTGCAATGTGTGTCTGATTCAGTTAATGTGGCATTTACAAAGTTTTCAATGTACTGCAAACTCAACACACAAGGTGTGTTTCCCTTCGCCCAGTCAGTCATCTGTTAGAACTTGGATCTTTTATTCTTTCCTAGATTCTTCCATGCAAGCCTACCAAAAAAATGTAAAAATCCATTCTTGGCATGTGCCACATTTTTATGGCCATGCGAAGTGTTTCCAAAGTATATTTCATGGTTTTAAGAGTTTTAGTTTACACCTGTTCAGATTTTTCCCATTAGACTTTCATCTATACAGCAATTGACTAAGCCAAAACTTATGCACACGATGAATCGAGGATCAGTGATACCTCTCTAATATGTAGGAAAAGCTCAACCTACTGCATAATCCCTCTGCCTTACCCTGCAGTAAGGTATGCAAAGCTTCCTTTCCTTACTGCTAGCAAATTAATTTGTTGTAAATAATTTGTTGTGGTGGGCGAGGCCAGTAAGTAAAGTGGGATTAGGAAGTGCCTGGTTTGATTACCAGTTTGGTGTAAGGGATACACTGTGATGACTGTGCCAAATACAATCTAAATAGCCTGTTCCTTTCCCTGTAGTGCAGTGCATTGTTTTCCCCACCGTCTGCTTATAGCAGACAGGATAATATATCCGCATTTTATATGTGACGTGTGTAACATAGTATCTTAATTATTATTCATCTGCCTCTTGGAGTCAGGGTAGAAGCTATGTGAAAGGCATTTCGAAAAGAGCAGGGATTTAATCATTGGAATTAAAGATAGATAATGGTCAACTACAGCTGCCCCTGCTGCTGACTGTAGCTAAGTCCCTAAAAACGCTGGCTAGCATGCTTCCATTAATCTGGCACAACATGTTGTACTCTATGGTATATAGGCCCTCATTACAACCCTGGTGGTAAATCCTGCTTACCGCTGTGCTGAAGGCCGCCAACATACCGTGGCCGCGGCGGAAATCCGCTACAGGTATTATGACCCACATCTCATAATCCGTCACAATACAGACACCCACACAAGTCCGCCACACCCAAGGTCAGTGATAAGCTGGTGGTACCAAAACCCACACATCACGCCAACAAGAATACACCCACACTATCACGGCCCACAAATCAACGTGGCGGTCTTTCAACCGCGGTAATCCATTGGCGGTACACACTGCCACGCTCAAAATACACACACACTTACAAAACACAACCACATTGGACAATTTGAAATACACACACCTGATACACATACACACACCACACCCACACATTCACAACACTATAAAACACACACCCACATTACCCACAAACCCTTACAACAAAACGTTTGTGAAGAAGCAGAGAGAGAGAATAGCAAACACTACACCAGCATCCACAAGCACACAACACCATCACTCATACAACATCCACGCACCTCAAAGAACACACACCAACACAACATTTCACACAGCTCAACAAACATCACCTCACACATCACCCACACCACATCATGGCACCTCAAAGACACCCCAGGTTTTCTGAGGAGGAGCTCAGGTTCATGGTGGAGGAAATCATCCGGGTAGAGCCACAGCTTTTCGGATCACAAGTGCAGCACACCTCCATTGCTAGGAAGATGGAGCTATGTTAGAGAATCATCGACAGGGTCAATGCAGTGGGACAGCATCCAAGAACACGGGATGACATCAGGAAGAGGTGGAACAACCTATAGGGGAAGTTGCATTCTGTGGTATCAAAACACCAGATTGCTGTACAGCGGACTGGCGGTGGACCCCCACCTCCTCCCCCACAACTAACAACATGGGAGGAGCAAGTCTTGGCAATACTACATCCTGAGGGCCTCGCAGGAGTAGCAGGAGGACTGGACTCTGGTAAGTCATATCTTAACTACCATATACCCCCACCCCACTTGCATGCCATCACATACCCCCACCCGCACCCCCATCACTCCAACATCTCACATATGCCCCACTATCACAACCCACCTATCCCAATACCACGCCCTGCATGCAACATCAAAGCATGGACACCCATTACCAAATCATGTCCATTACAGACACCCACAAAGACCCCAAAACACTAATCACACAATGGCAAACACAACAATGCAAGCACAAGAGTAGAGGGTAACTCACCCAATGCACAAGATGGCACACACAGATACAATAACTATGCATTTACACCCCAACAGGGCCCATCCCCTATATCACCGGACAGGAGGTGCCAGACATATCCAGACCCCCCACAGAGAGGCCCACAGTGACAACAGCAGCTCTGCACGCCTGGATCTGGATGACCAGTCCGGCCCGTCAGGGACCTCTGGACAGTCGGTTCCTCTGCCACACTCACAAACCACCACAGAGCCTCCCCTCTCAGGAGACACCACCGCAGCACCCACCCAGGGGGCCCATCCTTCGTCCCCAGGACACGTCAATCAGCAGTGTGTCCACCACTACAGGGACCCCAGGCAAACCCACCAACCCAAGACAATCAGGGACGTGGGGTCAGTGGCAGTGGGCACACGGTTCAGGGGACAGAGGCACAGGATAACAGGGAAACTGGGAGGACTGCTGTGTGACAGGGGGAAGACAGGCCCAGGGAACCCACTCTCCACAAGGCACTCTCCAACATCATGGGAGCGCACCATCATTCCCACTGGCACTGTACTGGCCAAGTTTCAGGAGACCCAGCGGCTGCAGGGGGAACACTACCTTGGGATCAGGGAGGACTTGAAGTCATCAACACCACCCTGGTGACCATTGCAGGGGTGCTGGCCGACCTGGCCAACACCATGAGGGACACAGTGACACACAAACGGGCCCCTGACACTAGCATGAATGATGAACAGACCTCCACCTCCGCTGGTGCTAGTGGGCAGGAGGTCCCACCACAGGACCAACAGTCCATCAGCACCCCACCCCCTGCAGAAGGAGAACCACCCCGCAAATGGTCCCTGAGACCCAGGAACAAGACAGAGAACATTGCCAAGACCCCCGCCAGGAAATAATACTCCCCTGATTGTCACCCTTTTGTCCCACTTTGTCACCCTGACAACTTTGACCTGCCATCACTCCACTTCCTATGCCCCCTTGGACAATGCACCTGTGAGAGCAAGAGACTGAACTCTACCATGGACATTCTTCCACCATCACCCCAGCCCATTGCACACCCCCTCCACTTATTAGCACAAAAATAATCATAATTGAATCATAAATCAATCTGGAGTCAGTCTGCACTTTCACAAATGTGAAATTGCAACCTCTCAGAACTATAGCTATGTCAATGTTCATGTTCACATACCAATGTTACACAGTTGTTGGGCAGCAGTAAACATAGCAGAGGGCACAAAGTTGGACCCGGATCTGTGAAATGGAAAGGCAAAGTGACATGTCAGGGTCCATACACAGAGGTAAAAAGGCAGATTTATACAATGTCCTACAGTAGTAGGAGAGGCTCCTGTGGGTTCCAGCTGTGCATCAAATAGGTCTAGGAAGAGTCCCCTAAGGGCACGTACTTTTCCCCTGCACTGTTAGTGCATGCGCTAGTGCATAGGGCTGCTCCCTGTCTGTTGTGTCCGCCAACGGTAGTGGGGTTGCAGGCATTGACCATGTGTCTCTTCTGTCTTTCCCCCCTTTTTGTTCTGTCACCCTGTCCATGTCTGCATTAGCATCATCTGGCGGAGGAGCATTGGCACTGGAGCACGAGGGAGCTGCAACCGACATGGCCCTAGAGGGTGAATTTACGGAGTTTGAAGGCACCAGTGGGATGGAGGGCGAGGGGAGCTCCATGATGGAGATAGGAGCAGACACCAGCAACAGCGACTCCTCATCAGATGGGAGCTCCCTTGTGGTGGTGGGCACCTCTGTGCCCACCACAACAACAGGTACAGCCGCCACCCCCCCCTACCAGCGCCACCCTCCCAGCAGCCCCTCATCGAGTTTCCCGTGCCCACTCACCCAGGAGGGTGGGCATCTCCTTCGCCCCAGGCACCTCAGGCCCTGCCCCAGTCAGTCCTGCTGCCCTCAGTGAGGAAGCTATTGACCTCCTGAGATCCTTCACTGTTGGGCAATCAACCATTTTGAATGCCATCCAGGGTGTCAAGAGGCATTTGCAGCAAACAAATGCATACCTGGAGGGCATTCATTCTGGCATGGTGGCCCAACAGAGAGCATTGCAGGCTCTGGCCTCAGCACTGATGGCAGCCATTGTCCCTGTGTCCAGCCTCCCCCCTCCAACTTCCACTACCCAGACCCAATCCCCTCTAAATCAGCGTATCCCAAGCACACTATCAGACCGCCATGCACACTCATCAGCACACAAGAGTGGACATGGCAAACATAAGCACCACACATCCCACAGGCACTCACACAAGCACCAGACCAATGCAGACACACCAACATCCACTGCCTCCACTGTGTTCCACTCCTCCATGTCCTCCTCCTCCCTCCCTGTGTCATCTCCACTCACACCTGCATGCACTACATCCTCAGCCACTACCTCCATCACCAGCACGCCCATTACCACACACCGCTCACGTGCACTCACCACCCCCAGTACCATGCACACCCCAGTGTGTCTGTGAGCCCTCCTCCCAAACTACACAAATGCAGGCACATACCCACCCAACAGCTATCCAGCTCACAACAGCCTCCCGCCCATGCACCTTCACCCAAATTGAGCAGACGTACACCTCTACAACCATTGCCTCTTCCTCAACTCCCAAACCCCCTCCATCTTCCCATCCCAGTGTGTCTAAAAAACTTTTCCTGGCTAACATTGACCTCTTTCCTACACCTCCCCCGTCCTTTTCCTAGGGCCAGTATGTCTAGGTCCCAGCCCAGCACCTCAGCCACCAAATCCTCCAGCACTGTGGTCTCAGCAAGTCCTGTCACATCACGGGCGGTACCCATCCGGGCTGCCAGAGTGCCACCTAGCGAGGCCAAGGATCAGCCCATTCCACCACCTGCCAAGGTGAAGAAGGTGCCCACTTGCTGTAGGGAAAAGCTGCACCAACCACCCAGCAAGGCCTTCTCCAAGCCAAAAGCGGACAGTGCCAAGGGACCAGCAGCGAAATCCAAGGTGGGGAAGGGACACAAGGCTAAAAAGAAGTCAGCACCTCTACAAGCCTGGATCAAGATGACCAGCCTGGCCCATCAGGGACCTCAGGACAGTCGGTTCCCCTATTACAGTCCCAACCCACCACAGTACCTCCCACCTCAGGAAACACCAGCACAGTACCCTGTTGTAGTTTAACAGCGATTAGATTAAGCATTAGCAGAAGACATCTGTATTTGTAACTATTGTGAACATTTCGCGGAATCCATTTTGTATTCATGGCAGCCATTTTCTCTGCAACATGCTGCCATGTGCTCACCATGTGCTCTGTCCTACCTTTCTGTTAACTACTCTTGAAATCTGCCTAGTGACAAGTTATATTTAGCATCTCCCACTTTCGCACATGCTCAGTAAGGTCTGCAGCTGTTAGTCCTTGAAAACTGTTAGCTCCTCCTACCTGTCGACTGTGCATTTTCCACATGACCTTACATGTATACAAGTCTTGCTTCTATAATTGTACCACCTCCTTTTAGCCCCTGTGTGGGTGTAAAAGGACCATGCTCTCTCAGTTCAGTGTGCTACTTCAGACATTACCTAAGGGTGCTATTTGAACTATAGTACCACCTCGTGACGTTAATAAACTTTGGGGGTTATTCTAACTTTGGAGGAGGTGTTAATCCGTCCCAAAAGTGACGGAAAAGTGACAGATTTACCACCAGCCGTATTACGAGTTCATTATATCCTATGGAACTCGTAATACGGCTGGTGGTATATCCGTCACTTTACCGTCACTTTTGGGACGGATTAACACTCCTCCAAAGTTAGAATAACCCCCTTTGTCTTTTATTTCAGTTCCTGTGCCAACTTTTTCCTACATGGTCTGAGTACTTTGTGCAGAGAAAGGTGAACCCCTTGCACTAGTAGGCCTTGCTGAGGCTTACTTCAACAAATTGGCGCCCGAACAGGGACTCATAGGTGACTCGGATGCCCAACGGATTGGTCGCGACGAAGGATTGGGATCTCGCTGCGGACGATCAATGCCTGAGGAGACCCGAGTCTTGGCAACCACGACGTTTTTCCCTTCTTTCTGATTTGACCATCCAGGTGGCGCCGGTCCTCGACTGAGGTCCTTTTTGTTCATTCGTCATGCAGTGACCATTTGGTCGATTTTAGAACTTGGCAGTTGGAACCTGGACACCCTGTGATTGGTACGAGCCGTTTTACGGCACTTGCTGTGGGTTTTGATGCCTTTGTTTGGTCATGTAGTGTAGCACTACTTACTGTGGCTCTCGTGTTGTGGGTGACTAGTCAATTTGTGTCCTTTGAATTGATATATAAATTGCAATTTATATTGGCAGGTAATGAGGAGATTTTTCTCCAATTTAATTTCGATTTGAGCGGCACCTTAAGTGCTACTTTGATTATAATATTGCATATTTTGCACTATTTTTGGCATGCCTGTTTTTAGCGCACTTCGTAGGATGTGTTGCTTTTGTAATGGTACCAATTTGAGACTGGAAGAATCGCAACCGGCACCCCCAGAGGGGACGCCAAATAGAGATATGTATGTTAAACATGGTCTTTCTTCTATAATGTACAGAAAATTATGGAATAAATACACTTGTGCGGATCCTGAGTTACGTTGGCCTATGCATGGGTCATTTGATTTGGGAAAGATTGAGTATGTGGAACAATGTATGTGTAAGAGGAATTCTAGGCAAGATATGTTTGACTGTGTACGAATGTGGGAGAAAGAAGTGCGTGGACAAGTGAAGCATGAGCAAGCCTTGCTTGAGAAAGAGCAGCGGAAGAATGTATATGTGAAAGCATTGGAAATGAGAAAGAAAGAAATAAATGACTTAAAGGAGCTAGAAGAGAAAGAATGTAAATTACAGGTAACTGGCCGATACACCATTAGGCAACCTCTCTATCCTATCCTTAATAAACCACATGATGATTTATTGTTACTAGATCGCCCTCCACCTCCGTATGTCGTCCCTTCTGCCCCTCATGAGTTAGCTAAGGTCTCCAGTTCGGAGCAACAGAAGATGCGAGACAGTCGCTCTATGTTGCCTGCTGACCGTGCGTCTGAGTTTAGATCTATTGCTCGTAAAACAATTTGTAGCGTTGTCTCTGCTTCTGAACTTTTAGACAACATGAAAGGGTGGACGGAAAAGGAGCAGCTATATTTTTCTGAGGCATTTGGCTCAGAAGTTATTGAACTATATCGGAAATATTCTGATGAGTTAGAGCCCGATGATGTAGCAGCTGATTATAAGCAAATGCATGATGGTCTTTTTGTTTTCTCCCAGGTGGCTTATGCAATCAGGCGTTTAATGAAATTATGTGTTACGGCAGTCCGTTTGCAAGAGGAGAAAAGGGTTGTGGACGTAGTTGCATGGACATCTCAGACCGGTGGGGTGCAAGCTTCCATCTTCGGAACAGATAAGACTATGATAGTTCACGTGAAAACAATGCGGGAGGCTGAGCCTTTGTATGTTCCTCCTAAAGGATTGGGTACAAGTGATGATAAAACTTCTGTTGATGCTAAGGGTTATTTTATTTATAATTGAGTGTACACTCCTTGGAATAGGGCAGATGTAATGGCACTTAAAACAGCATTACCTGACCCGCGGAAAAATCCAGCCGCCTTTTATGAGGAAGTTGAGGGAGCAATTAGTTCTTGTACTATGACTTTGGCTGACATTGATTTATTTTTCGGATTGATATTACCGCCAGATATGTGGAGAACTGTTCGTAAAATTGATGATCGTGCAGTTTTTGGGGCGTCATGGAAAGAATTAGAACAGATGGACGGGGATAGGGAACCTGCGAAAAAGCCATATCAGTTGATTCTAGATCTTCCTGCAGCCATATTAGTTAAGTTAAAAACGATTATTCCCCCTAAAAAGATAGATTGGACTGTTTTAGCGTCTTGTAAGCAAAAGGCAGATGAATCGGTCTCTGATTTCTTTACACGCTTTGAAGAAGCATTTCATGATTTTAGCGGTCAGTTATTGTCAGATGATACGGGCAGACACTTGTTTGTCGATAAATATGTCGCAAATCTGTTACCAGGAATAGCTAGTCGTCTAAAAGCTAGTGAAAGTTCATGGACTACCTCTACTCCGGTTTCTCTTTTGACTATGGCTCAGTATTATGAACGTCAGGAATTAGAAGCAAAAGGTAGCGAGGACAAAAAGATTAAAGAATTAAAGACGAAGGTTATGTTGGCTCAAACTTATGGTCTGCCTTTTAGACGTAGTGATATTGGTGGACGTGGATCTTATGGTTCTTCTTATACTCGTTCGGATTTGTCTGTTGATCAGTGTGCGTATTGTAAGAAATTTGGGCATTGGGCTGCCGATTGTCCAGCACTACGTGTTCAGCAGTGTTCACGTGGTCGGGACAAATGAGAAATCGCTCAGGATATTCAGGACCTAGAAGAAGCACGAATGATCATGCTAGGGTTGATGCTAATGTACGAGGGCAGGATGGGTTTAACACTTTTGATAGACGGAACCAATACCAGATGTCTGACCATGTGCAGCCTGATTTCCAAGATTCTGCTTATGCATAGGATTGCCTCGGATGGGGTAAGGAATCAGTTTAAGTTCCAGTAGATCAGAGGGGTCCCTATGTTACAGCACATGTTTTGGGTTCTACTGATCAGTTTCTGGTTGATACAGGAGCTACAGGATACTCCTGTATAAACAATTGATTCCAAGGGCTCCCCTGTCTGGCTTAACCATTACATCGATAGGTTTCGATGGAACACCTTCCCCTAGCCCATTGTCACAACCACTTGCATTCCATGTTGATAAATGTACTGCTCCATGTCCATTTCTGCTTTCTCCAAATACACCAGACAATATTGTGGGTCTTGATATGCTCAAGTATTTCAGGGCTACAATACGATGCTCTCCTGAAGGGATGCGTGTTATTTTTAATGATAATCATCCTGTGATGGAAAGAGTTTGTCTTGTTAAAGAGGATATTGCATTAGCTTCACTCCCTAGTACTTTGTGGGCTTCTTCAGATACTGATGTGAGACAAATGATTATTCCACCTGTACATATTAGTGTCAAGGAGGGAGCTGTATTGCCACGTTTGCCTCAATACAAAATTTCACAGGAGGGTGAAGAAGCACTCACGCAAATTGTGCATGATCTTATTGCAGTTGGAGTTGTTGAGGAAGTTCTGTATAATGTTATAACAGTCCGATTCTTCCTATTCTGAAAAAGGATACTGATACTAGGATTTACCGATTCATTATTGATTTACGAGAAGTCAATAAGATTGTGATACCACAAGGGCCCTGATTCTGACCTTGGTACCGCCGCCAAATGACCGCACCGCGGTCAGAAGACCGCGGCGGCCATTCAAACATTTCCTCTGGGCCGGCGGGCGCTCTCCAAAAGAGCGCCCGCCGGCCCAGAGGAAATGCCCCTGCAACGAGGACGCCAGCTCAGAATTGAGCCGGCGTAGTTGCAGGGGTGCGACGGGTGCAGTTGCACCCGTCGCGTATTTCAGTGTCTGCAAAGCAGACACTGAAATACTTTGCGGGGCCCTCTTATGGGGGCCCCTGCAGTGCCCATGCCATTGGCATGGGCACTGCAGGGGCCCCCAGGGGCCCCGCGGCACCCCCTACCGCCATCCTGTTCATGGCGGGTTTCCCGCCATGAACAGGATGGCGGTAGGGGGTGTCAGAATCCCCATGGCGGCGGAGCGCGCTCCGCCGCCATGGAGGATTCCCCCGAGCAGCGGAAAGTCGGCGGGGGGCTGCCGACTTTCCGCTTCTGACCGCAGCTGAACCGCCGCGGTCAGAATGCTCGTGGGAGCACCGCCAGCCTGTTGCCGGTGCTCCCGTGGTCGGTGGCCCTGGCAGCCACCGGCCGCCAGGGTAAGAATGACCCCCAATATCCTGTGGTATCCGACATCACGACACTCCTCACTTTGGTTCCCCCGACAGCAAATACGTTCTCTGTGATAGACTTGAAGAATGCTTTCTTTTCGATCCCTATTCATCCTGACAGCCGATATTTGTTTGGTTTTACTTTGAATAAACGATCATGTAGATTTTGCAGAGTTCCTCAAGGCTATACGGAGAGTCCAAGTATTTACAGTCAAGCGTTAAAATGACAACTTGATTCTTTTGTTTTGCCTGAATGTGTGGCTCTCATACAACATGTCGATGATATTTTGTTGGCGGCTGATACCCGTGAGCAATGTGAAAAGTGCACTTTGTCTTTACTTTCTTTTCTTGCTTTACACCATCATAAAGTCTCACGAAAGAAATTGCAATATTGTAGACCAGAGGTAACCTATTTAGGTCACCTTTTGTCTAAGGAGGGCCGTGCACTTACATCAGATCGTATTCAAGCAATTTTAGACACACCAGTACCCTCTACTCAGAAAGATGTTCGGGCATTCCTTGGTCTTACTTCTTTTTGTAGGCAATGGATATTAGGGTTTTCACACATTGTCAAACCTTTGCTAGCACTTTTGACTAAAGATACTCCAATGCCCCTCCCATGGACAGATGAATGTGAGACTGCTTTCAGGCAGCTGCGACAAGCCCTTTGTTTCTGCACCAGTGTTAGGTACTCCAGATTACATGAAGCCTTTTGCACTTTACGTACATGAGAAAGATGGATGTGCATTGTCAGTTTTAGTACAGACACATGGCGATAAGCAGCGTCCCTGTGCATATTTTTCAGCAGTACTTGATCCTGTCGCTCGAGCGTTGCCTGGGTGTTTTCGTTCAGTTGCCGCAACAGCTGTGTCAATACGTCAGAGTGAAGGGATAGTTTTGTCACATAAGCTGTTGGTGTTAGTACCCCATGCGGTTGATGCTCTTTTAAATCAAACAAAGACACAACATTTAACTAGCGCCCGTATAACGGGATATGAGTTGACATTGTTGGCTCCTCACATTACACTGAAGAGATGTGCAACACTAAATCCAGCCACTTTGTTGCCATATCCGGTGACTCAGCCTCAGTCACAAGAAACACATGATTGTATATTCCTTACCGAAGAACAGACAAAGGGTCGTATTGATTTACAAGATAAGCCCCTTTTAGATGTAGACGGGGAATTGTGGGTTGATGGGTCTTGTTTGAAGTTGCCAGATGGTACGACTTCAGCTGCATATGCAATCACCACAATACACACGGTAGTGGAGACAGCTCGTATACCACAGAAGTCAGCTCAAGCAGCTGAACTCATAGCTTTGACACGAGCATGTGAGCTTAGTACTGACTTAAGTGTGAACATTTATACAGACAGCCGCTATGCTTTTGGAGTGGCTCATGATTTTGGTTTGCTTTGGAAGGAGAGAGGCTTTCTCACATCCCACGGGATGCAGATAATGCACAGAGAATTAGAGCATAACCTCTTGACTGCATTGACATATCCAAAGAAACTAGCTATTGTGAAATGTAGTGCACATAAGAAAGTGACCGATAAGATAGGGCAAGGTAATGCTCTTGCAGGCCGCGCAGCACATGAGACTGCGATGCAGCGAAGTACTACTTCTATGTATGTAGTGAAGTCACAAGCTGAACGTTGGCATAATGCTAGACAAGACGTATTCAATATACAGAAATCTGCTTCTGTGAAAGAACGTGAGCAATGGTCTGAAGATGGAGAATTGGATGATGAGGGCTGTTGGCGGAATAAGCAGATGGATAAATGGAAATTGCCTATAGCTTTTGTACAACCTATGGTTCAGATGGCACATGGGATGGCACATGTTGGAGCTTCAACAATAACAAAGTTGCTTACGCAAGTTTGGGAGCATCCAGAAATTTCCAGTACAGCTCAGAGAGTAGTACAGTCTTGTTTGATCTGTTTACAATACAATCCTGGAAAAGGGACACGTACTCCTGCGGGAGGGTTTGCTACACCAACTGCACCTTTTGAAGTTCTACAAATGGATTATATTCAGCTTGAACGCTGCAACAATTTAAAGTATGTCTTGGTGGTGGTGTGTGCCTTCAGTAAATGGATAGAGGTGTATCCCACAAAGGATAATACTGCCATTACCACAGTGATGGTGCTTTTGAAAGAATTGTTCCCTAGGTTTGGTGTTTGCAGACTTTTATGGAGTGATAACGGACCTCATTTTGTTGGGGAAGTTATTAAGTATGTCCTGAAAGGATTAGGGGTCAAACAGAAGTTCCATGCGGTTTTCCACCCACAATCAGCAGGGTTGGTGGAAAGGTATAATGCCACTTTGAAGCTGAAGTTAGCGAAGATACAGGCTTCCACATCCTTAACTTGGCAGGATGCATTACCGTTGGCATTATTGTCTATTAGGTCAGTGCCACACTCTCGACACGGCCTTAGCCCATATGAAATTGTATTCGGGAGGCCAATTAATATTTGGGGAGTTCCTAAGCCAAAATCTGTATATTATGTACCTTGTGTCTTGATGAACGATTATTTGGCACAGTTAACCGACAATTTGGTTTCTATTCATCAACAGGTTCGAGAAGCACTTCCTAACAGATCTACAGGTGAAGGCCATGAACTCCGACCTGGTGACCAGGTGATGATTAAGTCTTTTGAAAGATCAAGCAGCTTGGAACCAAGGTGGCGAGGCCCAGAACAGGTGCTCCTTGTGACAAGGACAACAGTTCGAGTGACGAACCGAAAAAATTGGGTCCATAGTACTCACTGCAAGAGAGTGCTACCTACCTTGGTGGAACCTGCTGTGCTGACCGATCATCGAGAGATTTTGACTACGGAGAAAGGCCGTGCTATATCACCTGATGATTCTGCAGAGGTCTTCCCGGACCATACGACTTCTGGAGTGTCGCGATATAATTTGAGACCGAGGAAAGAATCTGATTTTTTTTTTTTTAAACTGGTTGAGCTACCGCCCTGGGTTAGTGAAACGGAGAGCCAATGTGGCAAGGGGGGGGGGAATCAGCCATGCATTAGAGTAGTGACACCCGTCTTGGCCCGTGGTGAAGAAATCAGCGGCTGCCCAGGGATAAGAGCTCCAACGATTGTTTTTAATCCATTTCTGAAAGGGTTGATTATCACTGTTGCTAAAATGAATAACAAATTGATCATTAGTACTATTGGGTTTGTTGTTGTTTTGGTGGTTACAGCAACAATCACCTGGTTTGTTGAAAAGAAGGCTCCTGCTCGTGAGTTTTTTGTTGCCACTACTCCAGTACCAGAGGATCACTATTACTTTACATTTCCCTATCAGGAGCAGAAGCACCGTCAATCGTACTTCAATAATACTTTCATTCAGATGTTGCATCATACTCATAATGCTACAAATACTACTAACTGTTGGGTATGTGGAATGATACCTGCGCATCAAAAGAAAGGAGGAACACCTTTCGTTCCTCTTCCTTTTTCACACAATGGTTCTTGTCAAGCTTGGTACACGCTTTTGTTTGCATCTGGAAAACGTACAGAGGGCGGACTTCTTTTTCGCCTTAATAAAGTATGCTACCAAGACAAAGATGGGTATCCCCAAGCCAAAGGAACTAAATGGGAATGGGAAGAGTATCAACCGGACAATGTTTCAGTACCATACGTCTTCACAAATATAAGAGACTCTGACAAGAAAGAATAATTTGTGATTTCTGTTACAAAAACTAAAGCAGATTTATGTATATGTAGCAGTGGGCGAATTCCAGTAGGGATAAGCGATTGTACCTTGATTTTAACTATTGAGGGTGTAAATAATAGTAGTTTTACAGCTTCACATAATACATATTTCATTTGTGGTAACTATGGATATTACCAACTACCTGTTGGGTGGTCAGGTGTGTGTTATGTATCTTTTCTATTACCCCCTGTGTTTTTGGCCCCTGCATCATATCACTGAGATTTAAAACTGTTCAATGACATCATTAACAATAGATATAAAAGGGAAATAAGTACAAATGAGGTAGACCAAACGGATACTAGCCTGCAACAATATGTTGATTTTAATTTAGGATTGTTCCCCTTTGCGAGTGCTGCGTTAAACAGTAGGAAAGTGAGACGATTGACTAGGGTTGTGGAAGCTGTTACCAATCAGGCAGCTCTGGCACTTGGGAATATTACTGAGGAGCTCCAAATTGCGAGGATTGTAGCGCTCCAAAATCGTATGGTACTAGATGTGATATTAGCTGACTGAGGTGGTGCATGTCGCATCATCGTAGTTGCTGTGTTTTCATTCCCGATCACTCACCTTCAGTATATGATGCAATATCTAAATTGCATAAAATTGCTGCAGAAATCCACACAGAGACTGGTACTTGGACTTTTTCTGGATGGTTTTGGGCTTTTGTTTCCGCCTGGGGCTGGAAACTACTGACTATCCTGTGTGTAATGATTGCAATATTTTTCACATGCTGTATCTGTATTCAGTGTGGTCCAATGTTCTGCTCCATGTGTATTACTGCTTGTATGCCTACCAAAAGAAATATTACAGAAATGAAAGCACAACATATGTTAGATAAGGAAATAGCTGAAATTATGAGCCTAAATATACAAAATGAATATTTAGATTATCCCAGAAAGACGAATGTCTTCAGCTAATGCTGAAAGTGTCGTCTGTTGTAGTTTAACAGCGATTAGATTAAGCATTAGCAGAAGACATCTGTATTTGTAACTATTGTGAACATTTCGCGGAATCCATTTTGTATTCATGGCAGCCATTTTCTCTGCAACATGCTGCCATGTGCTCACCATGTGCTCTGTCCTACCTTTCTGTTAACTACTCTTGAAATCTGCCTAGTGACAAGTTATATTTAGCATCTCCCACTTTCGCACATGCTCAGTAAGGTCTGCAGCTGGTAGTCCTTGAAAACTGTTAGCTCCTCCTACCAGTCGACTGTGCATTTTCCACATGACCTTACATTTATACAAGTCTAGCTTCTATAATTGTACCACCTCCTTTTAGCCCCTGCGTGGGTATAAAAGGACCATGCACTCTCAGTTCAGTGTGCTACTTCAGACATTACCTAAGGGTGCTGTTTGAACTGTAGTACCCCCTCGTGAGGTTAATAAACTTTGTCTTTTATTTCAGTTCCTGTGCCAACTTCTTCCTACATGGTCTGAGGACTTTGTGCAGAGAAAGGTGAAGCCCTTGCACTAGTAGGCCTTCCTGAGGCTTACTTCAACAACCCACCCAGCGAGCCCATGCCACTGTCCCCAGGGCACGTCAATCAGCAGTGCGTCCACCACTACAGGGACCCCAAGCAACCCCACTAACCCAGGACGAGCAGGGACCTGGGGTCAGTGGCAGCGGGCACACGGTTCAGGGGACAGAGGCACAGGACAACAGGGAAGCTGGGAGGACTGCTGTGCAACAGGGAGAGGACAGGCCCAGGGAACCAACCCTCCATGAGGCAGTCTCTCACATCATGACAGCATACCACCATTCCCAGGAGGCCATGGGCACAGTACTGGCCAAGTTTCAGGAGACCCAGTGGCTGCAGGAGGGACAATACATGGGGATCAGAGAGGACCACACCATTATATACAACATCCTGGTCACCATAGCAGGGGTGCTGGCTGACATAGGCAAGACCATGAGTGAGGCAGTGGCACAACAAAGGGCCCTTGACACTAGTCAACTCGAGGAACAGCCCTCCACCTCCGCCGGCGCTAGAGGACAGGAGGCCACCAGCACCCCACCCCCTGCAGAAGGAGAACCACCCCTCAAGCAGTCCCTGCGATCCAGCCAGAAGACAGAGAACATTGCCAAGACCCCCACCAGGAAATAAGACCCTCCTGATTGTCATCCTTCTGTCCCACTATGTCACCCTGTCCACCTTGAACTACCATTAATCCCCTTCCTATGCCCCATTGGACAATGGACCTGTGATAAAAGTAGACTGGACTCTACTATGGACCTTTCTCCACCATCACCCCAGCCCCTTGCACATACCCCTATACTCATTAGCCCCTAAATAAACACCCTTTAATCAAAAAACAATCTGGAGTCAGTCTGATCTTTCACAAATGTATTGTTACAACATTAGCAACAAATAGCAATGTAAATGTTCATTTGCTCATACCAATGTATGACAGTTGTTGGGCAGCAGTACATATAGCAGAAGGCAGAAGGAGGTTCCCAGATCTGAAAAATGTAAAGCCAAAGTGAACTGTCAGTGTCCATAGACAGAGGTTAAGAGGTGGACTTATACAATGTCCTACAGTATTCTGAAATGTGAGGAGTAACAGTCTCTTACCTGTGTGTCACTGGAAGTACTGCATGATGATGTTATTTCGGTTGTCAATATCTTCTTCCTCTGCATCATCTTCCTCACTGTCCACAGGCTCCACCGCTGCCATAAGTCCATCATCATGATCATCCTCCTGCAGAAAAGGCATCTGGTGTCGAAATGCCAGGTTGTGCAACATGCAGCGTGCCACGATTATCTGGCACACCTTCTTTGGTGAGTAGTATAGAGAGCCACCTGTTAGATGGAAGCACCGGAATCTGACCTTCAGGAGGCCGAACGTCCTCTCAATAATACGCCCAGTTCGCCCATGTGCCTCATTATCGCGGTCCTCTTCCCTTGTCCTGGCATTCCTCACTGGGGTCAGTCATGAGAGGTTGGGGTAACTAGAGTCACCTGCAAATGTCGAGGGATGACTTTTAGACACCCAATAACCCTTAGGGACTACCCCATACCCAGACACCTACTCATACTGTGTGGGGACCTTGGGTTCACCTATTAGCCACACCCGGTGCCTCTCGAGTTGGCCCATCACATAAGCTTTACTGCTATTCCTCAATATGTAGCCATCATGCATAGAGCCAGGATACTTGGCATTCACATGAGAGAGATGTCAACCAAACACACCATCTGCACATTCATCGAATGGTAGCTTTTTCTACTTATGTACACGTGTTCATTTTTGAGGGGGGTGACAAATGCCACATGTATACCATCAATGGCACCAATGATGTTGGGGATATGTCCTTGGGCATAAAAGTCAGCATTCACTGTGGGCAAATCCTCCACCTGGGGAAACACGATGTAGCTGCGTATGTGTTTCAGCAGGGCAGACAACACTCTGGTCAACACATTAGAAAACATTGGCTGAGACATCCCTGATGCCATGGCCACTGTTGTTTGAAAGTAACAACTTGCCAGGAAATGGAGCACTGACAGGACCAGCACTAGAGGGGGGATTCCTGTGGGGTGGCGGATAGATGACATCAGATCTGGCTCCAATTGGGCACACAGGTTTTGGATTGTGGCACGATAAAGTCTGTACGTGATTATGATGTATCTGGCTTCCATTGTCAACAGGTTCACCAGGGGTCTGTACACCGGAGGATGCTGCCATCTCATCATCTGCCCCAGCGGTTGTAGCCTATGGAGGAGAACGGTGAGCAGAGGGTCATGTACCACATAGGTTGCACAAGTGTGTCTGCAGTAATGTGAGTAAATCCGTGTGTGGCATAGTTAGTCCGTATATGTGCCAAAATGGTGCCATGCCATGTGCCCCCCTGAAATGGCAGCTTCCTGTCTTGTGAGGAGGGATAAGGGGAAATGAGGTAACTGCGCTGGTGTTGGGCTACATCGCGGTTTGCGGTCAAAGACCGCTGCATAATTTAGCATTAGTTATCATTGGGCCCTATGGGTTCCAGGAGCCAATGGCAATGTACGCCGGCAGTGACGTACACACCGCCGCAGACTTGACTGGCATTTTCTATCTGTTCACTCATTTGATACCTGACCTTCAACAGGAGAGGGCATACACTGCAAGTGCTGCTGTGACCTGTGTCTGGAAGCGACAATGGCTTGAGTGTCTGGGGAAAGGGCCTGTGCCTTCACCACGGAGGAGTTGGACAAACTGGTGGATGGGGTCCTCCCCCAGTACACGCTACTCTATGGTCCTCCAGGCAAACAGGTGAGTACACTGTGAGCATGATGCATGGGCAATGCCTGTTTGGAGTGGTGTGGATGGAAGGTAAATGTTGGAGGGGGGTTGAGGGCTGCATGTAAGGATGGTGAGTGTATGTGCGTCAGGGCATGGTTGGGAACTGGTGGGCAATGAGTCTGACAGTCAGGACGGGTGAGTAATGTCCTTTCCTCCTGTACCTTTCCTCTAGGTCAGCACCCACCAGAAGAAGGGTATTTGACGTGCCATTGCCAAGGAAGTGCAGACCCTGGGGGTCTAACATAGACAGAGCACCCACTGCTGCACGAGATGGGAGGACCTGCGCCGCTGGAGCAAGAAGATGGCAGAGGCCCAGCTGGGGCTGGCCTCCCAAAGTGGAAGGGGTGCCCGACCCACCATGACCCCCCTGATATTCCGCATCCTGTCGGTGGCCTATCCTGAGTTGGATGAGCACTTGAGGTCATCACAGCAGCCACAAGGGGGTGAGTAAAGTGTCAATAATCTGACTCTGCATGCTTTAGGAAGTATCTGGGTGGGGGAGGTGGGCTGTGGGTGCCCCTAGGCCAGGGCGAACAAGGCAGTATAGGTCCCTTGTTGGGCAGGCTCTGAGGCACTTCAACCCCATTAGTGTTAGTGTGCATCTACTACTGGGCAGGCTCCTGTGAGTTTCAGGTGTGCAGTTAATGGCATTAGGCATTGTACCCCATGGCCTGGTGACTTTCCTACTAACTGGTAGTGCATGGCCTAGTGCACAGGGCTGCTCCCTGTCTCTTGTGTCAGCCAATGGTAGTGGTGTTGCTGGCATTGACCTTGTGTGTTCTCTGTCTTCCCCCCTTCTTGTTTTGTCACCCTTTCCTTGTGTGCATTAGCATCATCTGGCGGAGGAGGTGAGGAACCGGTGACAGAGGGAGCTGCATCCCACGTGGCCCAGGAGGGTGAATCCACGGAGGGTGAAGGCACCAGTGGGATGGAGGGCGAGGGGAGCTCCATGACGGGGATAGTAGGGGATACCAGCAACAGCGACTCCTCCTCTGATGGAAGCTCCCTGGCGGTGGCGGACACCTCTGTGCCCACCCAAACAACAGGTACAGCCGCCACCCCCTACCAGCACTGCCCTCCCAGCAGCCCCTTAGCGTGTTTCCCGTGCCCGCTCACCCAGGAGGGTAGGCATCTCCTTGGCCCCAGGCACCTCAAGCCCTGCCCCAGTCAGCTCTGCTGCCCTCAGTGAGGAGGCTATTGACCTCCTGAGATCCCTCACTGTTGGGCAGTCATCTGAATGCCATCCAGGGTGTTGAGAGGCATTTGCAGAAAACAAATGCATACCTGGAGGGCATTCATTCTGGTGTGGCGGCCCCACAGAGGGCACGCTGCAAGTTGCACACAGAGCACCTGTATGCACTACATTAGCCACTGCCTCCATCACCAGCACGCCCATCACTATACACAGCTCACGTGCAATCACCCCCCCCACTACCATTCACACGTCCCCTGTGTCCGTGCCCAGTGTGTCTGTGAGCCCTCCTCCTAAAGTACACAAATGCAGGCACACACCCACTCAACAGCCATCCACCTCACAACAGCCTCCAGCCCATGCACCTTCACCCAAACTCAGCTGATGTACACCTCCTACAACCACTACCTCTTCCTCCACTACCACACCCCCTCCATCTTCACGTCCCAGTGTGTCTAAAAAACTTTTCCTAGCTAACATTAACCTCTTCCCTACACCTTCCCCCCCGTCCTTCCCCTAGGGCCAGGATGTCTAGATCCCAGCCCAGCACCTCAGCCACCAAATCTGCATCCGCTGCGGTCCCTGCTAGTCGGGTACAATCGAAAGGGGCACCCGTCAGAGCTACCATTGTGCCACCGACAGATAAGAAAGACCACCCTATTACACCACCTGCAAAGGTAAAAAAAGGGCCGGCTTTCAGCAGGACAAAGTCATCACACCACCCACCCAGCAAGGCCTCGCCCAAACACCAAGAGGACAGTGCCAAGGTCCCTACAGGACAAGATGGGGAAGGGCCACAAGCCAAAGGGCACATCACCTCAAGGCATGATGTCTCCTGGTGAGGGGCTGGTGACCACCATATCATCAGGGATGGCAGCCACCTGCACCACAGTCACCACCGCCGCTCCGACCACCACCTGCACCACCGCTGCAACAACGTCAGGCTGCAGCATCCTCCCCAAGGATCAGCCATCCGAGTCTGCCGGAGACGGTATGGTGTCTCCATCCACCACAACAGACACTTGCACCACGGCCAGCACTGCCAGCATCTCTGCCACAGCCACCGCCATCTGCACCACCATCAGCACCGCCATGTGCACAGCCGATGCCATTCTGTTGGACGTCAGCCCCATCCCCAGTGGGCAGCCGTCAGAGTCTGCAGGTGAACTCCTGGACCCTGGACACGCCACTTGAGACACCACCTCCAGCACTGACACGAACCAGCAATTGGCAGCCTAAGTCGCCGCAGGATGGAGTGTGGCTCTGCCTCCATGGAGTATCATGCTACCAGTTCCGGCATGGCTAAGACACCCAGGTGAGAGGATGTCAATTGCCACAAACCCAGTGCAGCATCATTGGGCACAAAGCCCCCTCCAGAACCAGTGGAGAAATGCATCCACTCACCCAGTCCTTGGCAGGATGAAGCACTCTGGGCAAAAAGCCCCCTCGAGAGCATGTGGGCAAAGCACCCACTTGAAATACTGTTGCTTTGCACTCCCCAGGAGCAAGCAGTGAGCAGTGCACCCACTTGAGAGACTGTGGCTTTGCACTCCACAGGAGCAAGCAGTGGGCAGTGCAACCACGTGAGAGACTAGAGAGACTGTGGCTTTGCACTCCCCAGGACCAAGCAGTGGACAGTGCACCCACTTGAGAGACTTGAGAGACTGTGGCTTTGCACTCCCCAGGAGCAAGCAGTGGGAAGTGCACCCACTTAGAGGCTTGAGAGACCGAGGCCTTGCACTCCCCAGAAACAATCAGTGGGCAGTGCACGCACTTGAGAGACTTGAGAGACCGTGGTTTTGCACTCCCCAGGAGCAAGCAGTGGGCAGTGCTCCCACTCGAGAGACTTGAGAGACTGTGGCTTTGCACTCCCCAGGAGCAAGCAGTGGGCATAGTCCCCACTTGAGAGGCTTGAGAGACTGTGGCTTTGCACTACCCAGGACCAAGCAGTGGGCAGTGCACCCAATTGAGAGACTTGAGAGACCGTGGCTTTGCACTTCCCAGGATCAAGCAGTGGCCATGGAGCCCCCTCAAGGAGCAGTGGCGTCGTATCATCATCCAGCTGAGGTACCCCCCCTCCCCTTCCCCCTGAGGTGGCTGTCTTTTTCCAACCTGATGCCCCTGCAGTGTTCTCTCCATTTTGAGGCAGGTGTCATGTGTGGGCTTCGCCCATGCTTTTTGGGACCACTGGTCCACGGACTTGTGTACTTGATGTAAATATTTGTGTATACTGATTATTTGCTGTTTTCTTGATCTATCTGATTGTTCCAATATAACACTAGTTAAACTCATTTTGTTTTGTCCTTGCGTTGTTCCCGGGGGTTATGGGGTGTATCTGTGATGTTGTTGGATATGTGTGTGTATGTTGTTCTGGGTGGAGGGTGGGGGTGTTGCGTGTCGCGCGTGTGTGTGTGTCACTCTCTTTTCCCTCCTCCCCTCCCCTGTGTGCTAGGTGCAGTACTCACCGTCGTCATCGCCGCCTTCATTCCACTTCGTGGTGTATTAGTAGATACAGCAACATGGGTAGGATCTGCAGTTCAGGCTCCATAGCGTCCTAGTTCATCCTTGGATGTCGAAAGGTAAGGGGTGTACCTTCAAAGTACTGTTTCCGCTGTGCTTTTGATGGCGTTGGTACCGCCCCGGAAAAGCTGGTGGATTGGTGCCTTGTAATAGTGTGTGGAGTACATTGTCTTCCGCCTGTCTGTTGGCGGTTACGGCCACGGTGTTTGTTGCACCCACCGAAGCGGTCAGAGTGTTAAAGTGGCTGTCTGTGATGGTGGTTTTCACCGTGGTCGTGATCCCATTTTTGTTACCACCGGCCTGTTGGTGGTATTACCGCCGCTTTAACACCGACCGCCAGGGTTGTAATGAGGGCCTTAATCTTAATGCCTCTTGTCTCTGCAAATAAGCAGACAAAAGTGCATCATAATGACTGAATGAAGGCTAAAAATGATGGCTCGTATTAAAAGCAAAGGATGAACGGCTGAAAGAAGGAATGGGTGAAATGGTATATGAGTGAAAGGATGTGTGGGTGAAACAAGAAGAAAGATGCGTAGGTGAACAATGGAATATGCATGGGTATTTAGATGAAAGGAGTGAAAGGGGTGAAAGGATGCCTCAGTGGGTGAAGGAAGGGGGAATGAGTATGCTTGGTTGAGGAATAGGTGGATGGTAATGAACGATAAATGTGTAAATGCCGGACAATTATGTGGAAGCAGGGAGTTTGAAAGGGCAGATACTGGATAGGTGAGTCGATGAATGGACAGGTGGATAAATATGGATGTCTGGATTGGAATAGTGAAAGACAGGATGAGCGAGTGTAAGTTAAAATCAAATGGTGGGAATCAAGGGGTGAATAGATTAGATGCATGAAAAGATGAGTGTATAATTGCTTAGATCAAGAAGAAATAAGAGAGTTGTGGAGAGGGATGTGTCTGTTGTTCACCTAATTTGCTTGCTTGGTTTTCATGGCTATCAAAGTTATCGTTCAACGTGAGGGTATTTTATTTTTCTGTCTTCCCCTTTAACTCCCTGTAGTTGAATCAAGGCAGATGTATTCTCCAACCCATTATGGCCATACCTCCCTGCCCATTAGTCACCAATGCTGCTATGAGTATGGAACTGCAGTGTGGCAGTGTACAAGTGTTTTATGTGCAATGTGTGCATCTGTTTCAGTTAATGCAACATTTGCAAAGTTGTCAATTCAATCAAAAAAAGGTGTTTCCCTTCCACCCCAGAGCCCACTCTGTCACCGCCTCATACTTCATTCTTTATTTTTTTCCCTAAGATCCGTCCCAAGCCACCCATAAAAAAATGTAAATCCATTTTGGCATGCACCACATTATGTATAAGTTAATAGTATGTCATGGCTTCCATAATGGATTCATGCCAGTTCAAATTTTACCCTTTTGACATTCGGACGTCAACTCAACTACAGTGGGGCATGTGTGGGTAAAACAGTCCCTGCTCTAGCGAAACACTGGACAAAGGAAAGGAGAGTGACCACTCCTCTGTCCATCGCCACCCCAGGGGTGGTGCTCAGAGCTCCTCCAGAGGGTCCAAGACTCCAGCAGGAATCCTCTGAAGAAACAGCATCTGGACCCTCCAGGAACTCTACAAACTGCAACAAAGAAGCAAAGATGACTTCTGCAACATTGTACCTTCAGCTCCTGACAGCAACTGCAACCATTTACCGACCGTGCATCCTCAGAGGTCAGTCTGTCTTCAGCCTGCACCAGAAAAGCGAAGGAATCTCCCTTGGAGTGAAGGGGTCACTCCCCTGCTTTAGCAGGCACCTCACTGCATTAACAACTGGCAGTGTGGGACCCCTCTCATGACGAGTTGCGTGGATCCTGCGTCACGGATGGTGGACTGAATTGGTCCTAACGGTCCTGACATCCTACTGTACAACTTTGGTGAAGGTAAGAGCTTGCCTCCCCACACAAGACAGTACCCCCCGTGCACCATGTATTTTGCAACTGCCACAGCTTGTTGGCATCCTTCCACAAAGTTCTTCATGCACCGTCCAGCTCCAGCCACCAGCACTCTATCCTGAAATGCCCATCTTCCTGAGTGGTTCTCTGGTGGCAGGGGAGCCTTTGTCATAGTGCTGCATGGGCCTCCTTTTACACCTCCTTTGTCCCAGTGCGGTGGGACTCCTGTGTGCACTACCTGGTCTTCTGTGGGCTCTCTGATGTTCATGTGAGCCCCATCGGACTCCCCTTTATGGTTAGAGTCCACCTTGTCCTTCCTGGTCCCGGGCAGTGCCATTTTCCGTGAACCATGAGCTTTATGTGTGCCAAGGCTTGTTGGCGGAATCCATCGATGCAAACCAGACTGCAGTCTTCCATCTGGCGTGGAACATCATCTGCACCAACAAGGAACCCGAATCCGTCTTCTTGGGTGCAGTACTGACTGTTCTTCTTCACTGGTGGTTTTTCTTTTGCACCTTCATCCAGGTTAGCAGGGGCTCCTGTTCTCCCTGGACTCTTCTGTGCTTTTTGGACATGGTCTCCTTCTTCCACAGGTCTTCAAGTCCAGGAATCCACTGTTGGTGTTTTGCTGTCTCTTCTGGTTCTTGCATAATCTTCTTTCTCGTGTTTCTGTGTGTTCTAGGAAAGTTACTGTGTTTTACTCCTGCTTTCATTGGCTCTGGGGTGGGTTCAAGGGCTTACCTTTGGTGTTTTCTAGCACTCCCAAAGACCCTCCACACACTACACTTGCCTA
Source organism: Pleurodeles waltl (assembly GCF_031143425.1). Classification (NCBI taxonomy): domain Eukaryota; kingdom Metazoa; phylum Chordata; class Amphibia; order Caudata; family Salamandridae; genus Pleurodeles; species Pleurodeles waltl. The sequence goes on from NC_090436.1 coordinate 677,768,550, forward strand.
GCTGGGAATCTGACATTTGCATTCCACTTTCTTAGTATATGGTTTGTGTTCCCCAGGCTCATTTCTGACTATTGTGATTTTCACTAAATACACTGTTTTCTAACTGTTTCTTGCACATTTCTGCATACTAGTGTATATAATTTGTGTAGTACTTACCTCCTAAGGGAGTATAGTCTCTATGGTATTTTTGGCATTTGTGTCACCAAAATAAAGTACCTTTATTTTTGTAACACTGAGTGTTTTCATTCAGGTGTCTGAGTACTGTGTGACTACAGTGGTGTTGCATGAGTTTTGCATGTCTCCTAGGTAAGCCTTGGCTGCTCAGCTACAGCTACCCCTAGAGAGCCTGGCTTCTAGACACTACCTATATTTCACTAATAAGGGATAACTGTACCTGGTGTAAGGTATAAGTACCATAGGTACCCACTACAATCCAGTCCAGCCTACTACATAAATAATCTGCCACATCAAATTCCAATGGTCCTAAGGGACCAGCAATCTATTGCTACTGTGCCACTGTACCTTTTTAATTGTTAGAACAGAGCAAGATTTATAATTTGCCATTTTCCTTTTTCTTTCCTGCTATAGCTATTCCTGGTGTGCATCATCATTCAACTTGCTAAGAGATAGCAGCACGGCTCCCTCAACAGAGGCTGGAGGGTGTCAGGAACGAATAATCGCAACTGGTAGCCTTCCAAGAGAAGGAAGAGGAGGTCAAGGCAGCACTCATGGCCACCAGCCCTAGCTCCTCCAGCCAGCCGCCAGCACCTCAAGCCTCCCAGCAGCACAAGTAATACCATTGAAGCCGGCAGCCACCCTGTCACAGCTTCACCACTGCTGCTCCCCTCCTCACATCAGGGCCAGGACCGCACATTCCAACACCGTGTCCTACAACGCCCTGCTTGACTGGACCACCGGGTGGCACGCATTGAGGCGGCCCTCAATGATATCTGGACCCTAGTCTAGTGAACTTGGATACACCCTGTTTGGACCCTTTCTGTAAGAATTTTGTTTTGGTGTGAGCGACAATTGTGGGTGGAGAGGGTGAGGAGGGAGTTGGGACAGAGTTTTAAAGTTACTTGGACTTTTCATTTGACTTTTTGGGGTCGGGGATATTTGTTTGGGGAGAGGCCCACCGCCTGTTGTGGGTGTACAAATAAAAGGGGATCATTTATTTTATTTTAAGCCTCAGTAAAAATGTTTATTTTGGTGTTTTAGTTTTTGCTGCTGTCTTTTAGAGTTGGCTATTTTTTAAATCTGCTAAAAGAAAGTGCATCTCATTTACTTATACGGTTACCCTTGCTCTATTGCCCTCTGCAACTGAACTATATTGAACACTAGTGGATGATTGCCATTGCCTATTTTGCCTAGAAAAATCTAGATAAACATAGACAGGGAAGACAGCATCTTCTTTAGTAGGAGCTAAATTACCAACTAAACAAATTAACTAATTCAATCCACAGTTCTTTTTATAGATGAAGCCAGGGAGTCATCTTCGTCTTACTTCAGGGTTTTTCCCAAGATGGCATTGCAACTCTCAAAGGAGTGATAGGTGTAAGTAGTAGCAGGCTAGCATGCTAACAGGGAAGGCAGAACTTCACAAAAGGTGCCAATCCAACTACTGGATTAATCAAAGGGTTATCCATTGCTGTCAACTTGATTGAAAGAAAAGTAAAACTGAGTTAGTGGGTCATCATATCATAACTTTAGGAAGACTGAGACCAGACTACCACAATGACAGTATTTTACACAGACTGAAGAAGAGTCCGACCTGATATGATAATAAAATATAGCAATATCAATTTTTTCTGAGCAATGGTGGGGAGCTATTAACACTAAACGTAGAAAATTAAATCATGGAGTCAGGAGAAGTGGGCTCAGACTCGAGTGGTTGGACCAGGTTAAGCGTTTACAGAACATACACAGATAGAAAAAGGCAGAAGGTAATGCATTGAGTTGGTGCTGCTTTCACCACACCCGTCCCAGCAAGTATGTGATTCATTTACGGTATAAAATTAAGTCACACCCAAATAAATCACACAGCCCAGGGGAAGAGGATTACTGGCTCGATGCATGGATGGGAGAGGGGATTTGGGGAAAGGGGTGACAAAGACAAAAGCTACACACCCGAAACAGCAGCAATATCCTTTGGTGAACTGAGCAGCACACCATCATCAATCTGTTCTGGAAGGAAAGTGGAAACAAGGGGACACAGTTCAGTTACATTCATGCAACAAACTGCCCTACTGCCCCAGAGAGGCCCCTGACAGTACATCACAATGTTATGACTTCTATTTTTGAAAAATATAAATTATGGAAGATTGAAGATAACCCACACAGTTCTAAAAATTATGATTGTTAAAAGGAAAATGATATTGCATTGACAAATTGTGCGATGTATCTCTTTATTCTTCTTAGAATGTCGGTCACTCCTGGGTGCCTGTCTGAAGTCTTTACCTGTCCAGTAGGTAAGCTGGAGTCTTGAGCTTTCCACAAGTTTTGTTCATACAGGAGAGGAATAGGAGAAGGCCTGAGTATTGAGAAAAAACAGTAGCTGTATTACAGAGTAAAGGAGAAGGACAAAAGTAAGCAAGTTAAGCTTCATGAGGAGTCAGGGGTATACTAAGAAGACTCAGAGGCAGATTAAGAACATGAGGAGTTTCACGTTCGAGCCAGCAATACAGCAAACACATACTCAGCAAGATTTGCAAATCAAGGCACATATCTCCAGTTCCCAGAGCTGAGTGAGTGAGTGCTAGGCCTCAGAGCCTTTGCTATCATCATGGTTTCTCTTTTAAGTCAATAGCTTTTTCCTTATAGCTATTGAGGTAGTCCCACCCTGAGTCCTCCATCCTTCTCCAGATTCTGAGGAACTTCGTCCCAGTCCCAAACCGAGAAAGGTAAACCTGAGAAGTGAACTGCAGTTGAAATGGAGATTAGAACAAATAGAGAAACAGAACTGGAGTATTTTATGTAGATTTGTGTTTGGTAACTAAAGTGGCTGGTCTGTTCTGAGGAACCAGAAAGGAGTAGATCCTGAAGGTAAATTTCACTAAGTTTGAAAGGCCAAACACTTTCAGGAAACAATGATCACCCATCAGCCCCATAAACATTGCAAATCATCAGAAACAAGTTTGCTAATTTCTTGAACTCCTTCTCTCAACGGCAGCCACCACATACATCAGTTATCACTCACAAATTTACAAACACTCAATTTATCACTACTCATTGGTGCAAAAAGACTTACTTTAGTACCAGTAGTAGTTACCTCTTCTAATCCAAGCATAGCGGTTGAACAAAATGTCTATTAATTGATAGCAAGTCAACACATTGTTGACATTGGCAATGGCAGTCTTTTGTTTTATGATCTTTTCAGACAGCTCTGCTAGGTGATGTAAAACACATTAGATAGGCAATGGCATGTGAGGAAGCCAGGCATTTTCTCCAATGTCCTGAAGTGTATGTGGGGGCTTCTTCACTATACAGGTGTCCAACTCTAATCCGGGCTTCTAATATGTGACTATAAAATGGTGGGGCAGCATAAATAAGACACAAACACAGTGTTGTTCTGTTGTTCTGTTTTTTATTTGCAAACAAAGAAAGACAAAAAGAAGTTCAACGAGAAAAATAATGATAAAGTTCTATGGTGGCACTGTCATACTCAGTAGAATTTGCTCTCAAAATCTGTTGGTTCACCCAGAAGTTGGTCCACTAACACACTTGATTCTGACCAATCATCCTCTTCCTCCTCCTGTGGTGTTTTGGGAACAGTGTCATCATGTGGTATAAAACACTAGTTCATTTTAATCGTGGTTAATCTCCACATTTTTAGATGAGTGACTGGTCCTTCTCACTGTAATAACTGCTCCAGCTGCATTGAAAACAGGTTCAGCAGACACACTGGCTATAGGACGAGTCAGATACTGCCAGCCTGCTGAGCTCTGGCCATTTGCGCATCTTCCCATACCAATACTCCAATGGGTTTTGATCAACATACACCTCTTTTGTGTCATCGAAATACTCCTAGAACATCCTCTGAATGGTCATTGGTGCTGCCCCCTGCACTACCACTTTTTCCCTTGCCTCTGCACTGGACTTAAGACTTGCCACTTGAATCCAAGCCAAAGCAGAGGTTCGGTCTGATTCTTCTATTGCCATTGTTGCCGTTTTTTTTTCTGGTGGGGTTGTCATATGTGAGACAAGACCGCCTTCTCTAGAAGTTGAATTCAGCACCCCAGAACTGTGGAGTGAGACTCTAAGTTCCAGCTGTTCTTCTTCCAGTTCTCCTGCTTGCTCAACAGTCATCCTCTAGTACTGTGAAACATCCCCTTAAAAAAAGGAATGATAGTGGAAAGAATGCTTTTGTAGCATGTATCAAGTAGGTTGACACAGAGTTCCTCTTTTGGATGAGATTATGTAATTTTGCAGCCTTGCATTACAAGTCAAGCGATAGCATAGGCTAGTAACTAAGGCATGTGATTCTGGGTTTTTGTTCGTACCCCCGAATGTGAACCTTTCAGACACCTTCTTTAGCTGTTCCTGTAGAAGATGCAATAACAGGATAGCTTGGCCCATTGTACTGTCTTCCTTGCTAACTTCCCCCGGGAAAACCTCAAAAGGGAGCAGCATCTGTGGGAAGCATTTAGTAGGCCCCATTTGTCCGCATCTATGGTCATAGCTCTCCCAGTTGCATCAGCTCCTCTTTTAATGACAAAGGCCTTGATTATGAGTTTGGCAGATGGGAACACCCGTCTGCCAAACTTCCAACAGGGTGGCTGCCATTGTAATGGAGACCTCTTCACTGGATGCATTATGACTTTCAAAAGGTTTCTGCCCATTAGCCCAGTGGGAAAGTAGTGGCAGACTCGTAATTAGGCCTATAGTCATTATTCTGTTTAAACTGCTCAAACAGACGTTGCAACATATAATAGGCTGCGTTCTAACGTGTGGGCACCTCCTGTATCAGGGTTTTAACTGGTACTCTGTTATGATGCTAAATAATCCACAACTGTTTCAGGGCTTTAAAAGAATGGCTGAAATGAGTCTGATTGCGTCTGCAGGTGGTCAGTATGGTGCTGACTATGACTTCTTTTTTAAGAAAGTCTTGCACAACCAGGTTGATGCAGTGTGTCAAACACAAGATCTTGAAATAGTCACCATCTGCCATGGCCCGACTATGTTACTGCCATTGTCCATGGCAAGAAATCCAGCTGGAAGACCTCTGAGTCGCAGCCATTCAGACACCTTGCTATTAAATTCCTCCAAGATGTTTGCAGCTGTGTGTGACTTCTCAGTGGCAAATATGGCTACTGTTGCATACTGCTGAATTCTCTTAAATGTTTCTTCAGGGCCAAGACATGTAGATAACCTTTGTTTACCCCCAGAAAAGAGATCCAGTGTGCAGGGATGCACATGTAATCAGTCGCCTGACAAATGGCCCACATGTCTGTCATCAGGTGGATAGTGTGGACAACACTTTGCTGAAAAACTTGGCCAATGAATTTCAGCACATTATGGTGCAACACTGGAGCAGCAACTATTGCAAAATAGGTCTGGCATAGAACCTTCCAGAGTGCTGCCACAAACTCTAAGAATCCCACTCCTTCCACAAAAGAGAAAGGGAGAAGGTCCAGCGCTAACATTTTTGCCAGCTTCCATTGCACAAATGTGCCAATTGGTGGTTGCAGTCACAGGGCCCCTCCTACCGAAGCATTTCCATAATTGTAGCCTGGACTTTCTTCTTTTGTGGGGCCACTGATGCAGGTGACTTTTCAGACTTAGGTGATGGTAGACTCAATACATGTCGTGATGTAGTTACCATATGCTGTGGTGTCCCCATCTGACTCTGAGTCTCCCCATGCCATTGTGATTCTTGCGCACTGCTGGGGACAGGCCTGTTTTGAGTGAGGATGATGTAGTCCTCTCCGTCCTCACCTTCCTCCATGATTTGACCAGGTGTAGCTGATGTTTCCTGCATCTCCACACATTCATGACTGTAACCATGTTGAGCTGTTTGTTTAAGGTGCTGCTCTCACTGGGTTGTGTGATGTTTTTTTCATATGGGTTGTCTAGCCTCCAGTACTGTAATGTAAACCAGGCTTACCTCGATGAACACTCATGTGGCAAATGGAGCATGTGGCAATGTTCCACTCCTGTTTGCTATTTGTAAAAAAGTCCCAAACTGGGGAGGAGTACTTTCTTGTTGGGCCACTGCAAATGTCTGAAGAAGAACTGGGTGTAGGTGGTCATGGGTGTGTCAATTGCCTCTCTGCAGTACATACTTCTGTTGAGGTAGGGGATGTTGCAGGTCTCTGCTGGGGCCTTACAAATATAGAAGCTGGCGGAGCTGCCTGTGCCACATCCCTAATAGCAGGTTGGATAGTAATGGTAGACACCTCTGTGCCAGCTTCCACAATGACTGTGTCATCATTATAATCATCATCATCATCATCCCCTTCATGATTCCATGGCTTTTTGGAACTTTTCTCTTCACTTGCCTTTCCTGGAGTCTCCCAGACTCTGCCGGGGTCCACTCCATGTCCCTATTGTCACCATCAGAAGTGGTGCTTGGAGAAGATGGTGGAGTGGTACCACTTCTTTTTCTTGCTGGTGATGTGGGAGCCCTTCCAAAAGAGGAGTTTATTGCTCAACAGAAAGCTCGACCTCCTGTTCTGCTCCAAGTTCAGGAAGATGTGGCTGCAGCTGCTGTCTACTTTGACCTGTTTCCTGAAATGATTGGGTGCTAATTTGTGAAAGGGATAAATCCAATTCAGCATCACTGCTCGTCAGCGTTGCCATGATTGCAGTGGCTGCCTCACTGACAGACATGGTCTTTAGCTTGAGCTGCGGTGTTGATATTGATGTGGGAGTGCTTCCAGGTTCCTCAAAGGAGGCCGTTGTGGCAGCAGCCACACGTCTCCCGGAAAAGGTTGCGGTCAGCATGTCACTGGTGCCTGTGGACCGAAGTAACTGTAAGCCCTTCACCTTGGCAGTACTGCAAGTGATGTGGGCTCTCTTCCCTTGTATACCTAAAAACGACAAAGCAAGAAAACCATGTAGTCAATGAAAGGTGGCATTGTTGCAGCAGGTTGAAAATTGTACAGAGAAAAGCAGTCTTACTGTGGTTAGTAAGTTATGTAATATACATAGTATGTAATCAAGCATTGTAAAGGCAAACCACACCTCAACACCATAAAAAATGTACATGTCAATTCAAACAGCACCACAAGCAGATCTAGCTCTTCGCTTTATTTCTATCCATTGTAGTTCAGTAGTTAGACAGAGATGTGTTGGTAAATGGAATAATCCTTTAAAAAACCTATGGTGGCAAGCTGGTCCAGGGGAAATGGAATAATCATTAACAAAATGAATGATGCTGTTCATTTGTCTATCATGCTTTACAGCCAGGGTGTCCTGGAGGAAATGGAATTACACCTAAGAAACTGAATGCTGTAGTGCAGCTGGGTGTCTTTCATGGATGGATGGATGGGTGGATAGATGGAGGAAGGGAATCGATCGGATTGATGGATCAAGGCAAAATGAGTATACAGTATAAATGAAAATAAAAATAAAAAGTTAAGTAAAAATAAAATATAAAATATAAAAATAAAAAACTTTAAAAATAAAAATAAAAATAAAAAAGGTAAAAAAACTAAAATGATTAAAAAGTAAAACAAAATATAAAGATTACATTATAAAAGAAATTAAAAATATGAATTATAAAACATAAAAAATTACGTTAAACAATAAAAGATATACAACTTTAGATAAAAAACATAAATTAAAAATTGAATAAAAAATGGCATAAAAATTAAATGAACATTAAAAAATGTAAAAGATAAAATGGAAAAAAATAAAAATAGACACCTACAAAACAAATGATGCATAACTAAATATGTTTCTATGTAAGTCTATATCAAAGATATACTGGCTGTACAGTGAACACACAAAATGGCTGCCAGGCAGCCACATGGTCAAACAATAACAACAAGGAGCAAGAAGGCATGGCAAACAAAGAACACATGCTAGGGACACTGGCTGTATGGACAACATACCAGACACACGGTCAAACAAGAACAACAAGGAGCAAGAAGGAAGCATGGAGAACAAAGAACACATGCAGGTCTATGGGAAGGGACACTGGCTGCATGAACAAATTGTCTGCCAGCCAGCCACATGATCAAACAACAACAATAAGGAGCAAAGAGGAATGGAAAACAAAGAACACATGCTAGCCTATGGCAAGGGATGCTGGCTGGATGGCCAAAATGGCTGCCAGCCACTTAGTCCAAAAACAACAACAAGGAGGAAGCATGAAGAACAAAGAACACATGCAAGCCTATGGCAAGGGACACTGGCTGCATACACAAAATGGCTGCCAGACAGCCATATGGTCAACCAACAACAATAAAGTGCAAGAAGGCATGGAAAACAAAGTACACATGCAAGCCTATGGAAAGAGACACTGGCTGGATGGACAAAATAGATGCTTGCCAGCCACATGGTCAAATAACAGCAACAAGGAGCAAGGAGGAAGCATGGAGAACAAAGAACACATGCATGCCTATGACAATGGATACTGGCTGGATGGACAAAATGGCTGCCAGCCAGTCACATGGTCAAACAACAACAACAAGCAAGGAGGAAGCATGGAGAACAAAGAACACATGCACGCCTATGGCATGGGACACTGGCTGGATGAACAAAATGGCTACTAGATATCCACATGGTCTAACAACAATAAAAAAGAGCAAGGAGGATGCATGGAGAACAAAGAGCACATGCAAACCTATGGCAAGGGACACTGGCTGGATGGACAAAATGGCTGCCACCTAGCCACATGGTCAAATAACAAGGAGTAAGGAGGAATCATGGAGAAGAAAGAACACATGAAAGCATTTGGCAAGGGACACTGGCTGTACGCACAAAATGGGTGCAAGCCACATGGTCAAACAACACTAACGAGCATGGAGGCATGGCAAATAAAGAACACATGCAAGTCAGCGGCAAAGGGAAATTGGCTACATGCACAAAATGTCTGTCAACCAGCTGCATGGTCAAGCAGCATCCTCCTATGCCATCAAATATTATTACCTCAAAATATATACATTTTTTGCAAACACATTACATGCAAACAATAGCCAACATTTTACATTTAAATTAATCCAATGTATTCAATGCCCTAAATGACGTTTTAAAAACATATTCCACTGAAACATTTATATCATGCACTGATAACTACTAGTACTGGCCTAGGACCAACCTGCTTAATGGCCCTTTGGAAACCGAGGCCACATACTTAAATAATATTGCAAATGGAAATATGTAGAAAAAGTACTGAGCTGTGTAACAATTTTCCTTAACAAAAGGAGAAAATCATTGAAATGCAAATAAATATAACTTGCACGTACTTAAACTCCAGGCCACCCACCACTGTACATTTTAAAATCAAATTAAAGTGCAAAGAAATACTGGTGCATTCCCAAGCAAACAAACAACAACACCTGTATTCAATATAGTTTTAGAACTTTCTTGTGTGATGATTTCACAAAAACGAAGTCTTTAAATTCAAAGGTATATCCAGGAGACAAAGAGAGTTATTCTTTCACATCGAAATGCAAGTGAAAAGTGACTAGGGGATGGACAGAGCACTGGGAGGCATCTGCTGGACAGGGACAGGAAGTTGGAGTCTCTGACACACTTCCTTACTGTTTGAAAAAAAAGGCTTCTCAGTCTGAAAAACAAATTGCAGGATCTATGGAGAAGAAAATATGGTCATAAAAGCTCTTTTTTACTAGATTTAGTGGCTCTGGACTAGAAGGTCTACTTCAGAAGTGAGTTCACACTCGTGAGCAGCCCGTGTTTGCAGCCGGCGCAGCTGGAAGCAATGTGAGAGGACACAAGGTCTTGTGTGCGCTTGCTAGTGGCCCAGGAGAATTGTTGCGCTCACCAGAGAGGCTAAAAGGCAATCTTGTGAGTGCAAAGAAAATCCGCTCCACACCACAGAGCAGAATTTGGGAACTCCACACTGCTCTGCTTAGTGCAAAGTGCCCAAATTTTGCGAACCTCGCTGGCCAAGCGGAGTTCTATGCCCAGCCTCAACAAAAACCTAGATACACACAAACAACATCTTCTTCAGTAGAAGTTTTTACAAAATAAACAAGTTCACTTCAATCCTTGTTCTCTTACCTGAATAGATGACTCATGGGCTGATACCTCAGTCTTCTTATTGAAGGGTTTCCCCAAGGTGGCATCTTATCTTAAGGGGGTGGTGGTAGTAGTAGTATTAGGCAGGAGTGCTAACAGGGAAGACACAAGGTGCCACTTCCACCTATGCGAAGTCCAATTGCAGGAATAATAAAAGGGTTGTCCATCACTGTCAACTAGATGGAAAGAAAACAGAGTTAGTGTACCTTATCTTATATCATAACTGTAGGAAGGCTGAGACCTGACTACCAAAATGACAGTATTTGACACAAAACAAAGAAGACCTGATATGATAATAAAATCTAGCAATCAACTTCTTCTGAGCAATGGGGAGCGAGCATGGAAACCAAACTTAGGAAATGAAATGCTGGAGTCAGGAGAAGTGTGTTCAGAGTCATAGGTGGTTGGAAAAGGTAAAGCGTTTATGCAACACAAGGCCTTAATGATGATGCTGATTGGGCTAGTGTTTAATATTGCTCAGGTAATAAAGATCATTCAGTGAGATGGCATTGCTTTCACCACATCCACCCCAGCAAGTGTGTGATACAATTGTGGAGTAAAATTATTAAGTTACACTTCAATAAATCGCACAGCCCGGGGGAAGAGGAGAGATGGCTCAGTGAGTGGATGAGAAAGGGGCTTTGGGGAAAGGTGTGACAAAGACAATCAGTACACAAAAGAAGCCACAACAATATTCCTCTGGGCAGTGAGTAGCACATCATCATCAATCTGTTGTCGGTGGAAATGATGGTGGGATAAGTATGAAACAGTTCAGTTAAATGCATTGCAAACAGTCCTTCTGCATCAGAGAGACACAAGATAGTATATCTCTAAATGTTATGTCTTCTAGGTTTAAAGAATACAAGTTGTGGAGGATTAAAGTTAACCCAACCAGTTCTAAAAATTATGATTGTTAAAAGGAAATTTATACTGCCTTGCATATTGGGTGATGCATCTCTATTCTTCTCGGAATGTCTGTCACTCTTGGGTGCCTGGCTGAACCTGTCTGGTAGGTAAGCTGGGGTATGTTGAGCTTTCATCAAGTTTTGTTTGTGCAGGAGAGGAGTGGACTAGGGAAAGGCTGGCAATTGGAAAACAGTACCTGTATTAAAGAGTAAAGGATAAGGACAAAAGGAAGTTAGGAAAGCTTCACGGGGAGTCAAGAAGATTTAGAGACTGAGTAAGAACACAAAGAGGAGTTTTAAGCTTTGAGCCAGCAATGCAGCAAACACACATTTAGCAGCATTTCCCAAATCAATTCAACTTTTTCCAGTCCACAAAGCTAAGTGAGTACTAGGCTTCAGAGTCTTTGTGCCTTCATCATGGTTTTGCTTTGAAATCAATAACTTTCTCCTTCAAGCTGTTGAGGTTGTCCTGCCTTAAGTCCTTCCTCCATCCTACTACTGAATCCAGTGCCCTGCTGTTTAAGGACAAACAGAGAAACAGAATTGGAATATTTTGTATAGATTTGGTTATTGGGAACTAAAGTGACTGGTCTGGTTACTGAGGAACCAGAGAAAAGGAGAAGACCCTGCTGATTATTTTTGTTAAGTTTGAAAGGCCAATCACTTTCAGGAAATAATGATCACCTCTAAGCCTCCCACAAATTACACATCTTCAGAATCAAATTTGCAAATTTGGTGAACTCCCTCCCTCACTGTCAGACAGCCACCACATACAAAATAGATCATCACTCACAGTCACTCAATATATCACTATTCAGTGGTGCACTAGTTAGAAATTACCTCTTCTAATCTAAGCACGGTGGTTGATGATATAAAATATTATCTCCTCTTTGATGGTAGCAAGCAACACATTGGAATTGGGCATTGGCAGTGGCATTGGCATTTTTTATTCAATGATCTGCTGGGGCAGCCCTGCTAGGCGATGTAAAAAAGGATAGGCACTGACACGTGCAAAACGCAGGCAGTGTCTCTAATGTTCTGAGGGGAATGCAGGAGCTTCTTCACTGCACGTTGATCCAACTCCAGTCCGTCCATATATGTGAGTGTGACATAATGTTCCACTAGCTATTTGGTGTTTGTTTCTGGAAAAAAAGAAAGAAGGGAGGAAAAAAGAAAGAAAGAAAGAAAGAAAGAAAGAAAGAAAGAAAGAAAGAAAGAAAGAAAGAAAGAAAGAAAGAAAGAAAGAGGGAAATAAAAAAAAGAAAGAAAGCAATTCTATGGGTGCACTGGCATTCCCAGTCCAGGGAGGAGAGTTTGTCCTCAAACTCTGGTGGTCCACCCAGAAGTTGGTCAGCTAACACACTTGATTCTGACCAATCATGCTCTTCTTCCTCCTGTGGTGTTTTGGAAATATTGGTGGTATAAAATGATGGTTCATTTCAATCATGGTTAATCTCTCCACATTTGGAGGAGAGCGACTGGTCCTTCTCACTGTAACAACTGTTCCAGCTGCACTGAACACACATTCAGCAGACACACTTGCTACTGGACAAGCCAGATACTTCATTGCCACCCTGCTGAGCTATGGCCATTGGCGCATCCTCCCATACCACTACACCAATAGGTTTTGATCCACATACACCTATTTTGGGTAATCCAGATACTCCTGGAACATCCTCTGAATGATCATTAGCGCTGCCACTTGCTCAACAGCTTGTGCCTTGGCCTCTGCACTGGACGTAAGACCTGCCACTTGAAACCAAGCCAGTGCAGTGGTTGGGTCCGATTCTTCTGTTGCTGTTGTTGCCAGTTTTTTGGTGGTGGGGTTGGCTGCTGTTAGTCAAGATTGCCCTCTCTGGACTTTGAAGGCAGGACCCCAGAACTGTGGAGTGGGACTCTAACTTCCAGCCGTTCTTCTTCCAGTTCTCCTGTTTCTTAACAATCCACCTCTTGTATTGTCATATATCCCCTTCAGAAAAAGGCAATGAAAGGGGGAGATTGTTTTTTTTACAGCATGTCATCAAGTAGGGTGGCACAGATGTACTCTTTGGAGGAGTTAATGTCCTTTTGCAGCCTTGCATTCCAATTCAAGAGATAACTTAGGCTCTCAACCAAGGCCCGCGCTTCTGGATTTTTGTTCAAAACTTGGAATGCAAACCTTTTCAACACCTTCTTTAGCTGTTTCTGTAGCAGATGCAACAATGAGATAACTTGGCCCCATCGTACTGTACTCTTTGCTAACTTCTCAAATGGAAACCTCAAAAGGGAGCATCATCAGTGTGAAGCATTTGATAATGCCCCATTTGTCTGCATCCATGGTCATAGCTTTCCCAATTGCTTCAGCTCATCTTTGAATGACATAGGGCCTCATTATGACCCTGGCAGTCACCAGGCCACCACAGTCCAACCGCCGACACCTCCAGGCTGCCACCAGCCTTCATCCTGGCAGTCCCAGTGGTTGTAATTCTCTAGGACAGTGCTGCAAGCAGCACTGCCCTGGGGATTGAGAGTCCCCATCTGTGAGCCTGTCCATGGCGGTTTACACTGCCATGGAAAGGCTGGCAGAATTGAGAATTCGGGGCCCATGCACTACCCATGCACTTGGCATGGGCAGTGCAGGAGCCCCCATGCACAGCCCTGTCGCGAATTCCACTGCCCGAATTACGGCAGTTGAATGCGCGACTGGTGCTGCTGCACATGCCGGACTGCCACATTCTCCATTAGTAGCTGGCTGCAATGTTAAGGCCCAGTTCACTACAGGGCCGGTGGGCAGAAACTCTGTTACCGCCCGCCGGGCCTACAGTGGACTCCTAATAGGGCCGGCAGAATTCAGGCTGCACAGGCGGCCTGATGGTGGGAAGAGATTTGCGGGTGGCCTTAGCCACCTGTCAAACTCATAATGAGGCCGAAAGTCATTGATCTGCCTCTACAGTTCAAAAAGACGTTGCAACATATAATAGGTTGAGTTCCAACATGTTGGCCCTTCATGTATGATGGATTAAACTGCTATCTTATTAGCACACTGAATAATCACAACTGTATCAGGGCTTTAATAGAATGGCTGAAGTAAGTGCAGATTTGTCTGCAAGTGGTCAGTATGGGCTGACTAAAGGCCTCATTACGAGTGGGGTGGTCCAAGGTCCTGTGGCTAGCTTTTGCTTTACCCCGCAAAAGAGATCCAGCACTCAGTGATGCACATGTAATCCGTCACCTGACAACTGGTCCATATGTCTGTCATCAATGGATAATACGTTCAACACATTGTGGCAAAGCTTGTCCAACCAATTGTAGCACATTGTGATGGAGCACTAGAACAGCTACTCTGGCAAAATAGGTCCAACTTAGAACCTTCCATTTCAGGCAGATGGCTTCCACAAATTCTTAGAATCCCACTATTTCCACAAAATCTAAAGGGAGGCGGTCCAGCGCTAACATTTTTGCCAGCTTCCCATTGTTCAAACACGCCCTTGAGTGGTTGCGATCATGGGGCCCCTCCCGCTTAAAGATACCCATGATAGAAGCCTGGATGTTCTCCTTTTACGTGGCCACTTATGCAGGTGACTTTTGAGATGTAGGTGGTGGTAGACCATATACTGTGGTGTCTCCATCTGAATCTTAGTCTTTCCGTGCCATTGTGAGGTTGCTAGGATGGTATTCTGGTGTATTCCTGGGGGCATGAGGATGTCACCCTTTTCTTCCCCACATTCCACCATGATTTGACCACTTGTAGCTGATGTTTCCCAGCTTGCCCCACCTTCACCACCGCAAGCACGCTCAGCATTTCTTTTTTCATATAAGTCGCCTGGCCTCCAGTACCATCATGTGAACCAGGCTTACCTTGACAAACATGTGTGTGACAGATATAATGCATCACAATGTTCTCCTCCTATTTGCTAATCATAAAAAAGGCCCAAACTGAAGAGGAGTACTTTCTTATTTGGGCCACTGCCAATGTCTGAAGAAGAACTGGAGGTAGGTGAGTGTGTTGATTGCCTCTCTCCAGTGTATACTTCTACTGAGGTATGGGTTGGTGCAGGTCTCTGCTGGGGCCTTACAAATATGGTAGCTGACTGTGCTGCCTGTGCCACATCCCTCAGAACAGGTTGAATAATAATGTCAGACTCCTCTGTGCCAGCTTCCACAATGACAGGCTCGGCGTCATCATTTGCTTTACCATCATCACTTTCCATGATTCTAAGGCTTTCTGGAACTTTTCTTTTCCCTTGCCTCTTCGGTTGTCTCTCGGACTCTGCCAGGGTCTACTCCATGCCACGATCATCATCTTCAGAAGTGGTAGTTGGAGAAGATGTTGGAGTAGTACCCTTCCTTTTTCTTGCTGGGGATCTGGGAGCCATCCATTCTAAAAAAATAGGTTCTTGCTCAGCAGGAAGTTCAACCTTCTATTCTGCTCCAACTTAAGGAAGATCTACTATTGCTGGCTGTGGCTGCTGTCCATTTTATTCTTTTTCCTTAAACAATTCAGCACTACTTTCTGAGGGGGACAAATCCAATTCAAAGTCATGCTTGTTGACGTCGCCATGATTGCAAGAGGCATGGGAAACAAGAAAAATATGCAAGTCTATGGCAAAGACACACTGGCTGGATATACAAAATGACTGCCAGTCACACAGACAACAAGAATCAAGGAGGCATAGCAAACAATTAATACATGCCAGCTATTGGCAAAGGGACACTGGCTGGATGCACAAAATGGTCGCAGGCCACATGGTGAAACAACAACAACAAGGATCAAGGAGGTATGGAGAACAAAGAGCACATTCAAGCCTATGGCAAAGACACACTGGCTGAACACACAAAACAGCTGCCAGCCACATGGTCAAACAAGAACAAGGAGCAATGAGGCATGGCAAACAAAGAACACATGCAAACTTAAGGAAAGGGACACTTGCTGAATGCACAAATGGCACCAGCTACATGGTCAAACAACAACAACAAGGAGTAAGGAGGCACGGGGAGCAAAGAACAACTCCAAGCCTATGGTAAAGACACACTGGCTGGATGCACAGAATGGCTGCCAGCCACATGGTCAAACAAGAGGAAGAAGGCATAGCAAACAAAGAACACATGCAAGCCTATGGCAAAGGAACACTGGATGGATGCACAAAATGGCTGCCAACTAAATGGTCAAACAACAACAATGAACAAGGGGACAAGGAGAGCAAAGAACACATGTAAGCCTACAGCAAAGGGACACTGTCTGGATGCATAAAATGGCTGACAGCCACATGATCAAACATCAACAAAAAGGATCAAGGAGAAAAAGAACACATACTGTATAAGCCTACATCCAAGGGACATTTGGTGGATACACAAAAGGGCTGCCAGCCACGTGGTCAAACAACAAGGAGGAGCAAGGAGGCATAGGGAACAAAGAGCACATGCAAGTCTATGGCAAAAAAACACTGGCTAGATTCACAAAATGGCTGCCACCCACATGGTCAAAGAACAACAAGAGGCAAGGAGGCATGACAAACAAAAACACATGTAAAGCTATGGCAAAGGGATACTGGCTGGATGCAAAAAATGGCCACAAGCCACATGGTCAAACAACAAGGAGCAGGGAAGCACAAAGAACAAAGAACACATGCATGCCTATGGCAAAGACAGACTGGCTGGATGCACATTTTGGCTGCCAAACACATAATCAAAAAACAACAAAGAGCAAGGAGGCATGGCAAACAAAGAGCACATGCAAGCCTATGGCAAAGGGACACTGAATGAATGTACTAAATAGCCACTGGCCACATGGTCAAACAACAAGGAGCAAGGAGGCACAAGGAATAAAGAACACATGCATGCCTATGGCGAAGACACATTGGCTTGATGCACAGAATGGCTCCAGCCACATGGTCAAACAACAACAAGGAGTAAGAAGGCATGGTAAAGAAAAAACATGCCGGCCTAGGGCAAAGAGGCACCGGCTAGATTTACAAAACAGCCATCAGTCACATGGTCAAACAACAACTACAAGGAGCAAGGAGGCATTAGAGACAATTAACGCAGGCATGTCTATGGCAAAGACACACCGGCTGGATGCACAGAATGGCTGCCTGCCACGTGGTCAAACAACAAGGAGCAAGGAGGCAAGGGAAACCAAGAACACATGCAAGCCTAGGGCAAAGGGAAGGGCAAATGGACAATGGCTAGATTCACAAAATGGCCATAGGCCCCAGGGTCAAACAACAACAACAAGGAGCAGGGGGGCATGGGGAACAAAGAACACACACAAGCCTATGGCAAAAACACATTGGCTGGATGCACAAAATGGCTGCCAGTCACATGGTCAAACAACAACAAGGAGCACAAAAGCATGGTAAAGAAAGAACATATGTAAGTCTAAGGCAAAGGGTCACTGGCTGGATTCACAAAATGGCCATCAGCAACATGGTCAAACAACAACAAAAAGGAGCAAGGATGCATTAGGAACAAATAACACAAGCACGCCTATGAAAAAGACACACTGGCTGAATGCACAGAATGGCTGCCTGCCACATGGTCAAACAACAAGGAGCAAGGAGACAAGGAAAATAAAGAACACATACAAGCCTATGGCAAAGGGACACTGGCTAGATGCACAAAATGGCCATAGGCCACATGGTCCAACAGCAACAACAACTAACAAGGATGCATGGGAACAAAGAACGCATGCAAGCCTATGGTAAAGACAAACTGGTTGAAAGACCAAAATAGCCACCAGTAACATGGTCAAACAACAAGGAAAAATAGAGCAAAGGACACATGTAAACCTATGGCACAGATACACTGGCTGGATGCACAAAATAGACACCAGCAAAATGGTCAAGTAACAACTGCAAACAAGGTGCATCAAGAACAAAGTACACATGCAAGCCTATGGACACATACTTCACAAAATGGCCTCAGGCCACATGGCATGGCGATCAAAAGCAAATGTGGACAATGACAAATACATTTACACACACACAAACGTAAACACTGGCCATAAGGAAGCATGGTGGTAACACTGAAGAAAGCACTAACATTAATTTAAGCTAACTGAGCTATAAAATTTTTACAACAGTACACATCCTCCTATGTCATCAAACATTACCCACAACATATACACTTTTTGTCAAAAAACCCATAAAATGCAAACAATGGCTAACACTTTTAATTTATTCCAATGCAACCCGCCCTAAATTGTAATTGTAATTGTAAAAGTATTTATATAGCGCTTAAATATACCACTGAAACATTTATTTCATGCACTGATGACTACTAGTTTTGGGCCTACTGCCTAGATGTCCCTTTGGAAATCTATGCCACAGAGTAAAATAATTTCACCAATGCTACGAACATGTAGAAAAGGTGCTGAATTGTGCAATCATTTTCCTTTGCAAAAGATGAAAAATCAATGAAATGCAAAATAAATAATAACTAGCCCCATATTTAAACTCCAGGCCACCCACCACTATAAATGTTTTAAATGAAATTAGAGTACAAGGAAAACTGCTGCATAACCAAGCAAACAAATGACCTGATTACGTCCTTGGCAGATGGGATACTCAGTCACAAACGTGATGGATATCCCACCCACAGATTTACAAGTTCCATAGGATATAATGGAACATGTAATAGGGCGGACAGGAAATCCGTCACATTTGTGATGTAGTATCCCATCCGCCAAATTCGTAATCAGACCCAAAGGAATGTATGATGGAACAATGCATGCACCAACCATGCATGCCTGAACAACGCGGTCAGAACAAGGACTGGGTTGTTTCCACGAATTCCTTTACCGCGTGTGCCTTTACAATTATATTTCGTTGTTAAAGCATGCCTAGGAAAGGCATGTGTGTGATGACATGCGTGGTTTTCACATGGCATCTCCCCCACGTACCCTAAAAATAAAACTATCCGGACCCCCCACCCGCCCTAAAAATAAAACTACCCTGACCCCCGCTGCAAAAAAAAAACTACCCTGACCTCCTCACTCCTAGAAACTACCCCATCCATCCTGAGCCCTAAAACTTACCCTAAACCCCACCCACCCCAAAACCAACCAACCCCACCCCATAAACAAAACCACCCCACCCCTGAAAACAAAATTACACCAACCCCCACCCCCACCCCAAAACCAAACTACCCTGACCCCGCCCCAACAAACAAACTACCTTGATCCCACGCCCCCAAAAACCAAACTACTCTGCCCTCCCTCTTGCTCTCCGCTCCCTGCCGCTGCCTCCCTGCGGCCCCGCCCCCCTCGTGCCCCCATTCGCCGCTCCCTCCCGCCTCCCGCCTCCCAGCTGCTCCTCCCTCCCCCCTCCCTTCTTAATGGCTGGCGCTGCGCGTCGCGAGTGAGCGACCTCTGACCTGTTTTAGGTCCTGAGCTCGCCCCCCACGTCCGCAGCACCAACCTGCTGTCTCCTGCCTCTGACCCCAGCCCATGCTGCTGCTAGCGTGTTCGAGGCTTCACTTGACCCGTGTGCCGTTTTTCCGCCGTCCTGTAAGTGTTTCTCTATTTTCAGCGCCTTGCCTCTTGCGCTTCTGCCCCCGCCGTGCCCTTTCTGATTGTGCCACTTTTCGCCGCCCTGTAGTGCGTTTTTACTGTTTTTCAAGCGCCTCGCCTCCTGCGCTTCTGCCCCCGTTGTGCCCCTCTGATTGCTGTTTCCCCGATTGTATACTGTGCCATTAGTGTATTTCTCTGATTGTTTTCATATTGTGACTGCATTTTGCTCGACTCTCCGCTCCCTGCCGCTGCCTCCCTCGCGCCCCCATTCGCCGCTCCCTCCTCCCGCCTCCCGCCTCCCGCCTCCTGCATCCCTTCTTAATGGCTGGCGCTGCGCGTCCGCGCCGCTGGCGCGCCAGAGGCAAGCCCGTGTGCGCCCGTCTGCGCCTGGACAGTGCCCAGCGCCACCCCCCCTGGTCCTCACGTCCCCCGCAACTCCTGCCTCCGATACTCGGCCCGCGAACTCCTCGCCCTCAACCCTGGCCCCTCCACAGAGTGCTTCCTGGCCACCCCAAAGCACACCAAAGGACCTTTTTCCTGCCGC
Source organism: Pleurodeles waltl (assembly GCF_031143425.1). Taxonomy (NCBI): domain Eukaryota; kingdom Metazoa; phylum Chordata; class Amphibia; order Caudata; family Salamandridae; genus Pleurodeles; species Pleurodeles waltl. The sequence continues at coordinate 677,788,693 of NC_090436.1, forward strand.
ACCTGCAACTTCTCCTGCAACAGAACAACGAAGCCAGCAACAACCAACACAAACCACCTGCACTGCATCCTCCTCAACACATGCTCCGCACGAAAACACGCCATCGAGCTCTGGGACTTGCTCGACACCACTGCCCCAGACGTGGCCTTCCTGACCGAAACCTGGTGGAACGACTCTTCAGCCCCTGACATCGCCATCGCCATACCTGACGGATACAAGATCACCAGAAGAGATCGCACCAACGGAATCGGCGGAGGGATAGCCATCGCCCACAAATCTACCCTCAAGATCCACACCCACACGGACGACACCCTCAAGACAGCCGAACACCTCCACTTCCAGATTCACACGGACCCCAACACTACCCTCAGAGGAACCCTCATATACTGCCCTCCAGGACCAAGAGCGCCCTTCAGCGACACCGTCTCTGACCTCGCAAGCACCCACGCCCTCGCCTCTCCAGACTACATCCTCCTGGGAGATCTAAACTTCCACCTGGAAAACAACAACGACGCCAACACCGCATCACTGACCACCAACCTCCTCAACCTCGGACTCCGTCAACTGGTCAACACCCCCACCCACATCGCCGGACACACGCTTGACCCACTCTTCACCTCAAGCAACCACATCTCTTTCAGCCACACCTCCGAACTCCACTGGACCCACCATCACTGCGTCCACTTCACCTTCATGAAAAACACCGAACACCACCGCATCCCTCTACCGCCTCACCGCCGCTGGGGAAAAGTCACCGAAGACGCACAGCTCGCCCACTTCCTAGAAGACAACTCCATCCTAGACCCCTCACAATCTGGATTCAGACGAAACCACAGCACTGAGACCGCACTCCTCGCCGCCACAGATGACATCTGACAACAAATGGACAACAGCGAAACCTCAGCCCTCATCCTCCTCGACCTATCTGCCGCTTTCGACACAGTCTGCCACCGCACCCTGCTAACCCGTCTCCACGAAGCCGGCATCGAAGACAAAGCCCTCAACTGGATCTCATCCTTCCTCTCCGACAGAACCCAGAGAGTCCGACTCTCACCCTTCCGCTCCAAAGCCACCAACCTCATCTGCGGCGTCCCCCAAGGCTCCTCTCTTAGCCCAACGTTGTTAAACGTCTACATGGCCCCCCTCGCACAACTGGCCCGTCATCACAACCTCAGCATCATCTCCTACGCCGACGACACCCAGCTCGTCCTCTCCCGGACCAAAGATCCGCTCACCGCCAAAACCAAACGCCACGAGGGACTAAAATCCATCGCCGAGTGGATGAGCAACAGCCGCCTGAAGCTCAACTCCGACAAGAAGGAAGTCCTCATCCTCGGACGCACCCCCTCGGCCTGGAACGACTCCTGGTGGCCCATCGCCCTCGGACCCCCACCCACCCCAGCCAGCCACGCACGAAACCTTGGCTTCGTCCTCGACTCTGCTCTCACCATGTCCAAACAGATCAACGCCGTCTCCTCTTCTTGTTTCAACACCCTCCGCATGCTCCACAGGATCTTCAAGTGGATTCCAACAGGAACCAGGAAGACGGTGACTCAAGCCCTCGTCAGTAGCAGACTTGACTACAGCAACGCACTCTACACAGGCATCCCAACGAAAGACATCAAACGACTCCAACGCATCCAGAACGCATCCGCCCGCCTGATCCTCGACATACCCCGCCGATGTCACATCTCCCCCCACCTGAAGGACCTCCACTGGCTCCCTGTGGATAAAAGGATCACCTTCAAACTCCTCACCCATGCACACAAGGCACTACACAACACCGGACCCACCTACCTGGACACCAGACTCAACTTCTACGTCCCCACACGTCAACTCCGTTCTGCCAACCTCGCTATCGTCCCCCGAATCCAGCGCAAGACCTCTGGCGGCAGATCCTACTCCTTCCTCGCCGCCTGGAACTCTCTCCCCACCTCACTGCGCCAGACCCAGGACCTCCTCACCTTCAGGAGACTCCTCAAGACATGGCTCTTCGAACGCTAGCAGCACCCCCCCTCCCTCAGCGCCTCGAAACCCTGTCGGGTACATAGCGCGCTTTATAAATTCACTGATTGATTGATTTATTGACATCATGGTATACATTGACATCAATATTAACAATTTAATACAGATAGATATCTAAAACACTTCATAAAATTTCGACAGTAGCTTGCATGAGGAAAATCCATTTTCGGACCCCCCTTTTATAAATATAAATACATTCTGTCACAGATTGGGAAGAGAGAGGCAGCACACCATCCAGAAAGTGTTATAACTCCAGCAAAGTTTATTTCATTGTCACAATTCGAAAGGCTAACATACAAGGTCTACACATTTTGGCAGCAACACTTTGATCACAACCTAACTTCTTTCTCGGCCACCATGTATAAAAGAGTGTGAATAGTGAGGAAAGACTTTTACATGTACATAGAAAGAGGACTGTTTCTTGATATCACCAAAACTTAACAGATTAACATTTTCAACAATTTAAAATGTTATCATGATGCAAAAGCAAGCATGATTAACATACCTATTATCTCCAGCTGTGTATCACGATTGATAATATGCAAAAATATAAATCATATCACAAACACATCTCAAAAACAGATCAGTGCATCTCTCAAGCAGTATACATCAACAGTTCTCAAATATGAGAAAATTACATTGTTTTTCAATCATATTTAAAGGAACTAGATTTAACCTAATTGTGACCCATGCTCTTGATTACAATGATCCATCCACCTTAGCTCCTAGCTGGAAGCTTTTAGGAGGATCCGTCAAGCAGGGACCAGGAAACGGGAGAGGGTTACAGAATGCATTTTCCTAGTTAATTTTTCCATAGGAACTTTAGAAACAGCTATAGCCCAAATCTCAATGAATGATAATGATTTCAATTTGAAATTTACATATGAAATAGGTGATCATGTCACAAACATTTTGGACATTGAGATACAAATAAAATGTCCTATGATATGCTCCAAGATTTACAGGAAAGACTCCAGCAGCAGCAGTATACTTCATGCCAACTGTGGGCATCCCAAAGATGTAATGAGGAGTATCCCCTATGACGAATTCCTGAAAGCTCAATGATGTTGCCCAGAGGAAGGAGATTTGGGATGCAACCCATGAAAATGTTTGAAAGATTTAGACAGAGGGGTTACCCAGTAGTAGTGCTGGAAGATACATTAAGGAGGGCCAGAGAAAAAATAGGGATAACAAACTTATAGCAAAGATGAAAGACATCCTGTGTAACAAGAGATTGCAAAAGATATATCATGGCTTTTATTGTGTACCGGTATAATGTGAAGAAATTATAAAAAGGAAATTGAAAAATATTCAGATCAGTTGAACATCTTAAGGGGATTATACCAGAACAGCCACAAATAACTTATAGAAACGTAGCCTCCATAGGTAATCTACTCACGCAAAGTTATGTGTCAGAAAAGGCCTGAGGGTGATTTAGAAGGAGCCAGAATGACTTTTGGAAGTGCTTCAGATGCAAAATGTGTGAACATGATGTAAATAAATCATTCTATGAATTTGGAAAGGGACAGAAAAAGAAGATTGCAGTATATTTCACATGTGAAGCAGCCAATGTAGTTTACAAGTTAGAGTGCAGTTGTGGTAAAGGATATCTTGGAAGCATAATGAACAAATTGAAACTAACAATATTGCAACATCTCTGTGCAATTAAGAAAAATTACTTCCCCATTGTAGTGGCAAAGCATATCTGGGAGACATGTGGTGGTAATAAAGAGGGCCTGATTTACTCTGCGGTCCAGCAAATTGCCAAAAAACATAGAGGGAGAAATCAGGAATTAATGTTGAAAAGAACTGATTCAAAATTGATCATATTAATGGGTACATAGATTCCCACAGGCTTACATGTGGATGTGAAACTTTATGTTCACTTTTCAACACTATTTAAAACTGAGAACATTATCAAATTGTTGAGAACCTTTGCTTGGAACGTTTTTCCTCTCTTTCATTCAATAGAAATGGTACAAGTTTACATCACATATTTACAATGTGGTCTTAATTTACTAACTATAAACAAAATGTTTATTCTTGGCTCTTTACTTCAGGGATAATCTACCCAATTTCAAGTTGTCAGATATATTAGATTTTTGTGACTAGATTGTTAGAATTTTAGTTGATGAACCTGCATCTCAATGTGATAAATAGTGTCCCAAAAGAAATTGGGAGTACAAACACGATAGCCAGGATATTGAACTGAACATGACATCTGGACACACTGAGATCAAAGTATGCAATAATTGATGTAAGACTTTAACGGTTATAGATGCACATGCACTTTAGATATGGCCCTTATCTTGTATCTATTGAACATGCACTTTAACCCCTTCGCTGCCAGGCCTTTCCCCCCTCCTGTGCCGAGCCTTTTTTTGGCTATTTGGGGCAGTTCGCGCTTAGGCCCTCATAACGTTTTGTTCACATAAGCTACCCACGCCAAATTGGCGTCCTTTTTTTCCAACACCCTAGGGATTCTAGAGGTACCCAGACTTTGTGGGTTCCCCATAAGGAGGCCAAGAAATTAGCCAAAATACAGTGAAAATTTCGTTTAAAAAAAAAAAATGGGAAAAATTGGCTGCAGAAGAAGGCTTATGGTTTTTTCCCTGAAAATGGCATCAACAAAGGGTTTGCAGTGCTAAAATCACCAGCTTCCCAGCTTTCAGGAACAGGCATACTTGAATCAGAAAACCCAATTTTTCAACACAATTTTGGCATTTTACTGGGACATACCCCATTTTTATGATTTTTTGTGCTTTCAGCCTCCTTCCAGTCAGTGACAGAAATGGGTATGAAACCAATACTGGATCCCAGAAACCGCAACATTTCTGAAAAGTAGACAAACTTCTGAATTCAGCAAGGGGTAATTTGTGTAGATCCTACAAGGGTTTCCTACAGAAAATAACAACTGAAAAAGAAAAATATTGAAATAGAGGTGAAAAAAACATCAATTTATCTCTACGTTTTACTCTGTAACTTTTTCCTGCAATGTCAGATTTTCGAAAGCAATATACCGTTATGTCTGCTGGACTCCTCTGGTTGTGGGGATATATAGGGCTTGTAGGTTCATCAAGAACCCTAGGTACCCAGAGACAATAAATGAGCTACACCCTGCAGTGCATTTTCATTCTATACCGGGTATACAACAATTCATTTGCTGAAATATAAAGAGTGAAAAATAGCTATCAAGAAAAGCTTTGTATTTCCAAAAAGGGCATAAGATAAGGTGTTGAGGAGCAGAGGTTATTAGCACATCTCTGAATTCCGGGGTGACTATACTAGCATGTGAATTACAGGGCATTTCTCAGATAGATATCTTTGTTACACACTCTCTCATATTTGGAAGGAAAAAATGTAGAGAAAGACAAGGGGCAATAACACTTGTTTTGCTAATCTATGTTTCCCCAAGTCTCCCGATAAAAATGATACCTCACTTGTGTGGGTAGGCCTAGCGGGCGTGACAGGAAACGCCCCAAAACACAACGTGGACACATCACATTTTTTAAAAGAAAACAGAGGTGTTTTTTTCAAAGTGTCTACCAGTAGATTTTGGACTCTAGCTCAGCCGGCACCTAGGGAAACCTACCAAACCTGTGCATTTTTGAAAACTAAAGACCTAGGGGAATCCAAGATGGGGTGACTTGTGGGGCTCTGACCAGGTTCTGTTACCCAGATTCCTTTGCAAACCTCAAAATTTGGCTAAAAAAACACGTTTTCCTCACATTTCAGTGACTGAAAGTTCTGGAATCTGAGAGGAGCCACAAATTTCCTTCCACCCAGCGTTCCCCCAAGTCTCCCGATAAAAATGATACCTCACTTGAGTGGGTAGGCCTAGCGTCCGTGACAGGAAATGCCCCAAAACACAACGTGGACACATCACATTTTTTTAAAGAAAACAGAGGTGTTTTTTGCAAAGTGCCTACCTGTAGATTTTGGCTTCTAGCTCAGCCGGCACCTAGGGAAACCTACCAAACCTGCGCATTTTTGAAAATTAGAGACCTAGGGGAATCCAAGATGGGGTGACTTGTGGGGCTCTGACCAGGTTCTGTTACCCAGAATCCTTTGCAAACCTCAAAATTTGGCTAAAAAACACATTTTCCTCACATTTCGGTGACAGAAAGTTCTGGAATCTGAGAGGAGCCACAAATGTCCTTCCACCCAGCGTTCCCCCAATTCTTCCGATACAAATGATACCTCACTTGTGTGGGTAGGCCTAGCGCCCGCGACAGGAAATGGCCCAAAACACAATGTGGACACATCACATTTTTTCATAGAAAACAGTGCCTACCTGTGGATTTTGGCCTCTAGCTCAGCCGGCACCTGGGGAAACCTAGCAAACCAGCACATTTCTGAAAACTAGAAACCCAGGGGAATCCAAGATGGGGTGACTTGTGGGGTTCTGACCAGGTTCTGTTACCCAGAATCCTTTGCAAACCTCAAAATTTGGCTAAAAAAAAACATTTTCCTCACAGTTCGGTGACTGTAAGTTCTGGAATCTGAGAGGAGCCACAAATTTCCTTCGACCCAGCGTTCCCCCAAGTCTCCCGATAAAAATTATACCTCACTTGTGTGGGTAGGCCTAGCGCCTGCGACAGGAAATGGCCCAAAACACAACGTGGACACATCACAGTTTTTCATAGAAAACAGTGCCTGCCTGTGGATTTTGGCCTCTAGCTCAGCCGGCCCCAGGGGGGGCAGAAATGACCTAAAATAAATGTGATAATAAAATTAAATAAATAAATTAGAGGTTTCTGCCCCCCTGGGGATAGATTGGCCTAATAACAATAGACCGATCTGCCCCTGGGGGGGCAGAAATGGCCTAAAATAAATTTGCCCCCCCTAACCCCCCAACCCCCCCCCCCCGGAAGCGACCCTTGCCTACGGGGTCGCTCCCCAGTGTGACATTGGCTCCACAAAAAATACAAACAAACAAAAAAAACACCAAAAAAAATTGCCCTGGCGCCTAGAGGTTTCTGCCCCCAGGGGGGGCAGAAATGGCCTAAAATAAATTTGCTCCCCACCCCCCCGGGGAGCGACCCTTGCCTACAAGGTCGCTCCCCTTGCGTGACGATGCAAAAAAAAAGATCCCTGGTGCCTAGTGGTTTCTGCTCCCCGGGGGCAGATCAGCCTAATAACAATAGGCCGATCAGCCCCCAGGGGGGCAGAAATGGCCTTAAATAAATTTGACCCCCCACTCCCCCCCCCCCCCAGGGAGCAGCCTTTGCCTACAAGGTCGCTCCCCTTGCGTGACGGCGCAAAAAAAAAGATCCCTGGTGCCTAGTGGTTTCTGCCCCCCTTGGGGGCAGATTGACCTAAAATCGGCTGATCTGCCCCCAAAGCGGGCAGAAATGGCCTAAATACAATTTGCCCCTCCAGGGGAGCGACATTGTCCGAGGGGTAGCTCCCCATCTGAAAACAAAAAAAAACAAAAAATCACTTGTGCCTAGTGCTTTCTGCCCCCCTTGTGGACAGATCAGCCTAATCAAAATAGGCTGATCTACCCCCCAGGGGAGCAGAAATGGCCTAAAATAATTCCCCCCCAGGGAGCGACCCTTGCCTAAGGGGTCGCTCCCCTTGCGTGAAACTCACGTAAAAAAAAAGGAACTCCCTGGTGTCTAGTGGTTTCTGCCCCCCTTGGGGGCAGATTGGCCTCATCAAATATAGGCCAGTCTGCCCCCAAGGGGGGCAGAAATGGCCTAAATATAATTTGCCCCCTAGGGGAACGACCCTTGCCTAAGGGGACGCTCCCCACCTAAAAAAAAAAAAAAAAAACATAAGCAAAAAAAATTTAAAAAAAGATCCCTGGTGCCTAGAGGTTTCTGCCCCCCCCCCCCCCGGGAGCGAGTCTTGCCCAAGTGGTCGCTCCCTTATGTCCATTTAAAAAAATAAATAAATAAATCCCTGGTGTCTAGTGGGGTTTCAAAACCCGGATTGCAAGCAATCCGGCTTTTGAAACCCTGGGAGAGACTTCAAAGGGAAGGAAATACATTTCCTTCCCTTTGAAGCCTCTCCGGGCCTCCCCCACGTGATTGAAAGAGAAATGCTGAGCATTTCTCTGTCAATCGCGCTGGAAGCAGAGCTTCCAGCGCGATGGGGGAGACCCTGTGACAAATCAGCGCGCGCTGATGTCACAGGGGGGGTTAGGGGGGTTAGGGGTGGAAGGGGAAGGGCTTTCCCTTCCATCCCTGACTTGGGGGGGTGGGGGGAACCCCACAGAGGGAGCGCTAGTGCTCCCTCTGGGCTCTGTGACCAGGACGTAATGGTTACGTCCTGGGCACAGCAGCACTGTGCCTCAGGACGTAACCATTACGTCCTGGGCACAGAACGGGTTAATTTAGATATCTTATCTTCCATTTGTGGAATATGAAATGCTAGCACATGCACCTCACATTAGATAGTTCAAGTGAACTGTTACTTTAACTTTAAAAAAGGAACCATATCTTTCATGACTGCAATATAAACTTTTACCTCATGCACGTTTTGTTAGATAGTCTAGGAAAATTGTCTCTTTAACATTTCAAAATATGTGTAAATGCAGACATTATGCAGTTATAGATTTATTGGCTTATAAGTGTGTATTCCAGTTGTAGTCTGTTGAACAAATGCACATTCACTTTTATCGTAGATACCATCTTAGCTAAATCAGCATCCTAACATGGTGGCATCCAAATGCTAATTACATCAATTCTTGCATACCTATAGTCTTGTAAGAATCTATACTTTATATAGGGCAGGCTATTAAACATTAAAAGTTCTAATAATTTATGCAATCAGCCCTTTAAAATATGTTCCTGTTGGCTGCATTAGAAATGATTACCCTTTTTGTTGTTGCAAGATAATGAATATATATTTATTATACCTAGGAACAATGTGGTATTTCTGTAAAATATATGATATAAGATTAATAGGATTGTTTGCATGTTAGAAAAAACATGAATTATTGTTGGAAAAAGAGAAACAATGAAAATAAAAAGTCTGACATAATGGGAACAACTTATGTTTGAAAAGGGTGTTCTAATTTTTTTTCGACCAGTCACTTTGGTGGGAGGAGTGTGTGTCAATGTAGCCTTAAGAGACACTCTGGTAAAGTGATATCTATTGACCTGTCAATGGCTTTTATTGAAATGCATCAGCCAGGAATTGCACTTAATATGTATTAAAATAAATATGTTCATACTTGGAGAAGTGTTGCTGTGCTGATTTATAAAATGTTTAAAAGATTTAGACAGATGGGTTACCCAGTGGTAGTGTTGGAATATGCATTAGGAAGATCCAGAGAAAAAATAGTGATAACATCCTTATAAAAAAAGATGTGGATATAAATATATTACCTAGTGGCAGTTGTCACTAGATAGCTATAGTTAGGACCATGTTTACATAGAAAAAGTGTTTTTTGACTTGCCTATATCTTCTACACCTTTTGACGAATCTTCACAAAATGTTCCAAAGAAAGTGGCTGAGTGATTCCTGGTGTGCATGGAAAGTTTCGGGGTGATCTGTCATGCGGGGGCAGAGAAAAAGGGGCTAAAAAAACGTTGTGTTTTCCACTTAAATTCCCATACAATCTGTCAATATGTCCATAGGCTGAACCGCTAGATGGAATTACACCAAATTTGGCAGAAAGCTAGTTGTCGGTACGCAGATTCTGCTTTTTGCTAACTGGTGCAAATCAGTTCAGTAGTTTTGAGAAATTTAGGGAAATTGAAATGTGTATATCCCTGGCCAAGAAGTATTCACAAACAAAGACAAGCTTGTGCAGGGAAATTTACAGCTCTGATTGGCTGCCAACGCTTCAAACCAAGAAGTGTTGGCAGTCTTCTTGGGACTCGGCTTGAGTGGAGTCTCAGCAAAACAGTAAAAAGAAATGAAAAGGGGCAGGATAGAGACATCCTGAGTCCCAGCACTGGCGGGACACCATCCCAGAGCAAAAAAACAGTTTTTTAACATATTTTTTTGCTGCGAGATCGTGATATTCATGAATTTGTGACAAACAAAAAAGTGCCCGCTCCTGTGCTTGTTTTTTATAGAGGTGCCCAGGTGAGCCAGGCCTGGGGGGCATTACAATTTTTGTGTGGGGTTGGCTCCCAGCCCCCCACAGCTCTAGGGACCACCACCTTTCCAAAGCTTTCATATTTTTACATGCGGGGGACTATGGCTCCCCCGGCTGCCTTAGGGGCCCTCCTTTTTGTCTATGTGGGGGACCCGCGGCCCACCCACTGCCCTGGGGACCGCCACCTCCCCAGGATGTTTGTTTTTATCTATGCTCGGGCCAGCTGCCCCCTTGCTGCCCTAGGGACCGCAACCTTCCTATTAAAATATGCAGGAGTGCCCATGGCCCCCGCCGCCTTGGTGACTACCACCCAGGGCAAATATTTAGAAAAAGAAAGTGGGTCCATTTGGTTCCCCCAGGCCCTGGGGACCACCACCCCCGGGGCTATGCCCTTATTGGAGGAGGGTGGGTAGACACCTGGAGGAACCAATGATCGCCCTAGGGAATGCCACCCCCCAGGGCTGGCTCCTGCTATGTCACAGAGTGCCAGTCCACAGGACATAGCTTCTTTGCTGTGGCTTGGCTGCAGCTCTGCAGCTGCAGCCAAGCCACAGCAAACATGTAGGGTTTTGACAGCAGGACCTGTAAAGAAGGTCCCGCTGTCAAAATCTGAAGTTTCATCCCTGTCCCATGCACGCATGAAATGCTTCAGCAAGCAGTGAGCTGGTGTCAAAGCAGCTCTCTGCTTGCTGAAGCAATTGCACCTTGAGGGAAGCCTTAAGGCTTCCCTCGTGGTGCGAGGTAGCCCGTAAAGGGCTGTATGTAAAAAAAATAATAATAATAATTTAAATAAATAGGTAGGGACTTCGGGGGAGCCCCTGTGGTCCCAGAAACCCATAAAGGGCTTAAAAAGAGATGCTAAAAAATAGAAAACCCCATAGCTCCGTGTAAAAGTCTGCAGCCTTCACACTGAGATTTGTGGGTTCCAATCCATGTGCACTCATTTCGATTTTTTTAATTTATAAAACAAACCCACTCATACACCTACTTAGACCATCAAACACCCACTCACAGAACCAATGACACCTGATGCATCCACTCACAGACCCGCCCACATACAGACGCACCCACCAAAAGACTGATGTACACACACTCACACCCAGACAGACACTCTGACTGCCATTCTTACCCCAGATACATCTTCTTACACCTATTCACATGCCCAGAATGACCGCAGCTAACTTCCCTTCATGCGTAAACGGCTGTGCACAGCATCAGGATGGGTGGTTAAGGGGGGTTGTCTGCAGAGTCTGGCTGCAGAGCAGACCTTGTGGGCAAGCCCTACTGCGTACGAGAGAAGGACATGCATGGTGCAAGGTTGGGTGCTAATAGAGGGCAAGACGCGGGACCTGGCCCAAGGCCATGCGCTGCTGCTGTTGGATTCACATATTCTATTTCCTAACAATAGCATCCCTGTAACCTTTGTTTTTTTCAGTATATATATATATATATATATATAAATATATATATATTCACTTAAAAGACCAAAGATTATGGGGTTGTTATAGTAAAGTTCGGAATTTACTCGCACAAAGCCTGAGAAATTCTGCAGTTATAGTTTGAGTTATTTCTAGTAACTATAACTCGTGTTTCTACCATGCACAGCTTTTCTTCAATAATTTGACTGTTAATGTTTCATTGATATTTTTACTGACATTATATAAGTTATCATGAGTGCTGTAATATCTAGGGTAATTAGCAGTGCATGGTGAGGGTGTCAGTATAGCTACCTTAGGCCATGAGTTACAGTTACTTGAAAAACCTTTACTTTGTGTGAGTAAATTCAGAACCTAACTATAGCATCCCTGTAGGCTTTGGTTTTTCTAAGTGAATTTCTATGTTTTTTTAATTATATTCCCTAACTACACTGTCCCTATAAGCTTTGTTTTTTTTCAGTGAATATATATGGTTCTTTTAAAATAAAGTAATTTTCCTTACTGTACGTTAATCAAACCACCGCCATGCATGGTATTTGGCTGTGTACAGTAGAAGTTGATCAGAGGGCCTGTCTCTCTTGGTGTGAGAATTGGTGTGAGAGGGTGTCTCTGTGAGTGTCTGTCTGGGTATGAGATTGGATGTGAGAGGATCTATGTGGGGGTGACAGTGGGTGTGAGAGTATCTGTCTGGGTGTGAGAGTAAATGTGAGAGGGGGTCTATGGGTGTGACAGTGGGTGTGAGAGTGTCTCTGTGAATGGGTGTGTGAGTTTTTATGTGAGTCTGTAAGTGTGTGTGTGACAGTCTGAGCGGCTCTGTGAGTGGGTGAGTAAATGTCTGGGTGGGTCTGTGAGTAGGTGCATGAATGTCTAAGTGGGTTTGCGAGTGAGTGTGTGAGACTCTGAGTAGGTCCGTAAGTGTCTGAGTGGGTCTACGAGTGGGTGCATGAGTCTCTGAGTGGGTCTATGAGTGAAAGTGTGAGTCTCAGAGTGGGTCTGTGAGTGGATCAGTGACTGTTTGAGTGGGTCTTTGAGTGGGTCAGTGACTGTTTGAGTGGGTCTTTGAGTGGGTGAGTGAGCCTCTGAGTGGGTCTGTGAGTGGTTGTGTGAATGTCTAAGTGGGTCTGTGAGTGGGTGTGTGAGTGTTTGAGTAGGATTGTGAGTGGGTACATGAGTCTCTAGGCGCATCTGTGAGTGAGTGAATGAGTGAATGAGTGGGTCTGTGAGTGGGTGCATGAATGTCTGAGAGGGTCTGTGAGTCCATGCGTCTATGTTTGAGTGGATCTGTGAGTGGGTGTATGAGTGACTAAGTGGGTCTGTGAGTGGGTTTGTGAGTGGGTCTGTAAGTGAGTGTGTGAATCTTTGAGTACATCTATGAATGGGTGTGTGATTTTTTGTGTGGGTGTTTCAGTAGCTTGGTGAGTGACTCAGCCACAAAGGAACCTCACCTGCCCATTTATCCAACAAGAGTCCACAGCTTTGCATGAAATATCTACCTAAGTGGAGTTCTTTCTGCCTCCTTGGGTAAATGTCAGTGTGTATTCTACACTACAGATGTGTAATGGACCATGAGCAAATGTCACTAGTGACCTTGTGTGCATTTTGGCAACGGTTGTTCCTGTTGCCTCTTTCTCTAGCATTCTGTTATAACATGAATCCTCCAATTGAGAGGCCAACAAGACTGCAAAGAGGTAAATCTCCATCAAACCTGGGTCCTTCCTCTTATCTAAATGAAGTAAGTGCTTCTTTGTTTTGTAGAGATGTCCTCAAATTCCTCGACATCAAGAACTCACCTTCAAAACTGGTGGGAAACGCACTGGGGGCCCTTTGGGAAACTGTCCACCATCCTGGTAAAATGCAGGAAGACCTTTGCATATTACTAAAGTGGACAGTGTGGGGCCAAGTGAGCGGGGCTTCCAGGTGATTTGCACTTTTGCATACTTGTAGCAATTTAAAAGGAGACCCAAGTAAACTGGGGAGGGAGGGCCCGGCCATATATAAATGGAGGAGGGGGCCATGCAGCCCCCCACCCTGGCCTGAATTGGGTCCCGGGGACCCCATTCTCCAGGGGCCTGGACTCCATTTGTTAGTGGAGGGGAGCCATGTGGCCGCCCTGGGGTGATTTAGCCCCTGGGGCCTGCATCCTCTGGGGCTCAGCCCTAAAAAAGGGGAGGAGGGGAGCCATGTGGTTCCCCTTCTGGGCCAATTTTGATCCTGGGAACCCCATCCCTCGGGGCCCAGCCATGCCTCCCTGTGTACCCTGGAGCCTACCCAGGTAATTCAGTATACAATTGAACTGTGGGGATAACCTCAAGGCTCCCATGGTCCCAGCCAACTCCCCTTCTCCTGCAGGAGCCAGCATTGCTAAACATGCAGCTCCCTGTCTGCAAAAGCAGTAGTTATTTCTGTTTCCCTGCCACATGACTGTGGGTGGGAAAAAGATTAAACCTTTGATTCCAGTGGGTGGGAGCATTTTGACAGTTCTTGCCTGCTGGAAGTACAGTGTTTGCTTTGACATCTCCAAGTCAGAACAAACAGCTATGTCCCAGGAGTGGGCATCCTGGGACATAGCAGGAGCCGGCCCTTGGGGACGGCAGTCCCCTGGGCCATTATTGGCTCCATGAGAGGTGCTGCACATCTCATCTTTTGTCTTCAACTTTTGTGTTAGCCCCTGGGAGGTGGCGGTCCTCAGGGCTGCGGGGAGGGTGCATGGCCCCCCCTTAGTTGGAATAGATTGCCTCAGGCAGGTGGTGGTCCCTGAGGCTGCAGGGAGGCCATGAGTCCCCCCCCCCCCACATAAATGTCATATTTAGCCCCAGGGAGGTGGCAGTCCAGGGGCTGTGGGGGAGGCTGTATGGGCCTCCCAATTAGAAGTTACTCTTTTGTCCTGGGGAGGTGGTGGTCCCCGGGCCTCTGGGGGGACCACCTGGGTCCCCCAAATGAATTACATTTTTTAACCCTGGGGAGATGGCAGTTCCCGGGGCTCTGGGGGAGGTTTTACAGGCCTCCCTTGTAACAAATAAGCATTTTGACTGGAGAGGTGGTGGTCGCCAGGGCTAATATAAGCCCTGGGCCCCCCTCCTCTTTTAAGCCCCATACACTCTTGGGACCTGGTGCACATGGGGGCAAAAAAATAGAAAAATAAATCTCAGAAATATCTGTGGATCTGGATCCACAGATTTTTCTGAGATTTAAAAAAAAATGCTTTTTAGCCCCGGCGGGGTCTTTGAGGGACTCATGGACCATGGCTAGGGGCCCAGGATGCCCCAACCCTGGCCTCTTTTTCTTTTTTAATTTTTTTGTAGGACTCGTCTGAAGCCGAGCCCCAACATGACTGCCAACACTTCCTTGTTGAAGATATCAGATATCAGCACAATTATTATGAAAATGATATACTGTGAATAAATTTATTATTGCTGAGTTTAATGTGACATTTGCATTATTTCAAACTGTGCTGATAATGCAGAACATTCTTTGTTTGCTGCTTAAATGAAGTTGAAGGTTATCTTTGCCATGTTCAAAATAATGGGGGTTATTCCAACTTTGGAGGAAGTGGTAATCCGTCCCAAAAGTGACGGTAAAGTGACGGATATACCACCAGCCGTATTACGAGTCCATTATATCCTATGGAACTCGTAATACGGCTGGTGGTAAATCCATCACATTTGGGACGGATTACCACCTCCTCCAAAGTTGGAATAACCCCCTATGTGTGACATAACAGTAATGAGCCGTTGTTCATGAAATTGAACACTATTGATTAACCCTGTGTTTTTATAATAACATAACGTGAACTGTAATCCTTGATATTAACCCTGTTTCCAGTGTGATTTAACACTGAATTCAATCCTCACAATACTAGCACAGTACAATGAGTAACCCATGAATATCTGGAGAATCTAATTCCCTGAGAGTTTGTTGTTGTTGTCGTTGCCTATGTAAATGTCTATGAGTTGAGTGAGTCAGCATCTTGTGAAATTTCATCCAGGAGAAATACACAAGATATCCACTGAATGTCAAGGAACATATAGTTCGGTTTAATTGCGGTGACGAGTGACTAATCTGGGATCACAGTGCGACTAGTTGTAGACAGTATGGAAGTTTCAAGGTTTTTATTTAATTACAGGCAATCCACATTTTATCTAAAAATTTCTAGTGAGAGGGGAGCCATCAAAAGCGGGTCAGAGGACCCCAGCAGGTACAACTAGTTAAACAGAAGAGTATACATGGGTCTTGAGATATTACTTATTTGACTGATGAGACTGGCTCATCAAGAACCATCACTAGGTGTCCGGATCCAGCCCTGCGACTCCAGTGTTTCTCTCCTTCTCTTATCCATTTCCTTTCCCGCTTGACATTGTGGTGCCGATCATGTGTATGTAAGTGGGAGACATGCAACATTTAGGTGGAATTGGGAACAAGCAGCTTGGTTAACATTGTGTCTCCGTGGGATGAACCGGTTAGTGCTTGACAGTTGGCAGTCATCTTGTTACTCAGCTTCAGCTTAGTCCCAGAAAGTAAGTAAAAAAAAAAGAAAAGGGGCCAGAGTAGGGTCACCCTGAACCCCTAGCCTTGGTCTAGGGCCCCTTATGGACCCCGTTAAATCTCGGGAAAAAATACAGCTCCGGATTTGCAGATTTTCCCAATATTACAAAAAAAGGGCTGTCTCCCGCCCTTTTTTGTTGTTGTTCCCATGGGCATTGAAGACATTAAAAAAGAATGGGGGATCAACGGCCCACCTAGGGCTTTTATTAGCTCCAGGGACCACCACCTCCCCATTGCAAAGTGTGTAAAATAAAAAGAGGGGTCCAGCGGATACCTCCCCCTCAGGCCCAGGGATTCCACCTCACCGGGCAAAAGAAAGAATGAATGTTGGGAGGGCCTGTGCCCCCTGCAGCCTCGGGACCACCACCTCCCTGGGGAGGCATTCAATTACATGCATGGGTACTCATGGCCCTCACCGCAGCCCAGGGACTGTAAACTCCCTGGGGTTATTTATTCAAATAAAGGAGAGACATGTGTCATCCCACAGCCCTGAGACCTGTCACCTCCCCATGGCTGAAAAAAGATAAGAAGATCTGTTGCGGATTTCCAGCCCCAGAGACCACCACTTCTCTGGGGCAAATTAGAAATTTGGAGGCGGCTGCGTGATCCTTCTTGAGGAGCCAATAATGGCCCTGGTGACCACCACCCCCCCCCAGGGTTGGCTCCTGCTACGTCCTGGGGTGCTCATCCCTCAACATAGCTGGTTGCTGTGAATTGGCAGGAGATTTGAGAACTCTAGCCAAGTCAGAGCAAACACTTCGGTTCCAGCAAGCGAGAGCTGTCAAACAGCTCTCGCTTGTTGGAAGCGTTGGTCTCCTCTGTTTCCTTGCCCAGAGATATGTGTGGAGGAAACAGAGGTAACAATTGCTTTTTCAGACATGGAGCTGCATCTTTTAAGCAGCTTCCTGTGTGCCTAGGCAATGCATGCTCCTGCAGGAGGTAGGGAGACAGCTGGGACCATGGGGGCTTTAAGGCTACCCCATGGTCCCATTGCAAACTAGGTGCCCTTGGGCACCCAGGACAGATGGCTAGGGAATGGGGTTCGTGGGGGTGAGATCGGCCAGAAGAGGGAATCCGCACAGCCCCTTCCCCCCAAAAAAAAAAATATTTTAAGGCTTGGCCCCAGGGGATGGTGTCCCAAGGACCGAAACCAGCAGAGGAAGGTGGGTTGTGTGTCCCCCTTCATTTAATAAAGGCTGGGTCCCAAGCAATAGGGACCCCAGGTCCAAGATCAGCCCAGGGAGGAGGGGCTGCACGGCCCCCCAGTTGAATTGTAGTGGGCCCTGGGGGATGGTGTCCCCAGGGCAAAAATCAGCTGGGGGAGGGGGGCCGTGCAGGCTCCACACTAGGGTGACCAGACTTTCAAAGTAAAAAAACAGGACATTTCATTAAAATAGAAGGACTACAACTGTGCACAAAGAACAGCAGCATTTATCAGCATTCAGTTACAGAAGAGGCACTAAGAACATTAATTAAATGACATTTTTAAAGCCAGTATCATTCCTTTTAGATGAATTGCTTTCTGATAATAGCTACTAACTATCCCTGCTTTGAAAAACATAAAAACACACCTTCCACTGTTTTCATTTGACCCTATCTATAAACCAAGACCTGAGCTAGATTTCCCAAAATCTACTAGGCTACCTGGTGAAATACAAGGAACGTCCCACAAAACCAGGATGCCTGGTCAACCTACCTCACACTGGACCTAAACCAATGATGTAGCACTTACTTACTAGCCAGTAGAAAGCACTGCAGTTGAATAGCCATTTTGTGCAAAACCTGTGGACTCTTGTTGGATGAACGAGCAGATGAACTTCCTTTGTGAACATGACGCTCATTTCACAGAATTTAAACCACAACAGGAAGCCCTTACAAATATAAAACTACCAGGTGCTCCAGTTGAAGCTCCACTTAAGGAAAGGACATGTCAACCAATCAATGCTTTTAAAGCACGGCTGCTCATCTGTGAGGGTCTCAAGGCACTGGGGGAGGGGAGGGGCCTCAACTTAAGAGGCACCAGGGTTCCTGGTGCTGGGCATGGTCCAGGTGCAGATGGGGGCAGGTGGGGGCAGATGGGCTTGCCTTTGGCGTGCCAGCGGCACGCCAGCTGCACGGGCCGCCATGAAAAGAAGAAGATCGGGGAGCAGTCAGCTGTGAGGCAGGAGGGTGGAAAAGGTACTTCGCGGGGGAGGGGAGGGCAGAGGAGAGAGGGGAGAAAGCAAAAAGAAATAGAGAAAAATGAGGGATGATATAAGAAAAAGGCAGAGAACACAAGAGTGAAAGAGCGACAGAGAGAAAGAAAAGAAAAGGAAATACTTACAGTGATGGCCACTAGACCACCAGGGATGAGGTGCAGGGACAAGCCTGCGGATGGAGGAGGGCCTCGAACTGGGAGTCAGGAGACTCCCAGTTCATCCCAGCAAAAGCGGAGGCAGCAGCAGCTAGAGGAGCTGGGGAGGGCAGCAGACACTGACAAGTGATCAGTCTCCTGGGGTTAGCAAAAGCAAAGCACATGCGTTCACTCTGCAAGTCCATATTGAAAACGATCTGAAATGCTTCATGGAGGTCACAGCAAACACTGCTCCATTGAAGGGAGAGCTGTCAAACAGCTCTCCCTTCATTGGAGCGGAGGTATCCTCTGTCTGTCTGCTAGGTGAGAGGCAGACAGGCACACAGAGGAAACTGCTTTCACAGAGAGAGTTGCTTTAGCAGTTCCCTCTTTGTGACAGCAATGTTGTCTCCTACAGGAGGTGGGGCGCCAGCTGGGTGTGTGGGGGTCTTCAGGCTTCCCCCACGGCCCCCAACATTGTGACTGGGTGCCCTGGGGGGGCTCCTAGGTCACATGCCCGGGCCCTGGGTGATGGGATCCCCGGGACTGAGAGGGCAGCCCTGGTGAGGGGGGCCACCAATCCCCCCTCCCAAAAAAGAAACAGAATAAAAAATAATAATATTCAGGCCGGGTCGAGGGGGATGAGGTCCCCAGGGCTGAGATCAGCCTAGGGAGGGGGCCTTGCCGGGTTTGGCTGGGATAGGGCCACAGGGTTGGGTGGTTATAGGGGTTGCATGAAGGGGCTGGTGAGGGCTTGGGTTGTAGTTATCCTAGGTCACAAATTATAGTTACCTGAGATAACTTTAACTACAACTGGTGAATTTCTATGGTTTCGTACGTTTAAAATGTGAGCCTCATTATAATGTCCCTGTAACCTTTGTTTTTTTAAGTGAATGAATGTATATATATGTCCTAGTTGTGGTTGCCACTAGGTAGTTAAAGTTAGGACGATGTTTCCATAGAAAAACGTTTTTTGAATTGCTTATATCTTTGGCACCGTTTGATGAATCATCCCAATATTTGCCCAAAAAAGTTGCCCAGTGATTCTTGTTGCACATGGTAAGTTTTGGGGTGATCCGTCATGTACGGCCCAAGAAAATGGGGGCTCAAATAATGTTGTGTTTTGCATGTTAATTCCCATATGACCTGTAAACACGTCTACAGCCCGAACTACTGCTCGGCATTATACCAAATTTGGCAGTAAGCTAGCTGTCGGTATTCAGATTGTGCTTTTTTTATGTGGTGTAAATCCATTCAGTAGTTTAGGAGATATTTAAGGGCAAATACATTTGTATATCTCTGGCAACTAATATTTTTGATTATTTTGCAAATAGTTAGTGAAAATTCATGATTTTTCGTGAATACATGTGAGAAAAGAAGAATTACAATTGGCTGACCACAATCTGACTTGAAAGTTGCAACCGCCATTTTATTTCATGGAACACAGTCCCTGGGGGTGACAATTCAAACTGAAAGGGACATAAGGTGTCAGGGTGAGGATACCCTGACCTCAGGGGTATGATATAGGTGTGTTTTAGGTGTAAATTATAGACACGATTTTGCTTCGCGGCATGTCTTATTCGCGAAAAAGCAAATTTCCATCAATAATTAGCAAAATATTTATGGTTATAGAACACTTTGAAAGAAAAACCACCGTTCCGACACTCATGCACCCATTCAGACCCACTCAGAAACTCACATACAGTCTTTCAGACTCATTCAGACATGTACCCACTCACACATCCAAACAAAGCCATAGAAATTCAGCAGTTATAGTTGGAGTTCTTTCAAGTAATTATAATTAGCGCCATAAGGTAACTATAACTCGAGCTTTCGTCATGCACAAATACTCCACATATTATGTCATTGAAAAGATCTTGTATGGCATCTTAGATATCACTGCAACGTTTGCAGTAACATATTGATAAGAAAACTGTGCATGGCAATGGCACGAGTTATAGTTACTTGAAAGAACTCTAACTATAACTGCAGAATTACTTTGGCTTTGAATGAATAAATTGAGGACCCAACTATAACGTCCCTGTAACCCTGTAACCTTTTGTTTTTTCAGTGAATATATATTTTTATATATATATATATATATATATAGATATATATATATATATATATATATATATATAATACCCACTGGCAGTCACCAGTGCATAGTTAGGATCGTGTTTTTCATAGAAAAAGCATGCTTTGTTTTCCTAATAACTTTGGCTCTGTTTCACCAATCTTCAAGAATCTTTTAAAAAATCAGCTCCTAACTCGAAACTTTCAGGGGGAATGTCAAGCAAGGGCTGGTCCAAACATGTTTTCCCCACTCATTTCTCTTGGGAACTTTAGTCACAGCTACAGCCCAAACCACCTAACAGATTTCCAACAAAAAGCAATTGATGCTCAAAGTATATTTCACACCAAGGAAGACCTGCAGGGCTCAAAGATTTCATGTTGGAAACTGATTGGCTGCCACAACATCAACCTGGATGTGGTGACAGCCAACGTAGCCAACGTAGGACTAAGTTTTGTACAGTTGAGAGGGCTGGAGTACTGTAGAAGAAGATTTGTAGTGTGTCACAGAGTGGAGTAGAGTTTCTACAATGGCAGAGACTTGAGTAGAGTATTGTAGAGTTGTATAAAGCAGAGTATTGTACAGTGGAGTGTAGGTGCATTGAGTGTACTACAGTGCCTTATACTGGTACACAGTGTAGTAGAGTCTTGTAGAGTACAGTTGTATGGAGTAGAATGCGGTAGAGTGGAGCAGTGGGTGGAATGTTGTGAAGTACAGTAGATGATCTAAGAGCAGAGTAGACTCTACTGGCATAGACTAGACTAGTGTAGAGTGAAATGTCATCCAATGTTGTACCATAGAGTGTTGTATCATAGAGTATGGTGGTATATAGTATTGCACAGTGTTGTGTCATGGCGTACAGTGGAGTGGTGTAGAGTTGAGTGGAGTAGAGTGGAATGTCCTACAGTGGACGATTGCAGAATGGAGTGTACTGGACTGGAGTAGAGTGGAGTGTCATACACTGAACAGCATATAGTATAGTGGCATAGAGTTGAGCGGCATAGAGTGGAGTGGCATATATTGCAATAGTGTAGAGTGGAGTTGCATTTAGTAGAAAACCATGGTGTGAACTTACGTACTTTGGAGTGGCATAGAGTGTAATAGTGTACAGAGGATTGGTATAGAGTGGTTTAGAGTGGAGTGGCATACAATGGAGTAGTGTGGATTGGAGTAGCGTAGAATAGAGTGGCATACAGTAGAACAGCATAGAGTGGAGTGGCATATAGTAGGGTGGTGTACAGTGGAGTGGCATGCAGTGCATTGTCACACAGTGGAATGGCTTACAGTGGAGTGGATTAGAGTAGAGTGGAGTAGAGTGGAATAGCAGAGAGTGGATTGGTGTAGAGTGCAATGTCATACATTGCAATAGCATACAGTGTACTAGCATAGAATGGTGTGACTTAGAATTGAGTGGCATAAAGTGGAGTGAAGTACAGTGAAATAATGTACAGTGGATTGTGGTAGAGTCGAGTTGCGTACCGTGGAGTGGCTGACAATGGAATGGTGTACAGTGGAATGCAGTACAGTGGAGTAGTGTACACTGGGGAGGAATACAGTGGAGTGGCATACTGTGAAACACCGTAGAGTGTAGTGTTGTAGACTGGAGTTGCACACTGTAGAATAGCATAGAGTGGAGTAGTGTAGCATGGAGGGGCATTCAGTGGAGTGTCATAGAGTGGAGTGATGTAGAGTGGAGTGGCATAGAGGGTATTAGCATAAAGCGGAATGGCGTACAGTAGAGTGGCATAGAGTGTAGTTGCGTAGAGTGGCGTGTGGCAATTGAAGCAGGCGTAGAGTGAAAGTGGAAGTGGGTGAACGCATGTAGATGCAATGTGTCAGGAGTATAGCATATGACATGTAAATGATAATGTTTGGTAGTATGTGTGAATAGTGTAAGTAGTTTTCAAATTATAAGTGTTAAAATATTTAGTTATATATTGTGCCACGGTATAGCACTGTAACTTTGCTGTATACCATGGTACATTCAAATGAGAAGGCAGTATCTGATTGGCAAATGGCTATTTTTATCACACTTTTGCTGTGCTGTGATTTTTGCGTTTCACTGTGTTTGGGGTTAGGGCCTTAGATATAGCCAAGTAGTAGGTTTTATATTTGTTCCCTACCTATTACCACTTTATTAAAGTGGAAATTGTTAGATAAATATATTTATATTTTTGTAGCACTTTAAGGAAAACTGTTTAGAAGAAATTGTAAGTGGTGCTGTAATCTTTAGGTAAAACTGCAGTAGTTTCTAGCCTTTTTTGTAACAATTAAGTATGTAAAAATTTGAAAATACATTGTAGTACACTATGGCCCTCATTACAAACTCAGGGGGAAAACTCGCCGAGTTCGGCCCTGACGGTCAACAGAAGACAGCCAGCGTACAGAACCCCCACCGGCAGCATAAAGAACATTCAGCTGGGCCGGCAGGCGGAAACAGTGTTTCCGCCAGCCAGCCCAGCTCAATGCAGGGCCTGAACATTGACATTTGGTGCCGGTGGCAATGTAGCAGTGCAGGGGGTGCAGCAGTTCCCGTAGCGCATTTCACTGCCCGTAAATCCGGCAGTGAAATGCGTGATGGGGCTGAGCATTGGGGCCCCTGCACTGCCCATGCCAAGCACACCATAATCTATATTCCTGCCAAATCTCATTCATATTCGTTCAGATGTTTTTGTTGTTACGTGTGAGTACGAATGTTATTTGTGACCCCTCTTTTTTCTTTGCAATCCCTTGACATTTCGCCATGAAACTTTGAATCATCTGCCAATATGGAAAAAGGAAAAATGAAAGGTCTGCAAAGTTTCATGGAGATTTGTCAAACAGGTGCAGAGTTATTAGCAAGCATAAATCCAAGGCATTCCTACTGCTGGCAATCCTAACTATAACTACAGAATGGCAACCGAGATATATAGATAGCAGCATCAAAAGCAACACAAGTGGTTTTGCCCTCTGACATGCCGTGTGGTGCTGTTTGCCCTGATTTCTCAGCATGAAGAATTCTGTAGAAACCTGCCGAGTTTTTACGTAACTCTGCGGAATTCCACGGAATAAAACTCTTCTAGTTCCACCCAGGCCTAGTCATAAATGTTGTAAAATGTGAGGTAATTAGCAGTGCAATGGGAGGGCTCAAGTTATAGTTACTTTAGGGCATGAGAAGTGCTGCAGCAATGTCACTGGTAGCACCTGCATTACCTTTCACTCCGAACATGGCCCATTTTTGCAATCCCTTTAAAAATGAATCGGGAATATTTAAGACTTGAGAAAATAAAGTTACACAGGTTCATATGTAAATAAGCTCAAACAGCATGACTACATAAATCTTATTTTCTTTACTTTTCTACCGAGGGCTGTGCAGCGCACTCACTACATGACTGCTTACATTTTGTTCTTTAAGCAGGCATTCCATCATTTTCGATTCCTTGTGGAGATTTACTAAGGATTTTGTTCAGACAAGAACTACTTAAGCATTCATTGTTTGCCGCCTGTTCTGATTTTAATTTGCAATCCAATTCCTAACTAATTGTTTTGAAATGTTAATTTCCCTTATGCTAATGTGAAACAGATTAAAGGTAGATGGTGTTCTAATGGTGGAGTTGCTGTCTTTGATATAGTCACCATCATTTTTAAACATTGTGCATACATTATTGTAGCATGGTTTCAACATTAGCAAGGAGAATAAATATTTTAACATAAAAAGCATGGAACGTGTCCTAAAAAATAGGAGGGACTAAATAGCATCGACAGCAGGGTCACTTCATTATTTGAAGGGTTTTTACAAGCTTATCATAGCCTTCTTTACAGTCATAGGTTTTGATAGTACCCTCCAGATTACAGAACATAATTCAACATCCAAAAGTGGGAAGCTCAAAGGGTAGAATACATTGAAGTAGATTTATTTAAAAGCTATACCACCACTAGGAGTCATTCCTGACACAATGTACTGCCTGTAACAGCAAACCAGAGATGGGTTATGGCAATATTTAAGCCCACATTTAAAAATAATAAATGCATCTCTAAGCATTCAATCATACCTGCCAATCAAAAAAAGCCAAGGAATTAAGGGGGCCAGGGTCGGCGGGAGCACCGCCGACAGGCCGGCGGTGCCCCGCAGGGCATTCTGACCGCGGCGGTTCGGCCGCGGTCAGATGCGGAAAACCGGCGGTCTCCCGCCGGTTTTCCGCTGCCCATGTGAATCCGCTCCGCCGCCATGGGGATTCTGACACCCCATACCGCCATCCTGTTCCTGGCGGGTCTCCCGCCAGGAACAGGATGGCGGTATGGGGTGCCGCGGGGCCCCTGGGGGCCCCTGCAGTGCCCATGCCAATGGCATGGGCACTGCAGGGGCCCCCGTAAGAGGGCCCCACTTTGTATTTCAGTGTCTGCTTTGCAGACACTGAAATACGCGACGGGTGCCACTGCACCCGTCGCACCTTCCCACTCCGCCGGCTCAATTCTGAGCCGGCGTCCTCGTGGGAAGGATGATTTGCCCTGGGCTGGCGGGCGGCCTTTTGGCGGTCGCCCGCCAGCCCAGGGCAAATCCCAAAATACCCTCAGCGGTCTTTCGACCGCGGAGCAGTATTTTGGAGGTGGAAGTCTGGCGGGCGGCCTCCGCCAGACTTAGAATGACCCCCTAAATGTTTGGCTATGTACTGGTGTTATCCTTTATATTTAAAACTCAATGAGTCTGTTCATGTGTCCTTTTTAAAACATTAATTGGTGATACATTTGGGAGGTGACAGAGGCAGGTGGTAGAACATTTGCATGCTTCTACATCTATGCCTGTTCCTATTCTTGGCTCATCTCGGAGCGCACACGTATGCAGTAGTTTGTAAGCATGCTGTGTGAAAGAGGTGTGAGGGGCAAGTGAGGACAAAGAAGGTGAAAAGATTCAATAATAAAATGTTGGTGAGGTGAGACGAGCCAAAAGAAGATGAGAGAAAAACAGGGAGACAGGTGTAAGATGGTGAAATGTCAGTTGGATGCTCCTCCACCACCTGAGGCTTGCAGCAGATTCTTTGCTCTCATGAGCTTCCCTCCACTCATATGATTGTTTCTGTGATGTAGCCCAATTGTTTCTGTTTACCTGTGAAGCTGTGTGCCTAGGAGTATGGGAACCTGTGAGCATGAAAGGCTATTACTTTGTCACTATGTCGCTGCCATTGACACTTTACCACCTTTTGGGGAGAGCTCTGAGACCCTTTCAGCTAGATGAATTACACTGGTGCTTGTGAATTGCTCTGTTGCTGCCAGAGTGTCTGGAGGTGTCCTATTGGGTGGCTCTCCTTTTCACTCTTTTCACTGTCTGAATTCAGCCCAAGCTAGCAGTTGAATAATTTAGTGGCATTTCTCCTCTGTCTTGTTCTGTTTGCCTGGCCCCTCACATAATAATTTTGCTGACATCATAGTACAGTAGTGCTTTTAGGAATACCACACAAGATACCTCTTTAGAGCTCACTCCAGCCCATATAAAGTAGCAGTTGAGAAGTAGCAAAATGTATGAGCCAGGTCTCTCCATGAAAAATAAAGTGAGGATTGTTCCAGTGAAAGACGCTATGGCCCTCATTATACTATTATTGTCGAATAGGTTGGGGTATTTGCCACACAAATTCAATACAATTACCCCAGACAGAGGAATTTAGAGCCTCATTTAAGAGACCCTTGTGCCACCGGATCATCACTTTTAGCGGTGCTCTGGTGGCACAATGCCTTTTCCATATTTACAAGGTGGCACTAAGCCACTTTTTGTGGCTTAAAGCCACCTTGTAAATACAGCCCCCTTACACCATCACTTGGCGTGAAAGGGGCGTGAAATGGGTGTTGCTCTGGGTGTTCCACTGCAGCACCCATTGCATTTTGACGCTGCCCCAGATTGACAAGAAACCGTAAATCTGAGTCAGCTCCAAAAATTCACGCCATCCAAAAGGTGGCGTTAGCATGGCACAACAAGAAGAAATACATTTATTTCTCCTTGTTTTTGCTTTTTCTATCTGTGCTGCATTCTGCAGCACATGTAGAAAGAGCAGAACACCATCAGTGATTGTTTATGTGCAGGAAGGGGCACCTTCCTGCACATAAACAATCATAAAATAATGACGATTTGCTTCTTCAATGTGTGCTGCATTCTGCAGCACACAAAGGAGTAACATATCACCATCCTGCACATTCCTGCACATAAACAATCATTCCCTGCAACGCAGGCGCCCTTGCACTATGGTGCAAGGGTGCCTGCATTGGTGCTATGCTGCTACGTTTAGGGCCAGCGTTAGGGACAACACAGGGGTGAGTCATATTGCCGTAAATACAGTGCGTCCCTGCATTTCTGAAGTGACGCAGCGTGGCGCTGCCAAAGTTTGCAAATGAGCCCCTTAGTATTCCTAATCTGAATTTTGAGCAGGAAAACAAGGCATACCACACAGAATTATTTTTTAACAAATCGAATTACTCATGTTTTGCATTTTATCTGGCCCTTCTTCCCTGATAGATTTCGGCAGGTTTGACATGCTGGAATGAAACAGGAGAAAACTATAACGGTCTGATAATTATCAAACAGCTCATAATTCCAATCTCTATGCAAAGATGAGTTTGCACAGGGATTCAAATTTAAGCCTGAACTCAAAATCAGGGCAAGTGAAGGATGTGGGATGTATAATTTTTCCATATATATTCCTGCACCAACCCCTGTACTAACTAAGTCACCTATTGATTCTCAACTGGTTGACTGATAAGAATATGGAAATACACTAAGTCCTGGCAAAACTGCAAAAAATGTTTGTGCAAAATACTCAAAACACAGGAACTTTAGGTGATATTTTGAGTTGTCATGCAAAATGTCTCTCTGCTACATTGCACTACAAAATGGACACAACTGTGTATTTTGTGCTAAACAATATTGTAAAATTGCATGTGACACAACATACGAGTGAT
Source organism: Pleurodeles waltl (assembly GCF_031143425.1). Lineage (NCBI taxonomy): Eukaryota > Metazoa > Chordata > Amphibia > Caudata > Salamandridae > Pleurodeles > Pleurodeles waltl. The sequence goes on from NC_090436.1 coordinate 677,816,082, forward strand.
CATTTGAAAATAGTGTGGTACCCTAGCATAATCCTGCTTCTTTCTATATTTATTCCTCTATTCTCACTGTCTGTCGTTGCCCTTGCTTTTAGATTGAGTTTTTTCTCCTGTGTGGGAAAGTGAATTATTAAATGAAGTGGATGGTAGTCCATCACAAGTAATCTGGTCACTGTCTTATTAGGTGCAGTTAAAGATTTCAGTAATTGAAACTTGAACTCAACCCACAGTAACTATGGAACAGAGCTGACAGGCTTTACTTAAGAAAATGAATAAAGCATTTACAAGTAGCAACACAGGTAAAAAGTCAAAAACACAGCACAATATATTAATTTTTAAGGTTGTAGGTCAAAATAGCAAAATAACAATGGCAGTCAATGATCACAATAGACCAGGACCCAGAAGCGATTTCAGGCCGTCTGTGATGCAGCGTGGTTCGGTTACACCAACTAGGTTCAACCCAATCAGAGGTTTGAACTTGGGACTTAAGGCCTGATTTAGATCGTGGCAGTCACACTGCCAAGCCACGTCGGTGGTGGACCTGAGAAGACTCCCAAGTCAATGGTTTTCTGCCCGCTGTATTTAGAAGTATTGCGGCTGAGCCGAAGACCACTGTAATGGAGTGTTCTTCCTAGCCGTCAGGCAGGCAGGTTCCTGTCAGCCATATTTAGATGTTACAGTTGTACAGGCAATGTACTCGGGCGGTCTGCAGACGGAGGGAGAACATCGCTGGACCCAATGGACATTGGGCAATGCCAGCAGCAATGAAATACAGGTAAGTCACACACACACATTCTACCCTCACATATAGAACCCCCTGAATCATATATGAAACAACACACCACATGTACACCATTATGCATTGCCATGACACCACAAGACAACACCTACATGCCATAGACTCACATACATGTACATCCATCACACAACATACATACTAGTGACACTGCTCCCACACACGACCCAACCACAACAACCAACAAACTCACCTACACAAACACATGAACACACAACTACACACATCACATCTGCGACAACAACATTCACATGAATGTGGCACGCATCATACAACACAACATATTCAACAACATTCAGGCCATATGCAGGTGGCACACATACTGACACAACCGTATCACCCCCCAGACCTCCCTCCACTTCACCCAGCCAATCACATTGCACACATATACACATTCTGACTCATACACACAGCTCAAAGTACTGCATGACAGGTGCATGTTCCCTTGCAATGTGGACACATTGGCACATTTGGCAAGAGTGATTTACCGTCATTGTGGTACCAGCATGTGTTCGATATGTGTTATGTACCAGTGTGTCCTCTACCATGTCCCAGACATATGCATGCCACAGTAACTTAAAAACCTTGATGTAACATGTATATGTCTGCAGTGGTTGTGTCCATCCAGAAACAGAAGGAGAATCAGGGAGGAATTGTGAGTTTTCACCCCCTTAACTCACTATCCACCAAGTCAAAAGTGAAGGTCGGAGCGCCACCTTTTGCTTGGCAGAAAGGCACATCCAAATCTGCTCAGCGGTAAGTGTGGCTAGAGTCCCGCTGTCAGGCACTCTTTCCTATGACGACGTGGCGGTGGATAGGATTCCTTGGTGGAGGCAGCGGGACTTAAGCCAATATTCCTGTCTGCCCAATCATGATGTGCTTTCCCGTCAATGCAACTGTGGTGGGTAAAAATGCACACCCGAGTTGTCAGTTTCAAAGGGATATAAGGTAGAAACTTAACTTTATTTCTTTTTTCTACTTCTCTTTTCACCATGAACCTAATTGTCCAAGTGCTTCCTTTGCTGCTGTTACATGACTTAGGAGCAAATCAACCCCATCATTGAAAAAATCAAAGGTAAGTGTCTTTTTTACTTGTTTCCTTTTGAATTCACTGTTTCATTAGCTCTGGACTTGCACGTTTTAAAATTTCACTTACAAGCAATTTCAGACAAATGTGTTATGCATATGTGTGTAATGTTTTCATTTAAGAAATTTAAAGAAACACTAATTTAATTATTGTCAATTTTAGTGCAAGCTTCCATCATGATAATGGGCACTTATAAAAAATATGACATTAAACAAAAATCATAATGTTTTCATACAGGTGTGTTTTCTCATTTTTCATAAACTATCAAATTATATGCATGACACATTTTTTGAGTAATCTCACTTCAATATAATTTAGTAATATCACTAGACAAGATAAAACATCAGTGTTAGCCCTAAACTGAAATAATTTCACATATTTATTTGTGTAACTTTTCTTCTTGTCAAGTGCATTTTCTGTATGTCATTAAATTTAAAGTATCCTATTTTGTGTGAGTTGCAATGCATATGTGTGTATTCACTTATTAAGTTTAAATAAACACACCTGTATAAAAAAACAAAAAACAAAGATGTAAATTGTTTTTTTGGTGTAAGTGTCGATTATCATGATGACTGCTTACACTGAAACGTTTATGTCCACCACACTCATTTTTTACTAGTGTGTGGATTTTACAACTATTACATTTTTAAAAACTGCTGTATTTCCTGTCATAGTTGTGGGTTAAAATATGTAAATCATATTTTCACGATTAACACTTTTATGAATCAATGCAATGGAAATAAAAAATAATGTTCAAACAAACTTTGTCAAATTAATATCTTTTTATTAATACATGAGATACTTCTCTCATAAATATTTTATTAATTCTAACACATAAAAGGATTCAAAAAAGGCTTTCACATTACAACAGACCGTGATTGTGTTGCCTATGACTTGTCTCCTCTACATACTGCCTAGGGGTAACCTCTGTGCATCGAATGGGCACAGAGCAGGGACCTCAAGGATCTTTCTTGAGAGGGATGAGTTTAAGATTAACAGGGGTTAGGGACAGGTAAGATGTGGATTTAAGAGGAGGAGTACGTTTAGAAGGGGTGGGAGAAGACAGGGTTTTGGAGGTAGAGGGAGCTGGACTTGGTGATTTGCATGTGTCTGTATGTTTGGCAGTTGCATGTGGGTCTGGTGTATATTTGGATGTGTGTTTTTCATCAGGTGTCTGGTATTTGGTTGAGTGTGTGCTTTGGTTTTGGTGGGTGTTGTTTTGTGTGTAGGTGTACTTTTTTGTGAGTATGTTGCTTGTAATGAGTGTACTGTTGAGTTGGCTGGTGTGGTTGTGGTGCTTGTGGGTGTGGTGGAGGTTGTGGGTTTGGTAGTGCTTGTGGTGCTTGTGGGTGTGCTGGTGGTTGTGGCTGGGCTGGTGGTTGTGGATGTGGTGGTGGTTTTGGTACTTGTCAGTGTGGTGGTGGTTATGGTGGTTGTGGGAGTGGTGGTGGTTGTGGTAGTTGTGGCTGTGGTGCCTTTGTGTGTAGTGTAAATAATATGTGTATGCTGTTTATATGTTTGTATTTCTTTGTCTATTTTTTTTTATGAGTGTGTGTCAGTGTGCTGCTTGTGTCTGTTGGATTCGGTATCTGCAGTGAAGTGAGTATTCTTAGGATTGTGGTGGAAGTTGAAATTTGGGCTGAGGAAGGGACCTGAGTTGGGACAGAAGGTTGGGCTTGTTGGGAGGCTGCCCTCAGTGAGAAGGCTATTTTTAAAAGCAATCTCTGCATGCCAGACACTGAACTGTAACTGCCATCCAAAAATACAAGCATTTGTTGCTTTTGGCAGCTAAGGCCCTTAATGCCATTCACTATAGCTATCTGGCCTTCAGAGATGCTACGTCAGAGGTCAATAGCCTCCTCACTCAGTGCAGATGAGGTGACAGGGGTAGGGGTGAGGTGCCTGTGGCAAAGGAGACCCCAGCCCTTTTATGGGGGTGGGTTTGGCCAACTTTGGGGGAAGCAAGAGGGAGTTGGAGATGGGTCTCTGGTTAGTGTGCAAAGATGAGGTTGGCACAGTTCCTAAAGGGTCCACCACCACTATGGACTGGCCACTTGGGAGGCCTCCGAAGATGATGATAAGCTTGTCGGCCTCTATTCCTGTCCCCTCATCCCCATGCAACTGTGTCAATCATTGTCAGACTTTTCACCACCCCAAACACATTGACCAATGTTCTCTTTGCCTGCTCTTTAAGATGCTTTAAAGACATTTACAATAGTTTTATTGTATCTGTGTAAATATAACTGACCATGAACTTCTTTCTCAAAACTGTTTCCAAATTATCATATTTCACCTGTATCAAGGAATCTAATCTTTGTTTTTTATCATCATCTCATGCATGTAGGGAACATCTTCGGAACCATTTGGTCACAGTTTTGTAATTTCCCATTATTGCTCCTATATTATTTTTTATCATTTCTCTTAACCATTTGAAATTTTCTCCAGGAACTTTCTCTGATTTGTTGTTTTGAATACTGAACGTATGTCACAAAGATTAATATAAATCAAAAATACCTATACATTGTGTATGCAAGGCAAAAAAGCTGATCTTTATTTTATTTTCTGAAAATAAAAATAAGAATAAATGTGTGTTAATATTTACTGCAACATAAATATATGTTTTATAAACTGAAAGCCTATTTCTTTTGATTGGGCATTTCTCTATGGTAATACTTACTATAAGTATTTTTAAAATGTTAAAATTTATTTTATGGATTCAGTACTTAAGTTGCTTTTTAATGTATCACACCCTATGTATTAACCCATGCTGCTGAAGAAATGCAAAAATTATTTTGTTAGCATTTTCAAATTACTTATACAGCATAAGTTAATATTTAGGGCTTGAAACATTTCCAATCCCCTTTAGTACAGATAGAAATATTTAAAATATGTTTTCTGAAATATCTTCATGTAAGTATACTTTTAAAAACAATGTGATAATTTAAAAAATAACAACAGACTTTCAGGTTAGTCAAATATTGGTGCAACATTGCAGCACAATTTAATACACATTGACTCATATGAACATAAAAAAGAGACACACACAATGAAATTTACCAGAAATAACATGTTTACGTTGAAGCATTTCCTATATTAGACAATGAATCATTTATTGTACCTGTTTTGGATTTTTGAAGAGGAGATACTCTAACATTTACATGATGGAATTTCCCGCCCTAACAGACCAAGTGGATTGTAAAATATTGTCCTTCGAATAGCTGGGATGAAATTTCTGTTTTTTTTGTGTCAGAACATTCCATCTGCAAAAGTCGGTTTAAGGAATCTATTTTTCATCATTAATAATATTTCATCTGGATATAGTAAAGGACATTAAATTAATGTGTTTTTGTTATGTGTTACACTGTCACAAATGTGTTCACATTCCTGTCAGTTATTTAGAAAAATGTGTGCATATAAAATACATTTTTCTAACGCAGACTGGCTTACATGTACGTTAGTAAATGAGTAATACATCATGGAAAATTGTCACATTGTATGAAAATTGACATGTTTTCATCATCAAAAACACATTTTAATATGGTAGCATTGAAATTTAAACCATTTATTCTGATTTTTTTATCAGTTTTATCTCACGTTTTATACTGATTGTTCAAAATACTGACTCACAATTGCGAATTTTGAAACATTCACTGTATGACAGGTGCATTTGGTGCTATTTCACTTGCAAGTGGGGGAATGTAACAACCTCCACAATTTTGAAAGAGAATCACATCGGACATAAAAAAGATTTTTGCCCTCTTTGGTACAACTATCATGATGGAAATGGCCCTCTCTACAGGGTCACTCCCAAATGTTTTGCCTTCCTCCTCCCAATTTTTGCTGAATTTTTGCTTGTTGGCCTTTGGACTCTGTGTACTTTACCACTGCTAACCAGTGCTAAAGTGTTTCTGGTCCCTCCCTTCAGCATGGCTTGATTGGCATATGCAGGACTGGCATATTTAATTTTACATGTAAGTCCCTTGTAGAGTGGTATATCATATACCCAGGGTTACTGAACCAGGGGTCGTAGATATGTCGTCTTTAGTATCTGTGAACTTTAAATGATAAACCGTCTTCAATGGTAAAGTCAGATTTATCATTACATGTTTGAGAATGCCACTTGAAGACATTTATACAAGCATTTGGGGGTTTGATCCTATAACCCCTTTGTTGCCAGGCCTTTTCCCCTCCTGTGCCGAGCCTTTTTTTGGCTATTTGAGGCAGTTCTTAGGCCCTCATAACTTCTTCTCCACATAAGCTACCCATGCCAAATTTGCATCCATTTTTTTCCAACATCCTAGGAATTTTAGAGGTACCCAGACTTTGTGGGTTCCCCTGAAGGAGACAAAGAAATTAGCCAAAATACTGTGATTTTCTTTTTTTTTTTTTTTTTAAATGGGGAAAGGGGCTGCTGAACAAGGCTTGTGGGTTTTCTCCCATCAACAAAGGGTTTGCTGTGCTAAACTCACCATCTTCTCAGATTTGAGGACAGTCAGACTTGAATTAGAAAACCCATTTTTCAACACAATGCTTTCTGTCTCCTTCCAGTTAGTGACAGAAATGGATGTGAAATCAATGCTGAATCCCAGAAAGCTAAACATTTCTAAAAAGTAGACAAAATTCTGAATTCAGTAAAAGGTCATTTCTGTAGATCCTACAAGTGTTTCCTACAGAAAATAACAGCTGAAATAAAAGATTATTGAAATTGAGGTTAAAAAAAACTGCAATTTTTCTACACGTTTCACTCTGTAACTTTTTTCGGCTTTGTCAGATTTTTGAAAACAGTATACCATTACGTCTGCTGGACTTTTCTGGTTGCAGGGATATATAGGGCTTGTAGGTTCATCAACAACTCTTGGTACCCAGAGCCAATAAAGGAGATGCACCTTGCAACAGGTTTTCATTGTATACTGGGCATACAGCAATTAATTTGGTGAAATATAAAAAGTGAGAAATAGGAATCAAGAAAACCTTTGTATTTCCATAATGGGCACAAGATAAGCTGTTGAAAAGCAGTGGTTATTTGCACATCTCTGAATTCTGGGGTGTCCATACTAGCATGTGAATCACTGGTCATTTCTCAAATAGATGTCTTTTACACAGTGTCTTACATTTGGAAGGAAAAATATAAAGAAAGACTAGGGGCAATAACACTTGTTTTGCTATTCTGTGTTCCCAAAGTCTTCCAATAAAAATGGTACCTCACTTGCGTGGGTAGGTCTAATGCTCGTGACAGGAAACACAACATGGACACATCACATTTTTACATTGAAATCTGACATGTTTTTTGCAAAGTGCCTAGCTGTAGATTTTGGCCTCTAGCTCAGCCGGTACCTAGGGAAACCTACCAAACCTGCACATTTTTTTTTAAAAAGACACTGAGGAGAATCCAAGATGGTGTGACTTGCTGGGCTCTGACCAGGTTCTGTTACCCAGAATCCTTCGCAAACCTCAAACTTTGGCCAAACAAACACTCTTTCATCTCATTTAGGTGACAGAAAGTTGTGGAATCTGAGAGGAACCACAAATTTCCTTCCACCCAGTGTTCCCCCAAGTCTCCCAATAAAAATGGTACCTAACTTGTGTGGGTAGGCCTAGTGCCTGCGACAGGAAATGCCCCAAAACACAATGTGAACACTTCACATTTTCCCAAAGAAAACAGAGCTGTTTTTTGCAAAGTGCCTAGCTGTGGATTTTGGCCTCTAGTTCAGCCGGCACCTAGAGAAACCCAGCAAACCTGTGCATTTTTTAAAACTAGACACATAGGGGAATCCAAGATGGGGTGACTTGTGGGGCTCTGACCAGGTTCTGTTACCCAGAATCCTTTGGAAACCTCAACATTTGGCCAAAAAACACTTTTTCCTCTCATTTCAATGACAGAAAGTTCTGGAATCTGAGAAGAGCCACAAATTTCCTTCCACCCACCGTTCCCCCACGTCTCCCAATAAAAATGGTACCTTACTTATGTGGGTAGGCCTAGCGCCAGTGACAGGAAATGCCCCAAAACACAACATGGACATATCACATTTTCGCAAAGAAAACAGACCTGTTTTTTGCAATGTGCCTAGCTGTGGATTTTGGCTTCTAACTTTTTCCTCATATTTCAGTGACAGAAAGTTCTGGAATCTGAGAGAAGCCACAAACTCCCTTCCACCCAGCGTTTCCCCCAAGTCTCCCGATAAAAATGGTACCTCACTTTTGTGGGTAGGCCTACTGCCCGCCAAACAAAATGCCCCAAAACACTATCTGGACACATCAAAATTATCAAATACAAAACTACCTGAGTTTTTGGTCCTGGGCTCAGCAGCCATCTATGGAAACCTACCATACCCAGGCATTTCTGAAAACTAGACACCTGATGGTGTCAAGGGAGGTGTGACTTGCGCGGATCCCCCAATGTTTTCTTACCCAGAATCCTCAGCAAACCACAAATTTAGCTAAAAAATCAAATTTTCCCACATTTCTGTGTGGGATCACCCCACCAGGACAATTTCCTACCACCCAACATTCCCCTCAGTCCCCCGGTAAAAATGATACCTGACTTGTGTAGGTGGGCCAAGTGATTGTGACAGGGAAAAGCCAAAAACATGTTGAAATTGAGGGGAACCAAAGCGGGTCCAAAAGGGCAGTTTGAAAAAAAACATTTTTAGGCTGACAAGTGCAGCAGAATTCTTACGGGATAGATGAGACAATCCAGGGTAGTAGGAATTTTGTTGATTCCTGCAGATTCCATCACAAAAATGTGGGAAAAATGTGTGATTTCCAGCAAAGTTGGAGGTTTGCAAGACATTGTGGGTAAGAAAATGGTGCGGGTGCATGTGAAGCACACCACCCTGGAATTACCCAGATGTTTCGTTTTCAGATGTCTAGGTCTTGTGGATTTTTCTACATGGCAGCGTTCCAAAGTCCATAAAGTGCAGCCCTCACCATTCCAAGTGGGACGATTTTGAGAGTTAGCCACGCTCTCATGGCCCAAATGTAAAACCAAAACCCAAAATAATCAAATGTCATCTTGCTTGCCATGGGATAAGATATTTGAGTGTGTGGGCGAGAGCTGAAAGACTGTCACCCCCTTCAGTTGGGGTAGGGGCATAACCAGACGCATACTGGTTGGTAGCCACGACCCCTACAATTTTTTTATTTTTTTTATTCCCTGGCATCTAGTAGACTTTCTCCCCCTCCGGGGTGTGGCTCAGGGGTAATTGCCCCATCTGCCCACTGGTGGGCAGAAATCTTTGGTCCCATTTATTTGGGGATGGGGATGTGTATGGCCATACCCCCACCCTCTTATTTTGGAAAACAAAATCTTCTCTGGTCTCTGGTGGGCTTTCTGCCCCTCTGGGAGGCAGATGGGCCTTCCAAAAATAGGCCAATCTGCCCCCAAGGGGGGCATATATGGCCAAAATTAATGTGCCCCCATGGGGAGCGACCTTTACCTAAGGGGCCGACCCCCCAAACAAAACACACACATGCGCACACACCAATCCCTGGTGCCTAAGTGGTTTCTTCCCCCCCGGGGGCAGATTGGCCTAATAGAAATAGGCCAATCTGCCCCCAAGGGGAGCAGAAATGACATAAAAGAAATTCTCCCCCCCCCCCGGGGAGTGAACCTTGTCTAAGGGGTCGCTCCCCTTGCTTGAAATTAGCACAAATAAAATCCCCAGTGCTTAGTGGTCTTTCCCCCCCACTTGGGGGCAGATTAGCCTAATAAAAATAGGCCGATCCACCCCCCAAGGGGGGCAGAAATGGCCTAAAATAAATTTGCCCCCCAAGGGGAATGACGCTCCCCTTACGTGAAATTGACATAAAAAAAAAAAAGATCCCTGGTGTCTAGTGGTTTCTGACCCCCTTGGGGCAGATTGGCCTAACAAAAATCGGCTGATCTGCCCCCAAGTGGGGCAGAAATTGCCTAAATACAATTTGCCCCCCAGGGGAGCGACCGCTTGCTTAAGGGGTCTCTCCTCACCTCTAAAAAAAAAAGATCCCTGGTGCCTAGAGGTTTCTGCCTCCCTGGGGGCAGATCGGCCTAATAACAATAGGCCGATCTGTCCCCAGGGGGTCACAAAAGGCCTTGAAAAAAAATGCTCCCCTTATGCCAATATATGTTTATAAATAAATCTCTGGTGTCTAGTGGGCTTTTCAGCAGCCCGATCGCTTCACGATCTGGCTTTTTAAATGCTCTGAGAAACTTCAAAGGGAAGGAAATTCCTTTCCTTCCCTTTGAAGCCTCTCATGCCCCCATCGCATGATCTGAGCTTCCAGCATGATGGGGATGTGGCCTCTGATGAGGTTAGCGCACGATTGTGCGCTTACGCCATCAGACGTCACTGGGGTGGGTCGTGGTGAAAGGGGAAGGGCTTCCCCTTCCATCCCTGCCCATTTGCCACGGTGGGAGCGCTCCCTCCGAGCTCATGTGCGAGGCCGTAATGGTTAAGTCCTTGGCACAGAAGCACTGTGCCGGTGGACGGAACCATTACATCCCCGGCACAGAAGACGTTAAAGCCTGAATGGGGAGAGATTGAAATATAACTAACTATGGAAAAGAGAGCCTCTTTGGCTATTGATGATTTTTTATGCCAATACACAAAAAGCTTATGAATACTGTATGTAGCATACTATTTATATCTTCAGAAATATTCTCAAACCAAATGTAAACACAAAATACATTGATGAAACAATGCAATTGATAGTGTTTTGCAGACAAATATTAAACCAAAAATGAATAATGAAGAAAAACAAAAATGTGTAAAGTTTTTTGTCCAGAATCATAAATTATGAATCTACCCATGCAAAGTAATGGTTTAGCTCATTATAACAGTTCAAGAGTGTTAGAAATGGGGTCTCTGGTTGGCAGTCAGGCTGCCCCCTGTCTAAGCAAGGACCCTCACTCTATTCAGGGCAAAGGAGACACACACCTGGTTAAACCTCGCTCACCCCTTTGGTAGCTTGGCACGAGCAGAAAGGCTTAACCTGGAAGCAATGTGTAAAGTATTTTTACCACCACCCACAATAATATAGTGAAACACAACAAAATTGACACCATACAGGTTTAGAAAAATAGTAAATATTTATCTGAGTAAACAAGACCAAATACAATAAAAATCCACAGTACACAATTAAAAATATGACTTTAGCAATTAAAAACACAAAAATAGTGCCTAGAAGCACCAATGCTCCAATTTAATGTAAAGCGACGCCATGACAGAGTCGTTTTCCACAATGCGACGCCACTGGCACCGTTTATGGAGTCACATGGACCCCCAGGTACAGTACCTTAGCAAAAGTGTGGAAAACAGGATAGTGCACTAAGTTGGGGAGCAAGGCATCCCTAGATATGATGCAGCGTCTCTTCTGGTGCTGGGAGGCGAAGAAGAGAGGTGTCACGAAGAGACTTCGGGTCCTTGCTGTGGAGTTGTGGAGGTTTGGCGGAGTCGGCTGTGAGGAGCTAGTCCCTGGGCACCTCTGGCAAAGTCAAAGTCCAGCGTGGTCACGATGCTGCAGGCCACATCACGGAGTCACGGGTGCTGTAAAGGAGTCGGTGTCATGAATGTCGATGCTACGACACTCCGATCTTGCGAGTTCTTTGGACGTCAGCTGCATTGGTGATGAGGGGCCTGTGATGTCGGTGGGGTCTTTGCATTTTTGCGAGGTCCACAGCTTCAGGGGCAGGCAGCGTCACGGGTACCGTGTAGCGGTGTCCTTACAAAGTCACACAGCATCGTCCGGAGTCATTTCACAGAATTTCACCAGAATTTCATTCTCTGGGGACCAGGATCTGGAATGGCACCCTCTGACAAGCTAGAGTCCATAGAATGATGCAGACTCAGATACTGGTAGGTGAGAAGCCTTTGCTGTCCCTGAGGGTTCAGAAACAGGAGGCAAGCTCAGTCCAAGCCCTTGGAGATTCCTCTCAAGCAGGAATACACAACAAAGTCCAGTCTTTGTCTCCTTTCACAGGCAGAAGCAACAACTGCAGGATAGCCTAACAAAGCACAGTCACAGGCAGGGGCAGCACTTCTCAGCTCTTCAGCTCTTCTCCTGGAAGAGGTTCCTCTTGAAGCCTTGAAACAATCTTGAGGTGATCTAAAGTCTGGGGTTTTGGTTCCAATACGTATATCCCTTTCTGTTTTTGAAGTTGCTCACCTTCAAAGAGAAATCTCTGTTGTTTACAGGATCCTGCCTTGCCTAGGCCAGACCCAGGACACACACCAGGGGGTTGGGTACTGCATCGCGTGAGGGCAGGCACAGCCCCTTCGGGTTTAAATGACCACTCCTCCTTCATCTCTAGCCTAGATGGCTCATCAGGATATGCAGGCTATACCCCAGCTCCCTTTGTGTCACTGTCTGGAGTAGATGCACAAACAGCCCAACTGTCAGTGTGATCCAGACAGGGAATCCACAAACAGGCAGAGTCACAGAATGGTTTAAGCAAGAAAATGCTACTTTCTAAAAGTGGCATTTTCAAACTAACAATCTAAAAACCAACTTCACTAAAAGATGCATTTTTAGATTGTGAGTTCAAAGACCCCAAACTCCACATTTCTATCTGCTCTTAAAGGGAAACTGCAATTTAAGGAGAAACTGCACTTTAAGGATATTTAAAGGCAGTCCCCAATGTTAACCTATGAGAGAGACAGGCCTTGCAAAAGTGAAAACTGAATTTGGCAGTATTTCACTGTTAGGACATGTAAAAACACTTCACTACATCTCCTATCTTTAAGATACACTGCACCCTGTCCATGGGGCTACCTAGGGCCTACACTATGGGTGCCTTACATGTATGAAATGGGAAGGTTCAGGCTTGGCAAGTAGCTACACTTGCCAAGTCAAATTGGCAGTACAAAACTGCACACACAGACACTGCAGTGGCAGATCTGAGACGTGATTACAGGGCTACTCATGTGGGTGGCACAATCAGTGCTGCAGGCCCACTAGTATCATTTGATTTGCCGGCCCTAGGCACCTCTTGTGCACTTTACCAGGGACATACTAATAAATATGGCAATCATGGAAAAGCCAATTACACATATGACTTCACATAGGGAGCTTTTGCACCTTAGTACTGGTCACCAGTGGTAAAGTGCCCAGTGTAACAAAAACAGCAAAAACAGAGTCCAGCGCACAGCACCCTGAGAAGTAGAGCAAAAAGGTAGGGGAGACCACGCTAAGGATGCCAGGTCTAACAAAGGGCATCACAGATGTATGCTATGAGAAGGGGAGCTGGTCAAATAGAGTCCAGTTTCCTATGTGTTTTTGTTTATTACTTCCCTCAAAGCCTGGAATTGTGTCACTTAATGGATTGGAAAAAGGCCTCTCCACCTCGGTCATGCCAAAAACCGCTGACACATTTCAACCTCAAGATGTTTGGGAACAGCTTTAAAAGTGCTCATTATCAGGACTTAGTTCATAGTTGTCATCTGAACATAAAGGAAAATGAATATATATAGCCAACAATGTAACCTTTAAAAAGAAATGTAAAAATATGCATAATCCCCATATTTACAAAATAAAGGCACCATTGTGCTATGCAAACAGTTTAAACACTTTTGCTTAAATGTAAAGCCAGGACTGGAGAGTGGGGTTTTGGCACAGGCAGGAGTGAGTGTCTGTTCTCAATTACAATAGTAAGATATTGATCATGCAGGATTGTTTGTGTGAAATATGTGATGATGATGAGCCTCGAAAGAAACGTAAAAAAATGCAATTGAGTGCCCGTGTTTCTTTGTGAAGGGGATGAAAAGGTGATGTGAGGGAAGAACCAGAATCAGTGAAAGCAAAGACATCAATTTTAGAAAATATGTTAAGGTCCTAGTAAGTTTTTCTACACCTATGAACACATTTCTTATATGTGTTCCATGTTGGAAATGTCAGTTTATTCTACTGCCAATCTTTACAAGGTATGTTTTACTTACAATTTTGCAATGTTGTTAAAGTTTATTTGAAAGGACTACAATTACCATGAAGCATTATTTTTGGTTTGTTCAAATCAAGCCCTTAGTCTCTTTTACAGAGCTCGGAATCCTCCAGAGGGACAAGACTGTAGACTGTATTTGAAGAGGACTCCACTTAGCCACATGCCTTTTTGGTGAGGTCCTGTTGAATCAGATTTGCTGCAGCACAGAAGCAGCTGCAATGAACTTTGGGTGGATCAGCTAAGCAGGTTTGTTCCAGGCCTCAGGCAATCTTTAGTTCAAAAGTTTTCTAGGGTCCAGGTTTTTCAGGGATTTTAGGAGAAATACAGTTTGGCGCAGCCAAGGGACCCATGACCACAGGAACACCACTTGGGGATCAAAACTCACTCCTGCTTAGTTTCACCAGTAGTGTTGAGGTCAGGTCAAGTTGATACTGGCAGCTGAGCTCTTCAGGGAAAATGCCTCTTGCAGCTTGTAATGCCCCTCCAACCTACATAGAAGGTCAGCCAACTGACCGTTGAAGTCCACTTCTTTGTCCTGGGAACAAGTGGGAGCAGATCTAGCCATTAAGATCTTCTCACAGTTCTCAAACAGCAGATGCAGTGCTTCTTTTCTTCCATAGGTCCAGAGAGTTCTGAAGAAAGTACCACATTTATGCCTGACACGATCTTGTGAGAGGGAGGGGTAACTTGAGGTCCCACCCTACCTTAAAAGGTAAAGGTTCCAAGAGGTAGCTCTCCTACTTTTGCAGCAGTTTCTCTTTGTCCTAATGCCAACAATTCTGCACTGCCACCTACTCACTAAATCCAAGCTGGAGAAATCTTCTGCCCCTTGTGCAAAGCATGTGTAGCATCCCAGATATGTGGCCATAGTAATAAACAGCCCCTCCTCTGTGATCACTCCAAACTAATTGTTGGGAAATCTTTCCCTCACTGGGTTTGGAGCCTGCCTAAATGGGAGGACAAAAGAAGGTGCCTGTTTCATTTGACGTCTGCTGGTGACAGAGGAGGTCCCTTTAAATTAAAGTAACTTTCTGGTTACTGCCCAACTGGTCTTCCTACCAGGGAAACAAAAATCCTTCCTATATCTAGGTCATTGCCTCCTCTCTGGGAACAGTTTTCACCTGTCATCAAGGCTATTAACTAGTTGGGTGACAGTTGAGGAGGGGACTCCAGATACTTCAGACAGGGCAAATGTAACTCTCTAAAAGTCCCCTTTTCCTAATAGTTATTAAACAACTGAATTTACCATTAAGTTGTGCTTTTAATAGAGATCACAAATAGTAGTTTAACCATTCTTCTAGCTGGTCCAAGCCTGAGATAGCAGAATTGATATTTAATATTTGTACCTAGTGTATCTTTAAATGTCAGTCAGCTTTTCTACAGTCAAAATACATTTTGGGTGCTAGTCACTTTAAATTAAAAGTGACCTACTTTTAAATACTATGGTGGTCATTCTAACCCTGGCGGTAAAAACCGCCAGGGCGAATGACCGCAGTAGCACCGCCAACAGGCTGGCGGTGCACCGCTGGGCATTCTGACCGCGGCGGTGCAGCCGCGGCCAGAAACGGAAAGTCGGCGGTGTACCGCCGACTTTCCGCTGCCCTTGAGAATCCTCCATGGCGGCGGAGCGCGCTCCGCCGCCATGGGGATTCTGACACCCCCTAACGCCATCCTGTTCCTGGCGGGTCTCCCGCCAGGAACAGGATGGCGGTATGGGGTGCCGCGGGGCCCCTGGGGGCCCCTGCAGTGCCCATGCCAATGGTATGGGCACTGCAGGGGCCCCCGTAAGAGGGCCCCACCTTGTATTTCAGTGTCTGCTTTGCAGACACTGAAATACGCGTCGGGTGCCACTGCACCCGTCGCACCTTCCAATCAATCCGTCACAGGGAAAGGGCAGGAATGCGCCATTCTTAAAAGGATACGGCACATTCCTGTTTTGTCCTTGCGCTGGTGCTGTTTTGGCTGCCTAGTGCCAATGCAAGAACCCTTGCACCATGGTGCAAGAGTGCCTGCGTTGAAAGAAGGATTGATTTTGTACGAGAAGGGACACCTTTCTGCACAAAAACAATCCACTCTGCAGCACACATAGGCCCATATGTTAATAAAAGTAGAGCATCAGCTATGATGTGCCACTCTTCTTGCGCCCCCCCATACCAGCACCTAACAACACCATGGTTGCGCTGTATTTATGATGGTGTTCGTTAGCACAACAACGTCAAAATCTTTGTGTTGTGGCACTTTGCTAAACTCGCATCATAAATGTTGATGCTAGTGCAGCAAAGTGCAAGAAGGCCTGTAGGTTACTATGGGAGCATAATTTTAACACCTACTGCGAGCAAGCTTTAAACATTATGCCAAAAAACGGTGCAGAAAAATCTTTTAATTTTCACTGTGACATTTTTGCGGGCCTTCTAGCGCCAGAACACCCTTACATATATTTTGCTTGGCGCAGGCATAATGTGGCGCAAGGGGTTACAAAGTGGCACAATGCATGCATTGCGCCAATTTGTAAATATGGTGCAGCAGAAAAGCCTCTTTAGTGCTGCCTTAGTGTAAATAACATGACTCTATGGTGGCGTTAAGGTGGGTCTAGGCACTCTTAAATATACCCCTTAGAAAGAGAAAGTAAAGAGGAGAAATAAAGATATTTCTCTTCGTTACGCCTCACCTGGGAAAGACTAGCATTTTGACTCATTGCCAGGTCTAACACTTCTGGTAAATCTGTAAATGCATCAAAATCCAAGGGATTTGCGTGAGAACACCCATGCAACACCCATAGAACGTGTCCCCGGGGTATAATAACGCAACACTACGGTTCGTGCTGTGTAGCATTACTCCTAATTTATTAAGCCACTCAGGGCCACATGTATGGGCCTTGTGTGGCTTCACAATCATATTTTGGGCTTGTGTCATGTATGCACCACATTGCATGGTGCAAGAGCAACACAACCTCAGTTATTAATATGCCTGTAAATGTTTAATATGATGAATTTAGACATGCAAGGTTGATTAATATGATTTGAAATTGAGGTGTGATTAATTAAAAGGGCTACCTGTATTTTAAGAAATGTTCACAAAGTTAAAAAATCACATTGTATATTGAACTTTCCATCGACTCATTTCATACTTCATTGCACTCCGGCACTCCATGCCCCGAAGGGACATCTTTTGTAAGGTAAAATCTTAAAGAAACTTATTAAACCTTGCCAACCTTATGAAAATGCCACATTATTATTTTTAACAAGCTGTGAACTCTGAAGCAGTGGCCCCAGCCGTAAGGTTTGCAAGTCTTGCCCTGTGACCGACAGGGCATCATCCAGGGTATTTCTATCTTAAACCTTTGCCAACCAAGTCTGCTGCCTCTTCGGAGAATAGGAGACTTTGCAACTGTTCTTCCTGGCGAAAAGTCCACCCGTTATTCATAGAATACAGGCGCTGTTCACAGTGATGAGATATAGACGCGCTAAGCACATTTTCAAAAATTCCAACCATATTGCTCACTAAAGAGAACATGGTTATGGTAATTGCAGACAGTGTCCAAACAGTGCATAGTCTGCTTTATGTTAAGCTTGCAGTGTGCATGTTCTTTCGCTATAGCGCTATAGCACTTTGAACGTGACCTTGATCAGCTACGTTATTTTTTACATTTTCCTCATTATAGTCTTTGTCTTCAAAACCCTCATTAGTGAAACAGGGTGTTCATTTCCATAAAAGCATATTTTAGTGTTGTATTCCTGATATTTAATGTCGCACGCAGGCCGTATGTGATAAGGACTCAGCAGAGACATCATTACAATTATCAGCAACATCTTCCTTTAGCTCTCGTTAACTTTTAAGTGTCCACATTTTTCCAGCTCTCATTACATTATTTCCGATTATGTACTCTACTTCTAACATTCATTTGAAACTGCATTGGGTACCGCAATTTGGCATTTACTTCTAATGTTATAGTCCTTAAATGTCAATTATAATCAGGAACAGAAATGGAATAAATGAAGGCACTCTTTCAAAGATTAGTTTTAACGAACTGCCTGGTTAAACCGCAACTTTCAGTTTTATGTTTAAAATTTGATTTCTTTTTAACCGCTAGTCTTGCCACGTTTTATGCAAAATGAACTTTACTTTTTAAAATCTTAAAAGTACTGTATGCATCGTTCACACTAGGGAAATTCTGTGGCTGTGTTTGCACAAGTTCTGAATCAAACCTGGCTCGAAGAGCATTCTTTTTTCAGAGAAAGGGTGATGAAAGGTTGAGGCGAAAGGTTGAGGCAAAGGCGAATTTTTTTGCATGTTGATCTCAGAGGAATTTCATTGTGTTTGGCAGTTCTTTACTAAAGAATGCTAAGCTACGTCATGGTGAGCCCTTTGTTGCTTAGGTTGAAACTATTTGAAAGAACTACCGTTAGCAATTCATTAGCATATACATAGGGTGGTTTATGGATCCACCCAGATGAGTACTTTTTTCTCTCACATCATGCTATTGGCTGTTTGGTGTATCATTCTGCCTCCTATGACACTATTTGAAATTTCAAAAGACCACTGAATCAGCTCAGATTCTGTTCTTTGTCTCATAGATTCCTTCTGTACAGAAAAAAATAATTTGTACTTTTTTCAGTGCAGCAGGCTTTTTAATGTTTTCATCATGGCTCAACATGCAAGCCAGTCTAGTGGCTTTCCCAATGCGTGTTTAGTGTGCTGCGCTAAACTTGACTTAGCAATGCTTACACCCTAATTCAGAAAGATATTGTAAGAGCTTGGGGTACTGTTGACAGGGGGTTAGTTGAACCCAATTCAAATTTGAATCATAATCCTTGTCAGGGTAAACCACAAAAGTAATTAAATAAACCCATGCCTAACCCTCTGGTGGCTTGGCACAAAGCAGTCAGGCTTAACTTAAGGTTAATGTGTAAGGTATTTCTGCTGCACTCAACCACCAATTAAGTGAAAACACAGGAATAATACCAAACAAGAAACATAGAGTGATTTTTAATAAATAAAATGATGCTAAAATGGCAAAAATCCAATCAGTAGAATCAGAGTTATGAGTATTTAAAATTATAGGTAAAAATAGAGCCAAAAGGCACGAAAGGCCAACTGTGGATATCTGTTCACAAACTCAGGCTGACCTTGATGGATCATGGCTGGACACAGGACCAGGTTCGTCCTGCTGGAAGTTTTATCCTTGGACTCCAATGTGAAGGCAGTGTGGTGTGGCTCTGTGGGACACAGAGTCACTCTACATCGCTCACCATTGGGTCCTTTGAGACTTTCAGTCAGATGCTGCGTGGGTCTGCAGTGTCTGGTCACTTGGCACCAGATCTGGTGATGCCTTTAATGAGAAGCTCTGTGGTGTAGTTCTGCAGGCTCTGCATTGTGTTTCCACTAAACTGGATCCAGTAAAGCTTCAAGTTGGGAGCTGAGCAGCTCTGCAGGGCTCCACTTTGACAGTCTTTGGATCTGAGGAAACCTTTGGTAAAGCCTTCAGTTAAGAGCTGCAGGGTTCTCCAGGGCACAGTGACGGATCCAGTGAAACCTTCAGTTAGGCAGGAAGAAGTGCATTCTGACTCCAGCCAAGGGCCCAGGTGCTTGAGAACAGCACATGGGGGGTCAGGACTCCCTCACACATAGGTCAGGAACAGTTGGGTTTGGTCAGCTAATAAGCAGGGAGGATCTAGCTGTCATGCCACTTTGTGTAGCACATTCTTGTTTGAAAGAATAAGAACTAAAGAAATCAAAATTCCAAAATAAAAGTTTGGATTGTTTGCAATGGAAATTGGTGCATCGTATTTCATCTTATGAATTAGTGATTTGCTGCTATTGATACCCAAATGTACATTTTAAATCACGTAACTCCCTTAATTTAAAATGTATTTGGTTTCTCATGCTCACATGTACTCGTGAATTTTCAGTGCTTATCCCTTGAAGAAAATGATGGAATTAACAGTAATTGCTATAGCTTTCTGTGAACTATGGGGGTCAATATGACCCCGGCAGTCAGCCACATTATGACATTGGCGGGTTGGCGGTAGCAGCCGCCGGCCTGGAGATAACCATCTCCAACCTAGCGGCCGCCATTGTGCTGCCTGCGGGATTATGATCCCCGCCTACTGCCATGGTTTTCGTGGCATTCATAACGCCACGAATACCATGGCGTTAGGCCATATCAGTGAAAGGGAATTCCTTCCCTCTCACTGATAGGGGGCCCCCACACTCCACCTTTCCAAACACTCCTACCCCTCCACATCCACGTCCCCATTCATACACACATGCATACACACACTCATTCACACATACATACACGCATGCATACATCCAATCACACACACATCCGCACACACTTCCAAACATACACACGGACACGCATTACAATTTCTAAACATACATGCACTCACACTGCCACACATTAACGCATGCACGCAATCAACACTCAACACACACCTGCAATCACGCACACCCCCCCACACACACACAACACCCCCCACCCACCTCCCCTGTTTGAGACCTGACTTACCTTGTTCCAGGGTGTCTTCCAGCAGGAGACAGGATGGGGCCCTGCTACGGCCAGCAGTGCCCACCAGCAGAACACCTCCAGGCTGTATTATTGCTCATAATACGGCTAGCGGCAGTCTACTGGTGGGTGCTGCTGGTGGTAGCAGCGCCACCTTACCGCCATTCGCCAATATGGCCACAGCCTGATTTCCGCCCTTCGTGTGGTGGAAATCCATCTGTGGTCATAATACACTGATGGCTGGGAGCCACGGTGACGGTCTTTTGGCAGCCGTCACCACGGCGGTAGGCGGTTTTTACCGCCAATGTTATATTGATGGCCTATGCCTTCTTTGTTTACCGGTTACCAGCTCTATTGGCCAACTTACAAAATCCTTTCTAACTGGCCCTATTTGGTGCTAAGGTGAGTTTGTTGCAAAAACCTTTTACCACAGTAGTATCAAAATAGATTTCTGGAGGTGGTAATGAGTGACAAGCCTGTATGAATATGATCTTGTGCTGCATTTGACTTGTCGTGGGAATGTTTTTTGTGGTTCATGATGTGCTTTTGTACTGCTTTAACAATATTTGTTTTTATTAAGTTGTACTGTGGTGGTAGTGTTGCACTTTGAGTTGACTGTTTTGTTGTGCTGTGGCATTATGTTTTAAGTGTGATGTTATTTTGCTTTGTGATTGTTATTGTGCATGCTTTGTTCGCTTTAGAGG
The DNA here is from genome assembly GCF_031143425.1 of Pleurodeles waltl. NCBI lineage: Eukaryota > Metazoa > Chordata > Amphibia > Caudata > Salamandridae > Pleurodeles > Pleurodeles waltl. The sequence goes on from NC_090436.1 coordinate 677,837,088, forward strand.
CATCAACAAACTCTGCTACATTTTAAGTCATAACAGCAAATGAATTTAAATTTCCACTGCAAACAACCATTTACCACAAACTAATGTTGTAAAATACCATTCCTCCAGCTCTGCAGTATTTACGTTATCGGTCAGGCGAAAACTATTTTGAATTAAATAAGCACTTCCAGTGCTCACGGAATGTGATAAGGCCCTATGCATGTGACATCCAGAAGCATTCATATGACAGAGAAAGGAACAGCACAAGCGAGGGAATATAGAAGAATAGGCACGCGTTTTATATTTACGGAGAATTTTAGGTAGTTGGCAGAAGGAGGTATTCTGGGAAGTTATTTGTTTTATCTCCCCATGGTAATAATCGGCAACGTTTGTTAAAACAATGCACCACTTATTCAGTTTTCTTTTCTCAAAAATTGAGGGAATTTGTGGTTTAGATTGCTTGACCCTTTTTACCTTTGTGAATTTGAGGTATGACGTTAATGGGATTACACCCACTGCTCGCTTCACTTCAATGGTTTAGCTCCCTCTGCCTGTGCCCTGGCGCTTCTGGTTATAGTTTGCATCACAAAGCTTCTCGTGTAATTTGATCAATGACGTCTGGTTGTACCAGGGACCGCTTAGCTTCACTTACCTACTCGGATTGGTTTGTTTTTTGCAGTGAAGTCCTAATAAGTGACCCTGCCTAACCCATAGAGGTTTCTGTGCCGGAGAGGCCAACAGAACCTGATTATGAAGCATGCAACAGCTGCGTCCAGCCATATCCGATAATACCAATTAATTTCCATCAAGTGGTTACCAAGCGTACTGCCTAAAGGGATCAATTAGTCCACGAGCTATTTTGCGTTCCACCATCGCATGAAGGCACATATTCTGGATATAGAGCTTCCTTTAACAAATCATTGCTTTCAAGTATCTTAGACCAACTGGATCAATAAAAGAGAACTAATTCTAAAACTTCGAGAATCGATTAGATGGTTAAAGAAACACTCACGCGTCAAATATAGGGTGTAATATTGTTCACGTAAGCACGGCGAGCGCTAAGTTAAGATTCGACACCACAAAAGTGTTGCAAAGCTAGTGTAAAATGTGGTGTGATTTACTTTCCAACTCAAATCATGATTTGGATTGGAAAGCTAAGAAAACAAAGTAGAGCTATCCACTACTTTACATTTGGGAGGCACCCCATGGTTAGAACATGAGTGTTTCCATGCTACCACTCATGGCTTATTAATGCATGTTCCTATCCACTAACATCTGTAGACAAGAAAATAACACTTCATCGAGCAGACACGAGAGCTGAGTAAGTTTAAACATACTCCACATTTTTCGAACTGTGCATGTGTGCTGAACTTTAATGCAAAATGGGAAAATATTAAACTATGGCAAATATTTTTATTTTATTTTGAAAGGATACCCTTCCAGTACAAAAGCTATACTTTGACAGAACACACACTCTCGAGCACTATGTTGCAAGGGTGTGCATTGGCACATAGCAGCCTAAAGTTCTTCAGTCCTGAGGGAAAAAATAGCACCAAATCCACTAATATGGCCCTTTTTTCTCTCTCTCTCTCTCTTTGATAGAACCGAGTCCAGCAACTTTAGTTGCTGTGCTGCTCAAAAAGTTTGTAGAATTTGTTTCGCAGTGACTTCCATAGTTTTGGGCTGACATGTTTCTTAAGTAAATGAAGAGCTTGAACTGCACTATTTTACGACCTTAGATTCAGGTACATGGTTGGTTGTCATAGGAACATCAAATGCACGAGCTGCGTTTTGGTTGTCATCGTTTTAGCAATTGTTGACATAGTCATCATTAACTACACAACAAGACACAAATCCATTCACAGAGAAACATGGCAACACCATTAAAACACAGCAAGGCACATCAACACTATCAAAACACAATTCAGCAAATATACTGCAATACAATACAACAAAATCACATTGGAGAAATGCAGCATAAAACACAGACACATAAATAGCAACAGGACGCATCACAACAACCAAAAATGCATGCAAAGTATGCACAAACGTTCTTGTATCACATTATTACACCCCTACAGATTCCTTTTTTTCATAATACAGCAGTATAAGGTGTAAGGAGGAAGCACTGCCTTAACTTCCACCTAGTCAAAAAAGTTTTGTGATCTGACCCATGGTCTCAGACATAGTTTTGTGCTGATTGATATCTTATATAGTGGAAGATCTGGAGCAGCACTATTTTACCATCTTTTCTAGCAGTAAAATGTTCATTGTCAAGGGAACATTAAAGGCATGAGCTGGTTCTGGTGGAAATGTAGCAGCATTTCTTGATATATCTAAACTAAACAACAGAACATAAAACAATAACATACACAAAACAACAACAAAATTAACATGTTCAGTGCTATTCACATGGCCTCCACATTCATAGCACTGCCAACAGGGTGCTATGGACGTGGAGGTCACATCCGAGTACCAGACACCAAAGCAGCAGCTGTAGTGCACTGCTCCAGTGTCCTGCCTTGCTACAACTGCCTCCACTTGGGTCAGCTCCAGACTAGGCATGTGTGATTGTCCTGCCAATGACACGATTGAATCAATCATGTGATCACCTAATTGACAGGGTTGGCACCAAAAAACAGTTTAATGATTTCCCAGTGAGAACCGAGGGGCTCAAAACAGCCTTGTTCTCCACATTGCTAAAGAATGGAGCCAAAACAGAGGTATTATTGGAAAAATGAGAAACTCAGCTTTCCAGCGATAACTTCCTTTTCCTGCAGAGCACCAGACAAACACAGAAGGAAGACATTTCTTGATACTTCCTCTAAAAACCTGGGATCTTTTCTAGGGTAGTGAATTGGGAAAGGCTTTTCGCTCCCCCCACCACCCTAACAGCATCAGTCTTTCTTCCCTGTGGGGTATAGATGGGATTGATTACCCCCAATCTGCATTCTCAGGGTCAGGAAGGCCACAAGATACCAGGGATAACTGCATAAGAAAAGGAACAGGAGGGGTGGCTCATCATGTGCAAGGCCATGCCCTCACAACAAAAATGGCACATCCAACCTCCTGCCCACCACCAGGAGGCCAAGGAGGGGTGTGCCCCCAATCTACCCCTCTGGGGGCAGAGGTCCAGTAGACACTAGGGAAAGCAAACAAAAACAAAAGGGGCAAATATACAAGAAAGTGGTGCATCATAAATAGTGTTCCACTTTTCTTGCGCTCCCCACCAGCACGTAACTACACCACGGAAGTGCTGTATTTATGATACAGTGCCCCTTGGCGGTCGTTAGGCCATTAGCGCCAGGATTTTTTACGCTATTTTGGTGCTTTGCGGCACTAGAGTCAAAAATTCTGATGCTAGTGCAGCAAAGTGCAGCAAAGTGAAAAAAGGCCCATAGATTACTATGGGTGTGTCATTTTAATGCCCACTTTCAACAGGCATTAAAAATCACAACAAAAATGGGACAGTGAAATCTTGTAAATTTCTCTGTGGCATCCCTGCGGCCCTCTTAGAACTGGAACGCCCCCTTGCATACATTATCCTGGAGCAGGCTTAAAGTGGCATAAGGGGTTACAAAGTGGTGCAATGCATACATTGCACACACTTTGTAAATATGGAACACCAGAAATGGCTCATTAACGCCACATTAGAATGAAAAAATGACTCTAATGTGGCACAAGAAGGTGCTAGAGGCTTGTAAATATGCCTTAAAGAATGCTCAGGCCATGCCCCTACTTCAAATTGTGGCATTACAGTCTTTCAACACCCTGTCAAGGGTATATTGTGGAGTATGTCCCCAATCTTCCCCTTGGAGGGGCAGACCAACCACTAGATACCAGGGAATGTAAAACAAACAAAGGGGCAGTCCATCATGTGTATGGTGTGCCCTCACCCCAAAAAGGTCACTTTAGTGTTTCTGCCCCACTGGAGGGCAGATTGTGGGCTTTTTCACCAATTTGCCTATTTGGGGGGTGGGGGTAGAAAACCTACTGTACACAGGTTGACACTAAGCCACGTCCAGTCGGAGAGGAGAGGCGCTGATCCCAGCTGATGTTTGTGTTCCCTTCAGTAGAACACTCTCCTGGCTACAGCGTTTTGCGGTAAACATGTATGCAGTGCACTAGTTCCCCCTAGGAAATTCTAGAGGAAAGTTAAGCTACTCCATGCTCTAATAGTATTATTTCATTGTTAGCAACATGTGTTAGTGCTGTTTTATTCACGTTCAATGTAGTTATCTTACATGTGCTAAGCAACAGGATGAGACTTTTGAAATAAAACCTTTTAAGAATGAAGTGCCTTTCTCTTGTTGCAGTGCTTGTGTGTGGCATAATATATAAATCAAAATGGGTTTGAAGTGCTACTGAGTCCCCACACAAGTGTAAGGCACTGTTAGTAACCCAGAAACCATGGACACCACATGAATTATGTATTGCGTAGGACTAAGATAACCTTTTCTTTCACATTCAAGTGTTGGTGCACTGAACTGAGTTCAGGCATTTGTGGGTGTGAAAGCAAACCTTGTAGAGTGGAAGCTAAGAAAGAGTCTTAGTTAATGGAACACCTCTTCTTCCACACTAATCGATCTGTCTCTGGCAGATCTTTGGGGTTAGCCCCACAGATGCTGCCCATTTTAGAAATGTGCATCAGAGTCTGGCTTTGGACATACCTGGGTCAAGGACATGGATGACAGCCCAAAAAGTCTCTGTGACAACTGGTGATGGCCCCAGAAAGTTCAGTGTCAATAGGCGATGGCCATAACAGTCCCAGAGATGCCCTCCGCTGACTACAGGAGTCCTGGAGATGGCCCCAAACTCTCTGCATTATTGGGTAATGGCCAGCAACTTTGCAGCAGCCCAGATGCGACTTACTGACTTCTGCCAGAGTGCAGATGGCACTCTAGCAACACTGGTCTCGACTTGACAGTACACCTCACACTTTGAGCACCTGAATCCACTTGCTATGATCCAAGCTGGGCCTCTCTCCTCCTGGCTCTCCTTCTCTTCACAGGGCACACTAGTATTGTCAGGAAGGCAGAAAGCTGGTGTTCCAGGCACAGGGCAAATGTTCTTGGCTTCCTGATTGATGGCTCCTCACCAAGCTGAGAGATTAGCAGACTTGGTTTCAGTCTTGGTTGCACCAGCTTGTTGCACCAGCTTGAATTTTTGGCAACGTTTTTTCGCCTGATGATCTGTTCTGTTGATCAAAGTATCGGACACAGGCTGCAACCTTTACCGTTCAAATTCAGATACATGTGATTTGGTGCCCGAGCCTTTCAAATTCGGGTTGTGGCTATCAGATCCTTTGATGTGCTCTCTCCTCTGCCCTGTCCTTTCTCAAAGGGAAAGTCCACCACAGCAGGAGTTCCTCACTCTGGTTGACTCACAACAAAGGCCAATGGAGTAACCAGGGATCACACCTGGCTTCAGCCTCAGTTGAAATATGCCTCATGAATGTTCAGAGACTTAAGCCTTCCTATCGATCAAGATTCCCTGGTCCACAGTGCCAACCTTATGAGTCTAACCATCTCCATGGCAATGGGCCCATGCCCCATTGATTGGAATCAAACAGACCTTGGATATGCTCTGAGGATGTCCTGATCCCCTTCCTTCAGAGTGTGTGTTCCCAGGTTAGCCCCTAGGAATGCACATCTCCTGTTTGAGGGTTGCAGTCCTCACCTCCACTAGCCTCTCACAGCTCTGGGCTTCCAAAATGGGCCCGCATGCCTCCATGTTATGTACCATTCACAGGAAACATACATCCAATCACACACACAAATATCACATGCTGTCTGGTGCTGCACATATTGCATGCAGGCCAAGTGTGAGTTAATTTCACAGCCACAGATATTTACATGATTGGTCTGTTAGACATCACTTCAGTGCCACAGGTAAACAGGCCTGCTTACACTACCAGTTCCTATGAAATACAAAAAGGGTATGCTGCTACCACCAGAATAATGCTGGTTAAATCCAAGTATGGGAAATATTCCTCTACCACTGTGACGGTAGCTCTTGGTGCACCCCACTTAGTCTAACAAGTCCACATTACCATGAGACAGGCCTAGGTCATGAGGTACATGCATGATTCATGTTCACTCATGACCAAAAATCAGCTCCAGGGACCGAGATACCAGTATCAGAGATTCAGATATCCATGCAGCTGGGGCACTCATGGCAAGTGTGCAGGTCCGTCACCAACAGGGAACATTTTCATTTCAACACTACCAAACCCAGAAATGTCTGAAAACTAGATATCTAGCAGAGTCCCGGGTTGTGTGCATAGAGTGGATTCCATTATGTTTTCCTACTTACAATGGCATGCAAATGTCATACTTTGCCAAATATTACGCATGTTCCCTTCATTTCTGTGACCTACACTTCCAGAATCCACAGTGATCTATGAAATTCCTACCACCCATTGCTCCCCACTTGTCCAGATGAAAACTCTAAATCAATTGTGTGACATGGCCGAGTGCCTACAAAACAAAAGGCCCCAAAATGCATCTTGGAGGCATCAGCAATGGGGCTAGCTATGGCATGTGGGCCCTGGCTTAGCCGTTATATATGGAAACCTAAAAATCGAGACTTTTCTGAAAACTAGACACCCTGGACTCCCCATGTGTCTCATTTTCAGAAATGTCAGGGGTATGTTTCCCCGGTGGGCCTATGCTCCAGAGTCCACATACCTGAGCTATCGACATTGCCACATAAGGTCATTTTCTTGACAGGTTTTGTTACTGTCTCCAGATTGCACTTCCAGCTTTTCCTGTTGTGGGAGCTCCATATCCACACACAGCAGTGTGTGTTTTAGCAAGAGACGTTTGGGAATGCAGGGTAGGAAATTTGTGGATCCCCATCGATTTGGATCTTTGCCTCAGAGATATGAGGAAAATGTGTGTTTTTTGACAAAGATTGAGGTTTGCAAGGGCTTTTGGGTAAAAAAAAAGCTTGTGAGATCCATAACAATCAACCTTTCTTTAGACTCCCACGGTATCTGGTTTTCAGAAATGTCTGGCCTTTGTAGGTTTCCCTGGGTGCCAGCTGAGGTAGGGCTCAAAATTCACAGCGACCAAAATTGCAAAATGCTACACCTGACATTCTTTGTGCAGTATTCCCCGGACCGTTTAGCCTTTACTCATCCTGTTTGCCCCTGTTTTGCTGAATGTGTTTTTGTTGGTTTTAGGACTGTATGAGCTTACCACAGCTACCCAATGTTAAAGTGTTTGTGCGTTTTGCTTAAAACAAGATAATTGCCACTAATGAGTGGCACTACATGTGCAACAGGGCCAGTAATTTAACTGATACAAGTGGGTCTGCAGCACTTCATTAACACTGTAATACATATCTCAGGCCTGCCACTGCAGCCAGTAGTGCATTTTAAACTGCAGGTTGAACCAGGTAAAATAAACCTTTTACCAGGCGTAAGCCTTCATGTGCGGATGACTGTCTGCTATGCCTGGTCTGCTTTTCACGCTACAGCTCCACGCTACAGCAACTACCATCTGCAGTGCTTAACCTCCTCCTCGCAGCCTGCTCCATTGTGAATGGGACTGTTCAGACCAGAGTTAGAAGATTACTTTTCATGGAGACTAACCTGGTCCCTGTATTCAACACTTGATCCATCTCGGTCTGCCTGAACTTGTGATTTTTCCCCAGTCTAGAATGACCAAATAATCGCAGGTGGTGCTTTGTGCTTTTAGGTGCTCTTTTTACCTAAAACCTTGAATTCGTATATCCCCAGTTCTACTGATTAAAGTTGTGTAGTTATGATATCATTTTAATTATTAAAATGGACTCTAGTTTTCTAAATTGTTTTGGGATTTTTCCTGTGCTGTGTTTTCACATTATTGCTGTCTTTGTGGGCATTCAGCATACAGTTGTGGGTCCCTGGCTGGAATCTCCCTCTTTACGTGTACTAGGACTAGAAAGTGTTTTTATAACTAACACGCAGATATTCTAAGAAAATGCCCCTACGTAAGGATGTGTATTTTCTACGAATGCTGGAGACTAAACTTCTACCACGTTTACCGGCAATGTACCAGACTCTGGCCTTGACTGAAGCACAGGGCGATCAAGAATGCATTATTTGAGAACACAGTGCTGAACTAAGCTAAACAGTGTGATGGAAGAAATTAAAACAAGACTGTAAAAACTGGTTATTGTAAAATAACAGTGTGAAGCTCAATAAAATATATCTAGGGCAAAGTGCACAGCATCCTAGTATGTTAAACTAACGTGCATGAAGCTATATCTAAAAGGGCTACACTACAGTAGGAATGTGTGGATCCCCACAGCAATGGTGGGGCAACAATTTCAGAGTGAGGGCACTGGCATCAGTGTTACATCACTGAATAAATGAAAAATCTAAGCATCACACTAAGAGCAAGTGTAGCAGATGAACCATGCCAAAACAGCAGGTGAGTGGTAAATGTGTAGGATGGTGCATTTTGCAGCACACTGTTTTTACAGATAGCACATATTCCATTGACATGACAACAAAATTTGTATTGATATGCAGTTTTATTGATAAAATCATGTAGTGCACAACCATCAATGGCTGGCGGTGCAGACCTCCACATTATGAGTGTGGCGGGTTGGCACCTGCCAACCCGCCACATTTTCACTCATACCGCAGTGGCGGTCGGACCTGGCGGGCTGGAGATGAGCATCTCTGATTCGGTAGTCCACAGAAGACGGCCGGTGGTATTAGGAGCCAGCTTTCTGCCATGGTTTCCGCGGTGGTAGCACTGCCACGAAAACCATGGCAGAAAGGCTACCAGTGACAGGGAATTTAACAGGAGAGTTAACTTTGCCATACACAGACATTTCAGACAGTGGCAAACAATAAAATGTCCCAGCTACATCATTTAGTTAACCACAATTATAACACTTCTCTCATTAACCAAAAAGGACAAATCAGCATGTGGATTAAAAATTGAAGAAGTTACCCAGTCAGACATTGCGCAGTCAGGCATGTACCTGTTCATCTGAGCTCCCATACAGCTGGCAGTACAGTGACAGGACATCCTTGGCAAGCAGCTCCAGCTCCTCCGTGCTGGAAACAGCGGCCCTGTCACCTGCTTTGCCTAGCATCCTGTCTCCTGGAGGTCAGAAACAGCAGCAAATCATGAGGCAGTCTGGCAGGAGTGTTAGAAGGCAAGTGATTATTTTTGCAATGCACCGTGTACAAATACAAGGTGGATGGGATCCCTGATGGAGACGGAGACAGCCATGCCTTGCTTAGAGCCTACAGCAGGTACCATCGTGAGGTTCCCACCTACTACTCGGTGAATGTCCGCTTGTGATCATATTATTTAAAAAGTCAATCTTTTTGTTTACTTTAAATAATTGAATAACAATGTGTGTACATGTATTACACAATGACATTCCTGATGTCGACAGGACTGAAGATGTGTGTTCATGTGAAAACCATGGTGTGACCATTTCAGCTGATATTTTCTTTTCCATACACACAGATGTCTAAACGCAGCCATGGGTAGAAGGCAACAGCCTGAGGTATTCCAGCCCTTTCAAAATCTTACCACCATGGAGCAAAGGGGCGCCATCAAGACATTTTGTCTAAATAGACAAACTATCCTAGAATTTCGACATGAATTGGAGCCTGATCTCCTGCCTCACAATATGAATCCAACAGCCATACCACCAAAAGTGAAGCTCATGGCAGTACTGCATTTTGTAGCCACTGGTACTTTTCAGTACACTGTGGCAGTATCTGGGGGCATGACCCAAACAGCTTTCAGTGGAGTGCTACAGGAGGTCCTTGCTTCCTTGTTGAGACACTTTAACAGTTACATCCAATTCCCACTTCCACAGGATTTGGCGACTGTAAAGGGAGATTTTTCCAGACACTACCACATGTGGTTGGAGCAATAGATTGCACGCATATTGCCTTGGTGCCACCACATGCAAGGGAACAGGTGTACTGCAATCAGAAAAACTTCCATTCTATCAATGTGCAAGTTTCTGCTTACAGGATTTATACAACTTAAGTGTTAGTGCCCAGTGTTTTGTGTCAACACATGATTCATTCGTACTACGGAACAGCACTCTACCCATGCAGCTGTCACAACTTTGACTGGAGAGGGCCTGGCTTGTTGGTAAGTACAATATGACTTGAGGATATTTTGTATGATTCCTAGTTAGGAACGGACAGTGGCTGGATATGTAAGCAATCTGTTGATGTGTTCCTTTCACGTAGGAGACTCAGCTTGTCTTATCTGACGTTAGTTATTGGCACTGCTGAGCAATCCAACAACGCCAGGGAAAGTCTGCTTCAACGAGGCCCATGGAAGAACACAGAGGCCTGTTGAGAGGGCTTTCAGGCTCCTGAAGGCCAAGTTTAGGTGCCTGGACAAGACTGGTGGAACCTTCCTCTACTCACTAGGATGTGCCAAATCACGGTTGCCTGCTGCATTCTCCTTAAGATCGCCCTGCAGAGAAACATCCCTGTAATTGCAGAGGAGGGAGACCATGATGAGCCTCCAGATGAGGATTTTGAAAAGCCCAATGAACAGTACTGAAGAAGAAGGAGTTGAAGTAAGCCAAGATGTGATTGACCACTTCTTCACCTGAGTGTAAGTGTACCTCAACAAATTGGAAACCTACAGTGTCAGACCAACCTGTGACATAGGGAATATATCAGTCTGCAATGGCAATTTGGTAGGGATGTTTAATGCAGGAAACTCCATGATATAGATGTTATGGATCAGAGTTTCCCTACATTAAGTAGTGTGGTCATTGACTTGGCTGAACTTTGCTTGTGCTATGTGTGTCCTCATAACTTGTCATTCGAGTCAGGTTGAGTATGTGAAATCATTAATTTTATCTTGTTATTTTGTTCACATCTTTATTTGGACATTTCATAGTTGTGACATTTGCAATGATATTTTGCTGTTGGAAAGTACAAAATGAACATGTGTTAATCCTTGGACAGACACCCACTTGGGATGGACAAATCTCATGGAGAGATAACTTGAACTCTGATAGTATGGAAGTTCAGAAGATTGTATCAGACCTGTTTTCTGTGTGATGGTGCTGTCAAGGCAATATGTGCCACTTCACTTGCTCAAGCCACATGTGTATGTCTAGTCCTACCACAATATTCTTCCTTCAAATTAGCTAAATCTTCGATTTGTGGACCATGAAAGTAGCTTTTGATGTGTCTCCTCATAGTTGATAAGACTTTTTGCTTGCAAACCACTGAATGGGGAATGTGTTATTGCACCAGAGACTGCCACAGTGTCCTGTAATGTTGTTTCTGGCATGATGTAGACTATTGGCGTTATTGATCTAGGATTCCTATTGTGAGAGCAGTATATGGATCAAACATAGGTCGTGCACCATTGATAGTTTGCCTGTTTAATTTGATCCCTTCAGATATTTCCTTTTTGTTCATGGTGTCAAGGTTGTGGAGTGTATAACCCTGAATGGCACAGACAAATGGGGTTAGGCCTGGTTATTCAAACTCAGATTTATTTTCTTCAAGGACTTGTTGCCAACATATGTATGTTCCAAATCCACAATAATTTGTGTTATTTTCTTTTAATTAACTGGATAACACTTTACCTCTTTGTCAATAGAGATTTTCTTTGGCAAACAAATGTTCAGAAGACATGATGATGGTGGAAGACAGACATGACAAATGAAAGACCACAAAATAATACAACAATAATCTTTTAGTCTGTGTCTATACCATTTATTAGCATGAAACAAAAAACAGAAATGTCAATCAATAAAAGTGTAATGAAAAAATAAGGCCCTCATTATGACCCTGGCAGTCTTCTGACCACCAGGGTTAATGTGGCGGTATCACCGCCAACAGGCTGGCAGTGTATAGCGCCACACATTATGAGTGTGGTGGGTGGGCTGCTGCCAACCGCCCACATCTCCACTCATACCGCCATGGCAGTATGAACCTTCGCGCCAGAAATGTTCATCTCAGACTCTGCGGACCACAGAGTACTGCCGGTGGTATCATGAGCCGGCCTACTGCCATGGTTTCCGCGGTGGTAACACTGCCATGAAAACTATGGTGGTAGGGGTACTGGTGACAGGGAACACCTTCCCTGTCACCGGTAGACAGCTCCGTCACCCCCTCCAGCAATCACTTGACCCCCCCATCCTCCCTACAGTCAAAGCGCCCCATCCCCCTACAGCAACAGCACCCCTCACGCCTCCTCCCCGCATACATGCACACATACATGCACACACACCCACACATAACATGCATACACCCAGTCACTCACACTCATCCATACACGCATTCACTCACACTCATACACACATGCATTCACTCACACTCATCCATACTACACTCATTCACTCTCATCCATACACGCATTAACTCATACTCATCCACACACGCATTCACTCACACAGACTAACATGCTGTTAGGCACGCATCCACACTGACATGCTCACACGCATACACACTGACATGCACACATGCACTCACTGCAACATTCATACACGCATTCACTCACATGCATACAACCACGCATACACCACAAAACTCACACACACATTCACACACACATTAAAACACACAGGCAGACACCACACACAACACCTCCCTCCCCTGTCAGATGCTCAACTTACTATGTCCGGTGAGGAGGGCGTCCAGCAGGGAATGGGAAGGGGCACTGCTACCGCCGGCAGCACCCAGGCAGCAGGACACCACCAGGCCAAATTAATGGTCATAATACAGCTGGCTGCATCCTTCTGGTGGTGCAGGTGGTAGCAACACCAGTGCGGCACCACCCGCCAGCATGGCTACGGCCGGATATCTGCCCTAAATTTGGTAGAAATCCAGCAGTACCCATATTATGGCAGGCGGAAGACAGCCAGCACTGGCGGTCTTCTGGCACCTGTGGCATCAGCGGTCTTAGGAAAAGACCGCCAATGTCAGAATAAGGGCCTAAGTCTATATGGTGGATGAAGATATGGTAGGAAAACAGTTTGGAATCCAATGTACAAAATACAACAGTCCTCAGAAAAGGTAAATGTGTCTTGGAACTAGTCCACAGAGTGAATGTTAGACACACACTGGAGGAAATTAGGATTTGGCAGTGGTGGTCTCTTGGCAGTGGTCATGGCGATCTTCCCATCCTCTCCTAGTGGTCCAGGTGACCGTCCCTTCTGGGATGGAGATGGGGCAGGTGCAGGGACTGTGGTGCAATCACCACTACCCTGTCCCTAGTTGCGGTGTGCCACAACCCTATCCTTAGAAGTGATGTGCTTCATCCCACTCGTTCGTGGCAGAACTGGAGGTGGTGTTGTGTTCTCAACAGCAGCCAGGACTGGGGAACACAAGATTGGTGCAATGTTCCTTTGGATGTAGGAAGTAGACATATCCATTGACTGAGGTGTTGTTATACCTGTGGTGGGAGGTGTAGGTGTGGGCCTAGTGCGAACCACTGGAGCTGTCTGGCCAGGCTGATCAGATGGACCAGGTTGCTCATGATTATTCAGACTTGCAGGACTGGTGCCCTCACTGAAGGCTTGCTCCTGGTCTGGATTGGAGGTGTCTTTGGTGGCAGTCGGTTTTCCACTGGTCTGGGGTGTTAGACCTGAGAATGATGCAGTGAATATGTACTTAACATCTAGTTAGTGCTTTTTATGTGTCTTCATCTACAAATGGGGCAACCCAAAAAAGTAAAATCAGACAGATAGACTGATTAGACCTTGGTGTGATTTTGATTGTTTTACACATGCATGCTGATTTACACAGATGCCAACTCCAGTGATTACATTGTAGAAATGTCTTGGAATGCAAATGTGTTATTTCAGCATTCTTCATTTCATGTAGTAAACTTTCAACACAAACATTTGGATGCAGAGGACTATGAAATATGTGAGCATTTCCATCACTTCAATGTAGCTAGGAGAAGGTGTCAACTCACTTGGTTTACAACTGACAGTTTAAACCATAGCTTGACATGGTGATTGTGAATTGAACAGTTTGTTAAGATGTGTGCATTTATGAAGTTAAGGAAGGTGGAGCAATATTACACAGCCCTACAGTTTTGTAGGTACAAACACAGCACATCATGGTAGTTGTAGTTATCTGTTTACACCATAGACAAAACTTGTTTGGAAAAGAGTTGCACATATCTGTTTCAATGACTATAGTGGCAATGAACACACATTTACAACATATATACACATATGAGTTTGATGTGAATAGGTGAGAATACCACTTACAGACACTATTCCTTCCTGAGCAAATGGATGGAGTTTTGGACCCGTTTTGGGGAGAACAACATACATTAATAGGAAGCAGGGGTTTATGCAAAAGCAAGGGATGATTCATGGTGAACAACACACAATCTGACTTAACATATTGCACATTCTTACAAAAGAGAGATACAACCATGATGCTAGTAATTAGTATGACACAATATATTTTAGGGCGTCAGGTTTAATTTAAACTGTTTTGATACGGGTTTTGAAGCATTCTAAACATCGTACATAGGAACAGAACTCCATTTGTGATTGTGAAGACATTGCTAAGTGCGACTTTCCAAACTCCAATCCACTAGGGATTCCAGTCAAACCTTCAGGATATATTGTATCTACAAGACCTTCTCCTGACAGGGAAATAGTTGTAAGGGAGGGCTGGGAAAACCCCCAGCAGTCCTCTGGGCCTCCAGGTGATGCTTGGAGGCCAGGGAACGGACCTTCCCCCACAGGTCATTCCACCTCTTCCTAATTTTTCTGTGTCTGCAGGTTGTTAGTGACAGCATTCACTCTGTCCACTATTCTGGACCACATTTGCCTTTTCTGGGAAATGGTCACATTTTATACTTGTGCTCCAAGCAAATTGTGGCTGTACTCTAATAATTTAATCGACCATGTCAGTCAGCTCAACCCTCTGTGAAATGTGGATTTTTCCTCCCTGCCATTGTGGATATTAATAACCAAAAATATTTGATAGTACTCAAAAAATAAGACCCATGAAATTAAGTAAAACTGTCCAAAAAACACAGAGGGAGAGGAAAACTAAACAAAGTAAAAACTGTTACCTGGCAGGAAATATTGGGTGCCTGAATGGTCTTCTGCAGTGGCATGGCAAAGGATCATGGTCTCTAATGGAGTGTGTTTTGTAGTGTGCTTTGCAGGTGTTCTCATTTAACCAGGGTACAACAGGAATGGCCTACTTACATGCAACCAATGGCCACAGCGATGGTAGTACATGGGCCCCACAATGGACTTCCCCCTTCTTGAGCCCACTGTTGAAACACTGCAGGCACAACTGTGTCATCTAAATAGGCTTAGTGGGATGCTGCTGTCAAAATGGCAATGGAGGGCCTACTCGTCAGCATTGGAGTCCGCCACGTCAGCTGCGGGATGCAGCTGGTGCGACAATGTACAGTCAGTTTTGGCGGTCTATGGCTTAGCAGCAATACATCTAAATACAGCATGTGGTAGAGTGCATTTTGACAGTCTTTTCAGGCCTGCTGCTGACATGGCTTGGTGGTAATACCACTAAGCTCTAAATCAGGCCCTATGATATACATATCATTATAGTAAAATCAAAAAGTCCTGACTAACACAGACCTAAAAAAGTAAATCAGCCTGGCATCGGGTGCAAGCATCTTTCCTTTAAGAAATAAAGAAAAAAACAGAAAACAAAACAGAAAAAAGAATGAAAGAAAAAAAGGAAAGAAGAAAAGAAAGAAAGTGTTAGAAATTGGGTCTCTAGTTGGCAGAAGTATGTACCCTGTTCAATCCTAGTCAGGGTAAGTCGCAACCTAAATTAGTCCGTGCTCACCCTTTGGTAGCTTGGCACAGAGCAGACAAGCATAACTTAGAAGGCAATGTATAAAGTATTTGTGCAATAGATCATACATTAACACAGTGAATACAACACAACAAGACTAAACACCAGGTTAGAAAATTAGAGAATATTTATCTGAGTAAAACAAGACCAAAACAACAGTAATTAATCCAGTGGAAGTCGAGAAGTGAATTTCGAAAGATTAAGAGCCTGATTTAGGTCTTGGCAGAGGGGAATACTCCATCATAAACGTGATGTATATCCTATCTGCCTTATTGCGATCCCATGATCCCAAAGCAGATCATAATAAGGCAGACGGGATATCCGTCATGTTTGTTATGGAACATTCAATCCTGAATTAAGATCTAAATGAAGCCATAAATGTGAAAGCATTGCTTAAAAGTCACTTGCGGTTAGAAGATTACTTGAGGTTGTGAGGGATCGGTGCAAATCCAAAATCCAGGGTGACTATAATGAAGTGTAGGCCAGTTACAGAACCCACGCAGGGCCCACTGAAACAGTACCTTTGGCAGAGCGATGCCGTTATGCAGAGGGCACAGTGTGTCAATATTTTCCACCCATTCAGGCCACTGTGACATCCGCAGGCTCCACTGAGGTAAATGCAGTGCGCCTACGTCAGACTGTGCAGAGGGTTGTCAGTGAGTCACACAGGCTATAACTCTGCTGTCATCAGGCAGCTGCTGCCTCATCGTCAGATTTTTTATTTTTTTTCAAAGATTTTCCCTCACCTAACATTCAAAAGTAAACCTTGACTTATATCCACACTATTAAAGCATCAGACAAGATATTTGGCTTATTGTGCAGGATCACCCAAACTCAGTCTGACGGTTGGATTTTAAACACCTTGAAACAGAGAAATAATTAGTGGTGGGATTCTGTAGCGTTACATTAAAACGCTGCAAGATTCTGTGGAGTTCCGCCAACAGGTGGAACTATGCATGGCACACTGCTTGTGCTGCAATTTATCATCAGTATAGTGAGCAGCACTGAAAACTCAGTGCAAATGATTAAACGTTGATTTTGCTGCTATTCGAGTTGAAAATCGACTTGAGTGGCAGCAAACCTACACCAGAAAATGGTGCTAGAGGATGCCAAATCTCAATCAAACTTGCATTTCTGGAGTCTGCGACGATTGGTGAAATTTGGCCGGAACTCTGCATTACAAGCGGAATAGGTAAAAAGAATTCAATGAGTAAAAGTTTAACTAATTTAAATCTTTAGGAAAGTGTAAGGACGATATTCTTTTCTGGTCGATCCTTACAGCTGAAGCACTGGAAGAGAGAGATAAAGGTTTGATGCCTACTTTAAGTGACCTTCCATGCATTGTATGGAAAAGGTCCATCAATGAACGAGGAAAAAGAGAGGTTACAGAAGTGCAACCATTCAGTAGACAGTGATAAGTACACAGTGCTACTACAAATTAGTGGACTGCGCATTTAACAGCTTAGTGGATGCTCACTAGAAGAGAAATGGAGCATTACAACTATTTGTTGTTAATTCGGCAGGCTAGAACAGGGAATTTTCAGTGTGAAGTTACAAGCCATGAAGCTTTACCACGATTATTAAACATGCCTACTTCTCAACAATCACTGCCCCTGGTAATATCCTGTTAGAATTGTTACTGCTATATCGTTTCTAAAAAAAGGTAATAAGCAGTGCTCCGGTGTAGTTGTGGACATTCTAGCTCATGTTCTCTTTACAACTGTAAATTTGTGCCTCTGTACTGTGGTAATTCGCCGGTTACTTGACACTGCTAACTTTATCTCTTGCCTATTAAGTGCTCCTGTTCACAACATCTAGCCCTGGCATCTAGTTGAAGTGCAGAGAGGATAGGATTATCTTCCTGTAGCATCTTGCCAAAAGCAGGTCGCTTCTGTAACTCTGGTCTTTACTTTCTTTCTCTCATGTAAGCCCTACCACTTCCTCCCTAAGTACCACTCTCCAGAAAAGTGACAGGAGATGAGGGCAGAATCAGGAGCAACTTGAGAAACCCCAGGATCCTTTGAATGGAAAAACTGGAAACCAGAAAAAAACTCTAAAGAACAGGGGACGTAGACCAGGAGCAGAGAACAAGAAGCAAATCCCATGGGTGCAGACAAACAAGCAGGAGAACTCTCTATAGGGTAAGCAATAAGCCAGAGGGCACCGTTGTGACACACTGCAGAGTAATCCGAACTTGTTTTTTTAGTTCTGAATTTAAATGACCAAGATGGAACTTTAAGGTTCTACAAGGAATTAGGTGATCTCACAGGAACGATCTCAAAAGTTCTAGAAGGAAGGAAGTTATCTACTGGAAGCACGAGATGGCTAACTTGGACTGGAATGCAAGAGGACACTACATCCAATTAGAATGAAATTAAGAAGTCAAAAGTGGGTGACAGTTCCATGACTGGTTGTGGTGTGGATGCTATTTAAAATGTGCAAATGTGCATGACAATTAGCAAAGTTCTACTCATTAGGTTGAATGTAGTCGTAATAGGCAAACTGACGATCCAGCACTTTTAACAACAGAGACATATAGTTCAAAAGTGTGTTTCAACATACTTTATTCATGTCATATTTATGACTGAGACTCCATTTTATTAGAAATGGATGATGTTTTCTGTGCTCTTGTTTACTTTGCTCTTTCTAATTTCCTTCCTCAATCAGAACCCTGCTGCAAAGCTCTCTCCTCACAGTGTATGCCAACATTGCAGTTATGACATCAATCGTCCCTTCGATTAGTGTGTGTGTATTGTGAATAAAACTTTCTTCGATTCTGATGTAGGCCTGCTGAAGCCATTATTTTGCAAAGGCATTTATCTAGAACATCTTTCATACTATATTTCCGCATCTCTTGACTGCTATTGCTAAGGGAGCAAGAGAAGATTTACCTCACCTAAAGAAAACGGTTAGTGCTGATAACTATTGTTTGTGACGCTGTTTATTCTGCTTTTCCAAAATGAGCTTATGATGCTGAATTGGCAGTTTTTCTAATTCCTTATGCACAGAATGTGTATAGAATGCCTTGTTATAGGAATCCAGGTGACTTCTCATTTTACTTTCGAAACTTTTTCAGATTTTGGGGGATTTTCCTTACATAGAATGCTGTCAGAACTGTCCATGAGCATGACGTTTTAACCTAGGAAATAGCTGATTACTAGTATTAATATTTCTGATGCTGATTTTCTATTTCTGTATCATAGTCTTTATGGCATTTCTTATTATATCTTCTCTAATGCCGAAAGAGATATCCTGTAATAAATCTTCCAAATGTATTATTGATCTAGAGCTAAATTATTGAGTGCTCCCAGTCATTATATGAATCATATTTGCTATACTCAGCTAATTGGACGGGGTCAAGGAAAGAAGGTGGTATCTCAGGGCATTAGGTCAAATTAGGTGAAGGCACCAAGCTGCCAAGGTCAAATCAGGTTTGTCTGAAAACATTGTGGTTCACTTGATTATTGATATTACGTGCACACCGTGTATATAATGCCAATATTTTCCCAGTAACCACAGAACAAAGCTAGAAAGAACATAGGGGCCATCCAAAGCTTGGGGTATAGTGCCTTGAATTCCATTCGTAACCACATTTGACCATTTGTGAATTAATTCAGATCTTGATATGCCATCCCTGGTTGAGCTTTGTACCACCTTGAGCCAGTCTCAGTACTTCTGTCCTCGCTTTTTGCTTAACATTTGACTTTACCTAATTTAATTGCTGAGTAACTGTAAGAAATTGGATTATTATTTCAGGCGAACGACTGCCCATTTTATGGGGTAGTCATAACTTTTGTAAGGATGAAACCTCACAAATCACTAAATTACTCTGAGTTTAACCCTCTGGTAGCTATGGTATCGAGCAGAGAGACTTAAATAAGGATAATCTGTAAAGATTTTATGCCATTACAAAACAGTAATAAAGTCAAAACACCAAGTAATAAAAACCTGAAGCCAAATTAGAACCAATAGAGTGAACTTTAACAAACAAAATCACATCGAAATGGCAAGCATCCAATAAGGGAAACCTGAGATACGATTTTTGTTAAGTTTTAGGTAGAAGTGGCACCAAGAAAATGAAACGTGCCAAAGACAGTCAATGGATGTGGTAGACCGGGACCACAGTGCTATTTGAGGCCGACCGCAGAGGAGCCCAGGACGGATATACCAAGTGGATTGATCCCTGTGTATGTCTGGAAGCCAAAAAGTTTGAAAGATTTCTAAGGGCCACTAGATTAGGGGAAACGTTTTCAAAAGTTTCTCAATTTTCTTTTAGTGCCCAAATAACCACGGAAATACACTACTAAAGTGACTAGGACCACAGGGAAGGAACTTACGGGCATATTTATAATGCCCTAGCACCACCTTGTCCCACATTAACATTATTATTTTTTACATTAATGTGGCCCAATGAGGTTGAAATTCCCACGCCGTATTTACAGGGTGGCGCAATACATGCATTGCGCCACTCTGTAACCCTTTGTGGTACATTATGCCTGCGCCAGACATAATGTATGCAAAGGGGGAGTTCCCCCATTAGGGGAGCTGGAAAAATGACGTAAAGAAATCTATGAGATTTTCTTGCACCATTTTTTATGGATCTTTTAATGGGGCCCTATGTATTCTGCAGGAGTAGCACCAATATTTTGGTGCAACTCCTGCAGAGGACATCAATAGCGTCATGAGAAATTACGCTATTGCCCCTACCCTGTGCCATGGTGCGCCATATTTTAAATACAACACACACATGGCGGTGGTAGGGGGGTGCTATGGGGCGCAGGGAAAGTGGTGCTGCACTCAGTGCAGTGCCACTTTCAATAAATCAGCCCCTTAGAGACTCACATCGTGCTAGGCAGAGGCCAGTTACATCGTCCAGTCCAGGTACAGTGGTCACTGGCCAGCTAGGTACTTCCAGAAAAAGGTGCTTTGCAGCTTGTTTTCTTCCTACAGCCACATAAGAGGTCAGCCAACTTCTTTGCTCTGGACACAATAGGGAGCAGGTAAAGTCCTTCTGGGCTTCTCGCAGGTCACAGACAGTAGCTCCATTCATCTTCTGATCTTCGGCAAGTCTATAAAATGTTCTAAAATGGATGCCTAGAAGTGCCACATTTATGCCTCGTACAATGTACTTGGATGTGTGTGACTCCGGGACACTCTCTAACCAGTAGGGTCAAAGTGCCCGGGGCAATCCTACCCTATTTTCCAGTAGTCCCTGTTAGCCTTACTGAAAATTAGCTCAAAATGTCAGGTGTCACTGCATTTTCAGTACTGCAAAAGCTTTCTGCCACACTAAACGTGGGCATTGGGGCTGGGGGTGAATGTGACAGTTTCATAGGGAAATAACGAATGTCCTCTTACATCTAACATTTAACCACAGTTCGAAGCAGGACCCATAGTCACAACAAACAAAGAGAAAGAAGTCTGGTGAGATAAAATCAGGGTCCTTCCACAACCAGGCAGGGGACATACAAGAATTGTATTGGCCTCATGTTCTCTCCCTTTTTGAGTGAGCCCTAAGTGTGACATCTGCCTCAAGAGACCTGCCAATCAGGATTTGAAAGTGTGGTATCACATGATCCCACAGCCCCCACTCTAAATAATCTGTGGAGTTCATAGAAGTCATCTCTGCAAATTCCGGTAATCCTATTGTTTGCTGATGGGAGGCCTTTCACACCTCTTTCACACCTTGGATGAGTACACACTGGAAGTACCTGAAGAGTTAATGGAAATTAGCCTCCATGAAGTTTAGGCAGAGAAAAGATACATTTCTAGATTTAACTTCTCCTTAATATTTTTAGAAATCAAATTTGACCAATGAATTTGATTTTTAATAATTATAAAAAAATTGTAGTTTAATTATTTTTCCAGCTTTTCGCTTTCCGGAGTCAGGGGTATTGGTGTTTTACCCTGAACTCTGATTTTCTACATAATACACCTAAGCCTCCCACAATGAAAAAAGCGTTTTGGGCCTTATCACTGTATCAAGGTAATATTCATTTTCTACATGCCCCACTTATAAATACCGTGTACCATATCTTCTGGGCTACGATGCTTTCATAGGGATGACTTTGTAATATTTAACAGGGGAGTGAAGGTACCTGCCAAAAAGGGCAATTTTCATTAGGCATGGGAATAAATGTATTTATGCCAGAGAAATTAAAGGTATTTCTGTTATTTTGCATTACTTTTTTGACACTAAAAACTGATAATAATGTGATTATATCTCCTTGCATAATTGGGAGCAATCCAGAAGAAAAAAGCCACCACAAGAGCACATTAAGTAAATGTGAACGGCTGCTCATACTGCTGTCTATGTGCTGTTGCATTTAGTGCCATTTTATTAGCTTAAGATTCATCCTTTTTTGCACTAAGAAATTAGTGCTAAAAACAGGGAGTAACGTGGGGGAATGTCCCATCCCAAGTGCACATTTAGCAATTACTAGCAACTGCTTGCACTGCTATTCATATCCTGTTGCAATTAGTGCTATTTCTTTGTGCTGAATGAATCCTCACATCCATTTTAGATTGAAGGGGGCTTTTTAGTTTTAAGACTAAAGTGCTAAATGCAGAATTGCTGTTCACGCATAATTCCACTGAATGTTTTGGTCATTCCGCATGATTATGTAACACGGAATTGGTGAATTTCGCTGACCCCTAATTTTAACATGTAGAACTGCAGGTTTTACACTACAGCAAAAAGGCTACACAGGGTAGGCCTCTAGCAGTTTTTGTAGTGCCTGTAGTGGATGGCACAATAGGTGCTGCAGTGCTCAAGTTGTATTTCTCTTACAAGCCCTGGGTGAACTTTCTACACCATATACTAAGGATGCGCAGGCAAGTTATATGTACCATGTAAGAATAAGACAATTTGACCATGTTTAAACGTGGAATGCAGATACTTTACACTTGGTTAGCAGACATAAAGCGCACAGAGTTTTAAAGTCATAAAAAAACCTCTTCCAGAAAAAGGCAAAAAATCTGGAGTGATCATGCAGAAAAGACAGACTAACTTGCAATCTAGGTTAGCACCCCCTAGACTTATCCACACTTGGTGTAAGCTTCCTATTGGGTCATTCCCCATAGATCCAATAAAGTACTATTGGTTTGTAGAACTGTACCTCCCTATGTGTTGCACCTCTGAACTTTCCAGATGGAAATCATACACTTCCATTAAACGTAGCTGTTTTAGGGAGCTGTGCCTGCCAGTCCTAAGCAAGGGCCAGATGTAGGTAGGATTAATTTTGCGAGTTGCAAATTGCGAGTACTAGCGACTCGCAATTTGCAACTCGCAAAATGAAATGCAGAAAGGTGTCTCAGACACCTTCTGCGACTCGCTATGGGGTCGCAAAGACCCACCTCATGAATATTAATGAGGTGGGTCGCAGTTTGCGACCCCATAGCGAGTCTAGGCACTCACAGGGATGGTGGCCTGCTGGAGACAGCAGACCACCATGTCTGTGACTGCTTTGAAATAAAGCAGTTTTTTTTTTCTTTTTGCAGCCCGTTTTCCTTAAAGGAAAACGAGCTGCAAAAAAGAAAAAATACCGAAACCATTTTGTTTCGTTTTTTTCAGAGTAGGCAGTGGTCCATAGGACCACTGCCTGCTCTGAAAAATACTTTTTTGTGGCATTCACAAAGGCGAAGGGGTCCCATGGGGACCCCTTCCCTTTTGCGAATGAGCTACCATCCACTTCAAGTGAATGGTAACTGCGAGTTGGTTTGCGACCGCTTTCGCAGTCACAAAGCAACTCAACGTCGCAATGCGGTCACAAATAGGAAGGGAACACCCCTTCCTATTTGCGAGTCGGAATCACATTTTGTGAGTCGGTACTGACTTGCAAAATGTGACTCTGCATCGCGTAAGGCCTTTTGCGCCTAGCAAACTGCGTTTTTCGCCGTTTGTGAGGCGCAAAAGGCTTCCTACATCTGGCCCTAAATCCCTTAAACACCCATTTAATTGCTGTTTTTAGAAGTACATTTTTTCATTGCATCACATCCCCGCCAGTCTTGGGTGGATCCCCCTTCCCTCCGTGGACTAGTGCTTTTCTTGGTTGTGGAAGCTGCATGATTAAGTGGACTGTACCTTTGCCACTTGTGCATGGTCCCCAGGGCTGTATTCTAGTATTCTAGTATCAAGGGTTGAACCTATTGACTGTTAGATAATTATTTTTTTTAAAGGATAGAAAAAGAAAAAGAACAGAGTTCCATTGTAGTTTATGGATATTCTGCCTGATTTTCCCATTACTGTAAATTTGTGCCTCTATTTTTATGGTCCTTCGTGGATTATGATCAGGGCCAGCAACCCGGTACATCAGCCCCTTTACATGCCATATTGGGTGATTTTTGGGTATACCCTTCCTTGGAGCAGTTGGCTTTGCTCCTCACCCTTCACATATTATTCACTTTGTTTCTCCCCCTTGCTGTTCATTATCAGTGGAGGATGGTGAATGCATAGCCCTTTGTCTTTTCTCCTTACTGTTCATGGAATGTACGTTTGGCTGGTCATGCAACCCCACTACCCCTCCCCCTCTATGTAACCCTAACTCCTACAATATCCAACAGTTTTATCCAGTTGAAGTACATACAGGAAAAGATTGTCTTCCTGCAGCATCTTTTCAAATGGCAGTTGTTTCTGTAACTCTGGTCTTAACATATGGTTACTGGGGACAAGGTTAAAGCTAGGAGCAAACTGGTTCTAAGGAGGAGCAATCTGACTGGGAAATGCCAGGACCTTTTGGATAGATAAAACTGTAAGCCAAGTTATCATTTGAGTCACAGATTAACTATCTGGGTGAATCCAATAGACTCTCAATATATTTGATGGCTGGGAAGCTGCATCTTTCAGTGGGTTACATCTCCATCTCTCCTATGTGGTGCTATACAGTTTTAATTAACTTATTCTTTTTTTCGGGGACTTACATCGTCTATGTAGCCACACCACTATCTCTCATGGTTGAACCCTCTGGTAAGTTTGGTATGTCTTGAGATCTGCACCATCCAGTTCAGTGAACTGCACCTTTGACAATTCTGACTGGATCTCATAAACTGTTCTCTAAGTTTGTGCTTTTTTTGGGAAGTTCTGTCTGCTGTAGGTCAAAACACCTTCACTTCTCAGTGAACTCAAAAGAATCTTAAAAGAATTTGTGTTTTGGGAAGATTTGCCAAAATAACTTTATTGATGTTTTTTGCAATGTATTCCATGTGAATGGAGGTGGTCAATTCGAGCACTGTATTCCAGAAATGCCCTAAGGAGGAGCAAACCCAAACCATGTGTTCACCTTTTCAGTTAAGTAGTGGTTGCAAGTAGCAATATCCAGTAGGAAGTAACTATTAATCACTGCAGGCAGCAAAAGATATGCTCTGTGCAGAATGTAACAATGAATGAGTTTAAACTTGCCACTGTGTGATATAATGTGTGGGTAGGCAAGGGCCTGCGACTATTCTGCAACATAGAATAGCCTACCTGAATTAGTTTCAAATATGTCTCTAAGTGAAGTCATTGGCTTAGCAGTGTAATTTAGGAGATTTTTCTAGAACAAGTGAAATGCCTACCCCTAGACTCCATGGTGTAGTTACCCTACACAAGTGAATGTGGCTCCGGCCAGTGGCTCCTATGGATCAGGTTTGCCGTAATTTATGCAGGATGTTGCATCGCATTAAATAATTGACCCCTGTGGTGGATGAACTTGTCTGACAGTTCATTAAATGATAGGAGGTGGCCTACCACAAAAAGGTACCCTAAGATTGTGACGTTGGAATTATGCGGATAAGTCAGGTTTCCTCAAGAAAGTTGGCTGTGAGAACCAGAGAAGCAAAGAAGAGGTATGTCTGTGGCACCGGGGAGAGCTCTGTCAGTAAGACATATGGCTTGGGTGTAAGACCAAAGGACCACACAAAGTAGGCAGGCATGGTCACTCTAATGCCAAAAGCCTGCAACATGAGCCCATTAGAATTATCAGGACAGAGCAGGGGACCCCTCCAAGCACATCTCTTCCAAGAACAACCTCAGCAACCATCTGCTCAACCACATAAGGTTGGTGGGGAGGAGTTAGAGGTCATATTCTCTTACTCCCAGCCCTCCCACCTCAACAAGGAGTCAGAGTTTAGAGAGAACAACCCTGCGGCAGCCCATATGAGAGATGAACTCTCCTAAAAGTGTGTCTAGGTCATCAAAAATTACAAGACTTGCAGTAATATTACCATCTAGGAGAGGGGATCAGCCTAACTGGGGCTAGCAGTAGGGTCTTCCAGAATGCCACCTGAGATGCAGGGCAGTTGCTACTCTCATTAGGTTGCATTATAATAAGTCCCAACCAGAATGGAGGATTTTGATCCCAAGATAGCAGAAGCAGACACCCTCCCACCGAAGGGGATTCCCACTGAGACACATCCCCCTCACAGGAGTTGGGGGAACAAATGGAAATGCACAGGATCCAGCCCAATTGTCCCGAAGGCCAGACACTGAGGCAAAGCCTTAAAGAATATGCATCATCTCTGTGGTGTCATCCTTGACATATATAATCTAAATTAGAAGGTCATCAGCATTTAATGGCACTAAATGTGTCCCATCAAGAAGTGGGATTCCCCACGTCGCTCCACTAAAAATAAGGCATGCTGCCAGAGGCTTGATGGCCAATGCAAAAAGGAGAGGGGATTAAGGCAGCACAGTCTAGTCCCCAAATCAATCGGGAAAGAAAGGGGATAAGCTTTCCAATCCAAACTCACACTGTAGGCCAAGTATATAATACTGTGATAAACCAGATGGTTTGGAGACCAAGTCCAAGTCATCTGAGAACTGCAAAGAGGTAGCCCAATTAAAGGATGTCTGAACATGAGGGATGTTGCCTGAAACAAGACCGGAGCTGCTTCAAGGAACCTATAAAGAAAACTGAAGTTAAAGGATGTTCTTCTGCAGGGAACACATCCATTCTGATTTGAATGGATTATTTAGGGGAGGATAGATAATATTTGAGAGACTAGGAGCTTCTCAAGAATCTTATATTTGTAATTCAGGATGGCAATCAGTCTGTTGGCTGATGGGTTAGCAGGGGCGCACCCTGACTTGGGAATGGGTAACAGGAGTGCCTCTCTAAGGGAGAGCAGTAACCTTGACTACTTCCGGTGTAATTGGGGTATCAATCTCATCCCTGAGCTCAGCAGGAACCTGCAGTGAAGGGAAGTCTAAAAGGAACCCAGCAAACTGAACTGCTGGGGGCATATCCTCCACAACATACAGGCGATAATATGAATTGTGAAAGCCTAATAGGATTTCCTGCTGTCTATGGACATGTAAACCTGCTAAATTCTAAAGCATGATGATCAGGGTCTAGGCTCTGTCTCAAGTGGCTAGCCAGACAAGAAGTGATGTTGAATATTAGTTTGCAAGGGAAGAGTGGAATGGGGGTCTTCAAACATTGCCCCTTTTAGCCACCAGGGTGTGATGCAGGGGAGAAGCTTACCCCAAACCAGGGAAGTCATAAAGGGGCTGTGGTCAGAGATGGGGCAGCACAGATAGTCAGATGGATCAAACTACTATTCAATCAAGTTATACTTATAAATCATGTTGGGGAAATAATATAAGCATAACCTAATCCCTGGATTGTGATGCCACCAGTTATCTAGCAATACCCAGTGGTGAAGCTAGGTGACCAAGGGCCTAATGTTGCTGACTGGTGCAGTCTGGGGCAGAGGGGGATCAACCTATTGAGGGTTACGTCAAGAACAGCATTGCATTCACCACAGAGAACTCAGGGGGAAGAGTTCTATCGGATATTAAGTGTGAGAAGGCCAAGAGCACAAGTCATTCTGTGTTAGGGACATAAATAACATATGGAGCCAGTAAAATTGCATCTAATGGGACAAATCTAACCTCTAGTCAATTACAGTGGACTGAGCTGTGAAGTGGATTCCTGGAGATACCCAAATCCATGCCTTCAAATATATGCATAGTAGCTATGGAAAACATTTGCTCTTGCCATCTCCTCTTCAGTCGAGGTACCTGAAGGACCGTGATACATGTCTCTTGGAGAACTGCTAAATGGGTGCCCTTGTGTTTGAGGAAGGAATACATTTCATAACGCCGGTTAGTTGTGTACATTCCCCAACTGTTCCAAAATAATAGTGTATAATGAGCTCTGCATGAGGAAAACATTATTGTGGGGTGAAGGTGACCCCTCTAAGTATTTTGGAATGGAGCAAACTAGTAGATCTTGTTGTGTGTCGGTCTCATTAAAAGTGGGGGTGTAGCCCAGTGGGAGTATGTTCAGCCCTGGTAAATGGAGTAAAGGGCAGTGGGGAGAAACAAACAGAGCAGGCTGCAGACCTCTGACTGCCTAAACTATCAGCATCTTGGGTAAAATTAAGGGGGATGTACCTGCCACCTTTGGCAAGTTGGAAACCATGAAGGCCCTACCCACCAAGAGAGATGTTCATGGCGAATACCAGTCAAGAGATATAGGGAGCGGGAAGGACAAACATAAGCCAGCATGATTTCAGGCAATGTAAGGTGCAGCACTTGGGCAGTGGGCCATGGTACCACAAGAGTCATCAGGACCTCTGTAAACATGAGCCCTGTGTAAAGGAGGAAACCTCAGCCACATCCAGTCACCACACTAGGAAAAATTACAAAAAGTTACATCAGGACATTTGCAATCTGGAAGGTTCTCATATACAAAGGGTTCTCTGAAATTTCATTCAGATATTAGAATGTGACAGGGAAGAACAAATCGAAACAAGAACAATGACCCACCTCTGACAATAGACTCTAAAAGAGAGTCCTTCTTTAAAGACAGACCAGCAAATTTAAGACATAAATCCATTTTTTTATTTATCAAATCCTTTTCATTATAAGGCTTTTCATAATTCGTTAACAATGTCATCAACAAATTACACAGCTCAAAAAACCTCCCCCACAGAACATTCTAAAATATATCTTACTCACCAATCACAAACATACAATTTATACCTTAACAAACACTATATACCATATCCCCCAAACTGTCATAGCATAACACATAAAAGGAAACAAAATGTAAACCAGAAAATGACTTAATCAAATGAAACATCAACACACATTTTTTTACCTAATGTGGTAGAAAGAATTTCAATTTTTCCACATTATCTAAGTCCTTCTAACATCCCTTTTGCCAAAATATAACCTTCTTCAGGGCACACCGCTGATGGACCAGCACTTAAAAAATTCAAAGGTTGGGAGAAGAATGAATAGGGGGCCATTAGTGAACACTTGCATACCACACTATAAAACACACTACATTTTAGAACATGATCCTTTGCTATTCCACTACAGAACACAGTTTTGCTGCTGAATGTGCCACTGAGAAGTCAGGTTATTTTTTTTGTCACTCCCTCTGTTCATTTTACACTGTTTCCATTTGTTCATTATTTCATTAACTTGAAGGCCAATATTTCATTTATTTGCAGTTCCTCATGATGGCAGGGAGGAGAAATCCACATTTTAGAGAGGGAGAATTGTCAGTCATTGTGGATGAAATCTTTAGACTAGAGACAAAATAGTTTGGAGTCTAAGTTCAGAATACAACCATATCTCAGAAAAGGCAAATGTGGGCTCAAATAGTTGACAGAGTAAATGCTGTGGCAAAGAACCTGCATACACAGGAGGAAAGTAGGAAGAGATAGAATTGCCTGTGTGGAAGAGTGCATTCCCTGGTCTCCAAGCATCACCTGGAGGCCCAAAGGGCAGGTGGTAGTTCTCCCAGCACTCCCTTTCAACTTTTTTCCTAGGAGGAGAAGGTCTGGCAGGTCCTACATCCTGAAGGCTTGACAGGAATCACTAGTGGAGTGGAGACTGGTAAGTTAAACTTATGGATGTCTTGCAAAACATAAAATAGTTTTTGCTCTAAAGTGAGATCCACATAATGGCCCTCATTACAACCTCGGCGGTCTTCCCGGAAGACAGCCGAGGCTGCGAGTACCAGAATACCGCCATTGCTGGCGGTATGTCTGGCTCCCTATTTCGACTTTTCCGCTGGCCTAGTTGAAAAGTCACATCAACATTGCTGCCGGCTCATAATAGAGCCGTGGCAATGCTGATGTGCAGCGGGTGCAGTAGCACCCATTGCACATTTCACTGCCCGAAATTCGGGCAGTGAAATGTGCAATGGGGCTATGCCTGGGGCCCCTGCACTGCCAATGCCAAGTGCATGGTCAGTGCAGGGGCCCCCAGGGACACCCGAGTCCCCTTATCGCCCGCCTTTCCATGGTGGTGTCTACCGCCATGGATAGGCTGGCGGTAAGGGGAGTCGAAATCCCAAGGGCAGCGCTGCCCTGGCGGATTACGACCGCTGGGACTGACATGGCGGTATACCGCCGGTCCTGGTGGTGTTACCACGGTGGTACCGCTGCGCTCAAAATGAGGTGAAGAGTACAGCCAGCCTGTTGGTGGTACTATCACCACTATAGCCCTGGAGGTCACTGATCCCCCAGGGTTATAATGAGGGTTAATGTGTTTTCCACTTTTGTAAAACATATAAGCACAATTTGAAAAATCAAAAATAGACTGTCATCATCAAACTAGTAACATTATGATGCCAACACCCCTTTCAGTACTAGGCAATATGTGTGGTCATTATGTGTGTTGTTCTTCATTTACCATTTCTTGTATTTGATTGTTTGTATGTTTGAATGCATTTTCCTGTAGTGGTGCTTTTAAGTCTTTTTTCAACTTTTAACATTTTAACATATGTCACACATGTCATAATTTTTTTAAATGTGTGTACTCCTTCAGTGCATACATTTGACTGGGAATGTTCCACTTACAATTTTCCAAATGTTGGCACTGTCAAATTGAAAGGACTATAACTACCATGATGCCTTGTTTTCGTACATGGAAAATATGGTTTCAATCAATGTCTTTTTTCACATGTATGCACAGATGGACAAAATGTCAAGCATTTCTCAAACCACATTTTATGCAATGAATAAAATGTGGATTATCACATGTAATTTTGTATGCTGTCACTTTCTTGCCATGTCATTGAAGTGAGGTAACTGGGTTCATAATTCAATGTATGTTGGCTTAAAGAATGTATATCATGCCATGTTGTATATAGAATATAAGTAGTAATGATTACTTAGCAAAGTTAATATGATGACCAATGCTATTAATCCTTTTAAGTTGTATAATTGTCTGAAGTTTAGCCTTCTAGGCCTTGAAATAGTTAACTTCTCATTTCTCCTCTAGACTAAGTTGGGTCAAATATGTGGGTCGAATATGTGGCCTATTTCTTTGAAGTTTGCATGTGTCTAAATTATAATGTATGGGGAATTTCCCAAAAAACACTGGAAGGTCGAAACATACTACAGTATAAATAACAATTTATTAATTATAGTTTGCTTCATTTGTGGGTTAAAACACATTTGATGCATAATACAGATTTTTACAATTTGTTTTCTTGTAATCCATATTAGGACCTACATCCAGAATATACGAAGAACTATCTCTCACTGAGAATACCTCCATTCCAGACCAAGATCAGAGCTTCAGTGAGGACTCCACTCCTCCAAGTCTGGATGATGTGGAGCAGCCTGAGTTATCTGATTTGTCTGGCCCGACAACTCCAATGAGTTTCACTTAGCCCACACCTACACCTCCCACCCCAGCTGTTACAATACCTCAGCCAATAGACACCTCCACTTTCTCTGTTTAAAAAACAACATTGCCCCAGTCGTGTGCCCCCTAGTCCTGGCTATTGATGGCCAGCACCACCACCACCACCATCACCTCCAGTTCAGCCAGGACCCAGTGGTATGGGGCACATTTGCTCGAGGGTACAGGGTAGTGGGGGAAGGGTACATGAAAGCAAATCTGTGGGCCAGCAAAGTGAGACCACTGGGATAACTCTCACACAGACACCATTAAGAAAGTCTTTGGATCCCTACTTCAGTCCCAAGACATGATGGGGCAGCTGCTTACAGGGCTCTGGGACATTAAGAAGTTATAGAGGGAACACAATGTAGAGATGCAGACTCTATACTCAAACTTGAGCTTCTTGACTAGGGTGCAGTTTAACATTTACCACCATTTGTGCAGGGATTTCCAAGAACAACTAACCAGTTTCTTTGGTCCTACAACATCTGGGCCTCCTATATCTACATTAGCTGCAAAAAAGAGATGCCTTGCCACAAGCTGAAACACCTGCACCCATCTCAGCACTGCACCTGTAGAACCCCCCTTTATCCTCAGGAGGGGATGGTCATCTGGATCACCAGGAGAGGATGGCCAGACCTCCACCAGCAAGAGATGAAGAATCTAATCTCATCCAGTGTGTGACTACCATTTTGTCTGTGGACTAGATTCTGGACACATTTACCTTTTAGATGCCAGTTTTATATTGGACACTGGACTTCAAACAATTGTGCGCATATAATAATAGTTTCATTCTCAATGATTGATTCTATTTTTGATCTTCTTTTTGTTATTTTGTTTTTATCCTGTATCAGTTTATTTGTGTTTGTAAAAAGAATTTCTAAAAACACAATTTAAGGACTGGTGTATTTCCTGTGGTTCCCAATTATTAATTTCTTCCTTCCATCATTTGATTTTAAAATGCAAATAATCAAAACATATTTTTAACCAAAAATGTTATATTGAGGCAATGTTTCTCCCATGTTCAAAAAAGTAACATATAACAAACACCATGAATCTTAATGGATTGAATTCATACATTAGTAAGTAAGACTAGTTTGTGAAATGTAAGAAGAAAAATTACAACACATGCATGAAGAAAATAGTCAGTTTTGTTTATTTTTTTACAACTCCAGAACTTGTCACCATGGAAGAACGGGATATAATCATATAAAACAGATTTAATAGCCAAACAAGTATTGATTCATGTCATCAGCTGGAGCCAGACCTCCTGCCTCAATAGGAAGCCCATATCAATAACACCAGTAGTCAAAAGCCCGGCAGTACAAACGTTTGTGACCATAGGATCCTTCCAATTACACTGTAGTAGTAACTGGTCTCATGTCATAACCAACTTTAAGTGGTGTGCTAAAAAAATGATTTCTACAGTGATGAGACATATCAACAGCTTCATACACCTTAACACAAAATAAGGATTTTGCGAATGTGAACAGAGATGAGTATGCTATGGGTCCGCTTACACATGTGGTCAAAGCACGTTCAAATCAAATCAAATCAGGACTTATAGAGCACAACTACTCACCCATAAGGGTCTCAAGGCACAGAGTGGGTTTGTCCTCTGTACTTCAGTTGAAGAGCCAGGTTTTAAG
Organism: Pleurodeles waltl; assembly: GCF_031143425.1. Classification (NCBI taxonomy): domain Eukaryota; kingdom Metazoa; phylum Chordata; class Amphibia; order Caudata; family Salamandridae; genus Pleurodeles; species Pleurodeles waltl. Next base: position 677,870,146 of record NC_090436.1, read on the forward strand.
GTCCTTCCAGAATTGCGGTAACAATGATGACTGCCTGAGGTGCAAGGGCAGGGTGTTCCAGCCTTTTGCAGTGAGGTAAGTGAAGGACCTTCCTCCAGCCAAGGTATTCCATATCCATGGCACGAGGCTAGTGCCTGTTGAGGGGTGATTCAGTGGTTCAGGTAGGTGGGTCCTAGGTTTTGGAGGGCCTTGTATGCATTGACAAGGAGCTTGAAGTTAATTCTTTTCTCAATAGGAAGCCAGTGGAGGTCCCTTAGGTGATTGGCGATGTGTTTGCGGTGGGGAACATCCAGGGTGAGTCTGGCAAAGGTGTTTTGGATGTGCTGAAGTTTCTTCAGGGTCTTCTGGGTGGTGCCGGTGTAGAGGGCGTTGCCATAGTCAAGTCTGCTAGTAACCGGGGCATGGGTTACAGTTCTGCAAAAGTCCTTTGGAATCCAGTTGTAGATCTTTTGGAGAAGTTGAAGTATGTGAAAACAGGAGGATGCCACTCAGTTGAGTTGGCAGGTCAGGGTAAGGGAAGAATCCAGGATGAAACCGAGGTGGGTGCGTGGTTTGTTAGGGTGGGGGGTGCCAAGGGTGGCTGGCCCCCAAGAGTCGTTCCAGGCTGATGTGGAGGGTCCCTAGATGAGGATCTTGGTCATGTCAGAGTTGAGCGTGAGGTGGTGATGGCTTCCATCCTATTGAGGAAACTCTTCTTGGCAGTTGTGGGGTTTTCGGTCAGTGAGATGATCAGCTGGGTGTCATCGGCATAGGAGACGATGTTCAGTCCGTGGTTCCCAACAATGGATGTGACGGGCCATGTAGATTTTGAAGAGCGTTGGGCTCAGTGAGGAGCCCTGTGGAACTCCGCAGCTGACCTCCGTGGGTTCTGACAGGTGAGGCGGGAGTCTAACTCTGTGTCCTGCCATATAGAAAGGAGAGTATGCATTGTAGGGCCTGAATGCGTGGAGTCCGGAGCAGAGGGTGAGGTACGAAACCATGTCGAAGGAGGCCAATAGGTCACCTAGCATGAGGGTTGCTGTATGGCCATGGTCAAGAAGCAAGCGGATGTCTTTTGTGGCAGCGAGGAGGTCCGTCTCCATGCTGTGATTGCACCTGAAACTGGTATGGGATATGTCCAGGATGTTGTTGTCCTCGATGTGCTTACGGAGCTGTATGTTGATTGCCTTTTTGATAGCCTTGACTGGGAAAGGCAGCAGAGAGATGGGGCTGTAGCTCTTGAGGACCAAGGTGTCGGCCATGGTTTTCTTCAGGAGCAGGGAGATCTCGGTGTGCTTCCAGTCCTCCGAGAAGGTACCTGTGTCTATGGAACAGTTGAGGGTATGGCGGAGGTCGGTGCGATGGAGGTTTTCGCTTTTTTGAAAATGTGGCGAGGACAGGTGAAACATAGGGGCTCTGAAGTGGATGCTCCTCATGATGGAGCAGGTCTCATCCGTGGTGACGCTGGTCCAGCAGTGAAGGATCTGTGACAGTTCGGAGGTCGGAGCTGGGGGGTTGTTGGAGGGCTCGGAGGATCTTGGGGTCCGAAGTTTTTGTATATGTCTTCGATTTTTCAGTGGAAGAAGTTGGCTAGTCTGTCACAGAGGTCTTTAAATGGAGGGATGTTTGCTGTTTCCAATTGGGGTTTTGCAAACTCTTTGACCATGGAGAAGAGCTCTTTGGTGCTGTGAGCAGTGGGGCTGATACGGTCCTGGAGGGTGGCTTTCCTAGTGGCTCTGATGAGGTGGTGGTGGGACTTGATGGCAGCTTTGAAGGCCTTGTAGTCTTCAAGAGGGGGCTGGGCTGCGGGGGCAGCAGCGTCAGGTAACAGAACGCGGGGACAGTGAAAGGCTGAAAGGAGAGAGAAAGAGACAAGAAAGACAAAAAAAGAAAAAATAAAGGTGACAGAAAAATAGGCAAAAGTAAAAGTGACACCAAAATATTTATGCACAGATGGTTACTAGGCCACCAGGAATGCAACGCAGGTGGGAGCCTGTGGGTGGAGGTGGGCCTCGAACTGAGAGTCAGGCAGGGTCTCAGTTTGAATGCAGCAGAGGCAGCGACAGCAGCAACAGGTGGAGCTGTGTAGAGAGAGAGCAGACGCTGACCAGGAGTTCAGAGGAGCACATATTGCCAGCACATATTGGGGGTCATTCCAACCCTGGCGGTCGGTGATAAAGCGGCGGCCAACCCGCCAACAGGCAGGCGGCCCAAAAAATGGAATTCTGACCCTAGCGGGAACCGCCAACACAGACCGCCACTTCAACACTCCGCCCGCCACGGCGGGACAGACAAACAGGTTGGCGGTCACCGCCAACAGGCAGGTGGCAGACAAAGTACCGCCCACACTATCACAACTCACCAATCCGCCACTTTTTCCGGGGCGGGAGCCCCGCCGATAAAAACACGGCGGAAACAGCCATTGTCTACCTGCTCATCTACCACGAGTACGAACGCCGGCGCAGACGACAACGGTGAGTACTGCACCTACTACACAGGGGAGAGGGGAGGAGAAAAGGTTACGGGCACACACATACGCGACACACCCATTCCCCCACCCCCCCCAAATACCTACACACCAATGCCGAGCAACAAGTCAGAGTGACACCCCCCAAACCCCCCGGAAGAATGCAAAGACATAATTAAAATGATCTTTAAAATTTATGTACAAAATAGGTTCATTGAAGTCATGGTAAATATGCAATATGAAATATACAAAATAAATAAAGAATATAGTGCAAAGTATAAACATAGGCAATAAGTCCTGCACAGTCAGTTAAATGTCCATAGTCCGTGGTCCAATGTGTACAAACACATGGGCAAAGCCCACACAGGAGACCGGATACCATTGGAGAGAACACTGCAGGGGCATCAGATGATAAAACTACAGGCACCTCAGGGGGAAGGGAAGGGGGGGCACCTCAGCCACATGATTCCACGACGCCAGATCCACGAGGGGCATCCATGCCCACTGTACCATCCTGGGGAGTGCAAAGCCACAGTCCATCAGATGGATAACCGACTCCACTGGTATTGGAGGAAGGCATGGTGCCCAGAGTGCTTCGTGAACACCTGCTCGACACAGAACCGGCACTGTCAATGGGCCTGCGATGCTTGAGACGGCGGGGCCCAGCGGAGCGGTGCTTGAGACGGCGGGGCCCAGCGGAGTGGTGCTTGACAGGAAGGGCCCAGCCGAGCGTTGCTTGAGACGGCGGGGCCCAGCGGAGCGGTGCTTGACAGGAAGGGCCCAGCGGAGCGGTGCTTGACAGGAGGGGCCCAGCGGAGCGGTGCTTGAGACGGCGGGGCCCAGCGGAGCCGTGCTTGACAGGAAGGGCCCAGCGGAGCGGTGCATGAGATGGCGGGGCCCAGTGGAGCGGTGCTTGACAGGAAGGGCCCAGCGGAGCGGTGCTTGAGACGGCGGGGCCCTGTTCAGTGGTGCTTGTCACGGCGGGGCCCTGTTCAGCGGTGCTTCTCACGGCGGGGCCCTGTTCAGCGGTGCTTGTCACGGCGGGTCCCTGTTCAGCGGTGCTTGTCACGGCAGGGCCCTGTTCAGTGGTGCTTGTCCTGTCTTTCTATGGAGCCAGACATGGCCAAGACTCCCCGCTTAGTCGCCCTCCGACCTTGCGGTTGCGGGGCCCTCCTGTGATGGAGTCTTGGGCCCGTGGGTGTCGTCCGTCACACCCGGAATGGGGCTGGTGGGGCCCTCCTGGTCAGCTCGCCTGCTGCATCACTTCTCTGCCCTGCTGACCTTGCCCTCCTTCGCTGAAGCTCTCTAGCCCTTGCCTCCCTTTGATGATGTGGCAGGTTACGGGCAAGGCTACTGTCCTTGGTGGCAGCCATCTCAAGCGTCTCGCGCCGGCCCTTTGTTTTTCTTGTCCTTTTCCCAGGGTGTGGGCTGGCTGTCCCCTTGCTGCTGGCCGATGTTCCTGCCCTAGGAGCTGGTGGACTCCAATAGCCTTGCACTATGGTCATACTAGATGCAGGGCTGGTGGTAGCTGAGGTGCTCTTTGGACTCTTACCAGATGGAGGGGGTGGGTCAGGTGATGCAAAGAGGTTAAGTTTGGATAGGAAAAGTTTTTTAGGAGCAATGGGAAGGGTAGGTGGAGTAGGTATGGTAGTGGAGGAAGAGGATGTGGTTGTAGGAGAGTCAAGTGTGCTGTCTTTGGGTGCAGGTGCTTGTGACGGAGGCTGTCGTGAGGTGGATGGCTGTTGGGTGGGTGGCTGCCTGCGTTTGTGTGGTTTGGAAGAGGGGGTCACAGACACACTGGGAGAGGACACAGGGGACGTGTAAATGGCAGTGGGGGTGGTGACTGCACGTGTGCGGACTGTACTGGAGGGTGTGCTGGTGATGGAAGTACTGGCTGATGGTGGTGTGCATGCAGGTGTGAGTGGAGACGTCACAGGGAGGGAGGAGGGAGACGAGGAGGAGGGGGACACAGAGGTGGTAGTGACTGTTGCCATGTCTGTATCTGGATGTTGCTTGGGTGAATGCTTGTGTGATCTGTGGTGCTTATGTCTGGATGAGCTGCCCTTGGGTGTTGAGGTGTGTGCAGGCTGGTCTGATGGTGTGGATGGGATAGGCAGAGGAACAGGAGACTGGGACTGGGTGGAGGCAGTTAGAAGAGGGAGGCTGGAGGCAGGGACAATGGCTGCCGTCAGTGCTGAGGCCAGAGCGTTGAACGATCGCTGATGGGCAGCCTGACCCGAATGAATGCCCTCCAGGTATGCATTGCTCCGATGCACCTCCCTTTCTACACCCTGGATGGCATTCAAAAGGGTAGACTGCCCAACAATGATGGTCTGGAGGAGGTCAATGACCTCGTCACTGAGGGCAGCAGGGGTAACTGGGGCAGGGCCTGAGGTGCCTGGGGCGAAGGAGATGGCTGGCTTCCTGGCCGAGCGGGCACAGGCCGAACGCTGAGGGGCTGCTGGGAGGGCGGGGCTGGTGCGCTGGGTGGCGGCTGTACCTGTTGTGGCGGTGGGCACGGACGTTGCCGCCACCGCAAGGGAGCTCCCTTCCGAGGACGTGTCGGTGTCGCTGACGTCTCCACGGTCCCCGTTGTGAAGCTCCTCTCGCCTTCCGTCTCACTGGTTAACTCGGAGTCTGTTGCATGGCCCTCCGGGACCATGTGAGATGCAGCTCCCTCGTGCACCGATGCCAGGTCTCCTCCGCCTGATGATGCTAATGCACACATGCACAGGAAGAAAAAGAAAATGGGTGGGGGGAGAAATGAAGACAGGTTGAGTGCATGCATTGGCAACAACGTTGTCGGAGAGGACAGACACAGAAGCCCCCAGCACTACGCCGCGCAATCGGGGTACACTACTCAATTCTTGTGACTAGGCCTACAGGTCTATGGACGACAAATGCACACATGGGTGATGCAGGACCATGGATAGCTGTACTTGGCACCCTACAGAGGTGGGGGGCGGGGGCACAGGGCCATGCCTAACGGAGGGGACTAGCCTACAGAAAGCGCCCTGGCCTAGAGTTACCCACAGCCCTCCTCCCCAACCCAGACACCTCCACTGCGCGCAAAGATAGCAGAATGTGCTGATACTCACCCCCTTGTGTCTGCTGTGATGTCCTCACGCGCCCATCCAAATCGGGGTAGGCCACCGCCAGGATCCGGGGCATCAGGGGGGTCAATTGGCGGCTGGCACCCCTCCTATGTTGGGAGGCCATCCCCAGCAGAGACTCGGCGGTCTTTCTGGTCCCGCGGCGGATGTCCTCCCACCTCTTTCGGCAGTGGGTGCCCCGTCTGTTGTGGACCCCCAGGGCCCGGACGTCCTTGGCGATGGCACGCCAAATGTCGATCTTCTGATGGGCGCTGACCTATTTGACATGTACAGGGTGGGAAAGGAAATATCATCACTTTTCTGCATGGTCGATGTGAGTGGCCCCCCCTCCCCAACCTTGCCATGTGGCACATGCTCTCATCAGGAGTGCGTTGCACTCCTCATTCGCTCCCCTCCCCACCATCTCACATCCACCCCACTCAACACAGGCATAGCCCTTTCAACGTGCACCCTGTGTACTAACCTGTTGGTCTGGAGGACCGTAGAGTAGCGCATACTGGGGGAGGACCCCATCAACTAGTTTCTCCAACTCTTCTGAAGTGAAGGCAGGGGCCCTTTCCCCAGTCGCAGCAGCCATTGTCTCTTCCAGACCGAGGTCACAGCAGCACTTGCAGTATAGGCCCTCTCCTGTGGATGATCAGGTCTCGAGTGATTAATCAGATAGAAAATGGCGGTCACGCCCGCGGCGGTACGTACCGCAGCGGTGTGTACCGCGACCGCCGGCGCACATCATCATTGGCTCCTGAGACCCATAGGGTTCAATGTTAACCAATGCGGCTTAGCACCGCGGTCTTCGACCACCTACCGCCACGGTGTGCCATGCCAGCGCAATGACCTCACATCACATTGTCACACTTCACAGGTCAGGCAGCCGCCATTTCAAGGGCCCACATGGCATAATTTCAACTGTGTCACACATGCCTAGGCCGTGCATTGCCACTCATACAAGCCTTTCAATGCATTGCGATTCTTTTACTATGCAAGCTGTATGAACGAACCTGTGGTTTGCATGACTTTCTGCTCCATGTTGTCCTTCCTAGGCACCGTCCGCTGGGACTTGCGAGGAGAAGGATGAATCCTCCCGTGTACCGACCGCTGGTGGACCTGTCGCCAATGGAAGAACGACATATTATACTTAGATACAGGCTTGACAGAGCCACTATACATGAACTGTGTGCCCAGCTGGAGGCAGACCTGATGTCCCCCATCCGCCAACCCAGAGGGATTCCCCCTCTGGTGCAGGTTCTGTCAGTACTCCATTTTTTGGCAAGTGGGTCTTTTCAGACAACAGTGTCCATGTCATCAGGGATGTCTCAGCCTATGTTTTCTAAGGTTTTGTCAAGAGTGTTGTCTGCCCTGATGAAATACATGCGGAGCTACATTGTTTTCCCTGAGGTGGAGGATTTGGCTACAGTGAAGGGTGATTTCTATGCCCTTGGACATATCCCCAACATCATTGGTGCCATTGATGGGACCCATGTGGCTTTGGTTCCCCCCAGAGGAAGTGAGCAGGTGTACAGGAACAGAAAAAGTTATCATTCTATGAATGACCAGGTGGTCTGTTTGGCTGACCAGTACATCTCCCATGTAAATGCCAAGTTCCCTGGGTCAATGCATGACGCGTATGTTATGCGAAATAGTAGCATCCCTTATGTGATGGAACAGCTACAGAGACACCGTGTGTGGTTATTAGGTGACTCTGGTTACCCCAACCTGTCCTGGCTATTGACCCCAGTGAGGAATCCCCGGACCAGGGCAGAGGAACGGTACAATGAGGCCCATGGGCAAACTAGGAGGATCATAGAAAGGACCTTCGGCCTCCTGAAAGCCAGGTTTAGGTGCCTGCATATGACAGGTGGATCCCTAATGTACTCACCAAAGAAGGTGTGCCAGATCATCGTGGCCTGCTGTATGCTTCACAATCTTGCATTGCGACGCCAGATGCCTTTTGTGCAGGAGGATGGTCCAGATGGTGGTGTTGTAGCAGCTGTGGAGCCTGTGGAGAGTGAAGAGGAGGAAGACGACGGGGACGACAAGGACAACAGGGATACAGTCATACAACAATATTTTCAGTAGCACACAGGTTAGAATCAACCACGCCATTTCACATTTACTTAAGGCCTCCTGCGTCTCTACTGTCTGTGTTTCCCCCCACTTCCTTGTAACTGAATTGTGACTTACCCTTCCCTTTTCAGAGCTATACGACCCACTGCGTGACTTCTGCTCTGTTTGCCCATGGACTAAAGCTTATTGACATTGGCATGTTGTCATCACAATGTAACTGAACATGATTGCACCGTTATGTGTCATACATTTGTGTAAAATACAAGCAGACTCCTGTTAATTTAAGTGCAATTAGTGATTTATTTCAAGTGCTACATATAGGTACATGATTGTAAAACGGTGATAGGTGGGGGTGGAGTAATGTCCATGGCAGAGTCCAGTTCTCAGTTTCACAGGTGCATTGTCCATATGCCTGTGGAAGGATGGAGCAGGGGCAGTTTAAGGTTGGACAGGGTGACAATGTGGGACAGTGGGATGACATCAGGGGGTATCTTATGCTGGCGGGGGTCTTGGCATCCTACTCTGTCTTCTTGTGAGATCTCAGGTTCCGCTTGCGGGGTGGTTGTTCTTCAGCAGGAGGTGGGGTTCTGGTGGCCTGTCGTTGTGTGGGGGCCTCCTGTCCACTAGCGCCGGCGGAGGTGGTAGGCTGTTCCTGGTCCAGGCTAGTGACAGGGTCCCTTTGGGGTGCCACATGGTCCCGCAATGTGGTGACTAACTGGTTGAGGGCGAGGACGATGGTCCCCATTGAGGAACCAATGTTCCTCAGTTCCTCTCTGAACCTCATGTACCGTTCCTCCTGCTGTGCCTGGATCTCCTGGAACCTGGCCAGTACCGTCGCCATCGTCTCCTGGGAGTGGTGGTATGCTCCCATGATGGTGGTGAGGGCCTCTTGGAGAGTGGGTTCCCTGGTCCTCTTCCCCCCCTGTCGCACAGCAGCCCTCCCAGTTCCCCTGTTTCCCTGGGCCTCTGTCCCCTGGACGGTGTGCCCACCACCACTGCCCCAAGGTCCCTGTTGTTGTTGGTGTGGTGGGTCAACCTGGGTGCCCTGTAGTGGCGGTCACACCGCTGATTGACGTGTCCTGGAGACAGAGGCATGGGCCCGCTGGGTGGGAGCTGTGCTGGTGTTCCCAGAGGGGGTTAGGTCTGGTGTAGCCTGTGGCTGTGTGTGGGGAACCGACTGTCCAGAGGTCCCCGATGGTCCGGGCTGGTCATCTGGGTCCAGGGAGACAGAGCTGCTGTCATCGCTGGGGGCCTCTTCTGGGGGTGGGATGGACATCTCTGGACCCTCCGTGGCGGTGTGGTGGCGTTCGGGTCCTGCAGGGGTATAAGGGTATGGTTATTGCTTCTGTGTGTGGCATTTCGTGTGATGGGTGGGTGGCCGTGTACCCAAGTGCAGGCATTCCCTTGTGGGGGCTTTTGTGAGGGTGGCTGGTGGGGGTGATGTGTGTGTGCAGTGGGCATGCTTTGGCGATGGGTGTTCATGGTTTGTGGTCGCATGCAGGGCTTGGTGTTGGGATGGGTGGGTTGTGATGGTGAGACATTTGCAAGGAGTTGGTGTGATGGGGTGGGGGTGAGGGTGGGGGTATGTGCTGGCATGCAGGTGGGGTGGGGGTGGAAGTAGTAGTTAAGATTTGACTTACCAGAGTCCATTCCTCCAGCTACTCCTGCGAGGCCCTCAGGATGCAGGATGTGCAAGACTTCCTCCTCCCATGCTGTGAATTCTGGGGGAGTAGGTGGGGGTCCGCCGCCAGTCTTCTGCACCGCGATGTTGTGCCTTGATACCATGGAACGCACCTTCCCCCGTAGGTCGTTCCATCGCTTCCTGATGTCATCCCGATTGCGTGGATGCTGTCCCACCGCCTTGACCCTGTCCACTATCCTTTGCCATAGCTCCATCTTCCTAGCAATTGTGGTGTGCTGCACCTGTGCCCCGAATAGCTGGGGCTCTACACGAACTATTTCCTCCACTATGACCCTGAGTTCTGCGTCAGAGAACCTGGGGTGTCTTTGGTGTGCCATGGGGTGGTGTGCTTGAGGTGAGGGAAGTTGTATGTGTTGTGGAGTGTAATGTGTGTGATGGTGTATGGTGTTTTGTGCGTGGTAATTGTGTGGGTGACGTTGTGATTTGCCTCTCTGTGATGGTCTACTCTAAGCAGTGCTGTCTCTCTCTGTCCTTGATTCGCAATTGTGGTCGTAGGGGATTGTGGGTGATGTGGGTGTGTGTTTTATATTGTAATGGGTGTGTGGGAGTGGTGTGTATATGTGTATCAGGTGTGTGAATTTCAAATTGTCCAATGTGATAGTGTTTTGTAAATGTGTGTGTATTTTGAGCGCGGCGGTGTGTACCGCCAATGGAATACCGCGGTTGAAAGACCGCCGCTTGGATTCGTGGGTCGTAATGGCATGGGCGTATTTCTGTTGGCGTGACTGTGTCGGTTTGGTCATCGCCAGTTTTTCGCTGACCTTTGGTGTGGCGGACTTTTGTGGATGTCGTGTTTTTCGAGGTTTGCAAGTTGCGGGTCAGAATGACCGTGGCGGTTTACCGCGACCGCGGCGGTGTTGTGGCGGTCTTCTGACAGGCGGTAAGCGCCTTTTACCGCCAAGGTCAGAATGACCCCCATTGTCTGGTGGCAACAGCCATAAATTTCATCAACAAACATTTTTGCCATGAAATTTCCTAAACTACCCATTCCTGAAAACCTGTCCTGCACAGACAGATATGCTCTTTATATTACAAGTTCTTTGGACATTGAATGCAATGTTAGGTAACAATATACTTACATGCAGGTCAAGAAGTTGTCAATGACATCTTGACATACTTCAATTCCTTCTCTTTACCACTATCATCTTCATTTGGCATTTCAACACCCTCACCTGGTGGTCACAGAAAAGCACACACACGCCAAAACCCACCACATGCAAACACACACACTCACCTGAACACCGAACACTTTAAAAGAAACACACACTAAAAGATACACGACAAATACGAAACCCACTTGAACCTGCAAAATAGACAAACACACACACATATCACCCACTCCAGCTCACTCTACCTTCCAAACCCCATCCTCTCTCACCCCTTCCCCTCTACCCATCTTTACTGATTACCTGCCCCAATCCCTAATAATTTGAAACCCATGCCTTCCAAGAAAGATAATTGAAGTGCTTTATCAGCCCAGTAGATGCCCCTTACTGATGAGGTTGTCCTTGGCAGTGTAATAAGGAGGCAGGTTCTGGGCCTGAAAGCTCAAATTTGGATTGGAAAAAATCTATAGACAATATTGTTTTTCATTTAAAACTTTCATTCAGATAGAAGTATTGCACACTTTGAATAAGTTATCATTTGTTTTCAGAAAGTCTATACTAGAATTATTTTTCAATTATTCATAATTGTTTCGTGACAATGGTATTAATGCAAATGTGAGTAATATGAAATTAGTTTCAAATATGAAAGTGACAGATTTTATTTTTGACATATTTGTATAGTGCATACATTAGTGTTGAACATTTGTGATGGACATGCCAATTCTGGTCCAAGTATTCATCATGGTACTGGGCACTTACACCAAAATTTTATGTCAAGACCGGAGGCTCCTATTATGCTTACTTTTCCTGCTTTCATTTCAATAGCAGGTGCAGTCAAGAACATTAGCCAATCCCAGTTGGTTAGCAGAACAAGCTACCAATGAGAAACAAAGAGTTACAAATGTTCAATCAGAACGCAATGTACATAAAGATATACCAAACTTGACTGCAAGCAGCCCTCTTTTCTTGCTGTTCGCGGTCAAGATAAGTATATCTTTATTGAGTTCCTTTCATTTATAGAGTATATTTCTATTTAATGTGTTTTTCACTGTTTGTTGTATAACAGCTTTTCCGCGCTTACTCGCTCACACGCTTCAGCTTTCTTTCCAGTTCACATCGCCTTTCCCCCCTCTTTACACTCCGCTTCAGTCAACACAACCGTTTCATTCACGGTTATCGTGCTTCTGCCTCTGGCGCTTCGCTTCTTGTCGCAACGCTCCAGAGCGTGGCTATTTTTAGCCCTCAGCACTCAGTCTTATTTGCTGCCTCTCTCGTCAGGATGCTCCATTTCACAGCTATTTTTAACCTCTGCACTTGAAGATATTTACTGCCTCTCTCGGGAACTTCCTGGAGGCGGGGGCTTACTCTGCTGAAGGCTTCTGGTTGGCTAGGGGTTTTTCCTATCCACAAGCTCCTTATCCTGGGTCCTCCCTCTTCAAGTTTATCACTATTTCTGGCAGTTTACATTTTTCTTTACCTTTAGAATGGGGTTTTCCTCATTTTTCTTAGGAAAATAATGATTCTAATGAGGTTTTCTCAGATAACTTAAATACATTTATACAATCCTCGGTTGCGCAGGCAGATTCTGCCTCCATGTCTAAACTTTCTAAACATTTAGAAAATACTGTATCATCCTGTCTCTCACAATCTCAAATGTCCCTGTCTGCGTGCGAATGGAGAAAGCGCAAAGCCACAGAGGCTTTAAATGATACCCGAACTAATGTTTCCTCTGCTGTGTTGACTAGTGAGTCTACCTCACACAGGATGGAGGACGACACTCCTAACAAGGAGGGGAAAAACTCTATTGGTGCTAAGAGTAAAGCAAAAACAAAACATATACTATCAATCCACAAGATTGTGATTGATACCATAAAAGATACCGATGATGACTTGGATGATATAGATTCTGATAAAGACTTGGATAATACCAGTAATTCAGATTTTTGGATTGGCACCCCTACCAAAAAAGTTAAATCAGCGTCAAGAGACCCTATTTCCTCTTCCCCTCTCCTGAATGCTGAAGGGAACCCCATGTTTGATCCCAAATTAATTCACCATCCTAACTCCATTGAGTGGCTGCCTTCAGACCATGTCGCAGATTATATTACAGCCAAACTACGCCTCCCACTTGATAATCAAGTGAGCTACAAACTTCGCTCTGAATGTCCTAGACCTTCTCTCCCTCTCCATATTACTTCTACCTCTTCTATCGATACTTCCATGATAACCTTTTTCTCCAAGTTTGGGAAAGATCCGTGCAAAGGAGTGGATAGAGCTTGCTCAGTCTGTCAGGACAAAGTCTTAGATGTAGTGGGTCCTTTAGCCCATATTTTTGACATGGCGGAATACGCTGGATTAAATAATGATTCAGTCGATCCTGTAGAACTTTCCCTCTGGATTCAACGATCTTGGGAATGCAAACTCTGCTATGACTCATGAACGACAGAAGGGACTTCTTCTTAAATTGGACCCCAAGCTGGCTAATCTTGCTGTTATGGACCCAGGCCCCAACGCTGATGGCCTGTTGTTTGGTGATTCCTTTAAAAAGGAATTAAACACATTTGTTACAACCTTTGCATCTCTTGATAAAGCTCAACAATTGCTCAAAAAAGTTTTTAATGCTCAGGTTTTTGCCAGGGCCAGTAGAGGAAGGAGTCGCTTTACCGGCCGTTGCGCCAGATATCAAGGCTACAGAGGCTCCTTTAATTCACAAAAACAAGATTTCCATCCATAATTCTACCCTCAACGATCCAGAGTCTTCCGGGGCAGAAACTAACGTAAGTTCAAATCCTACCTTCTCACAGGTAAGCCCACTTTCTGGCCATCTTTCCATAGGGGGTTGTCTAAATTTCTTTCTCCACAGGTGGAAAGATATTACTTCAGACCCTTGTATCCTCAACACTGTTAAAGGTTATTCAATAGAGTTCTATGACACCTGTTTTCAAATGTTTTGTCCCGCTCCTCTAAAATTCTCCACAGACATGGCAGCCCTGGTTTCTTCAGAAATCCAGTCCCTTCTTCTCAAACATGCTCTTCAACCCATTCAGCCTCACCATTCAGGATTCCTAAGTTTAAGTTTTTCTAGTAGTCAGGAAAAACAAAAAGATCAAACTGGTTATAAATCATAAACATTTCAACCAATTCGTTGTATATCGCCATTTCAAAATGGAGACAATTTTACATCTCAGAGACTCTCTTCTTTTGAATGATTGGATGGTTCGTCTAGACCTTCAAAACGCTTATCTAACTGAACCCATTCATCATGCTTATAGGAAGATTCTTCAGATTCAATGGCAAAACCAAACCTACCAATTCACGTGTCTTCCATTCGGACTTTCTTCAGCTCCTTGGTGCTTCACCAAGTTAATGAAACCAGTGGTAGCTCACCTCAGAGCACAGGGGTTCAGATTAATCATTTATCTGGACGACATCCTTCTTATGCATCAAAACATGATCACTCTTCACTCTCAGCTTTGTTACGCTACTTCTCTCCTGTCGGAACTGGGTTTCATAATCAACATTGACAAATCTGTTTTAACTCAATCCCAAACCACAGAATTTCTAGGTTTTCTAGTAAATTCCTCTCAAGACAGCCTTCAACTCCCAGATGCAAAAATAAAATCCATCAAATCAGAAATAATCCACTCTTTACGGCAGTCTTCTCTCTCCCTAAGGTCTCTTGCAAGGATTGTAGGTCTTCTTTCCTCTTCGATTCAATCGATCTTCCCGGGTCCCCTTCATTACCCAGCTTTCGAAAGACTAAAAGTTCGACACTTGCACAAGGGTCTTGCTTATTCAGATTGCTTCCTCCTCGATCAAGAATCCCATACAGAACTTCAATGGTGGTTAGACCATCTGGAAGCCTGGAACGGCAGGACTATCTTTGCATGAGCCCCATATCTTGTATTAAAATCCGAAGCAAGTCTGACAGGTTGGGGCGCAAGGTGTGGTCAAATACGGACTGGAGGCACATGGTCTACTCAGGAGTCTTCATTGCACATAAATTGTTTAGAGATGTTTGCAGGCTCCTTTGCGATCAAAAGTTTTACCAAAAACAAAGTACACTACTCCGTTCTTCTCTGCAAGTACAACCTCACGGCTGTCAAATACATAAATCATCTTGGCTGTAACAGATCCAAACCTCTTGCTGAATTAGCCAAAAGCTTATGGGAATTCTGCCTTGGCCACAAAATCTCAGTCCAAGCAGAATATCTGCCAGGTTCTCCCATCTCAACTCATTTGCAGATTGGTATTCATGTCATCTCTCAGATTACAGCAATTGGAAGCTTCATTCTTCTGTCTTCAATTTGATCTATCACAAATGGGGTCCCTTTCAGATAGATCTCTTTGCGTCTCGCCTAAACACTCAACTTCCTCAATTCTTCAGTTGGAGGCTGGATCCCCAAGCTCTAGCAATGGATGCTTTCCTCCAAGACTAGTTAAATTGAACAAATTATGCCTTCCCTTCTTTCATCATGATCACTAGAGTGCTTGCCCAAGTACGGCATCAGAAGGCCCAGTACTTCTAATAGTTCCATTTTGGCAGTCTCAAGTGTGGTTCCCTCCCCTCCTCGAATTATCAATAGACTTCCCAGCCCTTCTCCCCTCCTTTCCATCTCTACTTCTCAACCCCCAAGGCCTTCCCCACAATCTGATCCTCAACAAATCCCTTCTTCTCTGAGCCTGGAAGGTGTCAGGTCTCCTGCCTCCTATCTTGGAATTTCATGTGAAGCTTCAGCCTATATCAATAACTCCTGGGCCCCAGGTACATCTAAAGCTCACAATTCTGCATGGTCAATCTGGTCCAGCTGGCACCTGGGAAAATCTTGTAATCCCTTTTCTGTAGAGTTAAGCTCATTAGCTTATTTTCTTGCTTCTCAAGCTAGCTCTGGTAAATCCTACAGGACTATCAACCTTTATCGTTCAGCTATCTGGCTTCATCATCCATTTATTAATGGTAAACCTGTTGGTGAACATCCTATCATTTGCTGGCTATTAATGGGAGTAAAATTTTCCAATCCTCCTCTACCCAAATATACTGTTTTGTGGGACGTTCACCTTGTTTTACAAATGTTTTTATCTTGGCAAGATAATGATCTGTTGTCTCTCAAAATGCTTTCTGGTAAATTGACAATGTAATGGTGTCTTGTCTCTATCAACCATCTTTCAGATGTCAGAGCTCTGGATTTACCTGCTCGCCATTTTATCCCTACAGACGTTCTTTTCAATGTTTCTAGATGTACAAAAACCAATATCTCGTCTGTGTTTTACCCTTTCTTCCCCAACTATCCAAAACTATGTGTGGGTAACTGTTTAAAAGTTTATGAACAAAAGACTATTTATCTCAGAACGGCCACCCAACTTTTAATTTCCTTTAGGAAACCCTATAAACCAGTTTCTTCCCCCACCTTGGCTCGCTGGGTCAAATGGATTATATCCCTTGCGGGAATTGATACCTCCAAATTTGGAGCCCATTTTGCCCGGGGTGCAATAGCGTCCAAAGCCTTCTGGGCTGGTTCCCGTTTGGAGGATATTCTGAGAACAGCAGATAGGTCAAATTATGTCACCTTTCGTACTTTCTATTTTAAACCTATTAATACTGCATCATCAGTGGTGATTGATATGCTTCAAACAAGCATAAAAGGATCCTCCAGTCTTGACATAAAATGCAGATTTTCCAATTTATGATGGAAAGTCTTAATTTATTAAAGACACGGAGGCGAGTATTATCCCACCACTCATTTATTATAACTTTTGTTTCTTCTTCCCTCCTTTGAGTCTCTACAAATGCTTCAGCGACTACCTCAGGATAAAACCCTGTGCTCATCATCCATCATGGGACAGAAGTTCTCTCCCTCAGTGCTACCTATGGATTGGTACCATCTTCCTCACCACAAGACTGATTCTGCATTTTATTTGAATTGGTTCCAAGATCTGGTTTCTCTAATTTAGCTGTCTATATCATTGTTTGTATTTTTCCAATGTTTAAATCTAACCAATGACTTTCTTGCAGAAGAAAAGAGTTCTGCTTGCAGTCAAGTTTGGTATATCTTTATGTGCGTTGCGTTCTCATTGGACATTTGTAACTCTTTCTTTCCCATTGGTAGCTTGTGCTGCTAACCAACTGGGATTGGCTAATGTTTTTGACTGCAGCTGCTACTGAAATTAAAGCAGGAAGAGCAAGCAGACTACTCGCCTCCGTGTCTTTAACAAAATTAAGACTTTTCATCATCAATTATTTGGAAAAGCTACATTTAACATGATTATATTTTTGTAACTTGTGAATGCAGGTGTTTTTATTTTAAAATGATGTGTCAACTATAAACACAGATGCATTATACATGAAAAAACACTTTTGAATTAAATACGATAAAATGATTAACAGAAAATGCACAAGACAAAGGAAAATGTGACATTCATACATATATGTCATGTTTTAAGTTTAGAGGTGAGATTGAAAGTACATTTCTTGTTGATCCCACTTCTTGAATTGTGTAGTGAAAGTTCTACATTTTCTTAGGTTTATGTGGTTACAATAATGTACATTGTATATGTATGTATCTGATTTGGTGGATAGGAAAAAATGATTTACATACCTGTATGGACACATTTTGACTTTGGGATTAATGTGACATTTTGTGATGGTGTCCATAAGTATGAATGCAGTTTGGACCAAACTGGTAAATGTAAATAAGATATAGAGGTGTGCTTCTTTAAAGTTCCAAAACTTCCACATTACACACATATGCATTGGACATTTCTGTACTGTTGCTTGCAAGTATTTTTAAGAAATGCATGAGTCCAGAGCTAATATACACAAACAATTCCAATGTAATAGGTAAAACAGTCACTTACCTTCAGCTCCGGTTGATTTTCATTATGGTCCAGTAGCAGTAGCAAAGGTAGGACTTGTACGATCGGGTTCATGATAGAAAGAAAGGATAAAAGTAAAAAAATGCTAAGGGCCTGATTACGTGGGAGGCATCCTCCGGCGGTTTGACTACGACATTACAACCCTCGCGGGGGACCCACCAGGGTACCACCATCCCCACCCGGAACGTGGTTCCCGATGGGCTGACAGAGGTCTGAGCTGTACTCAGCCACGGAGGTGCTAAACTCAGCAACCCCTGGCTGATTACAACTCAGATTTCTGCCAGCCTTTCCACGGTGGAGACCCTGTCATGGAAAGGCTGGTGGAAAGCCAGTGCCAGGGGCCACTGGGAGGCCCTGTACTGCCAATGCCAATGGCATAGGCAGTGCATGGGCTCCCCTGCCCAGCAATATCAGAATGCACAATGCCTGCTTTGCCGGTGTGCTACAATATTGGATTTGGCTCCCTTAAAGGAGCACTGTTCCCGCCAGTCAGCCCTGCAGGAATGCGTAATACAGTGTTCCCGCCAGTCTGCCCCGTGGGAACATTGTAATATGCTTGGGGAGACACCACTGCTTTTCAGCCACCGCCGGCATAGTGGGCTGAACCACCGGGGTTCGTAATAACCCCCTTAGTCTCCTAGGACCTCAGAAGCATCACTTAGGGTCCAAGACACACTTCAGCAGAGGCCACAAACATGAGTAGTCCAGTTCCAGTTATGACTGGCCCACTTGTCACTCCAGAACAAATGGCCTCTTGGAGCTTGTTATTGCTCTGTAACAACATAGGAGGTCAGCCACTTTCTAGTCTTGGGGACGCTTCAGCTCTCCACTCAGGTTACAGACAGCAAGTATAGTCCTCTTCTGTTCTGGAGCAATTCTGGAAAGTGTTCCAAGGAGGTGGGGATGAAGTTTTACATTTTACAAGTTTTACATTTTTTTACTTCACTAGCCAGTGGGTGAAGTTGAATCCTGAACACTCCCTGTTCAATGGGTAAAATGTCCTCAAGGGCAAACCTTCACTCATATATAATACATTCTTTCACTGCACCTGTCCCACAGTAAACCTTACTCAGTAGAATCTAAGATGTCAAAATATTTCTGCGCATGGAGGGAGCTTGTGGCAAACCTAGGAGTGTATTTAAGGTTATGAGCAGCCCCCTCAAACTCAACCACTCCAACCTGGTTTTGTAACCAGCTCCCTCCTTCACTGATAATAAAGCCATGAGGCTAAATCATGTTTGGGATCAAAAGACCAATCTTTTTCCGGTATTTAGAAAAAATATTTAGTCGGGGACATAATTATCAGAAATTAACTATTGTGAGACACAAATATTGTGATGCACTGATATCGTTATCAAGAATATCATTTTTTGAGGTAAATAATATTTTAAAGACTATCAATGTTTTAATATCCTTTTCAGTAATAAAGCTGTTAAAATATCATTTTTTAATTAATGTGTTTTAGTTGACGTATTTGTTTTACGTGTTGCTATTTGTTTATATAAATCGTACCATTTCTTATTTAATTACTAATATACATTTATAGTGTTGCTTCAGGTATTGGGGTTTAGGAGTATAAATTGGGAAGTTAATTAAGTAACAATGAATTAATTATTAAGTAACAATTTAATTGATTTTTAAAAATGTATGTATTTATGGTATATTTATTTACATTTATTTTAGTTGCAGGCTGCTAAGTTTTTAGGGGTCGAGGGAAGGATACGTATTAAGTAATAATTATTTACAAATGTATGATTATTGTTATTATTATTAATATTTTGTTAGTTTAAAAAAAATATGTGAAATATGGACCACTGATTTATTTTACTTACATTTAGGGTGGGGTTGCTAGTTTGGTAAGGGTCTTGGGTGGAAAGTTTGTATTTGTATTTGTATTGTTATTTGTACAGCGCACTCCGGCCTTAGCATCGAAGCGCTGAGTGGTACAAAGTGAGAGTGAGAGAAGCATAAACAAGGGGCAGACAGCTGCCTAGAACGGGAGGAGTTAATTGGGGAAAAGTCAAGTCGTTAACTGCTTCTTAAAGGACAAGAGGTTATCGTCCTTCCTAATAAATAGCAGGAGAGTATGCCAGCATTTGGCAACTGCCATTGTGAAAGATTTGTCACCCCACTTAACCTTGCGCATGCAGAGGACAAAGATCAAGTTGAGAGCAGATGATCTGAGCTGGCAACCTGGCACGTACCATTGTATAAAGGAACAGAAGTACTCAGAACCTTCTGAGTGAAGTGCCTTATGAGCCAGACAAAGGGCCTTAAAGGTAATGCGCCAATCAACAGGTAGCCAGTGCAATTGTCTCAAGCTGCCACTGGCCGAAGCCGAGCAAGGAAGATCCAGTACCAAGTGGGCAGTGGTGTTCTGAATCAATTGCAATTTGTCGAGCGAGCCTTTATCAATGTTCAGCATCAGAGCAATACAGTAGTCTAGTTCAGAGATAACCAAGGCCAAAGACACCATAATTTTAAGGGGCATATTTATACCCCATATGCACCGAACTTGCATAAATTTTTTTACGCAAATGCGGTGCAAAACGAACTCCATATTTATATTTTGAAGTTACAAACGTCTAACGTCAAAATATTGCAGTTTGCACCATTTTTTAGATGTGTCAATGAGATGCAAGGTAGGCATTCCCATCTAAAAAATGGCTCTAACCCCAAAGACCCAATATTCATTCCCTGTGCTAAAATGACTTGATTTTCACCATTATTTAAAGCCTGGGTCAGATCAGGCGTTAAGGGACCTGTGGACCCATTTCCATGGTTAAGCACCATGGAATGGGTCCGCGAGTGCCCTCACAAGCCCCACAAACACCCACACCCACACCAGAGGGACACCGGAGGATGGGGGACCCCATGCCAGGTAAGTAGGGCAAGTATAGGTATGTTTTTTTATTTTGTTTTATTAAAGTGCCATCAGGGACCCAACGTGGACCTCCTGCATGGCACAGGGTGCAATGGCCATGCCCAGGGGACACTGGTCCCCTTGTGCTGGCCATTGCGGTGGTGGTCTTTTTTAAGACAGGAGTCATGTGGTATGGATGGTTTTGCATCAGAAAATAATGCTAGGCTGGTTAGAGTAATCTTTTTTTACTCTAACCAGCCTAATGTCATTCTTTGGTGCAAAACCCCCTTCTCCCATACTGCCAGCACCACCCGGCTAACGTAACTTTTTTTTTCACTAGCCCACCCTTTGCACCAGCTTGCCCATTCCCAAAATATGGCACCCGGCTGGTGCTCAGGAATGGTGCAAGCCGGGGGCTAAATTTTTGTTTCAAAACTGCGTTAGTGCCAGTTTGCACCAAAAAGTATAAATATGCCCCTAAGTTCCTTCTGGAGATAAGGAAACATTTTCTTAAGGGTTTTTAAAATCCAATAACTGGCCTTAGTGGTCAAATTTACCTGGAGTTTGAATGATAAAGCATTGTCGAACATGATCCCAAGGTTTCTAGTTGATACTAAGGGAACTGGCAGGTCTCCACAAGATTGCGGCCACTAATGGGAGCTCCACAGATCATTGCTGGAGCTAAAAAATATGATTTCCATTTCATCATCATTCATTTTGAGCCAATTATGGCCCATCCATTTATTAACCTCGCTCATACAGTGATGGAATCTATTGGCCACCTCCTCCCAGTTCTTATTGACAGGAATGTCATCCGCAAAGGAGGCGGCCAAAAAGCCGAAGGAGTGGATAAGTCTGGCCAGAGAGGCCACATAAAGATTAAACAAAGTGGGACTCAAGAAGCCCAAATCAGACCCCAACGGCCTCAAGAACTTCTGACCGATCTCCCTACTCCCTTTCCCAGCAAAGGTGATTGAAAAAATCGTCAACACGCAACTAACCAGTAACCTCGAAGACAATGACATCCTGGACCCCTCCCAGTCCGGCTTCAGATGAAACCACAGCACTGTGACAGCCCTTCTCGCCACCACAGATGACATCAGACGCCAAATAGACAACGGCAAAACATCAGCCCTCATCCTCCTGGACCTATCTGCCGTCTTCGACACAGTCTGCAACCGCACCCTGAAATCACGCCTCCACGAAATCGGAATTCACGGAAAAGCCCTTGACTGGATCATCTCATTCCTCTCCGGCAGAACCCAGAGAGTCCGCCTCCCCCCCTTCCGCTCTGAAGCCACCGACATCATCTGCGGCGTCCCCCAAGGCTCATCCCTCAGCCCAACGCTGTTCAACATCTACATGGCCCCCCTCGCACAAGTGGCCCAACAACACAACCTCAACATTCTCACCTACGCCGATGACACCCAGCTCATCCTCTCACTCACCAAAGACCCGCGCACCGCCAAAACCAACCTCCACGAGGGAATGAAATCCATCACCGAATGGATGAGAAGCAGCCGTCTGAAACTGAACTCGGACAAGACGGAGGTCCTCATCATCGGACCCACCCCCTCCGCCTGGGATGACTCCTGGCAGCCTACCGCACTAGGAACCCCACCTACACCGACCGACCACACTCGCAACCTTGGCTTCATCCTCGACTCCTCCCTCACCTTGTCTAAACAGGTCAACGCAGTTTCCTCCTCCTGCTACAACACACTCTGCATGCTGCGTAGAATCTACAAGTGGATCCCAACAGAAACAAGAAGAACGGTGACACAGGCCCTCGTCAGCAGCAGGCTGGACTACGGCAACGCACTCTACACAGGCATCCCAGCCAAAGACCTACTATGCCTCCAACGCATCCAAAACGCCTCAGCCCGGCTAATCCTCGACGTACCCCACCACAGCCACATCTCCCACCACCTCAGAAACCTTCACTGGCTCCCCGTGGACAAGAGGATCACTTTCAAGCTTATCCACGCTCACAAAGCGCTCCACAACACCATCAGTTGCGGTGATATTGTGTCAAATGCAGCAGACCAATCCAATAGCACTAAATAGCTCCATCCCCTTTATCAACCAGTCTATGGAGAGTGTCTGAGGTGGTGATAAGGGCAGATTCCGTGCTATGCGCTCTCCCAAAACCATGATGAGAGGGATCTAGGCAACCACTTCCTTGGTCCTGGATTTGGATGACTTTGTTTTTAAAAAATTCTGTGACCTAGTTACAAAAAGCTTGGGAAATTTCCAATTCTGGGGGGGACAGTCAGAAAAGTGAGGGAGTGAACCACTCTAAAGAGTTCTCTGGGGGCGTTTTCAGCTTCCTTTATTTTTTGTGCATAAAAGTCAGTGTTGGCTTTATTAATCACCAACTTGTAATCCCTGAGGACATGCCTAAGCTTCTCTTTTTCCACAGGCTTTCGATTTAATTTCCATCTACTTTCCTGGTCTCTACTAGTTTGTTGGTATACCAGGGAGAGGATGCTTTCTTACCGGCAAGGGGACGAGATATCCTCAGAGGGGCAAGAAGATCGATAGAGGTTTTTACCCCCTAATCACATCTGTCAATGATTGAGATGAACCTTTCCCTGGCTTGCTCCCAGCCTACCGTCAAGGCCAGGATAAGGTTCTGTTCATCTGTTCTGCCCCACTGTCAAGTTAACTTGGGGGGAGTAGAAGAGTGGCCCAGAGACTTAGGGGGTTATTCTAACTTTCGAGGAGGTGTTAATCCGTCCCAAAAGTGACGGAAAAGTGACGGATTTACCACCAGCCGTATTACGAGTCCATTATATCCTATGGAACTCGTAATACGGCTGGTGGTATATCCGTCACTTTACCGTCACTTTTGGGACGGATTAACACTCCTCCAAAGTTAGAATAACCCCCTTAATGTCTGCCACCCTAAACGTAAGGGAGTGATGATCCGTCCACTCCAGCACCCTAGTTTCCAGAAAAGCGCGACTGTCGTGGCCAACAAATATACAGTCCAGTAACGGTCATAGGTACGAACATATTTTCCCTTTGACACAGAATGGGAAAAACCCTTTGCTACATCTGGCCCTAAATGTCCGGCATGATGAGTGGCTGATGAGACCTTAAGGTGCCAGTCGAGATTCACTATAAAATCAAGGAATTCATGAATAGTATGGTCCTGAATATCCTCAAGATGAATATGAAAATCCCCCAATACAATACACTTGGAGGCCACAGTAATAGGCTTTATGGTGGCTGGCCAATTTTTGAGAAAAGAGGTTTTAGGGTCTCAAGGGCGATAAATCAATGGGCCCTCAAAGAACACCACATTTTTCAGGCAAACCTTAAAAACGGTGCCTTCACAGACATCTGGGGGCTGATTCTAACCCCGGCGGTCTTCGACCGCCGGGGCGAGGGTCGGCGGGAGCACCGCCGACAGGCCGGCGGTGCCCCGCAGGGCATTCTGACCACGGCGCTTTGGCCGCGGTCAGAAAGGGTAAACCGGCGGTCTCCCGCCGGTTTACCGCTGCCCTCAGAATCCCCCATGGCGGCGCAGCTTGCTGCGCCGCCATGGGGGATTCTGACCCCCCCTACCGCCATCCTGTTCATGGCGGGAAAGCCGCCATGAACAGGATGGCGGTAGGGGGGGTCGCGGGGCCCCTGGGGGCCCCTGCCGTGCCCATGCCAATGGCATGGGCACGGCAGGGGCCCCCGTAAGAGGGCCCCGCAAGGTATTTCAGTGTCTGCCTTGCAGACACTGAAATACGCGACGGGTGCTACTGCACCCGTCGCACCTTCCCACTCCGCCGGCTCGATTACGAGCCGGCATCCTCGTGGGAAGGGAGTTTTTCCCTGGGCTGGCGGGCGGTCTTTTGGAGACCGCCCGCCAGCCCAGGGAAAAACTCATAATACCCTCCGCGGTGCTTGCAAGTATTTTTAAGAAATGCATGAGTCCAGAGCTAATATACACAAACAATTCCAATGTAATAGGTAAAACAGTCACTTACCTTCAGCTCCGGTTGATTTTCATTATGGTCCAGTAGCAGTAGCAAAGGTAGGACTTGTACGATCGGGTTCATGATAGAAAGAAAGGATAAAAGTAAAAAAATGCTAAGGGCCTGATTACGTGGGAGGCATCCTCCGGCGGTTTGACTACGACATTACAACCCTCGCGGGGGACCCACCAGGGTACCACCATCCCCACCCGGAACGTGGTTCCCGATGGGCTGACAGAGGTCTGAGCTGTACTCAGCCACGGAGGTGCTAAACTCAGCAACCCCTGGCTGATTACAACTCAGATTTCTGCCAGCCTTTCCACGGTGGAGACCCTGTCATGGAAAGGCTGGTGGAAAGCCAGTGCCAGGGGCCACTGGGAGGCCCTGTACTGCCAATGCCAATGGCATAGGCAGTGCATGGGCTCCCCTGCCCAGCAATATCAGAATGCACAATGCCTGCTTTGCCGGTGTGCTACAATATTGGATTTGGCTCCCTTAAAGGAGCACTGTTCCCGCCAGTCAGCCCTGCAGGAATGCGTAATACAGTGTTCCCGCCAGTCTGCCCCGTGGGAACATTGTAATATGCTTGGGGAGACACCACTGCTTTTCAGCCACCGCCGGCATAGTGGGCTGAACCACCGGGGTTCGTAATAACCCCCTTAGTCTCCTAGGACCTCAGAAGCATCACTTAGGGTCCAAGACACACTTCAGCAGAGGCCACAAACATGAGTAGTCCAGTTCCAGTTATGACTGGCCCACTTGTCACTCCAGAACAAATGGCCTCTTGGAGCTTGTTATTGCTCTGTAACAACATAGGAGGTCAGCCACTTTCTAGTCTTGGGGACGCTTCAGCTCTCCACTCAGGTTACAGACAGCAAGTATAGTCCTCTTCTGTTCTGGAGCAATTCTGGAAAGTGTTCCAAGGAGGTGGGGATGAAGTTTTACATTTTACAAGTTTTACATTTTTTTACTTCACTAGCCAGTGGGTGAAGTTGAATCCTGAACACTCCCTGTTCAATGGGTAAAATGTCCTCAAGGGCAAACCTTCACTCATATATAATACATTCTTTCACTGCACCTGTCCCACAGTAAACCTTACTCAGTAGAATCTAAGATGTCAAAATATTTCTGCGCATGGAGGGAGCTTGTGGCAAACCTAGGAGTGTATTTAAGGTTATGAGCAGCCCCCTCAAACTCAACCACTCCAACCTGGTTTTGTAACCAGCTCCCTCCTTCACTGATAATAAAGCCATGAGGCTAAATCATGTTTGGGATCAAAAGACCAATCTTTTTCCGGTATTTAGAAAAAATATTTAGTCGGGGACATAATTATCAGAAATTAACTATTGTGAGACACAAATATTGTGATGCACTGATATCGTTATCAAGAATATCATTTTTTGAGGTAAATAATATTTTAAAGACTATCAATGTTTTAATATCCTTTTCAGTAATAAAGCTGTTAAAATATCATTTTTTAATTAATGTGTTTTAGTTGACGTATTTGTTTTACGTGTTGCTATTTGTTTATATAAATCGTACCATTTCTTATTTAATTACTAATATACATTTATAGTGTTGCTTCAGGTATTGGGGTTTAGGAGTATAAATTGGGAAGTTAATTAAGTAACAATGAATTAATTATTAAGTAACAATTTTATTGATTTTTAAAAATGTATGTATTTATGGTATATTTATTTACATTTATTTTAGTTGCAGGCTGCTAAGTTTTTAGGGGTCGAGGGAAGGATACGTATTAAGTAATAATTATTTACAAATGTATGATTATTGTTATTATTATTAATATTTTGTTAGTTTAAAAAAAATATGTGAAATATGGACCACTGATTTATTTTACTCACATTTAGGGTGGGGTTGCTAGTTTGGTAAGGGTCTTGGGTGGAAAGTTTGTATTTGTATTTGTATTGTTATTTGTACAGCGCACTCCGGCCTTAGCATCGAAGCGCTGAGTGGTACAAAGTGAGAGTGAGAGAAGCATAAACAAGGGGCAGACAGCTGCCTAGAACGGGAGGAGTTAATTGGGGAAAAGTCAAGTCGTTAACTGCTTCTTAAAGGACAAGAGGTTATCGTCCTTCCTAATAAATAGCAGGAGAGTATGCCAGCATTTGGCAACTGCCATTGTGAAAGATTTGTCACCCCACTTAACCTTGCGCATGCAGAGGACAAAGATCAAGTTGAGAGCAGATGATCTGAGCTGGCAACCTGGCACGTACCATTGTATAAAGGAACAGAAGTACTCAGAACCTTCTGAGTGAAGTGCCTTATGAGCCAGACAAAGGGCCTTAAAGGTAATGCGCCAATCAACAGGTAGCCAGTGCAATTGTCTCAAGCTGCCACTGGCCGAAGCCGAGCAAGGAAGATCCAGTACCAAGTGGGCAGTGGTGTTCTGAATCAATTGCAATTTGTCGAGCGAGCCTTTATCAATGTTCAGCATCAGAGCAATACAGTAGTCTAGTTCAGAGATAACCAAGGCCAAAGACACCATAATTTTAAGGGGCATATTTATACCCCATATGCACCGAACTTGCATAAATTTTTTTACGCAAATGCGGTGCAAAACGAACTCCATATTTATATTTTGAAGTTACAAACGTCTAACGTCAAAATATTGCAGTTTGCACCATTTTTTAGATGTGTCAATGAGATGCAAGGTAGGCATTCCCATCTAAAAAATGGCTCTAACCCCAAAGACCCATATTCATTCCCTGTGCTAAAATGACTTGATTTTCACCATTATTTAAAGCCTGGGTCAGATCAGGCGTTAAGGGACCTGTGGACCCATTTCCATGGTTAAGCACCATGGAATGGGTCCGCGAGTGCCCTCACAAGCCCCACAAACACCCACACCCACACCAGAGGGACACCGGAGGATGGGGGACCCCATGCCAGGTAAGTAGGGCAAGTATAGGTATGTTTTTTTATTTTGTTTTATTAAAGTGCCATCAGGGACCCAACGTGGACCTCCTGCATGGCACAGGGTGCAATGGCCATGCCCAGGGGACACTGGTCCCCTTGTGCTGGCCATTGCGGTGGTGGTCTTTTTTAAGACAGGAGTCATGTGGTATGGATGGTTTTGCATCAGAAAATAATGCTAGGCTGGTTAGAGTAATCTTTTTTTACTCTAACCAGCCTAATGTCATTCTTTGGTGCAAAACCCCCTTCTCCCATACTGCCAGCACGACCCGGCTAACGTAACTTTTTTTTTCACTAGCCCACCCTTTGCACCAGCTTGCCCATTCCCAAAATATGGCACCCGGCTGGTGCTCAGGAATGGTGCAAGCCGGGGGCTAAATTTTTGTTTCAAAACTGCGTTAGTGCCAGTTTGCACCAAAAAGTATAAATATGCCCCTAAGTTCCTTCTGGAGATAAGGAAACATTTTCTTAAGGGTTTTTAAAATCCAATAACTGGCCTTAGTGGTCAAATTTACCTGGAGTTTGAATGATAAAGCATTGTCGAACATGATCCCAAGGTTTCTAGTTGATACTAAGGGAACTGGCAGGTCTCCACAAGATTGCGGCCACTAATGGGAGCTCCACAGATCATTGCTGGAGCTAAAAAATATGATTTCCATTTCATCATCATTCATTTTGAGCCAATTATGGCCCATCCATTTATTAACCTCGCTCATACAGTGATGGAATCTATTGGCCACCTCCTCCCAGTTCTTATTGACAGGAATGTCATCCGCAAAGGAGGCGGCCAAAAAGCCGAAGGAGTGGATAAGTCTGGCCAGAGAGGCCACATAAAGATTAAACAAAGTGGGACTCAAGAAGCCCAAATCAGACCCCAACGGCCTCAAGAACTTCTGACCGATCTCCCTACTCCCTTTCCCAGCAAAGGTGATTGAAAAAATCGTCAACACGCAACTAACCAGTAACCTCGAAGACAATGACATCCTGGACCCCTCCCAGTCCGGCTTCAGATGAAACCACAGCACTGTGACAGCCCTTCTCGCCACCACAGATGACATCAGACGCCAAATAGACAACGGCAAAACATCAGCCCTCATCCTCCTGGACCTATCTGCCGTCTTCGACACAGTCTGCAACCGCACCCTGAAATCACGCCTCCACGAAATCGGAATTCACGGAAAAGCCCTTGACTGGATCATCTCATTCCTCTCCGGCAGAACCCAGAGAGTCCGCCTCCCCCCCTTCCGCTCTGAAGCCACCGACATCATCTGCGGCGTCCCCCAAGGCTCATCCCTCAGCCCAACGCTGTTCAACATCTACATGGCCCCCCTCGCACAAGTGGCCCAACAACACAACCTCAACATTCTCACCTACGCCGATGACACCCAGCTCATCCTCTCACTCACCAAAGACCCGCGCACCGCCAAAACCAACCTCCACGAGGGAATGAAATCCATCACCGAATGGATGAGAAGCAGCCGTCTGAAACTGAACTCGGACAAGACGGAGGTCCTCATCATCGGACCCACCCCCTCCGCCTGGGATGACTCCTGGCAGCCTACCGCACTAGGAACCCCACCTACACCGACCGACCACACTCGCAACCTTGGCTTCATCCTCGACTCCTCCCTCACCTTGTCTAAACAGGTCAACGCAGTTTCCTCCTCCTGCTACAACACACTCTGCATGCTGCGTAGAATCTACAAGTGGATCCCAACAGAAACAAGAAGAACGGTGACACAGGCCCTCGTCAGCAGCAGGCTGGACTACGGCAACGCACTCTACACAGGCATCCCAGCCAAAGACCTACTATGCCTCCAACGCATCCAAAACGCCTCAGCCCGGCTAATCCTCGACGTACCCCACCACAGCCACATCTCCCACCACCTCAGAAACCTTCACTGGCTCCCCGTGGACAAGAGGATCACTTTCAAGCTTATCCACGCTCACAAAGCACTCCACAACACCATCAGTTGCGGTGATATTGTGTCAAATGCAGCAGACCAATCCAATAGCACTAAATAGCTCCATCCCCTTTATCAACCAGTCTATGGAGAGTGTCTGAGGTGGTGATAAGGGCAGATTCCGTGCTATGCGCTCTCCCAAAACCATGATGAGAGGGATCTAGGCAACCACTTCCTTGGTCCTGGATTTGGATGACTTTGTTTTAAAAAAATTCTGTGACCTTGTTACAAAAAGCTTGGGAAATTTCCAATTCTGGGGGGGACAGTCAGAAAAGTGAGGGAGTGAACCACTCTAAAGAGTTCTCTGGGGGCGTTTTCAGCTTCCTTTATTTTTTGTGCATAAAAGTCAGTGTTGGCTTTATTAATCACCAACTTGTAATCCCTGAGCACATGCCTAAGCTTCTCTTTTTCCACAGGCTTTTGATTTAATTTCCATCTACTTTCCTGGTCTCTACTAGTTTGTTGGTATACCAGGGAGAGGATGCTTTCTTACCGGCAAGGGGACGAGATATCCTCAGAGGGGCAAGAAGATCGATAGAGGTTTTTACCCCCTAATCACATCTGTCAATGATTGAGATGAACCTTTCCCTGGCTTGCTCCCAGCCTACCGTCAAGGCCAGGATAAGGTTCTGTTCATCTGTTCTGCCCCACTGTCAAGTTAACTTGGGGGGAGTAGAAGAGTGGCCCAGAGACTTAGGGGGTTATTCTAACTTTCGAGAGGTGTTAATCCGTCCCAAAAGTGACGGAAAAGTGACGGATTTACCACCAGCCGTATTACGAGTCCATTATATCCTATGGAACTCGTAATACGGCTGGTGGTATATCCGTCACTTTACCGTCACTTTTGGGACGGATTAACACTCCTCCAAAGTTAGAATAACCCCCTTAATGTCTGCCACCCTAAACGTAAGGGAGTGATGATCCGTCCACTCCAGCACCCTAGTTTCCAGAAAAGCGCGACTGTCGTGGCCAACAAATATACAGTCCAGTAACGGTCATAGGTACGAACATATTTTCCCTTTGACACAGAATGGGAAAAACCCTTTGCTACATCTGGCCCTAAATGTCCGGCATGATGAGTGGCTGATGAGACCTTAAGGTGCCAGTCGAGATTCACTATAAAATCAAGGAATTCATGAGTAGTATGGTCCTGAATATCCTCAAGATGAATATGAAAATCCCCCAATACAATACACTTGGAGGCCACAGTAATAGGCTTTATGGTGGCTGGCCAATTTTTGAGAAAAGAGGTTTTAGGGTCTCAAGGGCGATAAATCAATGGGCCCTCAAAGAACACCACATTTTTCAGGCAAACCTTAAAAACGGTGCCTTCACAGACATCTGGGGGCTGATTCTAACCCCGGCGGTCTTCGACCGCCGGGGCGAGGGTCGGCGGGAGTACCGCCGACAGGCCGGCGGTGCCCCGCAGGGCATTCTGACCGCGGCGCTTTGGCCGCGGTCAGAAAGGGTAAACCGGCGGTCTCCCGCCGGTTTACCGCTGCCCTCAGAATCCCCCATGGCGGCGCAGCTTGCTGCGCCGCCATGGGGGATTCTGACCCCCCCTACCGCCATCCTGTTCATGGCGGGAAAGCCGCCATGAACAGGATGGCGGTAGGGGGGGTCGCGGGGCCCCTGGGGGCCCCTGCCGTGCCCATGCCAATGGCATGGGCACGGCAGGGGCCCCCGTAAGAGGGCCCCGCAAGGTATTTCAGTGTCTGCCTTGCAGACACTGAAATACGCGACGGGTGCTACTGCACCCGTCGCACCTTCCCACTCCGCCGGCTCGATTACGAGCCGGCATCCTCGTGGGAAGGGAGTTTTTCCCTGGGCTGGCGGGCGGTCTTTTGGAGACCGCCCGCCAGCCCAGGGAAAAACTCATAATACCCTCCGCGGTCTTCTGACCGCGGAGCGGTATTATGGGGGCGGAATTCTGGCGGGCGGCCTCCGCCGCCCGCCAGAATTAGAATGACCCCCCTGGTATGGCATCTATGGGTTCTAAATGACAATAATATTTAGACTTAAAAATAATTGCCTGCCACCCATTCTGTCAAGTCTAGAGAATGTGTAGCCTGGTGGGGAGGCTGCCATAAAATCGGGGCTAGAGTCTTCCCTAACCCAAGTCTCAATGATGAATAAACAGTCCAAGTTCAGGCAGTCAATCAAATCTTCAATTTCTATCCTATGCTTCATCAGAGCGGGTATTAATAAGGCAGCATTTTATATTTTTCTTGCGTTAGCGTCTCACTTTCCCTTAAGCCAATGTAGGAGGTCATGCTGGGGGGAGCAGATGAGTCTAGCATGAGGCATTATTCCAGGCTGCTTCCAAGCACATTCCCTGCAGCTCAAACCTGTATCTGATCATGGGAGACTAAATCACCGCCCCTGCAGCTCTGTCTCTTAGCTAACTCGGTGAGACATAGCCGGGAGTAGTGTATACATGCAGAATCTTGCTTAAGAGATGCAGAGTCCCCAGCTCCCACCCCAGTCAGACACGGACGGGCACAGACGGGCTTGCCTTAGGTGTAATGAATGAGGAAAGTGGTAAAGCTGCACTGAATAAAGTCTGTATTTAAAGTCCAAATACCATAATTGCAATAAGTTCGGATGGACAGGTTTACAAACAGCGTCGTTATTGATCCAAATAAATTGGTTTATTTTGTGTGGAGAAAATGAATGATTTCCAAGACAAAATACATCAGAAATAAATCCAGAAAGGAACCATGGGAGTCAGCCAACACGTGTTTCGCCCCACCAGGCGCGTAAGCCGGGGCTTTCTCAAGGCCTTTAAGGAGAGTTCAGCAATGTAAAATAGTTGTTGTATGCATTTATTGAATAAATTCATAATCTTGTTGTGCACATCAAAACGTTAGGAATCTCGTCCGTCTCCTGAAAACAATAACATTAGCCCTCAGCACTCAGTCTTATTTGCTGCCTCTCTTGTCAGGATGCTCCAGTTCACGGCTATTTTTAGCCTCTGCACTTGAAGATATTTACTGTCTCTCTCGGGAACTTCCTGGAGGCAGGGGCTTACTCTGCTGAAGGCTTCTGGTTGGCAAGGGGGTTTTTCTATCCACAATTTCCTTATCCTGGGTCCTCCCTCTTCAAGTTTATCACTATTTCTGGCAGTTTACATTTTTCTTTACCTTTAGAATGGGTTTTTCCTAATTTTTCTTAGGAAAATAATGATTCTAATGAGGTTTTCTCAGATAACTTAAATACATTTATACAATCCTCGGTTGCACAGGCAGTTTCTGCCTCCATGTCTAAACTTTCTAAACATTTAGAAAATACTGTATCATCCTGTCTCTCACAATCTCAAATGTCCTTGTCTGCGGGGGAATGGAGAAAGCGCAAAGCCACAGAGGCTTTAAATGATACCCGAACTAATGTTTCCTCTGCTCTGTTGACTAGTGAGTCTACCTCACACAGGATGGAGGACGACGCTCCTAACAAGGAGGGGAAAAACTGTAATGGTGCTAAGAGTAAAGCAAAAACAAAACATATACTCTCAATCCACAAGATTGTGATTGATACCATAAAAGATACCGATGATGACATGGATGATATAGATTCTGATAAAGACTTGGATAATACCAGTAATTCTGATTTTTGGATTGGCACCCCTACCAAAAAAGTTAAATCAGCGTCAGGAGACACTATTTCCTCTTCCCCTCTCCTGGATGCTGAAGGGAACCCCATGTTTGATCCCAAATTAATTCACCATCCTAACTCCATTGAGTACCTGCCTTCAGACCATGTCGCAGATTATATTACAGCCAAACTACGCCTCCCACTTGATAAGCAAGTGAGCTACAAACTTCGCTCTGAATGTCCTAGGCCTTCTCTCCCTCTCCATATTACTTCTACCTCTTCTATCGATACTTCCATGATAACCTTTTTCTCCAAGTTTGGGAAAGATCCGTGCAAAGGAGTGGATAGAACTTGCTCAGTCTGTCAGGACAAAGTCTTAGATATAGTGGGTCCTTTAGCCCATATTTTTGACATAGCGGAATCCGCTAGATTAAATAATGATTCAGTCGATCCTGTAGAACTTTTCCTCTGGATTCAAAGAGCTCGAGAAAGCAAACTCTGCTATGACTCACGAACGACAGAAAGGACTTCTTCTTAAATTGGACCCCAAGCTGGCTAATCTTGCTGTTATGGACTCAGGTCCCAAAGCCGATGGCCTGTTGTTTGGTGATTCCTCTATAAAGGAATTAAGCAAATTTGTTACAACCTTTGCATCTCTTGATAAAGCTCAACAATTGCTCAAAAAAGTTTTTAAGGCTCAGGTTTTTGTCAGGGCCAGTAGAGGAAGGAGTCACTTTACCAGCAGTGGCGCCAGATATCAAGGCTACAGAGGCTCCTTTAATTCACAAAAACAAGATTTCCATCCATAATTCTACCCTCAAAGATCCAGAGTCTTCCGGGGCAGAAACTAACGTAAGTTCAAATCCTACCTTCTCACAGGTAAGCCCACTTTCTGGCCATCTTTCCATAGGGGGTTGTCTAAATTTCTTTCTCCACAGGTGGAAAGATATTACTTCACACCCTTGTATCCTCGACACTGTTAAAGGTTATTCAATAGAGTTCTACGACACCTGTTTTCAAATGTTTTGTCCCGCTCCTCTAAAATTATCCACAGACATGGCAGCCCTGGTTTCTTCAGAACTCCAGTCCCTTCTTCTCAAACTTGCCCTTCAACCCATTCAGCCTCACCATTCAGGATTCCTAAGTTCCATTTTTCTAGTAGTCAGGAAAAACAGAAAGATCAGACTGGTTATAAATCTCAAACATTTCAACCAATTTGTTGTATATCGCCATTTCAAAATGGAGACAATTTTACATCTCAGAGACTCTCTTCTTTTGAATGAATGGATGGTTCGTCTAGACCTTCAAAACGCTTATCTAACTGTACCCATTCATCATGCTCATAGAAGGTTTCTTCAGTTTCAATGGCAACACCAAACCTACAAATTCACTTGTCTTCCATTCGGACTCTCTTCAGCTCCTTTGTGCTTCACGAAGTTAATGAAACCAGTGGTAGCTCACCTCAGAGCACAGGGGTTCAGATTAATCATTTATCTGGACGACATCCTTCTTATGCATCAAAACATGATCACTCTTCGCTCTCAGCTTTCTTACGCTACTTCTCTCCTGTCGGAACTGGGTTTCATAATCAACCTCGACAAATCTGTCTTAACTCAATCCCAAACCACAGAATTTCTAGGTTTTCTAGTAAATTCCTCTCAAGACAGCCTTCAACTCCCAGATGCAAAAATAAAATCCATCAAATCAGAAATAATCCACTCTTTACGGCAGTCTTCTCTCTCCCTAAGGTCTCTTGCAAGGATTGTAGGTCTTCTTTCCTCTTCGATTCAAGCGATCTTCCCGGGTCCCCTTCATTACTCAGCTTTCGAAAGACTAAAAGTTCAACACTTGCACAAGGGTCTTGCTTATTCAGATTACTTCCTCCTTGATCAAGAATCCCATACAGAACTTCAATGGTGGTTAGACCATCTGGAAGCCTGGAACGGCAGGACTATCTTTGCATGAGCCCCATATCTTGTATTAGAATCCGAAGCAAGTCTAACAGGTTGGGGCGCAAGGTGTGGTCAAATATGGACTGGAGGCACATGCTCTACTCAGGAGTCTTCATTGCACATCAATTGTTTAGAGATGTTTGCAGGCTCCTTTGCGATCAAAAGTTTTACCAAAAACAAAGTACACTGCTCGGTTCTTCTCTGCATGGACAACCTCACAGCTGTCAAATACATAAATCATCTTGGCTGTAACAGATCCAAACCTCTTGCTGAATTAGCCAAAAGCTTCTGGGAATTCTGCCTTGTCCACAAAATCTCAGTCCAAGCAGAATATCTGCCAGGTTCTCCCATCTCAACTCATTTTCAGATTGGTATTCATGTCATCTCTCAGATTACAGCAATTGGAAGCTTCATTCTTCTGTCTTCAATTTGATCTATCACAAATGGGGTACCTTTCAGATAGATCTCTTTGCGTCTCGCCTAAACACTCAACTTCCTCAATTCTTCAGTTGGAGGCCGGATCCCCAAGCTCTAGCAACGGATGTTTTCCTCCAAGACTAGTTAAATTGAAAAAATGATGCCTTCCCTCCTTTCATCATGATCAATAGAGTGCTTTCCCAAGTACGGCGTCAGAAGGCCCAGTAGTTCTAATAGTTCCATTTTGGCAGTCTCAAGTCTGGTTCCCTCCCCTTCTCGAATTAACAATAGACTTCCCAGCCCTTCTCCCCTCCTTTCCATCTCTACTTCACAACCCCCAAGGCCTTCCCCACAATCTGATCCTCAATAAATCACTTCTTCTCTGAGCCTGGAAGGTGTCAGGTCTCCTTCCTCCTATCTTGGAATTTCATGTGAAGCTTTAGCCTATATCAATAACTCCTGGGCCCCAGGTACATCTAAAGCTCACAATTCTGCATGGCCAATCTGGTCCAGCTGGCATCTGGGAAAATCTTGTAATCCCTTTTCCGTAGAGTTAAGCTCATTAGCTAATTTTCTTGCTTCTTAAGCTAGCTCTGGTAAATCCTACAGGACTATCAACCTTTATCGTTCAGCTATCTGGCTTCATCATCCATTTATTAATGGTAAACCTGTTGGTGAACATCCTATCATTTGCTGGCTATTAAAGGGAGTAACATTTTCCAATCCTCCTGTACCTAAATATACTGTTTTGTGGGACGTTCACCTTGTTTTACAAATGTTTTTATCTTGGCAAGATAATGATCTGTTGTCTCTCAAAATGCTTTCTGTTAAATTGACAATGTAATGGTGTCTTGTCTCTATCAAACATCTTTCAGATGTCAGAGCTCTGGATTTACCTGCTCGCCATTTTATCCCTACAGACGTTCTTTTCAATGTTTCTAGATGTCCAAAAACCAATATCTCGTCTGTGTTTTACCCTTTCTTCCCCAACTATCCAAAACTATGTGTGGGTAACTGTTTAAAAGTTTATGAACAAAAGACTATTTATCTCAGAACGGCCACCCAACTTTTAATTTCCTTTAGGAAACCCTATAAATCAGTTTCTTCCCCCACCTTGGCTCGCTGGGTCAAATGGATTATATCCCTTGCAGGAATTGATACCTCCAAATTTGGAGCCCATTCTGCCTGGGGTGCAATAGCGTCCAAAGCCTTCTGGGCTGGTTCCCGTTTGGAGGATATTCTGAGAACAGCAGATTGGTCAAATGATGTCACCTTTCGTACTTTCTATTTTAAACCTATTAATACTGCATCATCAGTGGTGATTGATATGCTTTAAACAAGCATAAAAGGAGCCTCCAGTCTTGACATAAAATGCAGATTTTCCAATTTATGATGGAAAGTCTTAATTTATTAAAGACATGGAGGCGAGTATTATCCCACCACTCATTTATTATAACTTTTGTTTTTTCTTCCCTCCTTTGAGTCTCTACAAACGCTTCAGCGACTACCTCCGGATAAAACCCTGAGCTCATCATCCATCATGGGACAGAAGTTCTCTCCCTCAGTGCTACCTATGGATTGGTACCATCTTCCTCACCACAAGACTGATTCTGCATTTAATTTGAATTGGTTCCAAGATCTGTTTTCTCTAATTTTAGCTGTCTATATCATTGCTTGTATTTTTCCAATGTTTAAATCTTACCAATGACTTTCTCGCAGAAGAAAAGAGGGCTGCTTGCAGTCAAGTTTGGTATATCTTTATGTGCATTGCGTTCTCATTGGAAATTTGTAACTCTTTGTTTCCCATTGGTAGCTTGTGCTGCTAACCGACTGGGATTGGCTAATGTTCTTTACTGCAGCTGCTACTGAAATTAAAGCAGGAAGAGCAAGCAGAATACTCGCCTCTGTGTCTTTAACAAAATTAAGACTTTCCATCATCAATTATTTGGAAAATCTACATTTAACATGATTATATTTTTGTAACTTGTGAATGCAGGTGTTTTATTTTATAATAATGTGTCAACAATAAGCACAGATGCATTATACATGAAAAAACACTTTTGAGTTAAATAAAATAAAATGATTAACAGAAAATGCACAAGACAAAGGAAAATGTGACATTCATACATATATGTCATGTTTTAAGTTTAGAGGTGAGATTGAATGTACATTTCTTGTTGATACCACTTCTTGAATTGTGTAGTGAAAGTACTACATTTTCTTAGGTTTATGTGGTTACAATAATGTAAATTGTATATGTATGTATCTGATTTGGTGGATAGGAAAAAATGATTGTACATACCTGTATGGACACATTTTGACTTTGGGATTAATGTGACATTTTGTGATGGTGTCCATAAGTATGAATGCAGTTTGGACCAAACTGGTAAATGTAAATAAGATTTAGGGGGTGATTCTTACCTTGGCGGGTGGCGGAGGCCGCCCACCAAAGTACCCCCGCCAGAACACCGCACCGCGGTCGTCAGACCGCTGCGGTGATTCTGGGATTTCCACTGGGCTGGCGGGCGACCGCCAAAAGGCTGCCCGCCAGCCCAGTGGAAATCAACCTTCCCACGAGGACGCCGGCTCTGAATGGAGCCGGCGGAGTGGGAAGGTGCGACGGGTGCTGTTGCACCCGTCGCGTATTTCAGTGTCTGCAAAGCAGACACTGAAATACAAAGTGGGGCCCCCAGGACCCCCAAGACACCCCATACCGCCATCCTGTTCCTGGCGGGAGAACCGCCAGGAACAGGATGGCGGTATGGGCTGTCAGATTCTCCATGGCTGCGCCGCCATGGAGGATCCATTTGGGCAGCGGAAAACCGGCGGGAGACCGCCGGTTTTCCGCATCTGACCGCGGCCAAACCGCTGCGGTCAGAATGCCCTGCGGGGCACCGCCAGCCTGTTGGCGGTGCTCCCGCCAACCCTGGCCCCGGCGGTCCATGACCGCCGGGGTCAGAATGACCCCAATAGAGGTGTGCTTCTTTAAAGTTCCAAAACTTCCACTTTACACACATATGCATTGGAAATTTCTGTACTGTTGCTTGCAAGTATTTTTAAGAAATGCATGAGTCCAGAGCTAATATACACATACAGTTCCAATGTAATAGGTAAAACAGTCACTTACCTTCGGCTCCGGTTCATTTTCATTATGGTCCAGTAGCAGTAGCAAAGGTAGGACTTGTACGATCGGGTTCATGATAGAAAGAAAAGCTAAATGTAAACAAATGCTAAGGGCCTGATTACGCGGGAGGCACTCCCGGCGATTTGACTACGACATTACAACCCTCGCGGGTGGACCCACCAGGGTACCACCATCCCCACCAGGAACGTGGTTCCCGATGGGCTGACAGAGGTCTGAGCTGTACTCAGCCACGGAGGTGCTAAACTCAGCAACCCCTGGCTGATTACAACTCAGATTTCTGCCAGCCTTTCCGCGGTAGAGACCCTGTCATGGAAAGGCTGGTGGAAAGCCAGTGCCAGGGGCCACTGGGAGGCCCTGTACTGCCAATGCCAATGGCATAGGCAGTGCATGGGCTCCCCTGCCCAGCAATATCAGAATGCACAATGCCTACTTTGCCGGTGTGCTACAATATTGGATTTGGCTCCCTTAAAGGAGCACTGTTCCCGCCAGTCAGCCCAGCAGGATTGCGTAATACAGTGTTCCCGCCAGTCTGCCCCGTGGGAACAATGTAATATGCTTGGGGAGACACCACTGCTTTTCAGGCACCGCCGGCATAGTGGGCTGAACCTCCGGGGTTCGAAATTACCCCCTTAGTCTCCTAGGACCTCAGAAGCATCACTTAGGGACCAAGACAAACTTCAGCAGAGGCCACAAACATGGAGTAGTCCAGTTCCAGTTATGACTGGCCCACTTGTCACTCCAGAACAAATGGCCTCTTGGAGCTTGTTATTGCCCTGTAACAACATAGGAGGTCAGCCACTTTCTAGTCTTGGAGACGCGTCAGCTCTCCACTCAGGTTACAGACAGCAAGTATAGTCCTCTTCTGTTCTGGTGCAATTCTGGAAAGTGTTCCAAGGAGGTGGGGATGAAGTTTTACATTTTACAAGTTTTACATTTTGTAACTTCACTAGCCAGTGGGTGAAGTTGAATCCTGAACACTCCCTGTTCAATGGGTAAAATGTCCTCAAGGGCAAACCTTCACTCATATATAATACATTCTTTCACTGCACCTGTCCCACAGTAAACCTTACTCAGTAGAATCTAAGATGTCAAAATATTTCTGCGCATGGAGGGAGCTTGTGGCAAACCTAGGAGTGTATTTAAGGTTATGAGCAGTCCCCTCAAACTCAACCACTCCAACCTGGTTTTGTAACCAGCTCCCTCCTTCACTGATAATAAAGCCATGAGGCTAAATCATGTTTGGGATCAAAAGACCACTCTTGTTCCGGTATTTAGAAAAAATATTTAGTCGGGAACATAATTATCAGAAATGAATTATTGTGAGACACAAATATTGTGATGCACTGATATCGTTATCAAGAATATCATTTTTTGAGGTAAATAATATTTTAAAGACTATCAATGTTTTAATGTCCTTTTCAGTAATAAAGCTCTTAAAATATAATTTTTTAATTAATGTGTTTTAGTTGATGTATTTGTTTTACGTATTGCTATTTGTTTATATAAATCGTACCATTTCTTATTTAATTACTAATATAAATTTATAGTGTTGCTTCAGGTATTGGGGTTTAGGAGTATAAATTGGGAAGTTAATTAAGTAACAATTAATTCATTATTAAGTAACAATTTAATTGATTTTTAATAATGTATGTATTTATGATATATTTATTTACATTTATTTTAGTTGCAGGCTGCTAAGTTTTTAGGGGTCGAGGGAAGGATACATATTAAGTAATAATTATTTACAAATGTATGATTATTGTTATTATTATTAATATTTTGTTAGTTTAAAAAAAATATGTGAAATATGAACCACTGATTTATTTTACTTACATTTAGGGTGGGGTTGCTAGTTTGGTAAGGGTCTTGGGTGAGAAGTTTGTATTTGTATTTGTATTATTATTTGTACAGCGCACTCCGGCCTTAGCATCAAAGCGCTGAGTGGTACAAAGTGAGAGTGAGAGAAGCATAAACAAGGGGCAGACAGCTGTCTAGAATGGGAGGAGTTAATTGGGGAAAAGTCAAGTCTTTAACTGCTTCTTAAAGGACAAGAAGTTATCGTCCTTCCTAATAAATATCAGGAGAGTATGCCAGCATTTGGCAACTGCCACTGTGAAAGATTTGTCACCCCACTTATCCTTGCGCATGCAGAGGACAAAGATCAAGTTGAGAGCAGATGATCTGAGCTGGCAACCTGGCACGTACCATTGTATAAAGGAACAGAAGTACTCGAAACCTTCTGAGTGAAGTGCCTTATGAGCCAGACAGAGGGCCTTAAAGATAATGCGCCAATCAACAGGTAGCCAGTGCAATTGTCTCAAGCTGCCACTGGCCGAAGTCGAGCAAGGAAGGTCCAGTACCAAGTGGGCAGTGGTGTTCTGAATCAATTGCAATTTGTCGAGCAAGCCTTTATCAATGTTCAGCATCAGAGCAATACAGTAGTCTAGTTCAGAGATAACAAAGGCCAAAGACACCATCATTTTAAGGGACATATTTATACCCCGTTTGCACCGAACTTGCATAATTCTTTTTATGCAAATGCGGCGCAAAACTAACTCCATATTTATATTTTGAAGTTACACACGTCTAACGTCAAAATATTGCAGTTTGCACCATTTTTTAGATGCGTCAATGAGATGCAAAGTAGGCATTTCTATCTAAAAAATGTTTCTAACCCCAAAGACCCATATTCATTCCCTGTGCTAAAATAACTTGATTTGCACCATTATTTAAAGCCTGGGTCAGATCAGGCATTAAGGGACCTGTGGACCCATTTCAATGGTTAAGCACCATGGAATGGGTCCGCGAGTGCCCTCACAAGCCCCACGAACACCCCCACCCACACCAGAGGGACACCGGAGGATGGGGGACCCCATGCCAGGTAAGTAGGGCAAGTATAGGTATGTTTGTTACATTTTTTTTATTAAAGTGCCATCAGGGACCCAACGTGGACCTCCTGCATGGCACATGGTGCAATGGCCATGCCCAGGGGACACTGGTCCCCTTGTGCTGGCCATTGCGGTGGTGGTCTTTTTTAAGACAGGAGTCATGTGGTATGGATGGTTTTGCATCAGAAAATAATGCTAGGCTGGTTAGAGTAATCTTTTTTTAGTCTAACCAGCCAAATGTCATTCTTTGGCGCAAAACCCTCTTCTCCCATACTGCCAGCCCCACCCGGCTAAGGTAACTTTTTTTACACTAGCCCACCCTTTGCAACAGCTTGGCCATTCCAAAAATAAGGCACCCGGCTTGTGCTCAGGAATGGCGCAAGCCGGTGCTAAAGGTTTTGTTTCAAAACTGCGTTAGTGCCAGTTTGCACCAAAAAGTATAAATATGCCCCTAAGTTCCTTCTGGAGATAAGGAAACATTTTCTTAAGGGTTTTTAAAATCCAATAACTGGCCTTAGTGGTCAAATTTACCTGGAGTTTGAATGATAAAGCATTGTCGAACATGATCCCAAGGTTTCTAGTTGATACTAAGGGAACTGGCCGGTCTCCACAAGATTGCAGCCACTAATGGGAGTTCCACAGATCACTGCTGGAGCTAAAAAATATGATTTCCATTTCATCACCATTCATTTTGAGCCAATTATGGCCCATCCATTTATTAATCTCGCTCATACAGTGATGGAATCTATCGGCCACCTCCTCCCAGTTCTTATTGACAGGAATGTCATCCGCAAAGGAGGCAGCCAAAAAGCCGAAGGAGTGGATAAGTCTGGCCAGAGAGGCCATATAAATATTAAACAAAGTGGGACTCAAGAAGCCCAAATCAGACCCAAACGACCTCAAGAACTTCCGACCCATCTCCCTACTCCCTTTCCCAGCGAAGGTGATTGAAAAAATCGTCAACACACAACTAACCAGCAACCTCGAAGACAATGACATCCTGGACCCCTCCCAGTCCAGCTTCAGACGAAACCACAGCAATGAGACCGCCCTTCTCGCCGCCACAGAAGACATCAGACGCCAAGTGGACAACGGCAAAACATCAGCCCTCATCCTCCTGGACCTATCTGCCGCCTTTGACACAGTCTGCAACCGCAC
This sequence comes from Pleurodeles waltl, assembly GCF_031143425.1. Classification (NCBI taxonomy): domain Eukaryota; kingdom Metazoa; phylum Chordata; class Amphibia; order Caudata; family Salamandridae; genus Pleurodeles; species Pleurodeles waltl. The sequence continues at coordinate 677,912,336 of NC_090436.1, forward strand.
CCTGAAATCACGCCTCCACGAAATCGGAATTCACAGAAAAGCCCTTGACTGGATCATCTCATTCCTCTCCGGCAGAACCCAGAGAGTCTGCCTCCCCCCCTTCCGCTCCGAAGCCACTGACATCATCTGCGGCGTCCCCCAAGGCTCATCCCTCAGCCCAACGCTGTTCAACATCTACATGGCCCCCCTCGCACAAGTGGCCCGACAACGCAACCTCAACATTCTCACCTACGCCGACGACACCCAGCTCATCCTCTCACTCACCAAAGACCCGCGCACCGCCAAAACCAACCTCCACGAGGGAATGAAATCCATCACCGAATGGATGAGAAGCAGCCGTCTGAAACTGAACTCGGACAAGACGGAGGTCCTCATCATCGGACCCACCCCCTCCGCCTGGGACGACTCCTGGTGGCCTACCGCACTAGGAACCCCACCTACACCGACCGACCACGCTCACAACCTGGGCTTCATTCTCGACTCCTCCCTCACCTTGTCTAAACAGGTCAATGCAGTTTCCTCCTGCTGCTACAACACACTCTGCATGCTCCGTAGAATCTACAAGTGGATCCCGACAGAAACAAGAAGAACGGTGACACAGGCCCTCGTCAGCAGCAGGCTGGACTACGGCAACGCACTCTACACAGGCATCCCAGCCAAAGAACTACTACGCCTCCAACGCATCCAAAACGCCACTGCCCGGATGATCCTCGACGTACCCCGCCACAGCCACATCTCCCACCACCTGAGAAACCTTCACTGGCTCCCCGTGGACAAGAGGATCACTTTCAAGCTTCTTACCCACGCTCACAAAGCGCTCCACGACACCGGACCAGCCTACCTGAACAAAAGATTCAGCTTCTACATCCCCACCCGTCAGCTCCGATCCACTATCCTCGCCCTCGCCATCATTCCCCGCATCCAAAGAAAGACCTCCGGCGGTAGATCCTTCTCATACCTCGCCGCCAAAACCTGGAACACCCTCCCCACCAACCTGCGACAGACCCAAGACCTACTCACCTTCAGAAGACTCCTCAAGGCCTGGCTCTTCAATCAGTAACAGCACCCCCCCTTAGCCCCCCTCAGCCCCTTGAAACCCTCACGGGTACGTAGAGCGCTTCATAAATCCAATGATTGATTGATTGATTGACTAAGAGAGGGGCCTTGTGGAACCCCACAGGGAAGTTGAAATGTGGCAGCTCTGAAGTCTGTACAACTCAGTATGGTGGATCTCCCACAGAGAAAGACTTCAGGATATCCAAGGCTTTCTCTCTGACTCCCGCTTGATGAAGGCTTTGTACCATCAGTTGCGGTGAAATTGAGTCAAATGCAGCAGACCAATCCAATAGCACTAAAATAGCTCCATCCCCTTTATCAACCAGTCTATGGAGAGTGTCTGAGGTGGTGATAAGGGCGGATTCCGTGCTATGCGCTCTCCCAAAACCATGATGAGAGGGATCTAGGCAACCAGTTCCTTGTTCCTGGATTTGGATGACTTTGTTTTTCAAAAATTCTGTGACCTTGTTACAAAAATCTTGGGAAATTTCCAATTCTGGGGGGGACAGTCAGAAGAGCGAGGGAGTGAACCACTCTAAAGAGTTCTCTGGGGGCGTTTTCAGCTTCCTTAATTTTTTGCGCATAAAAGTCAGTTTTGGCTTTATTAATCACCAACTTGTAATCCCTGAGCACATGCCTAAGCTTCTCTTTTTCCACAGGCTTTTGATTTAATTTCCATCGACTTTCCTGGTCTCTACTAGTTTGTTGGTATACCAGGGAGAGGATGCTTTCTTACCGCCAAGGGGACGAGATATCCTCAGAGGGGCAAGAAGATCGATAGAGGTTTTTACCCCATAATCAAATCTGTCAATGACTGAGATTAACCTTTCCCTGGCTTGCTCCCAGCCTACCGTCAAGGCCAGGATAAGGTTCTGTTCATCTATTCTGCCCCACTGTCAAGTTAACTTGGGGGGAGTAGAAGAGTGGCCCAGAGACTTAATGTCTGCCACCCTAAACGTAAGGGAGTGATGATCCGTCCACTCCAGCACCCTAGTTTCCAGAAAAGCGCGACTATCGTGGCCAACAAATATACAGTCCAGTAAGGGCCATAGGTACGAACATATTTTCCCATTGACACAGAATGGGAAAAACCCTTTGCTACATCTGGCCCTAAATGTCCGGCATGATGAGTGGCTGATGAGACCTTAAGGTGCCAGTCGAGATTCACTATAAAATCAAGGAATTCATGAGTAGTATGGTCCTGAATATCCTCATGATTAATATTAAAATCCCCCAATACAATACACTTGGAGGCCACAGTAATAGGCTTTATGGTGGCTGGCCAATTTTTGAGAAAAGAGGTTTTAGGGTCTCAAGGGCGATAAATCAATAGGCCCTCAAAGAACACCACATTTTTCAGGCAAATCTTAAAAAAGGTGCCTTCACAGACATCTGGTATGGCATCTATGGGTTCTAAATGACAATAATATTTAGACTTAAAAATAATTGCCTGCCACCCATTCTGTCAAGTCTAGAGAATGTGTAGCCTGGTGGGGAGGCTGCCATAAAATCGGGGCTAGAGTCTTCCCTAGCCCAAGTCTCAATGATGAATAAACAGTCCAAGTTCAGGCAGTCAATCAAATCTTCAATTTCTATCCTATGCTTCATCAGAGCGGGTATTAATAAGGCAGCATTTTATATTTTTCTTGCGTTAGCATCTCACTTTCCCTTAAGCCAATGTAGGAGGTCATGCTGAGGGGATCAGATGAGTCTAGCATGAGGCATTATCCCAGGCTGCTTTCAAGCACATTCCCTGCAGCTCAAACCTCTATCTGATCAGGGGAGACTAAATCACCGCCCCTGCAGCTCTGTCTATTAGCTAACTCGGTGAGACATAGCCGGGAGTAGTGTATACATGCAGAATCTTGCTTAAGAGATGCAGAGTCCCCAGCCCCCACCCCAGTCAGACACAGACGGGCACAGACGGGCTTGCCTTAGGTGTAATGAATGAGGAAAGTGGTAAAGCCCCACTGAATAAAGTCTGTATTTAAAGTCCAAATACCATAATTGCAATAAGTTCAGATGGACAGGTTTACAAACAGCGTTGTTATTGATCCAAATAAATTGGTGTATTTTGTGTGGAGAAAATGAATGATTTCCAAGACAAAATACATCAGAAATAAATCCAGAAAGGAACCATGGGAGTCAGCCAACACGTGTTTCGCCCCACCAGGCGATAAGCCGGGGCTTTCTCAAGGCCTATAAGCAGAGTTCAGCAATGTAAAATAGTTGTTGTATGCATTTATTGAATAAATTAATAATCTTGTTGCTGACATCAAAACGTTAGGAATCGCATTCGTCTCCTGAAAACAATAACATTATTGTTTTCAGGAGACGGATGCGATTCCTAACTTTAAATACAGACTTTATTCAGTGGGGCTTTACCACTTTCCTCAGTCATTTTACCTTCTCTCTGGAGGACTTGGGTCCATGTCCCCCGGAAAAGTTCCCCCACGAGTTTAATGAACTAGGCAATTCATACAGGAAGTCAGTGCCTTTGGACCCTCTCCATTTTCTTGAGTTTGTTTTTGCAGGGCTTGCCTTAGGTGTGCCTTTGGTGCGCCAGTACTGCATCCGCTGCGCGGCCGCGCTGCGCTCAGTTTAAGTACTGAGGGTCTCATCATGCCATGAGCACAGGTCCAGCAGCTAGCCTGCTGACCTGATTCCTCCCCAAAATGGCTGCCTGCCTCATGAAGGGAGGGCTCTGACAGGGTCTTGACCCAAGTGAGGAAAGAATTAAAAAGCAAATAGCAGCAATTACTGGCTAAGCGCCTGGCGCCTGGTAGAAACAATAAAATAAACTGTCCCGAAAAATACAGGGGGGCATAAATAGCAAAATAAAAACAATTAAGAAATGTATAAATGCTGTAAAAAAACTAGCCCACATCAATATTTTAACAAGACCAGTGTCTACAAATAATGACACACTCACTAGCGTTTATGCTGCGTGGCCGCGTCAAGCTCACTTTAAGTACTGAGGTTCTGACAATGCTGCAAGCACAGGTCCAGCAGCCAGCCTGCTGACTTGATTCCTCCCCAAAATGGCTGCCTGCCTCAGGAAGTTAGGGCTCTGACAGGCTCTTGACCCCGGTGAAGAAAGAATTAAAAAGCGAATAGCAGCAATCACCAGATGGGCGCCTGGAAAAAAACAATAAAATATACTGTTTTGGAAAATAGAAGGCTGTATATAAATCCAGGAATAAAAACAATTAAGAAATATATAAATGCCGTAAAAAACAAGCTAACATCAATATTTTAACAAGATCAATGTCTACAAATAATCGCATACTCTCTTGCGTTTACTAGTTACTAGTTAATTAAGTAATAATTAATTACCAATTAATTATTCATTGAGAATTAAACATTTGATTGTTTTAATGATGTAAATTATGGGAGTAAAGAGTGGGAAGTTCATTAAGTAATAATTAACTAACTATTAACTACAAAATATTATTTGTAAATTATTTAATTGAATTTAAAATATATAAATTAGGAAATACTTCATTATTTTACTCATTTTTTAGATTCAAAGGGATCTCTGGTTGAAAGTTAATTATTATTAATTAACAATTAAGTATTACTTATCATGTAATTTATTTCAAATATTTAAATTATAGAGAATAATTTTTTTATTTATGTTTTAGATGCAGGCTGCTAGGTGTGTTGGAGTATAGGGTGTAAAGTTAATAAATAAATAATTGAACAACAATTATTTATGATTGAGAATTAGTTTATTGGATAGTAACTATGCAATTGGGTAAAGGGATTAATGTTTTTAGTTTCTTAAGATACATCTATATATATTTATTTGTTGTTAATTCATATTTTTTATATTAGGAACTTAATATGTTGTCTACATTCATGAGGTTATTCGTATATGTAATGTGTTTGAAGTACTTTCCCTACTCATGCTTACACTGCAGTAGGAACAGTGAAAAACATTTTGACACTTTCTCCACTGTTGCACTGTGAGAATTTCACCCCTCCAAAACCAAACTATAACTCGTGTCCTCGCCATGCACAGATTTCTTATCAATAATTTTATTGCAAATATTGCAGTAATAATAATAAAGATGTCACAGAAGATGATATAGTATGTGGAGCAATTAGCTGCGCATGGCAAAGGAGCAAGGTATAGTAACCTTAGTGAACAAGCTTTAGTTACCTGAAATAACTATAATTATAACTGCAGAATTTCTATGGTTTTGTATGAATAAATTCAGAGCCTAAATATAGTCCCTGTAACCTTTGGTTTCTATGTTTTTTTAACGTAAAGTTATTTTAATTACTATAAGTTAATCAAACCACCGTCCACAGCCAGGCTCTGCAGCCAAGCCCTCATAACCACCCAACCCCGTACTGCTCAAAGCCTTTGGCCGTACACAGCAAGGGTTGGCAATAGGACCTGTGTCTGTCAGTGGATCTGTGAGTGGGTACGTGAGTGTCTGAGTGGGTCTGAAAGTGGGTTTGTGAGTATATGAGTGGGTCTAAGTGGGCACATGAGTCTCTGAGTGCATGCATGAGTGAACAAATTAGTGTATGAATGATTGTGAATTTTAATTAAAATTCTCGAATATTCTTGAATTTGAGGATATTTGAGGATGCTTGAGGATATTCTTGAATCTTTGTGAACATTCTCGAATATTCATGAATATCATGTATGGTGAAAAAACACTTTAAACCCATAATTTGCCCTTAAACACCCCAATATCACATCCCTTGGGTCAGGATACCTCCACTCTGACCCCTCATGTTACTTTTCATTTTATTTTTTAGCCCCGAGGACTATGTCCCGTTACTCAAAATGGCAGCCACAACTTTCGGGTCAGATTGTGAGTAGCCAATCACATCATTCCTGCTGTTATGTGCATTCATGAATTCGCCGCAACAATTGCAAAAATGTCACAATGGATCTGCGGCTCTAGATACACTCATTTATTTCCCCTTTAATATCTCAAAAACTACTAAATGGATTTGCACCAAATAAGCAAATGCACAATTTGCATACAGAAGCTAGCTTTCTGCAAAATGTGGTGTAATTCCGTCTAGTGGTTCGGGCTGTAGTCATGTTCAAAGGTCCTATGGGAATTAACATCAATCAATCAATCTATCAATCAATCAGTCATTTGTAGAGCGCGCTACTCACCCACTAGGGTCTCAAGGTGCTGAGGGGTGCGGGGGAGGTGCTACTGCTCGAAAATCCAGGTCTTGAGGTGTTTCCTGAAGGTCAGCAGGTCCTGGGTCTGTCGTAGATGGTAGGGGAGGGAGTTCCAGGTCTTGGCGGCGAGGTGGGAGAATTATCTGCCGCTGACTATAGTGCGGTGGATGCGAGGAACGTGGCGAGGGCAAGGTTGGCACAGCGGAGTTGACAGTTGGGAGCGTAGAAGGTGAGTCGCTTGTTGAGGTAAGCAGGGCTGGCGTTGTGGAGTGCTTTGTGAGCGTGGGTGAGGAGCTTGAAAGTGATCCTCTTGTTGATGGGGAGCCAGTGTAGATCTCTCAGGTGGGCTGAGATGTGGTTGCGGCATGGGATGTCGAGGATGAGGCGTGTGGAGGCGTTCTGTATACGTTACAGTTGTTTCTGGAGCTTGGCCGTGGTTCCCACGTAGAGAGCGTTGCTGTAGTCCAGTCTGCTGCTGACGAGGGCCTGAGTGACTGCCCTTCTGGTTTCGGTGGGGATCCACCTGAAGAACTTGCCGAGCGTGTTGAAGCAGGAAGATGTGACAGCGTTGACTTGCTGGGTCATGGTGAGTGATGAGTCCAGGGTGAAACCTAGGTTGCGTGCTTAGTTGGTGGGCGTCGGTGCGGTTCCTAGGGTGGCCGGCCACCAGGAGTCGTCCCAGGCGGAGGGGTTGGAGCCGAGGATGAGGATCTCCGTCTTGTCTGAGTTCAGTTTCAGGCAGCTGCTCTCCATTTAGTTGGCGATGGCCTTTATCCTGTCGTGGAGGTTGATTTTGGCGGTAGCGGGGTCTTTGGTGAGTGAAAGGATCAGCTGGGTGTCATCGGCGTAGGAGATGATGTTGAGGTTGTGTGATCGGACGTGCCATGTAGATGTTGAAAAGGGTCGGGCTGAGTGAGGATCCTTGGGGAGCGCTGCAGATGGACTCGGTGGCTTCAGAAAGGAAGGGGGGGAGGCGAACTCTTTGGGTTCTGCCGGAGAGGAAGGAGGTGATCCAGTCCAGGGCTTTGTGGTGGATCCCTGTGTTGTGGGGGCGTGTGCGAAGGGTATGGTGGCATGCAGTGTCGAAGGCAGCTGAAAGGTCTAGGAGGATGAGGGCCGCAGTTTCTCCTTTGTCAAGCATGGTCCTGATGTCGTCGGTCGTGGTGATGAGGGCGGTCTCGATGCTGTGGTTGCTACGGAAACCAGATTGAGAATTGTCCAATGTGTTGTTGTCTTCAAGGAAGCGGGTCAGTTGGCCGTTGATGATCTTCTTGATGACCTTTGCCGGGAAGGGGAGGAGGGAGATGGGCCGGTAGTTCTTGAGGTCTCTTGGGTCTGCTTTGGGTTTCTTTAGCAGGGTGTTGACTTTGGCGTGCTTCCAACTTTCCGGGAAGGTGGTGGTCTCGAAGGAGCTGTCGACAATCATTCAGAGTTGGGGGCGATGATGGAGCTTGCTTTGTTGAAGACATGATGGGGGCAGGGGTCAGAGGGTGAGAAGGAGAGGATGGTGCTCATGGTTTGGATGGTATCCTCATCATTGTTGTGGGTCCAGGAGAGCAGGAGGTTGGTGTGGCTGGGGTCCGGTGAGTCGGGGTTTGTGGTGACAGCGACTGTCGTGTGGGTCGAGGTGTTGAAGCTACCATGGATGTCCATGATCTTGCAATGAAAGAAGGTGGAGAGGGAGTTGCAGAGGTCTTGTGAAGGTGGGGTGTCGTTGGAGCAGGACCTGGGGTTTGTGAGTTCCTTAACGATGTTGAAGAGCTCTTTGCTGTCGTGAGCGTTGTTGTCGATGCGTCCCTTGTAGAAGGATCTCTTGGTGGTCCGCAGGAGCTGGTGGTGCTTGCAGATGGCGTTGCTGAGGGCAGTGTGGTTGCTGTCTGTTTGTTCGTGGTGCCACTTCTTCTCGAATGTTCGTCACTCCCGCTTGGAGGCCTGAAGGTCAGTGGTGAACCAGATGGGCTTAGTGCTGGTGCGGTTGTTGGAGGGTTTCCTGATCGGGGCGAGGGTGTTGGCGCAGTCGTCTATCCATTGTCTGAGGGTAATGCACATGGGAAACGCACATTTTTTACCCCCCTTTTGTGTGTGTGCGGGGGTGGGTGTGTGTATGTGTGTGTATCTATGTATTTATATTAATATATGTGGGTGTATATGTATGCATATATAGAAACACAAATACATATGTATGTGTTTGTGCATTTATATAAGTATATATTTTTATATATGGTATTAAATATTCGTGTTCTGTAATTTTTAACGCCTTCTCAGAGAAGGCAGTAAAATAACACACCCATTTTAAGGAATGGGTCTCCCTGTGCTTTGCTGCACTAGCGTCAACATTTTTGACACTAGTGCAGCAAAGCGCCACAACAGCATAGAAAATTTTACGCTATTGTCCTAAAGACAGCCATTGTCTGCCTTATTGTAAATACAGTGCAACTATTGTGTCCTTAAGTGGGGCAGGAGTCATGCAAGAAACGTGTTGCATTGGGACCGATGCGCCACTTTCTTGTAAATATGTCACTGTGGGCATCAGAAGGACTTGTAATTTTCACAGTTGATCAGCAACAAGTTTTATTTATGAATTGTGATTTTTCAGAGAACGATCTTCAATTTAATTAAGAATACATAAGTTCTTGTAAGAGATTACCTTCCTAAAAGTGTAAATGTGGGGCGTATTTTTAAGAGAGTGGCACATCGGTCCAGATGCGCCACTTTTATTTCTTCATCCTTGCCCCACCTAATGTCATCACAGTAGCTCTGTATTTATAATACAGTGCACCATGGCGGTTGTTAGGCAACATTTTTTGATGTTATTTTGCGGCTTTGCTGCACTAGCGTCAAAAATGTTGACGCTAGTGCAGCAATGCAAAGTGAAGCCTACTGATTAAAATGGAGACATCATTTTAACTCCAGCTCTGAACAGGCATTAAGAATGATGGAAAATATGGCGCAGTGAAATGTAAATTTCACTGTGCCATTTTTTGGCCCTTCCTGCGTGGGAACGCACCTCTTGCATACATTATGCCTGGCATATTATGGCTCAAGGGTTTACAAAGTGGTACAATACAAGCATTGCACCACTTTGTAAATACAGAGCTGGAGAAAGGCCTCCTTAATGCCGCCTTAGCGTAAAACAAATTATGCAAGGACGGCGCAAGGTGATGCTAGGAGCTTGTAAATATGCCCCTATTTATATTATAAAATCAATATTTTTTTATATTTTTGGATAATATTAGTGTCAAAAATATGGTTTTCTGATATTTGTGCACTTACCACTATGAGTATAGGAGCAGGCTGTGGTAAACAATATTTTTGACACAATATTTTTGGCAACAATATTGTTTACCATGATATCATGTTAGTGATCTCTTCTTCAGCCTTAAACTTTCACTAAACTATAAAGGTTCAGGTCTCTCCTTTGTCCTATTTCAGTTAGTAAAGTTTCTGGACACTTCTTAACTGTCCTACTTGGGTTAAGCCACCCTACCAGGGCCAAGACATTGTCTCTGGTCTGAGAGCAATTTTTCCTTTTTCACACCTCATCAAAGAAGCACTGACAGGCCTGCTGCAGGCAGGCCATTGCTAATTAGCATGTTAAGGCTCCTGGAAGGGAAAATACAACTTTCAGAAAGTAATGTTTCATGTATGTTTTTCAGAAATCCAGCATCATTGTCAAATTGGAATTTTAATAAATATTAAACCATCTCAACAGCTTTTCTCAAATCAAGTATATCGAGTTAACACATTAATGGTGAAAATATCGGTTGGGGTGTACTCACTTTAGGAACATGCCAACATTAAATTTTCACATGTTCCAGTTTTAAATACTAGGCACCATACCTTATGGGCTACAAGACCTACTTAGGGGGCACTTATTTAGCATTTAAAAGTAGGGGTACCTTCCAGTCATAATATTTTCCAGCTTCTTCATTGACAGCAGGTGTGGCAGTCCATATGTGACATTTAACTTCCTATGCCCCACTGTATTTTCTAACAGCATACACTAAGGGCTTATTGGAATGTTTAACATGCTATTTAGAGATTAACTAATGTGACCATGGTTTAGGGTTCAGAGAACATAGACAGGGCACTGGGCAGTAGTACCCACAGCACATAGCTCAAAAACTAGCAGCTTCAGCCCACAAAAATGGGGTGGCCATGCAAATAGAGACGTCACTCAATTGTAACAATAGTTTATATATCTAAAATATAACATCTGCCTAATATTACAATACTATACAATACCTGAATGTCTTCACAATGTATCTGCAAAACCTCTGTGAGTGGACAGAAGCTCTGCTGCCTTAACTCCCTACTTGCAAGGTCTATGTAACCTAATTGATAGAACGTCTGTCTTTATACTGTACCTGCAGGACCTGTGTGACCTGATTCATAGCTCTGAATACTTTACCTGCAACATCTGTTAGATCTGTATGACAGATTTACTATCTCTACTCTGTACTGTTAGACTACTGTGATCTGAAATATAGCTTGAAAGCCTTGATGTCGTATCTGCAAAACATATGTGACTTGAGAGATATGTCTGATGCCTTATTGCTCTTCCTCCTAGACCCGTGTGGCCTAAGCATTAGCTCTGTTGCCTATACACTCTATTTACAAGGCATATGCGACCTTTCTTCTTTCTTTCTTTCTTTCTTTTCTTTCTTTCTTTCTTTCTTTCTTTCTTTCTTTCTTTCTTTCTTTCTTTCTTTCTTTCTTTCTTTCCATTCTACAGGTAAGCTCGATGTGACCAAAGCAATACCGCCTCTGTCTTTACCCTCTACTTGCAAATCACGTGTGACCTCAGCAATAGGTCTTCTTTCTTTCTGTATATTTTACCAGCAAAATTGGCATGACTCGAGATATAGCTCTGCTGTTGTTGTAACCTACCTGCAAGACCTTTGTGACCTAAGTCCTCCTACATACCCACTTTTCATTAATAAAATGTTGTTTTATAAATTGATTCATGGTCAGATTACAATGAACATCCATTATAAGCTGCTACTCGACTACGGACGTTTGCTATCAAATTTTTGATAACCAGCAAAAACTATGCATCCCTGGGACTGGATAGGGCAGATGGATATAACTGTGTATTACTTTTGGAGATCTACCATTACAGAATAAATACTGATGAGAATATGTACACCTATTTCTATTTTTGCTGGTTTTATTATTTTTTGATTGTAATTATTATTTTGTTTTAAGTAACTCATGCATGATTCATGCCAATAGCCTGTGTGCATTGGAAAAGGAAAAAATATTTCTTCTTGTTACACTTCTGGGGAGGTGTATCTTTGGATTCATTCCCCAGTGTACCAGTTCTGGTAAATGTGGGAATGCATCAAAAACCGTGGGAGTTGCCTGGGAAGATCCACGCATCACCCATGGAATGCCTCCCTAGTGCTGAGTAAAGCAACACAGCAAGTTACTTTTCTCCAAGATTTATTGAGCCACTCAGGGCAACCAAAGTGGCCTTGTGCAGGTTCATAAATCTCAATTAAGGTTTGCTTCATGCATGTACCATATTGTGATGTGCAAACATGATACAAACTAGGTCATAAATATGGCCTTAAATGCTGCCAATTGGCTTGAAGCACTTATTGTGCGTCCAAGTTAGGTTGCACCTTAGAACAGTCTGCCAGACCTGCCACTACAGCCTGAATGCAATTTTAAACTGTCCTGTCAACATGGCATTAAAACCCCTTTTCCAGACCTTAAACCCTCAATATAGTTCTAGGTATCCCACAGGGCAGGGTTCTGTATAATTAAAAGGTTGGAGAACTAATTCTAAGTTTTACATGTTGTGGTAGTGATAAACTCCTAAATTCATTTTTCACTACTACAAGGCCTACCCCTTCCATAGGATAACATTAGAGATTCCTTATTACATTTAATAAGCTACAATTTCCAATTGGGGGTAGTCAGCTATTTCATGTTTGGTGTCTTTGGAATTGTATTGAAAAACCTTATTTAATGGTAACATTGGGTATTTGTATTACAATTTTCAAAATGCCACTTTTAGAAAGCTGTTGTTTTTTCTGTCCCTAGCCATTTTGTGCATGTAGCCTGTCTTGGGTCACATGACTGGGTCTAACTGACAGTTAGAAATTGTGAATTCTTCCCAGAAAGTCACAGAATAGAGGTATTAGGTGTGCCTTAATGGGCCATCTGCTGGCAGGATGAGGGGAGCTGAGATGAGCACAGCCATACATCTTCACTTAAAGGGCCTAACACCTCCATATTGTCACTGCATCCAACTTGGAACCAGGGAAGGATAGTCAGGACATTCCATGCACTTCAAAGCCACTGTCTAGAAGCTTCTCCCACCTTCCAGTAGTAGGGCACCAGGGTATAAAAAGGGCACCTCAGGCAACAACTTATCAATACACTTCCGGACCTCTGGATACACTGCCAGGAAGAGGGACTGCTGTGCAGCTGAAATGACTGACAACCTGCTGGACTGCTCACCTGCTGCTTCTTTGCTAAGTTCCAGCCTTTCTCCTCTGCTGCCTTCTTGCCTGGTGAAGAAGCAGTGGCTTTGCTATTTGAATTGAGTACCACCAGCATGACTTCAAAGGACTACCTTGCCAGCCTCCTGATCTGAGCCTCAAGGACTAAAAGAGCTTCCTTCACCTTAGACCCACATCTGAACCCAGCCGGAGTGAGACTTGATACTCCAATTGTTACCCCCAGCCCTCCTGGACCCTTGGAAGTGGTTCTGAAGGCAACCAGATAACCAAAATCCAAAAGTGGTGACTAAAATCTGCTCTGGAAACCACGAGGAGACCAAAACAAACCTACTCACTTATTTACTTGAGGTGCATTACCGGTTTGATTGACTTTCTGGCTTCATCAGCTATGATCTTCTCCGCAGCAGCAAATCCTTTTCAGCAGTCTTTCTCTGAACGGGTATCCGGACTTGTGGAACTGTCTTCAGCTGCAGCCCTCTGCCTTATTCCACTGGAGATTTTAATTTCCATTTGCAGTCCAAATGAAGAAATGGTTACCCCAGCTTTGAACCAAGGCTATCCAGCTATGACACTCCCTCCTCACAAACCTCTTGCAGCCTTGCCTCACTAAACTTTACGTTCTCAGAGCATTTTTCTCAGAAACGTTTTGAAGACCGAAAGTGAGCGCTGATCAGGCCTAATCCTTTTCTTGTATCCGAACAGCACTCCATTGCAGTCAACCATATTTTTCAACTTTGACCCGGTGTTGTGCAACTAGATGTCTGCGGTAGGTGGTTTGTTTTTAGTAGAAACTTCAAATACCCCTGGTTCTATTGATTGGATTATTGTCATTTTGGTGTCAAATAATTCATTCAAATTGAACCTATTTTTCTAAATTGATGTGGGATTTTTCTTGTGTAGTGTTTTCACTTTATTACTGTTTGTGTGCTGCGTAAAATTATCAACACATTGCCTCTAAATTAAGCCTGACTGCTTTTCATGCCAAGCTACCATGGTTAAGTTTAAGTCAATTTTGTGACTTTTTCTATTTCACCCGACAAGGGGCTATGGCTGTTGCTTGATCAGAGCTCGCTGCCAAGTTGAACAACATACCAATTTCTGGCACTTGGTATTTTATCTACTGCGTGCTTCTCTTTAAAATTATCAAACTATTTAGTGAATGTAAATAGTGTACCTTCAGTGTAATAAGTGTAATCTTTCATCTCTCAAAATGTTCCTTTGTTTTCATTCCTCATTTTCAACCTCATGTCAATCTAAACACTGTTCTGTATGATTTAATTCTTTGTATTTCATTCTGTGTTATCCTCCACTTCTTTCATTAATATTTTCAACTTTTCCTTTCTTTTTTGTATGTCTAACCCCTTTGGTGTGTGCGGTAGCCAATGGTCGTCACATGCACACCCTCCCTGGTACATCTGATGGCCATTACCCATCAGCAGGGAGGGCTAGAAAGAATCCTTCAGGATTAAACACCAGAAGATTCTTATTTCTGCATCTCTCACATCCCCTCTTCTGCCCATTTGTGATGTCAGTGGGCCACGAGGCATACTGATGACACAAAACCCCACTGGAGCTGCAATCAGGAAGCAGGTAACATCTGCTCTCATGTCCGGTGGGGTTTTGGGGGGTTTTAGATGCCCCCCCATGTTTGTGCGAGGCATTGCTGGAAAGGGGAGAGTCTCCCCTCGCTGGCAGTGCTTCTCGTAAACCGATTCCACATGATTGTGGATCACGGTGTGCCTCACTAGGCCACCAGGGATAACGCAAGGTGGGGTTAGCCCTTGTGGTTCAAGGCTGGCCCCTCACCAGGATGGACATTTTGTAATTGTGCATGGTGTTTTGTTTCCCCTAGGGGTGCGATCACACCCCCATGGTCTCTATTCTATTAAAAGAAGAAAATGAAAAGTGATAATTGTCAGGGGGATCAGCCCTCCAATACACAGACTGACCCCCAGTGGGGGGGGGGGTAATATTTTTTAATAGATGTGTGCTTTCCCTGGGGATGGGGATCACCCCCGGGAAACCTCACATATGTAAAAGAAAATCATGTATATATCATATGTATATAAATAGAGGGAGAGAGAGAGAGAGAGAATAACTCTCTCTCTCTCTCTCTCTGTAACTTGCGCCCCCTCCATGCACAGTTTTTTTGTCCACCATTTAACTGCTAATATTACTTTAATATTATCAATGATGTTATCAAAGATTTCATGAGCAACTAGCAGTGCATGGTGAGGGTGTGAGTTATAGTTACCTTAGGTCATGAGTTATAGTTACTTGAGATAACTCTAACTATAACTGGAAAATTTCTAAGGTTTTGTACGATAAAATTTGAGCCTAACTATAACATCCCTGTAGCCTTTGTTTTTTTCAGTGAATGTCCATGTTTACAAAAAATTCCATTTCCTAACTATGCCATCTCTGTACTTTTGTTTTTTTCAGTGAATTTCTATGGTTTAATTAACATACAGCAATTTACATTACTATGTGTTAATCCAACCACCGCCATGCACGGCCTTCAGCTAAGCATGGCTGCAGTTGGCCTAAGGGCCTGGCCTGTGACCAACCTCCTACAAGGACCCAACCTTACACCGTGCACAGCCTTCACCCATGTGCAGCAGGGGTTGCCCGCAAGACCTGGCCTGTAGTCAGACCCTCCGGCCAACCTCCTTAACCACTTTGGCTGTGTGCAGCGGGAGTTGTCCACGGCCTCTCTGGGTATGAGAATAGGTGTGAGAGGGTGTGTCTGGGGGCAAGAGTGGCTGTCAGATTGTCTGTCTAGGTGTGTACATCAGTGATTTAGTGAGTACATCAGTCTGTGTGTGCGAGTTTGTAATGGGTGCATGAGGGTGTCAGTGGGTCTGTGAGTGGCTGTCTGACAGTCTAAATGGGTATGTGTGTGGGTGCATAACTGTCTGAGTGTGTTTGTGAGTGGGTGCGTGAGTGTCTGAGTGGGTTTGTGAGTTGGTGCTCAAGTGTCTGAGTGAGTGTGTGAGTGGGAGAAATTGATTGGAAGAGAGACAGAAAGAAAGTGAAAGGGAGAGAGATACAGTTTTTTTTAGGCTTTGATATACATACATTACCTACTGGCAGTCGACAGTAGGTAGTCATAGTTAGGACCATGTTTCCATACAAAAAACATTTTTTGACTTTATTTTTTTGACTTGCCTATATCTTTGGATCCGTTCGATGAATCTTCACAAATTTTCCAAAAAAGTGTGCATGTGATTCTTGTTGCACATGGGAAGTTTCGGGATGATACGTAAAGGGGGTCCGAGAAAAAAGGGGGATCAAAAAAATTCGGATTTTCCATGTTTATTCCCATAGGAGTTTTGAACACGTCTACAGCCTGAGCCGATGGACCGAATTATACCAAATTTCTCGTAAAGGTAACTTTCAGTACGCAGATTATGCTTTTTGCTATTTGATGTAAATCTGTTCAGACATTTAACAGAAATTAAAGGAAACCACATTTGCATTTCTAGGGTTGTGATATCCTCCCCAGCGACTTTGAAAATAATACAAACTTGTGCAGAGATCTGCAGAGCTCTGGTTAGCTGCCAGCACTCCAACTAGGAATTGTTGCAGCCATCTTGGGACTCGGCTTCAGCCAAGACCCTAAAAATGAATTTTAAAAAAATAAAAGGGGTCAGGATAGGGACACTCTGACCCTTCAGCTCTGGGGTTCCAGAGGGACTCTGCCAGAGCAAAAAAGCACTTTCTTTTAAATATTTTTGCAGTGAATTGGTTACAAGGTCACAAATTTGCAGCAACATTTTTTCAAAATACAGGTGTGGTCTCCAGCACTTGTTTTAATAAAGCCCAGGGGTGGGCCAGGTCCCTAGGGCATGTAAAAAACATTATGGAGGGGGCTCGTGGTGCCCCCTCCTGGGTTTAGTTCTGTCCCAGAGCCCACCACCTCGCCAGTGGGGCATACACGCAGTCCCATACTCTGGGAACCACCACCTCCCTGGGACAGAATGACTTAATTATGATAGGGGAGGTCCTGCGGAGCATCTGTGTCCCAGGGACTGCCCCCTTCCCAGGGCTGTTTTGATTATATGAGGGGGGGCATCCACCACCTCCCTGGGTCAAAATGTTTAAAATATAGTGGGGGGTTCTTCTAGACACCCCCCAAAGCCCCTGGGACTGCCACCTCACCATGGCAAGTTTCAACAATTAAGGAGGGGCCACACGGCTCCCCCTGCACCCCCACGGACCACCACCTCCCTGAGGCTGAAATAAAAGAAGATAGGGGGGTGTTGTGGACCCCTAGCCCAGAGGACAACCACCTCCCCGGGCCAAGTTCAAACATTGGAGGGGGCCGCTTGGCTCCTCTCATGGAGCCATACATGGCCCTGGGGACCGACAACCCCCAGGGCTGGTTCCTGTTATGTCCTGTGGGAGACGGCATTTCTGTCACAGACAGAGAGCTGCAAAACATGAAGCTACCTGTCTGTGAGAGCAATTGTTTCCTCTGTTTCCCTGCCTGCAGACATGCGAGGAGGGAAACAGAGGATGCAGGGAAACAGAGGAAACAATTGCTCTCACAGACAGGTAGCTTCATGTTTTGCAGCTCTCTGTCTGTGACAGAAATGCCGTCTCCCACAGGAGGTGGGGAGCTGGCTGGGACTGCAGGGCCCTTCTGTCAACTATGGTGATTAGGTGCCCTGGGGGGGACCTAGGTGTCATGGCCAGGATCTAGGGGATGGTGTCCCTTGGGCCAAGATTGGCCCGGGGAGGGGAGCAGCACAACCCAACCATTGAATTGTAGTGGGCCCCAGGGGATGGGGTCCCCAGGGCTGAGATCTAGCAGGAGAGGGGGCTGCATGGTCCCCCTCCCCCATACTGGACATTAAACCAAGGAGGTAGCACTTATTAACTCACCAGTAGAAAGTGCCTCAGTTGGATAGACTTTTTGTGCAAAACTGTGCACTCTTGCTGGATAAACAAGCAGGTGAGCTTCCACTCTAGCCATGATGCTCATTTCACAGAAATAAAACTTCAACAGGAAGCACTTACAAATATAAATGTAGCGGGTGCCCGAGTTGAACCTCTACTTCTGGAAAAGGGAAAATTAACCTAACACCTGCACTTGATGAAGGCTAGGCAAGTGTGTTTACTCTGCGATTCCATAATGAATGGTGAATGCATATTTCACTAATTGGAGCACAATCATACACTCTCACACCCACTCTCACACCCACACAGACACTCTCACACCCAGACAGACACAATCACAGCTACACTCACACCCAGAGACACCCTCTCACACCTATTCTCACACCCAGAGACACAGGCCCTGTGGCCAACTCCCACTCCGCATGGCCAAAGGCCATGGGCGGTGGTGACTGGATTAACATACAGTGCTGAAAATTACTTTACGTTAAAAAAACATAGAAATTCAGTAGCAAAATGGTTACAGGGATGTTATAGTTAGGAAATAGAATTAAAAATACCTTAGAAATTCAAACAATCAAACTTTTTAGAGCACGCTACTAACCCGTAGGGTCTCAAGGCACTGTGGGGTATGTCCTCAGGGTTCAGTCGAAGAGCCAGGTCTTGAGGTCCTTCCTGAATTGAGATAGCTATGACGACTGTCTGAGATGGAGAGGTAAGGTGTTCCAACATTTTGCTGCAAGGTAGATGAACGATCCCCCTCAAGTGGAGGACTTCTTTATGTGGGGTACTGTGGCGAGCAACTGCTGGGAGTTGGAGAGGTCTAGCAGGTGAGTAAAAGGTGATGCTGTGGTTCACTTAAAAAGCCAAAGGTTACAGGGACATTATAGTTAGGTTCTGAATTTGCTTGCACAAAACTCAACAGTTATAGTTAAAGTTATTTCAAGTAACCATAACTTACAGCCTAAGGTAACTATAACTTGTGCCCTCACCATGCACGCTAATTACCCAAGATAGTACAGCGTCAGGAATGGATCACCCAAGAGTCAACAGTATTCCTCTTGCAGGGACTACTGTTGACCCATGTGGGTTCCATTCCTGTTTCAGGAACTAGGCCCACCAGAGGGGCAGTGTTTTTGTCAGGACAAGTTGGGGAACACTGGATGACAGAAAGCTAGTGAATCCCTGCACATTCCTGTTGTTTACATCACAGAAATGCAAGTAAAAATAGTATTCTTATTTACCATTTCACATTTGCAGTATATTCTGGGTAAGACAACTTTGGGGGATCCATACAAGTGATACCTCCCTGAACTCCTCTTGACGTCTACTTTCCAAAAATATCTGGTTTTGATAGATTTCTCTACGTGGGTGCCGATCCCAGGACTAATAAGTACACCCACCATAGTGATCATTAGTGCCACATTATGTTTGGGCCCTTTCGTGTCATGGGCACTTGGCCAACTTAAACAAACAAAGCACCATTTTTCTTGGGAGACTTGGGGGAATGCTGAGTGGTAGGACATTTGTGACTGCCGGCAGATTCTAGAGCTTTCCATCACAGAAATGTGAGAAAAATATATTTTTTAGTAAACTTTTGAGGTTTGCAAGGGCTTCTAGGTAAAAGCAACCTAGTGAGATCCACAAAAGTCAGTCCACCGTGGATACCTCTAGGTGTCTATTTTTGAAAAATGTACAGGTTGGCTAGGCGTGCCTCAGTGCTAAACTGAGCTAGGGTCTACAGTCTCGACCTACTCACATTCCTGTCATGGCCACTAGGCCTACCCACACAAGTGAGGTTCCATTTTGTTTGGGAGCCCTAGGGAAATGGTGGGTGGAAGGGAGTTTGTGGCTCCCCACAGATTCCAGAAATTTCCATCATGGAACTATGAGGAAAATGTGCAAATTTGAGGTTTGCAAGGGATTCTGAGTAAAGGAAAAGGTTGTGTGGGCCTCCCTGGATAACCCTACACGTCTAGTTTTTAAAAATGTACAAGTTGGCAAGGTTTCCACAGGTGCCGGCTGAGCTAGGGTGCAAAATCTCAAGCCACCCACATAGGAAATAAAGGGTCCGTTTTCAGTGGAAAAATATGTTGCGTCCATGTTGCGCTTTTGGCTATTTCCTGTCACGAGCACTAGGCCTACCCACACAAGTGAGGTACCATTTTCATTGGGAGGTCTGAGGGAATGATGGGGTGGAAGTAGGTTTACGGCTCTTCCAGTGTATAAGAAAAATAACATTTTGAAAAATACCTCCCAATCATATACTAACACAGGTACCCATAAATTCAGAGATGTAAAAATAACAACTGCTCCTAAACTCTGTATCTTGTTCCCATTTCAGCAATACATACGTTTCCTAGATAACCATTTTTCACTCAGCCTATTTCGCAGTTAGAATTGGTCTATACTCGGTATTCAATGAACTACCATTGTACTGTGCAGCTTAGTTGTTGGCTCTGGGTATCTTGGGTTTGTTGAGAACCTACAAATGCTAGACATCCCCGCAACCAGAAGGATCGGGCAGACATACTGGTATATTGCTTTTGTAAATCACTTATTGTGACAAAAAGTTACAGATGATTGTTTTTTCCTCCTCATTTTCAATATTTCTTTATTTTAACAATTGTTTTCTTGAGAAAACCTTGTGGGATCCACACATATGACCCCTTGATGAATTTGAATTTTGTTTACTTTTCAGAAATCTAAAGATATAGGTTTCACTCTGCTTTCCACCACAAAGTAGAAGTAGGTTGTAAGCACAAAAAATAGGGAAAATAGGCTACCTCTTATTAAAATGCCAAAATTGTTGTGCAAAATTAGGTTTTTGGTTTCAGCTCTGTATGTCCTAAAAGCTGGGAAGATGGTGTCTTTAGTACAGTAAACTGTTTCATCTGGAGCACTTTTTCTCTATTGTTCTGAAGAAAAAACTCTATATTTAGCTATATTTTGCCTATTTTCCCAGCCCCCTCCAGGGGAATCCACAGACCCCAGGCACCTTAAGAACCCCCAGAATGTTGGAAAAAGAGGGCACAAATTTGGTGTGGATACCCAAAGTGGAAAAAACATTATGGTGCTCTAAGCGCGAATGACCCAAATAGCTAAAAAAAGAGCTCAACACTAGGGGGGAAGGCCCAGTAGTTGAGGGGCTAATGACAATCTCCTTCATTCTGTTCAAATATTTTATCTTGTTGTCACCCATTCTTGTAATAATTTTAGGCATGTTTCAGGATTAAAATTAAGGAAAAAAAGGTGATTTTGGTGTGAGGACTGCCACACTTCCTGTCGGTATTGTGGCAGTAAGAGAAATAGGTGCTCAACTGATAGTAACACTAAAGCACCCAACATCGTCAAAAATGCATCGAGAACCTCTAAATAAACATGCATAGAAGAAACTAGCAGGAGCAATGATTCAACAGTATTTAGAAATGGTCCAATGCCAAGAAATGTATCCAAATCAGGTGGAGTATCAATTAGATTAAAATGCTTTTTAATCCAGATCAAAGCCAGGCACCAACACAAGTTTTATCTTATGTGACTTCTTCAAGGCTGCAAGATTAACACCATAAGACCAAAAAAGATAAATCTTACACTGTGTGCATATCACAAAGTACATAAGGTACATGAACATCCCAATCTAGTGATCACTAAGAAAATCTGTGAACACAAATAGAAACTCTTGTAGAAATAAAAGGCAGACCATTGTGAACCCAAGTAAGAGAAGAGAGAACAGAAACAGCATCCCAAAATTCATGCACACGTTTACTGGAAATCGAGGAGGACGAAAAACTGTATTATGTGCGAGAGACAGAGAAATCTAAAGAAGAGAGAAACGAAGAAAGCACCAGCAAATTTGGACGTGAGGGGACCAAACTGTAGGAAGCTGGCCTGGTTTGTGTGGGTACCTGAGGTACTTACACCATATACCAGGTCCAGTTATCCCTTATTAGTGAAATGTAGTCAGTGTCTAGAAGCCAGGCTCTCTAGGGGTAGTTTGGATGAGCAGCCAAGGCCTAACAAGGAGTCATGCATAGCTCATGCAATACCACTGTAGTCACACAGTACTCGCACACATGAAAGAAAATACTCAGTGTTACAAAAATAAAGGTACTTTATTTAGGTGACACAAATGCCAAAAATACCTTAGAGACTATTCTCCCTTAGGAGGTAAGTAATATACACTGTATATACACTAGTATGAAGAAATAGCTCTAAAACAGTTACAAAACTGTGCAAATAGTGATTATCACAATAGTTAGAAATGGGCCTGGGGGGAACAAAAAAATATACTAAAATAGTCGAAGGCGAAAGTCAGTTTCCCACCTAGGCAAGTATAGTGTGTGGAGGGGTGATGGGAGTAAAACACTAAAGGTAAGTAATAGAACCCACCCTAGAGCCCAGGAAAGCAGGAGTAAATCACAGTACCTTTACTAGAACACACAAGAACACGAGAAAGAAGATTATGCAAGAACCAGAAGAGACTGCAAGACACCAACGATGTATTCCTGGACCTGAAGAAGTGTGGAAGAAGGGGACCAAGTCCAAGATGCACTGAAGAGTCCAGGGAGAACAGGAGCCTCTGCTAACCCGGATGAAGGTGCAAAAGAAGAACCACCAGTAAAGAACAACAGTCAGTTCTGCACCCAAGAAGATGGATGCAGGTTCCTGGTTGGTGCAGAAGATGTCCCACGCTGGATGGATGATTGCAGTCTGGTTTGTGCTGCTGCATTACACCAACAATCCTTGGCACACGCAAAGCTTGCGGTTAGCAGAAAATGGTGCTGCCCAGGACCAGAAGAGACCTGGTGGCCTGTACCCAGGAAGCGGAGACAGAAGGGGCTGTCAGCAACTCAGAGAGTCCTCAGAAGACCAGACAGTGCACACAAGAGTCCCACAGCATGTGGACAAAGAAGGGGCAAATGGAGGCCCATGCAGCACTACACAAAGGGACCCCACGCCGCCGGAGAACCACGCAGGAAGCTGTGCAAAGCCAAAATGTGCCCCCAGACACCAGCACGTGTAGCGTGAATCATGCACTTGGATAAGGGTTACATGAAGACCAATAAAAAAGGTCCGGTGAAGAATAACCTCAAAAATTACTTATGATATGAAGAAAAAGTGCTCTAGGGCCAGGAAAATATAAAACGAGCACCGGGCCTAGTTAATTAGAAATGAAAGCCTTTGGGTAATGATAAATAATATGGGCTAATATTAGGAAGTGCAGTAAGTAAAGTAAGTGGAGGATGAGGCTGGAAGGCTAAGTACGATGTAATATGAGCCGGAAATGAATGTGTCAAAATAAACGCAAGAGAAGTCCTGCCGCCAGACCCCAGTACATAGAGAATGAAGTATGCCATATCAAAAAATACATGACATAAGGACCAGTAATCCAGGAATAAGTACCTGTGTTGAGGTAAAAAGTGCTCTGAGGCCATAGTGCGAGTGCTGAGCAGTGGTTTGATGGTGTTAACAAAACACAAAAAGGGCCATAAAAAGCCCAAAAGGACCTGTGTACACCATGGGGGAACCACGTTGAAACAGTGTCAGTCATGTGGGTAGAGTACACGCAAAACGGAGGGTGCATAACTTATGTGTGAAAAACAGCTGGTGAGGAGAGTCCCACTGCACCATGTCCAGCCTGACCGGGAGCTAAAGAAAAAGGATAATAGACAAAGAAAACAGTCTAAAGGAGGTTCGGGATATAGTTGGAAACGGAAAGGGTGGTGGAGATGGTGGGTGCCATATTGGAAGTCGGATAAAATCCTAAACTGTTATGAAAAACAAAGTTAAGTACAGTACATCCCAGAGGGAAAGTCAATATATTATAACTATCACAGAGAGACCGGAGAAAACGTATAATCTGTAAAAGTGCATGCATGAAGAACAGAACAAAAAAGAGGAAATGTAACAATCACCGCCTACATGTCCTGGGCACTCAACATTAAATGTAAGGATGCAGAAGTAACAGGAATCAATCATGCAATCAAAATAATGTTTAACAAGCATGCCAAACTCGTGAAGTAGTTAGAGACATGCAAAATGTCCAGTCTTTAAGTGAAAGAAAGTAAAGGCAGAAGGTAGGCAACAAAAAGTATAACTATTAAAATAGAGATGGTTATTTAAATGAACAAAATTGTGCGTTTAAGTGTGAAACAGACAAAGATATATAATATTATAAAATGCAAAGAAAGTCAAACAAAAAAAAAAGCAATGTAAATTGCATTGGAAATGTGTCACAAAACAAAAATAATTTAAATAAAATGCAATGAAGTATATGGTAGTGAGACAAGCCAGCTGCAGCTAAACAAAAAATCGGAAATATAAATCAAATAATGAAAAAAGCGGGGAGGCCCCAGATCAAGTATATAACATTCACTCAAAGTTACGGTATATACAAAGGAATGATAAGACAATATGCAACAACAGTAGGTAACAGCCTCCGAGGGACCCTCGTCTACAGGCCCCCCGGCCCATGACACCAGTTCAGCGACTCCACTACTGATATCATCAGCACGCACGCTGTCGCACCCACTGACTTCATATTCCTTGGGGTTTTAAACTTCCACCTCTAGAACACCAACAACAACACCACTGCCACCATGCTCGACAACCTCTCCAACCTCGGCCTCAAACAGCTCATCACAACACCAACCCACTCTGCAGGACACACACTCGACCCTATTTTCTCTGCTGGCAATCACGTCTCTTTCATCGACACCACCGAACTCCACTGGACAGACCACCGTTGCATCCATTTCTCCTTCAAGAAACCCACAACACACCACCACCAACAACGGATCCCCCACCACAGGTGGAACAAGGTCACTGAAGAACAACTTATCATGACCCTCTCCCAGAACCCACCTATCAACACCACCGACACTGATGCGGCTGCCCGCAACTTCAGGCAATGGGTCAACACCTGTGCCAATACTCTCGCCCTAATCAACAATCCCTCCAACAGATGCACCGACAGAAAGGCCTTCTGGTTTACCAATGACCTCCACGAATCTCACCTCACAGCCTTCAAAAACACCATCCGCAGACACCACCAACTCATCGGAGCCACCAAGAGAACCGCCTTCAAAGATCGAATCAACAACAACGCACACAGCCACAAGGAGCTCTTCAACATCGTGAAGGAACTCTCCAACCCCATCTCCAACGCCAATGACATCCCACCATCCCAAGACCTCTGCAACTCCCTAGCCTCCTACATCCACAGCAGATTTCAGACTTCCACGACAGCTCCATCACCCAGATCTCTCCCGGCAACCACCAACACCACAGATTCATCTCCAACCAACCTCCTGCTCTCCCGGACCCCCGTCAATGAAAACAACATCGAAATCATGAACACTATCCACTCCGGCTCTCCATCTGACCCCTGCCCTCACCACATCCTCAATGAAGCAAGCTCCATTATTGCACCCCCACTATGGAAGATCATCAACAGCTCCTTCGAGTCTGCCCCTTCCCGGAGAGCTGGAAACATGCTGAGATCAACGCCCTCTTCAAAAAACCAAAGGTGGACCCAAAGGAGCTCAAGAACTTACGGCCTATCTCCCTGCTTCCCTTCCCAGAAAAAGTCATTGAGAAGGCTGTCAGGCAACTAACCTGCTTCCTCAAGGAGAACTGCACCCTGGACCCTTCCTAAACCGGATTCCGCAGCAACCACAGCATTAAAACCGCCCTCTTCGCCGCCACCGACAACATCATAACCATACTGGACAGCTGTGAAACTGCAGCCTTCATCCTCCTGGACCTCTCGGCTGCATTCAACACTGTCTGCCACCACACCTTACGCTCACGCCTCAGCAATGCTGGAATTCGCGACAGAGCCCTGGACTGGGTCACCACCTTTCTCACTGGCAGAACCCAGGGAGTTCGCCTCCCCCCATTCCGTTCGGAGGCCACCAAAATCATCTGCGGAGTACCCCATGGGTCGTCCCTCAGCCGGACCCTCTTCAACGTCTACATGGCCCGCTCGCTAACATCGCCCGATCCCACAACCTCAACATCATCTCATACGCCAACAACATCCATCTGATCCTCTCCCTCACCAAGGACTCCTCCAAGACCAACCTCCATGAATGAATGAAGGCCATCACCAAAATGATGAGGAGCAGCTACCTCAAACTCAATTCTGACAAGATGGAAGTCCTCATCTTCGGTTCCACCCCCTCCACATGGGATGACTCCTGGTGGCCTGCTTCTCTCAGAACCGCTCCGACTCCCACCGACTACGCACACAACCTAGGATTCATCCTGGACCCCTCACTACCCATGACCCTTCAAGTCAACGCCATCTCCTCCTGCTTCAACACCCTCCACATGCTCCAAAAGATCTACAAATGGATAGCCACCGAAACTAGAAGCCCTCGTAAGAAGCAAACTGGACTACGGCAATGCCATCTACGCAAGAACCACGGCCAAACCCCAGAAGAGGCTGCAACGCATCCAGAACACCTCCTCACGCCTCATCCTGGACATCCCCCGGCACTGCTACATCACAGACCACCTGAAAAACCTGCACTAGCTCCCAGTCAACAAGAGAATCACCTTCAAACTCCTCACCCACGCTCACAAAGCACTGCACAACACCGGACCAGAATATCTCAACAGACGACTCTCCTTCTACACCCCGACCTTGCATCTCCGCTCCACCGACCTCGCCCTCGCAACCATGCCATGCGTCCACAGAAATACAACCGGCGGTAGAACATTCTCGCTCCTCGCCGCCAATATGTGGAACACTCTTCCCACCCACCTGCGCCAGACCAAAGACCTCCTTACCTTCAGGAAACTTCTCAAGACCTGGCTGTTCGAGCAGTAGCAGAACCCCCATCTTACCCCCCTCTCCTCCTCAGTGCCTTGAGACCATCACAGGTGAGTAGTGCGCTTTACAAATTCTTGATTGATATATTGATTGATTGAACAGATACACCAGTGTGGGCCTGCTAATTCCATAGGAAATGGTGGTCCAAAGGAGCAAAAATGAAACAACAGGCCATACAAGGCCCAACAAAGTCCAACATGTATTTAGGAGTCTTCATGCCATTCAGGTCCTACAAGGTCCTACAAGTATTTAGGAGTCTTTAAGGAATACATGTAGTTCCTGTCCATGTTAAGGACACGGTCCATGGCTCTCAGTTTTGTGATCCAGCTTGTTTCCAATTTCCTCTCGGATTATCATGCACCACACCAATGGCATGAAACGTAAGACGTGAAAGTTTGCCAATTTTATGTTGAGCTTCAAAATGTGTAGCAAGGGGATAGCCTTCATTTCCTGTTCAGATAGCACAAATGTGTTCTTGCATCCTCTCCTTGAGAGGTCTGATTGTGTTCCTCACGGAGATGGGATGGCAAACACATACAATGCAGTAAACCACAAATTTGGGATTGCAATTACAAAAGGACTTGATTTTGTGAGTGGTGGTGGTGCTGTAGCACAAAGATTTCAAATTGTCTAGGGTAAATGGACACATATTGCTGTGTCCACATTTGTATAAGCCCTAAGGTAAGGTGTTAAGCCAGTTAGTTGGAGAGCATGTAGTACTTTAGCCAAGAAAATAGGGAACAGTGTGTTGCACAAGGTTTTACCACCACCGTAGGTGATCTGTGGCCTCTTCGAAATGTGGTAACGTAAGGTGGTGTCTAATATGAGTGTATGCCAGTGGCAAGATACAATTTGGTGTTAATCTTGCAGTCTTGAAGAAGTCGTCTCAGACGAAACACGTGTTGGCAGCCATGCTTTGATCTGGTATAAAAAGCATTTCAAACTATTGGATACTCCACCTAATTTGAATACATTTGTTGGCATTGGAGTATTTCTAAATGCTGGTGTTTTGTTGCTCCTGATAGTTTCTTCTACACTTGTTTCAGAATTAATTGACATTAGAGAAATAATTTGCAGTACTCTTGAGACTCTTCCACCTTCAAGGTTTTTTGTGGCATTTTAATTCCTTAGCTTTTTCTGACCTCTTTCTGTATATTGTATATTATGTATATTCTTTGCAGAATATTGCACATTTGTGTGACATATATTTTCATACTTTCTCACTATTTGGTGTTGCTGAATATTTGTAGATTTCTCTGTCATAGTAAACAAGGTGGTTGCATCTGTGACTTGTTTAGCTACTCTTTGATTCAATTATGTCAGGCTCCACCACCCAATCATCACTGTATGTTTCAAACAGCATTATAATAAGAAAACCTTCTTAATTACTTTAATTTTCTTGTACAGCTATGTGAACTTCAGCCATTGGGGCCAGACTGTTGCACTGTCTAAGAATTACGGATGTATTCACCAATGTATTGCTAATCATAAGGAGATCTTACTGTGGAAGATTCCTGTCCAAGTTGGATTCTCTGATTCTGTCTGCATAGTGCTCAATCCCTATTCTCAATGACTGCTCTTCTCCTCAGTTTTTGCAACTTGTGGTTTGTTAACTAAGTCTTATATACTAGTCATTTGTGAAGTCTCAGTACCATAATATATTAGTGCTCATCAATACATAGCTGTGTTTCAATCAAACACTTAGTGGGTAATTGCAACTGATTTGTGGGCTGTTATTTCTAATCAACATGTGTACTTAAAGGCTTTGTGGTACATTGCTTCTGTAGCCCGAATACTCAATACTAATAGTTAATACTAAATTTCAGATTGGTTCATATACTGATCAAATTAAAAAAATACTATTATGGAGTATAAATGTCAAATGATCTAGTAATCAAAGGTGCTTGTGTAATTCTTCATCCAAATTTAATTCAAAATGTACTTTATGCTTTTATCTGGTAATGTATTTGTATTCAAGTTGTCTCAGATATGGTACACAACCCCACCTATCTCATTCTTCCTTACAATTCCATAATACTTCATAGTTTTCCCATCCCCTGTGCTCTTTGATGTAATGTTTAATCATTCACTAAGCGCTGACCTTATTTATTACATCTCTAGCCTTTTGGCAATGGACAGATCATGATTTCCCCATAGTCACAGATGCATATATATTCTAAAATACATACCAAATGTTTTGTATTGCAGTGATTCTTTTATTGATTGAAATAATTTTCTTTTGCCTGTCTTTGGTCTATTTTGCGATGACCTCAATTCAGCACACCTTGCATGTACACCATTCCATGGAATCTGTTTGCTAACCAGTTTTGTACATTGGATGTATTCTCAAAATAACTCTTCATGGTTAAATCCCTTAGTGCAGGTGCTCTTCTTGATGTGATTGAACAATGTTCATCCAGTGAGTTTTCAATATCCTGGTCATCTCTTCTTGGACCCCAGTACTTTTCAAAGACTCTCCTAATCTGATTACTTTCTTTACTATTTGCAGGGGCACTGGAATTATGCAATTGTGTGGCTTCTACATTTTTAGCATAGGTATAGATTTGCTGCATTTGCCACTTAATCCATCATCTGCTGCATAATCTGCAGATTTTAACAAAAAACAAATGTTTCTAGAATGAACGGTTCACAAGTTTATAAACATGCAGTGGCACATTGTGCTGCATAGTATAAAGCCCCTTGCAAAGGGTGGCTGGTCACCTATTTGTTGCTTACTCCCATATTTACATGTTATACTGGTATCAGTGAGGTGCAATATAAACCCAGAGAGAGTTAAGAAGTGTACTAATATAATGGAATTATACTATCACAAAATGTGCTGTATTATGTTGCATGGTTTGCTTTTTCTTGCTGCATAATTTAGTCGACCCTGTTGCATAATTTCACCCTTATTTGCCACATAATTCAAGTGGCTCTACCTATATGTAAGAGTCAGCCTCATTGTTTTTGTCATTCAAGTTAGTTAATCTATTTTTTTTTTGTGATTAGAAAGATGAATTGTCTTTTGGTTTTCACCTTTTTTAATACTTTATTAATATTTTTGTTTGAATACCCTCCTGCTTTGAAATATTGGTTTGTTTTTCAGAATTCTTCTGAAATTTTGATTCATCTAATTCTACTTAGAGTTTGGTTTGTAACCATAGCTTCACTTTAACTCTGATATTTTAAGTGAAGCTTACAGCTTTCTTTTAAAGTTATGTTAAGTTGTTATAACCAATTTGTTAGACCTGACAGCCTTAGGGTGGTCACCCCTAACCTTTTGCCTGCCTCCCTCCACTTTTTAGATATAGTTTTTGCTGGTTTTAAGACTCTGTGCACTTTACCACTGCTAACCAGTGCTAAAGTGCATATGCTCTCTCCCTTTAAACATGATAACATTGGATCATACCCAATTGGACTATTTAATTTCCTTATAAGTCCTAGTGGAGTGCACTATGTGTGCCCAGGGCCTGTAAATTAAATGTTACTAGTGGGCCTGCAGCACTGATTGTGCCACCCACTTAAGTAGCCCCTTAACCTTGTTTCAGGCCTGGCATTGGAAGGCCTGTGTGTGCAGTTTCACTGCCAATTCGACTTGGCATTTAAAAGTACTTACCAAGCCTAAAACTCCAATTTTTCCACATATAAAACACCTCTAAGGTATGCCCTAGGTACCCAGTAGGGCAGGGTGCTGTGTAGAGAAAAGGCAGGACATGTACCGGTGTAGTTTACATGTCCTGGTAGTGTAAAACTCCTAAATTTGTTTTTACACTGCTGTGAGGCCTGCTCCCTTCATAGGCTAACATTGGGACTGCCCTCATACATTGTTTAGTGGTAGCTGCTGATCTGAAAGGTGTAGGAAGGTCATATTTAGTATGGCCAGAATGATAATACATAATCCCGCTGACTGATAAAGCTGGATTTGATATTACTATTTTAGAAATACCACTTTTAGAAAGTGAGCATTTCTCTGCACTTAAATCTTTCTGTGCCTTACAATCCACGTCTGGCTATGTTTAGTTGACAGCTCCTTGTGCATTCACTCAGGCACGCCCCAAACACAGGATACTCAGTCTCACTTGCATACATCTGCATTTTGAATGGGTCTTCCTAGGTTGGGAGGGTGGAGGGCGTGCTCTCACACAAAGGACTGCCACACCCCCTAATGGGACCCTGGCAGACAGGATTGAACTGAAAGGGGACTTGGTGCACTTCTAAGCCACTCTTTTAAGTCTCACCCACTTCAAAGGCACATTTGGGTATAAAAACAGGCCTTTGCCTTACCACCTCAGACACTTCCTGGAGGGAGAAGAAACCTGAACCAGAACCTACACCCTAACAAAAAGAACTGCCTGGCTACCCAAAGGACTCACCTGTCTGCTTTCTGAAGAGGACTGCTGCCTTGCTGTTGCCCTGCTTTCTTGCTGCTCCCTTGCTGTGCTGCAGAAGTGCTCTCCAAGGACTTGGATAGAGCTTGCCTCCTGCTCCCTGAAGTCTCAGGACCACGAAGACTTCTCTCCTGCAGCTGAAATCCCCATGCGGCGAAAATTCAACGCACCGCCTGCCAAGAACAATGCACAGCCTGCTCGCAGTGGAAAATTCACCGCACATCGAGACCAGAACGACAGAGCCCCGACTTGGCGGCAGAAGATCGTTGCAGCGCCAGCGAGGCAACTGGAACTTCGATGCACAGCCCTACTGGATCAACGCAAGCTGACTCAGAACAACGCCGCCCGACTTCCTGAGAGGAATCGACAAAGCGCCTACCTTGCGGAAGAAAGTTTCACGCATCGCATACCGGAATTGACTCAGCCCCTGTGACTTCGTTCCGCATGGCCAGGATTCCACACATTGTCCCCGGGGCGTCTGAAAACCCCGCAACCGGAAGAGGATCCAAGTCCGCGCATCAGAAATCAATGCAACGTCTTCCCCACGTGGAAAATAATGACGCAAGTCCGTGTGCGAAGGGGCGAAACTGACGCACACTCAATGTTTTCCACGCACTTCCTCCTCTGAGGTCCCTTGCGAGGATTTTTCAACGCAAACCAGGTACTTTGCCCTGCAAGAGACACTTGGGGCCATATTTATACTTTTTGACGCAAAACTGCGCTGATGCAGTTTTGCGTCAAAAATGTTACTGCGGGCTAATGTAATTTCTTTGCGCCATGCAAGTGTCAAATTTATACTTTGACGCACGGCGGCACAAGCCACAGGGGTGAGTAATTTTTTTTACTCAAACCAATGCTTCACGTCGTAAAGAAAAACTGTGTTAACGTGCCAAAAATGACTGTGAGACAGTTTACGACGTCGCAAACTGGATATGCGCCGTTTTTTTACACACAAACACAGCAAAATGTGCTAAGGAGAGCCAATATGGATTCCAGATGCTTGCACAGACTCGAGGAAGATGACAACAAAGTTGCCAATTCATAGGAGAGAGGCAATATGGCAACAAATTGTTGACAAGATCAACAGTATGGCAGAAGTACAGAGAACAGTCATCGAGTGCAAGAAACACTGGCATGACTGGAAGCGCAGGACCAAGGAAAAGATGGCCAGGAACAGGAAGGCAGCACTGCAGATTTGAGGTGAGAGTCCAGCACTGCAGGAGGCCCTGGACCACATGGAGGAGATGGTGGCAGCCGTCATCCCTGAGGAGATCGTCACAGGGATTCAAGGACAGGACAGCGCAGACTACCAGGAGACAACACACATCCAGGGTAAGTCACATGGTGAATTAAAATGCACAAATGTTAACTGTAAGCGGGGGTGGACATACCTACTACACAATGCATGTAAGTCATGATATTCAGGGAGTAGCATGGGTAAAGGGGCCCAGCACGAGGGAATGGGCTGTACAGAGAAAACCTGGGGCACAGTACTACACTACACCCTCAACCTTTGCATGGGGGTATGCTGCCATGCCAAGGATGTTGGAAAGGAAAGCCAGGCCAGGAGGGTAGGGTACAACGTAAAACTGGCAGCCCGTCACACGTCAGCCAGTATTCTCCCTACATGAACTAGGGCCCAATTAACAACCTCTGGCCATATATGCAAGTAGAATATAACGTTGACAACAGTTGCCATTACCACCTCTGCTGTGTGTGCAGGTCAAGTGGCTAATGGCAGTAAGGTCCCCATGGATCAAACACACCCAAATTAGAGGGTTCAGGATGGCAATGTTATCAATCCCCTGAAATCAATACAAATGTCCCAATACTGTCAAATGTGATTGTCTATAGTTGCAACAAACATCAGCCATTGTCATAAACATTAGGAGGTACACAGCACTAATGTCATACCCATGTTGCATATGTCAGGGTCCACCCTGTGCCTGGGTCACAATAGCTCCAATGACACCATGCAACTTCCCAAAGTTCATACTGCTCAGACAACAGCATTGAGGGGGAGGAGATATGTAACTGGTTACAGAAATACAGAGGAGGAAATGGAACACTTCTAGGACAATCAGTGCAATCCAATGTAGCACACATTTCCCAACATCAGCAGTACACATTACCAATGCTTACATCCGTATCATGCCATACCAATGCTATACATAGTATATGCCAGATCTCAGCAACATAAAGGTGGATGTGAAAGATCAGACACTGGGGCAGTTCCAGAATGTTAAGTGTGGTGCCAGTGCCATCAGAACAACCACAGCCAGTGAAAGGCCTCACCATGAGATTGGTAGTAGACGGAGGGTTGAGTAGGACAAGAAGGTGGCAATTCACAATTTGGCCAGAACCAACACCTAGAGGATGTGATGCTGACAAGTCCACAAACTGACCACGATACATGTGACATGTAGGTGGGGCATAGGCCTGGGAAAATGCTAATATGAAAGACAGGAGCAATGAACAGGAACCCAGATCACAATGTGAAAATAATCGGAAGGCAGGCATGTCACATTACAAATCCGACAACACAGACCATATCTCACTGCAGAGGACGATGGCTCTCCTGTGGATATGCCGTTCCAGGACTACCATGATAACATGGATGACGAGCTGAGAAACATCAGCCAGCAGACCCTCCAAGATGTCCTTGGAACCCTCCAGACCACACCTTCAGTCACAAGGAGGAGCACAGAACTAGCAGCCATCACAGAGGATCCACCCACCACCCCAATTGTATGACCTGCCAGCTCCAACACAGCTGAGGACTCTGACGACCCTGGCACCGGCTATGAGCGAACTGTAGTTGGAGTACCGCTGGAGCTGGCCAAGGAGGTGCAGGTGGGGATGCAAGCTATGGCAGCCAGCCTAGAGAGGGTGCGTTTGTGCATGATGTCAACTGAAGAACAGGCAGCAGCCATGCAAGGGCAAACAACAATCTTGCAGGAACTTGAAAAAAGGTTGAAGGAAATCAGCACAGCTGTGATAGAGTTGACCCAACACCTACAGCAACAATCCTGTCAAAGCGTACACAAATGCAATATTGAACCCCTCAGGGCCGACCTGGCTGCCTACCACATTGATGTGGCTGCTATTCTTTAAAACCAGTAGTTCCTCCTTGCTGCAGTTCTGCCCTTAATAGCCCCACAGTTGGCAGCTACCGGGATGTCTGACTCTGCATCTTCAAAAAAAACACTGAGGTTTTTGTTGCACCTTCACAACCACCACCACCAAGGGCAGAGGAGACAACACACACATCAGAAGAAGAAGAAGTGGAACAGATCACCTTCACCCGTAAGGTTACCCGGCAGCACTAGTCCCTGCCACATGGCCACCTATTGTCAAGGTCCTGTGCTTTGTAACATGCCAGTCTTGCAACAACTGTACTCAAGCACTGTTCTTCAGCCTACTGTTTATCTTGTCACCCTGGCCTGTGATTGTCTCTCACTACCTCATTGGCAAAATCCTGTCCCTCTGCACTGCCTGACACTTCACCCCAGCAGGTCCAATGACATATCCTTTTGCACTTGTGTAGGATCACAATGGAAGATGTCACACTAATGGACTCACAATCATGGACAATGTACATATAGCACTACAGCACTTTTAAATAAATAGCACTTACACAACAACTTTGTCTCTGTGTAATGTGACACATCAACCGTGAGGGAGATCAGTGATGTTTACCTCAGGTCAACGATTATTGATTGTCAATACACCTGACCTGAACGAATGATGGCTGATAACTATGTACAGTGGTCTGGATTGTACCATCATCTGCCCTTCTTTTGGGTTATATCTGAGAAAAATAGAAACTATACACCATAATGCTGTGTTGGACAGAATAACGCTTCCTCAAGGGATGTCTAAGCCAGAAAATAGTTCCTTAAATTTTTTTCTTCAAGCCAAAACTTATGTATGTGACGTTTGCCCCAATTTTTACCTAACAAACACCATACAGCATGAATGGATGTGTATGAGTTTCCATACAAATAAGTCACCGGGCTGAACATTGTAACAAATGATAGGTGTGAGTTAATCATACCATACTATATGAGAGCAGACTACCGCTCACCTTATAAGGATTCGCTTGGGCATCAGGCTGCAGGCAGACTTAACACAGTGTCCTCAATTCCAAATCTGGTAGCAAAGTATGTGATATTGAAAACATCCATCACAAATTAACCACACTTTGGGATCCATATTAACCGTGAGTGGTGGTTGCAATGGATGGGAGAATCTTAGCAAAGTAGCTTTGGTGTAGCTGCCAATGTAACAGCTCAGTTGGGATTTGGTTGCAGCATGCGACACAAAAGCTAATACAAAAGAAAAACGGTTCACTCATGCCAAGGCCCTGATCTACAAGCATTTGGCACATACTGTAAAGGGTTACCTAAATATTTATTAAACAATAAAAACAGAAGCTAAAACCAGGGGAAACACCTTACCTAACCCAAACTATTCTAACTACACATTACCCACAACTGGCCCTAACTAACCTAAGCTTAATTTACTTATCACATTTAACGAAACGATCTAAACATCAAACCTTCTATAAGACGGGACACATGGAGGACAACATATACTAATCTAAACACATACTATCTTATGCCAAACAAATATATATATTTTTGTATTTTTTTTATATATTTGTTTACTGGTTTTTTTTTGTAAAACCCCAAAACCCCAACATCGTCAACCCCACACATATAATAAAAAAAATATAAAAAAGGATCATACCCCCACCCCCTCACCCACTACTACTAACTAAACTGACAACCTATACTAACCTAACAATAAGCCCATAAACCCACTAATTAAAAGACCCAGGAAAGAGGAGGGAGGGGAGGGAATCATGGCTGAGTAAATTGTCTACAAGTTGGCCCTTCACAGGGTCTTTTTGATGGCACGCACCCTCCGATTTACTTGTGCCACCTCCTGCTGCAGCCTGGTCATTTTCCGCACATATGGTCCAAGTTCTGTTGCATCTGTAGAAAAGCTGCTGGGTCTATGACTGCAGCAGGGGTGGACTGGGTGCCAGTGGAGCAAGTATGTGCCCTTGTCGGTGCCATGTCTGTAGGAGGAGGTGCAGGTGGTGCTGTGACAGGTCCTGGAGCCATGGATGTTGACGGTCCTGCAAAGGTGCCTGCTAATGTTTGTGCCACCTGGGAGGTAGTGGTGGTGCTGGTGGTGGTGGCTGTGGTAGACACGGAAGGGCCCCCTTGGGCAAATGCCCTCCACACTCCAGAGGCTCTTTCATGGTGATAACGCCTTGCCATGTAGTGGAACTCTGACTCCACATCTAGAATGTGGTGGTAACGCATCGCCCAGCGCTGAAACTCCCGAATCTGGATGGGATTCACATTGGCAGCTATTAAAACAAATATAAAACCAAACATTAGGTACTTCATTGTGTGATATGGCTCCAGAAATATATCAGACAATACGTCTAATGTACCAGAAACAGGCCATATCATCATATAGATCTTTGATTGTCCCTGAGGAAGTACATGCCAATGCAGCCTACACATGTCCTATCATTAAACAGCACAGCAAAACTCTAAAAGATGGGTAACAACTTGAATGACTTTGGCATCATTGTTCAGCCATTTGTCAGGTAAACATAATGCTGCAAGTCCTCCACCACTGACAGGCCAACTAATGAATATGTTCTTGATGACAATCAAGTTCTACAAGATCTGTGAGTTGTAAATGGAATTGCCAGAATAGAATGTAGTTGCTAATCATGAGTGGGTATCCTAGGTTTGGACAACTGACTTACAGATTTACATGTCTGTGTACTAAACTTGGACAATCAGTCCTAGGTACACTTTTCTCAACCCTACGCCTGTGCCTGAGGGGGGGTGGACAAGCAACAAATACTTTCAAACAACAAGAACACAGAGGAAGCTTTGGACAGCTGTACATGGGTTTGGGCAGCCCACCACAGGTAAGGAGGAAGTCCAACTAGGATACACCCAAACCTTGGACAATCCCATCCACACTTATGTTTAGAAATGCAGACGATTGTCAACATCATTTCCTACCAGTAACACATGTCTTACAACAAGCAGATAGATGCAAGCATACATCTGCCCATGAGCTGCATGCACACCTAGGCCATTGTACTCAAGTGCCTCATACTCGTAGCAAAACATGTGGAGCTACATGCTGCTAGGAAGTCAAACATACAGTCAAACATGTTCATTAGTGAATAGGGAAACTGAGGTCTGTGGGTAAGACTTTGGCATCCCTATTCTGTGAGGATCGGGGTCTGACTTGCTGACTAAATCACAAATATGGTCCTCTGCTACATTTTCTGAATTTAAGTTTCATCCACATAACTCATCCCTATTCACATAGCCATGCTAACAGGACTAACCTACAATCCCAAATTATGACAATATGCTAATGATTGGCCAACTCAAAGATGGGGAAAAATTATACTCCACTCAAGGAACATATCTGATCATAGACCAGCGCATCACACCTTGCTATGTGTCCAAGACACATGAGTCAATCACACCTCATCAGCAAACACAACACAGAACAGAAATATCAACACTTACTGGAGATGTCTGGGTCTGCAAATTGAGCCACCTCTCCGATAGTGTAGGGTGCAGGTCCACCTGTAAGGCATGGAAGGGAGAAATGTGCTCAATGTCTGTGCACTGTACAACACTTCCAAATACAAATACTATGTGTAATATTAACTCAGAAAGTCAAGCCTCTCAGACATGATGATACTGCATCCTACATACCACTCCAAACATGAACAGACCCGGGACTCCAGTGAGTGATACACACATATCTGCACACATGCAGTGGCCCTAACTATCATGTGGGGGCAAACACGCTCCTTCATTAGTTAGCAGAGTAATTCATGGAGTGTATTCCTCTCATCATGTGAATCCATGATAGACATGCCAAGCCACTTTCTGGGAGGACTGTAATACCTGTCACCCAGCTATTGTGACTAAGACCAATTTAAAAACACTGGTACAATTTACAGAGGGCCAGGGATAGTTGTTAGCCCTCAATTTGTATCATTTTCTTCATTTGATGTGCCACAGCTATGGTGAGTTGCATCAACCATAGAGGTATGAACCCATGTACATACCTTTTGGCATCCTGATGTTACCTGAGGTCAGCTATAACTGGTTACGTGTGTGTCAGAATCCAGTTCAGACATGTATCACAAAACATTGAGGAACACTATATTTCCTGTAAAAATCTGGATTTAAAACATGTGTTTCCTGATACACTCACAGACCATGCATGAAACATATGTTAGAGCCACATTAGCATCATCAATTGACGTGAAGTCAGCACTAATTTACAGGCTCCTGTTGTGTTTTGTAAGTTAGTCTAGCTGTTGCATCAACAAATGATTGTAATGTTTAGGAATTATTGTATACCTCACAGGCAACTGTGGCCCATATTTATAAATTTTTTGTGCTGCATTTGTGCTGCTTTTTGATGCAAAAGCGGAGCTAACTTACAAAATACAACTGTATTTTGTAAATTTGTGCCACTTTTGCTTCAAAAAATTACGCAAATGCGGTACTAATAAAGTAGAAATATGGACCTGTATGTTTAACTTGCATTCCACATGTTCTAAAACATTACCAGCAGCATATGAACAAATCAGCTACTGTCACTACAGAGCATTTAAATGTGCACATTACTCTGATTTGTACTCACCAACAGGGCCACCAATCAGAATCCCCAGGTGGTCCAATAGGTCTTGCTCCCGGGCAACCAGGTCAGCCCAACGGTGTTTCAGCTGGTGGTCATTGCGTGGTGTGTTGTAGATTTGCTGTAGATGGTACAGCACCTTTGCCCACCGGAGCCTGCTTGCCTCTGTGTGATGGCCCTGTATCACACGACCACCTGCTTCAATCATTAACGGTATGAAGTTGCACACCAGCCAAAAAAAGCCACCCAGCTCCTCCTCTCTCATCATGCCAAGACGAGGCCTACCCAACATGCTTGCACCAAAAAAAGGGAATAAACGGGTACAGAGGAGAATGGAGGGAAAGTAGGACAGGGAAATGCAAAAAAACTAACAGAACACAGCCCAACTATCCCCAAACTAATAATACCCCCAACAGACTCCCAACACTACAAACACAAACGTTGACACCAGAAATGACCCAAAAAACACTAAGGGCCTGATTACAACTTTGGAGGACGGTGTTAATATGTCCCAAATGTGACGGATATACCACCTACCGTATTACGAGTTCCATAGGATATAATGGACTCGTAATACGGCTGGTGGTATATCCGTCACTTTTGGGACGGATTAACACCATCCTCCGAAGTTGTAATCAGGCCCTAAGACAGGATACCACAGACACTTATGAAACACAAAAAGAAAATTTAAAGACCACACTGGAGACAAATTCACAAAATGCACAGAGAGACAAGTCAAAACACAGTCAGGAAATATCACAGACTGCAAAGTGAAAGTACACCCACTGTACCAATTCTGTAAACAGGAGATCCTATTACATCACTTCCTGCCTCAAATGCGGTGCGTTTTTATTGTTATGCGCCAAGATAATATGACACTTACAGTCTGTGTATCATTTGTTTTTGACGTACATGCTTAGAAATAACCCTGCATCCATATTTTGAAATATGTTTCATACTTAACAAATTTCAGGGGGTACAGTGTGGGAATTACTGCTCAGGGCCAATGGATGTTTCATGGCAATGAGCGTCATAGTTTGACGCATATGCTTCATTTTTTGACGCATGTACATTTTTTTATGCATATGCATAACAATTTCTATCTTTAACTGGGTTTGGGTCATTTCTCATATGTAATAGTACATGACAGGTGTGACAATACAGAGATAGGCTGATTGCACCAACATTGTGCATTCCAGCGTATGGGCACATGTGACTGATCATACTACTGCAGACCATGATCCTCTACTTGTTGTACCGGATTTGCACTCTTCACTGACACAATAGATCACCTAATGTGTGGAATACAATTAGGTATTACCCAGTTTGGGCATGTTTTGCGTCAAGAGAGGATAGCAAGGCGACGCAACTCAATACAGTAACTCAATGCCTATGGGTCAATGTGTGTGATTTGGCTCTTACTATTGTAGTTGTCCCACTGTGTGAACATCACAAGATGCGTTATTGCAAATCTGCTTGTATGCATGCAGAGTCAATGTGTCCTACCCTCATATGCTATTCAGTGTGGAAATGAGAGAGGACATGTGTTTGTCATACACGTAACAACTGCCTTGTGCACTTCCTGGGTTTTTTGGAACATGAGCACCACCAATGACAGAGCATGCACAGGATAGATAGCAGACGGTTGATCATGGCAATGTTCCAAAACTAAGCCATCACATGTCCTGGAATGTTAGATACCACTTCCTAGGCACTTGTTTGTTTACAACCCATGAGTCAGACATGGGATAATGCTATGTTGGTACGATGTTTGTGACACCGAGTCCCAAATACAATCCACAAATGTCATGTCACGCCACAGTTGGAGTCATATAAATGAACCATGCCTCTCCTGTGGCAGTGGAGGACCAGCAGACCAAGCTGCACGTGTTCACATATTTCCAGTGGTAAAATGCACAAAGGTGTCCAGTTCAAGTGTGTGGGCCAATATTTAGCCTCTATCATTATTGGGGTCCATGTTGTCACAGTTACGTGCAGGTCTAGTCATGGGTCTGTGGAGCCATTTCCTGCATCTACAAAGTATCCTTCACAGCTGAATTGAAGGAAAGCCAATGAGGAATTGACAACACACATCGGGATAGTCCAGCTATGGCACTGCAGACGTGTTATGAGATTGACAACAGGGCAACCTTGGTGTGCTGACAAAGTTAATGGATCAGGATTCTTAAACGGGTAGGTTTCCTCACAACATTTGTACACAGGTTGGCCTCTAAAATTCCCACTGCATCCGGGAACATCAGTGCCTCTGTGCTGATTAATCTCAAAGCTATTCACCACACAAACCCCATCAATATGTGGGGGGCAATGTGAATCAGCAAGTGGACTGTGTGGGTCCTACCATGTGTTGACATTTCATGCACATTATCTTACGTTGTTTGTTGTGCTGGAGGCACCATACCCAATCCATGCATACAGCCATGGTACACTGTAACTATTTGTCACTCATGCATACATGAAACCCAGACAAGGGATGGGCGATGATTAGGCTATATGGAGAAATGTTCTACCCCATGGTATGATAAGTAAACTGATTATGCTATACAATGCATTTGAGTATGCATTGTAGACCCACCTGACACAATACCCCAGGAGGTAAGTGAGGGCTAGGAAAGCAACTATGATACAAATGTAGCCACAGGGGACCTTTATGGTAACAAAAAGACAGGAACCAGTCAGGCTAACAGGAAGCAGGGTCAATCAGGATCAAGACATGTATCAAGCAAAATACACAGTGAGCAGACTGAGACTGGTCAAAGGTGGAACAACACTGTGGAAAATGAAAACTGTGTTTCTCCTGTGTGTTGGAACGTAACACAATAACCCAAGGGCTGTGTTACACAGCTGATTTATATGACAATGCATAACAGTGTTATAGATAAAATGGCAGTTTCTATGCTGGTACAGGCAGCTGCAAGGGCAGTGCATGTTCAAATGGCTGGTCTTCATGGAGGTGATCACAGGTGTGTGCAGCTTCAGTCTCTCACAAGTCCTGTAGGTGAGAATCAAGTTCAAAGGGCTAACAGTACTTTCACATGGGAAGCAATGTACAGGTGATTACAGGTCCTACAGACTGCAAGGCAGTGCATTATTTAACCAGAAGTCCATGCTGACAGAAGTACAATGACTATGGCATACCATACTAAAGAGAAGCACTCTGGATTCACATTGTGAGTCTGGGTGTGTGTAGAGGAAGGATTATCTGGGTACACATATTCCCTTTCCAGGGACCTCTGAAGAAGGGTGGGGTGAGACAGGGAACATGGGAGTGGCAGGACTTAGGACATGGGCTGCCATGTGCAGGGGATGTCTTGTGAGCAATGCTAGGCATACCTGGGGCACTTGTGCTATCAATTTGCTGCTTATATGGAAATCTTGTCACACATAGTCCTTGCAAAGATAGGTGATGTAACACTTACTGCTGTCAAGGGTCTGGTCATACCTTCTTGTCACCAATGCAATAGCACACCCACTGCCTCATGTATAAGGCATTTGTTTCCCTTATTGACTGATGGTGTCTTAATTGTGTGCCATATGCTGCGATGAACCATGTTGCCAACATGTATGTGTGAAATAGCTGTGGTCCTCTGCTATTGCCCTTCAAATGTGAAATGTACAGGATATATGTTATTTACAGTGTGTGTGAATTTGGCTGTACATTCATATGCATCAAATTTACTGTGGATTTTTCTGTATCCTAATCTGTATTTCTGAAATGCTCCATGATGCTACACTCTGATTCTGATAGTTAGGGATAATGTTATGCAAAAATGATTATCCAGACCATGATATAGTGATTAGAATAGGTGGTTATTGACATATGGTAAGACAGTGGTGATGGATGAGTAGAGTTAAAAGAAATTTTGGACAATATGTTGTCTCCGATGCAATCCTGCAGCTGTGTTTGGATGGTCCCCCTCATGTTGATGGACAGCATCCTCCTCTTCCTCCTCTTCAGGCATTTGTGGGTCAAAACGATTTTGCACACCATTTCAGATGAGTATAGGAGGCTGCCTCCGGTGATGTTGAGACACCTGAATCTTGACTTCAGGATGACAAAGGTCCTCTCGACTATGGTGCGTGTCCTCCTATGTGCCTCATTATAGGTACGCTCTGCTGCAGTGCATGGGTTTACAAATGGGGTCATGATCTATGGCTGCATCCCATACCCCTGATCAGACGAAAGAGAAAATTAGTGAGAACATGTTGATGTAGCTTGCACCATAATTATTACTTTGCATGGCAGTTATTCTCTTGCGTTAACTGTGACTCATCTGTGTTTGTGTGATGGTGTGGAATCCTAGGCTTCTAGGATGTACCATCAGCATTGGGCTGTTTCCTTATCTGAACGGGTGTTTGGCTGATTGACCGGATGTCAGCAGTTTTTTTGTAGAGTTGCAGTACAGTGTGTTATCCCTTGCATTATGTCATGTGAAAGAGGTGTCCCTGTGTCTTAACTGGGGGTGAGATGATACTTCCATACACAGAATCAATTCCACAGTGGCGGTAACACTGTTGCATCTATATACCCTGGACATCCCATCCAATTTCACATATGCAATAGAATTATTTAAACATCAGTGAGACCCTTAGTTTTGGCTAGGTGACAATGTACAACACATCTCCATACGCTGTCAGCACTGAAGTGTTGACAATTGACTATGCACTAATTTCACATGTGTGACAAGTTCACTGCAGACCTATTTCTCTGCCCTTGCCAAGTCGACTCAGGTTGTAATGTGTACCTATACTCCTGAACATGTTCTATTTCAGCTAGCTAATTTGGTTGTGACATTGTCATTTTGAGTGTCAGAAGGTCCGTATGCCTGTACATCTGTTGTGTGTGTGTGAATTTGTCTCAATCCGTATGTGTAGGAATGGGCACTTTCAATATTGTCCCATCAATATATGTTCTTTGCACAGTCCACTTGCTTATTGCTAGTGGGCAATGTTAGAGCAGAAGTGATGTGAGATATTGGTGCAGACTCAATGATTACATGTCACCTTCATTATAGTCATCATCATGCTATGTGTGTCATGGTGTTTGACCTGCCGCATAACACATTACACACCCCTTACACAGTACGTATTGGTTGGAAGGGGGTTTGATTGAGTGTTAATGATGTGATATTGAAAGATTAATCTTCCAAATTGTACTGCCAA
Organism: Pleurodeles waltl; assembly: GCF_031143425.1. Taxonomy (NCBI): domain Eukaryota; kingdom Metazoa; phylum Chordata; class Amphibia; order Caudata; family Salamandridae; genus Pleurodeles; species Pleurodeles waltl. Next base: position 677,956,040 of record NC_090436.1, read on the forward strand.
TTGAGGCCATGTCATTGTGTTGTTTTAAACTGTCCCCTTGTGTCTGTGGAGTGGCATCTGTTGTAATTTTTTGTACTGTCATTTGTCCATAGGTGTGTATCCCATTGGGTGAGGATATCAGACATCCCCAGCGGTGTCACAACCTCAGTGTCTTCCTGGCCACCTGTCGATGTCGTGGTGTATGTGTTGTGTGTCCTAGAAGGTTGCTTTGCTGTGTGTATATAACTGGGTTTCTGTACTTACCAACAAGTAGGCCATTGCCATATTGTCCATCATGGAAGTGTTGATTGATGGTGCAGAGACGGAAGATGAATGAATCATGGACACTCCCAGGATACTTTGCCATGATGTTGGTCATCAATCCCCGGTGATCGACAATGGCCTGCACAGTGATGGCGTGTGTGTGCTTCCTGTTGCGGTATAGATGTTGGGATGCAGCAGGTGGCACAAGGGGTACATGTGTGCAGTCAATGGCACCAAGCATGTGTGGGAAGCCATTAATTTGGTAAAACCCCTGTTTTGTCTCCTGCTGCTTATGCTGTGTGATGGGGAAGCTGATGTGGCGGGGTGTGAGGGAGATGATGGCATCCAATACCTTGGGTAGGAAGGCGGAGAATGAGGGCTGTGAGATCCCGGCAACCAGGGCACCAGTGATTTGAAAGGAGCCACTTGCCAACATGTGGAGTACAGCTAGCAGCTTGGTTTCTGGTGGAATGGTGCGGGTGTCTGCAAGTTGGGTGCCAACTGTGGCTCAATGTTGCACAGCAGCTGCTGAATGACTTGCCAGTTAAGCCTGTACCTCTGGATGATCTCTTGTTGGCTGAGTCCTTGAAAGGTTGTCCTGGTGCGGAATATCCTCTCCTGCCTTCTGCGTTGCCTTTGGGGTCCCTGCTGGTGTTGTGGAAGCTGCTGTTGTTGGTCCTGTGCTCTGCGTCTGAATGCATACTGGATGAAAAGCACCTCCATGCCTTCCTTTTGGAGCTCTGCTGTTGCTTCTGTGTGTTTTTATTAAGTACAGGTGAGTTTGCCCCATTTTAACGCCTGCCCTGACCCAGGCATTATTTTTTTATGCAAATCGGGCTGTACGTAATTTTCCTCCTGGCCATGTGGGATTTTTGCGCGATTGGATAAATAAGGCGCACGGGTGTTTAAGTCATTTTTTGGACAAGAACGCCTACATTGCATGTCAATAACGCAAGGCGGTTTCACGCATCCAGAAAATGACGCACACGGTGGAATTTTGCCGTTCACGGGCATCAAAGTTTAAATATGGTGCACGGTTTGCGCCAAATGTGCGTCAAACTTTTTGACGCACATTCGGCACAAACAGAGTATAAATATCCCCCATGTAGTTTCTAGGAGAGCTTAACACTCTTTTTTTTATTGCTTTTACAGTAATATTTTAACTCTAAGACAATTGATATCACTTTCAGTGATTCCCTACATTTGCATATTTCATCTTTAATCATTTTGACCTGCATTTATCCAGATAAATAATATATATTTTTCTGAACACTGTGTGGTGTATTTCTGTGGTGTTATATTGTGGTATTGTTCTGATTTATTGCACAAATACTTTACACATTGCCTTCTAAGTTAAGCCTGACTGCTCAGTGCCAAGCTACCAGAGGGTACAGGATAATTTGGATTGTGTGTGACTTACCCTGACTACAGTGAGGGTCCTTGCTTGGACAGGGGGTAACCTAACTGCCAACCAAGGACCCCATTTCTAACATTGGTGATCAGCAGTGAGGATAGGACTTGTATTTGTGCATTGCATACAGTAGCTAAGTATTTCACTACATACCCACAGTTGAAGGTCAACTTGACTATTTATCTCTTTTTGAAAATTAGTTTTTCCTGACAATTTTCTAAACTTAAATCCTCACTCAACATGTCTCAGGCTAGGTCTCAAGGGGAAGATTTTGACTTGGCCCTGTTGGAGACATATACTGTCAAACAACTAAAAGGGTTCTGCAAGGAGATGAGTGGACACACCCAAGGGGCCTCCAGAAAGGAGAACTTTCAAGTGGCGGTGAGGGCCTGGGCAGAAGCCCATGTAGAGGATTATGCTGAGGACGAGGAGCCAGAAAATGGGCCCTCAGAGGATTTTTTGCCATCCGTTGATGAAGTTACCACAGCAATTGTGCACCCTGCAAGACCAGGGAGCAGTGTCTCTGATCAAGGCCTAACCACAGAGGAAAGGAGAGAGGAGAGGAAGTTCCAATTGCAAACGGCAAGACTGAAAATTGAGGCTCAACAGGAGGAAAGGAGGGCAGAGAGAAACGCAAGCAGCTGAGAGAGCCTTGGCTGACAAGAAACTATTGTTGGCTCATGAACTGAGCCCCAAGGAGCTGGATCTTAAGGCAAAGCAGGCTGAGTCCAGCAGTAATGGTGGCAGCATAGAGGCAGGACCTGCTGGAGAAAAGAAGGTTTGTTTACCCAAAAATGTGGTGCCTAGTTTTGTGGTGGGAGATGACATAGATAAATGGCTACCTGCTTATGAAGTTGCACTAAGGGCTCATGAGGTTCCTGAAGGACAATGGGGTACAGCTATGTGAAGTTATGTGCCAGCAATTGGGAAGGACACACTTCTCACATTGGACCCAAAGGATCAAAACACATACCCACTTATGAAAGCCATTTTACTTGCCACGTTTGGGCTGACCCCTGAGAAATACCGCCAGAGGTTCAGGGACAGCACCAAACAGTCCACACAAACATGGGTAGATTTCTTTGACTTTTCCCAGTAAGGAACTGAATGGATGGGTGCAGGGCTGCAAAGTAGATGATTACACAGGCTTGTATAGTTTGATTCTGAGAGAGCATATGCTCAGTATTTGTTTTACAGAGTTGCGTCAGCACCTAGTAGACAGTAAGCTGACTAATCCCAGGAAGCTTGCTGAGGAGGCGGACCTCTGGACTAGCACCAGAGTGTCCAGAAAGGTATCTGGGGTGGACACCGACAAAGGTGGTCAGGGTTCCCATCAGAAGAAAGAGGGGGAGAAAAACTTAAAAACAAGGAGTTCTCAAAGGGCCCCCAAAATAGTTCCCAAGAGAATTGTGGTAACCAGTCCCGGTCTGAATTCAAAAGAAGAGGTTTTACTGACCATAAGACAGGGAGGTTTGTACCCCAATGTGCAGAGTGCAATAAGTATGGGCACTCTGAGGGTGACTCCAAGTGTCCAAAGAGGGCACAGCCACCCAAAGGAGGGCAGACACCTGGGTTGGCAAGAGTAGTGCTCGGGGAGGAGATGGTCCCACATAGTTTTGGGGAGCAGACAGAGGTAACCCTAGTGTTCTTGGGGGATGCAGAGATGGTGCCAAAAACCCACATGCCTGCCAATACTTCCAAGTATAGGCAGTGGGTCACCATCAATGGGCAAAGATTGGAGGCTCTGCGTGACGCAGGAGCCAGCATGACTACCGTCAAGGGTCAGCTGGTGTCAGCAGGGCAGGTCCTCCCAAATACATTCCACCAAGTCATAGTCGCCGACAATGGTTCCCTTTGAGTGGAGGAGGGTCTCTGGTACTCTAAAAGTAGCTGTGAGTCCTGCCATGCCTGTAGATTGTCTGTTAGGCAATGACCTTGAGCACAATACCTGGAAGGAGGTAGAACTAAGGTCTAGCTTGGAGATGTTGGATTGCCTGAGTGGGTCTGCATCACCACACCATCCATGGCTTCCCGGGAGGGAAGTCAAGGGCATCTGGAGCCTGGAACAATGGCCAGGACAATTGCCAAGAGGAGGGGCCAGGGGCGCAGGAAACCGGTCCCAGAAGTTCAAGCAGATGTTGACGGGGTTTGCTGAGGAGGAGGCCCCCGAGCCAACTGGGGAAGACAGTGGTGCCCTAGGTGACCTACCAGAACTTGCTGGCTGGCAAGTTGAGGGTGGGCCCACCAGGGAGGAATTCTGCAAGGCACAGAAAGAATGCCCCACTCTAGAGGGCATGAAGAAGCAAGCCTCAGCCCAGGCAGTAGGTGAAGCTACTGACCATCACCACATATATTGGGAGAATGAGCTCCTCTACAGTGAGCCAAAGGTTCCGGCCATTGGGGCAGCGCATGCGCTGGTGGTCCCCCAGTGTTACTGAACCTTCCTACAGGGTCTGGCTCACGATATTCCCCTGGCAGGACCTTTGCCAGGCTTGTCACCCACTTGTATTGACCCGAATGAGGACAAACTCAGATACGTTCTGTAGGTCCTGTCATACCTTCCAAGCCAGTGATATAACAGGAAAAAGGGTTAAGGCCCCCCTGGTCCTACTTCCTCTCATTGGCACCCCATTTGAAAGGGTGGGCATCGACATTGTTGGTCCACTGTACCCCAAAACTGCCCTAGGTAACAGGTTCATCATGGTTTTGGTGGGCCATGCCTCCCGTTACCCAGAGGCAATCCCTCTGAGGACCGTAACTGCACCGGTGGTGACCAGAACTCTAATGGGGATATTTACCCATGTGGGATTCCCAAAGGAGATAGTGTCTGACAGAGGCACTAACTTCATATCTGCATGCATGAAGTCTATGTGGGAAGCGTGTGGTGTAACCTACAAGTTCACCACACCCTATCACCCCCAATCTAATGGTCTTGTGGACAGATTGAACAAGACCTTGAAAGGCATGATCGCAGGCCTCCCTGAGGTCCTGAGGCGTAAGTGGGATGTCCTTTTACCATGCCTTCTCTTTGCTTACAGAGAGGTACCCCAGAAGGCGGTGGGGTTCAGTCCCATTGAGTTTCTCTAAGGGTACCCTGTCAGGGGACCTTTATGCATTGTCAAAGAAGGGTTGGAGAAAGCTCCAAAGGCACCCCCTCAGGATGTGATCAGCTACCTGGTGGCCCTCCTCAACCAGATTTTCTGCTTCTGGAAAATGTCCAAAAGTAACCTTGAGGCCAGTCAAGAGGTAATGAAATGCTAGTATTACCAGAAGGCCACCCTGGCAGAGCTTCAACCTAGAGACAAAGTGTGTGTAATGGAGCCAGTAGAGCCTAGAGCTCTCCAGGACCACTGGTCTGGCCCATTTGAAGTGAAGGAGCGGAAAGAGGAGGCCACTTACCTAGTGGACCTCAAATCCCCTAGGAACCCCCTAAGGGTGCTCCATGTCAACCGACTGAAGCCTCACTTTGAGAGGACCGAAGTCAACATGCTTTTGGTGACAGACGAGGGTACGGAGGAGGCGAGTGAACCTCTCCCCGACCTCCTCGCTACCAAGGAAGGTGATGGGTCAGTGGAGGGTGTTATTCTCTCTGACTCCTTGACCCTAGACCAGAGAGGGGGCTGCTACCAGTTACTGGAACAGTACTACTTGCGGTTTTCTCTCAGCCCTGGACTCACACACGTCTGTGTCTATTGACACGTGGGATACTCCCCTTGTAAAGAACAACATTTACAGGTTGTCAGACAAGGTGGTGGCAAGCATCAAAGAGGAAGTCTCCAAGATGTCGGCTCTGGAGGTTATAGTAGTCCCTGGGCCAGTCCTTTGGTGCTGGTACCTAAGGTTGCTGCACCCGGTGCCAAACCAGAACTTCAGTTCTGCGTGGACTACCAGGGGCTAAATTCAGTCACAGGGACTGACGCTCACCCCACTCCCTGAGCTGATGAGCTCGTAGACAGATTAGGCGCTATCAAATTCCTCAGTACTTTTGATCACACATTAGGGGACTGGCAAATTGCCTTGACTGAGGGGGCTAACAAGAGATCGTCATTTTCCACACCTGAGGGCCATTACCAATGCTGGGTGATGCCCTTTGGGTTGAAAAATGCCGCGGCTACCTTCCAACAATTGATTAACGGGGTCCTAGCTGGCAAGGATGCCTTCTGCGCACCCTACCTGGATGACATTGCCGTCTACAGTGACAGCTGAGAGGGAACACCTGCTCCACCTCAAGGAGATGCTTTAGGCTCTGGAACAGGCAGGCCTGACCATCAAGGCTATTAAGTCCCAGATTGGGTACTGATCCATGGTGTACTTGGGACACCTAGTAGGTGGTGGCAAGGTGCAGCCCCTCCAGGCCAAGATTGAAACTATCAAGGCCTGGCAACCATCTAGAACCCAAACAGAGGTGAGAGTCTTCTTAGGCCTGAACGAGTATTACCACAGATTTGTCAAGGGCTATGGAACCATGGTGACACCCTTGACCGAACTCACATCAAAAAAGCACCCAAGGTTGGTGAATTAGACAGAGGCTTGTCAGAAAACCTTTGACTCCCTGAAGGAAGCCATGTGCACGGCCCGTGCTCAAGGCTCCTGACTATTCTGAGGAATTTATTGTGCAGACAGAAACTTCAGAGCATGACATAGGGGCGATCCTAGCACCCCTAAATGAGGAGGGCCTTGACCAACTAGTAGTCTTTATTAGCAGAAGCCTATTACCATGGGAACAGAGGTGGAGTGCTATTGAAAGAGAAGCATTTGCTGTGGTCTGGGCACTGAAGAAGCTGACACCATACCTGTTTGGGACTCACTTCCGGGTTCAGAGAGGCTGCAGGCCCCTCAGGTGAATCATGCAGATGTGGGGTGAGAATCCTAAACTCTTGAGATGGTCCATTTCCCTACAGGAGATGGACTTTACGGTGGAGCATCGCCTGGGGTTTGACCACGCCAACGCTGATGGTCTCTCCAGATACTTCCACCTTAGCGGTGAGAGCTCCCAGGAGGTTGGGTAGCTCTCCCCACTTTCAGCTGGAGGGGACACATGTTAGACCTGACAGCCTTAGGGTGGTCACCCCTAAATTTTTGCCTACCTCCCTCCACTTTTGAGATACTGTTTATGCTGGTTTTTAGACTCGGCAGACTTTACCACTGCTAACCAGGGCTAATGTGCATATGCTCTCTCCCTTTAAACATGTTAACATTGGATCACACCCAATTGGGCTATTTAATTTACTTATAAGGCCCTAGTAGAGTGCACTATATGTGCCCAGGGCCTGTAGATTAAAAGCTACTAGTGAGCCTGCAGCACTGATTGTGCCACCAACTTTAGTAGCCCCTTAATCTTGTCTCAGGCCTGCCATGGCAAGGCCTGTGTATGCAGTTTCACTGCCAATTCGACTTGGCATTTAAAAGTACTTGCCAAGCCTAAAACTCCCCTTTTTCTACATATAAATCACCCTAAGGTGTGCCCTAGGTAACCCATAGGGCAGGGTGCTGTGTAGGCAAAAGGCAGGACATGTACCTGTGTAGTTTACATGTCCTGGTAGTGTAAAAATCCTAAATTCATTTTTACACTACTGTGAGGCCTGCTCCCTTCATAGGCTAACATTGGGGCTCCCCGCATACATTGTTTGAGTGGTAGCTGCTGATCTGAAAGGAGTAGGAAGGTCATATTTAGTATCGCCAGAATGATAATACAAAATCCTGTTGACTGGTGAAGTTGGATTTAATATTACTATTTTAGAAATGCCACTTTTAAAAAGTGAGCATTTCTTTGCACTTAAATCTTTCTGTGCCTTACAATCTACGTCTGGCTGGGTTTAGTTGACAGCTCCTTGTGCATTCACTCAGACACCCCCTAAACACAGAATACTCAGCCTCATTTGCATATATCTGCATTTTGAATGGATCTTCCTGGGCTGGGAGGGTGGAGGGCCAGCTCTCACACAAAGGAATACCACACCCCCTACTGTGACCCAGGCAGACAGGATTGAACTGAAAGGGGACCTAGAGCACTTCTAAGCCACTCTCTGAAGTCTCTCCCAATTCAGAGGCACATTTGGGTATAAAAACAACGCCTCTACCTTACCACCTCAGACACTTCCTGGAGAAGAAACCTGAACCAGAACCTGCACCCTAACAAGAAGAACTGCCTGGCTGCCCAAATGACTCACCTGACTCCTTTCTGAAGAGAACTACTTTCTTGCTGTTGCCCTGCTGTCTTGCTGCTCTCTTGCTGTGCTGCAGAAGTGCTCTCCAAGGGCTTGGATAGAGCTTGCCTCCTGTTCCCTGAAGTTTCAGGACCAAAAACACTTCTCTCCTACAGCTGAAATCCCCATTCGGTGAAAATTCGATGCACCGCCTGCCAAGAACGACGCACAGCCTGTTCGCAGTGAAAAATTCACAGCACACTGAGACCGGAACGACGCAGCCCCAACTTTGCAACAGAAGATCGATGCAGCACCAGCGACACAACGGGAACTTCGACGCATGGTCCTACTGGATCGACGCAAGCCGACTCAGAATGATGACGCCCGACTTTCTTAGAGGAATCTACGCAGCGCCTGCGTTGCAGAAGAAAATTCCACGCATCGCCTACCGGAATCAACGCAGCCCCTGTGACTTCGCTCCCCAAGCCCAGGATTCCACGCATCGTCCCCGGGGCTTCTGAAAACCCTGCAACCCAAAGAAGATCAAAGTCCACACTTTGGAAATCGATGCAACTTCTTCTCCGAGTGGAAAATAACAACACAAGTCCTTGTGCGAAGGGGCAAAACCGACGCACACTCACTGTTTTACATGCACCTCCTCCTCTGCGGTCCCTTGCGAGGATTTTTCAACGGAATCCGGGTACATTGCCCTGCAAGAGACACTTGTTACTTCTAGGAGAACTTAAGACACTTTTTTTTATTGCTTTTACAGTAATATTTCAACTCTAAGACATTTGATATCACTTTCAGTGATATCCCTACATTTGCTTATTTAATCTTTAATCATTTTGACTTACATTTATTGTAGGAAGGTAGCCTCTTTCTAGCCTTGTTACCCCCATGTTTGGCCTGTTTGTGAGTATATGTCAGAGTGTTTTTACTGTCTCACTGGGATCCTTCTAGCAAGGACCCCAGTGCTCATAGTGAAAACCCTATTTGTCAGTGTGTTTTATATGTCTCACTGGGACCCTGCTAGCCAGGGCCCCAGCGCTCATAGGTGGTGGCCTGAATATGTTCCCTGTGTGGTGCCTAACTGTGCCACTCAGGCTCTGCTAACCAGAACCTCAGTGCTTATGCTCTCTCTGCTTATAAAATTGTCACTGCAGGCTAGTGACCGTTTTCACCAATTCTGATTGGCAACTGGAACACCCTTATAATTCCCTAGTATGTGGTACCTAAGTACCCAGGGTATTGGGGTTCCAGGAGATCCCTAATAGCTGCAGCATTTCTTTTGCCATCCATAGGGAGCTCAGACAATTCTTACACAGGACTGCCACTACAGCCTGAGTGAAATAACGTCCACGTTATTTCACAGCCATTTTACACTGCACTTAAGTAACTTATAAGTCACCTATATGTCTAACCCTCACCTCTTGAAGGTTAGCTGTAAAGTTACTTAGTGTGAGGGCACCCTGGCACTAGCTAAGGCGCCCCACATTGTTCAGTGCAATTTCCCTGGACTTTGTGAGTGCGGAGACACCATTACACGTGTGCACTACATATAGGTCAATACCTATATGTAGCTTCACAATGGCAACTCTGAATATGGCCATGTAACATGTCTAAGATCATGGAATTGTCCCCCATGCCAAATCTGGTATTGGGGTGCCAATCCCATGCATCCTCGGGGCTCCAGCATGGACCCCGGGTACTGCCAAACTAGCTCTCTGGGGTTTTCACTGCAGCTAATGCTGCTGCCAACCCACAGACAGGCTTCTGCCCTCCTATGGTCTGGGCAGCCAGTCCCAGGAATGCAGAACAAAGAATTTCCTCTGAGAGAGGGTGTTACACCCTCTCCATTTGGAAATAGGTGTTAAGGGCTGGGAAGGAGTAGCCTCCCCCAGCCTCTGGAAATGCTTTGAAGAGCACAGATAGTGCCCTCCTTGCATAAGCAAACTACACCGGTTCAGGGATCCCCAAGCCCCTGCTCTGGCACGAAACTGGACAAAGGAAAGGGGAGTGACCACTCCCCTGTCCATCACCACCCCATGGGTGGTGCCCAGAGCTCCTCCAGTGTGTCCCAGACCTCTGCCATCTTGAATGCAGAGGTGTGAGGGCACAATGGAGGCCTCTGAGTGGCCAGTGCCAGCAGGTGACATCAGCGACTCCTCCTGATAGGTGCTTACCTGGTCAGGTGGCCAATCCTCCTCTGAGGGCTATTTAGGGTTTCTCCTGTTGGTTTCTCTTCATATAATGAATGCAAGAGCTCACCAGAGTTCCTCTGCATCTCCCTCTTTGACTTCTGCCAAGGACCGAATGCTGACTGCTCCAGGATGCCTGCAAAACTGCAACAAAGTAGCAAGAAGACTACCAGCAACATTGTAGCGCCTAATCCTGCTGGCTTTCTCGACTATTTCCTGGTGGTGCATGCTCTGAGGGCTGTCTGCCTTCACCCTGCACTGGAAGCCAAGAAGAAATCTCCTGTGGGTCGACGGAATCTTCCCCCTGCTAACGCAGGCACCAAACTTCTGCTTCACCGGTCCTCTGGGTCCCCTCTCATCTTGAAGAGCATGGTCCCTGGAACACAGGAGCTGGATCGAAGTGATCGCAGCAGTCCAGTGGTCCTTCTGTCCAAATTTGGTGGAGGTAAGTCTTTGCCTACCCACGCCAGACAGTAATCCTGTTTACTGCATGAACTGCAGCTGCTAGGGCTTCTGTGCACTTTTGCAAGGAATCATTTGTGCACAGCATAGCCCAGGTCCCCAGCCTCCGTCCTGCATTGCTCAACTCACTGAGTTGACCACCGACTTTGTGGAATCCTCCTTTGTAGTTTTGAGACGACCGCTGTGCTCAGATTTCTTGAATGCCTTTTCAAGTGCTTCTGTGGGTGCTGCCCACTTCTTCATGAGCTCTCTGTGCTGCTGAGCACCCCCTCTGTCTCCTCCTCAAGAGGGCCACCACATGGTCCTTCTTGGGCCCAGGCAGCACCCATGTTCTTTAACCAAGACTCTTACAGCTAGAAAGGCTTGTTTGCAGTTTTTCTGCTTGAAAACAACTCTGCATCCTCCAGCATACCGTGTGACATCTTCACTGCAAAGGAGAAGTTCCTGGCATCTTCTGTTGTTGCAGAATCTTCAGCTTCTTCCACCCAGAGGCAGCCCTTTTGCACTTTCATCCAGGGTTTAGTGGGCTCCTGCCCCACCCCGGACACTTGTGTGGCTTTTGGACTTGGTCCCCTTCCTTTACAGGTCCTCAGGTCCAGGAATCTTTCTTTAGTGCTTTGCAGTCAGTTGTTGCCTTTGCAGATTCTCCTATCACAACTTTAGTGTGTTTCTGGGGAAGTAGGGTCACTTTACTCCTACTTTTCAGGGTCTTGGAATGGGGTAACTTGGAGACCCCTAGTGTTTTCTTACACTCCCAGTGACCCTCTACACACTACACTAGGCCTGGGGTCCATTTGTGGTTCGCGTTCCACTTTTAGAGTATATGGTTTGTGTTTCCCCTAGGCCTATTGCATCCTATTGTATCCTACAGTGTAGTGTTTGTACTACTTTTCTAACTGTTTACTTACCTGATTTTGGTTTGTGTGTATATTTTGTGCATTTTACTTACCTCCTAAGGGAGTATATCCTCTGAGATATTTCTGACAAATTGTCACTAAAATAAAGTACCTTTATTTTTTAGTAACTCTGAGTATTGTGATTCTTATGATATAGTGGTATATGATATAAGTGGTGTAGTAGGAGCTTTGCATGTCTCCTAGTTCAGCTTAAGCTGCTCTGCCATAGCTACCTCTATCAGCCTAAGCTGCTAAAACACTACTAATCTACTAATAAGGGATAACTGGACCTGGCACAAGTTGTAAGTACCATCAGGTACCCACTATAAGCCAGGCCAGCCTCCTACATTTATCCAGATAAATAATATATATTTTTCTGAACACTGTGTGGTGTATTTTTGTGGTGTTATATTGTGGTATTGTATGATTTATTGCACAAATACTTTACACATTGTAAGTTAAGCTTGACTGCTCAGTGCCAAGCTACCAGAGGGTGGGCACAGGATATTTTTGATTGTGTGTGACTTACCATGACTAGAGTGAGGGTCCTTGCTAGGACAGGGGTAACCTGACTGCCAGCCAAATACCCCATTTCTAACAACACCCATGAGCTTCAGTGTTCCTATTCTCAGCCCCTGTTCTCAGATTCCTAACAGAGGTCAAGAGCCAGGACATGTTAGGGTAGCCAGAGTCACCTGGAAGAAGTGAGGACACACATTAGCCTTGCACAATGGCATGGGGTATGACTCCTGTAGGCATACACTAACATACATTGGATGGGGACTCTGGCTCAACTATAAGCCACAGCTTATAAGCCATCATCTGTGGGACACTGCTGTTCCTCAGGACAAAGGCATCATGCACAGACCCAGGATACTTGGCAGTGCCGTGGGAGATGTACTGGTAAGCAAGGCACACCATCTGGAGACTGAGTGAGTGGAAACTCTTCCTATTCCCGTACACCTGTTAATTCACCCTGGGGAGGACTAAGACTAAATGGGTTCTGTCAATGGGCCCAATCACATGTGGTATGTGTCCCATTGCATATAATCCAGCCTTCACTGTGGGAAAACCATCAACCTTGGGGAATACGCTGCACGTGTATTTGAGCAAGGCAGCCAAAACCCTTGCCAGCACAATCGAGAACACTGGCCGCGACATTCCTGCAGCCAAGACCACTGTCACCTGGAAAGAGCCTGTTGCCAGGAAATGGAGCACTGATGGTACCTGCACTAGAGACGGGATTACTGTTCTGCAACAGATAGCAGCTAGCAGATCAAGCTGCAATTGTGCACACAGCTCTGTGATTGTGACCCTGTCCAGACGATAGTTGACTATGATGTGCCTGTCCTCCAGTGTAGCCAAGTCCACAAGGGATCTGTACACGGGTGCTTGCCTCCTCCCCCTGTTCCTTCATAGTGGTTGGTACCTATGTGACCCAAAAGTGAGAAGGGAGTGACAACAGGACCTATGGACACACTACATCAGAGTACACCGAGCATGTATGTATGGTGGACACTAGATAAGTCTAGGCGTGTATAGTCAACACCAATGGCACACTTTAAAATCAATACATGTGTACTAGCATTAGGAAATGGCAACTGCCTGTCCTGTATGCAGGGACGGGTAGAACTGACCTCACTCTGACGGCATTAGGCGTCATGGTGGAAGGCGGTCTGCACAGGTGTGCCATTCCTCATTGGCTAACATGAGGCTCTATGGAGTACAGAAACCGATGAAGATCAATGCCAGGCCATGACAGAGTTCACCGCTGCGGACGTGACTGCCATTTCCTTGCTACTACTTCACTTGATTCCTGACTTTCCACAGGACAACATCTCTACTGCGCGTGCTGCTGTGACCTGTCTCTGGAACCTGCCATGGCCCGTGCTACAGGGGAAAGGGCCCCAACCTTCAGGTCGGAGAAGTTGGAGAGGCTCGTGGATGGGGTCCTACCCATGTCTGGACAATTGTATGGGACTCAAGACCACAAGGTGATTACATAATGGGTATGTTGCATGCAACATGGCTACATGTGGATGTATGTGTGTGCTGGCAGCGTGTTATTTGGGTGGTATGGCTGCAGGCCATGTGAATGGAGAGGTACAGGTGATTTGTTTGCCTGTTGAGGGGCAAATGCTGTTGTAGGCCATATGGGTGACAGGCTGGATTGTCTGATTCATGGTGTCCCTCTGTCTGTGTTTCCTCTGCAGGTCAGCGCCCATCAGAAGACCGGGTTGTGGCATGCCATCGCCGAGGAAGTGCAGACCCTGGGGGTCCATAGCCGCCGGAGCACCCACTGCAGGAAATGGTGGGAGGACCTGAGACACTAGCTCTGGAAGACCGCAGAGGCCCAGCTAGGGACCACCTCCCAACGAGGGAGGGCAGTCTATCAGAACCTGACCCCCTAATGGCCTGCATACTGGTGGTGGACAATCCTGAGTTGGAATGGCTCTTGAGGTTAGCACAGCAGCCACAAGGGGGTGAGCATAGTGTATGTGACATACATCATTTGTTGCCTGGCATGGGATTTGGGATTCGGGTACTAGTCAGTGGATGCCCCAATATGGCATTAGATATTGCTGCATGGTCCAGCTAAGGTATGTTGGGTGGTATACATGATTAAAATTGCAAGATAACTGGCTTTCCATGGCAGACAGGGCTTAGTTGGTCCCAGTAGTGTTCAGATGGCAGTGTTTGGCTCCTACCTGCTGTAGTACCTAGCCATTGGTATGCCAGTGTGTTCCTTGCTGCCCATTCTTAGTCCTAGTGAGTGATGTGTATGCCATCTGTGCTGTTGGAGCTATGATTGACCCTGTGCTCCCTTTCTTTCTCGCTTCCCTCTCTCCGTTTGTCATCTTGTCCATGTGTGCATTAGCATCATCTGGTGAAGGAGCAGGGGCACTGGTGAGTGAGGGAGCTGCGGACCACGGGACCCAGGTGGCAGAGTCCATGGACGCCGAGGGGACTAGTGGGACAGAGGGCGAGGGGAGAACCAGAGGAGAGACCAAAGCAACAACTAAAGACTCTGATTCCTCTTCTGATGGGAGCTCCCTGGTGGTGTCGGACTCCTCTGGGACCAGCCCAGCTACTACATCTTCCACCACCCCCGTACCAGCACCGCCCTCCCAATAGCCCCCACCCAGTTGCCCGTGCCTGCTCACCCAGGAGGGTGGGCATCTCCTTCACCCCAGGCCCCTCAGGCCCTTCCCCAGTCAGCCCTGCTGCCCTCAGTGAGGAGGCTATTGACCTCCTGAGATCCATCTCTGTAGGGCACTCAACCCTAGTGAATGCCATCCAGGGGCTGGCTTCCCAGATGCAGCAATGCAATGCCTTCCTGGAGGGCATTCACAGTGGCTTGGCAGCCCTACAGAGATTGTTTCAGGCTTTGGCCTCCTCTCTGATGGCAGCCAGTGTGTCCCTGTTCTTTCCGTCCCCCCCTCCACCTACCTCTTCCCAGTCCCTGTCTCCTCTCCCCCAACCCATCCCACGCACACATTCTGACAAACATGCATCCAAAACAACAGTAAAGTCTCGCACAGACAAACACAGGCAGCACACTTTGGTCCACAAGTACACACACAGCCAACACACAGATGCACACACAACATCAGCCACTGTGTCCCCAGAGGTGCCTGCCTATTTTCGACATGATGCCCCTGCCCAGTGGAGTCCCGTTTTTGTCAGGAGTCAAGTTGAGCCCTTGGACGTTGCCCTGTGGACTTTTTTGGGCTTTGGACTGACCATTGGGCCTGCTTGTACATATGTCCTTTATCATTTTTTAGCTTTATGTTCGTTATTTAACAGGATTAAAGTGGTTAGACCAGAGGTATGTGTCCTAGCTTTCTTTGCTCCTGGGTTAAGTTGCTGTCGATTGACACTGCAGATTGTTCTGGGTGTGTGGTGTGTGTGTCTGGTGTGTGTTGTGCGTGTGTGTGTGTCACTTTCCCCTCCCTCCTTCCCTTGTGTGCCAGGCGGCTGTGCTCACCGTCGTCATCTACGTCGGCATTGGTGCTCCTGGGCGGCCATGGTGTGGTACAGCATCGTGAAGACTTCCAGTTCTGGTTCCTTGGCAGCCGCTGACTCCTCTGTGTCCCTGGAGGTGAGTGTCTCCTTTTATATGATGTGTTTCCGCCAGGCTTTTGGTGGCGTTGCTACCACCCCGGAAATCCTGGCGGTCTGCTATGTCATAATATGGTGGGCGGATCCTTCGCTTCCGACTGCCTGAAGAGGACTACCTCAGTGTTCAGTGGTCGCACCACACTGGAGGTTGGGGTGGTACATTGGCTGTCTATGGGAGGGATCACCACCATGGTCATAATCTGCCAGTCATTATCGTCGGCCTGGCAGCGGAACTACCGCCATCGCCGCCTTGGCGATCACCTGACCGCCAATGTCATAATGACCACCATAAGGTTCCTATCTGCCATGATGCACTAGCACTGAATGAATGTAAGGGTTTTAACTTGCCATTTTTTGATAAAGAGGTTTTTAGACTGAACAGTCTGGGGTTCTAGTCGATGGCAGATTTTAAAAACAATTCACAATGGGAAACTTGGTAGCAGCTGGGTGCATTTGATGTTGTAGAAGCACAGGGCCTCTTATTTAGCTATACAAAGAGTAAAGCATTTCTCCAACAGTGTTCTCCTTCGGTTGCTGAGAATGCTGATACCATTTTGAATACTAATGCTTTATAAGCATTAGTCTAGATGGATTAATAGCTGGAATAAATATTTCTCATCTCCAAACATTTTGCTAGAATGGAGAGAGAACAGGGTTCATGATTTTGTGAATGAATGGGGAGACATTTCTCAAGATAGTTTTGAACAGTGTAGAGCTGCTAATTTTTCGAGTACTAATCAGAGTTTTAGATGTCAGCAAAAGGGGGTGAGGGATTGGCAACATTTTACAATGACCTGTCCCACTTTGACTTCATATTGGAACCAGTTGGTTTCCTTTTTAAGCATTAAATTGCAGATGAATTTTGCACCCGATGAATTTGTCATATTCTTTAGATTGTTAAGAACTTCTGCTCCTATTTATGTCTCAGATTAAGAGTTGATCTGTGTTGCAAGGTCAGTACTTCGCTGACTCATTTTACTCTGCTGGAAATATTTAGAAGTACCATTGTTGGCTCAATGGTTTGCTGAAAGGTATTCTGTCAAGGTTTTCAAACTGACTAATGCCAAAACAACTAACCACGTTGCTAAATATCAAAACATTTGGCAGAGTTACTATTTTTCAATGTTTTGGTGCACTTTATTTATCTTATAATTATACTTAGCTTATTAATCTTATTTCAATGCATTTTAAAGATATTGTTCTTTCCTAGAATGTACAGTACATGGAATTGCTGTGGATTATAAATGAAAAATTATTTGTACTGTTTATGAAAATGTTGTATTGTTTGATATTGGTTAACGAAAATTGATTTGTTTTACTTTTAGGGAAAAAAGCACCAAACAAAGTAAATTTTCTGTAAGAAGTCACTCTTAGCAGCTCACCTGCACCTATATTTGATTTCAGGCCATCATTGATAGAGCGGATGCCAGATACAACAACTGGTTCATCACGATCAAAGATTTTACCTTCTGACTTAGTCTCTGAATTGGAAGTCAACAAATCTTGCAAGGCAAGTTTGAAGACCGTATCTGATGAAGTTCACTTGAGGTCAGTAATCTCTTTGCCAAGGTCCCGCTGAACCCATTGGTGTTGGTAGATAAAATTCTGAGCAGGAAAGTTCAAAGTTTATGCCTGTTAAAGTCCTCTTGTTGTTTGAATACTTTTGCTCGCCTTTGCCTCTTAACTATTTCAACTATTAGACTTAGTTTTTGTTGGAGCACAAAAACCTCTAGCTTGTAAATCTGAAAATGTATCTTATGAAGTCCTCTTGAAATGTGATACCTTTGCAGGGAGGTCTCACTGAATTTCCTGAAAGTGCTAAACTCCCAACCTTTCAGATGTTCTGGAACTGTTCCACTTGGTCACTTCTACTCAAGGCCCACACTTCTGAGCCAACTCAAGGACTGCACTTCTGGGCCAAGATTCACTCCAGCAGAGGCCATCATCAGGCCATCAGCAGGTTCAGTTGCTACTGTCAGTTAGTCACTCCAGGAAAAGGGCCTCTTGCAGCTTTTCGTGACTGTATAGTCACTCAGAAGCTGAGCCAACTGACACTTGGAGTCCACTTCGTACTTCTGTGTACAAGTAGGAACAGGTCTAGCCATTTCAGGTGTCCACACAGGTTGCAGACCATGGTCCAATTCACTTCTGTTCATTCACAGGCCCAGAGGTGTTCTGTGGAGGTGGTTTAAGGTGCCACTTTTGTACAGGCCACAGGTCAACAGGTGATACCTGGTCACTTCGTAACCCATGAGAAAAAAGTTCCCAAGGACAAGCCTTCCCACTTTTGCAGCATATCCTGATTGCTCACTGTAAACTATCCTACAGTGCACTATGTTCAGTGAAATAAAACATGTTGAAACCCTTCTACTCCCAAAGCCCAAGCCAGGGTTGTGTCTAGAGAAATTAACAGTCATATCGTCCTCACAAATTCAAAGAACCCCCTTTTTCGCTAGGTCTCAATTTATATCATGAGCTGAGGTGAGTCACATATCTCATACTGAGGTCTTGCTTTCAACAAAATGATGCTAACATCTCTGCTGTGGGGGCACTTTTCACACCTTATCAAGGGGAAAAACCATGACAGAGGAAGCTGTTTGCAGGTTAATGCTAGCTATTTAGCCAACTAGAGTTTTCAACGTGGAAATTATACCTTTCTAAATGTTACTTTCCCTGTATGTATGTAAAAATCTTATTTAATCATTTTATTGGATTTTTGAAGATGATAAACAGTAGTTTTAAGTGTTCTTTATTTTTCATTAACAAAAAACAGCTACAGATTTAAATTAGGCAATGGGGGGGGGGCTAGGAACATGACAACACTAAGGCCCAGATTTAAGAGGGCCTAGCAGCACTTTAGCACCATCTTAGCATCATTTTTCGGACTCTGTGGCAGCGCTAAGGTGGTCTTTTCCACACGCCAAATTTACAAAGTGGCGCAATGAATGCATTGCACCACTTTTTTACCCTTTGCATTACATTATGCATGCACCATGCATAATGTATGCAAAGGGAGTGCTGAAAAAATGGCGCAAAGAAATCTAACAGATTTCTTTGCATCACTTTTTTGGCACTTTTAACGCCTGCTAACAGCAGGCGTCAAAAGGCAGCATGCCATTGTTTTCAATGGGCCTCTATATACTGTTCAAGATTAGCTCAAAGATTTTGGTGCTAACCCTGAACAGTACATCAATAGCTTCATAAATTCTGATGCAATTGCCCCCTACCCCGCCATGGTTCACGTATCTTAAATATGGCACACACATGGTGGTGTAGGGGAGGTACAAGGAGCCGCAAGAAAAGTGCGCTACATGTATTATAGTGCCACTTTTTTAAAATCTAGCCCTAAATTCTTGCAGGTCCCACTTCTACATACTCAGCACTCTATTTTGTTAGCTACAAGACCTAGTTGGGAGCGACATACTGAGTTTTTAAAAGTAGGGCTTCAATCCTGTCAAATGGGTTATTTTGACAGGTTCACCTGAAGGTTTAAAAGCTGCAGACGTCAGGCTCTGTCTGTGGGCCAGCCACCATGATCTCCTTGCCAGTCTACTGGATGGCACTACATGTGGTCCATTCCACAGACCGCAATTAACCTAAAAGCCATTGGTGTATTTCCTGCACTATATACTATCGCCTCACTCGAGAGTTAATTATTCCAATTGGTAATTAGCAAATTTAACCATGGTTTAGGGGACAGGGCACATACACACTCTCTGGGCTGGAGAAAAAAAAAAACAGCAGCATCAGTCCACAGAAAATGGGGTGTCAATGCAAAAAGAGGCACTTTCTCACTATGCTACCACCTTTGATCAGAGGCTTTAATACTCTTATCACACTTAAGTGCAGAAATCACTTTCCTTTCTTGTAGATAACTTGGATCTTGATGTTTTATATTCTTTATAACCAAAGAGTCATGTGGCATCTAGGGTACATATTATGCTGGAATCTTAAAATGACTGTCCCTGCTTAAACTCAACAAATCTCTATCTACCAAAGAGTTCATATTGACATATTTCTTCATCATTATTTTCGACATCTAAACTGGTAAAGTCACCCAGGATACCAATATCTCTGTTCTCTAGGTTAGGTTCATCGTCACCACCCACGACAATGCATGCCGCAAAAAAAATCGATGTGGTCACTTGTCTAATTTGTGTACCTTAATTTGCTTTCATTTTCTGATAAATTTGTGCACACACACTCTTGCTTTTGCATTATCAACAATGGCCTCTAGGAAACGTGAAAGTCCTAAATTTTAAATTTGGGTTGCAGCCATACTAACAACGTGATTTGATAAATTATTTACCGTATCAGTATTAGGTACCATAATCAGTTCTGTGTACTCCTGATCCACCATGTCTGTTTCCGGGACAGTATTTCACTTCTTCCACCTTCCTTGAACTCTCCTTTATTCCTGACTCCTTTTTGTCATAGTATTTCTCTACCTCGTTCCACTCTTGCTTTATTTCTGTTGTGACCTCTGCAACCTTAACAGACTGAATTCATCAAAAAACACGTGTTGTTACATAATGGATGGTGTAAAATTGAAATTGTCCTTTTATGTTTCCTACATGAAAGGCTTCCTTAAGAAATGTGATCAATAAATCTTTAAACACCTTCCGGTGCAGTTGTATTTTTTTAAATGTTTAAACTGAAAAAAAAACATGAAGTCAACACTCACGATCTTGTCAATCGTAACATACTAATGTATGCCGGAATCCAGGCCATCAATAACAATTTCGGCAAATGACAAGTATTTTCCTGGAATAGGACCATATATTTTTATAAAATATCGGGAACTGTGAAGACCGAGTAATTGAACAATTTAGTGTTATTTACACCATCGATCATATGCCGACTTTTTATGTTAAATTTATCAAAATACCTCTGGCTTGTGCTTCACTAGGTGAAAGTGATTGATGACTATAGAGGTTGAAAAGATTTATCTCTTGTATAATCGACAAAAAAGCACTTCGCGGCACTTAGCGAGAATGATATCGAGTTTTATCCGCAGGTCCGCATAAACAGATATTTTTTCCAACACTTTCTGCTGCATTTCTAAAACTTACAATGATTTACATGCCACGGTAGTAGTAATATGCAAATGTTAGAAACCCTTTTGCACCTTATCATGTGATGCAGACAGCTCTTTCAACAGCGGTCGGCTTTCCCATCAGCCAAGCCGAGGACAATGAAGCATGGAGTTACATAATCTTGAAGCACACAATGCTCGCCAGATTGCGGCCTGTTCGTTTGATGAATTATGGAAATGTGATACTCCTCTAAAGGGAAGCCACAAATTTAAAGCTGGAATGTTTACTGACTGAATACATTTCTGTAATGAACTGTTTTGCATATGTACCACAGTTGCAGTTACAAAGTGCCATTATTATGGAGTTTAAACTCCACTTGTTTGTCCGCATATAAGGCGAGTCAGTTGATCATTGTTGCATTTTCCTTACTGAATGGGTCAAATTGGGGAAAGGGTCCTTTGGACTCGTCTTATCGCTAAAAACTGAAACTTACTTTTTTTGATGTTTTTTAAAATTCAGTCCCCTTTTCCCCAGGGCAGAAGTGGAAACCCACATTATTCTTGGACATAATGTTCCAACCAGCCCTATACTGCAGGGTGCCGGACTAAATAGTGCGTGCTTGGGTTATGGCAAGCCATCTTGCTCTGAAAGCAACACCAAGCCAAAGCGGCAGAATAGCCAAGTCTGCTGTATCAAAAAAGAAAAGTGCAGAGTCCAAACGTTTTTTCTTAGATGCCTGCTGCCAGATCAGCTGCATGCAAGGGTTTCCGGACACCAAGGGTGCCTCTTCCTTACGTCACACTGTGCCTCTTTGTTCCTCCACCCTCTAGTTTCTGTCTTCTCAGCCACCTCTTGCAGGGTCTTTTTCATGCCTTGTCATTGTTTTCTTATCTTAAAATTCCTCCATATTCACGTTTTTCTTCCTTTCTCACTTTTTCTGTGGATGAAAGTATGATGAAAAAAACAAACCCAGGTCCCAAAAATGAGGGTCAGTGTCCTGCACCAACATGCTCGAATGGATCAGGTATGTACTCTGTGGTGCCGAAGAAGACACTGACAGACGTTAGGTTTACCTGAATACTTCTTACGCTTCACATATTTTACTTTTATTTTAGAGAGACGTCTGAGCACTTTAACGAGTGATAGGAATCCGAGAAAGCTGCGTGTGGTTACGGACTGTATGTCTGTACATTATGCGTAATATAATTAAATGCCGCTCTACAGGGTGGGGGGGTGGGGGGGGGGGGTGGGAGGGTTGTGTACATCATGAATATCAACTCTAGCGCATCAAAGCTGCTTAATATCGACTACAAAAATATCGAAATAGAGAATATCGAAGGTAAGCATATTTTTTGCCCAATAATTTTGAAGTTTAAAATATTTATTACTAAAATGTCATGATACTTAATATAATTGTTTGAAGACTATTTAGTTGGAATGATAGTTAAGATTATATTGCTAGTAGTAACATAAAATATATTATAATAAATATAACATTTTTTCTTCAAGTTGCTGAGTTCTTTTGAGATATTGAGTAGATATTGTTGGATTAAACTATGTATAATTTTGTAGGCTTTTCAAAGTTTTCTTGAATTAGACATGCTATTATTTATTTATTAATTATATTTAATTACTGCATCAGTTCCAATTCACTTTCTGTGGGGTTGTGGGTTCTAATGGAGAAAAGAGAGTCACGAGGCCAGTCATGTACTCACTATAGTTATGCCTCATTTCTTAGCACTCTATTTATTATGATGTTTTTGCTCTGCCATACATTGCACATGTTTCTTTCATCCCATTGTTTTGAAAGACACTGTAATGTCATTTGTTGTGCAGCCACTCTCCTGGGATTCTGTCTGCACATTCTCCAACTGCTCAGCAGGCACAAAAAGTGCCAGGTGTTGTTTTCTGTCTGGCCAGCAATCATTCCCAGGCTCCTATAAACATAACACAGTAGCTTTTCACTGAATCAAGCTAATGTTCCAAATTAGGTCCCATAGTGTTTAGCTTTAGAGAGGAGGATTCTAGCAGAGCTGACCTGTCTGTGAAACAGATGTCCTCCGGGGCATGCTACCTGTGTAAACTCGGTTTACGCTTCCCTATGACGGCCTCTTGACTACCCAGAGGTATGGGGTTCACTGTTCCCAGCGATCACTAATAATAAGAATAATAAGAATAGTCTTATTGCCCATAATATAACATAACAGGATAGGCTTAGGCCACTAAATTTGCATTATGGTGGCACTATTGGTGTTATACAGTTTTCTAACTGTTATTATGATTTATATCATTATTGCCAGTATTGTAATCGCATCTAATTTGCTCCATAATAGACTACGCTAGTTGCAATAAATATAGTATGCACTTTCATTGTGTCTTTTTACTGTTTCTATGGATATGTGTGACTGAGATAATGTACAAAAAGGACTGACCTGTTTCACCATGGTTCCCTGAGAAGGGGCTAGTGTTTCCTGCCTTTTAGGTTGCCACAATTGCATGCCACTCTGTAAGGTTAGGAGTGGAAGTAAGGCACTGTGAGTTAGTTAGGTATTTTCCCTGCGACAAGAATAGGTAGTGTTTAAATAAATATATTATAATAAGCCCATAGATTTCTATAATTAAAATATTAGCATCATCTGATATTAATTTAAAATAAAATGAAATATATTAAATGTTGTATTTGTGTTTATATTTTCAAAAATAATTAATTAGTAAATATTAATGATAATCATGATGACATACTTTTATAAAGTGTACAATTACCCCCAGGGCAGTTCTTGCACTATCCCAACAGAGGCAAGAAGAATCTAGGGAGGAATGTAAAACATAAAAGAGAGACTTCAGTGATTTCTTGAACAGAAGGTGATTGTTTTGTGCACAAGGGTGAGGAGGCTTGGAATTCCAGTATTTAGCTGTAAATAAGAAAAGACCTGACCACCAAGCCTGGAGCAGCAAATTCTGCAAACTGTCAGACAACATGAAGCCTACAGACAGGGATTTAGCTTGGCCAGTAGGATTGGCTGGGGAGTGCGAGCTTCAGATTTCCCAACCACCTTGGCACAAAGGGGTCTGTTTACCAAATTCTCATGCG
Source organism: Pleurodeles waltl (assembly GCF_031143425.1). NCBI lineage: Eukaryota > Metazoa > Chordata > Amphibia > Caudata > Salamandridae > Pleurodeles > Pleurodeles waltl. The sequence goes on from NC_090436.1 coordinate 677,979,648, forward strand.
GTGCAGCAGCCAAAATGATGCTCTGCATTGTGTGAGAAGGAGAGATGGGTAGAGCACCATATTTGCAGAGATATGGCACTCGCATCCATTCTCCCTAGTGACTGCACTTAATAAAGTAACTATGCACCACACACACAATTTTGCACCAAGGTAAAATAGTAACTGCGTGAGTCTAGCATAGGTTTGTACTAAAAGGGTACTCTAACAGTACAAAATGCCATGCTTAGACTGACTTTTAAACGTTTCCCACTTTGTATGTGTGCTGTACATTACAGCACACATGCAAAGTCGGAAAAGAAAGGAGAAAATAAAAGCATTTCTCCTTGTTAGTGCCTATTCGACACAAAACGCTGTCTGCTTTATTTTTAGTAAATAGCATTTTGCATCAAAACCATGCGTGGCAGCATGGAACGCTTATGTACCACCCATGGTACACTTTTTTGGCCCAAAGTAATGCAAAGCAGCGGCATGCACTTTTTTGCATTACTTTCAAGTGAAATTCCAGCACAAGACAAGTTTTGCAATGGAAAGTAAATTGTGTAAATATATTTTGCATCACTTTAGTGACTCAAACAGGGCTCAAAAGCTTAGCATATCCCATAATGTTCAAATGCCTTTTATGACAAGAAGGGGGCATGAGATGAGCTTAAGGGGCAGTGGAAAGGGAGAATAATGCAGATTGGTAGGGGTACTAACTTTATTTTGGGAAATAACCAACATTTTTCATTCTCTTTCCAAACAGATAGAGGGAGAGTGTGTGTGTTTTTAGCCTGTGTGTGTAGAAATCAGACAGACATCTCACCATACCCGACTGAAAGTACCTGCTCCCTACTGTTTATCACAAAATGCAGTTATTAGGGGGTGTAACACACCAACTACCCCCCTGAAGCTACACGCCTGCCCAGGGAATGTTGAAGTGTAGAGCCTAATTTTGACCTGGAGATATTTGGGGCTTGTGTCACAGTACGCTCAATGGCACAGACATAGTTTTGAAGATAATATGTTTGGCAATCGACAGCCAGTGGAGGCCAACTCAAAGTTGAGAAGTGAAGGAGTGATGGGGGATGTTGAAGATACAATGCACAGTGACATTTTGGATCATTTGCTATTTAAGTATTTGATTGCTGAGGGGGTCAGAGAAAGAGAGAATTGCTGTAGTCAAAGTGAGATAAAATCATAATTGAATATCAGCTTTCCTTAGACTGATAGGCAGTAAGAGATACATTTGTCTGAGAAGGCACATGTAGTAGAAACAAGTGGATACAGAGTTTGAGATGAGAGCGAAGAAGGGAAAGGAGGAATCTTACATAACCCCCCACAAGTGTGTGTGTATGGTTTTAGGACCAAAGTCAGATGGTCCACCAGTTAAAGCGCCAGCTAGATTGGAAATACCCAAATAAGAGGACTTGAGCTGTATCAGTGATGCTGATTTCTTGTCGCTGCTGCTGTAGCACTGAGTGAGAGACTGTGCCAAATGCAGGTAACATACTAATAGTATCAAGGCTGCATGACTGGCCTTGTTGAGGACCATATAGACATAATCAGCTACTGTGAAAAGGGACGTGTCAGTGCTATAATGTGGCCAAATTCCAGAGTATAAAGTAATCAAACTAGAATGGGCCTCATTGTGGCAACTTTTTTTTCAATAATAGCCAAGCAGGATGGGGTTGTGGGAATAGGCCATTCCCATTACTTAATGTAGAATGTGAGGGACTGTACATTCTATATGATGTCACTGTATGATGTATTTGAATGCTTAGCTTCAGTTGAGGCGCAGCTCTTGAGCAGTAGGAAATTCTTAGATGTGCTAGCGTGTTGGTCCTCAATAAGTAAACTTACAAGAGGACGTGCATAGGTTGAGGAACCTTTTGATTAGAATGGAGTATCCTAACTATGATGTGACCCATAATCACAGTAATCAATGCACAAAATTCAATAACCATTTAAACCAATCATTAATCAGTAATCAATAAAAGCAATAAGCACCACACCATGACTTTTCAGCCATGAAAAACCACACCTCAAAATACGTTTTAGTAGTTTTATTTCCCTTTTTGTTACAATACTAAGTCATGAAATTAATTCAAACTCAATTCAGTTAGACGATGCCAAAAGCATAATCTAATCAAAGCTTGCATCAGAGTACATTCTAAAGCATTAACACAAGTCAACACAAGAATCAAAGACAATAAATGCATTCTAGTCATGGAGTTCAGCATATTAGTCAGTCAACCATTTGTCTCTGTAATCTGTCGATCATCATGTAAGGAACCCTCATCTAAACCAGATTATCATCAGCATGTGGGACTTCATGCAAAAATATTTAGAAAACAAGAATTTTGGAACATCTAACTAAGAATAATACTAAGACAGTGCAGTTGGTACCTAGAAAGGAAAAGGCACAAAAATACACTTCAGTCACATTTTCATATCTACCTATCCACGGTATGGGTCAGCAACAGAGTCAGTCTTCGGCCTCTGGTCATCGGTCGATCAGCATCACATCAGGCTCCCTGTCAGAGAGTATTATCCCAATGACAGAATCTCAAATCTCTTCTCCCCAATATCACAACACAACTGCTGCATTTTTCCTCTGTCACGTTGTTATATCAAAGTCACCCAGACTATCCCCCAATTTCCAATTGGTCAATTAAATGTACGTTGTTACCCTACCCAATAGATTCTGTAAATCAAATCTATAAATTCTAATATTTCACAGTTCACATGTCATTGAGTTGTTCGCTTTACAATGTTCTCATCATCTTACTCGTCAGGTATCAAAAATGTTGCATTTTCTTCTCCAGTCAGTGTCTTCATTGTTCGAGCCCTGGGAAAGTACATCTCATGCACATTACACACTATTAGTGTCAGGAACAAGGCTGTGTGTGCTCCAGGTCCCGTCGAAACTCCGTTGCACGTATTTGCGGCGCTTCATGCGCACCATTTGTTATCCTCTCTTGTTCTAGAAGTGGTCATCAGCGTCGCCTGCCCTGTGGTAAAGCTCATGTAGCTGCAGGGTCAGGACATTGGTGGACAAGATGCACTTATCAGTGCTATTCTAAGAATGGACTACAATTCCCAGGTTTCTAGAGGCAGTGGCCATCTTGGGGTGTGGCAGGCCTTTAAAGCCCAGCCACACCCAAGCACATTGCTCACTATTTTGAAGACTTCGATGCAGTCAGACCTCGTGGGGGTTCCTCTGAAGAAGAGCAGATTTCTTGCATGGCAGATTGACAGCAAATCGGAGTATCCTTGTTTCCATGGGGAATTCAGATACGAGTAGGTCGTACTCATAGCCGTAAGGTCTTGATGAGCCCAATCTTGAAAGGAGTTGTTACTTCCAAAAGTAAAGCGCCCCTTAGCACAACGAGCAATGCGCTTTCAGTCCAAAGAGTAAAACGCTCCTGGCACAACGATGAAAGTGCTTCAGGCCAAACGAGTAAAGGGGTCTTGGCGCGACGATCAAAGCGCATCAGACCACATGAGTAAAGAGCCCCTTAGCACAATAAGCAAAGCGCTTCAGGCCACACGTGTAAGGCACCCTTGGCACGATTATCAAAGTGTTTCAGGTCACAAGAGTAAAGTGCAGTTGGCACGACAATCAAAGCAGTTCAGACCACATGAGTAAAGCGGTCTTGGCACAAGAATCAAAACGCTTCAGTCCACGAGTAAAACGCCCCCATAGCACAACGAGCAAATCGCTTCAAGTCACAAGAGTAAAGCGCCCTTGGCATGACAATCAAAGCGTTTCAGGTCACTTGAGTAAAGCGGTCTTGGAACGAGGATCAAAACGTTTCAGGCCACATGAGTAAAGCACCCCTTAGCATAACAAGCGTATCGCTTCAGACAAAGCAAGTAAAAGCGCTCTCTGGCATAATGAACAAAGCGCTTCATGTATGATGATCAAAGAGCTTCATGAACAATAAGCAAGGCGCTTCTGCCTAACGAACAAAGCGCTTCAAGTTCAATGAGTAAATCTTTCAGGCCTTAGTAGTAAATGTGAAAACGTTTTGGAGATAAGCAAATTATAGTTTCATTGTTTTTTGGGAAGCATAATATGTGAGATACATATTTAAGTCTTTGAGAATTTCTAGGCTAAGATCAAACGTATATGTTATGAAAACATAGTTGTTACATGATTGATATTCAGAGTATGACCATAGTCCAAAGCTCTTGCCATCTCTAGGCTCAGAGGTTGCAGTTTGTTCTTCCATGATTCAAAGAAAGGGCTACGCCCAATTTACAAAGGGTCTCAATCTGAAATCACGGAGACGCCTTTATTCAAGAGTCTATTGGTGAGTTTATACTGTTATGAATGAGTATATGCATATTTGTTCTAACCGTTTCTTTTCAGATCTCTCTCCCTGCAGTTCCCTAACCTAATTCCCTTCCCCCGTCCTGGCTTCATCATAACTCTGTGCTCTGATAGCTTTCTGAGTTGGTGACGCCGGGAGGTTGGCCTTTTGTTCAGCAGCGTGCAGATCCTGAGGAAAGGGCACTGTGACAATTAGATACATTGCTAGGGACATCATCTCCTGTCCGTCAGTTCACATAGAAAGCTTCAACTAGGCATTTTATTGAACAAGAAGCAGTTCATAGTTAGGTCATTTTGTCAGCATTTTCCATTGAACGTTAAGGAATACTGCTTCTGCATGAGGCACGGCAGACTAGGCCAAGACACTCGCTAAGTTAAGGCCTACAATTATTGCAGAACATAGGTTATAACTCTCAATATGACATATTACTATATTAATCTAATACATTTTCAATATTTCATGTATGTTAGTCATTCATTTAGTACATTTCGTAAATACTGGTTGCCATTCTCCGAGGTCACGATTTCAAACGTGCACATTATTTTCTACGTTAATTATTTTCTACTAAATTCATTATACAAAATACATATACATTCATTCATAATTTCTAATTAAAACATTTTGCATTAACAATCCCTCCTCTGATGACTAAATATGTCATCACACTACCTTTATCACCCAAAAATGTTACAACTGGATTTCCTCAACATTTAGTTTCCTTCTTGAATTTTCCCTAAATATTCTTTCCCTGTTTCGTTCTTCCCTCCTCTGATTATTTTTAGACTTTTTCAATTTAATTCTTTGACACAATTTACATAATCCCCATATTCCTAATAGACAAGCTATTACAATTAATATTCCCTGTATAATTTTTAATAGCACCCCATTCCAAATTTTACTAAGCTAATTTCCCACTGAAGCAAACCCTTTACCAACCTTTTCCCAAACTCCTGGTTGTTTCAGCTCTTTCAAATCACTACTTGAGTTAGTTAGATTAGTAAGTAAGTCTCTTATCTCTTTACTATTGTTAGGGATGTATGAACAGCAATGCCTAGAGTTAATCATTTTACAGATTCTGCTGTCCTTCGCTAGAAGGATGTCTAAAGCAAGACGATTTTGAAGAGTCATAGCTCTATCCGCAGCCAATTCAGTATCTGTCAGGAGTATTGCCCCTGTAAAATTTGTCAGCATGTTATCCACAACAGTAGACAACTTTCGAATCCTAATCAAACTCAGAATAAGTCCCAGTGAAGGAATCACCACACCAAATATACCTCCCACTATCACAGAAGAGGACTCCCTCCTCTGTCTCTTATTATGCAATTCAGTCAATTTTGGAAACTTTTTCAAATCCTCCAGCTGGTAAATCTTTTGGAATACAAGCCCCAATTAACATGTCCCATACCATCCTCTTGGAAGACAGTAATAAGCATTAAGTCCACAAATAAAATAAATTCCCAGAATCTCAGGGTCCTGACCATTCAGCATAAAAGTCCAATTACTCTGAAACAGAAACACATGCCTACATTCACTCGTACCCACAAATAAAGTGTCAGTGCGCAACTTTGGCCTAGATACCCAAAGCTTCCCTATGTGTAATGCATCTAAAGCTAATTTCCCTTGTGTTTTAATTGCAGTGTAAGCATAATCATTCTTGTAAGTCCTTTTCTCTAATCCTTTTTCTAATTTCTCCTTTAATGCTTTTCTCCTATCGTCAGTGTGACGTAAGAAGATCTTCTCTAAAGGTGTAAGCAAGCATGTTAGGTTGTTCTCTTGCGCATAAGCCATTCCAAACATTAGTGTTGGTTCACAGAATCCTCTAACCAATACTATGTCATGATCTTTAGCTACTTTACTCAAATGCCTAATAATTGGAACAAACGAAAACACTACGTCGTGATTGGAATACATTGTGTTGAATATACTCCAGGTCATAAAACCTTGTTAGTAGCAGACTACAACTTATCCTGTAGGTTAATGGAAGACTGTGGTAAGTAACTTCTTCCTCGACTGATGAAGGAATTTGTGCACATACAAAACAATCCCTTGCATCCATCATCTCGACATACTCACTTAACAAGCGATAGAAAACATCAGAAGAAAGTTCTCCTTGAGCATCAGTATAATCATGCAAATATTTCTCATCTAACTTAAACTTCTCCAAAGCTAGTGTGGTAGTCTCAAAAGCAGAAGTATGGTTGGCTCTCTTTGCATCAAGAACAGACATACCCACGATCAACACTATAAACAAAATCCCACACATAATTGCCAAACCAGTACTCCTATATTTACAGCACCTAGCATCTCTAACCTGCTCATCTACATCAGCCATGATCTGTAAAGAATCAGAAAGCAGAAGTAACTTAGAAAACTTGTAGCAAAAATCAAAAATGGACAATTCTTCTTTCAGCAGTTCAGTTTCACATCCAGGAACCCTTATCCTTGTCAAAATCGATTAGCAGCTTGCCACATCCAGTTTTCAAATGTCAAATCAGGTTATCAATGTCCTTCCAGTTTACTTTCAATAGTCTCTTTATCTCAAAATATTTCTCAGATTTGTTTCAACAGTTAAGCTCCTTGATCATCTTCAGGTCACATCAAAATATTGACTCGGAACTCTCCTATCAAAACAAAAATACATAAACTTGTGTTGCGATTCATTTGTATTTGCATACGCCCATTCAGGACCTGCATATCTTCGACTTGCTATTCTCTTTATCTTCAACTTTCGATCACCACTCAACTCTCCTTCACTCAATTCTTCATTTCTCGTGGTATCTACTTCTTCCTCTGTCGTTAATCAATAACTACTTCTTTCCTTTTCTCTACTTGCGATTCAGGCCATTTGTCTCCTTTACTTGTACCTTCTGTCAATATTTTCTTTAGGATTGAACTCATCTCCTTTTCTTTCTCTGTGGTGTTTTCCCTTGATGGTCCTGCAACAGGTGCAGGAGGAGTAGGATCACTTTGACTTTTATCCAGCTCAACTCCCTCCCGTTCTGGGTCTAGGTCTCGCTCTGTTTGTTTCTCCGAGTTTTCTACTTCTGGGAGAACCTCTGCTGTGCTAGGGTCTCCTGTTACATCAGTCGAGATAGATTCTCCAGCACCCTCCTGAAACTCTTCACTTTCGTCTCTTACAGGCATGATAGAACAATTTTCCACAAGCTCAGGTTCGGCTTCAGGTTCTCTTTGTTCCTTCTCTGATTCTGGTGCTGCAACTTGTTTCACAGTTGTTGGGGCTCTCAACAACGCTTCTTCATGATCCAGTGGACATACCACTTTCTTTGTGTGACTTGCATGACTCCAGTTTGGAATTCCTGAACACTTCACAGCTGTCGTAGTTGTCAAAATCACCTGATACGGCCCTCTCTAGCGTGGCTCCAAACATGTCTTGTGAACATGTTTCAGACAACAACCCAGTTGCTGGCTCTCAGGTTGTGCCCTGGATCGTGCATTGGTGGCAGTGTGGTGGCCTCCACCTGCTGAGAGAAAGAGTGAACCACATCAGCCAGACTCTTGCAGTAATCCAACACCATGTCATCTGTAATATTGACAAGTGCATTGGTGGGAACTGCTGGCAAGATCATTGCTCTGCTCAAAAGGATCTCGTGCGGCGACAGTTCTGTCTTCCTGTCAGGTGTATTTCTCATTGACATCAACACTAAGGGTAATGCATCTGGCCATTTCAAATTCGTAGCTGCACACATTTTGGCAATTCTTGATTTCAAAGTACCATTCATCTGCTCCACTATTCCTGATGCTTCAGGGTGGTAACTACAATGTAACTTCTCACTGTTCAATGCTGCACACAAAAGTTTAATCACCTCGTTATTGAAGTGCGTTGCCCTATGTGATTCTAAAGAGATCAGAAATCTGAAACGTGGTATCAATTCTCTAAGCAACAGCTTCGCTACTGTGAGGCTATCATTCCTTCTTGTAGAGTACGCTTCAATCCAGTGGCTAAAAATGCACACAATCACCAATACATATTTCAACCCTCCACACACAGGCATCTCAATGAACACCAATTGCATTCTGCTGAATGGACCTCCTGCTCTTCCAATGTGGCTCAAGTTCACCACAGTCCATTTCCCAGCATTTAATTGCTGACAAATAACACAGCGATGGCATACTGCTTCAGCTGCCTGCCTTAACTTGGGGTTAAACCAATCAATTTTGAACAGACAAACCATGGCATCTCTCCCAATGTGTGCCTGACCATGACAGTACCTTGCCATTTGTGATAACAAAGTATTTGGCAGAACTATTTGACCCTCTTCAGATACCCATAGCTCATCCTGCCTTGGAACACATTTCATTTTGAGCTATGACCTTTTCTCTTTGTTGTCAACATTACTTTGCAACGTTTTCAATTCTTCTAATGTGTCGATCACCCTTAATGCAAAACTTGTACATGTAGTGTCTTCTTCAGATAACAATTCCCACTTGTACTTGAACGATCTACAGTTCAATGCACAAAACCTTGCGACTTGATCCACATATTTCCCAATGACACGTAGCCCTGAGATTTTAAATGTGCACTGCATTTCACCACGGCAATTTCTTCAGGCAATTGTATTGCATTCAGCAACTCTTTTATTCTTTCGCCATTTTTCACTGGTGAACCATTGAAGGTCAGGAAACCTCTCTGTAACCACAATTGACCAAAATCATGAACTATTCCAAATACGTACTGGCTATTTTTATAGAGAGTGACTCTCAATCTAACAGATACATGGCACGCTCTAGTAAGAACTACCAATTCTGCCACTTGTGCAGAATGTACTCCTCGAAGCCAGGAAGCTTCTAAGGTACCTGTAATTGTGCACACTGCATATCCTGCTCTCAATGTCCCTGTACCATCAACAAAGACAATTTGGTCATTCTCTATTAAATGAGTATCTCTAATGTCAGGTCTCGGTTTTGTGCACAACTTCGTTACCTCAAGACAATCATGCTCAATGTATTCCTCTTTTTCAATTTCAGCAGTAGAACTTGGAAGTAAAGTTGCCGGGTTCAGCACTGTACATCTTTTCAGTGTCACATTAGGTGCTCCCAAAATGCTCGTCTCATACCTTGTCAGTCGGGCACCAGTCAAGTATTGTGTTTTCGTCCTTGTCAGTAAAATCTCGGTCGAGTGAGGGACCATTACAGTCAGGGGATACCCCATCACTTCTCCTTCACACCAGGAAAGACTCTGACCAACTGCAGCAACTGCACGCAAACAACCTGGCAAGGCTGCTGCAACTGGGTCCAAGGTAGCTGAAAAATATGCTACTGGGCGATAAGCACCTCCATGGACCTGCGTCAAGACAGACAATGAACATGCATCACGCTCATGACAAAACAATGTTAAAGGTCATGTGTAATCAGGCATACCCAATGCTGGAGCTCTGCATAAACTCTCTCTCAACTCAGTGAACGCTTTTATCTGTTCCTGGTCTAATGCTATGGGATCAGTGACATCCGTATGCGTCAGCTTCTGCAATGGCATTGAAATCTCAGCAAAATTCGGAATCCACTGATGACAATAACCTACCATTCCTAGAAACATCCTGACACCTCTTTGTGAAGTTGGAGGACTTCTCTGCAATATCATTTTGATTCTTTCTATGCACATTTTCCTCGACCCTTTCTCGATTTGGTGACCCAAATATTTCACTGTCTTCTGACAGTACTGCAACTTCAATGGTGACACTTTATGACCATATTTTCCCCAAATGATTCAAATGGGTAATCGAGTCGTACTTACACTCGTCCCTTGTTTTGGATGCAATCAACAAATCATCAATGTACTGTACCAGAGTTGATTGAAATGGCAATCCAATGACTCCAAGTTCTTTTTCAAGATCTGATTAAACAAAGATGGTGACTCTGTGTACCCTTGAGGAAGTCTGCACCAGCTGTAGACTCTGTCTAGGAATCTGAAACCAAAGAGAAACTGACTATCCTCATGAAGAGGCACAGAAAAGAATGCTTGTGACAAATTACCCACTGTGAACCATTCTGCATCACATGGAATCTGGAACATTATTACTGCTGGATTAGGCACTACAGGACAGGTATTCAGGTCTTCCCATATGCTTTTCAAAAGCTTCACAAACCTGTCTGTCTGCTGATACCACTCAACCAGTTTCTCCTTCAATTTTGGATAATCATTTGTGAATTACAGAATATCACTCCTGTGCCAAGGAACATGAACAAACTGCCCTCTTGGAATCTCTCTCATTGGCAAAATGTTTATATTTTGTACACTTTCAGACCCTTCTTGAGAATCTCGTTTCCTTTTATCTCGTTTCTTTACCCATTTGCCTTCCCACTTTTCCAATGCTCCCCATATTTGAGCAATCTGCAATAGTTCGGTAAGCTGTGCCTTCATTCCGGCTGACGTCATGTGATCAAAATACTTTGCCTCAAAGTCTAACCTGTAGCTCCTTTTCAAATGCTTTGTTTTCTCAATTTCTATATCAAGTTTTTACTGCCAAATCTGCCAATCTCTGATGTATCTTGCCTACCTGTCTTGTAATTCTCGGACATAAGTATCTCAACTATGCGTCTGTATAGGATTCTAACCTATTCACCCCCATTGTTCCCTCAACTAGTTAATTCACTTCCGTACTCAACCTAACACGATCGATCTGCTCTTCACTCTTGGAAGCATTCTGTGGGGTATTCAACTGGTCTAACCATTTGTTCAACTGCTGTGCTGTCAATCCCTGTAATGAAATGTTACTTGCAGTCAGTGGTGGTATCTGCATTCGAAGATTGCGGTGTCAATAGCTTTAAGCTTTGATCTGCACTTGGACCATTTATGGCATCAGGAAGTGAAACAAGTGGACTGAGATCCAACAATGACCTCGATCCACCAAAGGTCTAATAAATAGAGGAGACTACTTGAACCTGCTCACTTATTCCCCTCCTTATGAGACTCTGAGACATCTCATCCTGTTCTCGTGTGATTGATTTCTTCTGCACCAACAATGGTACCACTGGACCAACAGTAATTGGCAGCGATATTGTATCTGGGGATGCTCTAGCACCTGCATTCTGTGGCAGAGTAACTCCCTTATTCTGATTCATTACCGGAGTCAAATCTGACTGTGTCCCTGTCATAGGTATAAATCTCGGCATACCTTGTGGCTGTGCCTGGGGCATCAATATCGGAGTCGGCTCGACCTGAACCAGTAACGGTCTTGAAACCACTTGCTTCGTAGGCATCACTAAGTTTGAAGTTGTCTCAAGATTCAGCACTTCTGGATAAATTCTCTGTATCGGTATTGGATGGAACTGTGCCTGGACTACCGTAGCAGTCAACACGTTAGAATTACCCTGCACCACACCTTGTACCTGTCCATTATTAACCTGTGCTAGACTCACTGTCTCCATTGCCTGTGCTGGGGCTGTTGGATCAGAACTAGTACTCAGAACCCCCTTCTCGCATTGCATATGGTGGATGTCGGTCCCTCAGAATCTGAGTAATAAAATCCTCATGATCTGAGTCTTCTTCAACTATGGAAGCCCTTTTGGCCTCTTTACTCCAAGACGAACTCTTATCACTTTTACTAGTCACTTTCCTTCCTTCTGTCTCATCTTCCTGTGTAATAGCAGGAAACAACTTAACATCCTGCAATGTCACTGCTCTCCACTTTTTCTGTTCCCAATCCCATCTTGCTTCTGCTAGAGACTTCTCTACCTTTCTTACTCTCCTTTTAAATGTTATCTCCTGCTACTGTTGTCTTGCTATCAGCTCCCAAACTGCTAATGCCTCAAACTGTGCTGGTCTCGGAAGGGGTCTTGTTTCATACAGCTCCATCCACAACTGGTCTAAAATTCTCAAATTAAATGTTCCATGGTCAGGAAATGCTAAAACTCCCTGTTTCTCTGTGAATTTGCACCACTGTTTTAACCTAAGACATGGCGCGATACCTCGATTATCCATCCTAATGTAAGAGGGTATACCTTCCGGTGTGTAGGCTCCTCTACAGTCGCTTTAATATACATATCTCCCTTTAAGGCACTCCTAAATGCTTTGAAAAACTTCATCTTTTCTACTTTTGTGTATTCAAATCAAATTAGGAAATTACTTTTACTCCCAAAATTCCCTTCACCCATGTTCCCAACCAATTGCCTTTCACGGACGGCTACCAATCCGTGCGCGACCCTTCACACTAACCAACCTATCCCAGTGCAGCTCCTAATGACGTCACACTCACACGTACTGTGGCTGACAAAGTCTTGCCGCTCGTCCTCCTGAACTCAAAATCTCACAACAACTAACTCAAAATATTGCGAGCACCAATCAAAAACCAAAAAACGCAAAACAAATCTGCCGGTTTACTACAGGAAGGTACCACAATCGATTCAGAAACCTTACGGATTTTCACTGATGGCCCTTTCGCTCATGCAGCTATTCCTCTTTCTCAGTTTCCCAGATTCGCAAGCAAAATTCGACCTGCAAATTTTACTCTCAACTGATCAATGGGTCTGTCCTGGTGCACATAGGACTCACCAAATTTCAGTCGAAATTTTCTCTTGCCCACTTTGACTCACACTGACTTGTTGACCACGCCGGATCAACCTACTAAACCTGACAAATTACAGCATATAACCAAGTGTCTCCTACACTTGTCAATATACTCTGGAGTCTTAGACCACACAGGGTTGTAAATCAACAACCACGTGGCCAATTTCTTTTTTTAGCACAAAGCGCCACACTCATGTGAAGTTCGACGACTTCCCTACTTTCGTACAGCGGAGTACGCACACTTCTACTAGAACTTCATTTGGAGTATGTAGACTCCCTAACTTCCCTCACATATGTCACAATTCACCTGCGATTTGCATAAGCTGTGCTATTGCAACGTATCTCTCGCACACTATCACTAAAACGCCAAGAACCTACCCAACACTACTAGTTGGATCCAGGATCTGGGAAAGTCATTTCTGGGGACATTATTGTTGCTACAATTGCCATTTCTAAAAACAAAATCCAAATCTCAATCATGATGAATAACTGACCAATCTTTAACTACCACCACAACCATCAGTCACCACATAACCAGTTCTCCAAGGAACCAAACCATCAAGCTGCTACCAAAAACTGCTGGCATGTCGGTCCTTAATAAGTAAACTTTCAAGGTGACGCGTATAGGTCGATGAACCTTTTGATTCGCATGGAGTATCCTAGCTATGATGTGACCAATGTTCTTAGTAATCAATGCACAAAATTCAATAACCCTTTAATCCAATCGATAATCAATAAAAGCAATAAGCACCACACCATGACTTTTCAGCCATCAATAACCACACCTCAATATATGTTTTAGTAATTGTGTTTTCTTTTTTGTTACAATACTAAGTCATGAGATTAATTCAAACTCAATTCAATTCAAATAAAAAAATAAAAAACAACATTAATCAGTTAGAAGACGCCAAAAACATAATCTAATCAAAGCTGCCATCAGAGTACATTCTAAAGCATTAACACAAGTCAACCCAAGAATCAAAGACAATAAATCAATTCTAGTCATGAAGTTCAGCAAATTATTCCGTCAACCATTTGTCTCTGTAATCTGTCAATCATTATGTAAGGAACCCTCATCTAACCCAGATTAGCCTCAGCACGTGGGACTTCATGCAAAACAATTTAGAAAACAAGAATTTCGGAACATCTAGCTAAGAATAATACTAAGACAGCACAATTGGTGCCTAGAAAGGAAAGGCACAAAAATACAATTCAGTCACATTGTCATATCTACCTATCCACGGTATGGGTTAGCAACAGAGTCAGTCTTCGTCCTCAGGTCATCGGTCGATCAGCATCACATCAGGTTCTCAGTCAGAGAGTATGAGCCCAATGAAAGAATCTCTAATCTCTTCTCCCCAATATCACATCACACCTTCGGAGTATGGTCTGCTGCCTTTTTCCTCTGTCACTTTGTTATATCAAAGTCACCCATACTATCCCCCAATTTCCAATTGGTCAATTAATCGTACATTAGTACCCTACCCAATAGAGTCTGTAAATCAAATCTAGGAATTCTAATATTTCACAGTTCACATGTCGTTGATTGGTTCACTTTACGATGTTCTCATCATCCGACTCGTCAGGTATCAAAAATGTTGCATCTTCTTCTCCGGTCAGTGTCTTCATTGTTCGAGTCCTGGGAAAGTACATCTCATGCACATTACACACTATTAGATACATTGCTAGGGATAACATCTCCTGTCCGTTGGTTCACATAGAAAGCTTTGACTAGGCATTTTATTAAACAATAAGCAGTTCATTGTTAGTTCATCTTGTCAGTATTTTCTATTGAATGTTAAGGAATACAACTTCTGCATGAGGCCTGGCAAGACTAGGTCAAGGCACTTGCTAAGTTAAGGCCTACACTTATTGCAGAACATAGGTTATAACCCTCAATATGACATAATACTACATTAATCTAATACATTTTCAATATTTCATGCATGTTAGTCATTCATTTATTACATTTTATAAATACTGTTGGCCATTCTCCAAGGTCACAATTTCAAACATGCACATTATTTTTTATGTTAATTATACATTCATTAACAATTTCTAATTAAGACAGTTTGCGTTAACAGATGTATCTGTCCTCTAATAAATTAACCCACACATAAGAACAAAGTGGAAATAGTTCTTACAGGGGTAGCAATGAACTGGGAAGGGTGGGAAGAGTGAGTCGGCTGCAGCTTTTTATTGTGCAAAGAAGGGTCACCAGAGCAGATTCCCAGACTTCAGGAACAGTGGCAGTTAAAATAGAAGACATTAGAATTTCTGTGTATATAGGGAGTATGATCACAGCTATGTTAATAAAAAATATGTGGTGGGCAAGGACCTAAGGGAGATCCTGTCTTCATGATGGATAGTGGTGAGACTTAAGTAATTGGTATGAGTAGAGGAAAGAAAAAAGAGATGCATCGAGAGTTGAACAGGTATGTTGGGTGTCGTGGGGACTAAAAAAGTGTCAGTGATTTCATAGTTTTGGTAATAAAAAAGTCAGAAAGGAGGTAGCAAATCTATCATGCAAAGGGATAGAATGGATTGTTTAGTGTAATTAAAAAGGCATAGTACACGTACAATACAGAATACTTGGTTTGCAGTAAAATGTCGTGAGGAAAAAGGTAGTCTGAAAATATTTTGTGTCAAAAATAGTCTACTAAAAATAGAATGGAAGAAATTGTGGTAGAAAAATGTCATTCTTGCTGGGGCAAATGTAAGTGTACTGGGAGCAAATGCATGAGGACTTCTCCCTGCTAAAGTGCAGGAGAGCATTTACAGCAAGGCAAGGAAAGCGGTGGGGAAGTAGTAAGGGTTTTTTACGATGCAGGTAAGGGTAACACTTAAGGTTAGTAAAGGGCTGGTAGGGTTCAGTGAAGCATACTGTTGTTGTCGCGCCACGGCCGCGAGCACGGGCGGCCGCGGTGCGGCACTTTGGAGATGGTGCTGCCCGCAAACAGGCCCCGGGGGAAGCCGCAGCTCGAGTCAGGGGTTGCGGCACTCGCCGCGCCCCCTTTCTTCGCCTGCCACATCCAAGGCAGACGTGGCAGGGGAAGAGACTCCGCGTTGGGTCTCAAACCTGCTGCGCATAGCGCATTCAGTGCGCATAACACTCCTTTTAATTTACACATGTTTGGGACACCCCGGTAAACCCTCTTTGCCCTCACTTACCAGTCACACAGGCAAAAGCCGAATGCATGCACATGATTGCCTTTTATGCATGCTTTTCCCTTTTCCTGCATGCTGTTCACATCCTCTCTTCCCTGCATGCATTACTTCTCCTTTTTAGATGCATGTTCTGTATCATTAATCATGACTTTTCCCCAATCCAAGATGGTTGTATTTCTACTTCCTGTTTTTCACTTCCTGTCTAGGGGTATATAAGGGGAATCTAGCTTCTTTCTCATTGCGTTGCAACACTCCTGTGGTGGTAGTCACGCTCCGGCTGGTTTCCTCTTGTGAAGCCAGTTATTCTTGACCTGTCCTTCGTCTCCAGTATTCCTGAACTCCAGTATGTTCCGTCCTAACGCCCTTGTGTCCTCCTTCTGTTTCAGGGAGTTCCTGATGGAGGTTTTTTACCCTTTTTGGGGTTTTTCCTCTGGGACTCCTTCTGGAGGGCACGGACTGTAGTGGCTTACTATTGTCAAACAGCACCGTGGCTACCGGAAGGGGTCGCCCCTACCTCGGCCAAAGCAGGACCTTCACGAACCGGGGCCTTTCACCACCTCTCACCAACCTCGACGGTAAGCCCAGGGTGAATCGTGACAGTTGTATGGTGTTCAGGGGATTTTAGGGTTCACGGAAGGGTGCGTAAATTGGTAGTAGGAGTTTATAGGGTTTAGGGAAGAAGAGCGGTAAGGGTTGTTTAGGTTCAGAAAGGATATGGATGGATTTTTAGGAGTGTCAAAGGAGAGTAAGGGGTTTTAAGGCTCAGGTAAGAGTAGAATTAAGGAGTAATGAGGGTTTCATTAGAGTTAAAGGAAGGGTAGTAATGAGGGAAGTAGGAAATGTATAGGTTCAAGGAAGGCTAGCATTGATGGATAGAAAGGATTGTATGGTTCAGAGACTGGTATTATTGCAGGTTAGTTAGGGTCTTGTAAAACACAGGTAAAGGTAGCATTTGGTGTAGTAAGGGTTTTTAGGGAAGGTTCCTGCAAGGATAGTATTTATGGTAGTTGAGTTTAAAGGATAAGGGATGGGAAGAGTTAAGAAGTACTAAGGGGTTATTAGGGTATAGTTAGATACATAGGGAAAATGCATGCAATAAAAATGACTTATAAAATTAAACATTTTTGGAATTGTTATAGGTAATAATGAGTGGCACAACATTATTACCTCCACAATTTCAACTCACCTTTAATATTGTAGATATTTTAAACAATGGCTTTATTACCCAAATTCTTTGCTGGTAGAATTGGTGTCTGCATTTGTTTTGGCACAGCAAAAATATATTTGCTCTTGTTAAATTGCCTTTCAATGAATAAATATTAGTAGTAATTTTGTTTTAAAATCAACTTAATTTGATTACATTATTTTTTTAATGATTTTAATATGCGAGTGACATGAAATATAATGTTCTAATACTTATTATGTTTGAAATGTTATATTATACATATTGTGTTATTATAGGAAGTGGGTTAATTATTGAGGTTGATGTGAATCCTCCAAAATTAATAACACCACAAACTTGTCAGGGCAAAGCACAGTTTCAATAATTTAAACCTGGGCTCAAATGCGTGGTAAATATGGCACAGAGCAGATAGGTTTATCTTAGGAAAATGTGTAAAGTATTTAGCAGCAACAAACCTGTAAAAAAAGAAGAAAAAAAACACAAATGACAAAAAATGACAAAAATTCAGTAGGGGGACCCAGAGAAATCAATGCTTACTGATTAAAGGTGAAAGCATAAGAAAAAGTAAAGCGGCAATCAACAGTCTTTGTTCACACATGAGTGGGATCTTGGTGTGTTTTCAGGCTGACTGTGATGGAGCGCGGATCAGCTACATCAAGCAGGTTTGTTGCAATCTTTACCTTCTAATTTAGTGTCTGAAATCGAAGCTGAAATCCTCCAGCAGGGCAAGGTTGCAGACTGTATCAACAGAAGTCATATAACAGCTAGATAGTCACTGGATGCGGTTCACAGAGTGGGAGAAATTCAAGTTTCACGTCTGCTGAAGTCTTCACATCAAGCAGATACTTTTTGTTCCTTTTCTGAGTCAACATTTTTAACTTCAGACTTAGGGCCAGATTTAGATCTTGGAGTCAGATTATTGGTCACATAATCCCTTCACCATCTTGATGGTCCGACAGCCCGATTTAGATGCTGGCAGGACCATAGATGATAGACCGCCCAAGTCCTGCCGTCTACACCAGAAATGTGCACATGCCTCAATGGCAGCATAGGAAAGAATGTATTTCTGTGGGATCACAGCCAGTATTCCAGTGTTACAGCCAAGCGAATCACAATGTGCCTTCCAGCTAAGACAGCTGTGGCAGGGAAACCTCCACACCTGAGATGATGGATTGGAAGAAAAGTATGGTACAACCAAACTATTTTCCCCCTTTCCACTTCCATTTTCCACTGGCACTCAACTGGACAAGTCCTGCCATTGCTGCTGCCACTTGACCATGAAGGAAAAGGACTAAGGCCCTCATTACAACCATGGACGGGGGAGAAGTGGTGGTAATACCGCCAACAGGTCGGCAGGAAAAAAAATGGAATTATGACCATGGCGGTTACCGCCATGGTCATCTGCCACTTCTCCACTCTGACCGCCAGGGTGGTGACAACCGCTGGGCTGGAGACTTCGGTCTCCAGCCCGGCGGCCGTCACCAGACCGCCGGCGGTATCACAACCCTGCATACTGCCATGGATTTTGGGTAGTTTGGAACCGCCACAAAATCCATGGCGGTAGGCACTATCAGTGCCAGGGAATTCCTTCCCTGGCACTAATAGGGGTCTCCCAGACCCCCCTCCCCCACCCCTGAGTCCTCCCCCCACACGCCCTACCCCCCAAAGGTGGCAGGACCCCCTCCCCACCCCTACCCCCATCATGTGCAGACACACACCCCCTCCCCACCCCATCCCCAACATGCACAGACACCCCCCTACCCCCACCCCCAACATGCACAGACACACACACAGACATGCACACAGACCTGAGTCGCACATATTTCCCATACACACAACACACCCCCGCATGCATACACGCACTCACACACCCCTTCTACTTACTCACACGCACACCCCCATGCACGCACACAACAAACAACCCCCCCCTCCCCTAATGGACGATCAACTTACCTTGTCCGTTAATCCTCCGGGAGGGGATGGGATCCATGGGGGCTGCTCCCCGTCACCAGAACACCGCCACACCGAATCATGGAACGTGATTCGGTGGGCGGTGTTCTGATGACAGGGCGGTGGAGGTGGAGCAGCCTCTACTTCCCCGCAGACCGCCAGTATGGCTGCTGGAGGCTCTCCGTCCGAAAAAGGACAGAGGGCTACCAGCAGTCATTATACGCCGCGTGGAAAACCGACTGCACTGGTGGTCTTCAGCAAGGCGGTTCCTCAGCGGTCTTTGAAAAAGACCACCGAGGTCGGAATGAGGGCCTCAGTCTTCACCTGATTCAAAATTGAGCAGTCCATATTACTTGTTAATGTGGAATTGTCACTTAACATTAGCTCGGGACCCATGCGTTTACATACATATCCTAAAAGAATGTGTACAAATCTTTCGTAATGCAGATGTGTTTGCACTAGTTGTGTCAGGATTTAATTGAAACATAACTGTATCAGGACCTCTTAATGAATTTGAAGAGAATTGTTTTGTGTGTAGGTATTCATTACCTAAATGAATGATTGCACCAACTTCCCAAAGTCCATCACAATTGGAAGCAATGTCAAGGTGTGAACTTTGTAGTGGGACATGTCATTGAAATGTTGTATTTCCATTTGTGATTGTGAGTCAGAACATGTATCTCACTGTTACATCAATTCTAATCCATTAACACAATGATTTGTACAGCAATAATCAATGTCGGACAAACTTTGTGAAAGTCGAACTCAAGTTATCATTCATGTAAGACTTCTCTCATGTACATTGTTTTGGCAATGTGACAAATATGTGACAGTGAACAATGTTTGGAAGATACAAATTTCTCCTTCCCTTTTTGCTCTCAACTTTTCTCCTGCAAATATTCCATGGGTAACCTCTCGTCGGAATGTGCATCTATGGGCCACATATCAGGCACCTCCAGGCTTTTACTTGGGAGGGGTGGGGGTACTTGTGGAAGGGATCAAGGCGAGGTAAATGAAGAAGTTGGAGAGAGGAGTAAGGGTAGGAGAGGTGTGAGTGGATTGGCTGGTTGACATGGTGGGAGCTAGAGTGTGTGATGCGGTTGTCTCTGTATGTTTGGCAGTTGCATGTGGGCCTGGTGTGTGTTTGTAAAGTTAGTTAAGTGATGTTTTGGGGATGTGTAATGTTCAGGAGAATGTGTACTTATCTATGCTCTTATCACCTGACTGCAGGTCCTTCCTTTAAAGAAATCCCAATAAGAAGAAAGGTGCAGGTTTTCTGAGACACACACTGAATATCTTCAAGTGGGAAACACAGGCTGGAACTGGATCTCTTTTTCTATTCCCATTCCCCTTTCCCCCTAGTGGATGCAGGGTTCAGATAATCAGTTAAAGTCTGAGCATGCATCAGTTGGAGGGAGTTGGGTAAAAGGCATCTTCTCCTGTGGAAGTTTGATTTAATGGGTAATCTTGTGACAACTAGAGCCTCGGGTAGGCAAGATTTAACTTTTTAAAAGGTACTTTTTAAGTAAATTTGTCAAATATCCAGCTCCTCCCTTTAATAAGATTATAAATAAATATTAAAAAAGTTCTTGAACCATTTATGTACCTTATCCGAATGTAAAGGTAGCAAAAATAGTATTTAAATTGCCCTATGGAGTAAAAACTGCTTTTGGGGCTGTGCAGTGACTCTTGGGGACTAGTCACTGTAAGGACATGTGAACACTAATTTCATGCATGTACAACTTTTGAATACTAGGCATACTGCCTTTTGGGCTATAAGACCTTCTCAGGTGGACATTTAGGGGCATATTTATGAGGCACATTTCCCTGGTTTGTACCACAAATTGTGACGTAACGGCAATGCAAGCAGTAAGTCATATTTATAAAATGACGCATTTGACAAAATGATTCATTTTTTTGTGGTTGTGTGGGGCAAAAGCTGCATTGAAACCAGCTGCACCATGCATATTTTCTAATATGCAATGTAGGCATTCCACTGCAAAATCCGACAATCACGATGGATATTGGTGAGACTAAAGAAATTGGTATGAGTAGAGGAAAAAAGAAAGAGATGTATCAGGAGTTGAGCAGATATGTTGGGTGTCTCAGCTGTGGTGGGGACTAAAAAAGTGGCAGTGATTTCATCTGTTTTGGTGATGAAAAAATCAGAAAGGAGGTAGCAAACCTGTTGTGCAAAGAGATAGATTGGATTGTTTAGTGTAATTAGAAAGACAATACACATACAATGCAGAATACTTGGTTTGCAGTAAAATATTGTAAGGAAAAAAAGTAGACTGAAAAAAAGTTGTGGCAAAAACAGAGGGGGTCATTACAACATTGGCGGTAAAATCCACTTTCCGCCGTGCAGAAGACCTCCAACACACCGCCGCGGCCACGGAATTCGGCCACAGCTATTATGACCCACAGCTCGGAATCCACCAAAATCTAGACACCCCCACAAGTCCACCACACCAAAGGTCAGTGATAAACTGGCGATAAGAAAACCAACACCATCACGCCAACAGGAATATGCCCACACTATCACGACCCACGAATCCATGCGGCGGTCTTTCAACCGCGGTATTCCATTGCTGGTACACACCGCCGCGCTCAAAATACACACACATTTACAAAACACTACCACATTGGACAATTCAAAATACACACACCTGATACACATACACACACCACTCCCACACACCCAATACAATATAAAACACACACCCACATCCCCCACAAAGACCTACGACAACAATAGCGACAGAAGGCCAGAGAGAGACACCACCAGAAACAACACTAGCATCCACAGGCACTCAACACCATCTCTCACATAACATCCACGCACCTCACACAACACACCTCTAAATATCACCCCACACATCAGAACACACACCACCCCACACATCATCCACCCCACCCCATGGCACCGCAAAGACACCCCAGGTTTTCAGAGGAAGAGCTCAGGGTCATGGTGGAGGAAATCATCCGGGTAGAGCCACAGCTATTCGGATCACAGGTGCATCACACCACCATAGCAAGGAAGATGGAGCTATGGCACAGAATTGTGGACAGGGCCAACGGAGTGGGACAGCACCCAAGAACTAGGGATGACATCAGGAAGAGGTGGAACGACCGACGGGGGAAGGTGCGTTCCGTGGTCTCAAGACACCAGATTGCGGTTCAGAGGACTGGCGGCGGACCCCCACCTCCTCCCCCAGAACTAACAACATGGGAGGAGCAGGTCTTGGCTATACTGCATCCTGAGGGCCTCGCAGGAGTAGCTGGAGGAATGGACTCTGGTAAGTCAAACCTTTAACTACCATATCCCCCACTCGCCTGCATGCTATGACATACCCCCACCCTCGCCCTCACCCCCATCACTCCAACTCCTCACACATGTCCCACTATCACAAACCACACATCCCAAACCCAAGCCCTGCATACAACACCAAAGCATGGACACCCATCACCAAAGCATGTCTACTGCACATACCCATACACCCCCCTAAACCATTATCACCGAAGGTCCCACACAAAAATCCAAGCACTGGGGTACAGGGTCACCCACTCATTGCACACCATGGCACACACATATGCATAATCATGCCTTTACACCCCTGCAGGACCCCTACCCAACGTCACTGGACAGGAGGGTGCAGACATGTCCACTCCACCCACAGAAGAGGCCCACAGTGATGACAGCAGCTCTGTCCAACTGGATCAAGATGACCAGCCCGGCCCATGTGGGACCTCGGGACAGTCGGTTACTCCCACACTGGCACAGGCCACTACAGAGCTTCCCCCCTCTGGAAACACCAGCACAGCACCCACCAAGCGGGCCCATACCTCTTTCCCCAGGACACGTCAAGCAGCAGTGTTTCCATCACTACAGGGAACCCAGGCTAACCCACCACCCCAACAACACAAGGGACCTGGGGGCAGTGGTAGTGGGCACACGGTTCAGGGGACAGAGGCCCAGGAATGCAGGGGAACTGGGAGGGCTGCTGTGCGAAAGGGGGAGGACAGGCCCAGGGAACCCACTCTCCATGAGGCCCTCTCTAATGGGAGCCTACCACCATTCCCAGGAGATGATGGCAACGGTACTGGTCAAGTTTCAGGAGACCCAGCAGCTGCAGGAGGAACAGTACTTAGGGTTCAGGGAGGAACTCAAATCCATCAATTCCACCCTGGGCACCATTATAGGGGTACTGAAGGAACTCGTCAACACCAGGAGGGACACTGTGGCACAACAAGGGGCCCCTGACACTAGCCTGGACGATGAACTGCCCACCACCTCCGCCAGTGCTAGTGGACAGGAGGCACCGCCACAGGACCACAACACCAGCACCGCACCCCCTGTAGATGGAGAACCACCCCGCAAGCGGCCCCTGAGATCCAGGACAAAGACAGAGAACAATGCCAAGACCCCGCCAACAAATGAGACCACCCTGATTGTCATCCTTCTGTCCCACTTTGTCACCCTGTCCATACTTAAACTGCCCTAGCTTCACTTTCTATGCCCCTTTGGACAATGCACCTGTGAGACTAATAGACTGGACTCTGCCATGTACATTCCTCCACCATCACCCCTGACCATTTTACAACCCCCTCCACTATTTAGCACTTGCATAAACACCCTTAAATCACAAAACAATCTGGCTGTGCTTTTGAAAATGTGTATTTGCAATAACTGTGGAAAAATGATACATCCAATGTAATGTCAACATACCTATGTCACACAGCTCTAGTCCATGCGGAAACAAAGCAGAGGTCACACAGTGGGACCCACATCAGTGAAATCGAAAGGGAAAGTGACAACTCAGTGTCCATACACTGGGTGAAAATGACAGACAGATGAGAGGTAGAACAATTAAAT
Source organism: Pleurodeles waltl (assembly GCF_031143425.1). NCBI lineage: Eukaryota > Metazoa > Chordata > Amphibia > Caudata > Salamandridae > Pleurodeles > Pleurodeles waltl. The sequence goes on from NC_090436.1 coordinate 678,003,665, forward strand.
CAGATGTAGCAGGCAGTTTTATCTTCTTACCTGTGTCTCACTGAAGTATTGCTGGATCACAGTGTTCCTGTTGTCTATGTCCTCTTCTTCTGCTTCCTCATCTTCACTGTCCACAGGCTCCACAGCTGCCACAACATCTCCATCTGGACCATCCTCCTGCAGAAAAGGCACCTGTCGTCACAAAGCCAAGTTGTGAAGCATACAGCAGGCCACGATGATCTGGCACACCTTCTTTGGTGAGTAGAATAGGGAACCACCTGTCATATGGCGGCACCGGAAGCTGGCCTTCAGGAGGCCGAAGGTCCTCTCTACAATCCTCCTAGTTCGCCCATGGGCCGCATTGTAGAGTTTCTCTGCCCTTGTCCTGGGATTCCTCACTGGGGTCAGTAGCCATGACAGGTTGGTGTAACCAGAGTCACCTGCAAATGGCGAGGGACAACGGTTAGACACACACTAACTTTAGGGACATCCCCAGACCCAGACACCTAGTCACACTGTATTTGGTCCATGTCCTCAGCTAATAGCCTCACACGGTGCCTCTGGAGTTGCCCCATCATATAAGGGATGCTGCTATTCCGCAGAATGTAAGCGTAATGCACTGAGCCAGGAAACTTGGCATGTACATGGGAGATGTACTGCTCGGCCAAACACACCACCTGCACATTCATAGAATGGTAAATCTTCTGGTTTCTGTATACCTGTTCACTCCGGCGGAGGGGACCAAGGCCACATGTGTCCCATCAATGGCACCTATGATGTTGGGGATATGTCCAGGGCATAGAAGTCACCTTTCACTGTAGGCAAATCCCCCACCTGAGGGAAAACGATGTCGCTCCTCCATTGTGGACAGGTCCACCAGCGGTCTGTACACCGGAGGATGCCGCCATCTCCTCACCTGCCCCAGCGGACGTGCTTTATGGAGGAGAACAGCGAGCAGAGAGTCAACCAACACTGAGGTACGTAAACACAACTTTATAGCAAAATGTTTGAAAATCGATATATGGCTGTATTAGTGTTTAAGCAAGGCCTAGATATGTGTGACGCAGTCAAAATTAATGCCATGTGGCCCCCTGAAATGGCGGCTGCCTGACCTGTAATGTGGACAAGGGGATATGAGGTAACTGCGCTGGCGTTGTACACCATCACGGTAGGCGGTCGAAGACCGCAGCACAATCCTACATTGGTTAACATTGGACCCTATGGGTTCCAGGAGCCAATGACGATGTACGCCGGCGGTGACGGTACGGACCACCGTAGATGTGACTGCCATTTTCTCTCTGTTCAGTCACTTGATACCTGATCTTCAACAGGAGAGGACCTACAATGCAAGTGCTGCTATGACCTCAGTCTGGAAGAGACAATGGCTCATGTGTCTGGGGAAGGCGCCCCTGCCTTCAGCACAGAGGAGTTGGAGAAACTAGTGGATGGGGTCCTCCCCCAGTACACGCTGCTCTACGGTCCTCCAGACAAACAGGTAAGTACACTGTGAGCATGCCGAATGGGCAATGCCTGTGTGGAGTGGTGTTGATGAAAGATAGGGGGGGGAATGAGGCGTGCGTGATATGACGGTGAGTGCATGTGCGTCATGGCAAGGGTAGGGATGCGGGCCAATAACTGTGACGGTGCGGACGGTTATATCTTCTCCTTTTCCCCTGTACTATTCTTGTTGGTCAGCGCGCACCAGAAGAAGGATATTTGGCGTGCCATCGCCAACGAAGTCCGGACCCTGGGGATCCACACAGATGGAGCACCTACTGCTAGAAAAGATAGGAGGCCATTCACCGCTGGAGCAAGAAGATGGCAGAGGCCCAGCTGGGGATGGCCTCCCAACGTGGGAGGGGTGCCCGTCGCACCATGACCCCCCTGATGTTCCGGATCCCGGTGGTGGCGTATCCGGAGTTAGGTGGGCGCTTGAGGGCATCACAGCACCCACAAGGGGGTGAGTACACTCTCATTCTGCTGATTTAGCGCGCATTGTAGGTGTCTGGGTGGGGGAGGTGGACTGTGGGTTCCCCTAGGCCAGGGCAAGTTTAGTAGGCAAGGTCCCTTCTTAAGGAAGGCCCTGTGGCACCCCACCTGTGTTCAGAGGCAACTACACCTAGTCAGGCTCCTGGGACTTCCATGTGTGCAGCAATCGGGCATAGGCCTTGTAACCCATGTCCCTGTGATTAATTAGGGAGCTCTAAGGGCACTGCGTAGTGCAGGGGGCTTCTGTGTCTGTAGTGTCCGCCAACTGTAGCGGTACTGGATGCATTCAACATGTCTTTCTTCTGTCTCCCCCCCTCCCCCTTTTTGTGGTCTCCCTGTTCTTGTGTGCATTAGCATCATCAGGTAGAGGAGCAGTGCCAGCGGAGCAGGAGGGAGCTGCATCCCACATGGCCCTGGAGGGCGACACAATGGAGTCAGAGGCCACCAGTGGTATGGAGGGCGAGGGGAGCTCCACGGCGGGGACAGGAGCTGAGACCAGCGACACAGACTCCTCTCTGATGGGAGCTCCCTTGCGGTAGGGGCCCCTCTGTGCCCACCGCATCTACAGGTACAGCCGCTACCCCCCCACACCAGCACCGCCCTCCCAGCAGCCCCTCAGCGTGTGCCCCATGGCCGCTCACCCAGGAGGGTGGGCATCTCCTTCGCCCCAGGCACCTAAGCCCCTGCTGCCCTCAGTGAGGAGGCCATTAACTGCCTCAGGTCCCTCACTGTTGGGCAGTCTACCATTTGGAATGCCATCCAGGGTGTAGAGAGGCAGTTGCAATAAATCAATGCATACCTGGAGGGCATTCATTCTGTTCAGGCAGCCCAACAGCGAACTTTTCAGACTCTGGCCTCAGCACTGATGGCAGCCATTGTCCCTGTCTCTAGCCTCCCCCATCCAACTTCCTCCACCCATACCCAAACCCCTGTACCTCAGCCTATCCCAAGCACACCATCAGACCAGCATGCACACACGTCAACACACAAGGGAAGCTCAGGCAAACATAAGCACCACACATCCCACAGGCATTCACGCAAGCATCATACACATGCAGACATACCAACATCCACTGCCTCCACTGTGTCCCCATCCTCCTCGTCTCCCTCCTCCCTCCCAGTCTTGTCTCCACTCACACCTGCATACACTACATCTTCAGCCATTATGTCCATCACCAGCACACCCACCACCACATCCCGCTGACGTGCAGTCACCACCCACACTACCATTCACACACCCCGTGTCCTCTCCCAGTGTGTCTGTGAGCCCACCTCCCAAGTTACACAAATGCTGCCACACACCCACCCAACAGCCATCCACCTCACGACAGCCTCCAGCCCATGAACCTTCACCCAAAGTCAGCAAACATACACCTCCTACAACCACTACCTCTTCCTCCACTCCCAAACCCCCTCCATCTACCCGTCCCAGTGTGTCCCAAAAACTTTTCCTGTCCAACCTTGACCTCTTCCCCTCACTTCCCTACCCCTTCAGTCTCCTAGGGCCCACCTTTCCAGGTCCCAACCCAGCACCTCAGCCACAACATCTGCAGGAACAGTGGTGCCAGTAGTAACCGGCTTCTGGAGTGCGCCAAAATGCAGGGCAGCAGTGTGCCAAGGAGGCAGACCACGGACAGTCCCCCACCTCAAAAGCACAAAAAGTTAGCCAGTGCCCAGTGGTAGAGAGGCAAAACATCTACCACCAAAGCCTCTCCCAGGGTTTCAGTTGGAAGTGGGAATACAGCTGCGCCACCATCCAAGGTGGGGAAGGGGCACATAAAAACAGGCAAGTCGGCAAAAACTTGCACAGCGGACAAGACCGCCACCAGCACCGCTGCCAAGGACACCGCTGCCACCAGCATCGCTGAACAGGACACCGCCGCCACCAGCACTGCTGCCAAGGACACCGCCGCCACCAGCACCGCTGCCAAGGACACCGCCGCCACCAGCACCGCTGAACAGGACACCGCCGCCACCGGCACCACTGCCAAGGACACCGCTGTCACCAGCACCGCTGAACAGGACACCGCCTCCACCAGCACCGCTGAACAGGACACCGCAGCCGCCAGCACTGCTGAACAGGACCCTGCCACCGCCAGCACTGCTGAACAGGACCCCGCCACCACCAGCACTGCTGAACAGGACACTACCCCCACCAGCACTGCAGGCCAATGAGCGCCAAAGCTTTTGACTCTACAGAGGCCGCCACGAGCAGGATGAATCACTCTGGGCACAAGGCCCCCTCCAGAACCAGTGGAGTATCCCATCCACTACCTCTGTCCTTGGCAGGATGAAGCACTCTGGGCACAAAGCCCCCTCAAGAACCAGTGGAGAAAGGCACCCACTACCTCTGTCCTTGGCAGGATGAAGCACTCTGGGCACAAGCCCCCTCCAGAACCAGTGGAGTAAGGCATCCATTTGAGAGACTGTGGCTTTACACTCCCCAGGATAAAGCAGTGGGCAACCCACCGACTGGAAAGACTTGTGAGACTGTGGCTTTGCACTCCCCAGGAAAAAGCAGAGGGCAACCCACCCACTGGAAAGACTTGTGAGACTGTGGCTTTGCACTCCCCAGGATGCAGCAGTGAGCAACCCACCCACTGGAAAGACTTGTGAGACTGTAGCTTTGCACTCCCCAGGATGCAGCAGTGGGCAACCCACCCACTGGAAAGACTTGTGAGACTGTGGCTTTGCACTCCTCAGGATACAGCAGTGGGCAACCCACCCACTGGAAAGACTTGTGAGACTGTGGTTTTGCACTCCTCAGGATGCAGCAGTGGGCAACCCACCCACTGTTAAGACTTGTGAGACTGTGGCTTTGCACTCCCCAGGATACAGCAGTGGGCATGGAGCCCACTCGTGGATCTGGCGTCGTGCACTCATCCGGCTGAGGTGCCCCCGCCTTCCCTTCCCCCTGAGGTGCCTGTTGTATTTCTATCTGATGCCCCAGCAGTGTTCTCTCCGTTTTGATCGGGTATTGAGTGTGGGCCTCGCCCATGTATTTTGGGCTCAGTGGTCCACGGACTATGATGATGGAATACCTTGGACTTGTATTCTTGGTGTATATATTTGTTTATAGTGTAAATATTTATGTATATATATATTTTTGATTACTGTATTTGAATAGATTACAAACGTTCAACTCGTTTCCTTTTGTCCTTGCATTCTTCCAGGGGGTTTTGGTGGTTGTAAATGTAATGTATCTACTTGTACTTGTATGTGTGTTGTAGTGGGTGAGAGTGGGGGTGGGAGTGTTGTGTGTGTGTGTCCCTCTTTTTTCCCTCCCCCTCTCCTGTGTTGTAGGTGCAGTACTCGCCGCGGACTTCGCTGCCATCTTTGTTGTTCCTGGTAGAGGAGCAGGACGATAACGGCTGGGAGTATCTGGAGCTCGGGTTCCATGGCATCCTGGTTCCTCGTGGGCTGTGTAGAGGTGAGCGTTTTCCCTTCCAAGTCCTGTTTCCACCGTGTTTTTTGTTCGCGGTGAATCTGCCCCGGAAAAGGTGGCGGATTGGCCTGTTGTAATTCAGTGGGCGGTACATTGTGTTCCGCCTGTCTGTTGGCGGTTACCGCCGCGGTGTTTGTTTGTACCACCGTGGCGGTCGGAGTGTTGAAGTGGCTGTCTAAGTTGGCGGTTCCACCACGGTCGTGATTCCATATTTTTTACCTGCCGGCCTGTTGGTGGTTTTACCGCCACTTTAACACCGACCGCCAGGGTTGTAATGACCACCAGAGTCTACTAAAAAATAGAATGAAAAAAGTTCTGGTCGAAAAATGTCATTCATTCTAGGGCAAATGTAAGTGTACTGTGAGCACATGCATGAGGACATCTCCCTTCTAAAGTGGAGAAGAGCATTAACAGCGAGATAAGGAAGGAGGTGGGGAAGTAGTAAGGGGTTTTTAGGATTCAGGGAAGGGTAACACTTAAGGTTCGTAAAGGGATGGTAGGGTTCAGTGAAGCATAGTGTATGGTAGTAAAGGGATTTTAGGGTTCAAGGAAGGGTGTGTAAATCGGTAGTAGGAGTTTATAGGGTTCAGGGAAGAAGAGCGGTAAGGGTTGTTTAGGTTCAGGAAGAAGTAGCACTGAATGATAGTGAGGGATTTTTAGGAGTGTTAATGGAGAGTGGGGGTTTTAAGGCTCAAGGCGAGTAGAGATAAAGGATAATGAGGGTTTCATTAGAGTTAAGGAAAGGGTAGTAATAATGGAAGTAGGAAATGTATAGTCTCAAGGGAGGCTAGCATTAATGGATAGAAAGGGATTGTATGTTTCAGAAATTGTGTTATTGAGGGGTAGAAAAGGGCTTGTAGGACTCGGGAAAGTGTACCATTAAGGTGTAATAAGGGTTTTTAGGGAAGGTTCTGGCAAGGATAGCATTTGTGATAGTTGAATTTAAAGGATGAGGGATGGGAAGGATTAACAAGTACTAAAGGTTTTATTTAGGGCACAGTTAGATACATCAGAAAATACATGCAATAAAAATGACATAAAATTAAACATTTTTTTAAATTGTCATAGGTAATGATGAGGAGCACAACATTATTACCTCCACAATTTCAACTCACCTTTAATATTGTTGATATTTTAAATGTTGGCTTTATTACCCAAATACTTTGCTGGAAGAATTGGTGACTGCATTAATTTTGGTCCAGCAAAAATATGTTTGCTCATGTTAGATTGCCTTTTAATTAATGGATATACTTGGGATAGTATATTATACATATTGCATTATTATAGGAAGTGGGTTAATTATTGAGGTTGATGTGAGTCTCCAAAATGTATAACAAAACAAACTTGTCAGGTCAAAGCTCAGTTTCAATAATTTAAGCCTGGGCTCAACTGTCTGGTTTATACAGAAAAGAGCACATAGGTTTGTTTTGGGGAACTGTGTAAACTATTTAGCAGTACCAAACCTGTTAAAAAGTCAAAAAACACCAAACATCCTACAGGTAAGTTAGAAAGATTAAAAAAAATATATAATGAGTGAAATGACTCAAAAAATGACAAAAATTCAGTAGGGGACCAAGAAAAATCAATGCTTAAAGATTAAAGGTAAAAAGGACAAGGAAAAGTTAAGCACCAATCATCAGTCTTTGTTCATGGTTGAGTAGGACCTAGGTGTGTTTTCAGGCTGACTGTGATGGAGCAAGGATCTGATATATCAAGCAGGTTTGTTGCAATTTTACCTTCTAACTTAGGGGCTCATTTTGAGTGTGGCGGACAGAAAAGCTTGTCTGCCAAACTCCCGACTGGGTGGCCACCACCTTTGTGGTGACCTCCCCACTGGAGTCATTATGAGTTTTCCACAACATCAGTGGGCGGAATCCTGAGTTTCTGCCCGCCGGCCTAGTGGGAAACAGGCTACAGCATTGTCTCAAGTTTGTAATTGAGCTGGTGGCAATGCTGTTGCCAGCAGGGTGCACCAGAATCCTTGCAAGGTTCACTATCTGCAAAGCAGACAGTGAACATTGGGACGGTGCTGGGCGGGGGGCCCCTACATTGCTCATGCCAAGTGCATGGGCAGTGCAGGGCCCCCCTATTGCCCCCTCTTTGCCAGCCTTTTCATGTCAGTGTTCCCGCCATGAAAAGGCTGGTGGAGAACAATGCCGTAATCCACAAGACAGTGCTGCATGCATCGCTGCCCTGGTGGATTAGGATTTCGGCCACCACCTGACCACTGGGATCCAAGATCCTGGCGGAGCTGGTGGTTCTCTGGCAGTTTGACTGCCAGGGTTGGCATGTGGCAGTCAGGCTCATAATGAGGCCCTTAGTGTCTGAAATAGAAGTTGAAATCCTCCTGGAGGGTATGGTTGCAGACTGTATCAACAGAAGTTATACAACAGCTGGATAGCCACTGGATGAGGTCCCACTGAAGCCATTGACTTTGTCTGGAAAAAGCACAGATTGGGAGAAATTCAAGTTTCACGTCTGCTGAAGTCGTTGCATCAAGCGAATACTTTTTGTGCCTTTGCTAACTCAAAATGTTTAACTTCAGACTTAGGGCTTGATTCAGATCTTGGAGGAATTGGCCCAGCCATCGGTTTTCCAGTTGCATAATCCCTCTGTTATCTTGATGGTCCGATGGTCCTATTTAGATTTTGGCAGGACCATAGGTGATAGACCGCCAGAGTCCTGCCAACGGCACCAGAAATTTGGGCCTGCATCAACAGCCCCATAGGAAAGAGCGGCTGGCTGTGGGACCACAGCCAATATTAAAGCCAAGCCAATCGCAATGTGCCTTCCTGCTAAGGCAGCTATGGCAGCGAAACCTCCACACCTGAGATGGTAGATTAGAAGAAAAGTGAGGTACAACCTACCTTTTTCCCCCTTTTCCACTTCCATTTTACACTGGACCTCAACTGAACAAATACTGCCATTGCTGCTGCCACTTGACCACAAAGGAAACTGACTCCATCGTTGTCTGACTCAAGGGTGAGCAGTCCATATTGCTTGTTAATGTGGAATTGTCACTTAACATTAGCTCGGGACCTGTGCGTTTACATACATATTCTAAACAAATTTGTAAAAATATGTGTTTGCATGACTTGTGTCAGGATATAATTGAAACACTCCTGTATCCACATATCTTGATGAATTTGAAGAATTTTTGTTTTCAGTTAAGTATTCATTACCTAAATGAATGCTTGCACCAACTTCCCAAAGTCCATCACAATTGGAAGCAATGTCAATGTCTGAGCTTTGCAATGGGACATGTCAGTAAAATGTTTCATTGCCAGATGTGATTGTGAGTCAGAACATGTAGCTCACTCTTACATTAAGTCTATTCCATTAACACAGTGATTTGCACTGCAATAATCAATGTGGGACAAACCTTGTGAAAGTTGAACTCAAGTAATAATTCATGTAACACTTCTTTCATGTACATTATTTTGACAATGTGACACATATGTGATAGTGAACAGAGTTAGGAAAATACAACTTATCTTTCCTTTGTTGCCCCCAACTTGTCTCCTGCATATAGTCCAGGGGTAACCTCCTTAGGCCGTTGCATGTGGTTCTGATGTTTGCTGTCTAAGGTTAGTTGTGTGATGTTTTGCTGATGTGTAATATTCAGGAGCGTGTGGTTGTTTTTTAGGTTGGTGCTGTCATGGTTGTAGGTGTGCTTTTGGTTAACTGAGTTGGATTAGATGAGTGCGTTATTGTGGTGCTTGGTGTCGTAGTATTGTATGTGAGTGTAGTATCAATAGTATATGTATGTTGTGTGTTTGAAATACTAACATTGTGTGTTTCCCGCAGGAGAATGTTGTGTTGTGGTTGAATGTCACAAGATCATAGTGTGAATGATGTGTGTTGCATTGTGTGGTATGCAGGTGGACACATGTACCTACAGTACCTCAGGTGTGTGCTGCTGGCATCCATTCCATGGATACAGACATAGCACAATGTTAGACACCTCCCGTGACGGACCCCTTCCATCAGTACACCACCGTCAAAATGTCAGTACAACTGTGAAACCTAAATATGGTCAACTGTAGCCCACCATCCTGATAGAGATGGAGTAATGTTAGCTAGCATAGGAGTCCACTGCGCAGTTGGTGGGGTACCTCTTACATGACAGATACCACTCCTTCGAGGCAGTCAGAGGTTCAGCTACAATACATCTTAATACGGTGGTCGGAACTCTGCTTGAGGGAGTACTTGAAACCTCCACCCCAGAAGGGCAGTAGGACTTCCATCTAATATGGCGGATGGGTTTCTCCCTCTTAAACGTGACTGATAGATATCCTGTCCACTGTGTTATGATGTTCATAGAATATAGTGGAAGCATAAAACAGCAGACAGGATATCTGTCACGTTTGTGATGGAGTAACCCAATCCGGTAAACTCTTTATCAGACCCCTAGTCTTTTTATGGAGCTCATAATCCTCCAACGGGGCAAGCCTGAAGCTCTATCTGACAAAGGGCGTGATTGAGATCTTGGCAGAGGGAATACTCCATCACAAACATGACGTATATACTCTCAGCCTTATCACGATGCATTTGCAATGAGGTCCCGCTGATGCTCCACAGATCTTCAAAGTCCAAAAAGATCTGATTTTTCAGAGTTTCTAGAGCAGCTCCCTCTTGGTCACTTTTAAGACTTCCAGGACTTTAGAGACAGCACTTAAAGGGCCAAGAGTCTCTTTAAAGGAGGCCACCAGCTAGTCCAGCCCAATTCCAGTTGCTACTGGTCATCCCAGGAAAAAGGCTGCTTGTTGTGTTCCTGTAGCCACACAGGAAGACAGGTAACTAACTCTTGTAGTGTACTTCACAGTCCTAGGTATGAGTGGAAGCAGAGCCATCCCTTCAGGTCTCCACAAAGGAGACAGAGAACAGGTGCAGTCCTCCTCTGTTTATCTCCAAACCCAGATGTTTTCTTGTGAGCTGGAGGTGAGATTCTACTTATCTATGATTCACCAGTCACTGGGTGAGGATGACTCCATTCCACTCACTAATCAATGAGAAAATGTTCCCTAGTGCAAACAATTTCACTTTTGCAGCACATTCTATTTATCTTACAGCAAACCATCTCACAGTGCTTTGTTCTAGGTTAAGTCCAACATGGCAGAACCCTTCTGCCCAAGGAGGTGGTTGTTGTCTCAGCCAGGTGTGCAGCTTGATAAACGACGAGGTTCCTGGACCAGCCCGTAGCCCTACTACGGTGGTTCCAAGTTCACTAAATTGTACCCTAGGATCTAATGGCTTCTCTTTCCCAAGTCTCCATTGACATTTAACTATGAATGGGTAGGTCTCATCCTGGAACCTTTCAAGTTAGTTTTTCAGAGTTTCTAGAGCAGCTCCTCTTGGTCACTTTTAAGACTTCTAGGACTTTAGAGACAGCACTTAAAGTGGCCAAGAGTCTCTTTAAAGGAGGCCACTAGCTAGTCCAGCCCAATTCCAGTTGCTACTGGTCATCCCAGGAAAAAGGCCTCTTGTTGTGTTCCTGTAGCCACACAGGAAGACAGGCAACTAACCCTTGTAGTGCACTTCGCAGTCGTAGGTATGAGTGGAAGCAGAGCCATCCCTTCAGGTCTCCACATTGGTGACAGAGAACATGTCCAGCCCTCCTCTGTTTATCTCCAAATCCAGATGTTTTCTGGTGAGCTGGAGGTGAGATTCTACCTATGTATGATTCACCAGTCACTGGGTGAGGATGACTCCATTCCACTTACTAATCAATGAGAAAATGTTCCCTAGTGCAAACAATTACACTTTTGCAGCACATTCTATTTATCTTGCATCAAACCATCTCAGGGATTTTGTTTTCCAGCAAAGAAAAACCCTCATTGACCTCGGGGAAGAGGAAGTCATACAATTCCACAGAATCAGGAGGGAGTCTATACTCCACCTGTGAAACTTATGGCTGTGCTCTACATGCTGGCATCCGGGTTCCTTCCAGATCACAACAGCCAGATTGGCAGGAATCTCACAGGGAGCATTTTCTATGCTCCTCCCCTCTGTCTTGCATGCCGTAATCAAACTCACACCCCAGTTTCTTCTTTTCCCCAAAACTCAGCAATAGGGGTGGGCGGCAAGCTCTGCTATGCTGGCAGAGCTAACAGATTTATTTGTACGCTGCGCTCCACTTGGAGTGTGGTTTTCGGCCCAAAACTCTAATATCCCCACCAGCGGAGCAGAGCTCACCATGTGCAAGCTACAGCCCAGTTATAGGCCACACGGTGCAAGCGGCAACAGTCTGCACTTGAGCTGTGTGACCCATAACTGGGCACAGTGTGCACTCAGTTCGACATCATGGAGCTGCTCGCCGGCACCAGCCCAGCAGCTCTGGATCCAGGCCTCCCTTTGACTGCCAGCAGCCTGAGCCAGGAGCAGGGGGCAGAGGGAGGCAGACAGCCAGGCTGCTGGCAATGAGAACCCCCTGGAAGGACCAGGTGAGTCCTTGTATTTTTTTCTTCCTATGTGCACAGTGATGCACAATGGGGCTAAAATGGCTGCTTTTACTGCCTACGGCCCTAGCCTGAATGTGCCTGATCTCAGAACCACTAAGCAGGGTCGGGCTGACCCTGCTTAGTGCTTCCGAGATTGGACGCATTCAGGACAGGGTGCCACTCAGCTGCTCACGGAACTCTGCCTCCACGGAATTCCACAGAGTTTTACATCAACTCAGCAGAATTCTGCAAAGTGGAACTCGATGAGCTCCACCCAGGCCTACTCAGCAACAACTTGAAACCAAGCAAGTATTCTGCACCATAGCTGGATTCCCAAATGTCTTTGGTGCAATTGATTGCACCCATGTGCAGTTGGTACCGCCTGCTGCAATGTGCAATCTCTACAGAAAACAGAACTACACATAGTTAATCAATGTCCAGGCCATAGCGGATCATCAGAGAATGTTCATCAGTGTGCTAGCCAAATATCCAGGGAGTGCCCAAAGTGCCTTCATCTTCCGCCACAGTATCATAAATGAGTGGTTCCAGTGAGAAATATGGAAATGACATTCTCATTGGTAAGGAACGCATACTTTTACATCATACTTACTAAGAAGTTGTAATGTATGACATAATGACCATCTCTGTGTTTGTATATGGATCTTGTGTCATGTTGACATAGTGAGAATAACTTATTCCAACATGTAGACAATGATGCTCCAATATGTAATTGAGTCCATCAATGTCAAACTGACGAGGTCAATCAATATGCTGTCCAACAGGTCACTCACCAGTACCTAACAAAGAATAACATGCAAGAAGGGTTAGGTATTACAGTGTACTCAGCATCCCAATCTCAGCACTCTCTTGCCACATTAATGATTTTATAATCAAGGCATTTCAGCACTGAATCACCTACAACTCAGAATCACATTCACATATGTGAAATCTCACAGTGTGTCCAGGTCTGTAATAGACAGTTACTTGTATCTACATCAGTTAGTCCCAAATAAAAATGGCCTACATTGCCATGCCTATGTTTCAATCTCAGCTCACCATGACACCTTGACCTACAAAAAACAATAGCTGGCAAATGTATGTATGAGTGTCAAAGATTTTGGCACTGTCACAACCTACCTAAGGCTGAATATATGCCAGAGAAGCTGATCATGTTTATCACTTTGCACATAGAGTGAGTGAAATAACATAGAGCTATTAGGAGCATTCCAAAATACCTATCATAGTACTCTACTGCCTAAAGATGACAGTCAGCATGTAGAAGTGTCCAATATATTAGGACATGGTCAACATTTGGAATGACACATAGAACCTGAAGAAAGATGTGTAATAAATGGGTAACAGTATCTAACACCGTCACATGGTCTGGCAAACGGCTTAGTAGAAGGATAAGAAAATGTAGTGCACACCTTAGTTATTTGCTCATAGGTCTCTTTATTATTCTCTATACATCTTGCGTTTTCCTCCTTTGACTTTTGTTTAATCACAATCATCTTAATTTTCCTCTTCCCTATAGGATCGACTACATCGAACCACTGTGGTTGGTGTTCCCCTCACAGGTAATTGGATGTTCCTTAATGTTAGCTACAGTATGGGGGTGGGTGTGAGAGATATAATCACGACTAGCCATATCCCCTCACCCTATTGTCATGCATTCCTTGACTACTGATTACAAGTGGGGCATGCAACTCTCATTCCTGTCTCCAAAACAAGACAGGGAATCCATTGCTTAGACTGGTGACCCCTCTCCGGTCAAAACATTCCCGTCCCCACAGCTACCCGTTTCCCATCCACCAGTTAGTTCCAGTAGATGTCCATGTATCTGGCCAGCCATGCTCCTCCGGGAGCGTGGCAGGCGATATGAGTAAATGGTTGCCTCCCGGCTTATTCCATCGACTCTCATCTGGGTGCCTGGAGATCTCAGAAGAAAGGCTGTGGCTTCTCGAGTTGCTTCTCTCTCCTGCGCTCATTGGTGCTCATCACTTCCGGGTTAGTCTCACCTCCTATTTCAGGCCACCATTCATCAGGGGGCTGATCAGCGTCACACACAATACCATGCCCCTTCACCTCCTGTATCCCCGTAGAGGCTTGTTAGACTTTTCATCCTTGGCGTGGTATCCCTTAACTTTTTGCCTCTGTTCCCCGAGTTGTTGATGTGTGCTGGACTCTGATTTTACTGTTTTTGTTACTCTGGGCACTTTACCACTGCTAACCAGTGCTAAAGTGCAAGTGCTCCTTTACAAAATGTGTATGTATTTGGTTTATGCATGATTGGCATATTTGATTTACTAGTAAGTCCCTAGCAAAGTACACTGGAGGTGCCAGGGCTTGTAAATCAAATGCTACTAGTGGGCCTGCAGCACTGGTTCTGCCACCCAAATAAGTAGCTCTGTAAGCATATCTCAGACCTGCCATTGCAGTGTCTGTGTGCAGTTTTAACTGTAAATTTGACTTGGCAAGTGTACCCACTTGCCAGGCCTAAACCTTCCCATTTCTTACATGTGATACACCCCTAAGGTAGGCCCTAGGTAGCCCCAAGAGCAGGGTGCAGTGTATGGTTAAGGTAGGGCTTACAGTAAAGTGTTTTATATGTCCTGACAGTAAAATATTGCCAAATTCATTTTTTACTGTTGCGAGGCCTGTCCCTCTCATAGGTTAACATGGGGGCTACCTTTAAATCTGTTTAAGGTGTAGATTCCCTTTGGGAGCGGATGGACGTGGAGTTTGGGGTCTCTGAGCTCACAATTTAAAAATACAACTTTTAGTAAAGTTGACTTTAAGATTGTGTGTTTGAAAATGCCACTTTTAGAAAGTGAGCATTTTCTTGCTTATACCATTTCTGTGACTCTGCCTGTTTGTGGATTCCCTGTCTGGGTCAGTTTGACAGTTGGGCTATTTGCACCTCATACTAGACAGTGACACAAAGGGAGCTGGGGTGTAGTCTGCATTTCCTGATGAGCCATCTGTGCTAGGAGGGAGGGGAGGAGTGGTCACTCACACCTGAAAGGGCTGTGCCTGCCCTCAAACAATGCAGTCTCCAACCCACTGGTGAGTGTCTGGTGCCTGGCCTGGGTAAGGCAGAATTTCACATTTAAAAGAGACTTTACTTGAAGTTTCAAAGGAGAAATTGTGTATAAGAAGGGCCCCGAAAACCACAGACTTTAGAAAAACACTTCTGGAAACAAGAGGAACCTCTGCCTGGAGAAGAGCTGAAGAGCTGAGGAAGAGGAGCTGCCCTGCCTGTGACTGTGCTTTGTGGCGCTATCCTGCAGTCCCTGCTTCTACCAGAGTAAAAGGGCAAAGACTAGACTTTGTGTGCCTTCCATCTTGAAAATAAATCTGCCTCCTGTTGTTTGAAGTCTCAGGGACAGCAAAGACTTCTCTCTGACAGCACCTGGAGTCTTTGGAGAGACTCCTAGTCTGCCGTATGGTGCCCATCAAGCTCCTGGGACCCTGAAAGGAGAAACTAGCAGCCTAAAGAAAAGGAAATCCACACACAGAGCGCCATGCGGGAAAAAGATCGACGCGACTCCGGTCTGCTGCTGAAGAAACAACACGCCACCGGCTCCGCAGCTGAAAATCGACGCTTGCCGGAAACGTGACCGAAAAATCAACGCACAGAGCAGGAAAAACGATGCGCAGCATTGCTGACGGAGGCTGGGAGATCGCAACATGCGCTGCATGGTTTTCGGATCATCGTGCGGCTGGATTTCTGACTCAAGTACCGCTGGGCATGTAAAAACAGCACAAGGCCTGCCCGGATCCGAGAGTGCTGACCGGATCGACGCATCACTCTCCTGAGGAGAGAAGAAATTACATGCCCGAACCGGCAAAAGGAGAAACGACGCAATGTCTCGCTCGGGAGTGCAATCAACGCATCGCAAGCCCTTTTTGACTCTCACTCGCCCGTTCGGGGTTATTTTTGACGCACCCAAGGTACATTTTCACACTAAAAGTGTTAGAGTGTGTTTGAAACTACTTAAAGACTCTTTTTGATTTTTAATTGATAACTTGACTTGTGTATTGTGGATTTTTGTCATTTTGGTCTTGTTTTGTTTAGATAAATATTCTCTATTTTTCTAAATCTGTGTTGTGCCATTTTGTAGTCTTTTCATTAAGTTACTGTGTGTGTTGGTATAAATACTTTACACCTAGGACTCTGAAGTTAAGCCTACTGCTCTGCCAAGCTACCATGGGGGTAAACAGGGGTTAGCTGAGGGTGATTCTCTTTTACCCTGACTAGAGTGAGGGTCCTTGCTTGAACAGGGGGTAACCTGACTGTCAACCAAAGACCCCATTTCTAACAAGGCTTTAAAGGGACAGGTGTCCCAGGTAGTCTGTGAAAAAACACAGGTGCATCTCAGGGTACAAAAAGAGAAGGGAAGGGCCAGGTTAAAGCCCCATCAGTACTGCCGACCTCACCATAAACACATATTGTTCAAAACTCTAAAAAACGTGTATGAGCTTGCCTGCATGCATAACACTCGTGGACAGTTTGGTCTCAGTAAGAATGTGCCTAATCATTTACTGTTGTATTTTTGTACTTTCAGCTGACATGACCTCATTAATCCATCCCCAGATGGAGTCTGAAAATGATATAACACGGATACTCCAAGGCAAGGAATGTTATAGAGAGGACTTTTGGTCTCCTGAAGTCCAGGTTCAGATGCCTGGGTATTTCAGGTAAAAGACTATTGTACTCACCCCCTATAGTGTGCAAAATAAGTCTCATCTGCACTATATTGCACAACATCTGTGTAAAAATAAATGTCATGTGCGACTATGAGCCACTACATACAGAGAAACTGGATGAGGATCAAGACAACTGAGGAGAGATTTAGCACACATTGACCGATTGGTGGAGATGGGACCAAAATGTGGCCAATTTCTTTAGTTAAACTATATCACCTGATGGTAATTCTGACAAAAATGATGTCAATTTAGCAACCTATAAATACATGTTTTAACTCATTCATTGTCTTGTGCATATAAGGAAGTTGATGTAAAAATCAAGTCACTTACATCTTCTCAACTAGATGTAGTCTTCAACATGTAACAATCATGTTGTCTGAGCTGTTAATCAACATAGGTGCCATAACATCAAAAAATAAAATGATCAACGCAGCAAGCCAATGTGATGCAGTGTACTGCATGAAAGGGACAGGGCAGGATTGCCACATATCTACATATCAATGGTCCATTCCTGTCCTCATGCACTTAAGCAGTGCAGTGCAGCACAGCTAGCAGTCTTGCTGTGTTCTGCAGCAGTAAAGTGTGTTTCATATGATACTCAGTGAATGATGGCACGCAAATCTCCCAAAGGGAAACCCCTCATTGTAGTGTGTCTCACAACTGGACTAACATGCAGAATGGCAGCATTTTGCAGGAGCAAATATTGTTGTGGATGCCATCACAGATCATGAGTGACAGTTGTCATGGACAGAGGCCTAGTACCATATGTCGATGTTAAAATTTAATTTTTTTAAGAAGTTATACATTCATGGGTGGGGATCCACAAAACACTACACATGTGACACCTTTTCTGGGCTGATTGATGTGAATACCACATCTGCCCACATTTGACAAAATATACATTTACAATGCTCTACACAGCATTGCATGGAGGCTCATAGCCCTGTGACAGGATACACTACTACTGTAGATCCAGTACATTCTTCCGGTTGTGTGGCTCAGAACCCACATTGCCTTTGTTGCACGACTCAGAACTGGAGCATCGCTGCCATTGCGTGGAACTGACTGTACTGTAGAAGTGATACTGTGGAGTGTATCCATTACGCAATCTCCATTTGCATAGAAATGCATCAGAAAAACTAATGAAAGTGCCAAAAAATGCTGGACACACCCAGAAAATGATTTAATGGGTGTAGCAGGCTTCATATTGGGAAGAGTGAAATGTGGTTTCACTTTCTCTTACAGTGTGTTAGTTTGTGCTGGGTGTTGCAAGAATCTTTTAGAGTGTTTGGGGTTTTGGAGCAATTTTTGGTCTTGTTGATGTCTGGTATGTTCCTGTCTTGTGTAAATTGTGTACCCTTTGCGTCTTTTGTAGTGTATTTTATTAATATTTGTCTTTCTATTGTTGGGTGTTTGTCTATTTATGGGGAATATATTTTAAGGTTAGGAATAAGGTTAAGACTTTTTTGAGGTGTTGTAAATCAGGGAGTGATAGAGACATGTCTGGAAGGGATAGGGGTACACATTTTTTGGAGGGAGAGGCGGGGGCCTACTATGGCTCATTTGGTACTACCTGCCCACTTGGTGGTCCATGGGGGTAGAGTCAGCCAGGGTTAACCTCCCAAAGACAGGAAGGGCAGGTGGGAGCATGTGCATTGGCACATGAATAGAATCTTTGGAGGTGATCACTTCACCACAGAAATAAAACATTTTTGGGCTGTTGTAGTGGCACAGGAGGCAGATTTGCTAGACCTGATGAGACTGGAGTTTGGAGGCCATGTAGGTATGTATGTATGTGTATATCATTTGCATGTAGTAATGTTGCTAGAGCAGTTATGAAAAACTTAAGCATTAAAGCATAACTTGAAATGTGGTAGATTTTGTTTAACTTGCATCATGTGCATTGGAATGATTAAAGTGAAATTATTGAAGCATCGCCGGAGACATTTGTGTGTATCGGAGTGGCTATGTGAAGCCAGCATGAAGCAACGCAGGGCCAATAACTGTGTTTCCATATCCTGACCCAAGGGGCTGTTCAGTGGGCTGTGGGTGGTTGTTTACATTGAACACCCATGGAATTATAAGAATTCCTTGATTTATCGTATGTGAATGACCGGGGAATGCTCCAAAAATGCCAGACCTCCACAGTTCATATGTAAGGAGGAAATATATGTAAAATCTCCATTTATATTTAACGATCTATGTGTGCAGCAGACGTAGACAGAATAATATGCTTCAGGCAAATGCAAATGTGCAGAAATGTCGTCCTTATAGGACAAAACAATATGAACCTGCTCACGTGTTGCAAGGTGGCATGCATTGCTGCAAATCAGCTCTCTGAACACCAGCGCCTTGATATGGCCCTTAAAATGTCACATATGGGGTATACCTGTCCTTTACCATTGCGCTACTACTTTGGTTTGCCTGAGGCCTATAGTGTCACCCATTTGTCATGGTGCATGGGGGCCTAGATGATGCTGCCCAACAGTACCAAAAACATCACATGTCTGAGGCATGCTTCAGGCATGTGAAGATAGATACCTCTGACCTTCCACATCCAGACAGCTCAGCCCTGCAAGGTGACCAGCTGCATCCTTTATCAATACTAGGTATACATATGTGTGTCAAGAGTGTTGAATATTCCTTAAATAAGTACCATTTAACCAGGGTGAGGTTGACAGCTTTGAGACCCAAACACAACAAGTAAGCTTAATAAGTATATGGATGTATCTTATTGACATCTGTGTTTGGTTCATGTAATTTGTAACATTGTGATGTGTATTGGGAGGTATCAATCACCTGCGACCAATTTACAGTCAGTGTGGCAACACAACAGAACATGGCCAAAGATTAATTTAGAATTGATAAGGAGGCATGTCATTTTGAATGTAGGGGCAATGTAAGCAGGCTCACAGGAGACATGTATTTTTATACCTATGGTGATGTTAACATATCTATACTTTTTATGCATTTGGCACATGAACCATCATCTGGTACATAATCTGCATAAGTTCAACGCCATCAAATTTGGTTGTACCACAAATGGCACAAACGTAACAAAGCATGTTTCAATAGAAGTAAAGTTGAATAACAATTGCTAAGCTTGTCAGGCATGTTTGTGTTGCCTATGTCCATATTTGTGTATGACACAGGCGCTGCTGATATACAAAATATTACCCAGACACTGTTACCAAGTGTTAACATGAAGGTATTATGAAATCAGAGTAATCCAAAATGTGTGTCAATATGCAGCATGCATTCCTTCATCCTGTAGGATATTATGCTCATACATGCTGCATACATTTGACCTCTCCTGCTACATAATTCTAGTGTGACTGACTATAGGTGTAGCTAAAGATTTTTGCTGATCAAAACTTAAAATGTTTGATGACACATACCTCTCCTTCTACCTGTGTGCCAATTCAAAAGCCAAAACGCTTAAACAAGGAGGACAGTGTCAGCAAGGTAACTATCACATTCAAACCTTTTTACCAAAGATAAATGCTGGAAATCTGGTAGTGACATCTCAAAGTATATCTACATTGTGATTTTGAGCCATGAAACTGAAGAATACATTCTAACAAGTGTTCCAGTAAGCTTGTTTGTACATTTTAATTAGTATGGTTAAATAAGATAATAGCTAAATGGACCTGAGGTGTCGCTGTTGTAATCCAGCATCAGGGGTGTCTGAGCCTCCCTCCAAATAGTCCATGTCATAACAAAGTGAACTGAAGTGAGAGAGTTTACAGTTACACTTATACCTTGAAGGCAGCAGGGATCTAGGCCTATGACTCTATCAATCCATTGTATTGTACAAATCATTACCAGACTGTCTGACTTTTTCACATTGTGAGTGTAGATGTCCACATGGCAGAGTTCTAGTCATATGGCTTTGCAAGTGTAAACTGGATGTCAGGCTTCATGTTTCAGTACAATGTGTATTTCTAGAGCACAGTGTGCAAATGTCATTGGTGTTTCACCTATGGTGTCATAGTAAGCATGAATGCATGGCTACAGTGTCATTGGCATGGTGTGGCCACCTAGTCAGCACAATGGTTGGCATTGCCATGCCAGGCTAATGGCGTGCATATTTCCTATATGCCATTTCTTTGAGACATTCTTTCAATGCAAGGAATAAAGTCATATTACACCCCTGACTATGCGTCCACATGCAGAAATGCACAGTAATAGCAGCACAGAGGGCATTACACTGCTCACCAACTGGTGGGGAACATTTGACTGGCTAGCACCAATGCAGGCACCCTTGCCTCATGGTGTAAGGGGCCCTGTTTTATGTTCCAAATGGTTCTTGTACAGATATTTACTTGTGCACTGTTAGAAATAGGGTCTCCGGTTGCCAGTCAGTTTGCACTCTGTCAAAGCAGGGTCCTCCCTCTAGTCAGGGAAATGGAGGAACACACATAGATAATCCCTGCTTACCCCCTTGGTAGCTTGGCACAAGCACACAGGTTTATCTCAGGAGCAATGTGTAAAGTATTTGAACCAACACACACAGTAATACAGTGAAAACTCTACAAAATTGAAACCACACCAGTTTAGAACAATAGGTGATATTGATCTAAATCAAACAAGACCAAAAAAAACAAAAATCCAACATAAACAAGTCAAGATATGAATTTTTAAAAGAATAAGGCGCTCATTACAACATTGGTGGTAAATCCCGCTTACCGCTGTGCAGAAGACCGCCAACACACCGCTGCGATGGTGGAATTCCGCTACAGCTATTACGACCCATAGCTCGGAATCTGCCAAAATCCAGACACCAACACAAGTCCGCCACACCAAAGGTCAGTGATAAACTGGCGATACCAAAACCTCCACCGTCACGCCAACAGGAATACGCCCACACTATCACGACCCACGAATCCACGCAGCGGTCTTTCAACCGCGGTATTCCATTGGCGGTACACACCGCCGCGCTCAAAATACACACACATTTACAAAACACAACCACATTGGACAAATCGAAATACACACACCTGATACACATACACACACCACTCCCACACACCCAATCCAATATAAAACACAGACACAAATCCCCCACAAACCCTTACGACCAAAATTGAGAAAGAAGGCCAGAGAGAGACACCACCAGAAACAACACTAGCATCCACAGGCACACAACACCATCACTCACACACCATCCATGCACCTCAGACAACACACACAAACACATCCCCTCACACATTACAACCGACACCACCTCACACATCACCCACACCACATCATGCTACCTCAACGACACCCCAGGTTCTCTGAGGAGGAGCTCAGGGTCATGGTGGAGGAAATCGTCCGGGTAGAGCCACAGCTATTTGGATCACAGGTGCAGCACACCTCCATTGCAAGGAAAATGGAGCTATGGCGCGGAATCGTCGACAGGGTCAACGGGATGACATCAGGAAGATGTGGAACGACCTATGGGGGAAGGTGCGTTCCGTAGTCTCAAGACACCAGATTGCAATACAGAGGACTGGCGGTGGACCCCCACATCCTACCCCACAACTAATAACATGGGAGGAGCAAGTCTTGGCTATAATGCATCCTGAGGGCCTCGCAGGAGTAGCAGGAGGAATGGACTCTGGTAAGTCAACTCTTAACTATTACATCCCCCACTCTACCTGCATGCTATCATATATTCCCACCCTCACCCTCACCCCATCACTCCAACACCTCACAAATGTCCTACTATCATAACCCATGCATCCCAACACCAAGCTCTGCATGCAACACCAAAGCATGGACACCCATCACCAAAGCATGTCCACAACAGATACCCACACAAACCCCAAACCAATTATCACACAAGGTCCTAGACAACAATGCAAGCACTGGAGTACAGGGCCACTCACCCATTGCACATGATGGCATGCACAGATGCAATAATCATGCCTTTACACCCCTGCAGGACCCCTACCCAACGTCACCGGAAAAGAGGTTCCAGACATGTCCACTCCCCTACAGAAAAGGCCCACAGTGATGACAGCAGCTCTGTCCAACTGGATCAAGATGACCATCCCGGCCTATCAGGGACCTCTGGAAATGAGACCCCCCTGAATGTCATCCTTCTGTCCCACTTTGTCACCTTGTCCATCCATCAACTGCCCTAGCTCTACTTCCTATGCCCCTTTGGACAATGCACCTGCGAAACAAATAGACTGGACTCTGCCATGGACATTCCTCCACCATCACCCCTGACCATTTTACAACCCCCCCCCCCCACTTATTTGCACAGAAATAAACACCCTTGAATCACAAAACAATCTGGAGTCAGTCTGTGCTTTCACAAATGTGTATTTACAATAACTATGGAATATAGCAATGTCAATTTTCGTGTCAACATACCGATGTAACACAGCTCTAGTCCATGAGGTAAAATCGCAGCGGTCACACAGAGGAACCCATATCTGTTAAATGGAAAGGCAAAGTGACAAGTCAGGGTCCATACACTGGGTAAAAGTGACAGACTTATGATAGGTCAAACAATTGTATGAGATATGTGATGCAGTGATATCTTCTTACATGTGTCTCACTGGAAGTATTGCTGGATAACGTTGTTTCTGTTGTCGAGATCCTCTTCTTCTGCCTCCTCTTCCTTACTGTCCACAGGCTCCACAGCTGCCACAAGACCTTCATCTGGACCATCCTCCTGCAGAATAGGCACCTGTCATCACAAAGCCAGGTTGTGCAGCATACAGCAGGCCACGATGATCTGGCACGCCTTCTTTGGTGAGTAGTAGAGAGAACCACCTGTCATATGGAGGCACCGGAACCTGGCCTTTAGGAGGCCGAAGGTTCTTTCTATAATCCTTATAGTTCACCCATGTGCCTCATTGTAGCGTTCCTCTGCCATTGTCCTGGGATTCCTCACTTGGGTCAGTAGCCATGACAGGTTGGGGTACCCAGAGTCACCTGCAAATGTCGAGGGACAACTGTTAGACATACACTAACCCGTAGGGACAACCCCAGACCCAGACAACTATTCACAGGGTATAGGGTCCTTGTTGTAGGAAAGTACCATCTTGCCTGGCATGTTACCCCCATATTTCACTGTATATATGTTGTTTTAGTCTATGTGTCACTGGGACCCTGCCAGGCAGTGCCCCAGTGCTCATAAGTATGTGCCCTGTTTGTGTTCCCTGTGTGATGTGTAACTGTCTCACTGAGGCTCTGCTAACCAGAACCTCAGTGGTTATGCTCTCTCTGCTTTCCAAATTTGTCAATAACAGGCTAGTGACTAAATTTACCAATTCACATTGGCATACTGGTACACCCATATAATTCCCTTGTTTATGGTACTGAGGTACCCAGGGTATTGGGGTTCCAGGAGATCCCTATGGGCTGCAGCATTTCTTTTGCCACCCATAGGGAGCTCTGACAATTCTTACACAGGCCTGCCAGTGCAGCCTGCGTGAAATAACGTCCACGTTATTTCACAGCCATTTACCACTGCACTTAAGTAACTTATAAGTCACCTATATGTCTAACCTTCACCTGGTGAAGGTTGGGTGCAAAGTTACTTAGTGTATGGGCACCCTGGCACTAGCCAAGGTGCCTCCACATCATTCAGGGCAAATTCCCTAGACTTTGTGAGTGTGGGGACACCATTACACGCGTGCACTATACATAGGTCACTACCTATGTATAGCGTCACAATGGTAACTCCGAACATGGCCATGTAACATGTCTAAGATCATGGAATTGTCCCCCCCCATACCATTCTGGTATTGGGGGGACAATTCCATGATCCCCCGGGTCTCTAGCACAGATCCCGGGTACTGCCAAACTGCCTTTCCGGGGTCTCCACTGCAGCTGCTGCCGACCCCTCAGACAGGTTTCTGCCCTCGTGGGGCCCAGGCAGCCCTGGCCCAGAAAGGCAGAACAAAGGATTTCATCTGAGAGAGGGTGTTACACCCTCTCCCTTTGGAAATAGGCGTGAAGGGCTGGGGAGGAGTAGCCTCCCCCAGCCTCTGGAAATGCTTTGATGGACACAGATGGTGCCCATTTCTGTATAAGCCAGTCTACACCAGTTCAGGGATCCCCCAGCCCTGCTCTGGTGCGAAACTGGACAAAGGAAAGGGGAGTGACCACTCCCCTGACCAGTAGCTCCCAGAGGAGGTGCCCAGAGCTCCTCCAGTGTGTCCCAGACCTCTGCCATCTTGGAAACAGAGGTGTTGGGGGCACACTGGACTGCTCTGAGTGGCCAGTGCCAGCAGGTGACGTCAGAGGCTCCTTCTGATAGGCTTTTACCTCTCTTGGTAGCCAATCCTCCTTCCTTGGTAGCCAAACCTCCTTTTCTGACTATTTAGGGTCTCTGCTCTGGGGAATTCTTTAGATAACGAACGCAGGAGCTCATCAGAGTTCCTCTGCATCTCCCTCTTCATCTTCTACCAAAAGATCGACCGCTGACTGCTCAGGACGCCTGCAAAACTGCAACAAAGTAGCCACACGACTACCAGAAACATTGTAGTGCCTAATCCTGCCGGCTTTCTCGACTGTTTCCAGGTGGTGCATGCTCTGGGGGTAGCCTGCATTCACCCTGCACCAGAAGCTCCGAAGAAATCTCCTGTGGGTCGATGGAATATTCCCGCTGCTAACGCAGGCACCAAAAGAATTCAACACTGGTCCTCTGGGTCCCCTCTCATCCTGACAAGCGTGGTCCCTGGAACACAGCAACTCTGTCCAAGTGACTCTCACAGTCCAGTGACTCTTCAGTCCAAGTTTGGTGGAGGTAAATCCTTGCCTCCCACGCTAGACTGCAAAGCTGTGCACTGCGTGATTTGCAGCTGCTCCAGCTCCTGTGCACTCTTCCAGGATTTCCTTTGTGCACAGCCAAGCCTGGGTCCCCGGCACTCCATCCTGCAGTCCACAACTTTCTGAGTTGTCCTTCGGCAGCGTGGGACTCCCTTTTGTGACTTCGCGTGAACTCCGGTTCACTCTTCTTCTAAGTCTCTGTTAGGGTACTTCTGTGGGCGCTGCCTGCTTTTGTGAGGCTTCCTGAGTTGCTGGGTGCCCCCTCTGTCTCCTCCTCCAAGTGGCGACATCCTGGTCACTTCTGGGCCACAGCAGCACCCAAAAACCTCTACCGCATCCATTGCAGCTAGCAAGGCTTGTTTGCAGTCTTTCTACATGGGAACACCTCTGCAAGCTTTATCATGATATGGGACACCCGTCTTCTGAAGAAGAAGTTCCTAGTCCTCTTCTTTCTTGCAGAACTCCAAGCTTCTTCCAACCAGTGGCAGCCTCCTTCCACCTTCAGCTGGCATTTCCTGGGCTCCTGCCCACTCTCGACACTGTTGCAACTATTGGACTTAGTCCCCTTGTCTTACAGGTACTCAGGTCCGGAAATCCACTGTTGTTGCATTGCTGGTGTTTGTTCTTCCTGCAGAATCCCCCTATCACGACTTATGTGCTCTCTGGGGGTAGTAGGTGCACTTTACACCTTCCTTTCAGGGTCTTGGGGTTGGGGTATTTTTCTAACCCTCACTGTTTTCTTACAGTCCCAGCAACCCTCTACAAGCTCACATAGGTTTGGGGTCCATTTGTGGTTCGCATTCCACTTTTGGAGTATATGGTTTGTGTTGCCCCTATACCTATCTGTTCCTATTGCAACCTATTGTGATTACTTACCTAATTTTGGTTTGTGTACATATAACTTGTGTATATATCTTATCCTCTTACTGAGGGTACTCACTGAGATACTTTTGGCATATTGTCATAAAAAGAAAGTACCTTTATTTTTAGTAACTCTGTGTATTGTGTTTTCTTATAATATTGTGCATATGATATACATGGTATAGTAGGAGCTTGACATGTCTCCTAGTTCAGCCTAAGCTGCTTTGCCCTAGCTACCTTCTATCAGTCTAAGCTGCTAGAAACACCTCTTCTACACTAATAAGCGATAACTGGACGTGGCACAAGGTGTAAGTTCCTCTGGTACCCACTACAAGCCAGGCCAGCCTCCTACACTTGTCCTCACCTATTAGCCCCACACGGTGCCTCTGGAGTTGCCCCATCACATAAGGGATGCTGCTATTCCTCAGAATGTAAGCGTCATGCACTGAGCCAGGAAATTTGGCATTCACATCGGAGATGTACTGGTCGGCCAAACACACCATCTGCACATTCATAGAATGGTAGCTCTTCCGGTTCCTGTACACCTGTTCACTCCTGCGGGGGGTACCAAGGCCACATGTGTCCCATCAATGGCACCTATGATGTTGGGGATATGTCCCAGGGCATAGAAGTCACCTTTCACTGTAGGCAAATCCTCCACCTGAGGGAAAACGATGTAGCTGCGCATGTGTTTCATAAGGGCAGACAACACTCTGGACAGCACGTTAGAGAACATTGGCTGGGGCATCCCTGATGCAATGGCCACTGTAGTTTGAAAAGACCCACTTGCCTGGAAATAGAGTACTGACAGGACCTGCACTAGAGGGGGTATTCCTGTGTGGGATGGTGGATAGCTGACATCAGGTCTGGCTCCAACTGGGCACACAGTTCATGGATTGTTGCACAATCAAGTCTGTAGGTAACTACTAAGTGTCTCTCTTCCATTGTCGACAGGTCCACCAGCGGTCTGTACACCGGAGGATGCCGCCATCTCATCACCTGCCACAGAGGACGTGCCCTATGGAGGAGAACAGCGAGCAGAGAGTCAGCCAACACTAAGGTATTACAAAATGTAATTTGCATACATTTGTTAATCGGCAATATGCCTGTTACTGTGTGTATGCAAGGCCTAGATAGGTGTGACGCAGTTATCATTAATGCCATGCGGCCCCCTGAAATGGCAGCTGTCTGACCTGCAAGGTGGGACAAGGGGATATGAGGTAACTGCGCTAGCGTTCTATACCATCGCGGTAGGCGGTCGAAGACCGTGGCGCAATCCTGAATTGGTTAACATTGGACACTATGGGTCCCAGGAGCCAATGACGATGTACGCCGGCGGTGACGGTACGAACCGCCGCGGATATGACCGCCATGTTTGATCTGTACACTCACTTGATACCTGACATTCAACAGGAGAGGACCTACACTGCAAGTGCTGCTGTCACCTCAGTCTGGAAGTGACGAATGCTCATGTTTCTGGGGAAAGGGCCCCTGCTGTCACTTCGGAGGAGTTGGAGAAGTTAGTGGATGGGGTCCTCCCCCAGTACACGCTACTCTACGGTCCTCCAGACAAACAGGTGAGTACACTGTGAGCATGCTGCATGGGCAATGCCTGTTTGGAGTGGGTTGGATGGAAGATACATGGGGGGGGAATGAGCCCTGCATGAGCGGACCGTGAGTGTATGTGCGTCAGGCAAGGGTGGGAACGGGGGCCAATGACTGTGACGGTCCGGACGGTTAACGTTTTTCCTTGTCCCCTGTACTATTCCTGTAGGTCAGCGCCCACGAGAAGAAGGATATTTGGCGTGCCATCACCAAGGACATCTGGACCCTGGGGATCCACCACAGACGGAGCACCCACTGTCAGAAAAGATGGGAGGACATTCGCTGCTGGAGCAGGAAGACGGCGGAGGCTCAGCTGGGGATGGCCTCCCAACGTGGGAGGGGTGCCCGTCACACCATGACCCCCCTGATGGAGTTGGATGGGTGCTTGAGGGCATCACAGCAGTCACAAGGGGGTGAGTACAGTCACATCCATCTGACTCTGCGCGCATTACGAGGTGTCTGGGTGGGGGAGGTGGGCAGTGGGTTACCCTAGGCCAGGGCGAGCTTTGTAGGCAAGGTCCCTTTGTGAGGCAGGCTATCTGGCACCCCAACCCCACCAGTGGTAATAGCCATCTACACCTAGTCAGGCTCCTGTGACCTCCATGTGTGCAGCAATCGGGCATAGGCCATGTACCCCATGGCCCTGTGAATAATCTAGGAACTATAAGTGCATGGTGTAGTGCAGAGGGCTGCTGTGTCTGTAATGTCCGCCAACGGTAGTGGTAATGCATGCACTGAACATGTCTTTCTTCTGTCCCCCCCCCCCTTTTTGTGGTCTCCCTGTTCTTGTGTGCAATAGCATCATCAGGCAGAGGAGCAGTGGCACCGGAGCAGGAGGGAGCTGCATTCCACTTGGCCCTGGAGGGCGAGACAACGGAGTCTAAAGCCACCAGTGGGATGGAGGGCGAGGGGAGCTCCACAGTGGGGACAGGAGGTGACAGCAGCGACTCCTCCTCTGAACGGAGCTCCCTTGCGGTGGTGGGCCCCTTTGTGCCCCCGCATCAACAGGTACAGCCGCCACCCCCCCACCAGCACTGCCCTCCCAGCAGCCCCTCAGAATGTGTCCCGTGGCCCCTCACCCAGGAGGGTGGGCATCTCCTTCGCCCCAGGCACCTCAGGCCCTGCACCAGTCAGCCCTGCAGCCCTCAGTAAGGAGGCTATTGACCTCCTGCGATCTCTCACTGTTGGGCAAGCTACCATTCTGAATGCCATCCAGAGTGTTGAGAGGCATTTGCAACAAACAAATGCATACCTGGAGGGCATTCATTCGGGCCAGACACCTGCCACCAAGGACTCAGGGAAAACGAAAGGGGACAGCGGCAAGACAGCTGCGCCACCATCCCAGGTGGGGAATGGCCAGAAAATGAAGGTCAGATCAGGAGAGGGCCTGGTGGCACCGACAATGGGACCAGTGTCACACCTTCTGTCCACGTCGACGCCAACTTGTACTGTGGAGAAGACCGCCACCTGCACTGCCACCTGCACCGCCACCTGCACTGCCACCAGCACCGCAGTCCCTGAGCCCGCCACCAGCACCGCAGTCACTGAGCCTGCCACCAGCACCGCAGTCACTGAGCCCGCCACCAGCACCACCGCCACTGAGCCCGCCACCAGAACCGCCACCACTGAGCCCGCCACCAGCACCGCCGCCACTGAGCCCACCACAAGCACCGCCGCCACAGACCCTGCGCCAGCACCGATGCCACAGAGCCCGCCACCTGCACCGCTGCCACTGTGCCCACCACCAGCACCGCTGCCACTGAGCCCGCCACCAGCACTGCCGCCACTGAGCCTGCCACCAGCACCGCCGCCACTGAGCCCGCCGCCAGCACCGATGCCACAGAGGCCGCCGCCTGTACCGCCGCGACTGACCCCACCGCAAGCACCGCCAGTGGCCCCCAACATCCTGAGCCAGTGGCACCACTGCAGGCATGGCTGCCATCCCCAGTGGTCAGTCGTCCGAGGCTGGTGGTTAGTTCCAGAAGCCTGGGCAGCTTCCATGATGCACCACTTTCAGTGAAGAAAGGCATCCACTACCTCAGTCCTTGGTAGGATGAAGCACTCTAGGCACAAAGCCCCCTCCAGAACCAGTGGAGAAAGGCATCCACTACCTCAGTCTTTGGCAGGATGAAGCACTCTGGGCACAAGGCCCCCTCCAGAACCAGTGGAGAAAGGCATCCACTACTTCAGTCCTTGGCAGGATGAAGCAGTTTGGGCACAAAGCCCCCTCAAGAACCAGTGGAGACTGTTATTCACTTGAGAGACTGTGGCTTTCCACTCCCCAGGATAAAGCAGTGGGCAAACCACCCACTGGAGAGACTTGAGAGACTGTGGCTTTGCACTCCCCAGGAGAATGCAGTGGTCAAACCACCCACTGGAGAGACTTGAGAAACTGTGGCTTTGCACTCCCCAGGATAAAGCAGTGGGCAAACCACCCACTGGAGAGAATTGAGAGACTTTGGCTTTGCACTCCCCAGGATACAGCAATGGGCATGGCGCCCCCTCGTGGAGCAGTGCATCGTGCATTTGTCAGGCTGAGGTGCCCCCTCTCCCCCTCTCCCTGAGGTGCCTGTTTCATTTCGATCTGATGCCCCTGCAGTATTCTCTCCGTTAGACGTCTAGTATTATGTGTGGGCCTCTCGCATTCTTTTTCGGCCCAGTGGTCCATGGACAATAATTGGTGCACCATCCGGACTTGTGTAGTTGGTGTACATAATTGTATATACTGTATATTGAGTTTTGACTACTGGATTTTTCATGATTACAATCGTAAAAATCATTTCCTTTTGTCCTTGCGTTCTTCCATGGGGGGCTGGGCGGGTGTATATGTAATGTTGCGCCATGTATTTGTGTGTATGTTGTAGTGGGTGAGGGTGGGGGTGGGGGTGTTGCGTGTTGCGTGTGTGTGTCACTCTCTTTTCCCTCCCCCTCCCCTGTGTTGTAGGTGCAGTACTCACCGTGGTCATCGCCGCCGTCTTTGGTGCTCCTGATAGAGAAGCAGGAAGACCATCGCAGGGAGTATCTGGAGTTTCGGCTCCATGGCGTCCTGGTTCCTCGTGGGGTGTGGAGAGGTGAGTGTTTTCCCTTCCAAGTCCTGTTTCCGCCGTGTTTTTTTTCGCGTTGGTTCCGCCCCGGAAAAGGTGGCGGATTGACATTTTGTGATAGGGTGGGCGGTACATTGCTTCCACCTGTCTGTTGGCGATGACCGCCGCAGTGTTTGTTTCTACCGCAGTGGCGGTCCGAGTGTTAAAGTCTATGTCTAGGTTTCCGCCTTGGTCGTGATTCAATTTTTTTTTACCGCCGGCCTGTTGGCGGTCTTACTGCCGCTTTAACACTGACCGCCAGGGTTGTAATGAGGGCCTAAGAGTCTTACTCCATGGAAAACAAGGTAAACATTGAATTTACACAAAGTACGTGGTTTGCGTCAAAAATAAAGCCGCAAGGAAAAGTCAGCGATGTGTCAATTCCTTACTCACAAGTGAGGCCGTGAGTTGTTTCTTCTCCGGTCAGGTAGACAATGCATCATATTTTCTCCCTGGCAAGAGAGCGATGCACATATTTCCGGACGGGGCTCCTCGGATCCACGTCGATTCATGAAAACGTTGACGCACAGGGATGATGCTTGAGAAATCGGGTTGCACAGTGATAGAAAGCCACGCTGCATGGTGTTTGTGTCGTTATCATAAGTGGCAAGCAGATGTTGCATCTTTTCTCCAGCCGGGTTGCGTCGATCTCCATGCCGCAATGCAGGTGGAGGCTAGATTTTAGCCGCGAAGTGGGTGGCATGTTGTTTATCAGCTGCGTGGCAGATGGTGCTTCAACAGTTTTCCCCCACAGCATACTGTGCGTGGATCTCAGCTCTTGTTTTGCCAACTTCACCTTTAAAGGGCCCAGGAACTGGATAGGGCACCACTTGGCAGGCAGGAGTCTCAGCAGAGAATCCAGGAGCTGGCAGAGGAAGTCTTTGATGGCCCTGATACTTCAAAACAGGAGGCAACCTCAGTCCAAACCCTTGGAGATTCTTCTCAAGCAGGAATGTACAACAAAGTCCAGCCTTTGTCCCCTTTCACAGGCAGAACCAGCAACTGCAGAATAGCCCAACAAAGCACAGTCACAGGCAGGGGCAGCACTTCTCCTCAGCTCTTCATCTCTTCTCCTTGGCAGAGGGTCCTCTTGGTTCCAGAAGTGATCTTGAAGAAATCTAAAGTCTGGAGTTTTGGGTCCACAACATATACTCCTTTCTACCTTTGAAGTAGGCAAACTTCAAAGGAAAGACTCTGTTGTTTACAAGATTCTGTCTTGGCCAGGCCTGGCCCCAGACACACAGCAGGGGGTTGGAGACTGCATTGTGTGAGGGCAGGCACATCCCATTCAGGTGTAAGTGACCACTCCTCGCTTCACTCCAGCTCCGATGGCTGATCAGGATATGCAGACTACACCCGAGCCCCCTTTGTGTCACTGTCTAGAAGAGATTCGCAAACAGCCCAACTGTCAGTCTGACCCAGACAGGGAATTGACAAACAGGCAGAGTCACAGAATGGTCGAAGCAAGAAAATGCCTACTTTCTAAAACTGGCATTTTGAAATTAACAATCTAAGAACCAACTTCACTAAAAGATGTATTTTTAAATTGTGATTTCAGAGACCCCACACTCCACATTTCTATCTGCTCTCAATGGGAAACTGAACTTTAAGGATATTTAAAGGCAGCCCCCATGTTAACCTATGAGAGAGCTAGGTCTTGCAACAGTGAAAAACTAATTTGGCAGTATTTCACTGTTAGGACATGTAAAACACATCAGTACACGTCCCACCTTTAATGTACACTGTACCCTGCCAATGGGGATACCTAGGAATGTCTTACTTGTATAAAAAAGGAAAGTTTAGGCCTGGCAAGTGGGTACACTTGCTAAGTTGAAGTGGCAGTTTAAAACAACACACACACAGAAACTGCAGTGGCAGGTCTGAGCCATGTTCTTAGGGCTACTAATGTGGGTGGCACAACCAGTGCTGCAGGCCCACTAGTAGCATTTGATTTACAGGTCCTGGGCACCTCGAGCACACTTTACTAAGGACTTACTACAAAATCAAATATGCCAATCATTGAAAACCCAATTACACATACACTTTACACAGGAGCACTTGCAATTTAACACTGATCAGCAGTGGTAAAGTGCCAAGAGTACCAGAACCATCAAAATATGGGAAGCAGAGGCAAAAAAGGCAGGGGTGACCACACCAAGGATGCCAGGTCTAACATGCACGCATACACATACTTCTGAGATCCATATAAATGTTATTTGTGTGCTGATGAATTCAGCCCAGGGAGAATGAGCACATACAAAAGTGAATATATCAAGTTTATCATGGTATTGTTACAACTGAATATCAGATGTTTAATGTTGGAATACAATGTGGTTGCCTGAGACAAAATTGTTGAGAAGTTACACATCAAAGTCTTGAAGGGAGGCCACTCCCACCCTCCATGTATTGAGTGGCTACCTGATACAGAGTAGGCAAGCCAGCAATGTGTGCTGCCTGGTGTAACTCCAGATGAGTAATGCAATGCAGTAGCACACTAGCTGTACTTGCTTACCTTGTCCCTGATCATATATGTTTGTAACCTACTTTGTCCCTCCTTACATGATGCTAGACCAACACCAAGTGTCAATATCTTGACAGTGTCTAAATGTACTTATTCACACGCCATCAGGATTGAGATTCACTGTTATAAGCAACATGGTTGGTACCATATTGTGACAAACGTCATACACTGTAAACCTACACTGTCATCATTTAATTCAGTTTCACATATTGTATTAGGAGATGTCTTTGGAATTATGGCGTATTGGTCTGGACTTGCAATTATGATAACATGACAATGTCAAATGACTTTTGGAAACAGCATGTACATTTGTAAGTCGATGTAATGTGTTTACTTTCACTACCTAGACAACATGACACTGGTCATGGACAGTACCTATAATACCAGACGTGGCCGCTATAGGCACATTCAGAAAAATACAAAAGCTTACCAGAGGATGGTTGCAAAATACCTGCAAGAAAAGACCAGACGGACCTGGAGCAGTGGCAGCAGGTTCAAAACCACACATCACACATAGAGCAGAGAAACTTGGCAGGGCTGGACATAAACATATGTAACTGGGCAATTAGTTCACAGTTATATGATGCATGCATTCATATGTGACATTCCTGCCCTTTCACACGCACACAGTGCAGTGCAGCAAAGTGTTGTATTCACTGCACTGCATGAACCATATTGTCTCTTATTTT
The DNA here is from genome assembly GCF_031143425.1 of Pleurodeles waltl. Lineage (NCBI taxonomy): Eukaryota > Metazoa > Chordata > Amphibia > Caudata > Salamandridae > Pleurodeles > Pleurodeles waltl. The sequence goes on from NC_090436.1 coordinate 678,037,762, forward strand.
TACTCACGCTGTAGTTGTTCCTGGTCCTCGAGCCCAGCATTGTCCTGTCCGTCACCTCCAGCCACTAACTCTGTTGGGATGAATGACGCCACCTGCTCCTCCAAAGGGTCCAACTCCTCCTGGACATCAGGTCCTCCTCCAGTCTTTATGTGTGCCCTAAGGTTCCTGACCAGTTTGTCTTTAGTCCTGCACTTATAGTCATGCCACCTTTTCTTCAAATCCAGCACTGTCCTTTTTATTTCCCCTACACTGTTGACTTTGTCCAGTATGAATTTGCCAAATGGCTCCCTTTTTCCCTAATGGCAATTTGAAGGTGACAAAGAGAAGTTGTTTGTTCTTTGTCACCTCAGATATCAATATTTGGTTTTCCTCCTCGCTGAAATTGCTCTTCCTCTTCATCCTCCCCTGGCTTGCTGACTGGTCATCCTGGCTGGGTTTGGGGGTGCTGCTTGTTAGATGGTGCTGCTTCAATTTTTTGAATTATTATTGGTCTGCTGTTCTGTGTATTGAGATATGTCATATTTTTTTACTCTTCCTGCCACGCAATCAACACTTAAACAGCTTTGCGTCACATAGATGGCAGTTGCATTAAAACACTTTGTAACCTTTCTGATGTGCCTTCGGAGCTTGGACATGGTGCGCCACACCATAATTCCCATGAATCGATGTTGCAGGAAAATGCCGCAACACAAGTTTTTTGATGCAGATTGCATCAGTTCTCATAAATATGCCCCCTTAATATTTAAAAGGTGGGTCCTTTCCTGTAAAAAGCAAAAGTTTATTGTGACAGATTCTATTGCAGTTTTAAAAGATGCAGCGGTCCAGGTGCTCATGTGGTCTTAAGCTGTATATATATTTAGCAGCCAATCAGATGGCACAACATGTGCTGCAGTCCACAGGTGGCATTTAACTTTCTGCCACTGGTATATTTTCCTACACCATACACTATAGTCTTACTAGAAGGTTTCATATGCCTATTGGAAATTAGCAATTTCTCTCATGTATTAAGGGGTCTGAGCAAAAACACTGGAGGCTGAACAGCAATGCCCCAGTGTACAGAGTTAAAAAAACTGTAAAAGCAGCAGTCCACAAAAAATGGAGAGAGACCATGCAGAAAGGGATAGAGTGGATTATAATAGACAATTCATAATAAGGGTGTTACTCGTTTGTAGACTTTTTTGATTATTGCTTTGACAAAGGCCGTAAAAAGATTGGAAGTAATGTTATGATCTTTTAGAAGTGTTCTACAGTAAGGCATACCCCATGGGTTCGGGTTGACAGTTTTTGACTGGGGGGGCATCTGCTTGATGGAAAATCGTATCCTGAGTTAATGAAGAGTAATGTGTCCATAGCCTATTATGTTTGCCTCGCAAGTGACTTTTTTGGACACAAATTCTGAGATGCTTCCTCACTTCCAATGAGGCATTTCTGCAAAGCAGATATTACACACTGCGACGTGGCAATGGTCCCTGTGGTAAACAAAGAAAATCTAAACCAGATATTTGTTCTCTCTGGTGGTGATACAAAACTGTCTGTTGCTCTGGTCTTCAGGATTCAGTGGGTTTGGTGATTCAAGTCTCAAGGGTTGAAGTTGTAGGTGCTGCTCATATATCTATTTTCCTGAACTATTCTTTTATGAATTGCTGTGGCAAAAGATACAACCAACAAGGTCAACAGATGCTGTGTTCCCAAAGTCATTTCACTATCATCGTTACCGTAATTATTTTTTTCTTGAAACTTTATTTAACCTTGTGTCCTTCTGGACTCAGAGAGCAAGTTCTGGTGAAAAAATATTCATTTTTAACATGGAAAACAAATACATATGATTCGCTTTGTGTTGCTTTGAATCTGAGTCACTCTGTGTTGGCTCAATGCTTTAAGAAATATGGGCCTATGAGTGATCCATCTTTTAGAGTTACCTAGCTTCAGTGGAAGAATCTTTAGAGTATATGGTATATGAAAGCAACTTCAACTTCTGGAGGAAATGCCTTTTTAGCGTCAGAGGAATACTTTTTATTACATATGAGGAATGATGTGACTTCAAGAGTTTGCATTAATGTGCATTATGAATATAACCCATATAGTGATTATTCATGTGATTTTTATATAGCAAAACTCTTCATCGCCGTGGGTGTTAGAGTGCTTTACCAGTGACAGCTCACAGTACGGTGGATTAAAAAAAACATTACATACAAATAATTATGGTTATTTAAGCATCAATAGTTGTTCACCTCAACAACCTATGTATAAAAGCAACTGTATTATTTTGTTGCATTCTGCCATTTATTACAAGGGTACCTATGCCATTGGCATTCCTTTCAGCACGGCAGTTAAGTTGAGATAGCACATCATTTTACATCAGGGAGTGCTTTCTCGTGTAATATGCTGTGGATGTAATAAAGTGTTTGGAGGATTAATGGAAAGGAAATAATTAAAGCAAAACTAGCGGGCGATCTCTATCTTCAGAGGAAGCTCCAATTACACTACATCTACTTTACATTATAGTTCTTCTGTCAATTAAACAGTGATGTATTTTGTCATTTTATACAGATGAAGCTTTTAGTCTGTAATAGACTCAGAAATTTACATTTTGGCAGGAATATAAAAGCTGTGCATTTAGAACAGCGGTGAAGGAACACTCGCTCAGCCGAAAAAACAGCTATTAACATGCAAGGGTGGACTGGCCTACTGGGCAATCAGGTAGGGCCCGTTAGGCTGGTCTCTCATGTCAGTGTGTGGGCCGACTTCTAGCAGTTTGTGTGTCTGTTTTATGGGCAGGTGGATCGGCTTTTACTGTTGATGTTCCTCATATTACCACAGACATTTCTTTACAAATTGAAAACTGGCCAAATTGCAATTGAGGGTCTCTATTTTAGCTATTTGATTCGCCGATGGGGCTACTTTTATTGTGGTGCCCAGGCCTGTTTTTTTTCCCAGTCTGACCAGTTAACATGGCCCCCTGCGATTGCTGGTTTAATATGTATTCTTTATTCACACAGTAATCCTTGGATTAGGAATGGAAAATATGTTCACATACATCTCCCAAAATACTGCATGGTATGTATGGTATGTAGAAAACTGATAGAACGAATATGTTTTCTTTGCAAAAAAATATCTTAACTGCTCGATCAAATGCATTTGATCGAGCAGTTGAGATATTTTTTTCATAAAGCAAAGCCCTTTAAAAAATATTGTTATTTATTTTGAAGGCAAACCAAACGACATAATTGCCATTTAGTAAGTACAGATCCAAGCCGCATGAATGTGTTACAAGTGCTTTAAAACTGTGTTTAATATGCAAGGACAGCACATCCCTCACTTGATCACGCCCTACTGCAACACACGCAATTGTCTGCAGTTCCACACCGAAAATCCTATGTCAGCAAAACCACATTTGCTCTGTCGGAAGACTACTTTGTGAAGAATATAAAAGTGATTGATTAAATGATTGAATTAATCTTAGCTGCTAGTAATTACTCCTGGCTCCTTTCTAGTTTATCGTTTCATTATTTTAATTTGTTTTTGTGTAACGCTGGGCAGCCAGAGTGACACTTCAAAGGACCTACAAGGGCATTACTGAAAAAAATTACAAAAGTGTAAACAAATTTGACAAAGTAAGTTCAGGGCAGCCAAGGGCCTAATGAGTCTGGTGGCGGTCTGGGCCGCCGCTGCTGTGGCGGTCCAACCACCATTACGACTGCCAGGGTACAGTGGTCCCCACCAGGATCGTTGATCACGATGGGTTGGGTGGGTGCAGGTTGCAATCAGCCAGCGCTGCGCTGCACCCAGCGCTGCAATGCTGATTACAACCTGATTCTCCACCAGCCAAGCTGGTGACAATGCTGTTGCCACTTACCCACTGGGCTGATGGGCAGAAACCTTGGTTTCCACATGTCAGCCCAGAGAGAAACTCATAATGGGTCTGGCAGGGAGGTTGCCACTACAGTAGTGGCCACCCTGTTGGGAGTTTGGTGGACTCATAATCAGGATCCATGTCAGAGTTTCATGCAAGTCAAAGAAATTACAGAAGAGTTGCTTCCTGGGTGAATTTCAAAACTTGGAAACAGTGTCTTGTTAATGTGGGATAAAGGAAGCCTATTATAAAGAGGAGAATTCCACAAATGTATTGATCTGCTAGGAAAGGGTTTGTACCTTGTTGCCTAGATGGCAAGATGGATTTTGGTTGCCCCTATTGGGCATCTGGTAAGTTAGTAAGGATGCAGTAGTTGATTAAGGTAGCATGATGGTAGAACGTCGACAGCTCTGTGCAGAAGGGGCCTGAAGATCTAAAAGATTGGTCACAAAAGGTGGCTGCAAAATGATGTGGCTAATAATCATTAGTCAGCTTGCTATTTGTGTTCCCTGGTGATTGGCTGTAAACACATGAATGGAGCCCTTCAGGTAAGAGCATTCCATAAAAAGGGTTTTTTAGGTCACCCCATATTCCTAAAAGGAACCCCTGCTGCTTTAAAAATATCCCTTTATGGAACATATCATGGGAACAGCTATATTTCCCCAGACCAATGCGTGTTCCCCTAGAATCGCCTAACATGATTTCCAAGAAGGAAGCTCTCCAGAGGGAACTTTTCCCCTTATGTGCATCAGTTACCTGTTCAATGGTTTGAGACAAAGGATATGATTGTGAATTGAAAATAGAAAGAGAAGGTCCTTACACACCCTTTCCGATTTGGTATGGCTCTGACCCCATTTTATGGGTCAGTAATGTTTTTAACATTCCTATTGCGGTAACGTATTCCAAATAGCCACATTCTATTTGCAAACTGTTGGACTTTTGCAGGGTCATCCTCAATCTTTTTGCCCCTTGCTTCCTATTTTATCTGACCTGTTGCTGTTGGCCTTTGAACTCTGAGCACTTTACCACTGCTAACCAGTGCTAAAGTGCATATGCTGTTTGTGTAAATTGTATGGTTAATTGGTTTATCCATGATTGGCATATTTGATTTACTAGTAACTCCCTAGTAAAGTGCACTAGAGATACCCATGGCATGTAAATCAATTGCTACTAGTGGGCCTGCAGCACTGGTTGTGCAACCCACATAAGTAGCTCTGTAATCATGTCTCAGACCTGCCACTGCAGTGTCTGTGTGTACAGTTTTAAACTGTAAATTCGACTTGGCAAGTGTACCCACTTGCCAGGCCTAAACCTTCCCTTTTCTTACATGTAAGGCCCTCCAAAGGTAGGCCCTAAGTAGCCCCAAGGGCAGGGTACAGTGTATGGTTAAGGTAGGACATATAGTACCCTGTTATATATGTCCTGACAGTGAAATACTGCTACATTTATTTTTTACTGTTGCAAGTCCTGTCCCTCTCATAGGTTAACATGGAGGCTACCTTTAAATCTGATTAAAGTGTAGATTCCCTTTGGGAGCAGATGGACATGTGGAGTTTGGGGTCTCTGAGCTCACAATTTAAAAATGCATCTTTTAGTAAAGTTGATTTTAAGATTGTGTGTTTGAAAATGCCACTTTTAGAAAGTGAGCATTTTCTTGCTTATGCCATTTCTGTGACTCTGCCTGTTTGTGGATTCTCTGTCTGGGTCAGTTTGGCAGTTGGGCTGGTTGCACCTCACACTAGACAGTGACACAAAGGGAGCTGGGTTGTAGTCTGCATTTCCTGCTGAGCCATCTGTGCTAGGAGGGTGGGGAGGAGTGGTCACTCACACCTGAAAGGGCTGTGCCTGCCTTCACACAATGCAGTCTCCAACCCCCTGGTGAGTGTCTGGGGCCGGGCATAGGCAAGGCAGGATTTAACATTCAAGAGATACTTTGCATTGAAGTAGGCCTACTTCAAAGGAGAAAATGAGAATAAGAAGGGCACCCAAAACCACAGACTTTAGAACACTTCTGGAAACCAAGAGGAACCTCTGCCTGGAGACGAGCTGAAGAGCTGAGGAAGAAGAGCTGCCCTGCCTGTGACTATGCTTTGTGGAGCTATCCTGCAGTTGCTGCTTCTGCCAAGGTAAGAGGGCAAAGACTGGACTTTGTGTTCCTTCCATCTTGTGAAGATCTCCAAGGGCTTGATTTAGAGCTTGCCTCCTGTTGTTTGAAGTCTCAGGGACAGCAAAGACTTCTCTCTGCCAGCACCTGGAGTCTCTGGAGAGACTCCTACTCTGCCAAGTGGTGCCCAGTTCCTGGGGCCCTGTAACGAGAATCTGGCAGCCCAAGAGTGAGAAATACACACACAGTCCACCGTGCAGGGAAAAGATCGACGTGACTCTGATTGATCGGCTGAGAAATCGACGTGCCGCTGGCTTCGCGGCTGAAAATCAACGCCAGCCTGCAACGCGACCTGGAGATCGACGCCTGGTGCTGGAGAAACGGCACACAGCATCGCTGATGGAGGCTGGTGAGATCGCTGCGTGGGTTTCGGATCATTGTGCGGCTTGATTTCCGATGCAAGTACCGCTGGGCGTGTAAAAACAATGCAAGGCCTGCCCGGACCCGAGACTGCTGACCGGATCGACGCATCGCTCTCCTGCTGAGAGAAGAAACGATGCACCCTTACCCAACGAAATGAGAAATGATGCAAGGTCTCGCTTGTGAGTGAAAGTGATGCATCGTATGCCCTTTTTGACGCACACTCACCCGTGCAGGGTTATTTTTGGCGCACCAAAGGTACATTTTCACACTAACAGTGTTAGTGTGTGTTTAAAACTACATGAAGACTCCTTTTGCTTTTTAATTGATAACCTAACTTGTGTATTGTGGATTTTTGTCATTTTGGTATTGTTTTGTTTAGATAATTATTCTCTATTTTCCTAAACCTGTGTTGTGTCATTTTGTGGTGTTTTCATTAAGTTACTGTGTATGTTGGTACAAATACTTTACACCTAGCACTCTGAAGTTAAGTCTTCTGCTCGTGCTAAGCTACCAAGGGGGTAAGCAAGGGTTAGCTGAGGGTGATTCGCTTTTACCCTGACTAGAGTAAGGGTCCTTGCTTGGACAGGGGATAACTGACTGCCAACCAAAAAACCCATTTCTAACACAAACCATCGGATTTAGTGAGTTGCAAGGAATTAAATTGTAAAATGGCTTGGTAAATCAGAGCCAACTCCTATTTTTTGGGTGCCAAAGAAACATTGTCTAAGTCCACGTAATGTTTGGCTGCATCAAAGTCAGAAGACAATGCAAGCAATATAGGGCTTCATTTACAAGGCCTTTGTGCCACCACTGCATCATTGTTTTGATGCATCAGTGGTGCTAAGTAGTGCTTTACACTGCTCCAGATTTACAGGAGGATGCATTAGGCCTAATGCATCAGTTTGTAAAGCCTTCCATCACATTATACCTGCACCAGGTAATATGTATGCAAGGTAAGTGTTCCCGGGCAAATAGCCATGCAGAACTGATGCAGTGAAATTTATAACATTATAAAGCGTCATTTTGCGACTTCACTGCATCAAAACATTAACACTTGCTCACCACAGGCATTAAACTGATGCAGGGCTTTTGTCTATGGTAGTCTTACATGCATTGCTGGAGTATCATAATTTTTTTGATGCTAGTCCAGCAATGCATCAGTGTTAGACCTGATAGCCTTAGGGTGGTCACCCCTAACTTTTTGACTTCCTCCCTCCACTTTTTGGTCACTGTTTTTGCTGGTTTTAGGACTCTGCGCTAACCAGTCTGAAAGTGCATATGCTCTCTCCCTTAAAACATGTTGGAATTGGTTTATACCCAATTGACTTATTTAATCTACTTGTAAGACCCCAGTAAAGTGCACTACATGTGCCCAGGGCATGTAGCTTACATGCTACTAGTGTGCTTGAAGCACTGATTGTGCCACCCACTTAAGTAGCCCCTTAACCTTGTCTCAGGCCTGCCTTTGCAAGGACTGTGTGTGCAGTTTCACTGCCAATTCGACTTGGCATTTAAAAGTACTTGCCAAGCCCAAAACTCCCCTTTTTCTACATATAAGTCACCCCTAAGGTAGTCCCTAGGTAGCCCAGAGGGCAGGGTGCTGTGTAGACAAAAGGCAGGACATGTACTTGTGTAGTTTACATGTCCTGGTAGTGTAAATCTCCTAAATTCATTTTACACTGCTGTGAGGCCTGCTCCTTTCATAGGCTAACATTAGGGCTACCCTCATATACTGTTTGAGTGGTAGCTTCTGATCTGAAAGTGGTAACCAGGTCATATTTAGAATGGCTAGGATGGTGATACAAAAGCCTTCTGACTGGTGAAGTTGGATTCAATATTACTATTTTAGAAATTCCAATTTTAGAAAGTGGGCATTTCTCTGTACTTAAATCCTTCTGTGCCTCACAATCCATGTCTGGCTAGTTTTAGTTGACAGCTCCCTTGTGGATTCACTCAGACAACCCAAAACACAGGATGCTCAGTCACACTTGCATACATCTGCATATTGAATGGGTCTTCCTGGGCTGGGAGGGTGGAGGGCCTGACACTTACATGTCAAATGACTGTAGCCTTCCCTCACACAAAGGACTACCACACCCCCTACTGGGACCCTGGCAGACAGGATGGGACTGAAAGGGGACCTTGTGCACTTCTAAGCTACTCTTTGAAGTCTCCCCCACTTCAAAGGCACATTTGGGTATTTAAGCAGGGTCTCTGACCCTACCAACTTAGACACTTCCTGGAGACGAAACCCTGAGCCAGAACCTGCAACCTGCAAAGAAGAACTGCCTGTCTGCCCAAAGGACTCACCTGGTCTACTTTTCTGAGAAGGACTGCTTCCTTGCTGTTGCCCTGCTGCCTTGCTGCTCTCTGGCTGTGCTGAGAAGTGCTCTCCAAGGGCTTGGATAGAGCATGCTTCCCTGAAGTCTCAGGATCAAAAAACTTCATTCCTGCAAAAGAGCTCCTTGTGCTGCGAAAATTGACACACAGCCTGCAAGAAGCTATGCACAAACTGCATTGCGGTGAGAAAATCACTGCACGCCAAACCGGAACGACGCAGCCAAAGGAGAAGATGAATGCAGCGCCAGCGTTGTGACCGGAGATTCGACGCACAGCCCACTGGATCGACACAAAGCCGGGCCGGAACGATGCAGCCCGACTTCCGGAGAGGAATCGACACAGTGCCTGCCATGCGGCACAAATTTCCACGCATCGCCCACCGGATCGATGCAGCCTCTGTGACTTCATCCTGCTCGCCCAGGATTTTGACGCATCATCCATGGGGCGTCCAAAAACCCCGCAACCCGAAGAGGATCCCAGTCTACGCGCCGGAAATCGATGCAAAGCCTTCCCTGCGTGAAAGCTCAAAGACGCATCATCTGTGTGCACCAAAAAATCGACTGACACCTCCCCATTTTCCACACACCTCCTCCTCTCCGGTCCCTTGCAGAGACTTTGAACGCAAACTAGGTACTTTGTGCTTGCAAAAGACACTTGTTGCTTTTTAAAAGACTAAAGACAGTTTATATCGTTTTTACAGTGATATCTCTATGTATACTTATTGAATCTTGATTGTTTTGACCTGCATCTTACCAGGTAAATATTATATATTTTTCTAAACATTGTATAGTGTATTTTTGTGGTCTACTGTGTTATTGCATGATTTATTGACTGCCAACCAAAGACCCCATTTCAAACAATCAGTTTAGCACCTAAGATGCATCCGAATTTCTGAGGAATCTGTGAAAACATGCGCCATAGAGCTCTGTATAGTATATACAGTGCATCCATGGCATCGTTAAGGAATTGTTGGGCAGAGCAATAAATCTGACACATCGGGGCCAATGCGTCAGATTCTTGTAAATGAGGGCCATCGTTCTTAAATCTGTTCTTTACCGACAAATTTCAGCAGCATGTCTGGTTTAAAGGTTTAAATACCATTATAGTAGTCTATACTGGCAACTATGTCTGGCAAAAAAAGTGTGATCTTTTGAGGTAAAAGTAGCCAAGGCAGCATCTGTCCTAAAATGCATAGTTGGTGCACTGAATGTTTAACAATATTATTCACTAAAGGGATCTTTGAGAGAAGTAAAAGTAGCAGAGGCAGCATCCATCCTAAGATGCCTAGTTGGTGCACCTAATGTTAAACATTATTCACTAAAGGGATCATTGAGAGATTTTAGTCAAAGACATTCCTCATGTTGTAGACTGTTTGTGAGCGTTTGTGATGAAAAGGGATGTGCAAACTTGCAAAGCCTCACAGCTTGTAACTTTACAGATTTTTCTAAACTATATGTAGTTACAAAGCAAACACAGCTATCTGTGGTTTAAAAAAAGAAAACTGAACAATCAAGGCAATGGGACAGGCACTGCTTGGCAGCAGTCTACCAGTGAGTTATTAACTGCCTGCACTCTTCCTTCATACTCAGGCAGAAACAGTCCAGTCCACATAAAGTGATCCAGGGTGACTGGGTCTTCTCTTTGCCCATCTGCCTGCAATTTTTTGCCATGGGAGCATTCTGGAAAATCTGTTAGAATACAGTCAACTACCAACCCTCGATCCAGAGTGGAGGAACAACCCTACCCATCACATGTTTGTCCAAAATACCCATTCAACATTTCCTGCTCCAAATTGGACATCAGTCATAAGAATGGATGCAGTGCAGGATGTCCTCCCTAACACCTGTAGGTGTCATGCAGGGTGCCCTGGACAGGGTTCAACTAAGGCATTGCGTAGTTGCACCAACATCAGGAAGCTTCATGTAATATGCAGAGGCTGAAATTGCCAGATTTTATACATACCATCAAGGCCCTCATTACAACCTTGGCGGTAAATCCCACTTACAGCCGTGCTGACGGCTGTCAAGATACCGTGGCCACGGCAGAAATCCGCTACAGGTATTATGACCAACATCTTGTAATCTGCCACAAAACAGACACCCACATAAGTCCTCCACACCAAAGGGCAGTGATAAACTGGCAATAGCAAAACCCACACTGTTACGCCAACAGAAATACGCCCACACTATCACGACCACCGAATCAACGTGGCGGTCATTCAACCGCAGTTATCCATTGGCAGTACACACCATCGCACTCAAAATATACACACATTTACAAAACACAACCACATTGCACAATTCAAAATACACACACCTGATACACATACACACACCACAACCACACACTCACAAAACTCTAAAACACACACACACATTACCCACAACCCCTTCAAACTAATTTTTTGGAAGAAGCAGAGAGAAAGAATAGGAAACAGAACACCAGCATCCACAGGCACACAACACCATCACTTATAAAACAACCACGCACCTCAAAGAACACACACCAACACAACACATCACACAGCACAACAAACATCAAATCACACATCACCCCCACCACATTATGGCACCTCAAAGACACCCCAGGATTTCTGAGGAGGAGCTCAGGGTCATGGTGGAGGAAATCATCCGGGTAGAGCCACAGCTATTCAGATCACAGGTGCAGCAGACCTCCACTGCTAGGAAGATGGAGCTATGGCGGAGAATTGTCGACAGGGTCAAAGCAGTGGGACAGCATCCAAGAACACAGGATGACATCAGGAAGAGGTGAAACGACCTACGGGGGAAGGTGCGTTCCGTGGTATCCAGACACCAGGTAGACGTTCAGAGGACTGGCGGTGGACCCCCACCTCCTCCCCCACAACTAACAACATGGGAGGAGCAAGTCTTGGCGATCATACATCCTGAGGGCCTCGCAGGAGTAGCAGGAGGACTGGACTCTGGTAAGTCAAATCTTTAAGAATATATCCCCCCCACCCTACCTGCACGCTATCACAACCTCCTACCCTAACCCTCACACCCATCACCCCAACACCCCACAGATACCCCACTATCACAATCCACACATCCCAAACCAAGCCCTGCATGTTACACCAATGCATGGACACCCATCACCAAAGCATGTCCAGTACAGATACTCACCCAGGCCCCAAAATCACCAATCACACAAGGGCAAAGACAATAAGGCAAGCACAAGAGTAGAGGGTATCTCACCCATTGCACAAGATGGCACACACAGATACAATAACTATGCATTTACACCCCAACAGGAACAGGACCCCTACCCAACGTCACCGGACAGGAGGTGCCAGACATATCCAGCCCCCCCACAGAAGAGTCCCACAGTGACGACAGCAGCTCTGCATACTTGGATCAAGATGACCAGCCCCGCCCATCAGGGACCTCTGGACACTCGGTTCCCCTTCCACAGTCACAAACCACCACTGAACCTCCCCCCCAGGAAACACCAGCACAGCACCCACCCAGCGGGCCCATCCCTCTGTCCCCCAGGACACGTCAATCAGCAGTGTGTCCACCACTACAGGGACCCCAGGCTACCCCACTAACCCAAGACAATCAGGGACCTGGAGTCAGTGGCAGTGGGCACATGGCTCAGGGGACAGAGGCACTGGATAACAGGGAAGCTGGGAGGACTGCTGTGCGACAGGGTGAGGATAGGCCAAGGGAACCCACTCTCCACAATGCACTCTCCAACATCATGCGAGCATACCACCATTACCAGGAGAACATGGGCACGGTATTGGCCAAGTTTCAGGATACCCAGCGGCTGCAGGAGGAACAGTACCTGGGGATCAGGGAGGACTTTAAGTCCATTAACACCACACGGGTCACCATTGCAGGGGTGCTGGCAGACATTGCCAACACCATGAAGGATACAGTGGCACACCAACGGGCCCCTGAGACTAGCCTGAACGATAAACAGCCCTCCACCTCCGCAGGCGCTAGTGAACAGGAGGCCCCCCCACAAGACCAACAGGCCACCAGCACCTCACCCCCTGCAGAATGGGAACCAACCCAGAAACAGTCCCTGAGATCCAGGAATAAGATAGAGAACATCACCATGACCCCTGCCAGGAAAAAAAGACTCTCCTGATTGTCATCCTTCTGTCCCACTATGTCACCCTGACAACCTTCAACTGCCATTACTCCACCTCGTATGCCCCCTTGGACAATGCACCTGTGATACCAATAGACTGGACTTCACCATGGACATTCCTCCATTATCACCCCCGCCCATTGCACAGCCCCCTCCACTTATTAGCACAGAAATAAACACCCTTGAATCACAAATCAATCTGGAGCCAGTCTGTACTTTCACAAATGTGTTATTACAGCATCTCTGAAAAATAGCAATGTCAATGTTCATTTTCACATACCAATGTTCGGCAGTTGTTGGGCAGCAGTAAACATGGGAGAAGGCAGAAAGTGGTACCCAGATCTGTGAAATGAAAAGCCAAAGTGAACTGTCAGGGTCCATACACAGAGGTAAAAAGGCAGAATCATGCAATGTCCTACTATAGTCTGACATGAGAGGAGCAGTGCCAGTCTCTTACTTGTGTCTCACTGGAAGTATTGCATGATGATGTTGTTTCGGTTGTTTTTATCTTCTTCTTCTGCCTCCTCTTCCTCACTGTCCACAGGATCCACAGCTGCCACAAGACCAACATCAGGCCCATCCTCCTGCAGAAAAGGCACCAGGCGTCGCAAAGCCAGGTTGTGCAACATACAGCATGCCACGATGATCTGGCACACCTTCTTCGCTGAGTAGTATAGGGAGCCACCTGTCAGATGGAGGCACCCGAACCTGGCCTTCAGGAGGCTGAAAGTCCACTCTATTATCCTCCTAGTTCACCCATGTGCCTTATTGTAGCGTTCCTCTGCCCTTTTCCTGGGATTCCTCACTGGGGTCAGTAGCCACAACAGGCTGGGGAAACCAGAGTCACCTGCAAATATTGAGGAATAACTGTTAGACAGACACCAACCCTTAGGGACTCTATCATACCCAGACACCTATTTAAACTGTGTGGGGACCTTGTCCTCACCCATTAGCCACACACGGTGCCTCTGGAGTTGCCCCATCACAAAAGGGATGCTGCTATTCCTCAAAATGTAAGTGTCATGAACTGAGCCAGGATACTTGGCATTCACATGGGAGATGTACTGGTCTGCCAAACACACCATCTGCACATTCATGGAATGGTAGCTTTTGGGGTTTCTGTACAACTGTTCATTCCTGCTGGGTGGGACAAATGTCACATGTGTACCATCAATTGCACCAATGATGTTGGGGATATGTCCCAGGGCATAGAAGTCACCTTTCACTGTGGGCAAATCCTCCACCTGAGGGAAAACGATGTAGCTGCACATGTGTTTCGGCAGGGCAGACAATACTCTGGACAACACGTTAGAGAACATTGGCTGTGACATCCCTGATGCCATGGCCACTGTTGTTTTAAAGGACCCACTGGCCAGGAAATGGAGTACTGACAGGACCTGCACTAGAGGGGGGATTCCTGTGGGACGGCGGATAGCTGACATCAGGTCTGGCTCCAACTGGGCACACAGTTCATGGATTGTGGCACGATCAAGTCTGTAGGTGATAATGATGTGTCTGCCTTCCATTGTCGACAGGTCCACCAGAGGTCTGTATACCGGAGGATGACGCCATCTCATCATCTGCCCCAGCAGACGTGCCCTATGGAGGAGAAGGGTGAGCAGAGGGTCATACACCACATAGGTTTCACAAGGGTGTTTTGAACAATTGTGATGTAATCGGTGTGTGGCAGTGTCTGTCAGTATTCCAGCACAAAAGTGATGTGACGCAGTTAGTTGCCCTGTCATGTGTCCCCCTGAAATGGTGGCTGCCTGACCTGTAAAGAGGGACAAGGGGAAATGAGGTAACTGCGCTGCTATCGTGTAATGTCGCGGTAGGCGGATGATGACCGCAGCACAATTCAGCATTGGTTATCATGGGCCCCTATGGGTTCCAGGAGCCAATAATGCACCGCCGCAGATGTGACCGCCATTTTCTTTCTGTTCACTCACTTGATACCTGACCTTCAACAGGAGAGGACCTACACTGCAAGTGCTGCTGTGGCCTGAGTCTGTAAGCGACAATGGCTACAGTGTCTGGGGAAAGGGCCCCTGCCTTCACCGTGGAGGAGTTGGACAACCTGGTGGCTGGGGTCCTCTCTACGGTCCTCCAGACAAACAGGTGCGTACACTGTGAGCATGATGGATGGGACATGAATGTATGGAGTGGTGTGAATGGAAGATACAGGGTGGGCAGAGGCCAGCATGTGAGGATGGTCAGTGTATCTGTTTCTGGGCCAGGGTGGGAAGTTGTGGCCAATGAGTAAGACGAACCTGACGGGGGAGTAAAATCCTTTCTTACTTCACTTTTCCTCTAGGTCAGCGCCCATCAGAAGAAGGGTATTTGGCGTGCCATCTCCAAGAAAGTGCGGACCCTGGGTGTCTACCATAGAGGGAGCACCCACTGCCGCAAAAGATGGGAGGACCTGTGCTGCTGGACCAAGAAGATGGTGGAGGCCCAGCTGGGGATGGCCTCCCAACGTGGAAGGGGTGCCCGTCGCACCATGGTCCCACTGATGTAACGGATCCTGGCGGTGACATATCCTCAGTTGGATGGGCACTTCAGGGCATCACAGCAGCCACAAGGGGATGAGTACAGTCTCATTCAGCTGAGTCTGCGTGCTGTATGAGGTGTCTGGGTGGGGGAAGTGGGCTATGGGCTCCCCTAGGCCAGGGCAAATGTGCCAGGGTAGATCCATTGTTAGGCAGGCTCTGTGGCACTCCAACCCCAAAAGTGGTAGTGGCCATCTACACCTAGTCAGGCTCCTATGGGTTTCAGGTGTGCATCAAAGGGGCTTAGGCACAGTCCCTCATGGGCATGTGATTTTCCCCTGAACTGTTAATGCATGGCCTAGTGCATAGGGCTGCTCCCTGTATGTTGTGCCTGCCAACGGTGGTGTTGCTGCAGGCATTGACCATGTGTCTCCTCTCTCTTTCCTCCCCTTTTTGTTTTGTCACCCTGTCCTTGTGTACATTAGCATCATCTGGCGGAGGAGCTTTGGCACGGAAGCAGGAGGGAGCTGCAAATCACATGGACCAGGGGGGTAAATGTACGGAGTCTGAAGGCACCAGTAGGACTGAGGGTGAGTGGAGCTCCACGACGGGGACAGGAGGAGACACCAGCGACAGCGACTCCTCCTCTGATGGGAGCTCCCTTGCCATGGCAGGCACCTCTGAGCCCACCACATCAACAGGTACAGCCGCCATCCCCCCTACCAGCACCGCCCTCCCAGCAGCCCCTCAGCTTGTATCCCGTGCCCGCTCACCCAGAAGGGTGGGCACCTCCTTCACCCCAGGCACCCCAGGCCCTGCCCCAGTCAGCCCTGCTGCCCTCAGTGAGGAGACTATTGACCTCCTCAGATCCCTCACTATTGGGCAATCAACCATTTGGAATGGCATCCAGAGTGTCAAGAGGCATTTGCAGCAAAAAAATGCATACCTGGAGGGCATTCATTCTGGTGTGGCAGCCCAACAGAGAGCATTTCAGGCTCTGGCCTCAGCACTAATGGCAGCCATTATCCCTGTGTCCAGCCTCCCCCCTCCAACTTCCACTACCCAGACCCAATCCCCTCTACCTCAGCCTATCCCAAACACACCATCAAACCAGCATGCACACTCATCAACACACAAAAGTGGCTCAGGCAAACATAAGCACCACACACCCCACAGGCACTGACACAAGCACCAAACCCATGCAGACACACCAACATCCAGTGCCTCCACTGTGTCCCCCTCTTCCATGTTCTCCTCCTCCCTCCCAGTCTCATCTCCACTCACACCTGCATGCACTACATCCTTAGCCACTACCTCTATCACCAGCACACCCATCACCACACACCGCTCTCGTGCAATCACAACCACCACTACCATTCACACATCTCGTGTGTCCTTTCCCAGTGTGTCTGTGAGCCCTCCTCCCAAACTACACAAACGCAGGCACACACCCGCTCAACAGCCATCCACCTCACAACAGCCTCCAGCCCATGCACCCTCACCCAAACTCAGCAGACGTACACCTCCTATAACCACTACCTCTTCCTCCACTCCAAAACCCCCTCCTTCTTCCTGCCCCATTGTGTGTAAAAATCTTTTCCTGGCTTCCCTACACCTCCCCCCACCCATGTCCTTCCCCTAGGGCCAGGATGTCCAGATCCCAGCCCAGCACCTCACCCACAAAATCTTCGAGCACTGTGGTCCCTGCAAGTCCAGTAACATCGCAGGCGGAACCCATCAGGGCTGCCAGTGTGCCACCTAGTGAGGCCAAGGATCACCCTATTCCACCACCTGCCAAGGTGAAGAAGGGGTCCACATGCCGTAGGGAAAAGCCGCACCAACCACCCAGCATGGCCTCCTCCAAGACAAAAGAGTACAGTGCCAAGGTCCCAGCAGCGACTTCCAAGGTGGGGAAGGGACACAAGGCTAAAGGGAAGTCAGCTCAGGGCACGGAGCCTCCGGATGAGGGACTGGTGTCACCCCTTCTGCAAGACAGAACAGCAACCTGTACGGCGGTGGCTACCGCCGCAACTACCGCCACCTGCACCGCCACCTGCACGTCTGCTGCCTCTGCTACAGTCCCCAGCATCATCCCCAGTGGGCAGCCGTCCAAGGTTGCAGGAGACGTCCTGCTGTCTACCACCACAGGTTCTGACACCTGCACCACTGGCAGGATCTCCACCGCAGACACCGCCGCACACACCGCCACCTGCCCCGCGACGTGCTCAGACAGTGCCACCACAGCCGACATGAACATCATCCCCAGTGGGCAGTCGTCCTAGGCTGCATGAGACGTCCTGGACCATCAATATGTCCCTCTGTATTGTGCAACCTTTGTTATGAACATCACATGTAGACTCTAACAGCAGGAGACTCATTACATTGGGATTGTAACATGGACAGAATCCAAAACAGGTATATACTACATCTACAAACATGTATTGCTAGATATGCAAACAAAGATAGAGTAGTATTGATGGTAACATCAGAATGCCTGCTTTGGGGTCTTACACTACTAAACCACAGGATACAGAAGTTAGGGACATGTCATTCTTCCTACAAGCCAGGAGGCGTACAGATTGGTCCTTTGCATCACCAGGTAAAGCCTTATCACCTACCCATACCTTAGCTTCCTAATAATCAAACCCCATGATGGAAACAGAGATCACTACTGATGTCCCCAGTCCACAGATATTTCACTTACATTGGTCACATACCTGTAAGCTTCCCACTCACCTATGTCAGTAAAGTGAGACATGCACATTGGTCTGCAAAGTAGGAACACATTGACAGCTTTGTACAAGGCAGGTCACATATAACAGAAACCATTGTGATGTGTCAACAACAGTTTCACGTGTCAGACACATATGGACACACACATGACACCATTTGGCCACCTCCAGTACCAAATAGGTTATCTTGATGGGAATACACACTTCCACCCCAGTGTCCTGACATTCTGGTCTTGTAAGTGTCATGCATCATCCTCATGGCAAATTAGTACCTGGTATAGACTGTGTCCACTTCACATGTCTGCCTGCAATTCCCATCTGCCTCTGACACTATCTCTGTCTTGCCAAGCATTTAGATCTGAACAGAAACTTAGCAATTATGTGATTGGCAAAGATAAGGGATATGGCATAAGAGAAAACATTTATCATATTTGACAAGTCATATTCACAAGTATGACTTTGCATGTGCAATAACAAATCATGACAATATAGACCACCCTGTTCCGTACACAATACCAGATTACAATCTGCATGCACCACTCACTCATTGCCATTGGAGCTACCAAAGACCTCATAGATGATGATAAAAAGGAGGTGACGTGCTACCCATCAAATCTAGGATACAAAATGAAAACTCAGCATTAAGAAGACATCACATACCTTGAGTCAGATGGAGTACTGATTGATGAGACCTGCCCGTCAGTCTCCAGCTTCATCTTCATCTGGCTCATCATCACTTTGCAAATCAACATTTACACCCACAGGAACTGCTGCCTCCCCCTCATCTGGTATGAATGCTTTGACATCTCAGAGCAAGTTTGTGAAGCACGCAGCAGGAAATAATTATTTGACATACCTTGTTGGGTAAGTAGAGGAGGGCTGCTTCTGATATGTCCAGGCAACCAAATCTTGCCTTTAGGTGCCCAAAAGTCAGCTCAATGACACATCTTGTCCTTCTGTGGGTCTCATTGAAGTGGACTTCCTGTGGCATGGTTGAGTACCTCAACAACCAAGGATGGTCTGAATAGCCAGAGTCCCCTGTAAGGAATTGGTGGAACAGTACAAATATATATTGAGGACATGCACATTTGTGATAGCAGGAGATTAACTTGCTAGTGGTCAATATACTGGAGGTCGCCCCCCTCTCATCATGCCAGGGTCTTCCTCTCATCATGCCAGGGTAACTATGTGGAAACATAAAAATATTGTAAGTGACATGAACAATGGACACATAGGCCCTCATTCCGAGCCTGGCGGGCGGCGGAGGCCGCCCGCCAGGCTTCCCCCCTCCGAAATACCGCTCCGCGGTCGTAAGACCGCGGAGGGTATTCCGAGTTTTCCCCTGGGCTGGCGGGCGGTCTTCACAAGACCGCCCGCCAGCCCAGGGGAAAACTCCCTTCCCACGATGACGCCGGCTCGTAATAGAGCCGGCGGAGTGGGAAGGTGCGACGGGTGCAGTTGCACCCGTCGCGTATTTCAGTGTCTGCTTTGCAGACACTGAAATACTTTTAGGGGCCCTCTTACGGGGGCCCCTGCCGTGCCCATGCCATGGGCATGGGCACGGCAGGGGCCCCCAGGGGCCCCGCGACTCCCCCTCCCGCCATCCGGTTCCCGGCGGGAGAACCGCCAGGAACTGGATGGCGGGAGGGGGAGTCGGAATCCCCATGCCGGCGCAGCATGCTGCGCCGGCTTGGAGGATTCCTTTGGGGCAGCGGGAAACCGGTGGGAGACCGCCGGTTTCCCTTCTCTGACCGCGGCTGAGCCGCCGCGGTCAGAATGCCCCGCGGGGCACCGCCGGCCTGTCGGCGGTGCCACCGCATCCCACGGCCCTGGCGGACTTGTTCCGCCAGGGTCGTAATGACCCCCATAATTAATTTGTCTATATACAAGTCACACATGTCTGCAGTCGAGGTCAGTTACACAACATCTGACATCTAAAGTACAGCATATTGCTATGCATCCTATGACACTCCCCTTGGTAGACATTCCCTGAATCCTCTCATGCACTATACATGCATATTTATGTGTGACTGTCAGTGTTTGATAGTCCAACCTAGTATACATGTGAAACATATTTGTTGAACCTATTCACATTACTGACACACATAGGATGTTGA
Organism: Pleurodeles waltl; assembly: GCF_031143425.1. Taxonomy (NCBI): domain Eukaryota; kingdom Metazoa; phylum Chordata; class Amphibia; order Caudata; family Salamandridae; genus Pleurodeles; species Pleurodeles waltl. The sequence goes on from NC_090436.1 coordinate 678,057,939, forward strand.
GAATAGGTGTATGTTTCTATCACCACAAATCAGTCTGTTACACAGCTTTAACTACTTGCATGCAGAAATAGACTAATAATCATGAAGGCATTACGTACTGATATTTAGCACAATATAGGGAATTGTTAATGACTCAGGTTCCAAAACTTTTCTATACATGAAACTGGACATGTGAAAGTGACCTAACGCCACTGGCGAATGCCCTCATGGTTGTAGGTGGTTACAATTGCCATTGGAATACATTGCTGCCTTTGGTGGTCGTGAGCCAATGGCGATATCTGCCAGTGCTGACTGTCCTGTATGTGGCAAACGTGACCCCCATCTTCTGCAGTATTGCTCACTTGACTCTGCTGTCAGCAAGAGCTATGCTACCTGAGCTGCTGTGTACTGCCTCTGGGAGCTATCATGCCACATCCTCGGGTGAAAGCTAGGACCCCAGCCTTCACCCCAGACGAACTGGACAAGCTTGTGGAGGAGGTCCTACCCCTGTATAAACAGCTATATGGTGCACCAGAGGAGCAGGTGAGTCCTATGCAATACCAATGTGTGAAAGATGGGGTGTATGATGGTGTATCTGAAATGTAAAATATGGAAATGTTCACATGTGCATAGGCAGACATACAGTAGTTTCACATGGTAGATAGTGTATAATCAAACTTTCTTCATACAAAACATATGTTGTGGTTTGAACAACAATGATGGTGTGAAAATGTTTTTTTTGTTGACACTCCATGTTGTGGACAATCATGTGGCCTGGTCATATGGGTGTAGTCAATAGAAGGTACTGATCATGCATGTTGTATAGGACACTCCACTTCACACATTGGCTGCCTGCAAATGCATTTGTGAATGACTGTGATCTCAGAGGATGGGAATGTATGCCTACTTGTGTCATAGTTTGATTCTTCCTCTAGGCAAGACTGCTGGTTTAAGGATGACAGTAGTAATGTTTGTAGGCAACTATGCCAATCCTCAACAAGTTGCAACTGTTGTCCCAACCCTCTCTGCTCACAAGCAGCACCTCACCAAAACTCCAAACAGTAAAAGGTGATTTGATGCAGCCTTTACGCAAGGACTCAAGAGGGTGAAATCTGCGGGAATGTCATGGTTAAACTGAGATTACTCCTTTCTCACATAGACACCATGTCTTAAGCAAACACAGGCAATGAAGAAGATGCAGTAAAGTTTCAATAGATTTTATTTAGAAAAACTGCAATCTGCGATAAGTTGCATGGGCTGCAAAGATTAAGATAATTTACAGTTCAAGAAACAGAATGGTAAAGACAAGAGTCATTAATACTAAGACCCCCACCATCTTGCAATATCATGAAATGACATGAAGTGACATTAGATATGAAATATGTTCTTATACCCTAGCATAATGAGCCTAACGTCTAACCTAAAAGAGAGTTAGGTATGTTAAATCTAATATGCCAATGCCATGTCCATGAGAAGATCACCCCAACCCTCATTACCTTGGAATGAGGTCTGTAGCTCAGACTACGTAGGGGCACGAAGACTGGGTCAGCGTCAAGGCGATGTGCAGCATCAATAGCAGCGATGGCATCTGGTCAGAATTCCCCTCTGACTATCTGTCTAAGTGAGGAGTATTTATACAGATCTGCTTGGACCCCTGACGTAGGTCTGTTCCCAAACAATAGATAACAAGACATGCTTGGGATGGTAATTTATATAAACAATTCCCTCAAAAGCATGAAGAGGGAAAGTACCTAATGTGAACACCTACAATTTGTTTATCTTTGTCGCTTGATATTGACGCCTTAGCGCGATGGCACTGATAACACAAACTAAAACATGGGCCTAACTAAAAACAAAGCAGCCATCTTAAAATATTTAATTAAATAAATGCATTAAAACAGAGCAAACTAAGTAGGGTAAAAGTCACTAGGTGATGGGGGCACGTGTCTGCAAGCCAAAGGCTAAGCTAACTCCTGTATACCATTAAAACAAGCTAAGTTTCACTACACTTGCTGTGACTGAAGTGTTTTGTCCACTTGTGTTGATATGGTGCATGTGGGCATAAATTTCTCCTTTGGCCTGTCACATCCATGCAGGTCTACGCACATCAAAAAAAAAAAGGGGACCTGGCGTGCCATTGCAAATCAAATGCTGCCAGCAAAGCACCCACTGTAGGAAGTGGTGAGAGGATCTGAGACGCTGGACCCAGAAGACAGCAGAGACCGAGCTGGGGATATCCTCTCAAGGAGGGAGGGGTGCACATCAGACATTGACCCTCCTAATGGCCCACATTTTGGTGATGGCCTAGCCTGAGTTGGATGGGTGTTTGCGGGCAGAACACCTGCCACGAGGGGGTAAGTACTGACTACACAGATGTACATGCCTCTACCAGATAAGTGTATGATGTCTATGTATCTCAGCTGTGACAATGTGGTAAGTGCTACAGGTAAAGGTCACCTAGGAAGACATAGTACTACAGTTGCCACCATTAATTCACAGATGTGGACAATGTATTGTGTATAGGGATATATGACTAACCTATGTTAACCAAATTGTATAGCAGTGTGGCTGTGTCATATGTGTCCCTCTACACTGCTGTACATGTGTAACTTGCTGTGTCATCCTTTTCACCTACTGATCCACAGTCCATATACCCAATTGGTAAGTTGTCCAGCTCTTTGGTCTCTTACCATTCCTATTCCATTGGATCTAGCTCTATTTCAACATAGGGTCTGACAGAGGAGTAACCAGGGAAAATATTCCTGTGTTTTGAAATAGATGGAAGCTTCATGTGGGGGTGTTATTCCAATCAGAAATTTGACACGGCATGCTTACTACGCTCCCTCTGAGGTGTGAGGAGGTTACCCCATTGTTATATCTAACCTATACATTGGCAAATGTGATGTTTGATCAGGATGGACATTTTACTTAATGGAAAGCATGGTGGTCATAATACATTCTCTGTACTAGACACATCATTGATGTGTGTTCAGACAATTTGTACCATGTACATGGTATTCAATCAATGAAAAAATGTATTAAGCGCACTACTCACCCGTTAGAGTCTCAAGGCGCTGGAGGGGGGGAGGGATGCCGTTTACTGCTCAAAAAGCCATGTCTTGAGGTGCTTTCTGAAAGTTAGGAGGTCTTGCGTAGGTTGGTGGGGAGGGAATTCCAGGTCTTGGTGGTGAGGTGGGAGAAGGATCTGCCACCAGAGGTGTTGCGTTGGATGCCTGGGACTGTGGCGAGGGCGATGTCAGCGGAGCGGAGAAATCGAGTAGGTGTGTGGAAGTTTACTTGTTCGTTAAGGTAGGATGTTCCAGTGTCGTGGAGGGATTTGTGAGCGTGGATAAGGACTTTGAAGATGATCCATTTGCTGATGGGCAGCCAGTGTAGGGATCTGAGGTGAGCAGAGATGTGTTTGTGGCGGGCGAAGGTGAGGATGAGACATGCGGCTGCGTTCTGGATTTGCTGGAGTTTTTTCTGAAGCTTTGCTGTGGTACCAGCGTAGAGGGCGTTGCCATAGTCCAGTCTGCTGCTGATGAGGGCATGGGTGACCATTTTTCTTGTTTGTAAGCAAATCCATTTGAAAGTCTTCTGTAGCATGCAAAGGGTGTTGAAGCAGGAGGACGATATGGTGTTGATTTGCTGGGCCATGGAGAAAGATGAGTCTAAGACGATGCTGAGGTTGTGTGCGTGGGTGGTGGGTGTTGGGGGCGGTCCAAGGGCAGTGGGCCACCAGGAGTCGTCCCATGCTATCTTGTTAGGGCCGAAGATGATGATTTCTGTTTTGTTGGAGTTAATTTTGAGGTGGCTTGCTGTCATTCATTTGGCGATGTCGAGGAGTCCGGTGTGCAGGTTTGTCTTGGCGGTGGAAGGGTTCCTGGTGAGGGAGATGATGAGCGGGGTGTCATCTGCGTAAGAAATGATGGTGATTCCGTGGGGGCGGAGGATGTTGGTGAGGGGGGCATGTAAATGTTGAAGAGGGTGGGGCTGAGGGAGGATCCTTGGGGGACCCCGCAGATGATCTTGGTGGCTGAAGACCGGAAGGGAGGGAGACAAAGTCTTTGGGTTCTTTCGGCGAGGAAGGAGGTGAGCAGTCTAGAGCCTTGTGTCGGATTCCTGCATCAAAAAGGCGTGGGTGGAGGGTTTGGTGGCATACAGTATTGAACGCTGCAGTGAGGTCCAGGAGGATCAGAGCGACGGTCTCGCCCTTGTCCACTCTCGTTCTGATGTCGTCTGTGCAGGCTATGAGGGCGGTTTCAGTGCTGTGGTTCTTGCGTGATCCAGACTGGGATGCATCAAGTGTGTTGTTTTCCTCCAAGAAGTGAGACAGTTGGGCATTCACTATCTTCTCAGTGACCTTGGCGGGGAAGGGGAGAAGGGAGATGGGACGGTAGTTTGTGAGGTCTTCTGGGTTTGCTTCGGGTTTTTTGATGAGCGCGTTGACTTCGGCATGCTTCCAGATTTCTGGGAAGGTTGCGGTGTTGAAGGAGCTGTTGATTACGGCTCAGAGCTGGGGAGTGATGATTAGGCTCACCTTGTGAAAATATGGTGGGGGCAGGGGTCTGTGAGGGAGCCTGAGTGGATGGAGTTCATGTTTTTTTCGGTTTCCTCGTCATTGGTTGGGGTCCAGGTGTGTAGTTGGTTGGTGTGGGGGGGCATTGTGCTGCCGGTCATGTCAGTGGTGGTGACGGTGGGTGCTGATGCTTTGAAACTGTTGTGTATGTCTATGATTTTTAGATGAAAGTAGGTGGAAATGGAGTTGCAAAGGTTTTGGGTGTGAAGGGGGTCGATGGTGCGGGATTTGGGTTTGGTGAGCTCCTTGACGATGGACAAGAGTTCCTTGCTGTTGTATGAGTTATTGTCTATGCGTTCTTTCTAGAAGGACCTTTTGGTGGCCCGGATGAGTTGGTGGTGTTTGCGTATGGTTGTTTTGAGGGTGGAGAAATTGCTCAATGAGGTTTCTTGGTGCCATGCTTTCTCAATTTTGTGGCATTCACGTTTGGAGGCTTGGAGTTCTGTGGTGAACCAGGGTGCGGTCTTGATGGTGCAGGTGTTGTTGTTTCTTTTCAGTGGGGAGAGGGAATCTGCGCAAGTTGTTAACCATTGTGTGAGGTTGTGGACGGCAATGTTGGGGTCGATGGTGATGGGGGTAGAGCTTGTGTGAGCTTGGCGATCAGGTGTTCTTTGGAGATCTTGTCCCACTTTCAGTAGGGTGCAGTGTGTTGTCGGTGGTGGGTGGGGGGTTTCATGAAGGAGAAATGGACGCAGTGGTGGTCAGTCCAGTGGAGTTCGGTGGTGTGGGTAAAGGTGGCGTGGCTGCTGGAAGTAAGAATTGCATCAAGCGTGTGTCTTGCTTAGTGAGTGGGTGAGGTGACCAGCTGCTTGAGGCGGAGGTTCGTGAGGTTGCCCAACAGGGCTGTGGAGTTGCGGTTGTGGGTGCTTGAGAAGGTAAGTGGCTAGCCTGCTGATCCATTAAGACATGTATTTTGTCCATGCTTCATAGGGCAGGACCGTACCTATATGGGTGCAACTTACACTGTTTTTTGCCTACATCTTGTGTCATTTGGTACTTCCCGGCTTTTTAATGTTGAGAGATCTAATTTGCCATACTTATATTTGCTAATCTGAGTCTGTTTTGACAGATGTTGTAATGGATCAGCTCATTTCAGTTTTACTTAATTTTGTAGCAGCTATTCTAGCTGGCATTCACATGTTGTTGGAATGGGATATGTTGTCAGCCAATTTGCTGGACTCTAGGTGTATGTGTAAATCATGATTACATTAGAAGTGGTTTATGTCAGTGTAACTTTAGACCTATGATGTTAGGTTACACACGTCTGGCCAGTTGCCAGTGATGTAGGTATTTTTATGTTGTCATGTAGAAGTTTCTACTCTGCATGAATAATGGAATAGTATGTGGCATTTATGCACATGATTACTGTCCATTGTTTTGAAGGTGTTGGTATGCGCCCTGTGGTTGTCTTTGTATATATCATGTGTGCTAAGTAGGCCCCTACCGCTGGATATAACTTTGCTGTCTATGTATCAATGTGTAAGATAAATGGCTCCAGAAATTCTGTCTAAACCTTTGCTAAACACTTTTGATAGATGTTTTGCTGACATGGTATATAAATTTATGAGCCTCACAATTTGGGTATGCCATATGTAGTGATTTCATTTGAGGTATCTGACACTGTGATTGTTATGAACATGTTAGGTATGTGATTGCAAAGCAAAGTGATGAGTTTACTATCAAGGAACATGATTACTGCTGATGGACTGGACAAGTGTGGATTAGGGGTAGGCATGATATTGTGACGTCAGTTAACACCATTTGCTAAGGATGATTTGTTGATACACAGTGATGATCTGTATAGGAATAGAATTTTTATGTTGCCAAATCATCTTGTGCATGATTAGTTAGTGTTACAGCTGAATTGATAGGATGGCAATGTAGTGGTCAATAGGTTGATTTATGTTGTGGATGAGACCGTTGTCATATAGGATTGTTGGAAGTATGTAGTTGTGACATGATGTAGGCTCTAAATGGTTCCTACCTGGGGCTTTTTTAGACATAGATGTGATGTTTCTGTTGTGTATGAGGTAAAGTATGTGTATGTAAAGAATGTGATGACCCTACCTCTCTCTCCGTTTCTCAGCATCAGCAGGCAAAGGAGATGGGGTACAGCCTAGTGGGGAAGCTGCTGGCCAAAGGACCGCCTGTCATGACATCACAGATACATAGGAAGCCAGTGACCTGGAGGGCGAGAGGAGAGCCAAGGGGGAGACAGGATCCAGTTCGTCATTGTCGGAATCCTCCTCCATTGGACATTCCCTGGCAGTGGCAGACCCATCTGGGACTGCCCCATCACCATCTCTATCTTCCACCCCCCTTACTACCACCACCCTGCCTGTAGCTCCCCACCCAGTTGGCCGTGCCTACTATCCCAAGAGGGTGGCTATCTCCTTTGCCACATGCACCTCTGCCCCTGCCCTGTAGGCCCTGCTGCCCTCAGTGAGGAGACTACTGACCTCCTTAGGTCCATCTCTGTGAGTCAGCCAACCATCATGAATGCCATCCAGGGACTTGCAACTCAGATCCAACAGAGTAATGGATTCCTTGAGAGCATTCATGGTACACTGGCTGGCCAACAGAGATCCTTTCAGGCTCTGGCCTCCACAATGAGGGCAGTCAGTCATCCTTTGTCTCCTGTCTCCCTCCACCTTCCTATTTCCAATCCCTAATCCCTCTTCCCCAAACCAGCCAAAGCACACAGCCAAGCATGCATCCACCTCACCATCCAAGGGAAGCTCAAACAAACATAAGCACTGCAAGACACACCACCAGCATGCACACAAGTAACATACTCCTGCACACACAACAACAGTCATAATCCACCCTGACATCTCCACCACCCCCAGCATCACTAACAGCACACATGACACATCTGCAGACACTACACTAAATTTCACTGATCCAGCCACCAGACCCCCATCACTCACAAACATATCTCACACAAATATGCACCCAAGACATCCACACCAACACTTCAGACAACCACTCCCTCTCCCTCCACACCTAAACCCTTTTACCATGTGTGTAAGAAGTCTTTCCTTTCATAGTTTGTCCATTTCTCTACTCCTCTCCTACTCAGCGATACCCCTAAGCGGTCTGTGACCCTCCACAAGTCCGGCCCTTCACCTCCAAGACCTCAGGTACCCCCCGCAAGTACTCATGCCTCTCTCCCTGCCAAGAAGTCAACCCCTCCACAAAAAAGCAACCCTCCCCTTAACCTTAGACCAAGCCCAAACCCCCCTCCCAAGTCAGATCCCAAAGCCCCCCTCCAAAACCTAAACTCAACCCTCCCCCCAAAATAACCCCAAAGGTGCCTGCCTGCCCCATAGATGCCCCTACCTGTGGAGGTTACATGGTAATCAGGAGTCAAATTCGGTGCACACATCTGCACACTATGTGCACACAGACTATTTCCATTATAGACTGGCCTATGGCCTTTGATTTTTGCAATAAGTTTGTGACGAATTAACTTAAACCAACATGTAGTTGGTGTTACTGGTTACATATTTGTCATGCATTTCTTTCCTTAGTATGGAGTTGTTCCTGGCTGACATTAGTTATGTGTTTGTATGTGAGTGTGTGTTCTGCTTTGGCTATGTGTGTTGTTTAGGCAGTATGTGAGGTTGTGTGCAGTGCTTTTGTCTAAAAGTGGTAGGGTTTGTGTTGTGTGATGGACCATAGTGTGTTCAAGAGTTATTGTTGTGTTGGTTTTGTGCATTGTTTGCTGGTCTGTTGTGTGGCTTTGTGTGCTTTGACTGTGTGCATGTTATGTACATAAAATGTTAGATCCGATGTTCTGTGTAAGTCGATCGGTAAGTAGTATGATTGTGTATTTGTATGTATTTTTTGCCTGTTGGTGTTAGGTTGTGATGTATATGTGAGGTCTATCTGGGTAGTGTTCCCTGTGGGTCTCTGCCAAGATATTAGAGATGGTGTAGTTGTGTAGGCGTTATGACGTGTTCTGATATTGTTTGGTACTGTGTGGGGGTGGGCCTGTGCAGTGTTTCTGGGTGTACCTGTGTGTGTTTGTGACATGTGTGTGTATATATGTGTGTGGGTGTGTAAGTGTTTGTGTGGTGGCCGTAGCGTGTCTGTTGTGTATATGCAAGTGTATGTGTTGCTGTATGTGAGTGTGTGTGTCAGTGTGCTGTTACTTGTGAGTGTCACCCTCACAAACCCTTCAAACATGTATGTTGTGTGAGCGTCCAAAAATTGGCAATAGTGTGTACTTAAGGTTCCCGTTGTTCTTTTCATCGCAGATTCCGAAGTCGTTGGGCGAGGAGAAGCAGCAGCAAGACATCTATTTCTTATTCCATGGTGGCTCCAGGCAAGTATGTCTTCCTGAGGTGGATGTCTCCTATTATGCAGATGGTTTCCAAGCTGGTGCGACTGAGGCAGAAACCTTGGCAGTGTGCAACCTTGTAATATGTCCGGTGAAAACATGGTCTCTGCCAGGCTGCAGGTGGCTACCATCATCTGTGACGGCCAGACCACAGTGGCGGTACCGGCGGTACCTTGGCTGTATTCTGTTGGAAATACCGCCATGGTCATTATTTGGTAATCTTCTCCGCCAGCCTGTTGGCGGTACGACCTCCAACATGGTGGCCCTGAGACTACCAAACTGAAAATGAGGACCTTTATCTTTAAAAACCAGTCAGCTCAAATGGTTATGCTAGACACATTAATATATCTGTTGGGAGTAAAGAGCATCCACAAATGGTACGTTTCATCTTCCTTATTTTCCAAGTACAGGAACAGCGACTGACTGTGCAGAATAACACTTTCAGATGCTGGCCCGTGCGATTGAAAACACTCACATTCCACATTCTGATTCCATCTACCAGATCAAACCCAACACATCTTTCCCAAATCAAAAATGAAACAAAACAAAAGTATACAGCAGATAATTTAATGCATCAAAAGAATACAGAAGATTCATACATAGTTGTTAAATTTTACAGGTAGTCTCCTCTCAGTGGGTGTCCTTAAGATTCTCCTTCAGCAGGACATTTGTTCAGCACCGTCCTGAACACAAACACCCCTATATGCACCATCACCCCATTGGGGAGACAACCTCTTCTTGTTCCCCCATGTGCCATCCTCTAACATGTGAACCTGATCCTGGATGTGAATAACGTCCTTGGTTGAGAAAACCTGGACTGACCCTTGGATACAATGACCGGTAGTCAAACCCTGACCACATCCCCTGGTTTAATTAGTAAGGTATGTGCTCTCTCTCTTATACAACAAACATACTTCTTTTTTGCCATTTTACACTTCAGCTTTACTGATGACAATTTTTTCACCACTTTATAACTACCCAACCATGGAGAAACCAACTTGGGAGTGGGCTTGTGGCCCTTAAGATGGGTAAATATAGACACCCCTGTGACAGCATTAGGAATGGTGCAAATTGTACATAGAAAATCCTCAATTTATTGGCCCCCAATCCAACCCACTAGCAATGGACAACTGGCTGTTGTCTTTGATAACTCTATTATACCTTTCTACAAAATCACCCCTTCTTAATATATTTTCATATATCTTAAATTCATGAAACACATGCTTAAGGGCCTCTACATGCAAAAAGGTCTTGTCCTTGGGACAGATCTTGCCAATCAAGCTCTTGAGATCCTGCAGAATGTTGTCACTATCCAGGGCAGACCTCCCCTCGCTCTATGAAATACAACCTTTGATGGGATTGCAAATTTCACCCACCATACTAAAATCTTCTTCCTTTACCTCTGTCACACCATCACCGTCACATAAGGATAAAAGGAATAAACAACCTGCGAATATATTCTTTACCCCTGAAATGTATTCCACATGATACTGAAACTCCTGCAACCTACCTTCCGTTTGGCAATATGTGGTGTTTCATTGCAGGCTCCTTTTGTTGTACAAAAATGGAATAAAGTGTTGTGGTTCATTCTAAAGGTGAATTCCACACCACACAAAGTTTCAAAAGTGGTTAACCCCTTATCAACAGTCCAAATCCATATGCCCAATGACAGAGTAGGAACTTCCAATGCCCCTCAAGGCACGAGATGCTAAAGCAACAATTTCATCCTTCAGGAGTGTGCAACAAAATAGCCCCTTATCCATATTGGCTGGCATCAGTGACAATAATGAGGGGTTATGTGTGTCACATGGTTTCAAAGCAGTGAATTGGCCACTTCTTTCTTGATAGCCTCAAATCAATGGTTCATTTCCTTACTCCACACAAATTGCTCATTATTTTTGAGTGAGGCCCTTAAGGTGCATGTCCTTTCAACGCACTTGGGAATAAACCAGGGTTAGAATTCCAACATGCCAACAAGGGATTCTTGGTAATAGGAGTGGGTAACTCTGAGATGCCTCTCACTAAACTCTCATTCAGGGCCACCCCACATGCTAAAATCTTGTAGCCCAAATAGTCAACAGAAGCTACAACAAATGTGCACTTGTCTGCTCTCAATGTCCTGTATTTCTCCCTCAATGCAGACAAAAACATAGCCAAGGATTTATCCTGGTATGCAATATCTTGACCAAATACTAGTAAATCATCCTGGAAGCATTTAACATTTGGTACGCCTCTGCACAGTGCCTCCACAACACATTGAAATACAGAGGAGGCAGAGGCCAAACTAAATGGCATGCTTTTAAATCTGAAAGCTCCCTCAAGACTGATGAACAATGCTAAATGCCTTGACTCATGCTTCAGCATGATCTCATGATAAGCAACCATTATATCTAATGCTGTGACCACCTTGGCACCCTTGAGAAAGGACAACATTTCAGTTATATTTGGTAAGGGATGTCTGCCCACCAAAATTATTTCATTGAGATCCCTCAAATCAATACAAACCTTCAATGACCCATTGGCCTTCCTCGCCTACACAATCGGGGACAACCACTCATAACTTTCAATGGCTTCATATCTACCTTGATCACATAGATTTTTTAATTCCTTTCTGAGTTCTTCCCTCATAGTCATCAATACACGCCTCACTTTATGCACAATGGGTGTGACTCCTGACTTCAATATAATCTGATAGGAAAAACTTTCACATTTTCCCAATTTTTCTTGGAACAATTTCGGAAATGGACTCACCCAAGGGCATGCATCCACAGCACCAATTATGACAAAATCCTTTTTCAACAACACCTGCTCAGCGCTATTAGGTCTAAAATGATTCCCAAACTTCTCTGTTCTAACCATAGCAAAAGGCATGGCCCATCCACGGCCTCATACCCAGGGCCCTGTGCCTTGTTTGCTTTGATGTCTAAGACAGTGCCAAATTCCCCTACTACTTCTATGGGCTTTCCTCCATCTGCCCCCGGTCATACACATGACTCCTTCAGATGTATCTTGTTGAATGTTTTCCACTCCTCCATACCAATTAGAGTGAAAAGGGATCCAGAATCTGCCATCATGTGAAATAGAACATCTGGCACATTAATGAGACAGAATGGTCTTTACATCCTACCAGACCCTAACTGCAACACATCACACTCCATGCCTTCCTCAGCCACACACTGCCCTCCTGCTTTTTGTAAGCAGAACACGACATTGTCCTCATCAGAGTCCAATTTGATTTCAATACTGACAGTACATTCAAGCATGTTAACTTGTTTGGGAACCATCTTACTGCTAGATTTACACACTTCGAGAAAATGTGCCTTCTTCTTACACCCTGCACATTTTTTTGTCCCAGCAGGACATGATGATGAATTACTTAAATGGTTTCTATTCCCACACCTGTAGCACTCCACAACCATCTTTTTTACTTCAAATTTCTTCAGTTTATTTTTTACCACATTCACACCTTGCACAGCATGTACCTGTGAGCTTAAAGACACTGCTCTATGTAAATCACGGTTGCTTCAATGCTACCTGCAATTTCAACTGCTTTCTCTAAAGTTAAGTTTTCCATAGTTAGCAGCTTGACTTGTACCTTTCTGTTATTGGTTTTCGCAACAATATGATCCCTAATCATTTCATCATCAAACAACTTATGCTCACAAGACGCTGCTAAAATTCTTAAAGCTCCAAGATAGGACTTAATGGACTCCTCTGACAATTGTCCGATATATCACGTGTGCCTCTCCCTAATGAAATTTTTCTTCTTCTTGAAACTCATGTCCAACGTCTTCATGGCCTGGCCGTAGTGTATTTGCCTAAAACATTCTCTATCCCCATCATATTGGCAGCTGGTAGATGCTTTAGAATTTTCCTTCCCTCGGCACCAAATAAATGTCTGAAAATAGCATTTATTTTCTTTTCTGTGAAAGCGTTCCTTTCTGTGGCTTTTAAAAAGGCCTCACACTATCCTTCTATTGTTCCCTTTCCATTGGGAGAGACCCAGGGGTTGCTGAAAAGACAGGACGAGAAATCATATTCTGATGCATTGTGCTACACACACCTTTAAATACTGTGGAAAATAACACTAAAGTTTAAAGTTAATACACAATAAATGCGCACATCCAGTTATTGAAAATCAAGGTTATATCAGAGTTTCATTACATATGAAATGAGGTTTGAGATTCACCATTAAGTGCTCAGATCAGCGTATATCACAGTAGATCACAACATTGTGGTTAGATAAAAATATATCTGTTATGTGAATCACTGTGTATGTTCCTCAAAAGTATGAATTGTTCTTATGGTGTTGGAATCACCATGTTTACTAGATTTGTCTGTCACAAATTTGTGATTAGAGAAATAAATGTCAAGCGTGCGAATCACTGTGTTTACGAGATTCGCCTGAAGGTCAATACGTGTTACAAGTGTCCACCATTGGAGAAAGGAGAACACAGAGTATGCAGCCATTCCAAAGACTAGGCCACGTGAACGCGCCCCTGGAAACTAGAACGTCATCTACATGCGATGTCACAATTAGGTCTCAGGCTAAGCCTGCACACGAGATCACATGTATATCCCACGTCACCAGATGCCCGAAATCTCTGTAAGGACCTCCGATGCACGTGGCTACGAGCAGCCAATCCTTAATCACTCGCAGGAACCACAGGCGGAAAAGAAGCAGTCCCCCATTGATCACAGCTTTGGGTGAGGAAACACACCTGGCGGTCCATTGATTGTAGCTCCCTAGATCCTGGAATGCTCAGTTGTTCCTTCTCCTCATTGCCATTGTGGGGAGTAAAGCACATCCACAAGAAGTATGTTTCAATTTTTGTATTTGTCAAGTACAAGAACAGCGACCGCCCAAGCAAAGCAACACTTTCAACTGCTGGTCCGTTCATCTGAAAACATTCACATTCCACATTCTGATTCCATCTACCCGCTCAAGCCCAACAATACCCAACTTTTTTTTTTTTTATCAAATTCAGTTTATTTTGCTGTTTGGGCTATAAGTCTTAATTTTTTTAAAAACTGTCAGCGCTATCTTTGATAACCTGACAAGATTTTGAAAAGTCTTCACAGTACTGGGGGCAGTGTTATCATCAAGAATAGAGAGGTACTGTGCCCTTAACAGGAATCAAAATCTTGACACTAAATCAAACAGCATTTCAATTAAATAAGCCTTCCTAAGAAGGGTACAAGTGATAAACCATGAATGTGTATTAAAATATCAAAGTTCATAACAAAAGGAATAACTGAACCTAATCAGTCAACTTAGGGAATTAGCATAAGGCTCCATCAAATGCAGTAGCACTACCCTGACAAAGTATTCTAAGTCCAATGCATGGGATAAACTGACATATATATGCTTCCAAAATCCTGAGTACAGCTCAGCTCCAGATTCATGCTTTTGAAACTAAAATACAGAATGCAACTCGCACAGAATGAGGAGAGTGAAAAGTAACATATATTTGATGAATCACAATAAAGGATTAATACATCATCATCTAGCACGATCCTAATACCATACCCTATGTGAATATTAAATGAACACCTATTTACCTGATGTCATCAGATGTGTCAATACAAATATAGTTACACACAAACAATAAAAGACCCATAGTATGACTAGGCCTTCAGTAATACAAACAGGAAGGACCTTGAATAGCTACAACTCCAAAATAGTTTCTTCTGAGGCTCACCAGGAACAGCATGTCATTGCAAAGCATTAGTGCACATTATTCTGTGTTCGGTGTTAAATGAGAAAATGAAAACGTGGTTGTGTTTAAATAGAAGGTGGAGTCAGGAAATAGACTGGAAACTTCCAGCAAAACATAATTTTGCAATATGAAGTGTTGTCTTTTTTAAAATAAACCATTCATGTTACTAAGCTGACATTAGTTATTAGCAAAATACTTTCTATAATATTTTGGTCGTTTTTAAAGGTTACCTGGAGCTCACATATGGCTTTGCCTTTGTGGATGGATTTTGCGTACTTTTTCGGGAAGATGTGGCATTTTTGCGGTTTTTAAGTTACTGTTTGTTGATTTTCTTTACTGAGGTGTTCTATTGCTGTAAATTGCAAGTATACTTGGCTTTATAAATGTATTGGGAAGAAATATATTGCTAAGTTATGAATGCTACGTCCTCTTTATAGTTATTTTTTTTTTGTTTGAAAAATGAGTTTTATGTATTGTAAAAAGGTAAGTTCATGAATAAGTGTTTTTAAAAGGGACTGTAGGGGGCGTGGCCAAGATGGGTGGCGGCGCGCTAGGACGTGCCTGTCCGCGCTCCGCCACCCTGGGCTGGAAAGCTGATGACTGGTCTGCCAGGGGGTCGTTCTGAAGCTTCCCCGAGGGTCCGGACGCTGCAGAGGGCCCGTGGTGGCCTGACGAGGGCCTAGAGAAGAGAGACGCCGCTCCCGAGGAGAGAAGTGCGGTCGGCCAGAGACGTTCTCTGGGCCGCGGAGCGTCTGTGGCGGTGTCCTAGGCCAGGAAGAGGGCCTCTCTTTGGTGGCTGCCTGGGCCCCGTGGCGGAGGGACTGGAGGTTCGGGGGGCTCGCGTTGGGCCCCGCGGGCTATGTGATTACAGAGGGGGCCTAGACCCCATGATTAGTAGGCGCCCTGCAGGAGTAGGGCGCCTCGCTGGAAGGATTTGCTCAGGGGCTGGAGCTGGGCCCCCCCTCACCGCGGGGTTCCCCCAGGACTGCGGAGAGGCCTGGAGACGCAGACAACGAAGGGGGGGGGGCACCGTTTTACCCCCAGGTTGCCGCACTCACCAGCAGGGAGCACAAGTAAGTGCGGGCCCCTGTGGGAGGCTGTAGAGGCGGCATAAGACAGAGAGTTGGAGGAGGAGGCCACAAATTGCGACGGCCAAGCGCAATTTTTGCCAGAGACACCTAGTGGTCTACTCCCGGACGGAGCTTCTGGAGAAACTCGGAGGGGTAGCCTGGCGAACCGAGTCCGTGCCCGTGAGTCATGGCGTCATCCAAATCTAAGCGGGAGCGCTCCGTGAGAGAGATGTTGACAGGGGCCCGTATGGCAACAGGAGGCCTGGCAGTGGATACACTGGCAACGGGACCCCTGAAGGGTCGGACGGAGATGTTGAGTCGGATGAGGGTTCCCCAGTTACGAAAGGCTTTTTGACCTCCCTGTTTGATTCGCTTCAGAGCGACATCCAGGAGCTTCGGAGGGACATTTCCCAGGAGGTGAAGGAACTACGAAGCAAGGTTACCTCCCTGGGAGACCGTGTGACGCAGCTGGAAGATGGCGAAATCCCTCGAGGTGAGGAGGTGGCGGGCCTGCAGCAAGAGGTCGTCCGTCTCCGAGAGCAGCAGGACCTCCTCCAGATAGCGGTCGAGGATTTGGAAAATCGCTTGAGGAGACAAAATATTCGCATCAGAGGGGCCCCGGTGGGGGCGGAAAAGGAGGACATTGGAGAATTTGTGGTGGGCCTGTTTTGCTCTCTGTTGGGCTCAGATGACACTCAGGAGATAGTTCTGGACAGAGTTCATCGAGCGGGCCGCCCCGGTGGCCCCGGTGACCGCCCCCGGATATCCAAGCTTGTCTCCACAACTTTGTGCTCAAAGAAAGGATCCTGCAGCGGGCTCGCAGTCTTCATCAGGTACTTTTCAGAGGACATGAGCTCCAATTATTCCACAATCTCTCTGTCCGGACCCTGCAGAGACGTAGGGATTTCAGGCCTGTCACAGAGCACTTGCGGGCGCATGATGTGTCTTACTCCTGGGGCCACCCGTTGGGAGGAACAGCTTCGGCAGGTGAGATCCGTCTCGGAAGCTTTTCTGATCCTGGGCTTAGAGGAGAACTGCCGGGACATGAGCGAGAAGGCGACCTCGCTGGCCGGGGGCCCCTCGCGTTGGCGGCGGAAGGAGAAAAGATGGAAATTGCAGCGCCCTACGGCCTCGGAGCTGAGGTCGGAGCGGGAATCGGCTCTGAACAGTGTGGCCGCCGGAACTTCAGCCTAGAGGGGGGGTTGATGAGACCCGAACTGCAGATGGCCTTGATGCTAATGGCTGTCGGCCGCTGAGGAGGGTCAGGGCGGCGGGGGCGATGGACCTGGTTTACCAAACATGGATGGTTCTACGGCCCTGTGGTTACTTTTCCTCAAGAGGATGGATGCGCGAGGACTTCTTGGTTTTGAGCACCTGTTGTGCGTATTGTTTGAATGTTGTAGTGTGTCCCTGCGAGCCTGGCTTTTGTGTGGAGATATTCTCAGGCCTTGGTGCCCGAGGCGGTTCATTTTCTGGCCCGGGGTGTGCTCTTCCTTTGCGGTCCCTCCTTGTTTGTATGCTTCTCTCCTTCTAGGGTATGATTATTAAATGCACAAGCCTGAATGTTCACGGGCTTAATAATCCTACGAAGAGGCTTGCCGTCCTGTCCGCCTTAGAGAGGTCGGGGAGTCACATATGTCTGCTGCAGGAGACACATCTCGTCTCAAAAGATATATACTGCATGCGCTCTAAATGGTTTCCTAGGCAGTTCTGGTCCTCAGCATCAACTAAACATGCAGGGGTTGCAATATTGCTGGCGCGCTCATTCCCGGGGGAAGTGGTGACAAAACTACATGAGGTGCAAGGTAGGCTTCTAGCCATGGCACTGAGACTAGGGGGTTTTCCCTTCACAATTGCTTCTCTATATGCTCCTAATTCCCAGCAGGAAGTCTTCCTAAAACAGGCTCTGACCCCGCTCCTGCAGTCTCTGGATGGTGCCATCCTGGTGGGGGGCGATTTTAACCTGGTTATGGACAGCAACTTCGATCGTTCAGGGCACCGATATGGGCAGACGGGGTCTTTGACAGTGGCGGGTCGTCAATGGTTAAGTGAGTGTGGCCTTGAGGATGTGTGGAGGAGAGCGCACCCCATGTTACAGGACTATTCCTTTTACTCGGCAGCGACCAAGACATACGCCAGACTTGACCTTTTTTTGGCCTCGCAGGAGCTTCTTCCCCGGGTTAGGGAGTCAGTGATTGAGCCTCGAGCCCTATCGGATCACGCTCCAGTTACTGTTGAGGTTGTCATGAGTATGGAGCGCGTGAGTGTATCGGGGTGGCGATTCAGGGACTCAATGCTACAGAATGGTGCAACAGTTAAGGCGATTCGGAGCGCAATATTAGACTACCTAAGCCTTAATGATGATGGTACCACCTGCTTGGCGACGCCATGGGAGGCACTGAAGGCTGTACTGAGGGGTGAGGTGATGTCGCTCTCCGCTACAGATAATAAAGCAAGGAGACTGATTAGAGAGGATTTAGAACAGAGAGTGAGAGTATTGGAGCGCTCACATAAACATACCGGTGCCCCAAGAGTCTGGCGAGAGCTTGAGAAAGTGAGGAAGCAGTTGAGGAGGTTGGATTGGGACAGGGCAGAGTACGCGGTAGTGCGCCTTAAGCATAAGTACTATATAGGAAGCAATAGATGCTGGAGGCTACTGGCACATCGGTTGCGAGCACAGCACTGGGCGTCAATGATAAAAATGGTTCGCTCTCCCTCGGGAGCAGAAGCGCGCACGAGCGACCAAATTGCAGAGGCTTTTGCAGAATTTTACCGGGGATGATATGGTGCTGAAGATCCTGGTAATGCACCACCGGAGGCCTTCTTAGAGGGAGTGGCAACCACTTCTTTGACGGAAAGAGAGGCGACCTCATTAGATCAACCTATAAGGGCGGAAGCTGTCATATTGCAATTTCACGCTTGCAGGTCGGGAAGTCACCTGGCCCTGATGGTTTTTCCGCACTTTTTTACAAGACCTTCTGTGTGGAACTTGTACCGATCTTAGTGCGCCTTTTCAATTCCTTTAGACAGACGGGGGCTCTCACAGCCAGTATGCTCGATGCCACTATTGTGGTTATTCCGAAACCGGGGAAGGATCCCGAGGAGTGTGCCTCCTACAGGCCGATTTCCCTCTTGAATATCGATGCCAAATTGTTCACGGGCATACTGGCACACTGGCTAAATTATTATATGCCGGGTCTTGTCGATCCCGATCAAGCAGGATTTATCTCGCACAGGCAGTGTAGTTATAACACTAAGAGACTGCTCCATCTATTGGATAAAACCGATCGCTCATGCAGGGAGGCGCTCTTTCTCTCTATTGATGCCGAAAAGGCCTTTGATAGGGTCCATTGGCCATATCTGTTCAGGGTGCTTGAGCGATTTGGATTTGGCCCGGGTTTCATGGCATGGATCCGCTGCATCTATCAGGCGCCTCGGGCGGCGGTCCGGGTCAACGGGACACTTTCGTTGCCGTTCTCAATACAGAGAGGGACCCGGCAGGGGTGTCCGCTGTCGCCTCTCTTGTTTGCGCTTTATATGGAGCCCATGGCCCAGCGGCTGAGTGATAATCCTCAGATCAGGGGGGTGAAATTCAGGGGAGATGAGCACGTCATTTCACTTTACGCGGATGATGTGATTCTTACCCTGGCCCCGACCTCATTGCCAGTACTAATGGAAATATTAGAGGAATTTGGACGGGTCTCAGGATTCCAGATGAATATGTCAAAGTCGCAGGCCATGAGCAGGTTTATAAGTGTCAAACATGAAAGAGATCTGAAGGCCCGTTTCCACTTTATATGGTCCTCCTTAAAGTACTTGGGTATTGATTTAGGACCCACTGTTGCTCGTATGGCGATGTTGAACTATACGAAATTGACTAGGGAGGTGCAGCGCGATCTAGAGACCTAGGGGAGACTTAAACTGTCTTGGCTAGGCAGGGTGGCGGCAGTGAAGATGACCATCTTACCACGCGTTCTGTACGTGTTTCAGGCATTGCCGGTGACGCCCCCGCCACGGACAATTGCAACCCTTCAGACTGCGGTATTAACATTTATTTGGGAAGGAAAGGTGGTGCGGTTGCCACGTCGGGTGTTGTATCGCCCTAAGCAGGAGGGAGGTTTGGCGGTTCCTTGCCTTCTACGATACTTTCAGGCAGCACAACTGTGTTTTTTATTAGAATGGAGTCGCCCGTCTCCCGAGAAACACTGGTGCTTTATGGACCAAGCGGTGGCAGGTTCCCATATATGGAAGGAGCCTTGGCTCCAGCGCTGTCATAGAGCACGTGGGTTGTATGTTTCCCCGGTCACGGAAGTGTCGATGAGGGTTTGGGATACGGTAGCCAGCAGACTGGGCCTGACGACATTCCCGTCCCCAATGTCTCCCTTAGGGGCGAACCCGGATTTTGGCACGGGCCTGCAACAGGAGGCATTACGCCGATGGTATGAGGGGGGTTGCAAGAGGATTGGATACCTTTTCGATGAGCAGGGGTGATCTCCTTTGACCAGATGAAGGAGGCATATGGCTTAACAGAGGCGGACAGGATGATGTACTACCAAATAAGGCATTGGGCCATGTTGCCAGCCAATAGAGCATTAATAGACAGGCCGTTAACACTGTTCGACCGTTAACACCGTTCGAAAAATGGATTTTAGTTAAAAAGGACGATAAGTGGGTGATTTCGGAGCTTTACGGTCTCCTAAGGGGGGAAGCCCGTTCGCCTAAAACCAGGGGCCAGCTGAGGTGGGAGAGGGAACTGGTGAGAGAGCTCTCTGATGAGGAATGGGAGGGCATTTTTTACAGGACTCATCACACGGCCTACAATGCGACAGGCACAGAGACAGCGTATAAGGTGGCCTCCTACTGGTACTATACCCCAGTAAGGATTCATTCTTGGGATCCCACTAAGTCTGGCCTTTGTTGGAGGGGCCGAGGGGGTGGAGGATTGCTGGTGCATTTACTATGGCACTGCCCTAAGTTTCATCAGTACTGGGAGAATATTTTAGACACTATTGATGCGGCGTTCAATACTCAGATTCCCGGCATATATTTTGTTAGGCCTGCCCAACCCGCTCACATTCCCCCTGAAATCACTGAAGGGACGGCAGATGGCCTTGGCCCTGAACGCGGCACTGCAGCTGCTTTTGGCTGTGTGGGGGACTGACAAGATCCCGACAGTAGTATCATGGCTTCATAAGCTTTGGTTCATTCTCGCCATGGAAAAGCTTACTTTGGCTTCACAGCAGCGTAGTGGCGAATTCAAGGAGCTCTGGCAACCTTTCTTACAAATACTGTCCACGGAATTCACAGAACTGACATGCCCGGCCTACCTGAGGGTGTTGGAATTGAAATGAGCTGAAGGGAATGTGTGAGTAGAAGAGGTGTGTATGGAGGACCAGGGTTATATCGAAACAAGGCCTGGGATCGAGTTAGGGCTGTTTGTCGTGCCAGTTGCAGGGAAACATTGTTAAAGTTTTGTTTATGTTTATTGTCACTATACATGTAGCATGCTGTCCTCCACGGCAACTGTACTATTTTGATGCACTGTATATGTGATGTTCATAATTGAAAATAATAATAAACATATTTGATCCATAAAAGGGACTGTATACTTTGTATACTGGATATCTATACTTTGTGAGTTGTGAATTATAATTTATGTATGTTTAGTATTTTATATAAGAACAAACCTTTTACTGATTGTGGGTTTTTTGGTTACTTTTTTGAGCTGGACATAATAATAAATATTCAGTAAGAAGCAAAACATAATAATTAACTTCTGTTTGGATTAGGGGAGATATATTTTAAGCAACTTTGGGACATATTTAGAAGCCCCTAGCACCACCTTGCACCGCCATAGCATCTTTTATTTATGCTAAGGTGGCTTTTCCCCTGCACCGTATTTACAAAGTGGCACAGTACTTCCTTTGTGCCACTTGACAACCCCTTGTGCCACATTATGCCTGCTTCAGGCATAATGTATGCAAGGGGGCATTCCGTCTCAGGGAGGCCTGAAAAAATGGCGCAGCGAAATTTGCAACATTTCACTGCCCCGTTTTTCTGTCATTTTTAATGCCTGCTCAAAGCAGGTGTTAAAATGATGCACCCATTTTAATCAATGTGTTTCCCTGTGCTTTGCTGCACTAGCATCAAAATCTTTGACGCTAGTGCAGCAAAGCACCACAATATCATCAAAAGTTTGACTCTATTGTCCTAACGACTGCCCCGGTGCTCTGTATTGTAACTACAGCACAACTATGGTGTCATTAGGTGCGGCAGGGGCATGCAAGAAAAGTGGCGCATCAGCACTGATGCGCCACTTGCTTGTAAGTATGCCCCAGTGTTTTATTTGGAAAGTGTTTTTCCAGTGAGGCATTTAGTTGATAATTTCAGAGTAGGTTTGCTACAAGGTCAAGCTAGTCTAGTCTTTAGAGTTTCTGATAGAGTTTAAGATTTTTACTCGTTATACTGTGCATTTGATCTACTTGTTTACATAGTCTAGGTTTCAATGTTTGTGATTGGAATAGCTTTTTTTCTAACATCTTTGTAGCTATGTTCCTTTTGGAGGATTGCAATGAACTGGTAGAGGGTAAGGTGGTATCTACTTAGAATGAGTTGTGTGTACCCTCAGTGGTATAATTTTTGTGCTTCCTTGTTTAGTGCACTGTGGTAAATGTTCCACCACTTTATTTGGATCCTGGCTTGATATTTATGTCCTAGGTGGTGGAAATACGCACTTTGACGTATTGGGTGGTGGGGCAAAGACAAGGTCAAAGAGTTTTTTAATTTGAAATTAGAAGTTGCTGTTGGTTGAATTGATTTTGTTAGTTGCTGCTAGATGGATCTATTGTAGTAAAAATAGCATCCTTGGATGTGGGTGCGAGAAAGTGAATTATTAGTTGGGGTGGATCGCAGTTCCCAAGTATTAACGTTGATATTCTTGTTAAGTCCATTCATTTAAAGTCGAGCTTAAGACCTGGTGTCAGTGGCACAGGGCAGACAGGCTTAATGTAAGAAAATGTATAAAGCATTTAGAAGTATCAAAACAGGTAAAACTGCACAACACAATAAAAATGCCATTCCAATTAATAACAACAGAGAATAGTTTAATGAACAAATTGACACCTTAATGTCAATAATCCAATAAGGGGAACTGGAGATATGATTTTTTTAAGTTTTAAACAAAAATAGCTTCAAAAAGAGCAGAACATGGACCATGGACAACCAGTAGCACTAGAGTGTGACAAGCGTAAAGTTTAAAACCAACCTCAATGGACAGCAGGTCAGATATGCAAGTCGCTTTTGTCTTGGTTGGAAAGTTGCCTTCAAATTTCAAATCTAAAAGAAGTCTTCAGACAAGCAAAGCTGCAGGCTGATTCTGGAGACAGCTTCGTCAATGATGAGTTGATAAAGGATGAGGCCTCTGTGAAGCCATGGACAAAGGCGAGATAGTTTCAGAGCAGGAAAAGCGCAAAGTTCACACTTAGGAAGTCAATGACCTCAATCGGATGCTGCTCAGCATCAAATCCAGAGAAGCTTTCTACCTTCAGACTCAGGGCCTGATTAGAAGTTTGGCGGTCAAACCACAGTGTTGGCAGTCCCAAAAAGATCACCAGGTTGGCCGTCTTTCTTACCACCCTATTATGAGTTATACAGGGAGGACCACCGACTGCTAAGCAAAAAAGGCAAACCACCAGTGGTGGAGCAGGCCTGGAAATAGGGGGTCCAACCTTTAGGGCCGTCAGCACTTCAACATACCACCAAGCTTGTTGCAAGAACACAGTCACTGTGGCGGTCCCCCATGGTGGTCAGACAATGAGGGTCCAAACCACAGATTTGCGGTCAGCAAAGTAATACAGAAATGCACATTGGATGAATTTAACAAGACAGCTGACACACTTTACCATAGTGTACACTGCTGCAAAGGACACTATAAACCACACCCTTTCAAAAACCACAATCCTTTTCATTTACATAGCAAGACACAGAAGCCAGAGCAACTTTTTTCACAAACACTCCATAGATAAGGCCCACCTTCTTTTTCCACCATCCCATAGAACAACCTGCTCACACTTCTGTCCATTCACACCCTTTTACACTTCCCCTGTTTAGTGAGTCACTATCACACATAGCTTTGTTCCCACCATCTCACATTTAAAAAATTCTAATTTTTCAGAAGATGAGTTATGAGTCATGGTGAAGGAAATCGTAAGAGTAGAGCAACAATTGTTTAGAGCACAAGTCCAGCATACTACTCTCAGGAGGAAAATGGAAATGTGGGACAGTATCGTCGACAGAGTCAATGCTGCAGGCACCACTCTCAGCACAAAGGAGGACATTGAGAAGAGGTGGAATGACCTCAGAGGCAAGGTACATTCCTTTGTCTCCAGGCACCAGCTGCTGACCAGGAATACTGTTGGTAGCCTCACAGTACCCCAATACATCTCTTTCCCTGGGATGAGAAGGTGTTGGCCATCCTGCATCCTGAGGGCCTGATAGGAATACCTGGAGGGGTGGAGTCTGGTAAGTAACAACATAGAAAATGGCACCAAAATGCTATGTCACGCATGCTCACAGCTTATCATTTGCCACTGTTGTGTTCATCTACCCCACCTACATTCAATACCCAGAGTATCTGAGTCTGAACACTGTCAATCTGTATTTTTGGACCCAACATCACAGCTACCAAGGACCATCAAATGCCATATGTCCAAATGGAGCCTAACAATCTCAAAATAAGAAAAACACATTCCAGGATCCATGGTATATCCCAAAATGAAAATGTATGATCAAACCTAAAAGCAGTCTGCATACAGATATGTAATACCCAACATTTGTGTAGTGTGTATTGTACAGAGAGTTACGCGACTGCAACTCCCAGGAGCCACGGTTTCAGCAACTCCAAATACCAGACCAGTGATCACTTGTCCAAATAACCCTATTCCTAAACTCTCAATTAAAGCCTAGTCACCTGGGGAGGATACCATTTGTATAGTGTGTGTAGCAGAGGGAGTTACCTGACTGCAACTCCCAGGAAGCACTGTTTCTCTAACTTCGAACACCAGACCAGTGGTCACTTGCCCAAAGACCCCTGTTTGATAACTCACAAATAAAGTGTACTCACCTGGGGAAATAACATTTGTGTAGTGTGTATAGTACAGAGAGTGACAAAACTGAAACTCATAGGAGGCCCATTATTACTGTACCTCTAGCCACCAGCATAAGTGGTCACATGCCCAGTACATGTGTTTGGTAACTCTCAGTTGAAGTGGACTCATGTGGGAGGATAATATTTTTATGGTGTGGGTAGTACAGGGGATGTTCTGACTGCAGGGGCCAGGAGGCACTGTTACTGAAACTTCAAACACCAGACCAGTGTACCCTTGTCCAAATACCCTTTTTGTAATCTCTCAATTGAAGTGTACTCACCTGGGAGGATAACATTTGTATAGTGTACGTTGTACAGGGACTGACATGACTGCTAAGGCCAGGAAGGTCTGTCACTTTTACTCCACTCAGCAGCCCAGTGTTCTCTTGTCAAAATACCATTGTTTGGTAACTCACAAATAAAGCGTACTCACCTGGTAGGATAAGATCTGTAAAGTGTGTGTAGTACAAGGACTGACATTACTGCTGTTATTAATGTTACTCTACTCACAGCCCATTGATCTCTTTTCTAAGTACCATTTTTGGTAAGAAACAAATGAAGTGTACTCACCCTGAAGGATAACATATAGGCCCTCATTAAGAGTTTGGTGGTCTGTTCTGAAGACCGCAATGGTGACGGCTGCCGAAAGACCACCGCTGAGGCGGTAATCCGCCCACTGAATGAGTTAGAAATACAAAACTGCCAGAAAGCAGCAACAAAATCAACACCACCAGATCTGACGATGGAGTGAGAGAGGCGGTCCCACCACCCTTACCACCACGGCAACAACAAACCGCCCTCCAAATTACGACCCACAAATCACCACAGTGGTCCATCAACGGCAGTAATCCATTGGTGGTGCCGACCGCCACAGTCGATTTCGCCACTCCACAACAACAGAAGCCACCATTGGCCAAACTGAAAACCCCACACCTGATACACATGCACACACCGTACACATTCACCAACAGCACTATAAAACACACCCAACACAACCCACAATTCCTTGAAACTCACAAAATCTGCTACACGTTACCATCCCGCATATCCCTAGAACTGCACACACAAACCACAGCCACCTATACACCCTTCACGCATCACAAGCCACACATCATACCGCTACACCAAACACATAAAACACCACTGCACTCAATCACTACTTCACAGCACCCACGTATTCACACACCCTGCAGCCCCACCAAACACCCCACCCTCTGCACAACACACCCACTACACCCAATACACAATTGGTATGTCCCGACAAAAGCACCCCTGTTTCACTGATGATGAGTTGTGGGTCATGGTAGACGAAGTCACCAGGGTAGAGCCACAGCTGTTTGGTGCACAGGTGCAGCAGATATCCATTGCCAGGAAGATGGAGTTATGGTGGAGAATCGTAGACAAGGTGAAGTCTGTGTGAACCTATCTAAGCACAAGGGACGACATAAGGAAGAGGTGGAACAACCTCCAGGGGAAGGTGCTTGTAATGGCATCCAGGCACCAAATTGCAGTCATGAAGACTAGCGGTAGACCCCCACCTCCTCCCCCACAGTTGACATCATGGGAGGAGAAGGTCTTGGCAATCCTGCATCCTGAGGGCCTCAGTGGAATAGCTGGAGGGCTGGACTCTGGTAAGTCACCCATACTTTTCTACCACCCTGTACACCTGCATGGCATGTCTCCCCGTCACCCTATCTTCCTTCAACCCACTCCATCCCAAACTCATACCCACTCCCTTCACCACCCTTATCAATTTCCCTTGCATGCCCAACCCATTAAAATAACACCTCTCTAAAGTCATCATTCACACACATAAGTAATACATGTTTAGCATGAAGCACTACCAATCCCACAATGCATCACTATACACAAACCAAATGTTTAAATCACAACACCCATCCCATAGGGAAACCTATCAGTGCTGAACATATTCACATCTGGAACATTTGAGGTGGCACAAGCAAACCAGGATATGGCAATGACTTTTACAGCTAAATATATATATACATTACTTTTTTTAAATTTAAATAATCATATGAAAATGCTTTTGGCAATACAGTAGAAAATTGACAACTGCCAATACCATACTTGGGGAACAAGCACCCTGCAATTAGCATTAGCCATATTAATATCTGAGGATGATATAAACAACTACCATACATGTCCACAGGTACTTCAGCTATTGTCAGCCGGCAGCATGTGCCACGTCTATCTAGTCCTCCACCAGAAGAAGGCCCCAGTGATGACAGCTACTCTGGATGTCTGGATTTGGAAGATCTCCCTGGCCCATCTGGTACCTCTGGTCAGTCAGACACCACAAGCATCACCCAGACCATCCCAGAGCACCCCACATTGGACTTCACTACAACAGCGGCCATACAATGTCCACAAGCCTCTACCCCAGGACATGCCAATCTACAGTGTGCCCACCTGTACAGGGACTGGAGTCAACACCTTCCAGGCAAGTTGAAGAATGTCCTGTTGTAAGTGAGAGTGAGCACACAGTTCAAGGGACACAGGCACTGGGGGGCAGTGGGAGGGCATCTGTGGGGCAAGGGGTGGGCCAACCTAGGGAACTGACTGGCCAGGAGGCACTGTCACAAGTCCTGGGAGCATACCAGAAATCCCAGGAAAGGATGTGCCATGTACTCACCACCTTGCAGAAGGAACCAGAGGCTGCATAGGGAACACCACCAGGAGGTCACGCAGCAGTTGCAGGCCCACAATGCCAACATGGCCTCAATTTCAGGGGTGCTCAGTGAAATTGCCACCATCATGTGTCAATCCTCAACCAACACACCAGCAGGCCCCTTCCCTTAGCCAGAATACTGACCAGTCCTGTACATCTGCTGCAGCTAGTGGACTGGAGGCCCTGCCATAGGACCCAGAGCCCACCAGAACCCCTCCCTCTGTAGCAGAGGAACCACCCCACAAATGTTCCCTACAAGCCAGACACCCTACAGAGACTGTAGCCAAGAGCATTTTCATTGCTCCTTTTTCCTATGGCCCCATTGAAACTGGACCTGTACTACAAACTAACTGGGCCACTACACTGAAGATTCTGTACACCATCACCCCACTCTATTGCACCATCCCTTCCTTTTTGTGATTTCAAGGAACACACAAACCCAACTGAAGGTTTGTGCTTTTATTTTATCAGTCTCCAATGTCTTGACCTTTATTTTCCTGTGCAAATGTAATGTAAACTGTGAATCCATCCAATTTACAGTCAGCTTGGGGTACACATTATCAGTGTAAGTGCTTGCTACAAGTCACCTTCCACAAAACTGTGTGAAAGCAGTATGTAGGCATTCCACGAGTACACAGTAGTGACCACACCAACATCTAAAAAAAGGGAAACCTTCTGTGACATTCAAATTAGAAGTAAAGGGAAGTACAGCAACACGAGCCCCTGTAACATAACAGCCTACATTCATCTGGTCACATCAACTTAATACTATGCAGTGCAATTACCTCCAAACACTAGTAGTGACAGGACACAACTTTTGTAAGGGACTTAGACATGATACCACTGTATTAGCTCTGCCATGTTTTTAGTAAGCCAATCCCTCCTCTAGAACAACTAGTCCAGGCCAAACTGTCGGGGACAATGAAATCACAGTGTGGTTGTATAAGCACATTGAAACTCACATAACATTCCCAGCAACAAATGCTAAGTGCAGTATGAAATGAGGACACAGCTTGATGTGGACATGTATTTTAAACTGCAAACCAGCTGATACATAGCATAGGCAGAATTAGCTTTTCTCCCTAAATCATACCAGTGGCCACACTAACCACTGATGGAACAGTTTTAGGTTTCAAAATACATACTTTAGAGCTTTGTACAGTATAGCTGCCACATAGGTCTTCATTTAAATAGTGGTGTGAACAGAACTATAGACTTACCAGACTGTCATTGGAAGTACTGGTGTATCAGATGTGTCCTGTTGTCCACATCATCCTCCTCTCCATCTTCATCACTGTCCTGAGATTCCTCTGCTGGCCCAGGTGCATTGTCTCCCCCCTCCTCCTGCAGTAATGACACATGCCTTCTGAGGGCCAAATTGTGAAGCATGCAACAGGCCACAACTATCTGGCAATCCTTTACAGGGGAGTAGAGTAGGGATCCTCCAGAAATATATAGGCTTCTAAACTTGGCTTTCAGAATGCCAAATGTTCTTTCTATCACTCTTCTGGTCTGTAAATGTGCCTCATTGTAGCGATTCTCACCCTCTGTCCTTGGATTCTGCACTGGTGTCAACAGCCAGGATTGGTTTGGGTAGCCAGAGTCACCTGGAAATAGTAAAAACGTCACATTACATGTGCACAATACTTACAATACTACAAAGGACAACTCAAAGGTAAAACACTGTGACATACATTGAATGAAAACATCATACTCACCAATGAGCCATCATCTGTGGGACACTGCTCTTCCTCATTACGTAGACATCATGTACAGATTCTAGAAACTTGTCAGTAATGTGAGAAATGTACTAATCTGCAAGGCACACCATATGCACATTAATCGAATGGTAACTCTTCCTATTTCTAAAAACCTGCTCATTTACCCTGAGACAAAACAAAGCAATATGTGTCCCATCAATGGCCCCAATCACATGTGGAATATGTCCCATGGCATAGAAAGCAGCCTTAACAGTGGGCAAATCTTCACCTTTGGGGAATGTGATATAGCTGTACATGTGTCTCAGCAAGGCATTCAGAACATTTTCAACACTATAGCAAACATTGGCAGAGACATACCTGCAGCCAAGCCCACTGTCACCTGAAATGATCCACTGGCCAGGAAGTGGAGCACTGACAGAACCTGTACTGTAGGATGTATTGCAGTAGGACTACGAAGACCAGGAATTAGATCTGGCTCCAATTGTGCACACAGTTCAATGATTGTTGCCCTGTTCAGATGATAGGTGAGAATTATATGACGTTTTTCCATTGTAGACAAGTCAACTAGGGGACTGGACACGGGTGCATTCCTCCTCCTCCACAGTGGTTGGTATCTCAACAAGCCAAACATCACAAGTGTGAGAAAGCATGAAGGATTTCAACACACAATATTATAGAAAATAGAGCTTTCTTATACATTTCTGACAACCAATGTTTGAAATCTGCTCTGGTTGCCCCAACATGAAAACGGACTTCTAATACTGTCCAATATTATTATATGGTAACACTGCTTCACAGCTGCAGTCTAGGTAGTAAGACGTTATTTGTTTCATAACATTCTATGTTCGTCATCTACTCAAATTCAAGCAGTGCACTGGTATGAGCACTAATATTGTGTTGCCACCAAATGTACAATGTTAACGTGTAGAAACTACCTTGGTGTGTACTATAAGTACCTACGATGCACATTTCATTGACTAAAATGATAACAGTCTTTAGAAAATGGCATCTGCATGTCCTGCATGTAGAGGACAGGTGGAAGTGACCTCACTCCACTGGCGAAAGTCGTCATGTAGGAGGGCAGTCAGAAGAGTGTGCAATTCCTCATTGGTTAACATTGATGTCTATGGAGAACAAGGGCCAATGATGATCACCGCTGGCGGTGATGGTGATTCCCGGTGCGGACATGACTGCCATATTCAGAAGCCCATTTCACTTGACTCCGGCTTCTCACCCTATCAAGAACTCGACTGCGTGAGCTGCTGTGTCCTGTGTCTGGAAGCCACAATGGCCCGTGCTACAGGGGATAAGACCCCAGCATTCACATCCGAAGAACTCGCAAAGCTTGTGGATGGAGTCCTACCCTTGTATGGACAATTGTACGGGGCTCCAGATCAACAGGTGTGCACCATTTTGGTATATTAGATGCAACATGGCTGTATGTTGATGAATGTGTGTACATGCAGTGTGTCCTTTAGGGAGTATTGTATGGTGCATGCAAAATGTACACAGAGGTACAAGCGATGTGTATGATGATTGTGAGATCAATACAGTATGTAGTCCATTACTGTAACTGACTGAAGTGTTTAGTAAATGTTGTCCTTCTGTCTGTGTCTCCAATGCAGGTCAGAGCCCATCAGAAGAAAGGGTTATGGCGTGCCATCGCCAAGGATGTGCTGACCCTGGAGGTCTATAGCTGGTGGAGCATCCCCTGCAGAAAGTGGTGGAAGGACCTGAGATGCTGGGCCCGGAAGACCTCGAAGGCCCAGCTGAGGACGTCCTTCGAACGAGGGAGGGGTGCCTGTCGGACCCTGACCCCCTAATGGCCTGCATACTGGCAGTGACCAACCCAGAGTTAGATGGGTGCCTGGGGGCAGCACAGCAGCCACAAGGGTATCACAGTGTTCTCTTTTTTTCCTTATGACTGGCATGGTCTTTGGATACCAAGGTAATAGTCAGTGTATGCCTCAGTATGCTATTGTTGTTAATGTTATATAGTTCTGCATTGCAATGGTGAGTGGAACGTACAATAGGTATTAGTAATTTGCTGGGATTTCTACATAAGTAAGGGCCTACATCCTGTTCTCCAGTGTAGGAGTGATACTCTGATGTCTACTATTTAAGTGGTATGTCCTTGCAATTGCAAGTTGTTTAGACACTGTAACGGAGTAAGTGAACCTGTGCCTTTGTCAACAGGTAGACATGGATTAGTGAGTCTTAATAGGTGTGCAGATTTCAAAGTACATGGATCTTATGGAGGATGGTAGTTTCTTCAGATCTCATGCTGAGCTGTTGTTCCCAGGCAATTATGCGGTCTTCTGGTTGTCACTGCATAGTGTAAATTACCAGTGAGTCATTATGATGTGTATGCCATATGTGCTGTATTTGATTTTTTGACCTTGTGCTCCCTTTCTTTGGCCCCCACCCTCCCTCCTTTTCTTCTTCTGCCCTTGTGTGCATTAGCATAATCTGGCGAAGGAGCTGGAGACACTGTCCACTGATGCTGAGGTGACCAGTGGGTCAGAGGACGAAGGGAGTTCTAGGGAGGAGACAGGAGCTGTTACAACTGACTGATTCCTCCTCCGAGGGGACCTCCCTGATGGTGGTGGACCCATCTAGGATTACCCCAGCAACATCATCTTCCACCACCTCTGTTCAAGAACCACCCCTCCCAGTAGCCCCCCACCTAGTTGCCGGTGCTCCCTCACCCATAAGGGTGGGTATCTCCTTCGCCACAGTCACCTCAGCCCCTGCCCCAGGCAGCCCTGCTGCCCTAACTGAGGAGGCTATTAACCACCTGAGATCCATCTCTGTAGGGCAGTCAACCATAGTGAATGCCATCCAGGGGCTAGCATCCCAGGAGCAGCAACACAATGCCTAACTGGAGGGCATTCACATTGGCTTGGCTGGCCTACAGAGATCTTTTCAGGCTCTGGCCTCCTCTTTTACAGCAGGCAGTGTCCCTGGTTCTTCTGTCCCCGCTCCAACTACTTGTACCCAGTCTCAGACCCCTCTCCCCCAACCCATCCCAAGCACACAATCAGATGAGCATGCACCCAAAATAACTACAGGACTCACAAAGACAAGCACAAGCACCACAGATCACACCACAGGCATACACACAGCCAACACACTGAAGCACACACAACAACAGCCACTGTCTCCACTGTCTCCCCTCCACATCCTCCCTCACAGTTACATCAGCACTCACAGCTGCAAGCACTGCATCGTCAATCCCCGATCCTGCCACCTGTTCAGTTTTGCCCACAGTCACTACAACAGCAGACACATAGACTAGCACCCCATTCAAAACATATGCAGTCACCACCACTACCACACACAACCACATGCAGCACACCCACCTTACTTGCAGACACCACCCCAACATACATTGACATGACCTGTTTGTCCTCTCCCTCCCTCTCTTCCCCCTCCTCCCAAAACACATAAATGCTCCTACTCAGACACTCAACAGTCATCCACCACACACAAGTACACATTGCATGCACCTACAACCAAGTCCAGCACATCTACAAGTCCTACAACCACTCCCTCCACCTCCACTCCGAAACCTGCTCCCACCGTCCACGCCACTGTACCTAAAAAACCTTTCCTTTCCCGCCTTGAACTCTTCCCTCCTCCTGAACCACCCCATGTTGTCCCTAAATGTCAGGTTCCTCTTCCCCAGCCCAGTCCCTCCAGCTCCCAGTCCTCCCATGCCTCCCTAGTGTTTCCAATGTCCCTCCCCGCAAAAAAAACTCCCTCTATGGAGCACAGGGTACCCACACCCATCCTGTACCCTAAACCGAAAACCATGACCCCACCCCCTCCCAAGCCACAGTCCAAGACCCTCCTTCCAAAAAGAAACCCCCACCCACTGCCTGACTTTTACATGGATGTCCCTGCCCAGTGGAGTCAATTAGGCTGTCAGGAGTCAAGTTGGGCCTATTTGTGGGCCATTCATGCCCTGAGATGTGTATGGACATTTGGACTGGCCAATAGCCCTTTGTTTATAGTTTTTGTTTTATTTCGTGCCTATTTTCCGAGGAACAATACATTGGTTAAATCACAGGTATTTGTCCTTTTTTTCTTTTCTTTTGGCTTTTGTAATTGTTGTACTTTACAGCTGATTGTTCTCCATGTGTGTGGTATGTGTGTATGTTGTGTGAGTGTTGGGTGTGCGTGTCTGTTGTTTGTGTGTAGTGGTGTGTTTATGAAAGTATCTGTGTGTGTGTGTGTATCGGGACGGATGTTTGTTTTAGGTGCATGTATGCATCGCTGTCCCCGGCGGGTGTGTGTGTGTTGCATGTGGGCGTGTCACTCTCACCTCCATCCCTTGTGTGCTAGGCGGCAGTACTCACAGTTGTCATCGACGTCGCTGCTCCTGAACTTCCATCACGTGTCTATGTCCCTGGAAGTGAATGTCTCCTTTTATAGGGCTCCTTTCCACCAGGCTTTTGGTGGCCTTTGTCATGCCCCAGAAATCCTGGCGGTCTGCTAAGTCCTAATATGGTGATCGGTGAATGGTCTTCCGCTGGCTTGAAGATGACAAGTGCTGTTGTTGGGGGCCGGACCGCACTGGCTGTTCTGGTGGGGCATTGGCTGTATGTGGGAGGGATCACCGCCATGGTCATAATATGACGGTCTTCACTACCAGCCTGGCGGTACAACCGCTACTGCCGGCATGGCGGTCGGCTGACCCCCAAACTCATAATGAGGGCCATGGTGTGTGTAGTACAGGGACTAACTTGACTACAACTCCCAGGAGAAACAGTTCCTGTGACTCCAAATAACAGCACAGTGGTACCATCTGTATACTGTGTGTAGTACAGGGAGTGACATGACTGCTAGGCCAGGAAACCTTGTCTCTGTAACTCCAATAACCAGGCCAGGGTTCGCTTGTCCAAATCTATCTGTTTGTGAACTCTCAAATGAAGTTTACTCACCTGGGAGGATAACATTTGTCAAGTATTGGGCAGTAGAGGGAGTGACCGGACTGCAAAGCTCAATAGGCCATGTTTCCCTAACTTCAGCCACCAGCCCAGTGGTCACTTGCCCCAATACATCTGTTGGTGAACTCTCAAATGAAATTTACTCAGCTGGCAGTATAGCATTTGCTAAGTGTTGGGAAGTAAAGGGAGAGACCTGACTGCAACTCCCAGGAGGCCCTTTTTCTGTAACTCCAACCACCAGCCCTGTGGTCACTTGCATAAATGCACCTGTTTGGTAACTTTCAAATGAAGTTTACTCACCTGGGAGGATAACATTTGTCAAGTGTGTGTAGTATAGAGAGTGACATGGCTGCAACTCCCAGGTGGCACTGTTTCTCCACCTTCAAACTCCAGACCAGTGGTCAAATGCTACAAAACATCTGTTAGTCAACTCTCAAATGAAGTATACTCACCTGGGAGTGATCAAGCACAGTATATGTTCAAATCACAGATATACCTGTCAACATACATCCATATTGAATTGCTAACCCAAGATGACATTTTTAAGGACATATATGACACCTTACCCAGTGTGCAGAAAAATTGTCCCTAAGGCCTCAAAATGCATAACGAGAATGGTATTGACAGTTGACACATTCGCACTGCACGGACCACATGATGACTCCAGTCACATATACAATGAAGTCCTGGGTCTGCCTGCATCACAATCAACTAGGCTTTAAAATGGCCAAAGCTATATCTTGCTTAGCCACTGTTGTGCCTGCACTGGTGGCAAGATGGCATTCTCAGGCCATCCTCCCAAGTGCTAATGATTTGCACATTTTAGCAGCTGCTTGATTTAAAAAGAATTGGCATGCTTCACAAATGTCATGTCAGTAAAACCAATACCATGGGTACTTGCCGCAATAGGATTAACTGCAACTTAACTTTGTATGACGTCTCTGCTTACTGCAACACTAAACTGTTGGTGGGGATGTCGCAATACAACCAGTAACATTGTACATTTTAACATCAACAGGTCAAGCTGCCACTGGGCACACAGAGGCCACAGAACAGACTGCCACTACCCCTCTGGATGAAGCCCTCAGTGAAGAAGACACTCCTGGAGGTAGAGGACGGTTCTGGCCCATCTGGGCAACCTGGCCAGACACAACAGTGAGTCTCACTGTGGCCACATGAACACCTCCCAGCCCTGTTGCCTCAACATCACAGGCAACCATTTGCGCCCCCCAACCTGTGTCCCTATCACAGAGTCTACCGGTACAGTGCAACACGTCTGACAATGAGGGTCCAGGAACAAGTTGGAGAGGTCACCCTGGGGCAAGGGCGCAGGTCCTTGGGTGTAGGGTTCATGGGAGGGATGCTGTGGGCCAGCGGGGTGAGGATACTGGAGCTGCTGTCGGCCATGACACAATTAGCCACGTCTTGAAGGTCTATCAAGAGTCCCAAGGCATGATGGGCCTGGTTTTGACCAACATCTGGAAAAATCAAGCAGAGACAGCGGGAGATGCATAGAGTCATGCAAGAACAGATGGAGGCCCACAATAATAACATGGCCTTCCTTTGTTATGTTGAGATGAGGGAGCATGTGAACCATATGATGTAGACACAAGCTGCTTGTGCAAGGAGGGATATTTTACAGGTACACAGTGTCCAGCTCAGGGTTGTAATCACTACACACAAACACATTAAAACAATTGTTTAGTTAAACCAAGAATTTTATTCCAGTGTACAGCACATAGACTGTCAATATTTTGGGACTTCTTAAAAACAAGAATGTGTGACTCACACTGAGTCAAAGTACATATTTTAAGGTACAGGCACCCAGAGCATGTAAGGAAGGGATTTGTCAGACATTTTACTGTAGAATAGACAAACATTCAAGTGGTTGATGTCACCAGTTTTAGTCTTATCACATACCACAGCAAAGTAATCCAACATCACATTGTCCAAGATACAAAAAGATGGCAGTACAACAGTGACTAATCACAGGCCCATCATAATCCAATGCTCATGCATCTGGTGGTATGACATATGTCAGTGTTGTGGCACAAGCCCTGTGGCCTTCAATATTGAAGCACATCAACATCTATATAAATGTAGGAGCCAAAAAGAGTGTTTAGCCAATTTGAAGTAAAAATGACTTGGTCAAAAGCTAGGACACAAATGATGCATCAGTCTCACCACGAGACACAAAACAATTCCAATACGCACTTCTGTACTGCCACCCAAATACTGTGCAAACTCTCTTGGTACAGGTCTCATACACCCAAACTTTGCAACCTACATTGCCTAGAACAATCCTTGTCCACTTTGCATTTCAGACAGCATCACTATACCTGCTAATATCACAACTCTGAAATGCCCACATGAAGATGTCATGATGAAGGTACTTGTACAAAGAACAACACAAAGACATAGGCTTAAAACAATACCTATGACATACGTTGCTTAGAAAAACAACTGGAAAACAAGGTACAGTGCAAGGAAACTGACAAACAAAGCAACATCATCAAGTTGGGGATGTGTCAAAAGGTATTTTATCAAGCAGCCTTTGGATGAATATTGCACAGTATCAGCTCCCTAACTCTTTCTAAAACACTCAACTCCTCACATTCTCACAACTACTATAGCTGTTGATGCGATCATCCTGCCAATCAGCTCCTTCCTCTTCACCACTGTCATCCTAACTTGGCATTTCATGAGTCTCACAAGGTGGCACAACAGGCTCCCCCTCCTCTGGGATGCACGGGACATTCCTGTTGTAGAGCATGCAGCATGCCACAGTGATCTGGCACACTTTCCAAGGTGAGTAGAGGAGGGCTCCAACAGTCCAGTCAAGATAGCAAAATCTGGCCTTCAGGAGCCCAAAAGCCCACTCCACTGGCCTCTGTGTTCTTCCATGGGCCTCAGTTAAGCGGAGTTCTCCTGGCGTAGTTGGATTCCTCAGTGGCATCAATAACCAAGGACGGTTTGGATATGCTGAGTCTCGGGTCAAGGAATGGTACTGATGTGCAATAAGGAGTCGCTCTCTTCATGATTGTAGCACTTGACATTGCTCACACACATTAAGGACAGACTTGACTTACCAACTAGCCAGGCCCTCTCTGGGTGCAGTTGTGACATCAGCTGGGGTATGGTACTGTTCCACATAATGAAGGAATCATGGCCTGAACCACAATAACTGGTACATGTGTGAGATGTAGAGATCCACCAAAAAGAAAACTTGCACTTTGATGTAATGGAATTTCTTTCCATTGGGATAGACTTGTTCAGTGGCCTGTGGTGGCACCAAGCCAACATGTGTGCCTTCAATGGCCCCCATCACATGTGGGAGCTGGCCAAAACCATAAAAATCAGCCTTCACATTGGCTAAATCCTCACGTCAGGGGAACCTGACACAGCTGTCAATATGTGTTACCATTGCTGAAAGAAGAATATCCTTCAACACCAGATTGAACATAGGTTGGGACATACAAGCAGATATGGTTACTGTATGTTGGAAGGACCCTGTGGACAGGAAGTACAATACTTGTACAATGGGTGGTATGCTGGTTGGATAACTAATAGCTGGCATCAGATCTGGCATCACCTGGCAGCTTAAGTTGTCTTTGTTTGCCTATTTAAAAAAAACAAAGGTCACTGGGATTCGCACCCTTGCCATTTACAGTTTTCACATCAATAATTTTACTGAAAATGTTACAGTGATATTATGAAGATATCATGAGTAATGTAACATGCAGGGAATCAGCAGAGCATGGTGAGGGCACAAATTATAGTTAGCTTAGGTCACAAGTTATAGTTACTTGAAATAGCTCTAACTATCACACCTGAATTTCTATTAGTGACCTTTGTTTTTTAGTGAACTTCTAAGGGGTTTTTAACATGCTATTTCCTAACTATAATGTCCCTGTAACCTTTGCTTTTATCAGTGAATTTCTAGAGGTTTTTAATATTAAGTAAAATGCCTACTGCAATGAACCGTGTTGGGGATTTGGACTCAGGGCCTGGCTTGGCATTGTGCCCCCCAATTCAAGCTTGCTGCTCCTGCCTTGCCTCCTCCTTGCCATCCATCGACCAAGACCATGCCCCGTTCTCTTATTACAGCACTGTGTGGCTGCAGTTCTGCCACTGCCCTTCCCGCCTACCCTGAACAGTTAGCTTGCTGCCCCATCCACCTCCTCCCTACCCTCTGTTGTACAAGTCCATTCACTAGCCCTATCCCTCCTACGCTGAGTTCTCAAATAGTGACACAGCACTTTTAAATTATTTGCTATCTTGATGTTTTTTTAATCCAGTTGAATGCTTAATTATATGTCGCACTTAGGGGACAGAATGTGGCATTACAGCCAGTACTGCAGACTTTGCAAATGGGGAACCAAGTTTGAGTTTCAGCGTCAGCTCGACATCCTGTGATTCTGGACAAATCAATTAATCTCCCCATGCCTAAAGCCTAAAAGGAATGTTTTCTTGTGTAATGAAACTGATGCCCATGTAAAGCTCTCCAAAGCCTTTGGGTCAAGTATGCACTTTATAAAACTGCAAAAAATCTAAAATAATAAGTGTTTTGCACACTTCTGTAATTGTGCTATACTTGGATCACATTTGGGTGATATTTATGCTACATTTAGGCTTTTTTTTCTTTGGTGGTCATCTTAGAGGCCTTATTGTTTATGAAGCTCTCTAATCACATTTACTACGAAATCCATAGTAGAAAATGTTTTCAGTTTTCCACTTTGATTCCTTCAATAAATTCAAAATGTTAGCACTCTAGTTGCTCATTAGAAGACAGTAGCAAACTGCAGGGAAATAACTGGCAGTCTGCTGTGCATGCTGAAAGTGCATATTTCAGTATACATGTCAGAATGTTTTAATGAAATAGCAAAGGAAGATATTTGAGAATTCACATAAAGCGTGTCCTAATGTTTCTTTCTACAACAGTAAGCATAGTTTCGATGACAAAAGGAACCCCCTCATTATGTTCCTTTCTAAGTTAAATGTTTTAAGTTTTACCAGTTTGATTCAATCAAAATGGTTTCAGGTATGCCACACTTTTGCCATAAGTAGTGTTAACGCTCGAATTCTTTTTAGAACACTCTTGGAGGTTGCAGTAGAACACAAGGTAATCAGCTGAAAGGCTGCTCCTGTTGGAAGTACAACAGGAAGATATATGAGAACTCATTTAAATTGTGTCCTAATGTTTCTATGACAAAATGAACCCCCTCATTTTGTTCCTTTCTAAATTAAATGTGTTAAGTTTTACCAGTCTGATTCAATCAAGATGGCTTCAGGTGTGCCACACTTTTGTCATAAGTATGACTGTTAGTGCTCTAGTTGTGCTTTAGAAGACTCTGGGAGGCTGCAGTAGAACACAAGGGAATTAACTGACAAGCTGCTCCTGTTGGAAGTAGCTGATTTACTGAGATTATCAGACTTGATTCTCATATGGCTGAGAAAGCTAGTATGAATTTACAGAAAATAAGCGCTCATTTGGGAAAATGATGAAAAAACGTTTTTTTTCTCAAACACGATTCATGAAATCCCAGCAGAAGCCTTTTTCACAGGGTAAAATCACCTGGTCAATAAAATCTGGTATTACCCTTTATATGTTCTCTTTTTGTGACCCGCAATTCACTACAAAGCATTTCAATGGGGTGCTATCAAGTATATTGGCTGCAGGTTGGCTGCCATCACTTCGTGGTTGAAACAATGGCAGCCAATCAGCTATCACCATGAGATCTGTGCTTATGCTCTGCCCAGATATACAGATTTATTTGTCCTTTAATATCTCAAAAGCTACTGAACAAATGTACACCAAATCACCAAAAGCACGCTTTCTGGACCAAGACCTAACTTTCTACAAATTTGGTGTAACTCTCTCCAGCTGTTCAGGCTGTAGTCATATTTTCCCCATGCATTATCCTATGGTATTATGCTATGGGATAATGGATGGGGAAAATATGTTTTGGGACGCTCCTTTTCTTTGGCCCCACTTGATAGATCACCACAAAACTTTCAAGACAGCAGCTTGTCATACTAGTTTTGAAAATTTCATGAAGATTCATCAAACAGCACCAAGGTTATTGGCAAAATGAAAAAATGCTTTTCCTATGGAAACTAGGTCTTAACTATACCTACCTACTGGCATTTTTCTAGTTGAAGGTAACTATAATTCACACTGTCGCCATGCACATCTATCTACTCCACATATTAGAACACTCATGACATCTTTGATAACATCATTGATAACAACCATGTAATATTTGCAGTAAAATTATTGAGGAGAAAACTGTACATGGCTGGGTCACAAGTTATATATACCTTGGGGCATGAGCTATAGTTACTTCAGATAACCATAACAATAACTGGTGAATTTCTATGGTTTTGTGTGTGTAAACCCAATTGTAACATCCTTGTAACCTTTGGTTTTTTAAATAAATTTCTATTTTTTGTAATTCTATTTGCTAATTTCCTAGCTATATTGTCCCTGTAACCTTTGTTTTTGTCAGTGACTATATTTTCATATATATAATATATATATAAATATATGTAAATATGTGTGTTTGTGTATATATAGACATATATATATATATATATATACATATATATATATATATATACAGTATATATATATACATAGTTAGGTTCTGAATTTTCCTCTTACAAAACCATAGAAATTCAGCAGTTATAGTTAGAGTTATTTCAAGTAACTATAACTCGTGCCACCACCATGCACAGTTTTTTCTTCAATATTTTGACTGCTAATATTTCATTTATATGTTTAATGACTTTATAGAAGATGTCTTGAGTGCTGTACTATCTGGGGTAGTTAGCAATGCATGGCGAGGGCGCGAGTTATAGTTACCGTAGAGCACAAGTTATAGTAACTTTAAATAACTAACTGTAACTGCTGAATTTCCATGGTTTTCTACAAGCAACTTCAGAACCTAACTATAACGTCCCGATTACCTTTGTTATTTCAGTGATTTTCTATTTTTTTTTAATGTAAAGTAATTTTAATTACTATACATTAATCTAACAACCGCTGCATATGGCCTTTGGCCGTGCACAGCAGGGATTGGCCTCAGGGCCTGGCCTGCGGCCAACTCCTGATAACCACCCAACCCCGCGCTACACATAGCCTTTGCCTGTCCAAAAAAAGGTTTGGCCGCAGGGCCTGCAGCCAAGCAACCACCCAACCCTGCATGGTCTGTCTCTCTGGGTGTGAGAATAGCTGTGAGGGGGTGTTTCTGGGCGTGAAAGTGTCTAGGTGGGAGAGTGGGTGCATGAAGATCTGATTGGTTCTCTGAGTAGATTTGTGATGGTCTGAGTGGGTGCGTCAGTGTCTGAGTGGGTCTGTGAGTGGGTGTGTCAGTGTGTCTGTGAGGGGCAATGTCAGTGGGTCTGTGATTGGGGACATGAGGGTCCGAGTGGGTGGGTGTGTGTACATCTGTGTCTGAGCTGTTCTGTGAGTGGGTGTGAGAGTACTACTATGAGTGAATGAATTAGTGTATGAATGACTTTGAATGTTTTTTTTTTGTCCCCGATATTTGTGAATTCATCACAATGTTATACGGGCCCAATGTATTCGTGAATATCATGCAGTGTGAAACAAAACATATTGTTAAGGACATAATTTCACCGTTACAGACCCCTATATCACAGCTCTGGGGTCAGGGTACCTCCAACCTGACCCCTTATGCCACTTTTTCATTTATTTTTCAGCCCCAGAGACCGCGTCCCATTACCTAAATTGGCAGCCAACTTTCTGGTTAAGTTGCGGCCAGTCAATCACAGCATTCCTGTTGGCACGCGCATTTGCGAATATGTTGCTATTGTTGCAAAATCATTGTGAAAGATCTGCTGCCCTAGATATACAAATTTATTTCTGCTTTCATTTTTCAAAAACTACTGATTGGATTTACACCAAATATGCAAAAGTGTAATCTGTGTACCAAAACCCTCTGCCAAATTTGGTGTAATTCTGTCAAGTGGTAACGCTGTTGTCATGTTCAAAACTCCTAAGGGAATTAACATGGGAACACACTTTTTTTCACTCCCCTTTTTCTTGGCCCCCACTTTCTGGATCACCTGAAACTTTCCATGTGCAACAAGAATCACTGGGTCACTACTTTTGGAAAATTTTGTGAAGATTCATGAAACGATGCTTGTCTATGAAAACATGGTCCTAATTATAACTACCTACTGACGACCGCTAGTAAAACATATACATATATATATGTATATATATATATATATATATTACAGAAAAGGTAGGGTGGGGATTGCCACTCAGGCGTAGAGCCACTACTAAAGCCCCAACTGTCTTTTTGCCCAGCTAAGGCCATAAGCATCCACATCACCATGGCTTGCAAGTAGAACTTTGGATTCTTTTGGGGATAGCTTTGATAAATGGTCTGGTAGAGTGAAGTACATCTCAGTTTCATCCCTGTTGCCATGCT
Organism: Pleurodeles waltl; assembly: GCF_031143425.1. Lineage (NCBI taxonomy): Eukaryota > Metazoa > Chordata > Amphibia > Caudata > Salamandridae > Pleurodeles > Pleurodeles waltl. The sequence goes on from NC_090436.1 coordinate 678,100,601, forward strand.
GATTGATTGCACTATTTGGGCCCAGGGTTAGCTGGCAAACAGGGAACCCTACTAAACCCAGAACCCAGAAAAATGAGAAAATATGAGGAAAATGTATGGTTTTGCCAAAGTTGAGATATACAAAACATTCTGGTAAAAAAAAAACATGGTGAAATGCACGCACATCACAGCACTCTGGACTCACCTGGATGTCTAGTTTTCAGAAATGTATGGACTTTGTATATTTCTTAGGGGGCAGTTAGCCCCAGGCACACATTTCTGCAGCTCCCCACATTGCCAGAAAGGGTTGCTTTTCATGCCAGAAATGTGTATTTTAGGACCTGACGTGTCATAGGTTCTATGCCTGGCCACACAACTGTGTACCATTTTATTGATAGAAATGTGGGAACGCTGATTGGTTAATATTTTGTGTATCTCTATAGATGATGTAAGCTTTCCTCACAGAAATGTGCGGACAATACATGATTTTAGGTAAAGTTTGAGGTTTCCTAAGCATTTTGGGTAAGACGTATGGGGCCATATTTACAAAGCCCTGTAGAGCAGGGTGATGTAGCAAGTGCCTTGCTGCACTGCCCTGCGCCACTGAGAAAGGGCAGAAATGCACTGTATCTGTATGATACAGCACATTTCTTTCTTCTCCCCCTGTGTTGGCACAGAAATTGCTACCATGACACAGTGCAGGCACCCTTGCTCCATGGTGCAAGGGTGTCTGCATTGTGGGGATGTTTGTTTTTGTGTAGAAAGGCACAAAAACAATCAATGGAATCATTTCCTCCTTCTATGTGTCCAGCAGAAAGAGAAAAAACAGGGAGAAATTTAGATGTTTCTCTCTGTTGCATCCCTCTTCCACCCTGCACTGCTAATTACCCTAGATATTACAGCACTCATGACAACTTTTATAACGTCAATAAAAATATCAATGAAACATTACAAGTCAAATTAGTTAAGAAAAAACTGTGCATGGTGGGGTGCGAGTTAAAGTTAGCCTAAGACCTAAGTTATAGTTACTAGAAATAACTGTAACTATAACTGCTGAATTTCTCTGGTTTTATGAAAGTAAATTCAGAAACTATAACATCCCCCTAACCCTTGTTTTTTTAAGTGAATATATATAATTAATTACCTACTGGCGGTCACCAGCACCTAGCTATAACTAGGTCCTAGTTCCCATAGGAAGGGCTAGTTTGTTTTGCCAATAACTTTAGTGCAGCTTGACGAATCTTCTTCAAATTTTCAAAACTTATACTTCAGTCAGTTCAGGTACAGTGTTAAAAGTTTGGGGGTTATTCGTCAAGGGGGGACTGAAAAAGGGGGAATCCCAAAATGCATTTTCTCCCATGGATTTTGAAGGTGACTACAGCCCGAACCGCTGGATAGAATTACAGCAAATTTAAAGAAAGTTAGCTCTTGGTCCAGAAACTTTGTTCTTCATGATTTGGTGTAAATCCATTCTGTAGTTTTTAGGATATTAAAGGTTAAAAGATATAGATATCTAGGGACGTGGATCCTCAGCAGATCCAACTGTCCCGGGCTGATATCTGATTGGCTGCCAACACTTTAAGAAGTGCAGGGCATTATTGGGCACTCCTTCAAAGAGCAGTGAAGAATAAACAAGGAGCTCCTGTTCATTTATTTTTTAGCTAGGGGCCCAGGGGGAAATCCAGGAGCCGGGAATTCTTTGTTTATTTTTTCACAATTGCTGACCCCCAGAACCTCATCCCCAGGGGCTGCATGTATTTTTATGGGGAGCTGGCATGCAGTCCACTTCCTCATGGCTTTACAGGCACCAGAGACCCCATCTACTGGGGCAGTATCCATTTTTATGGTGAGGGGGTGTGGCCCTCCTTCTTGAGCCTTTACAGGCACCGGAGACCCCATCCCTCGGGCCTTTTTTATCTATGGGGAGGATAGCACTCAGCCCTACTCCCCAAGCCTTTACAGGCCCCTGGTACCCTACCCGGGGGCATAAGTTAGGTGTCCTCTGTAGGTGCCCTGGCGCATACACACAGCATGCACAACACACAGTGTTGGAGTCACTGGCTCCTCCCACAGTTCTGCCTGCTCCCCTCCATACCCCCCTCCTGTGGGAACCAGCTTTGCAGGGTTTTTTTCTGTTCCCACTGAGCAGGAGCAATCTCAGGTTCCCTGCCTGTAAATGCAGAGGAGCATTTTTACGGCTCCCACGAGGTGGGAGGACACATTTTGTCCAGGTGTGGGCTCCTGGGGACACAACAATGGAATTGAACCCAGGGGATGGGGTATGTGGGACCTCCGAGAGATTTAGGGAGGGTGCTCCACACACCTCCCCTTTTAAAATAGCATCCCCGGAGGAAGATGGTGTGTTATGAGGTTTGGGAAGGGAGGATGAGTGCCCCCTCTTCTGTGAAATCATTTTGGGTCCCAGGCATAGGTTCTCCAGGGCCCTTAGAGGCTTCTGGGGTGGGACTACACACCCCCTAAATCATCAATCAGCCCCAGGGTTCCCATGGCATCAGGGAGGCTTAGAGAGGGGGGGCGTGTGCCCTGCCTTTCATTTAATCAGCCCTGGAGGATAGGGTCTATGGGTCATCCTAGAAGCTTGGGAAGGGGACCATGCACCCTCTCCATTAAGACACATATGTGCTGTTCTCCTGAGTCTGGTCCCTTCCCAGAGAGTTTTTTTGTTTTGTTTTCATGGAAGCCCACATTTTGTTTTTTATCTTGTTACGGATCCACTGCAAATTCATAGCAATTTTTTTAAATAAATGCTTTTGAACCCACAGGGTCCATCTGTCCCCATCAGACCTGGGGAGGCAGGGTATGTGTCATGAGTCCTAAGATGCCGACCCCCACATTGTTCTTGATGTGGTGGCAGTGAATTAGATCTCATTTTGAGATTTGTCGGCTCCACAGATATGTACAATGTTTTTAAGGCTTAATTTCTCCGAATCACAAGAAGAATGCTTTCTGGACCAAGGTCTAGCTTTCTTCCAAATTTGGTACAAATCCGTTCAGCTGTTTGGGCTGTAGATGTGTTTAATATTTCTATGGAAAAATAATTAAGGAAAATGTGTTTTGAGACCCCCCTCCTTTTTCTCTGTCACTGCTTGAAGTCCAATGAAGATGGGAGAATAAGGTATGTTCAGGAGGGACACACAGCCCTTTCTTTCCAAAGAGTATTGTGCCTAGTTTTGTGGTGGGTGATGACATTGATAAATGGTTTACCTCCCATAAAATAGCACTGAGAACGTGCTGGGTGGGTCAACAGCACTGGGGAGTCCTACTGTGAGAGTTAGTACCAACACAGTGGAGGGAAATGCTCCTGTCTCTACAAGAAGGTGTAGTTGACTTTTGTATTCACATAGGAGAGGCTCTTATGAAAAATGTTTGGTCTCACCTTACAGTGCTGATAGAGCTCTCTGAATTGCATGTGGCAGGAAAACCTTTAAGGGAGTAATTCTGTCAAGCAAAAAGCGTGTGCCCAACTTTTGAAACATTTCCAACTCTTGAAAGCTCTTTGGCGTCATGCTTAAGTCCAAGAGATGGAAAATCCAATGGAATCCATAGAATCTACTGGGAGGGAGATGTTCTATACAGTGAGGCTAAGGACCCAAAACCCACTGCAACTAATAGATTGGTGCTCGCCCAAAAGTGCATGGCCTTACTTTTGAACCTAGCTCATTATATCCCTTTGGCTGGGCATTTAGGGCAGAACAAAACCTGGGAGACGCGGGTCTACACTCCTACTAGTCCCAGATGTTTGAAAATGTGAGGAAAGTCTGCTGCTCCTGTATGACCAGTCAACCCAATGACAAGAGATTAGGGGGTCCCAAGTCTCTTAATTACACTATCTGTGGTTGGGATGCCTTCAGGGAAGAGGTTCATCTTGGTGGTAGACGCCCATACCCTAGAGGACAAAACTGCACCTGTGGTGGCTAGACCTTGTTTGTATCTTTAGCAGAGAAGGGTTCCCCAGAAAGGTAGTTTCTGATAGGGTGAGAGTCTTCACGCCTGATTCACAAAGGTAAACTTACAGTTTTGACTAAGTATACAATTGTTTGCTATTCACTAAGTTATGTTACCAGCAGTGTCTTTACAACTGCAGAGTCTCCACAAAAAAAGATAGGACAATCCATTTTTTTAAGTTAAGCCTGTCTGTTTTGTTCCACTACTACCAAGCGTTGAACTCAGGTTTAAATCACTGAAGCCTTCGCGAGACCTAACAGGAATAGTGACATTATTACTTGTGGTGGACTTTCATCCACAACAACTAATAAATAAGAATACACTTTCTTACAGCCATATGCTACTTGTGGGTCTGTGTGTGTATTAAGTCCCTTCTTACACCTGTGAAGGCCACTCCTTACCCCTGTCTAATTGTCGCGACCCTACTCCCTTGTGCTATAGCATGGTCATGCGCAATGGTACAATACAATTGGGTGTGCTTGTAATGTTCATGAATTGAGTTATGCATGCATTTGAGCCATGACATTGTGTTTCTCTGTGGTGCCCTTTTGCACTAGGGTGAATGTGTTTATGGTTCACTTTGTTTGAGGTGTTTAAGCACAGTCGGTTGAACGAAATTATGTGAAATAACATTGTTTTATGTTCTTATTAGCCACCAAGCGCTATGAGCATGTGGCATGATGACTCATCCCCAGGTACACAAGTTAATCAAACCACTGCACCCAGAAAGCAGCAAATGGAAGAAAACATGACTCATCCTTGATTAATAACCACCACATGTTATGCACATATTGCAAAAACATGATGACTCATCCCTAGGCAACAGAGCAATAAAGCCACTGGACAAGGAAAACAACAAACGGTGACTTACGCCCCCAACAAGTCTATTTAAAGCAAGCATTTAATTGTGCCTGTGCTTCGCCTCATCTCTACTCCTTATATGAATCTCCAGCCTCCTGTAGCCTGGCAATGGACTCTTCCTCCTTCGACAGGCATCCCTCTTCAGCATCGGTTCCCTGGGTGACGCGTCTACCAGCAACCATCCTCCACGCACCCTCGGCTTTATGCCTCCCAATCAGCAGGAAAAAGGAAAGGGGTCTCAGTTGTAACGAACACATGGACTCACATTGTGTGAGGTTTGATGAACAACTACCCAGCACAAACACTCTATGGCTTATTTGGTCCTTTTTAGGTAAAAACAATCAACTGAATGAAGGACAATAATCTTTTGATGAAGTTTTTGCAAGAAAGACTGAGTAGTACCAGAAACCTGGAGCGCTTCAAGTTACTATTTTGTGTTGGTTGCAAACAATTGACTCTAGAACACTTCCTGAAGATTATATGTAAGAATAATTGAGCGTTATTGCTAACCAAGACTTTCTTCACTGCTTTGAAGAAACAGGAGCCCAGATTTGGTGAAAGGCTAAAGTATATAGTTTTTGAGAACTTTGTTTGCTAATGTGCTGTATGAGACTAACATCATTATATGTGATGAAAGCTCCAGAAGAGATTTTAGGTACTCTAACCTGTATTTCATTTGACATGTAATGTTTTGTGGCATAAAATCAAAGCTGTGTTCAGAAGAGCCTACACACTAGTAAACTAATTGTGCCTCTTTTTAAAGACCTATTCCCTTGCTGGAGTCTTGCTAACCAAGGGGACCCAATGTCCATTACAACACATCCTGTCCACCCATCCGTGTCTAAAAAAGGAGTGCTGGGACCCGAGTGGTGTTTCTTTTCTCTCTTTGTCTGACAAACCCTCCTTCCCTTTGGGGCATCGGCCGGTGCCACGCTTAGCTAAAAGAATCACTGCAATCGTGGCCAGGCCCTAGAGGGAGTTGGGGCCATACTCACCCCATCAGAACAACCTGGGAAGTTCAGGTGAGTGCCTCGTGATAATAATGTCCTCCCATTTAGTATTAAGTATTCCCCATTTCTGACCCAATCCTGAGGTTCTTCACACATTTACTACTAAACTGTGCATCTAAGTGTGCTGAGATCTCTGCACATGCAATGGAGGCCTCTTCCAAGAAAGATAGGAGAAATCAAAATAGATGTCTCTGTACATCGGTGTGCGAGTAGCATTTTGTTGTAGTAGTATTACTAAAGGTACGACAAATTTCAGTTTGTGAATATGACCCCTGTTGTGTAGGGGGATGAAAAGCAAGAATAGCTTACACATTTTCAGTCACTTTTAAATGGACAGATAACCCTTAATCACTTAAAAACTAATTTAAAGAGAGATCTGTGAACTTGACCAACAACTCAACCAGAAACATGTTTTATGAGTTTCACTATGAAATGTTAATTCCATCTTGTGAAAAGAACAAACACAATAGGGTGTACTATATAAAATAAAACTTGTTGCATTGGTACTCATGAGATCAAATTTGAATAACAGATTAATTAAAAAGATGAAAACCAGCATCAGTCACTGATAACCATAAAAAACTGATGCTTTGTGAGGATCTGGGGCAAGACAGACAACAAGAGGCCCCAGTCAACTGCCTATTTACATCTATCACATGATGTTTAAAATGACAGGTTTGTTAATTTTATGCCCAGGTTTCAAAATATGTTCAGGCATTTTGGTCCTCAATATGAGTGGTCTATAAACTGCAATAGGCCAATTAGGGGCCAATCAGAATTATAAGATTAGCACAGGCATTCAATTTAAACCTGTTCCCATGCCTTCAACACCAGGCCTACTATATGTAGTGGGCCACACCGGACCTAAATCTGGAGTGCTCTGCTACCATTAAGCCCACTGAAGGGGAGGGAGAGGTCCATTCCAGCAAATCCATCTATCTGCCTCAATACTGCAGACTCCAGGTCCTCTTTGCTCGAGGAGAATGACTGACTGCCTGGTACCCTCCCCAGCACTTCCTCCTCTAATTGATCAGCTATTGGTAGTGCCTATACTCCGTCCCAGGGAGCAGATCTGCATTGGCACTTGAATCTTCACAGGATTTCCCTGTCAAAAACTGGAGCTCTCAAGATTTGGTCCCATACTGTGTACTTTCTAGGAATCTTGCTGGCCTGAAATCAAAGCTCCAAGACCCTACTTGGGTCTTTTTTATTGACACATGTGCAATTTGTGTGTTCCGAGAAATGTAGTAAGTTGCACCCACCCTGAAGTCAGGCTATTCCAACTTTTTCTGCACAGTCGTTGCACAGGGGAGAGTTGGTCCTATGTGGGGGTCTAGATATATGGGTGAAAAACCCTCTCCATTTTAAAATCAAGAGGTTCTTTGAGAATTCACCTGATATACTAGGCCTTTCTCTTAGCATAGATAAAACTTGTGTTTATATGTTCAATGTACATACCAGGCCAGTGGGTGCACATAGAGGAAGGTATTCTAAGTTCCCTTGAGCTTTTTATAGAGGCATTACCAGTAGGTGCCTTCATGATAACATTGAAAAAGTATTCCCCAAGATATAATTGTGAAAGAGGATGCCTTAGGGCTCATCTGGAAGCAAAAGAAGTTCAATCCTAGCTAATCAGCTTGTGGGAATGACGTTGGAGCAAGGGATTAGAGCTTGCAATGGAAGATCTAAGTATGATCAAGATGGTACCCACACTTTTAAAAGGCTAAACCAAACATACTGTATAGTTTATATTCTCTTATCCCTTCAGACATACTGTATCTAAAGGATATGGCAATTATGGAGAACGGTGTTAATGACCAAAATGCATTAAAATTAGGGTTAAAGGGCCTTTTGTTCCCAGGGAGGATACATGTAGCCTCCCGGTTGATATCATCTTATCCAATAACAAAAAGGCATTGAAATGGGAATATATGGTGGGCCACTCCAACCTATTAAGACAGGTGTACTCCACGGTGGCTGGTACTCTGGAGTCAATGAGTGCTTTGTACACCAAGAAACTAGCCCTAACTTGACCGTGGCTTCCCATGACGAACTGTTCACATCAACGGAAGGAGTTGTTCTCTAGAGGACCCCCGAAAAAAAAACTTAAATCTCAGTTGCACCCCTCATATAGTGACCAATGTAGAAAAGCAAATAGCTCCTTGCTCAACTCTTTAAAAACTAAAGACCAGAACAATATCTCACTAGCACGAAGGTATTATAAAGAAGTGCAGGTTCAAGCCAAAGCATGCTGGGAGAGAGAAGTCTGCAGTGATCTGGATTGAGCAGCTAAAGAAAGAGATCCAAATGTTTTTTGGGGCATAATAGTGCACAGCAGCCACCACGCAGTCTCGCCACTAGACATCCATGTCCAGCCTCATATCCGGGTGGACCATTTTGAGAGGCTCTATTCAGGTAGTGAGCTGGGCATAGCGGAATTTTAGGACAGGGACTTGCAGACCGCATAAAACAACAAAGACGTCTCTATTGCTGACTCATACAAGGCCCTTAAATCTATAATTCCCAGGAAGGCCCCTGGTCCTGACCACATATTGGCAGATCTGTATACAGCTCAGCCTGACATTTAGCCTCCATATCTTAATGTAATAATAAGAGCTTTTCTTGAAGGGGGACCTATTCCAAGCTCCTGGCAGGATGCAGAGATCATCCGGATATTTAAGGAGTGCTGTTAGGATGATTCTAGCAACTAAAGACCCATCAGTCTTATTAATAGGTTCAAGAAGATATTCTGTAGACAGGTTCTTGGAAGTTTTTAGACTGAGCCACTGAGAATCAAATCCTCTCTGAGTACCAGGTAGGGTTCAGGCTGAAAAACAGTAGACTCAACCAACTATTGCACTTCAGTACGATATTCTGGAAAACAGTATTATTAGAGAAGGCCCACTTGTACATGGCCTTTGTTGATCTAAAATCTGCATTTGACATGGTCTCCCCCCACAAACTCTGTGAGGTACTTTATAGTCTGGGAGTTCAGACTCACATCTTAGGAGTAATTATTGGGCTCCATTCAGACAGCCAAGCACGACTTAGTTATGGGAATAAGGGGGACCTCACCCATTTCTTAAAAAATAAAATAAAGGGTATGCCGGTGATGTGCCCTGGCTCAAACACTCTTGTCCCTGTACATCAACGACTTGGCCCATCTTCTAGAATTTCAAGGCAATAATGCCCTGAAAATTGATGCAGCTAAAATCTATACCCTAGTATTAGCTTATGACAGCCGCCTCATTTCAAAATACCCTGTAGTCTTACAGGCCATATTAAACCACTTTCTAGAGTTTTGCAATGAAAGAGGGTTGAAGTTAAACTTCACCTTACATTCGTATAGAGAGGTGGGGTCAAGAATCACTGTTCAGGGAAATCTGCTTGAGGAAATCCAAATCTTTCTCTTTTTCGGAGTGAATGTGACTCACAACTTTGGCTGGAGGGCCCAGATATCCAAGAGTGCTGTTAAGCTTCAGCAGGAGGGTGGGGCTGACATCAAGATGGTAAAGAGAACAAAATCTCTGTTAACAAGCTTACCATGGTGGAAAATAAGTTTCTTAGCGCTCTAGTCAACTTACCACATAGTACGCCTGACTTCCACTTCTACTGGACATGGGCCTCTACTTGATTTTGTTCACTGCCCAACTAAGGCCTTTACTGTTCTGGTATCATCTCTGGTCCACTGCAAAAATAGAATCTTATAGACCACCATTGAGGGAACTCCTAGGCTCTGGGGCCACTTAAGGATTGCTTGGCTAGGCTGCATTAAGAACTTACTCTGCTCCTTAGAGCACCAGATACTCTGGGATAACCCAGATAAAGCTGTTTATACATCCAGGCAACTGATCAAAGACAGACTTAGAGGTCTTTTTTGGAGGGAGGAACTCAAGCGTTGTAAGTCAGGTAGCCTGACCAACAGATTCTTTGATCATAAAACATGACCTGACTATGAGATTTCGTTTGATGAGATATGGGGTTTTCTGCCCAAGCAGCTGTTCCAGAAGTTCAGATATGGCTCCCTACCCATTCTCAGACATTCTTTTACCTGTAGATGTAATCAGGGTTTATCTAGTCTCTGCTGGTCTTGTAGGCTTGTCCCGGTGAATATGCATCTTTTCCTTCTTTTCTGCAAGACACACAAGCTCCCCTGGAAAAGTGGCTACTACCATTATGCAGATAACTAGTGATCGGGCAGCTTGAGGTAGATCCAAGAAATCTACAGTCTGACACCAGGGTAGTGATAGCAATTCATGTTGCAAAATAGTTGCATGCTGCATAGCTCATACGGAAAAGAATTCTGGAGAGTTCGTATGTAGCCCCTGGAATATCCCTCAAAGTCAGTTACTAGCTTATAAGAATATCTTATCAGTGTATCCAAGCAGGTTGGTCTTTTCCCTCTTGGATTTATACTTCGTAGGCTACACCAGTGTGAAGACAAAGTGCTGCACTTTATCTGACTGGCCAACTTGCACTTGCTATTTTTGCACATATGTATTTGACGGCTGAGACATCCATAGAATTGCAATTTTTTTATTTAACATATGATCGCTTTTTTATTTCTTGATTGACAATTTTATTGAAATGTTATCATGAAGTATATGAGATGCACCTTACCTGAAAAGGAAAATCTTCATAAGCCCTGCACATATGTTTAAGTTATGTTACTTCACCATTTAAAGGAACTATTGTTCATTTTTTATTTTTCTAACAATTGTTGTGCTTTTACAATGTATGCATGTTTTATGGAACGAGCTCTTAAAACAAACATATTTTTATTATATTGTATAAACCGGCACAACATTCCTGATCCTCTATCTAGCATTTCATAGCAGTTGTACTGAAGTTATTCCTGTTACTCCCAGAGAGCATAGCGGACACTTCTTGTGGTTTTTGTTGGGTGGTTTGAGTTCCACTCAGTTCTTCTGCTTGCTCAGAGATAGCCCTTGATTTAGGAAAAGCGATTTTATACTCTGCTTTCTTTATTTTAATGTATTGTGTATTTATTATTTTTATGTACTTTTATGGTTATCAATCAATCAATTAATCTTTATTTCGGCCAATTTGGCCATAAAAGATGTACACAAAAAACACACATATAAACATGTAAAACCATCAAGGAAGAGTAAACAGGAAACACATCAGATAAAAGACCATACAATTAAAATAAAAACTTAAAGTTAGATAGGAGCCTGCAACTTTAAAATACGGGTACGAATATGCCAGACATTGGTAAGGAATTTGGCTAGTGCAAACACAATTGGACCTGAAACATCAGTTTTTAAAATTCTGTACACCGGGAGGTACTCCCTAAAACCAAGGTTTCTAATAAGTGGTAGGAGCCAATATTTCCTGGCGGCCTTGTAAGTTGGACAAAACAAGACCACATGCAGATCGCTTTCCTCTGCTCCCACACATGTCGGACATAGCTTGGTAGATGGCAGTGTTGACCAGGAGCAGGTGTAAGATCGCAGAGGCAATGTGCCATATCTCCATTGGAGAAATAGCTTCCTGGCCAGCACAGGAGACATAGCATCCAAAACCCTCTCCAGGCGGTATGAGTCCTTGCTTTGCGCGAATACAGATGTTAATGACCCCTCTTTCTTGCAGTCTAGGGCCATAGCTAATTTCTGCTCGTGGTAAGCACGGACCAAAGCTCTTCGTGGGATCCTTAGTGAGGCGTTAGCTGGATCCGACCACAGGTCAGGGAGGCCCAATCCCATACAGGACTTTTTTATATATTTTATCCACGGGATCTGTAGAGCTTTAGGGTGGGTTAAAAACTCCCTCAGTTCCGCCCTATAAGAAGAGAGTTCTTCGGTGCTCCATAGCCTTCGCCAGAAGACTATGGGTCTGAGACCTAATTCATCTGCTATTGGTCTCAGACCCAGATCCATCCTCAGGGGGAGGAGCGGAGTACTGGACGGGAGTGCTACTATCTGTCTAATGAAGTTGTTCTCAGTTATAGACAAACTGCAGGAAGCTGTATGACCCCACAGTTCCGCCCCGTACATCAGAGCTCCTCTAGCCTGTGCCTTGTATATCTGGATAAGCGGCCCCAGCGGTCGATATGTGGAGCTTCTCATCAACCGAGCAATGCCGCCAGTGGTCTGCACTAATTTAAGATTAACCCTAGTCTGGTGAGTTCCCCAGGACATGGTTTCATTCAACGTTACACCTAGATATTCAAAGGTGGAGACTCTCTCTAAACGTGAAGCTCCCAGTAAGGGGTTCGGGCGTGATCTTGGGGTTGGGTTCATAACCATAAACTTGGTTTTGTTAGCATTGATTTCTAACCCCCTATCTGTGCAAAAAGCCACAAGAGAATCAAGGATCCTCTGTATCCCCATGGGGGTTTTGGACAGCAGCAGGGTGTCATCTGCAAACATGATTGCAGGCACCCTGCTACCATTCAATTTTGGGGCATCAGTGTATTCAGTTCCATTGAGATGGGCGATTACCCCGTTGACGAAGAGGCAGAACAGGGTCGGTGCCAATACACAGCCCTGTCTAACCCCCCTGTCAACGGGGAATCTGTCCGTTAATTCCCCGTGTTTCCCGCACCTGACCCGGGCATGTTATTATGGTGCAATCTCTTTAAAATTATCAGGATGTCTGGGGGGACCCCCATCTCAGCCAGAACACTCCAGAGTTTCCCTCTGGGCACGAGGTCGAACGCAGCCCTCAGGTCCACAAATATAGTGTATAAACTACCCCCTTCCAATATTGCTGCCCTCCAATAGATAACGTTCAGACGAAAAACCTGGTCCACTGTAGAAACTCCCTTTCTAAATCCCGCCTGATACGGACTGAGGGCACCCGTTTCTTCCACCCAGTCCTGAAGCCGATTCAGCAGTATCCTGCCAAACAGCTTCTGTGACACGTCAATTAGAATGATTGGTCTGTAGTTGGCAGGGAGCAGGGGCCATACTTTTATGGTTATGACTAACCGGAATAAAGCTTCTATGATATAGGATTAGCAGAAACACAACTAATGGCATTCCTCCTGGAGATTTGAGCTGCTTCAAGCAGTGAAGTCTCCCGCTGGAATGCCAGAGAAAAACAAGTGGAAAACAGTCTGGTTAATCTGATTCCCACATTCTATTCCAAAAAATGTATGGTCCAAAATATTTCCTCCAAGGTAAAATTATTGAAACCCAGCTAAAGGTAATTCAAGAGGAAGAGGGATTCCATGAATTATTATTGACCTCTAGTAATTGGGGCCTCAATCTGTGGATCAGTTTTCAGCAGGGCAAACTATTTTGCAAATGGAAGAGATTCAAGCCCAGATTTACTGCGATTTGACATTGGGATTGCATCACTTTTTGTGCTATTTACTAAGCCATGCAAAGTTGATTTGCGAGGCTTTATGTGGTTTGGTGAATATAAAGTAGTACAATACAGCCATAGTGCTGCCTTGCATTCATTACTGATCAGGTAGGGTTTATATAGCTGGAGCATAGGGGATCCTATGCATCCACCCATGTATTTTGATGCAAACCCAGATTTACAAAGACTTGAAAATCGCAGTTTTCAAAATACTGCTCCTCCCTGACAGTGGCATAACAAGGAGAAAAAGTAATATGCCTCTAAAGATTGTTTTGTGCAGAAAGGGTGGAGAAGTGTGGCACAATGGTTAGAGCGGCAGACCCTAAACAGAGATCTGGCTCAAGACCAGGGTTCAAGTCCTGCTTTGGCAGGTCTTGGGCTCAATTCCCTTGGACCAGATAATTCTCGCCTCGGTGCCTAATCTAATTAATGGGTCCCACTCTGCAACTCTGGGTAATAGCTTGCTTAATCTCCACAACGGCCCCAACAGCGCTTGGATGCCTGGCTTCACCCTGGGGGTGCCCAGGAGTGGGCACCTCACAGGGAAAAGCCAGGAGGGGTTCCATAGCAGTATGAGTAGAGTGCCTTGAGACCCTAACGGGTGAGTAGTGCGCTATACAAGTGCAAAATTTACATTTTTACATTTTTGTGCACAAAATCAATGGTGCTTGTCACACACCACAGTTCAAGGGTGCCTGCATTGGGTCTAGGCAGCCTCACAGATGCAAGTGCAGATAGAGAGCTAAAGAGCACCATATCTTAGCAGATATAGAGATGTTCAGCGCTCTCCTGTTCATGCAACCCAGTGAACAACTTTGCTTGTTGCCATGCGTTGCATTAACTTGAAATAAATATGCCTCTTAAAAAGTAGCGAGACTTAACCTATGAAAGGTGAGGAAAGTAGGGACCAATCAATCAAGGTAGGCAACATATGAAGAAAGGTGACAGTCTTGAAAGATTAAGCACACTTATGGAGTTTAATCAAACATCACAATCTGACTCCTACTTGGCCGACTGACGCTTTCATTAATGGTTTCTGATAGCTAGGTGACAGGAGATTACGGCTATAAATAATTTAAGAGGCACTTTTTTAATGAAGAGACAATGTTTCTGATCCAGTACACAAATATTCAGAGTGCTGAGAGATAACACGGTGAAAGAGCTCTACACTGCTTACTAACCTTCAGAATAGAAAGTTAGTACTGTGCTCTGTCGTTCGCGTTGCTCTGGAAACCATTCCAACATGGAATGAATTTGCTGTGTTCGCTGATGCAACATGCTGATCCAGCAACTTGCGGTACTTTTTCGGGCTCAAGGACTGCAATAAAAACAAATCTTTCTGATGGATAATACATTTAATTTTCTTTGCAGTTTTCGCTGGTCATGAAGGATGCTCCATTCTAGATCTACATTAATCATAAGTGTAAATAAATGGCATAAGGCATGGTGAAGGTTTGTAGGCAAATTGGTTTCTTCATACATAAAAACAACGAGGACAGTGAGGTCGCATTACCATTAGAGAGAGCATGAATTTTGCAAAATGTCAGAATCGGATGAAATATTGGAATGTGATGGTCTGATGAGTTGAAATAGCATCTTGGAAAAAGCTGCATCAGAATTTGTCATCAATTTCAAACAGCATTATAAATACTTGGAATGTAAGCCTTAGTAAATAAAAGAGCGCCCTTAGATGAAAACTAATATTACGCTAGGGTTAAACAATTCCATGTAAATACGCTGCAGCATTAAGATCACATTTCGTTTGAAAAAATAATGAATGCTATGCAAAATATGAATGACAAATATTCCTCATGCTGCTGGGTTTTCCTTTGTTGTCATATAAATTATAAAAGTCAAGATTGTCGATTTGCTCTTTATGAAATATGCAGTGTCACTATCTTCTTCTGTAATCAATCACTTTGGGACAATGGGCCTTCTTCGTACTCGTTTCTCCTTTTTTAATCTATCTATCTATCTATCTATCTATCTATCTATCTATCTATCTATCTATCTATCTATCTATCTATCTATCTATCTATCTATCTATCTATCTGGTTATGATGGGCTCTGCATAAAATGCTGAGACAGGCACAGCTGAGGGTATAACTAAATAAGTACCATTTGCTGGTGGTCAGACCTTATACCATTTTATGAGTGTGTGGCTGAGTTCGGGTAGTAGGCATCTGCAGACATAGCTGGCAAGATTTCCGAATGCATGCGTGCAACATTTTCATGGTTACATTCAACAACCAAATGTGTGACACTTTGTCAGATATATCCTCAACCAATGAAGTCCATGAAAAGAAATATCAGAAATGACAACCTTTTGATCAATGAGAAGCTATAAAAATATTTTGAGACTGCTGCAAAAATCCTGAAATGGTAGGCCACTAACCTAATGTCCCCTTCAAGGGTGATCAAACTGTAAAACAATTGTGGCACAATGATATTAAACAATAAATAAGCCTTTAGTGGCAGTACAAACACAGGTCAGTTTTACTCTGCACCAACCACGATTCCATTCAGTTTCTGTCTGGTGACACAGACACAGGGACATGTGCAGTTACTGAAGTAACCTATGAATCTTTAAATGTTAGAGTGCATCCCCCACTGATTATTTTAGTTGCATTTGGGTGTGTGGGTCGTTATTTTACATGCAGTTACCTGATACTGAAAAAACAGCCATTTCAGTCATATCTATGCACTTGCCCCCACACTGTGATATTGCCCCAACTGCACTAAGTTCTCTGTGCTCTACTGGGCTCCACCGTCAAAAGAAGTGACTGCCAGGTTGAGCCAGCATTGTCTCTTTAAAGTGGGGCCATGCTGGGGGTACCTGGCTGCGGACTGTGCACTAGGCCAATTGCAGATTGAGGTGCCAGCGCAACAGAAATGCTCCTGGTTTGGATGGTGCTCCCCTGAGAAGCCTGCTCTGCAGCTTGCCTGTGTGGTTTATGTGGCTTGCCAGCAGTGCTTAATTTGAGGCTGTGGTTTCCAGTGGGGGGGGCGCATCAGCACTTATTGTTGAGGGCCGGCACTTATTGTTCTGCCTCAAGCATTTACTGTGAGCAAAAGACGCCAATAAGAAAGCCGGAGAAAGAAAAAAATGAGAAGGCGCCACAATGGGAGAAAGCAGAAAGCTGCAAAAGTGAGCTGAAGGTGCAGGGAGTGGCTGTAAATGCTGCAAGTTTCAGAGGAGAGTTTTGGGCACTGGCACATTTTTATTTACAAACTAAGCACTGCTGGGCAGGGCTGCTTGAGAGCATGGTTTCTCTATATTAACTGGGTGAAATAATGTGCCCCATGAAGTCAATGAGACACAGGGAGGTTGTGTTCTAAAATGTGCCAAAAAACACATGCTAAAAAAATAGATCTACCATGAAAAGGCCCAATCATGCTAAGGAATCTACACATCTGCCTTATAAAAAGCATACACTACGTATACCCTCAGTACTCGAGAATCAGGTGCCTCTCCGAACAAGTGCTACCTTTTCTTCTGCTGTAGGCCCAACAAGGGGTCAGTGCAAATTGAAAGCACCGAAAGTGCCACTATATATCTGCTTTGATGAAACCAAAAGTTCGATTCATTAAAATCACACAAGTCTGACAAGTTATTTTAACTGAAATATCGTTAAATAACCAGTGAAGCGTGTAGTGTTGACGCCGGTATCCGCCAACACCACCAAGAGAGACCCGGAAAGAGGGAATAAGGAATTACCCCTTCGCAGGAGGTGCGAGATGGATCGCACCATGACAACAGGAGGGAGGGTATATAAGACGGGAGGAAGCGGGAAATTGAGAGTGAAGGAGTACAGTTTGAATAAAGACTGTGTAACTCAAACTGACTCCGCATCTTTATTTCAGGCCGCGCATGCCTACCGCGCGACATAACATTTGGCGACGAGGGTGGACCTACCAAGCTAGGTAGCGACGCAACAGTGCACCAGGCATCAGCTAACCGCTTCCAGGGCCCGGGACCGTCGACTCCGTCTCCGCCTGGCCTCTGAAGCCGCCGTCCGACGCCGTCTCCAGCCGCGTCCCGGCTGCCGGAGGCTCCAACCCAGAGGTCACGCCGGGCAGAGCTCTGCAGCACCTACACCCATCTTCGGCCTCAACGCTGAGGATGCGCCGGGCGGGGCTCTGCGACGCCTGCACCCGCCTGCAATTGGGACCGTGGCGCTCCTGTGTGGCTACTGCAACGCCGCAGAACCAGGCGCCGATCGCACCTGGGAGGATTCCTGGAGCCCGCACGGCACGTGGCAGGTGAGGGGATCCCCGACACACCCCAGTGCCGTTTGTACTCGAACTCCGCTGTGCAACTCTGCATACTGCTAAAAAAAAAATATACAACGAGAAGCAAAGCAATAACGCGGGAGGCTGCAGACTCTGAGGGGCACCCACGCTCCCGCGCCCAAAAAAAAAAAAAAAAAAGGGGGCAATTTTTCAAACATCAGAACACAGGTGCTAACCCACAAGAAAAATAAAATAAAATGGACATGTGGAAGTTTTAATCTCTCTCTAGATCATAAAAAAAAAAAGGAATATATAACAAGGAGAGAACAAAATAAAAATAAAAATAAAGGAGAAAGCACACAAAAAACCAAAGCAAATCAAAGATAGTACCACAGGCAGCAGAAACTAAAGCGTCATTACAAACACCAAGCCCACCCTCACTTTGTCACCCATACCGGGTTTAAATTCAGAATGGCTGGCATACCACCACTGGAACCCTTCACAGACACAGGCGCACCCCCTACCCAGGCAGCAAGGTGGAAAGTCTGGGTAGAGCGCTTCGAAACGTATTTTGAAGCGTTGGATGTCCAACCAGAAAGGCGGAGACCCCTTCTTCTCCACATCGCGGGAGCAGACATCCACAAAATATTCAAGTCGGTCACAGAAGCGAGGCCACGGAGCTACGAAACTCTAAAAGGGGCAATCACAGCACATTTCGAGCCCTATGCGAATCCGGACTATGAGAGGTTCCTCCTGCGCCAAGCCCGGCAAATAACCGACAAATCCATTGATGTTTTCTATACCAGATTAAAAGAACTAGCCAGCACCTGCACACTGCCCGACGAAGAGGACGAAGTCAGGGCACAATTCTTTCAAGGATGCTCATTGTCAAAACTTCAAGAACGTGTCCTACAGCAACCAAACATGCCTATGAAAGACATCCTCACACTAGGACGGTCTCAGGAACTGTCACGGGCCCGAGCAGCGCACATGGAACAAGCGCCCGCAACCCGGATGAAAGCAGAGGCAGCCAACGCAGTAACACCCAACACGCCGCAACAGAAAGACAACTACAAAGGGAGGCTAAAAAGCAGACCATGCAAGTGGTGCGGAGGCCCAGCACCACACCCAACCACCTACCCAGCATGGGGCAAAATATGCAGCGCATGCGGAAAGGTCAACCACTTCGCGAAAGTCTGCAGATCAGCACCAAAACCGACAGCCACCAACACGAAGAAAACCATCAAAATGGTCGAAACCATGCTGGACCCAGAATCAGACAGTGATATGGACAATGACTCACACGCTGTCCACATAATACACGCTGTTGGGAGCCGACGCCTACCCACATGCCAAGTCACGATCCAAGGATCCCCCATATCAGCACTGGTAGACACTGGGGCCTCCATAAATCTTTTGGCCATGGACATATACAGCAATCTACCCAAACCCCTGCTGCCACTAAGACCCACTAACATACAGGTGTTTGACTTCAAAAACAGCCACCCTCTAGAGATAGCAGGAGCATTCACCACAGAGATCTCCCATGAAGACACCGGAAAAGCTACAAAAATCTACGTCTCCAAGGACGGTGCCGGATTCCTGCTGGGTTGCCAAACAGCCCAAAATCTTGATTTGGTACATTTTGCCTTCAGCATTCATGCACACGCACTCCGCAACCTCACTCAAGAATTCAAGACTCTGTTCAAAGGCATCGGTTGCCTGAAAGGGCCCCCACTACGGCTCCATATTGATGAATCTGTCTCCCCTACAGCACTCAGACATTGCTGCGTGGCGTTCCACCTTCACCCCAAAGTGGAACGTGGGCTACAGATGCTGGAACAAGCAGGAATCATTGAGAGAGTCTCAGGCCCCACACCATGGGTATCCCCAATCGTGGTCGCAAAGAAACCCAAACAACCTGACGCGGTCCGGATATGCGTTGACATGCGCATGCCCAATCTGGCACTAAAAAGAGAAAGACACCTCACCCCAACGATCAACGACATCCTCAGCAAGCTAACAGGATCATGCTGGTTCTTGAAAATGGATCTCCGGTCAGGATACCACCAGATCATGCTACACCCCGAATCCAGGCCCATAACCACTTTTTCTACTCACAATGGCTTGTGGCGGTACAAGAAGCTCAACTTTGGCATCTCAAGCGCAGCAGAAGTCTTCCAACACGTCATCAAAGAAGTCCTGCACGGACTCCTGGGAGTCCTAAACGTGAGTTCCAACATCCTAGTCCACGCACCAAACATCGAAACACATCTAAAAAGACTGCGAGCCGTGTTCACCAGGTTACAAAAACATGGGCTAACACTCCACAAAGACATATGCGGCTTCCTAAAAGAAGAGATCTGTTTCTTTGGATATCGTTTCTCAAAGCACGGGGTAGGACCTGACCCCCAGAAGGTCAGAGATATCCAAGAAGCCCCAGCGCCCACAACAGTCTTGGGAATCAGAAGCTTTTTGGGCATGGTCACGTACTGCGGGCGGTTCATGAAAAACCTGGCTGACATCACAGGACCCCTGCGGCAACTCACACAGGCGAACCGACCGTGGGAATGGGGTGAAGAGCAAGAAGCCGCTTTTCAAGCCACCAAGAGAGCGTTTTCCGCCGACACCACACTAGTGTTCTTTGACCCCCAGCGACACTCGCAGCTAGTAGTCGATGCCAGCCCCACAGGCCTTGGTGCAGTGTTAGCACAGAAACAGGACTGCGGAGAGTGGGCCCCCATCGCTTTTGCCAGCCGTACGCTCACACCAACAGAGCAAAGATACTCCCAAATCGAACGTGAAGCCATCACCATCCACTGGGGGTGCCGCCATTTTCATCTCTATCTCTATGGCAAGTCGTTTTCAGTGGTGACCGACCACAAGCCTCTACTGCCGGTCGTCCTCTAAACCACTGCCAAGAATTGAAAAATGGATCCTGCAACTCCAGGAATACGATTTCACACTCGACTACCAACCTGGCACAAAAAACCAGGCGGATTTCCCATCCAGACACGCCCACCCAGCCACACCCCAGGAAGTGGAAGGAGCCCAGGAAACAGAAGAGTACGCGAGGTTGGTGGTAGAACGGGCACGACCTCTGCCCATCCCACTCAGCAAAGTGGTGACGGCAACCAAACAAGACGAATGCCTACAACTGGCCACAGCAGCCACCCGTACAGGAGAATGGAGGCCGCTCCAACGCCCAGACTCATTCCGCACACAACAAGCCCAAACCTGTTTATATGCAATATTCAATGTACGCCAAGAACTATCGGTGAGTGAAGACGGCTGTTTATTAAGGGGGTTCTGCTTAGTGATTCCTTCCAGCCTCACAGCCAGAACTGTGTCCCTCGCACACGGAGCACACCAAGGAATCGTCAAGTCCAAGGCCCGCCTCAGGAACAAAGTATGGTTCCCATGTCTGGACAAGTTAGTTGAGGACACAGTCAAAAAATGCCTCGTCTGCCAAGCCGGTAGCAACCCTGACCCCCCAGCACCAGTCATAACAGAGCAAGGACCTTCGGCACTGTGGCAAAGAGTAAGCGCGGACTTCGGAAGCCTGCCTGATGGTTCTCACATGATCATAGTGGTAGACGACTACTCGCGTTACCCAGAGGTGGAGGTGGTACACTCAACCTCCGCACACACTATTATCCCCAAGTTCGAAAAACTTATGGCCACTCACAGGTTTTTCAGAGAGATACGCACGGACAATGGCCCTCCGTTCAATAGCCACTAGTGGGGGGACTTTCTAGCATCAACAAACACCAAACACAGGCGCATCACACCCCGGTGGCCACAAGCAAACGGTGAGGTGGAGAGATTCGTAAAAACCCTGAACAAAGTCATCCGCATCGCGGTAGCAGTAGCGGAAAACCCGGAAAGAGCAATTTACACATTCCTGAGAGAGTACAAGGTCACACCTCACGCCACCACAGGGGCCACCCCCAGCCAACTCTGTTTTGGCAGAACAGTGATGGATGCCATCCCGCATCACCCATCCTGGACGGCGCAACCCCCACCACCAAACAGATCAGCAGCAAGGAGAAACACCACAAATACGTCCACCTCCCAGGCACGAAGAGCCCGGAAGACAACGATGCAAGTAGGGGATACCGTCCTGGTTAAAGACCGCCACCCAGGCAGCAAGTTCCGTCTGCCTTTTGAAAGACGGCCATGGACTGTGACCGCCGTAAAGGGCACCATGGTGACTGCTCGGCGAGGGTCAAAAACTGTAACTCGTAATGTGGCACTCTTTAAGCGTTTGTCTCAGGAGACACCCAGCAAAAACTACAGGAGCAGTACCGATGAAAGAGCAGAGTCAGATATAGAGCCCACATGTTGGGAGACAACAGGCGAAGGAGCAGGAAACAACCCGGAACACCAGGCAGATCACCCATCAATGGAACAGGGACAAAACCAAGCATCAGGAACAGGAACACCTAACCCGAATGAAGAAAGAATCCAGACATCAGGACGGTCCGGCAGAGGAAGATACATGCTGAGACACAACCCAGGTCCCTCATAGCGGTACGCCGATTTCGCATGTGACTGATCTGTGCAAGGGGCGGTCCAGAGAGACTTCCAGACCTGCCAGTAACCACGGAGACAGTGGAAGTTTATATGTTCTGTTATTAACATTTTCAAAGTTAGTTCTACTCTTGTCCCCGTTGGGGAGGGATGTAGTGTTGACTCCGGAACTCGCCAACACCACCAAGAGAGACCCGAAAGGGGGGAATAAGGAATTACCCCTTCGCAGGAGGTGCGAGATGGATCGCACCGTGACGACAGGAGGGAGGGTATATAAGACGGGAGGAGGCGGGAAATCGGGAGTGAAGGAGTACAGTTTGAATAAAGACTGTGTAACTCAAACTGACTCTGCATCTTTATTTCAGGCCACGCGTGCCTACCCCGTGACATAACAAAGCGCACACATCCTTACGTCTCTCCCTCAGGGCTATAAAATTGAATCAAAAATGGATTACGTGCCTGTGATGGCAGCTTGTAGTAGTTAAATGTATGAATGGTATTAGCTGCATGTTAGAGTAGGGGTCGGCATCGGATGATGAGCAGCTTGAAGCATGGGGGTTCTAGTTGGTCGCTGCCACCATCTGGGGGAATGCCTCATTACTGGACTCTTAAAGGATCTTGAAACTGCTGGATCTCTTAGATATCATAGGACAGCTTTCACTGTGACAGCATCCTAGACACAGTGCCCTCGATCCGAGAAGTCCGGCAGTGGCCGATGAATAAGGACACGCCGGTTGGCGTTGCTGCTTTGAACAGTGCGCTTTTCCGGACCAGATTGTGGAGACATGGACGTCATTCAGTGGTCGCCAGGGGGCTCAGCTACGACCTCTGGCACGCCTTTTGCTACCCCTGGCACTGCCTTTGCGACCCCTTGCCTCAGATTTAGAAAACTCAGTGCTAGGAACATTGGGTCAGCTCGTCCTTGTGGATGTCAGTAGGGGCTCCACTCTCTGTTTTTTGTCAATGTTATATTACACTAACAGTGGATAATGATATGTTATTCACTATTAGCGTAATAAAAATGAAGTACATTTAGCAGCAATATGTCCTTACATGGCAATGATGTAAGTAAAACATGCTTTTAAATATGTATTGTGTGCATGCTTATGGGTGAGTGGGTGTTTATGTGAGAGTATATGTATCTAAGTGTGTAAGTGGGGATCAAAGGGCGTGTGGTGTCACTTCCGCTACCCCTGGCACTTCGATGAATTGACGTCCATGTGTGGAGTCCTGGCACCATGCACATGACTGGACAGCTTATTGACATTAATATTAAGCAGCCCTATGTCGAGTAGGCTTAGGTCAGGGCGACCAGAGAGAGGGGAAACAATACACCATAGCTGCTTCCTGCAGCACTTTGAAATTGGAACAGACTCTTCCTAACCGGCTACTGTAAGACATTGATCCCCAGCTGTGTGAGAGCATGACCTTCTTAACAGGCCGAGCAACATGAGTCGAGTTGGGCATAAACAGGGCTGGTGTACCTTTTTTGCTCTGGCAGTTGCAAGTGCGGGAAACGAAAACAAGGACTGGCAAAGCCAACAGGTCTCACCGGCTGTGCTGCTGCTGTTCACAATGACTGGATCAAATCCTTCCTCTCCGGTAGAACTCAGCAAGTGAGACTCGCCCCCTTCCTTGCAGATCCCACACCAACCACCTGCGGAGTGCCCCAGGGATCCTCCCTCAGCCCCACATTGTTTAACGTCTACATGGTTCCGCTAACCACCCTCGTCAGAAGCTACGGAATCAACATAATCTCCTATGCCAATGACACCCAACTCATCCTCTCCCTCTCCAATGAACCCGACAAAGCCAGACACAACTTTCACGAAGGCATGGAAGCAGTCGTCAACTGGATGAGATACAGCTGCCTTCAACTCAACGCAAACAAGACAGAAGTTCTCATGACAGGCCCTCAGCCCTATGCATGGAATGACTCCTGGTGACCACCCATCCTTGGAAACCCACCCATCCCCACCAGCCAAGTGGGCAAACTTGGAATCATCCTGGACTCCAACCTCAGCATGAACCAGCAAATCAACTCAGTCACCTCCACCTGCTTCCACACCCTCTGTCTCCTACACAAGTCCTTCAAGTGGATCGCCCTCAAACATAGAAAGACTGTCATACATGCCGTGATCACTAGCAGAGTGGACTACGGCAACTCACTCTATGCCACAATCAACTCACCCGCAAACTACAAAACATCCAGAATGCTGCCGCCAGACTGGTCCTCAACCTACCTCGACACTGCCACATCTTGCAACACCTGCCTACACTGCACTGACTTCCCCAGAAAAAAGAATCACCTTCAAGATCCTCACCCATGCACACAAAGCCCTCCAAAACACCAGACCAGCCTACCTGAACCAACGACTCAGCCTCCACGTACCCCACAGGGCCCTACGCTCAGCCCAGCTCTCTCGCAGAAGTACCTCGCATCAGGAAAAGCAAAACAGGAGGAAGCTCCTTTTCCTACATAGCAGCCACCGCCTAGAACGCCCTTCTTCTCCACATCAGACAAACTACTTCCCTCCTCAGCTTCACAAAGGAACTGAAGACATGGCTTTTCTAATAACCACCTCAACGGTATACGCTACTCTTTTCCCCTCTTCCCCCCAGTTCCTTGAGACCCTAACGGGTTAGTAGTTGCGCTTTACAAGCACTGATTGATTGATTGACAGGATCAAAACCTTGCTAAACAGAAACTGCACTGCTGTCTGGCATGGTGAAAACACATTGACAAAGCATAGGCAAGACCTATTTGTGTTGCCATTGCTTCAGAAAAAAACACTATGACACAGCCATTGCTGGCTAAGTCATAGCCTTTTTTTCTGGTGGGGGACAGGCAAGCAACAATGTAGAAGGTGCGAGGAGGACAGAAGTGAGGCAAACAGCAAGGATGAGATGGGAAGGGAAGGGAAGCGAGCAACAACAAAGGGAGAAGTGGCAAACAACAACAGGTGGTCAAGCAATGACAGGTCGAATGGAGGTGAGGGCTGGCAAATAATGATGAAAGGGGGTGCAAACAACAATGACAGGAGGGGCAAGCAAATGAGATGATCAAGACCCACAACACATAGGGGGTCATTCTGACCTTGGCGGTCCATGACCGCCATGGCGGAGTGCGGCGGAAGCACCGCCAACAGGCTGGCGGTGCTTCCTGGGCGATTCTGACCGCGGCGGTAAAGCCGCAGTCGGAAAAGGGGAGCCGGCGGTTTCCCGCCGGTTTCCCGCTGGCCCAGGGAACCCGCCATGGCGGCGCTGCTTGCAGCACCGCCATGGGGATTCCGAGCGCCTTCCCGCCAGCCTGTTTCTGGCGATGTCCACCGCCAGAACCAGGATGGCGGGAACGGGTGCCGTGGGGCCCCTGGGGGCCCCTGCACTGCCCATGCCACTGGCATGGGCAGTGCAGGGGCCCCCTAACAGGGCCCCACAAAGATTTTCACTGTCTGCTGTGCAGATGGTGAAAATCGCAACGGGTGCCACTGCACCCGTCGCACCCCTTCAACTCCGCCGGCTCCATTCCGAGCCGGCTTCATTGTTGAAGGGGCTGTCCCGCTGGGCCGGCGGGCGGTCTTCTGGCGGTCGCCCGCCGGCCCAGCGGGAAAGCCGGAATGGCCGCCGCGGTCTTCTGACCGCAGAGCGGTCTTTCGGCGGGAACCGCTTGGCGGGCGGCGACCGCCGACCGCCGCGGTCAGAATGACCGCCATAATGTAGAAGCACCCACGGAAAATATACTGCATACTACTAAATCTAGACTCATTTATGTACACTAAATCTGAGCAACTCAAAACAGATTTACATTTGTACCTAAAATATTGTATACATTTAACAATTTCATACAACATTTAAAAAAGGTCCCTTACAGCTGCAGTAAAGTACAAGTATTAACTGCGTGTCTACTACCGATCAAGCTTCAGAGAGCAAGTAGAATTCTGAAAGACGCCATCCATCAAACCTTCACACAACCATACAGTACATGGTTTCAGTCATAAGTAAATTCCAGAGAGTACAACAAATTTTCAACCATGCAAGAGTAAAGTACTGAAAGCACTCAGGGGCATATTTATACTCTGTTTGCGCTGAATTAGCGTAATATTTTGGACACTATTTCAATGCAAACTTAACTCCATATTTATATTTTGATGCTAGACCCGTCTAGTGTCAAAGTATTGGAGTTAGTCTTTTGTTGCCTGCGGAAAACTACCTTGCGTCAATGAGATGCAAGGTAGGCATTCCCATGAAAAAATGACTCTAAGGCCCAAATGGTGCAGGAGAGGAAGGTGGGCTTAAATAATGGTGCTAAGCTTGCTTAGCGCCATTATATAACGCCTGGATCAGGGCAGGCGTTAGGGGACCTGTGGGCCTTTTTCCATGGTCAAAGATCCCACAGGTGCCCTTCTCTAGCCCCAGAGACACCCCTACCCACACCAGAGGGACAGCGGAGGATGGAGGACCCCATCCCAGGTTAGTATAGGTAAGTAGAGGTAAGTAAAAAATGTTTATTTCCGTAGTGCCATATGGGGGCTAACTTGCACCCCCCCTACATGGCACTGGGCCCAATGGCCATGGCCAGGGGACATATGTCCCCTGGGCATGATCATTGGGGTGCTGGGCATGTCTTCTGTCTTAACTTTTGACAGGAGTCATGTCCATGGGGTTTTAATGTCAGAAAACGACGCTGGTCTGGTTAGAGGCATTATTTATGCCTCTGCCCATACTAGTGTCATCCTTTGAAGCTAAACCCACTGTTCCTCCTTTTTTACGACGTTAGCCGGGCCTTACTGCCAGCTACCGTCATCCCATAAATATGACGCCCAACTTGCGTCTTGGGATGGCGCTACCGGGCAGTATACTTTTTAACGTTAAACTACGTTAGTGCAGTTTAGCATCAAAAAGTATAAATCAGGGCCTCGGAGGTTTGCGTCTTGAATCTGAAGAGGACATGAAGCATGCTAATGAGCATCTCCCAGTGGTTACCTCCTGCTCTTGTGTAATGCTTCTGGCTCTGTATAGCTCATGAGCACATCTCCTGCTATAAGAAGTGAGTATGTTATCACATTTATGCACAATTCAATGCCCCAGCTACATGTCAAATTGGTGTGCCTTTACATTTCAAAGAGAGATTAGCAGCTGATAAAGACCTCTAAAACCGACCAAGAGTCAAAAAGCCAGAGGGTCTAATCCAATTTATGAGTTAAGGGACAATGCAGTGCAGTAAGACAACTTGCTCCACTGCATAAAAGGGAGAGGGCAGGAATTTGCCAGGTGTACCAATATAGGGTGCATTTCTGGTCTCTGACTCTGCTGGTGCACAATCTGCTGTCTTGCGCCAAGACACGCCCCCTTGCATCATGGTGAAATGTTGCCTGTGTTGTAAGCAGGATCATTTATGTGCAGGAACAGACACATTCCAAACAAAAACAATCCTCAGAAGCACTTACCTCTTTCTAAGTGTGCTGGGGAATGCAGCATACTTAGAGGAAACAACAAGGAGAAATATAGTTATTTCTCCTCCTTGTGTCTTTGGTGGGAAGGCATACAATTCTGATTCATTCCCAGGTCCACTGGTGTTGGTTAATATGGGAATGCATCAGAATGCATAGGTGTACACGTGGGAATAACCACACTCAGTCCCTGTAATGACCCTCCACGCAGTGTAACGCAAGGCAGCAACTTATTTTCTGACTCCTGTCCCTTCTAGTCTGTGTGACATTCGGATTGGTGCAGGACTTGTGGCAAATCTCTGTACTTGTTAGAAGGGTGATTTAGGAGAACAGGTTCTCACCTATCAAGTGTGCACTATCTTTTAAATGCCCACTTGCTAATCACGGTGCTAAAAGTGGGGCTGCCCACCCTGCATCCTCAAAAGACCAGAAGGTTACAACAAGCACTGAAGCCTTAAGCACACACAGGTTATCTACTATTAAATTAAGTTAATGGTAAAATATCAGAGTAAATTAATGTCAGGAGTCCAATTTTTTTTAAATTCTTCGTCCTCTGACAACATGTTTTCGTTGATTGAGCGTCTTGCCCTATGACTTCATCAGGGATAGAAACAGAAAAAAAACATCCATTTCACACAAACCAAACACAAATTCTCCAAAAAAAGACTAATCAACCTGGGCCTCTTTTTCCAGAAACTGAGGCATCATCATCGATGCAGCAGATTTTTTGTTCCTGCCACTCCCCCTAATAAAGCCATGGATGCACTATAGTTACAAAACAGAGCTCCATGGCACACGTTTTCACAGAGGAGTCAGAAATTCTGACACATCTGCTGGCACTAAAGTGACACATTGCTGGAGTTGCATCATTAATCTAATGAATCTCCAGCAATGCGAGGAGAGTCCCATTGGAAATAGCCCTGTCTCAATTTTACACCTGATCTGAGCAGGCAGTAAACTTCTGTTGCAGTTAAGTCATAGAGTGATGCAGTGAAAAGTTGTAAATTTCACTGTGTCGGTTCTACATGGCTTTTCCCTTTGGAAGGCCTACCCTGCATACAGAAATAATGTGACTGAGGGCTTTACAAACTGACACATTTGGGCTCACTGGGTCAGTTTGTAAATATGGAGCAGTGTAGTGCAATGCTAGCACCGTCGCAGCGTCAAAAAAATGAGACAGCGGTGGCGCAAGGGGCTTGTAAATGAGTCCTCCATGTCATAATGAGAACCTATGTCATGCTGTAACATCTCTCAATGCTTATACCATGTAGTGACATGTACGTCATCTCAGTGGTAATAACATGTGCCCCCCCTTCCAAGGCCAACTACAGCCCCAGGGACTGGCACTCCAGGGCCTGGCTGAAAGTAAAGAATGGGTGTGGCCCCATCCCAGGCTGATTTTGGCCCAAGGGACCCAATTCCTCAGGGCCTGGCCATTAATAAAAAAATGGGTCCTGACCATGCAAAGGAAAGGGTGGGGGGCTGCGTGAATCCTCTCCTAGAGGCATTAGTGGCCCTGGGGACTGCCACTCCCCAGTGCCGGCTCCCTATGTCCCAAGGTCCCACCATTGGGACAGAGCCGTTTGCTCTCACTTTGCAGAAACTTTGACAGCTCCCACCAAATGCGAGCAAACAATAAGTTCGCTCCCAGAGGGCCTGAGCGGGAAATCTACTCCCGCCTGCTGGGATCGGACTTTTCGTCCACGGCCCCTTACAGAAGACAGTGGCTTCTCTAGGGGGAGCAGTGCACCAACCATTAAGTGGTCAAACCCTGGGATATGGGGTCCCCAGGGCTTAAATCGGACAGGGGCATGGCCTCCTCTCCTTGCACTAATTGGCCAGGCCCTAGAGCATGGAGTCCCCATGGCAGAAATTGTCCTAGGGGGCAACACCACCCTCCTCCCCTTTTAGTAATTGCCTGGGCCCTGGAGGGTGGGGTGCTGAAGACTGAAATTGTCCCGTACAGCCTCCAATCCATATTTTTGACAGGCCAGGCCCTTATTCCGATATTGGCCCAAAGAGGGGGGTCTGCGTGCCCATCCTGAATGATTAATTTAGAAAGCCTGGGGGATGGGGTCCCTAGGTGCACATTGGCCTGGGGCGGGAGGCCACATGCCCCCCTCCTTTTAATTTTTGATGGCCAGGCCCCAGGAGATGGGGTCCCTGAGGCCACAATTGGCCTGGGGAAGGAAGCTGTGTGCTATCAGCCATACATACTTTGCTATATGGATGGGCCCCAGAGGATGGGGTCCCCAGGGCTTTAATTAACCTGCGTGTCCCCCTCCTGGGTTACCTGCATGTGGGGAGTTAGCTAGCAGCCAACACACTGCCACACATGGCCAAAGTCCATGTGTGTTGCAGGGTTGGGTGCCTGCAAGGTTGTGTCTGGCAGGGATTGGATTAAGGCAAGGTAATTAAATATTAATTAAATATTACTTAATGTTAAAACAAAAATCCTCGCAATTCACTCATAATTATCATATAAAGAGGTGGGGGACTTGTGGTCCACCTCCCGAGCCATTAGGAGGCCCCAAGGACCCTATCCAAGGGGCAACATCATAATATCAAAGGGGAGGTGGACATGTAACCCTACTCCCATAGAAGGATCTGGGGAATCTATCCTCCAGAACCACAACAAAAATAAACTCGCCATGGGTGCCCTGGCCCCACACAAAATGCAGGCTATGGGCTCCCTGGAGAAGCCCCAGAGTCCCTGTGGCCACTCACACCTCCCTTGCTTTCACCCAACCAAGAGGCACCAGGAGCCAGCTGCATTTGTTTGCTCCCACCCAGTTTTAACAGCTTTTCTTTGATCCCCCCCAGGTGGGAGCAAGCCTGTGCGGATTTGAAGTTATTCCTGGTGTGATGAGCAGCAGTGTTCCCAGTGATAGGGTCTCTGGGGGCCACTGGATGGGTCAAATGGGGGGCTCCACACTCCTCTGTTCCAAATATTTATTCTCACTGGGGTCCCCTTTAAAAAAAATAATGGGCATCACGTTTGGGGTGCTCGTGCCCTTTTCAGGACTTGAGGAGTGAGGACACATGCACCCTCCTTGAAAAAAAAACTGCAGACCTAGAGGTTGGGGTTCCCGGGGCCACAAAATAATTTTGAGAAAGAGCCACCTGACCCCTACCCATTAAAAAGATATCAGTCCTGGGGAATGATGTTCCTGGGGTGTTGAAAAGGCTCCGGCAGTGGGCTGCATGCCACTCCCCAAATAAAAAGAAAATTCAAAAACAGATATTATGTTAATTTCACATTCACAGCTGAAGCAGAGGAGCTTTCCCTGGAAGGTCTTTTTTTAATGTATTTTGATGCCGATAGTGCCCTAGAAGGGGAAGAGGCACCACCAAGCTTTTTTAGAAATACTGCAGGGAGCTGCCCCCTTAACAATAATTTTAAAATAGATTGCTGGAAGTCTCCTGGTTCATTGAATCCATGACCCTAAAAGAGCTTATCATTATTTTTAAAGCACTGCTGGTTGCTCTTCGGTTGGAGTGCCGGAACCCCTTGTGGTTGTATCTATGGCTGCATTTTGTGGTCTGAATTTTTTTTTTAAATAGACTCAAAGACATGCTAATGTCTATTTCTAAATGCTTTATTGAAAATATTTTGTCACAATCACATTTATCAGTCATTGCAATGTATTAATTTATCAAATAATCATTCAATTATTGTTATTGGTTGACTTTCTGACAAAGAAAATAGGGCTGTTTCATATATGCTAATATCAGAACCCCTTGATAAAGCCAATAGGCCTGTTTTTTACATCTTGATGTTCCGACACTTTTACAAATTCAGTAGGTCTGCCTTACCTAAAATGACAAACAAAAACAGATGATGGGCGGAATGCTGAACACTGTCAAACATTCACACCAGTCACAGATCAGGGCCTAGATACAATGATTTTTTACTCACTACGCCATTACAGTTTGGACTCAGCCATATGGAAATCGTGCTCTACATGTGAACAATCCAGGCAGAACTGCCAGGCTACATCCTCCCTGGACCAGAAACAAGCATCCTGGGATTGGCTTTGAGTTATCATCCCTCATTAGCCAGGCCAGATTGAATCCAGTGTCATAGCTAGCATGAGACCCTTGTCTGTGCACTGCCAGCCTAGGTCCTCCCTGGACTGGAAACATGCATCCTGGGACAATTTTCAAGGTATCACCCCTCATCATCCTGGCTAGCTTAATTCCAGTAGCAGAGCGAGCAAGGGGCCCATGTACATACCCTTCCCACTTAGAGCAAAAAAATCAGAAAAGAACAAATGATGAACAGAACGCTGAACAATGTCAAACATTCACCCCTAGTCACAGATCTGGGCCTAAATCCATTGTTTTTTGCTTGCCATGCCATTCCAGTATGGGCTCAGCCATGTGCAAGTCCGTCTTGACCCTGCTCCCCATGAAAACAATCCAGCACGAACTGCCAGGCCAGGTCCTCCATGGACTGGAAACAAGTATCCAGGGACTGGTTTTGGGGTATCACCCCCTAATCAGCCAGGATAGCTTGAATCCAGTGGCATAGCAAGCATGGACCACTGTCTGGGAGGAATGCTGAACAACGTCTGGGACCTCCCTTCCCACTTGGGGTGACAAATGCAAAAATACCAGACGATGGACAGAATACTAGACAGTGTCAAACAGTCACCCCCAGTCACAGATCCTAAGTCCATCGTTTTTTAGCTTGCCATGCCATTCAGTGTGGGCTCAGCCATATGCAAATCAGTCATTTCCCTGCTCCCCATGAGAATAGTCCAGCCCAAACTGCCAGGCTAGGGCCCCCTCTGAACTGGACACAAACATCCTGGGACCCGTTTTGGGGTATCAACCCTTATCAGCCAGGCTAGCTTGAATCCAGTGGCATAGCAAGCACAGGGCCCACATCTGGCAATACCTTTCCCATTTGGGGTGACAAATGCAAAAAGAACAGATGATGGACAGAATGCTGGACAATGTCACAGATCTGGGTCTAACTGCATTTGTTTTAGCTCGCCATGGCATTCCAGTTTGGACCCAGCCATATGCAAACCAGTCTTTACCCTGATCCCCAAGCTAACAGTCTAGGCTAACAGCTGATTTTGTTGCTTAGAGGAGGATTGGATTCTCTCCCTGGATTGGATGCCATCCTCTGCTTGTAGATGGTTCTGCATCATTGTCCAGCATAATGAAGATTTCAACAAATTAATTTGTGTCTACATTTCAACACAATAATATTTAAATAAACATTATCTGCAAATAAAAAGTAAGTCATTACCACATGTATCACAAATAATAATTGTAAGGGTTGATAAAGGAGTGGAATTATTATATCCCAAGAATTTGAACACCCCACCACAAGACACATATCATTGAGTTTTGGAGAAACCGCAAAGTTGCTTTGTTCTTGCAGTTGTGTTTCCAAAGTATCTCCAGAGCCAGCAGCTACAGAGATATAAATTGTGTACAATCAATATTATCCCACTATTAAGTTCACCAGAATCAGAAATGCTGACAATTCAAAGATATAATTTTCAACAGAGCAGGGAGCTCAACCAAATTACAATAGGGCGCTTGGGTAATTCAATTACGTGATTGTTAGAAATTGGGTCTCTAGTTGGCAGTCAGCTTGCACCCTGTCCAAGTAGGGACTCTCACGCTAGACAGAGTAAGGGAGATACACAGCTCTGATAACCTCTGCTTACCCCAGTGGTAGCTTGGCAGAAGCAGTCAGGCTTTCCTCAGAAGCAATCAGTAAAATATGTGTACAAATACACACAGTAACACAGTGAAAACACCACAAAAGGACTTCACATCAGTTTAGAAAAATAGCCAATATTTATGTAAATTAAACAAGACCAGAACGACAAAACTCCATCATACACAAGCGAAGATATGAATTTTCAAAGATTAAACTTTGTAGCACCTAGAAACACAATAGCTACAAGTGTGTCATTGATGGAGTAATTCCCAACAACCTGACGCCACTCGCGAGGAGGGTGGCCCCGGTCACAGAGTTGTACGGACCACCAGATACAGTACCTTTGGTAACAAGGAAACAAGCCAGTGCAGGGAGTCAGGGAAGTGAGGCGTTTCTGGATCCAGTGAGGTGTTGGTTCCTTACTGCACAACAGGGAGGTAATTCAGCGTCAGTGCGAAGTGTTGGTTCCTGATGATCTGGCGGGGCTGATGAATATGGTGGGTCAAGACATAATGGGTGACCTCTCGCGGTCACAGTCACGCCATGGGACTACAGGCGTTGCGGCAGAGTTGAGTGTCACTGATCGCGGTGACACAGCACTCGGGACTCATGGTGTCATTGGACTCTAGCGGGGCTGCGGCGGCGTTGAGTGTTTGTCGGATCACCACACTCCAATAGGGACCACAGCTTTGGGGTGCAGGCAGTGGCGCAGAGTCGTGCAACAGCACCGGTTCTGGAGTTGTCTGGAGTCTGTATGCCTGGTTTTTCTTGATTTTCAGACCAGCTTTCACTCCTAAGGGCCCAGGAACTGAATTAGCAACACTTGGCAAGTCGGGGTCCTCAGCAGGAGTACCCAGGTGCTGGCAGGTGAAGTCTTTGCTGTCCCTGAGACTCATTAACAGGAGGCAAGCTCAGTCCAGTCCTTAGAGAGACTTCACAAGCAGGATACACATAAAAGTCCAGTTTTTGTCCTCTCACTGGCAGAGGCAGCAACTGCAAGGCCAACCCAGCAAAGCACACACAGCAAAGGGGCAGTACTCCTCACAGGTCTTCAGCTCTTCTCCTTGGCAGTGTTTCCTCTTGATCCAGAATTTTTCTAAAGGTCTGGGGTTTTTGGGTCCACTACTTATACTCATTTCTGCCTTTGAAGTAGGCAAACTTCAAAGGAAAGTGTCTGCTGTTCACAAGACTCTACCTTGCCCAGGCCTGGCCACAAACACACTACATGGGGTTGGAGACTGCACTGTGTGAGGATAGGCACAGCCCTTTCGGGTTCAGGTGTCAGTTCCTCCCTACCACTCTAGCCCAGGAAGACCCATCAGGATATGCAAGGGCACATTGCAGCTACATTTGTGTCACTATCTAGAGGGAATTTACAAACAGCCCAACTGTCAGTCTGATCCAGGGGTTGATTCCACAAGCAGGCAGAGGCACAGAACCGTTAAGCAAGAAAATGTCCACTTTCTAACAGTGGTATTTTCAAACAGGACAATCTAAAAAACAACTTTCCTAAAATATATATTTTAAAATTATGAGTTCGGAGACCTCAAACTCCTCATCTCTACCTGCTCCCAAAGGGAAATTACACTTAAAAGATACTTAAAGGCAATCCCCATGTTAACCAATGGGAGAGACAGGCCTTGCAATAGTGAAAACTGAATTTGGCAGTATTTCACAATATGTACAGCCCACCAGTACATGTCCTACCTTTTAAACACACTGCATCCTGCCCCTGGGGCTACTATCTAGGGCCTACCTTACGGGTGCCTTACATGTACTAAAAGGGAAGATTCAGGCCTGGGAAGTGGATTAATTTGCCAGGTTGACATGGCCGTTAAAAACTGCAAACACAGACACTTCTGTGGCAGGTCTGAGACATGTTTACAGGGCTACTCATGTGGGTGGCACAATCTGTGCTGCAAGCCCACTAGTAGCATTTGAGTTACAGACCCTGGGTACCTCTAGTGCACTTTACTAGGGACTTACTGGTAAATAAAATATGTAAATCATGGATAAACTAATCACCAAGACAATTAAGACAGAGAGCATATGCACCTTAGCACTGGTTAGCAGTAGTAAAGTGCCCATAGTCTTAAAGCCAACAAAAACAGGTTAGAAAAAATAGGAGGAATTTGACAAAACATTTGGGGATGATCCTGCAGAAAGGATCAGGTTCAACAGGGATCATTCAATTTATAGGGCTTATTAGAAGACTTGGCTCAGAAGTAGGTATATCCTGATACTTGACTACCACACAAAACGGTTTGTTGTAGAAACAATGGAGAAGGTGAATACTACCAATGTCATTGACTTTCTATAGAAAGTTTTTATAGAGGAAGGGGGTTCCTCGAGCTATTGTTTCTGATTATGGAGTGCAGTTGTTTTCTAAGGAAATTACTGATTACCTTTCCAGGATGGGGATTATTCCTCAGAGATTGGCTCTATTTAGGCCATAGGCCACTGGATTTGTGGAGAGAGTGAATTGTCTTGTGATAGAAAACATAAAGCTCTCATTGGCTAATTTGCTTCTGTGAAAGAGCGAGTTGAGAAAAATGGTGTGGCAGATAGAACAACTCCTCATTCTGTCACAGGTGTGTCACTATTCGTATCTCTGAAAGGAAGGGAACTGGAAAGAAAAGAATGTCCTGTGTGGTTAGGTAGAACAAAGAGTGTTTGGATTGACACATATGAAGTCAGAGAGAGAGTCAGTGCTGTGCAGAGAAAAGTGAAGGAATACTATAACAAAAAATGCATGTCCAGAAACTCTGGGTGGAGAATGGTGATTGCGTGGTCGTAAGGAAAGGAGGGATTTTTCAGAATGGTGATAGCAAGTAGTCTGTCCTCATAAAGTCAAGGATGTGAAGCACAACCTAATTCTTTTGAGTGATGAGACTGCATGAGGTTTTGAAACTGTGGGTAAACTCAAACCTCAAGAAGTTGAGTGAGTGAATAAAGGCGTTATGTTGCAGTTATAAATGTATTTGTATGAGTTGTACTTCCTATGTTTTGGATATATCATTTTAGCTATATTCACTGTTATCCACCTATGTAGGTACAAGTTATTATTTAGATGTGTTCACTGCTTTGTTTGATTGTTGAAGGTATTATAGGGGGAAGATGAGGCAGAGTTGTAAACCTTACATAGTGGGTGTAAGAGTGACATCATTTGGAAACTGGAGTGTGGGTTTGAGGAAGGCGGTTGATCTCATGTTGGGGATGCGATTAACATTATACAAATTTAAACAGCACTAAACCGAGTGCAGAAACCCTTCACAGATACATAGGGGAGTAGGTTATGCCAGATAGTAAAAGAAGGATCTAAATAAAGGGTTTAAATAATTGTTTTATGATCCACAAATATTCCTCTCCTGCATGTTAATATAACACCTAATAAACATATAAGACTGATGCAATTACTGTGAGAAAGTGAATCATCAATCAGAGTGGATAGTAGTTCACCAAAAGGGCACTATCTTGTTTGGTTCCAGTTAGTGATTTAAATTTGAGCTCATCTCCTGGTACATCTGGCACACAGCAGACAGGATTAACTTGAAGATGTGTAAGGTGTATAGAAGTACAAAAA
This sequence comes from Pleurodeles waltl, assembly GCF_031143425.1. Taxonomy (NCBI): domain Eukaryota; kingdom Metazoa; phylum Chordata; class Amphibia; order Caudata; family Salamandridae; genus Pleurodeles; species Pleurodeles waltl. Next base: position 678,137,234 of record NC_090436.1, read on the forward strand.
CAGTTTAGAAATTGAAAACACAACACAATAAAAATCTCACTCCAATTTATAAAAATAGAAAATAATTTAATGAACAAAATAGCACCAAAAAGAAAAACATCTAATAAGATGAACCAGAAATATGAATGTAGAATTTTCCAAGTAAAAATAGAGCCAAAGAGTACAAAGTGTCTATGGTTGTCCATGGCCCTGGCAAGTGAGGACCTAGGCTTGATTTCAGGCTGACCCTGATGGAGCACAGTTAGAGACACTAGCCACTTTTAACTCTGTCAGAGGTTTTAATCAGGATAAATCAGAGTAATTTCAGTAATTTAGTGTTACTCTTTTGACACAAAATGACAGAAAATAACAGAAAATGACGTGATTACACCCATTCACATAAATATGAGTAATTTGGTACAAAAACTCTGTGGCAGAAGCTCAGGAAGAACAAACTTAGTGAGCACAAGCTGCTTCTGGCTGCAGGTGCTTATGTTCTGTTGCAGTGAGTATTATTATCCTAGTGCAAAGTGCAACCTCTTGTCCATTTTGGATGCAAGGGTGTATTTTGAGCAAATAACATATCTCTACTGCTCAGTTACACACCTCTAGTAATTCTACATAATCTCATGTAATTTTGCTGTGATTTCCCCTGGTTATGCTACAGCAAATTGCGTGAGTTAAGCCGACCCCTAGTTTTACTTTGTTTCTTATGGCCCAAATTATATCTTGGTGGTATGTGCACTCTGTCACAATAGCAACGAAGTATACGCCAAGATAAAGGTCTGCCTGCCATATTTAAAAGTGGGTGGACCTTTGGTTTAATTATAGCAGAGAATACGAGGTCTCTGCATTGATTAAAGCCCTCCGATGGCCCTATAGAGTAAGGGCTATCAGAGGTAGACCTCTAATCCTGCCCACCTAACTTAGATGGGCGGAATCAGAGGCCAATTTTTACAGTCCATCACCAACAGAAAAACCCTGGTGGTAAGGGACAGTGAAAACATCTATATGCTCCCCTCTCCTGCTTGGTGGTCATTTCTAAATTAGATAGGAAGCACCTCCATAAGGATGACAGAGTGATTTACTCCATCTCCCTGAGAGAGAAATAGGCTGTCTGCCTGTATGTAAATCGCGCCCTTAGTCTTTTTTTCTGGAAGTCAACAACATCACAAAGGCATTGAATGAGGACCTGGTGAAGTCACTGGTTTTGGTGAGAAGATCTAAGACTGGGAGAAATTGGAATTTCTCACCTAGAAAAGTCATCTCACAGTCTCACAATATTTTTGGCTCCTTCTCCTGGTTAAGATTTCTACCTTCAGGTCTCTTTTTCAGAGCTTTGAATCCTCCAGTGGGGCAAGGCTGTGAGCTGCATCTGTAGAGGGTTCCACGAGGGCTTGGTGAGGTCCAGTTGAATTAGATTTGCTGCTGAGGAGAAGCTCCTAGTAAGGGAAGCCAGTTTCATCAATTTAGCAACAACAGAGCTTGATCAGATCAGCTTTGCATGTTTGTCCCATCCTACAAGGTCTTTAGTCTGTAGTCTCCCCCGCCCCCCAGCTCCCATTCGCCCCCAGCTGACCCCTCCCCCCCCTCCTACCTCATATGGCGGCCGCTGCGCGACCGCGCCAGAGGCAAGCCCGTGTGTGCCCGTCCGCGCCTGGCCCACGCCCAGCGCCACGACCCCTGGTCCCCAGCTCTCCCAAGCCCCGCTGATCCGCTACGACCCCACCACCCTCCACGCCCTCAACCCAGGACGCTCCAACACCTGCTTCCAGGCTCACCCCAAACGCACCCATGGACCCTTCGCCTGCAACTCCTGCAAACGCATCTTCCACCACGCAACTACCACGACCACAAGCCCACGCGCCATCAACCACCTCAAGTGCATCCTAGTCAACGCTCGCTCCGTCCACAAACACGCCGTTGAACTCTGGGACCTCCTGGACTCCACAGCACCGGACGTCGCCTTCATCACGGAGACCTGGATGAACGCCTTCTCTGCTCCAGACATCGCCACCGCCTACTCCGAAGGCTACAAGATCTCCAGGAAAGACCGCACCAACCAAGCAGGAGGAGGTATCGCCATCATCTTCAAAGACTCCATCAGCGTCACCACCTCCACCGAAGACACCCCTCTCACCGCTGAACACCTGCATTTTCAGATTCGCACCGACCCGAGGACCACTCTCAGAGGATCCCTCGTCGACCGTCCTCCCGGACGACGCGCCCCTTTCAGCGACGCCATCGCCGACTTCATCTCCCCGCACGCCCTCGCCTCACCGGACTACATCCTCCTAGGCGACCTCAACTTCCATCTGGAACAAAACAACAACCCCAACACCACCACCCTGCTCGACAACCTCGCCAACCTCGGCCTCAAACAACTGGTGAACACCGCCACCCACATCGCCGGACACACGCTCGACCCTATCTTCTCCGCCAGCAAACACGTCTTCTTCAGCCACACCTCCGCCCTACACTGGACAGACCACAGCTGCGTCCACTTCACATTCCGACGCGAGACCCGCCACCTCCGCACTCAACCCATCCCTCGTCGACAGTGGAACAAGATCCCTGAAGAGCAACTCCTCTCCGCACTCGCCGCCAACCAACCCACCCTCACCACCGACCCCAACGACGCAGCCCTCAACCTCACAAACTGGATCTCCAACTGCGCAGACAAACTTGCTCCCCTCAAATGCACGCATCGACAGACCAACACCAAAAAACCTCTCTGGTTCTCTGACACCCTCAAAGAATCTAAGAAAACTTGTCGCGCCCTTGAGAAAACCTGGCGCAAGCACCACACCACTGACAACATGACCGCCCTCAAGAACGCTACCCGCGAACACCACCACCTGATCCGCGCTGCCAAAAGGAACTTTTTCACCGACAGACTGGACAAAAACAGCCACAACAGCAGAGAACTCTTCAGCATCGTCAAGGAGTTCTCCAACCCCAGCGCCAACGCCGTCACACCCTCACAAGACTTGTGCAACTCCCTCGCCACCTTCTTCCATCGCAAGATCAGCGACCTCCACGACAGCTTCGGACACCAGACCCAACCAAACACCACCGAACCCGCATCCCCGGCCATCACCCTCAACAACTGGACCCACATCAACATGGAAGAAACCAAATCCATCATGAACTCTATCCACTCCGGCGCCCCTTCGGACCCCTGCCCGCACTTCATCTTTAACAAAGCCGACAACATCATCGCCCCGCACCTCCAGACCGTCATCAACTCTTCTTTTTCTTCTGCTACCTTCCCCGAATGCTGGAAACACGCCGAAGTCAACGCCCCACTAAAGAAACCTACGGCTGACCCGAGCGACCTGAAAAACTTCCACCCCATCTCTCTTCTGCCTTTCCCAGCCAAAGTAATAGAGAAGACCGTCAACAAACAGCTGACCACCTTCCTGGAAGACAACAACCTGCTCGACCCCTCACAAACCGGATTCCGAACCAACCACAGCACTGAAACCGCCCTCATCTCAGTCCCAGACGACATCAGAACCCTGATGGACAACGGTGAAACAGTCGCCCTCATTCTTCTCAACCTCTCGGCTGCCTTTGACACCATATGTCACCGCACCCTAATCACCCGCCTCCGCTCCACCGGGATCCAAGGCCAGGCCCTGGACTGGATCGCCTCCTTCCTCGCAAACCGTTCCCAAAGAGTTTACCTCCCTCCGTTTCGCTCAGAACCCACGGAGATCATCTGCGGCGTACCTCAAGGCTCATCGCTCAGCCCGACACTCTTCAATGTCTACATGAGCCCCCTCGCCAACATCGTACGCAAGCACGACATCATCATCACCTCCTACGCCGACGACACCCAACTTATACTCTCCCTCACCAAGTACCCCGCCAGCGCCAAGACCAACCTACAAGAGGGTATGAAGGACGTCGCAGATTGGATGAGGCTCAGCCGCCTAAAGCTGAACTCTGAAAAAACAGAAGTCCTCATCCTCGGCAACACCCCGTCCACTTGGGACGACTCCTGGTGGCCCACGGCCCTCGGCACCGCACCGACCCCCACAGACCACGCTCGCAACCTCGACTTCATCTTGGACCCTCTTCTCACCATGACCAAGCAAGTCAACGCCGTGTCCTCCGCCTGCTTCCTCACCCTCCGCATGCTCCGCAAGATCTTCCGCTGGATCCCCGCCGACACCAGAAAAACCGTGACCCACGCCCTCGTCACGAGCCGCCTGGACTACGGCAACACCCTCTACGCCGGGACCACAGCCAAACTCCAAAATCGCCTGCAATGCATTCAAAACGCCTCGGCCCGCCTCATCCTCGACGTACCCCGCAGCAGCCACATCTCCGCACACCTGAGACACCTGCATTGGCTCCCAGTCAGCAAAAGGATCACCTTCCGACTTCTCACCCACGCACAGAAAGCCCTCCACGACAAGGGACCGGAATACCTCAACAGACGCCTCAGCTTCTACGTCCCCACCCGCCTCCTCCGCTCCTCTGGCCTCGCACTCGCTGCTGTCCCTCGCATCCGCCGCTCCACGGCGGGTGGGAGATCTTTCTCCTTCCTGGTGGCCAAGACCTGGAACTCCCTCCCCACCAGCCTCAGGACCACCCAGGACCACTCTGCTTTCCGGAGACTCCTAAAGACCTGGCTGTTCGAGCAGCGATAACCCCCCTTTTTCCCCTAGCGCCTTGAGACCCGCACGGGTGAGTAGCGCGCTTTATAAATGTTAATGATTTGATTTGATTTGATTTAGTCCAGACATTTTCTAAGTCACAGGTTTTTAGGAATGTTAGGAGGAGTATATTTTGACACAGGGCAGGTCCCAGTTCCTCAGGAACATCACTTGGGTGGCAAGATTAATTTCAGTAGAGGCTACTCACACTGTTCTGACCAGATCCAGTTGGTACACTTTAGCATAGGACTTCCGGAAAAAGCCCTCCTGCAACTTGTTGTGGCCCTGTAGCTTGTACAGGAGGTCAGAGAACTGACCGTTGGAGTCCACTTCTTTATCCTGTGTACAAATTGGAGCAGGTTCAGTGTATCCAGTCCCCTTACAGGTTTCAAGCAATACTTGCAGTCCTTCTTCTGGTCTTTCACAGGTCTAGAATGTTCCTAGGTGGGTGTCCAGGGGGTGCCACATCTATGTATGGCACCAGTATGTTGGTTGGGGGATTAACTGACCTCCCCTGCATCCCCCAATGTTTTAACCTCTTCCATGCCCCGGACAAGCTGGTCTTGTCCAGGCACATGGTTGCCGTGTGCCTAGTACGAGACCAGCTCGTCCTGCACCGGGCCAACGGGAAAAGCGCTAGGGCTCCCTCGTGGACACCCCACCCACACCCCTCCATCAGGGATGAAAGGGGAATTGCTTCCCCTTTCACCCCGCCCCCTCGCCCCCACACCCCCAGTGACATCTGATGACATCAGCTTGCAAATCTTGCGCTGACCTCATCAGAGGTCACCTTGGATTGTGCTGGAAGCATGCTTCCAGCGCAATCCCGGAAGAGAAATGCTTTTGCATTTCTTTTCCGACCAGGAGGTGGGGAGGGAGAGAGAAGAAAGGAAAGGAAAGCACCTTTTCTTTCCTTTCTTGTCTTTCACACCATTTCTGCTGCCCAATTGCAATGCGATCGGGCAGCAGAAATGCCCACTAGACACCAGGGATTTTTTTTTTTTATATTTCAATAAGGGGAGCAGCCCCTTGGGCAAGGCCGCTCCCCAGGGGGACAAATTATTTCTAGGCCATTTCTACCCCCGGGAGCAGATCGGCCTAATATTATTAGATCGATCTGCCCCCAGGGGTGGCAGAAAACCACTAGACACCAGGGATATATTTTTTTTGTTTATTTATTTTTTATGTTTGGGGAGCGACCCCTTAGGCAAGGGTCGCTCCCGGGGGGCCAAATTATTTTTACGCCATTTCTGCCCCACTGGGGGCAGATCGGCCTAATATAATTTGGCCGATCTGCCCCCGGGGGGGGGCAGAAACCACTAGACACCAGGGATTATTTATTTTATTCATACTTGCGCATAAGGGGAGCAGCCCCTTAGGCAAGGGCCGTTCCCCAGGGGGCCAAATTATTTTTAGGCCATTTCTGACCCCCCCTCCCAGGGGCAGATCGGCTTAATATTATTAGGGCAGAAAACCACTAGACACCAGGGATACTTTTTTTTTTTTTAATGTTTTGGGAGCGAGTCCTTAGGCAAAGGTCACTCCCGGAGGCCAAATTATTAATAGGCCATTTCTGCCCTCTAGACACCAAGGATATATATCTTTTTTTATTTACTTTGTGTTTTATGTATGGGGAACGACCCCTTAGACAAGGGTCGCTTCCCTGGGGGGCAAATTGCATTTAGGCCATTTCTTCCCCCCTTGGGGGGCAGATTGGCCTATTTTTGCTAGGCCAATCTGCCCCCAAAGGGGGCAGAAAACTCTAGACACCATGGATTGGTGTGTATGTATGTGTGTGTTTTGTTTGGGGGGGCAGCCCCTTGGGCAAGGGTCGCTCCCCATGGGGGCATATTACTGTGGGCCATAACTGCATCCCTTGGGGGCAGATTCGCCGATTTTTGGAATGCCCACCTGTCCCCAAGGGGGGCAGAAAGCCCACCAGAGACCAGGGAAGATTTTGTTTTCAAAATAAGAGGTTGAGGGTATGGTCACACTCCCACCCCCAATTAAATGGGGCCAAAGTTGTTCTGCCCACAAGTGGGCAGATTGGACAATTACCCCCAATCCACACCCCGGGGGGACAGAAAGTCTACTAGATGACAGGGAAATAAAAAAAATGAAAGAAAATAGTGAGGTGGTGGCTACCAACCAGTATGGCCTGCTTATGCCCCCACCCAAACTAAAGGGGCAAACAGTCTTTCAGCTCTCCCCCGCACACTAAAACATCTCATCCCATGGCAAGCAAGAGGAAATTTGATTATTTTTGTTTTTTGTTTTACATTTGGGCCATGAGAGCTTGGTAACTCTCAAAATTGTCCCACTTGGAATGGTGAGGGCTGCACTTTTTTTATACTTTGGGACGCTGCCATGTACAAAAATCAACAAGACCTAGACACATCTGAAACCTAAACATCTAGATGATTCCAGGGTGGTATGCTTCACAGGAACTCTGCACCATTTCCTTAACACAATGCCCTGCAAACCTGCAACTTTGCTGAAAAGCACACATTTTTCCCACATTTGTGTGATGGAACATTCCGGAATCTGCAGGAATCCACAAAATTCCTACCACCCAGCATTGTCTCATCTATACCGATAAAAATTCTCCTGCACTTGTCAGCCTAAAAACGTTTTTTTCAAACTGCCCTTTTGGACCCACTTTGGTTCCCCCTCAATTTCGACATGTTTTTCGCTCTTCCCTGTCACAAGCACTTGACCCACCTACACACGATTTTTTAGCTAAATGTGAGGTTTACTGAGGATTCTGGGTAAGAAAACATTGGGGGATCCACAAAGTCACTCCTCCCTGGACTCCCTCAGGTGTCTAGTTTTCAGAAATGTCTGGGTTAAGGTAGGTTTCCCTAGATGGCTGCTGAGCTCAGGCCCAAAAACGCAGGTGCCTCCCTATAAAACAGGTAGTTTTGTCTTTGATAATTTTGATGTGTCCAGATAGTGTTTTGGGGCATTTCCTGTTGCGAGCACAAGGCCTACCCACACAAGTGAGGTACCATTTTTATTGGGAGACTTGGGGGAGTACTGGGTGGAATGAAATTTGTGGCTCCTCTCAGATTCCAGAACTTTCTGTCACCGAAATGTGAAGAAAAAGTGTTTTTAGCCAAATTTTGAGGTTTGCAAAGGATTCTGGGTAACAGAACCTGGTGAGAGCCCCACAAGTCACCCCATCTTTGATTTCCCTAGGTGTCTAGGTTTAAAAAATGCATAGGTTTGGTAGGTTTCCCTAGGTGCGGGCTGAGCTACACGCCAAAATCCACAGGTAGGCACTCTGCAAAAAACACCTCTGTTTTCTTTGGAAAAATGTGATGTGTCCACGTTGTGTTTCGGGGCATTTCCTGTTGCGGGCACTAGGTCTACCCACACAAGTGAGGTATCATTTTTATCGGGAGACTTGGAGGAACGGTGGGTGGAAGCTAATTTGTGGCTCCTCCCAGATTCCAGAACTTTCTGTCACTGAAATATGAGGAAAAAGTGTTTTTTTAATCCAAATTTTGAGGTTTGCAAAGGATTCTGGGTAACAGAACCTGGTGAGAACCCCACAAGACACCACATATTGGATTCCCCTAGGTCTCTAGTTTTTAAAAATGCACAGGTTTGGTAGGCTTCCCTAGGTTTTGGCTGAGCTAGAGGCCAAAACCCACAGATAGGCACTTTGGAAAAACACCTCTGTTTTATTTGGGAAAATGTGATGTGTCCACGTTGTGTTTTGGGGCATTTCCTGTCGCAGGCGCTAGGCCTACTCAAACAAGTGAGGTACCATTTTTATCGGGAGACTTGGGGGAACATAGAATAGCACAACAAGTGTTATTGCCCCTTGTCTTTCTCTACATTTTTTCCTTCCAAATACAAGACAGTCTGTAAAAAAGACGTCTATCTGAGAAATGTCCTGTAATTCACATGCTAGTATGGGCACCCCAGAATTCAGAGATGTGAAAATAACCACTGCTCCTCAACACCTTATCTTGTGCCCATTTTGGAAATACAAAGGTTTTCTTGATACCTATTTTTCACTCATTATATTTCAGCAAATGAATTGCTGTATATCCGGTGTAGAATGAAAACCCACTGCAAGGTGCAGCTCATTTATTGGCGCTGGGTACCTAGGGTTCTTGATGAACCTACAAGCCCTATATATCCCCGCAACCAGAAGAGTCCAGCAGACATAACGGTATATTGCTTTAAAGAATCTGACATTGCAGGAAAAAGTTACAGAAGAAAACGTAGAGAAAAATGGCTGTTTTTTTCACCTCAATTTCAATATTTTTTTACTTCAGTTGTTATTTTCTGTAGGAAACCCTTGTAGCATCTACACAAATTACCCATTGCTGAATTCAGAATGTTGTTTACTTTTCAGAAAGGTTTAGGTTTCTGCATTCCAGCATTGGTTTCACACCCATTTCTGTCACAGACTGGAAGGAGGCTGAAAGCACAAAAAAATCGTAAAAATGGGGTATGTCTCAGTAAAATGCCAAAATTGTATTGAAAAATTGGGTTTTCTGATTCAAATCTACCTGTTCCTGAAAGCTGGGAAGCTGGTGATTTCAGCACCACAAACCTATCTTGATACCATTTTCAGGGAAATAAACACAAGCCTTCTTCTTCAGCCCTTTTATCCCATTTTTTTTGAAGAAACGAAATGTTCACTGTATTTTGGCTAATTTCTTGGTCTCCCCACAAAGTCTGGGTACCTCTAGAATCCCTAGGATGTTGGAAAAAAAGGACGCAAATTTGGCGTGGGTAGCTTATGTGGACAAAAAGTTATGAGGGCCTAAGCGCGCCCTGCCCCAAATAGCCAAAAAGAGGCCTGGCACCTGAGGGGGGGGGGGGAAAGGCCTGGCAGCTAACGGGTTAAAGTTGTTGGGTGCCCAGGGTATGGATGGCTCCTGTTCTTGAATGAACGGGGAGCTTAAGGGCCAGGGGGGCCCCGGCATTTCTCTACTTACCCAACTCTTTTGCCACAGGTCTTGTGTGCTACCCCCAAAAAAATAAGTACATTTAAAAAAACACCACAAAAATATATAATGAGGAGCGAGCCCCATTTGCCCTACAAAGTTTCTTGAAAGGTATTATTTCATCCTCATAGTGTCGCTAGAAGCAGGGATACCACAAAACATTTTTTTATGCTGTTGGTGGATGCAGGAACATTTTAATAAAAGTTGCATTAAGTCTCCTGAGTCATTGAATACATGACCCCAGGAACACTTACCATATTGTTTAAAGCACTCAAAGCTAGAGCTGTATGTTTGTCCGCTGGAGAATGAGACCGCTTGTAGTTAGTCCTATGACTGCATTGTGTTGCCTGAAGAGTGGAGAAGGCTCAACACATGTTTATTGTTGTTTGGAATAAAAGTATTTCATTTAAAAAAAAATTATAACAGTAATTGTCATTAATTATTGCCATGCATCTAGGAATACATTATAGAGTACTTGTTGATAAATTATTGTGATGATTTACTGGCAAAGCCAATATGTCTGCTTTGTATACGTTGATGTGTTAACCACCCCCTGATAAAGGCAATAGGCCTCCCTTTTATATTTTGGGCTTCTGACCCCTTGACAAAGCCAGCAGGTTTGTCTTACTTAAAATGACACTTTTTATTTTGTTGCATTACATTAAACAACCCTTACAAATTCACTGAAGAAAAGCAAGGTTAAAATGATGTTATAGCTGCGTTATAGCAATATTGTCTAATATTACATTTAAAAAAAAAAAAACTCCTCAGAAATTAACTGAAAAAACATAGGTAAAGTGAAGTTATAGGTATATGGAAATGTAAGCAAAAATCAGTTAACTATAACTGGGGAACTCTCGTATTTTTTTAGTTTAAAATGTTACTTTTTTAATGGTATTTTCACCTAACTGTAACGTCGTTTTAATTTTTTTCTATCCCACTGTCAACATAAATGGGATCAAAAACGACCGGTTTTCTTTTTGTCTTTATTTATGGTAGCGGAAAATACTGAAAAAACATACATGCAGCAGGTTTCCACAGCAGTGACCTTAAGTGCTCAGTGCTTGAACTGACAGACAGCCAATACTGACTTTTAAATACTCCCTTCACACTCTTCCTGTTCCGCTTAATTGCCAGCTGCTGGACAAGGACATAAGAACAAAGGACCAGAGGGGTGTTAAGGGAAGTGTGAAAAGTGCTACAAGATAAGCTACTGTCAGGGATTCGCGTTAATTGTGCTAAACGACAAGCGGGCTTTTAGAGGCATAACGCCTGCTTGAAATCTATATCCAAAGAAGGGTCAAATCTTGATGGATAAGAGTTGTAAGATAAGTTGCGGCGGCCATTGTCGCAAGGTAAAGCACATTTTTCATTCTTGCAATATACTTGGCAGTGGGTTTTGCTTTTCACGAAGCAAGTTGGATGCTCCGGACCCAAACCCTCCAGTCTACATTCAGTCTCTGACTCGCACCAGCCCAGCTATGTAAAAAACTCGGTGAGAGCAATTGTTAGATGGCATTAAGCCTTCTCAAGCTCAGAGAGGCCAGAGGTGATGGAGCAGCCGTCGTTATTTCCTCTGAGGCTGGTTTAATGGGCCTCGGGAACTTAGGGCCAGATGCAGGAAACTATTTGCGAGTCGCAAACGGCAAAAAATGCCGTTTGCGAGTCTCAAATTCCAGTTTCCAATGCAGAAATGCATTTTGCGAGTCGGGACCGACTCGCAAAATGCATTTCAGAATCGCAAATAGGAAGGGGTGTTCCCTTCCTATTTGCGATTCGGAGTGGTATGCAATACCATTTGCGACCGCATATGGTGTCGCAGTTACCATCCACTTCAAGTGGATGGTAACCCACTCGCAAATTGGAAGGGGTCCCCATGGGACCCCTTCCCCTTTGTGAATGGACCACAAATTATTTTTTCAGGGTGGGTAGTGGTCCAAGGGACCACTACCTGCCCTGAAAAAATACCGAAACTAAAGGTTTCGTTTTTTTTTTTAAGTGCAGCTCGTTTTCCTTTAAGGAAAACGGGCTACACTTAAACAAAAAAAAAACTGCTTTATTTAAAAGCAGTCACGAACATGGAGGTCTGCTGACTACAGGAGGCCTCCATGTTTGCGAGTGCCCATAGTCGATATGGGGCCGCAATTTGCGACCCACCTCATTAATATTAATGAGGTGGGTCTTTGCGACCCCATACCGACTCGCAGACGGTGTCTGAGACACCGTTCTGCATTGGAAATTGCGACTTGCAATTTGCGAGTCGCTCCGACTCGCAAATTGCAAGTCGCAATTTCCAAATTTGCTATATCTGGCCCTTAATTGTCTAAAGTCAGAATTATTCTTATCTAGCCTCGAAAAATAAGGGATGTTGCATTATATATCATAAGGTTTTCCATTTAAAAATGTAAAACCATAAAAATAAATTGTAAAATTTATTTCATGACTTGAAAATATTTTTCTCCTGCGGCTGTCAGGAACCTTAGGTAGGACTTTTCGCTAAATACCACAGTGTGAATATGGACAAATGACTTGTTTTTGCCTCTGTTCAGCTGTGGTGTAAAAGCAGCATTGTTTACTAGCCAGCCAGAACATCAATTAAGATAATATTGTTTTATGTATAGATATATGATTGTGTCATACAGTAGCATAAGATTTTAACAGGCAGATTTAAGAGCTCCTAGTGCCTCCTTGGGCCACATTAGCATCCTTTTTTCTGACTCTAATGTGGCCCAATGAGGCCAAAATCACGGTGCCAAATTTACAAAATGGCGCAAAGCATGCATTGAGCCACTTTGTAACCCCTTGTGTCACATTATGCCTATGCCAGGCATAATGTATGCAAAGGCGCATTCGGGGAGGGGCGTGAAAAAATGGTGCAGAAAAATCTAGAAGATTTCTTTGCTTCATTTTTTTCGGCACTTGTAATGCCTGCTCAGAGGAGTCACACCATTGTTTACAATGGGCCTCAATAGGCTTTGCAGGATTAACATCAACCTTTTTGATGCTAATCCTGAAAAGCTCCAAACTAGCATAAAAAATGTTGATACTAGTTCCCTTAACTGCTTCCATGGTGTGCCGTATCTTAGATATGGTGCACACATGGTGGCGTTAGGTAGGCACTAAGCAGCGCAAGAAAAGTGGCGCTGCACTGGGTGCAGCACAACAGCACAACTTTCCTTAAACCAGGCCCTAAGAGCGGGACAAGGGGGTAAACCTCCTGGATATTTTTGGTGGATTTTCAACCAATAAACCTAAATTTGAGATTTGTTTTAAACAGTTTTCAAAAAGAATCAAACTGACATTCCTACTGTCGCTTCAGAGGGGCTGGGGTGGCAACTGTTGATAGAATTAGTGTTAGCGCCCTTGCCAAAGAAGCTAAGAAGAACTGTGATGGTTATGCGATGTAGCCTTCCGAGCAACCCTATTGGTATAGGAAGTTGTATAAAGATAGTGATATTTGTGGGAGGGCGATGTAGGAATCCGAGGCGCCCCCAACATTAACTGACTATAAAAATTCCGTGTTCAGAAGATGGGGAGGATGTTAATGGATGATGGCTATTTGATGAATAGAAGTTTAGAGGAAGAGGCATGGACGTCAATTCACCAAAATGCCAGGGGTATGGAAAGTGACATCACATTTCCTTTCACCTTCACTTTCAATCACACACACATACTTATATATGCACACAAATTCACACTTACATACTCTCTCTCTCACACAAACACACTTTCACCCGCAAGCATGCACACAACATCCATCTGAAAGCATTTCTTACTTACCTCAGCTGCCAATGATGGGAATATTCCAACTAATTGTACTCCATCTGTATCACATTGGCATATTCCAGCTAATTGTAATCCATTTGTATAACATTAATAGTGAATAATATAGTACTATTCACTATCAGTGTGATACACTGACAGAAAACAATGAGAATGGAGTCAAAACGGACATCCATAAGGACAAGCTGCCACTGTGTTCCTGGCACAGAATATGCCACCTCTGAGGCCAGGGGTCGCAAAGGCAGTGCCAGGAGTAGCAAAGGGCAAGCCAGGGGTCGCAGCTGCGACCCCTGGCCACCCCTAAATGACATCCATGTTGAGAGGGTGGGGTTGGCTATGGAAAAGATGATTATATATTTTTTTTAAATTGACTTTTGTGAAGCCCTTCATAACAACACTGAGAATTGTGTTTTTGCTAAACAGAATTGAGAGAATGCGGCAATACATCTAACATCTCAGCACCTGCCAATGAAATGGCGAATGAATGCACTTGTGTGTGTGTGTGTGTGTCATTTTGTGCTACAGCATAACGCTAAATCCAAAAAGTTTCAAAACGCTTTACAGATAAAATATTGTTCGCCAACCCACAGTAGCTAAGACATCCGAATTTAAAATTTAAACAAACAGATAGTACTGTTCTTCAAAAAAGGTAGTCGCCTGGAAATTTTTTAAAACATATTCAATCCTCAATGCAGGTTAACATTAAAATCATGTCCATGCATATTAGTGATATTGTGGACAGCATGCTTATAGTGATTTTAGCAAAGTCACTTAAGGCATGACTGCATCCCTAGCATGCCCCCCATTTCGGATCACGTGGAGGTGAAATTCTGAATTATGTTGTGGGATTACCACCGTGCATGGTGTCACACGCTACTGGGGATCCTCATGCTATTCTTAATCCCAGATCAAAAGTTTGGGAGGGAAGTAAATGAGATGGTGATATTGATCAGAATCACTGACACTGAACCCGCTAGCAACACCATCCCAAAGAACCTAAGCCTTATAGTACATCCTAGAAACAATAGAGCTTACAAAAATATATATACATATGGATCAGTAATATTTTATAATGTGTTTTGTTGATTTTTTTAATGACTTTCAGCAATATTTTTTAAATACATACCTGAATGGAAATGTTAATGAACGTTTTCTGTTAGAGTGAGTGCTTTTCTTTTTTTAATTTAAGAAGATCTTGTACGCTTCGGGCTTAATTTTGTTCCATAAATAGGGTAGTCCAGAAGGTGTCAGAAAGCCGTCGTTGTTAGGCAGTCTGTCCAGTAGCAGAGCAGATGAATACCTTGCACAATGTTTTTGGCTGGTGAGCATACAGAAGTGCTGGGGACAGATCATACTGGGGATCTCTCCCTTGGTTGTGCCTGAAATTACAGCACTTGTAGCATCTACTGTTTGTAGGAAAGGGCCTGGAAGACCATCTGCACCAAACTATCCTGTCAAAGAGGAGGATCATTTTAAGCCCTCCACTTCCTGCAGCCCCCATACGTGCAACTGTCCATGTGTTTCTGTGTTTTTATATCACCTATTGTTTGCGAACAACCATTTTGACCCAAAAGTAGATGTCCTCTGTCTTTTCAAACATGTGTGTACCTGTTTCAGTGTATGTTATAGTCTGACTATGATTTTATGATTGAGTGTATGTATGTTCAAGCAAGGACCCTCACTCTAGTCAGGGTAAAAGAGAATCACCCTCAGCTAACCCCTGCTTACCCCCTATGGTAGCTTGGCAGAGCAGTGGGCTTAACTTCAGAGTGCTAGGTTTTAGTAAAGTATTTGTACCAACACACACACTAAATTAATGAAAACTCTACAAAATGACACAACATAGGTTTAGAAAAATCGGAAATATTTATCTAAACAAAACAAGACCAAAACGACAAAACTCCAGAATACACAAGTCAAGTTATCAATTAAAAAGCAAAAAGAGTCTTTATATAGTTTAAAACACACACTAACACTGTTAGTGTGAAAAAGTACCTTGGGTGTGTCAAAAATAACCCTGCACGGGCGAGTGTGTGTCAAAAAGGGCTTGCGATGCGTCGATTTCACTCACGAGCGAGACCTTGCGTCGTTTCTCCTTTCGTTGGGTCGAGCACGTCGTTTCTTCTCTTCTTCAGGAGAGCGATGCGTTGATCCAGTCAGCACTCTCAGGTCCGGGCAAGCCTTGCGTTGTTTTTACACACCCAGCGGTACTTGCGTCGGAAATCCAGCCGAACGATAATTCAAAAAGCACGCAGCGTGGGTTTAAATCTCCGAGTCTCCGTCAGCAATGCTGCACATCATTTCTCCAGCTCTGTGCGTCGATTCTTCGGTCGCGTTTCCAGCAAGCATCAATTTTCAGCCGCAGAGCCAGCGGCGCATCGTTTATTCAGCCGCAGATCAGAGTCGCATCAATCTTTTCCCCACACAGCACTGTGCGTGGATTTCTCACTCTTGGGCTGCCAGCTTCTCCTTTCAGGGTCCCAGGAAATGGATGGGCACCACAGGGCGGAGTAGGAGTCTCTCCAGAGACTCCAGGTGCTGGCAGAGGGAAGTCTTTGCTGTCCCTGAGACTTGAAACAACAGGAGGCAAGCTCTATACCAAGCCCTTGGAGAGTTCTTCTCAAGATGGAAGGCACACAAAGTCCAATCTTTGCCGTCTTACTCTGGCAGAAGCAGCAACTGCAGGATAGCTCCACAAAGCACAGTCACAGGCAGGGCAGCTCTTCTTCCTCAGCTCCTCAGCTTTTCTCCAGGCAGAGGTTCCTCTTGGTTTCCAGAAGTGTTCTTAAAGTCTGTGGTTTTGGGTGCCCTTCTTATACCCAACTTCTCCTTTGAAGTAGGCCTACTTCAAAGTAAAGTCTCTTTTGAATTTGAAATCCTGCCTTGCCCAGGCCAGGCCCCAGATACTCACCAGGGGGTTGAGACTGCATTGTGTGAGGGCAGGCATGAGGTGTGAGTGACCACTCCTCCCCTCCCTACTAGCACAGATGGCTCATCAGGATATGCAGGCTACACCCCAGCTTCCTTTGTGTCACTGTCTAGTGTGAGGTGCAACCAGCCCAACTGTCAACTGTCAAACTGACCCAGACAGGGAATCCACAAACAGGTAGAGTCACAGAAATGGTATAAGCAAGAAAATGCCCACTTTCTAAAAATGGCATTTTCAAACACACAATCTTAAAATCAACTTTACTAAAAGATGTATTTTTAAATCGTGAGCTCAGAGACCCGAAACTTCACATGTCCATCCGCCGCCAAAGGGAATCTACACTTTAATTAGATTTAAAGGTAGCCCCCATGTTAACCTATGAGAGGGACAGGCCTTGCAACATGTAAAAACGAATTTAGCAATATTTCACTGTCAGGACATATAAAACACATTTCTATATGTCCTACCTTGACCATACACTGCACCCTGCCCTTAGGGCTACCTAGGGCCTACACAGGGGTGTCTTACATGTAGGAAAAGGAAAGGTTTAGGCCTGGCAAGTGGGAACACTTGCCAAGTCGAATTTACAGTTAAAACTGCACACACAGACACTGCAATGGCAGGTCTGAGACATGATCACAGAGCTACTTATGTGGATGGCACAATCAGTGCTGCAGGCCCACTAGTAGCATTTGATTTATAGGCCCTGGCACCTCTAGTGCACTTTACTACGGACTTACTAGTAAACCAAATATGCCATTCATGGATAAACCAATTACATACAGATTTTGTAAAGGAGCACTTGCACTTTAGCACTGGTTAGCAGTGGTAAAGTGCCCAGAGTAATAAAACAGAGTCCAGCACACAACAACCTGGGGAACAGAAACAAAACGTTAAGGGAGACCATGCCAAGGATGAAAA
Organism: Pleurodeles waltl; assembly: GCF_031143425.1. NCBI lineage: Eukaryota > Metazoa > Chordata > Amphibia > Caudata > Salamandridae > Pleurodeles > Pleurodeles waltl. Next base: position 678,154,480 of record NC_090436.1, read on the forward strand.
GTCTAACAATATGTATATATATATATATATATATATATATATATATATATATATATATATATATACATTTTACCTAGTGGTGGTTGCCAAAATGTGTCAGAAAGCTAGCTGCCAGTACGCAGATTGTGCTTTTTGTTATTTGGTGTAAGTTCATTCAGTAGTTCAGGAGAGATTTAAGGCAAATAAATTTGTATATCTCTGTCCGCGATGACTTCACAATTATTTCACGTATAGTTTGTGAAAATTCGTCCTTGTCATTAATACACATGTGAAAAGAAGCAATGCAATTGGTTGACCACAACCTGACTAGAAAGTTGGTAACCGCCATTTTATTTCATGAGCTACAGTCCCCAGAGCTGAAAATTCAAACTGAAAGTTACATAAGGAGTAAGGGTGAAGGTACCCTGACTACAGGGGTGTGATATAGGTGTGTTTTAGGGGCAAGTTATAGATTTAGTATATATTTTGCATCACAGCACACGATATTAATGAAAATTCACAATGCTCACAAATTTCTGTTAGTTATTTGCAAAATATTCGCGATTATGGAAACATTCGAAAGAAAAACCACATACTCATTCATACACTAATTCATTCACTCATACATGCACTCAGAGGCTCAGGTGCCCAATAACACACCCACTCAGACCCACTCAGACTCACACACCCACTTTCAGACCCACTCAGACACTCACGCACTCACTCACACTTCCACTGACAGAGACAGGCCCTGTGACCAAAGGCCATGGGTAGCATGGGGTTGGGTGGTTAAAAGTGGTTGGCTGCAAGGCCAGGCCTTGCTACCAATCTCCGCTGGGGCGGGGTTTGGAATAACATATAGTAATTATATTTAAATTATGTTGAAAAAACACAGAAATTCACTGAGAAAGCCAAAGCATACAGGGACGTTATAGTTAGTTTCTGGATTTACTCGTACAAAACCAGAGAAATTCAGCAGTTATAGTTATAGTACTTTCCAGTAACTATAACTTGCGTCCTAAGATATTTATAACACGCACTTTCACCATGCACAGCTCATTACTCCACATATTATGTAATTAATGAGTTCTTGTATGGCATCTTTGATATCACTGCAAGCTTTCCAATAACATTATTGATGCATATCAGGGGCGTCAGTTATAGTTACCTAAGGGTGCAAGTTATAGTTACTTGAAAGAACTATAACTGCTGAACTTCTATAGTTTTGCACTTCTCAGTGTAGCTGGAGAAGCGTGGAAATGCATGTTGAAAATTTTGTCAATGTCTTTTAAGATGTCATCCCGATATCTTTTCAATTTGGGGCAGCACCACAGAAGGTGTGTCAGTGTGCCAGTGTGCCAGTGTGCCAGTCTCCACAATGGCACCAGCATTTATCAGAAGTGCTTGGTTTTCTTTGCGCCATCCTGACCAGGGTATAATACCAGTAATACATTATTGTGAGCATGGCTTCTTTACCCTATGCCCTATGGGTGGAGGTTAGAGTCCTGTGCAGTACATCTGACCATTCTTTAAGTGAGAAGGGACTTTCCAAATTTGCTTCCCATGTCTTTCGCGTTGGTGAACTGTCAGGGGGGGGGGGGTTTATAAAGATACCTGATGAGAGTTGTTTGTCACCTGATCAAGTGATCAGCCACTTCTCGAATGGTATAAGTTGTCTGCTTCCATGTGGTCGTATGTGTGGTCATGTGGCCCAGTCTTTGATATAGGTATTTCTCCAGCACTCTCTGTTAGAGTGGGCATAATAGGTTTGTAATGTGTAAGAGTCATAAGGCCCTTGTGATCAAAGAGGTCTTTTGCAGTTGGCCAGATGCCATGCATGGTAGTTAGTGCCTGTAAGCGCCTGTGAAAAGTCTGGGTTGCCAATTATTGTTGTACGCAGAGAGGGATGAAAGGAGAGCACTCTGTGGATTACTGTTTTATCCCAGGCTTTAACTGTTGCTCTGGTAACAGTTGAAATAGAAACGCTGGCGGGTCTATGTTTTTTGGTGAGCCAAGGGGTTTTACAGATATAAGTTTCCAATATATAGTTTGATCAATGACTCACCAGTGTTTTACAGTTTGGGTCGATACCACTTCATCATTTAACTTAGGTGTGTTGCAGTATAGCAGTGCTGGAGGTGTGGTAAACTGAGACCTCCCTCAGCTATTTGGTAAGTAGACAATCTTCTTAGCCATACGAGGTCTCTTACTATCCCGCATGGATATGTCTATGAGCTGCTGCAGTTTTTTTAAATATTTGTATGGGCAGTTTCAGCAACAGGGCCTGCATGACAGAGTATTTTATAGAGGAGGGTCATCTTAACTGCTGCCAATCTTCCTAGCTATGAGAAGCCCTCAGATGTCCAAGTCTGTAAGTCTGTGTGGGCAGTGGCCACTAAATCTGCATAGTTATGGGTTACCTTCTGGTCAGTGGAGCAGCATATCTTTAGCCTCCGGTACTGCACCCTGTGGGGGGTGCCTGGGAAGTAATACTGTCTCTCTATGTGAGACCTATTTTGCAGTGAGGAGGTGAGGTTTAAAATACTTGTTTTGTTGGACGTTGACCTTGAAAGCTTAAAACCTTACAAAATGTGTTTATTGTGCCCCAATGTAATGCCACTCATGTTTGGGTTGGCTCTCACCTTCTCTGCCAGGGGCTCCATATAGAGGGCAAAAAGTAGCAGGGACAAGGACATCCCTGCTTTGTTCCTCTGGTGATGATGAAGGCCACAGATAGAGTACCATTGACTCTTACTCGGGCCTTGGGCATGGAATAGTTGTACCATATCCATTTCTTAAAGAAGGGGCTATATCCAGGCTGTCAAGGGTATGGTGTAGGACCAGTCAATGTACTCGGTCGAAAGCTTTGTCAGCATCAATCAACATTAAGAGTGCAGAGCAGTTGGCACATGACATTAACTGTTAAGTGTAATAGCCTTTTTATGTTGTTGCTAAGGTTCCACTCATAAATAAACCCTTTTTGATGTGGATCTATGAGGCTTTACATATATGGGTGGAGTGTGGCAGCCAGTATTTCTGTAAAGAGCTTGGCATCAATGTTAAGAAGAGAAATGGAGTGGTAGGAAGTAGAGGATGTCGGGTCTTTCCCTGGTTTAGGGATCACTGTAACGACAGCCTCTCACATAGTGTCAGTGAGCATGCCAGAGTATCCAAACAAGTTCAGTGCTTCCCATAAAAGTGTAATGTGCACTTAAGGGCTATAATTAATTTGCATAACTTGTTGTATGGTCTCTCAAATTTCTTTCAGTATGGTATTATGATTTAGGAGTTGGTCATTAAATCACCACGGGTTCTAAAGTTGAAGAGTATCGGGGAATGGTCCAACAGTGCTAACACTCCCATCATGGTCTGGGTGATCACAGCTAAGACTTGGGTCATGCTAAAAAGTAGTTGAGCCTAGGGTAAGTCTCTTGGAAGGACAAAAAGTGAGAATATGCCTTGGTTGTAGGGTAGTGTGCCTGCCAAATTTCAGTGAGTCCCGCCTCCTTTATCCATTGTAGCCCATAAGTAGACATTGCTCTATTTTGTCTCTGCCTTTGAATGGATCTGTCCAGTTGTGGGTGTGGCACTTTGTTGAAGTCCGCCCCTATAAATGAATCATGATCTGTGTTTGAGAGGACCTGGCTGAAAGTGTCAGTGATAAATTGCTCTTGGATATCAGTAGATGTTATTAGTGTAGCCAGTGTGAAGGTGTATGTATCCATGGAAATTTGGAGTGTCAGACATCTTCCTGGTATGTCTGGCTGAACTCAGAGGACTTGCCATTGAAATTTGTTAGTTATTAGAATGCTCACCCCAGCCTTTTTGCTGGATCCTGATGAATACAATTGGTTAGTGAACTGCATTCTCCCCCGGTCATTTTTTAAGAGGTAGTTTTCTTGAAGGAGGCAGATATTGCAGTCAGAGCCTTGCAGCAAGTACAGTGTAGACAGGCACTTCACAGGGGCTTTGGGACATGCACATTTAGATTAAATATTTTAATCATGTGTCTTTAAATGGTATGAAGGAGATTGCAGTGCTTGGTCGAAGGTTGTGCGGTGATCCTGCGCAAAACAGGCTAGTAGTGTGCTATGTATCTCTGTGCATATTTAATGCTGTGTTCTTGACTGGGAAGGGGATTAACTAGGGCTGATCAATTAACTCAAAAGATCCATTTGTTGGAACCAAGTCCAAGGAAACAGCAAGGGTGGTGTCAGCAGTCATGGTAGTACTTCTCGTTTTAAGTATGATAAACGTTCTCTGCTATGCTCCAATCTTAGACCGTCATTGTCGTATGATTGTCACCACAGCACATGCCAGATATATAGGTTCTCAAAGAGGGACGAGGTTGAAGGGTAAAGATATGTCTAGGCACTTCAGTTTCCTCTAGTAGTGCATCCTTCAAGAGGCATCTTGACTCTTGTTCTTGAAGGCTTTGTCTGCTGATAGTTTGTGTGCTTTCTTCCTGGAGGTGTGTCTCTATCACAGTCCACTGGAGATGATCTGTGAGTGTCCATGAGTGGAGTGTCATTGGCAGATGAGTGGCCAAGGCTGAGTAGCTTTCGGACTTCATTGGCCGTGTGCATGTTTCCTGATCCCAGATGAAGCTGAGATAGAAGGGGCAACCCCATTTTTACTTGACACATTCTCTCTCAAAAAGGTAGTCGCCTACTTAAGTGAGCATCAAAGCTATAGTAAGATAGCGGAGAGCTCTTGGTGTAGCCACACATTACTGCCTTCAAAATTGATTGGACTTTGATTATGCGCTGTGGTTATTTCTTCTTTCTGTTTGTAGTAGTGAAGACATGTCAAGATGTCCTGTGGCCTACCAAGGGAGTTTGCTTGGAAGCCCACTCTATGAGTTCAGTCAAGGATTATATCTGCGTCAGCCAGAATTGGGAGTATATACTTAAAGAGGCACTAAGGCATTCTTCTGTATCATCTTTCTCTGCATTCACTGGGACCCCCTTTTTTATAATGTTCGAACTGCTCCACCTATTTTCAGGTCCTCTAAGTGATATTGTAGTTCGAGACTCTGCTCCTTGAGCTGTAGGAGCTCGTGTCTGTGGTGGCCCAGTTCTTCGTCTTTAGCATTGCCATTTCCTACCAGAGTTTCCCCTCCTGTTCTATTTTGGCCCATCCACCTTAATATCCCAATGCCCTTGGATTGCTGGCTCCTGCTGACGTACTGATATGATTGTTGGGTTTCACAGGAGCTGTAGCTCATAGCACAGTGTTGCTGGTTCTTCTGAAAGTCTGCCCCTAGGCACCCGCCATTTTGTAAACAGGTCTGCAGGGTCACCTGCATGCTGAGCCTCTGGTCATTCTCCCAGGCTTCTTGGAGGGCTTAGCAAGTTACACTATCTCTGTAGGGTTGTTTGCCAATCTGATTCCACCGCAGACCAGAGTTGCAGAAGCCAGAGCTGACTGCTGAGAAGATCATGCTGCAAAGTAGTGTGAAAGAACCCTATTCAGCTGCCCTCCTGACAGTTTTCCCATTTAGCAAACAACTCTCTGGATTTCTTCCGTGATTGTGAGCATTTTACACAATATACAGTAGCTATGTATGCACACTAAACTGTTTTGTTTTTGCTTATAGCCTAAACATTTTGGACTTTTGCATGATTACATTAGGCTGTGTGATAACCAATGTTAATTTGAAAAGTGTAAAGTTTTGGAATCCCCAAAACATTTGAACAATTTTCCACATATCTTCCTGGTTTATGGTTCAAGAATGAACCCAGTATCCTTAATTAGAACCAGTGGTTGTAGATGCGCCCACCAGCACTCATTTTTGGGAACTGAGATTTAGAGATTTGTTTTTCATCATCAGACTGTGACCCAGCAAGAGAGAGAAAAGGAAAGCAAAGGGAGAAGGAAGGAGGAAGAGAAAGATTGAAAAACAATGATAAAAATGGAAGAGACAGGGATGAAAAAGAACCTGCAAGATTCAGCTATGGACTTAGGGAGTGTAGGGTTGTCTATGAAAAAGGCATGAAGTAGAATTACGACTAGGCAGCCTTGGTGTTTGGCAACAAAATTCTGCAGCACCGGCAGAGGGCTTCTGACAAAAACATTTGGTTCCGGCATTTATTCTTTACCATATTGATCACTAGAACTCAGTGTCTTCCATTTTTAGTGAAAATTGGTTAAGGAAACCCAAAGGCTCAATTCACAAAGAACCTCAGCATTCACAGTGCAGGCTCCTCAATGAAAAGCTGCAGTATGGAGATTCAGTCACGAGTGCGGAGCATCCGGCACAACTGCAGAGGTTCTTTGTGAATCATGCCCAAAGTTATTAAAGATGCAAAACTGTGATTTCCTAGGGAAGTAGGTTTCAAACTTAGGCCCTGATTTAGGGTTTGGCAGATAGGGTACTCTGTTGCAATAGAGAAGGACTACTCTTTCCACCGAAATGAAGTTCTGCCCGCCTCATTTAGAGTGAGGCAGAACTTCAGTGTGTCAGTGATAGAGACTATCCTAGTTCTGCAACTAACATTCACTACTGAAGGCAAGACAGAGTAAGGGCCATCAGAGGTTTGGCCATTTTGCTCTGTACAATTCAGAGTATACGGTCAAATGGCTAGTCTTCACTATCGGTCACCTCCAGGTATAACCGGACGGTAAGGGGCAGTGAAAACTTGAAAATGACCCTACACCATGGGACACAACTCGCAGGGCATGAAGGTAATTTTTTTTTTTAATTTTCAAAAACAAAATACTGGTTTGGTATTCTGATTTTGAAAATGAAAAAAAGCAGGTTAAAGTTTGACTGACAGTACTGTTATCTTGATGGAGCCATCCATCAAACTTAATATATTGACAGGATACCCATGTGGAGGTGGATCCTGCCGATGTAAAGTCATATCCGTTGGGCAGGTGGACATTTCCAAATTTTGGAGGATGGTTACTCCATCAAAGTGATAGGGTACTTTGCTGATGGAATGAAAAGCATCCTCTGTGGTCTAAATCGGCCCCTCAGTTACAGAGGCATGATCTGTCTCTCTAACAATGTTCTGAAGGGATTATCATATTGTTGCCTCCGTTAAGGCAAAACACAATTTACAGTTGAAATGTATTGCAGTAGCACTAACTTGTCAATGTGTGTGTATGATCATTTTGCCACTGCTCATGCATATGTATGCAAACATACTTATAATGAATTATAAATAAAAGGGTAATTCAAATTTCCCAATGAACTATAAGTATTGAAATAATCTGCCTCAATCAATAATGCATTTTAAGCAATACTCTAGAGTCTAGACTAACTACAACGCGGCAGGGGTTATTTTACATCATTATGGCGCGTATATCCATTTCAGCATAGCTAATTTAATTGCAGTGCTTTTATTTCTTTGCTTAAGGACTTGGAATTTGTTCAGTGGGAATTGAATGGTTAATAGAATTTATCCTACTGAGAGCAATAGCTGGCTCACTACAGTGTAAAATAATGCATTCCAAGCTGTAATTACTGCACAGATCTGTGTCCATACCTCTCAGAGCAAAAATAACATTGTGTGTTTATGTTACAACCATGGCTTTGGAATTTCTAGAACAAATTTGACCAAATAGTTAGCATTCTGTAACAAATTGTATTCCATTCGAGGCAAGAATATCTATAACTCAGTATTGTGGCTGCTGTACCCGGGTCAGATTTCGAGATTTGTAACAATGTCAAATAACGGAAGGCAAAATAATGGCATTATGCTAAACTATTCCACAAAACTAAACATAATTGCCATATGCCATTTTATTAAAATATAAGATCTATGTATTTAAGTAGTTAAGCTTTCGTTAAATAATGGCTAAAACAAGATACTTTGAAACAATTCCATAAGTCATGCCCTTATTTTAAGACACTTGGAGAACAACTTGCTCTACTTATAATTGTTGTCTTTCTGTGGCCTGGAATAATTCATTCATCCTCCCTCCTTGGGCACAACTTTACACTTGCTGAATCTAGATAACTGAGAGTGACAATGATTTCAGTCTCCAGAGAATGATTTGCACATAGAGATGTAGTGAGAGTGCAGTTACTCTTGCTACATATCTGGCAGTTACAGTAAGGCTTGCTTTTGGGGCATATTGTATTGCTGGAGGTTTCAATGTGATATTCACATATAAATATGTTTTTTATGTCATTTTTATACATGACATTCTTTATTGAGCGATACACTTAAAATGAATTGATAAATGTAATAATCAAAGAGCTACAAAAAAAAAAACATAAAATACTTAACATTATTAGGTTCTCGTTTCCCAATAAGTGTTAGTGTAAATCTAAGCATTAGACGAAAATCAGATGTAAGCAAATGGGTATTTATGATGGATTGGTACAGTGCTTTGGAAACAGATCAGGATGTGGCTGAAAAAGACCATCTTTCATGTTGTATACGCCCAGAATGTTGCCTTCTGTAGCTGAAACCATTTTTTTTGGCTATAGGACACTGCACACTTTACCATTGCTAACCAGTGTTAAAGTACTTGAGCGCTCTCTTTTTACTTGTTAAAATTAGCCATAACCTAATTAGCACATGTATTTTACTTGTAAGGCTTCAGTATATGGCACAACATGCACCTAGAGTCCGCCAATTAACTGTTAGTAGTGGACTGCAGCATTCATTGTGCAACTCACTAAAGTAGCACTGTACAACTCGTATAGCAGTTTGCTATTGCAGAATGACTAAGCAATTTCAAACTGCCATTTCAACCTAGCAATGTCACCTCTGACAGTGAACAACTCCCAAAGATGTTTTTCACTGAAGCGAGGCTGCCTCTCCAATAGGGTAAACAGTGGGTAACAACATAGAATGCTCAATTTCTGTTTAGGACCAGCTAGAAAAATGTTTAAAACACTCATTTTAATAGTCATTTAAAGTCCAACTTGATGGTAAAGTCAGATTTTATACTACTATTGTGAAACAGAAAGTTGTCATTTTCCTCCTAAGCCAACTGTGCCTTTCTGCCAGTGACCAGTGCCACCTGAATGGTTAATGACTCCCTGGGGTGAGAAGTGGTTTGCTGCAAAACAGTGAACAAACAGCTTTGGTGTGGAGAGGTGTTTCTCTTCCTTGAGCAGAATGGCCTTAGGGGTTTTTCCCAACCACTTCCTGGAGCTTCAAAGGATGCCTACTCTATCACTGCAGATCCAACTCACACTTAAGCCTGTCTCCCTTTGTCCTCTCAGTCAGCTTGGCTCCAAACTCAGTGGAAGGGGGGCTGCCCTAGAACTGGTTTAGAGGAACATAAGGCGGAGACTGCCCATTATCAAAGCCACTCCTCTAGGTGGGAACACAGTGCTCTGACCAACTGAAGAAGGCATCTGCCATGTTGAATTTAGGTGTGGAAGAACACCGTGGGCTACTTTTCACTAAAATACACAGGAAGTGCTGTAAAATTGGGTAGGTTCATGTCTGGAACTTTTACTCCATTAGTTAGGGAGTGGCCAGTAGTCTTCCCCATCCACAGGCTCACACTGGGAATAGACATGACATCCCCAAAATCCCTCTCAGAACACTCCTGGACCTGTGAATATCAGAAGAAGTCTCCCATTGTCTAAAACCTGAATGAAGACTAGACTTGCTTGCCTTGAACCCAGGACCCCAGAATTAACCCCCAACTGTCAGTTGACTGACCTCTTGTTTCAGCTACAGAGAAACAACTAGCATCCAGAGGCCTTTTCCTGCAACTGTCCAGCTGATCACATCCAACTGTACCTCCCATGAACCCATCCATTGGCCTCTGTTTGAGTGTGTCCTAACCTCGAAGTGGTGTCTCCCACTTTCTGGACCCAGAGATAGTGTTACAGTGTACTCCTCTTGTCCAAACTGCAAACAGTGGGTTTAAGAAACTTTTTGCCAACTTTTCCTCCAAAGAACTGGCAGGAGACTGGGACTGCCATTGCGCCAAAGACGTTAAATTGCCAGTCAGATTCAACTTGCTGGTTTTCCCCCTGAAGGAGATCTGACTTTCAGAAAAGTTTTGAAGTCCGGATGTAGAGGGCTTCAGCGGGACTGACGATGTTCCACAACCTGTCCACATTGAGGACTTTCTGGGCACAGACTATGGATTTTGCCTACTTAGAGCTTTCCCACCTTCGTTGATGCCTGCATAAGGACCCCGCTCTCCCCCAACTCACAGTCATCAAGCCCTGCATCAGATCCAATTGCCAGCTTACCCCCCTGATGAGTCCCCAGCAACCACTTTTCTATGGAAAAAAGTCTAGGTCTGAAGGTAAACATTTCACCCGGACAAACCTGTTCTCTGTATCCAACCCCCGCTCCATCACAGTAGACCTTAACTTTTGATCCAGACAAACAGAACTGATGACCACGGTCAATGCCCATAACTTTTTTTCACTATTCTGAACCTTAAGCATTGAAAATTCATAACTCCAGTTCTACTTATTAGATTTTTGTGGCGTTTGTGTCATTTTATTTTTTAAAATATTATCTATTGTTTTTAAATTAGTGTGTGTTTTCACTTCATTAAATGAGTTAAGATTAATTTTCAATTCCAGTGGCAATATATTGGCTTTCATGGTGACGTGTCACAAGACATAAATTCATCATCTTTGATGAGATCTTTGGGGTGGTTTATACCAAGATTGGACCAGGCCCAACTTGCTGCAAGATAGTTTTTTTTTTCTTTTTTTTTTATAGTTTTGTATTTTAGGTAAACAACTTTATCTCAAAGGATTACTGGCCTGATTTGTTCATCCTTTTTAATTGTAAGATGCACTGGGCAGTGTCTGGCACTATCCGTCTGCCCAAATGCCCAGCTTTGGGAACATAAGCAAGAAATTCCCAACGACTCATTGATCAGTTCCTGAATTTGGATTTGCTTATACACTTGTTGCTGTTGTGGTGCATGCTGATTGTGAATTTTGTATGTTCCACGCTCTGCTTTAGCTGAAGACTCTGATGAAGTGCTGCTGGCCTGTTCTTCTGCCTTTGCTGCTGACATTGATCAGCATGCACACTCTCAGAACAAGAAGTCCAGGGACGCTGAAGAGAGGTTGGATCTTCTGTCCCCCTCACCAGGTAATGAAATCTGGGTGCCGAAGAGTGGACCATGAAGAAATATGATGTTCATAAATATCTACTGGGTCCCTCTATCCCCTTATTGGAGAAGAAGTTGGGCTGATTGAGCGATGGAAATTTTCATTCACAGATGAGGCATTGATAAAGGCCTCGTGAGAACAGTGCTCCATGCAATCACTTGGTTATTTTTACAGCTCAAAAGGAAGCAAACCTGACACCCCCTGTCACAAACTCCATTCCTAACATGTTAATATCCCTGCTTACATCTGAGATCAACAATTATTGTTTAGCTGGATACGTTTCTAGGTAGGTGAAGGAACATATTTAGTAAGAAATTATTTACACAAGGTTGTTTATGCTCATAACTTTTTTCACCTTGACATCACTGATAAGCAACTCCAAACATCGTTTTTTATTTTTTTTTAAATCAAGACATGCAAATGTCTGCTCTGTTGGTGATACTGAATAAATACATCACTCATTGAGTCGTTCACCTTAAGTCGAATTGTTTTGTATTGAAACTTTACATTATCTTCTTCACTACCTAATATCGGGGCCATAACATAAGGCCTTGAATCCGCCAGAGGAAGAGGGGTGTGTGGTGGGGACCCTAAGCCGCCTCTCATCTCTGCCCTGTAAGTCTCAGTACTTCGCAGGGGGAATGCTCATGTTACATTTTGCTACTTCCTATATGTTGCCTAACACCATATCTCTCATGCAGCTTTCCTGAGCGATTAATTCTGAGTGACATGTATTTATCAGGTGCAAAGATTTGTGACCACACCACCTCTGGACTACCTAGCTTGATTTTTACAGACGATTATAAGCTTCTTTCCTTTCTGAGTGGGGAAAATGTGCAGTTTCGACCTTACTACTCATGCTTGTGCTCCACATGGACGTCCCTTCACCAAAATGTTTGGGGTAGCGGAGGTGACATCACATGTCATTTCATCTTTACTTTCACACACATGCTTGCACTAACACACATTCACTCATGAACACACTCTTTTACATAAGCACGGTCTCACCCTCAAGCAGGCACACAACATACACTTAAAAGTGGTTTTCACTTAGCTGGGCCAGCACAGAGGGTCATATTCCAGCTAACTGTGCTCCAATGTTTATTTCATTAATAGTGAGTAATGGATTAGTCACTATTTCTGCAATTAAAAAAGCGGATTGAAAACAAGGAAGTGGCGCCCCAAGCACTGACTTTGCCACCTCTGAGACCAGGGGTCGCGGAGGCAGTGCCAGAGGTCGCAAGGGGCGACCCCTAAATGATTTCCATGATGTTCCACTTCCCACGCTACTTTTCCTACACGTGTCAGGCACTGTTGGAATTCAGCTCAGAATGCCACATGTACCTAGCATCGACAGAGTTCAATTTTACCATTACAGCAGGACACACAATGACACTGTAAATGTAATAAAACATTATCATAAAGTAATTGCCATACTAATGTAGAACCAGCCACTTACTTCACTATAAATAGGACAAACAAGCTCGAAATCATTTGAGAATGTTGGTGCGATAAATGAAAAGGACTGACGAGTTCCCAAAAGGTCAATAATAGTGACCGTAGTTACGTTTTCGGTACGTTTGAAAAAAATAATTCGGATGAACCATCATGTAAAAGGCAGTAGTACCAGAGATAGTAATGGCATAATACAGTGGGGTGGGTTGGGGTGGCATAAACTATTATCTAAAGTTAAGATACTTCCTCTCTCTGTAATTAGGGCAAAATTCATTGCAGTGCCATTATAAATAACATAACAGCCAGTGGTGCTGGAACAATTTTTAGATTGGGGGTGCTGCTATTAACATCACTGAAGTAATAGGGATTGTGAAAGATCTCAATGTCTCGCAAAAAAACAAGTGTAGCACATGTGCCATACCTATTCAGCAGGAGAGCGGTATGGGTATTGTGTTTAGCTATTGGTGCATTTTGAGCATTGATGAGGTAGCTGACAGTTATTTATAGACAGCACATTTTCTGTTGAAAGGTTCACTATATTTGCATAGTCATACAGATGTATGTACGTAGTTTAAGAACGACCACGTGGAAATCAGGTTTCAGTGAATATTTATCATTTGCAGGTCACCAAGTGAAGTGTCTTGATTTGCTTTGATCCTATTAAAATGTTTGTTTCCATCACAGATCAGAATCACAAAAGGTGCTTCATTTGTGCTTTGCTGATATAATTTGAAATATGTGTATAGTTCATTTCCCAATGTTTACATGTGTGTTAGAAAGAAACTGACATGTTAAAGCCTTTCCTTTTGTTTTCTGTAACCCAGCAGGATTGACATCTAGATCACATTTAGAAAATACTCTCACTTCGGTGTCACAGAACTAAAAGTACAGTCAAGTTTCTGAATAAGTAGTAATTTGTCAGAGATATAGCTTGTAGTTGACCTTTGTCTTTGAACACACAACAAATGTGACAAGGTACAACATGTAAAGGCATCTTTATTGCTCAATCACCTTCTGAACTCCAGCACAATTATTTCTGGGAGTCCTGCAACAGCCAAGCACCCCTACTTCCAGCACCTATGAAAACAGTGCTTTTAGTCTTTTGCCACGTTGTGCTACTGCACAAAAAATAAAATACAGAAAAGCTTTGATGATTAAAAACTAAAATGTTGATCCACGGGCTTGCCCTGGGAAGGTCCGACAGACATACAGGAATAGACACTAAGATGATTAGCTAATAAGGGGCATATTTATGAGAGGCTTGTGCCGCTGTTCCGTCACTTTTAGTGATGCAACTGTGGCGCAAACCTTTCAACCATATCTATGATGCCACACAAAGCCACTTTGCATGGCTTTGTGTGGCCTCATAGCTATGGAGCAAGTCAAGGCCGCACAAATCGCTGTATTGCCTTACTCTGCGTTACGGAGGCATTCCATGGAGGTTGCAGTGGCTGTTCCCCTGCAAAACCCATGGATTTTGATGTATCCCCATATTTGCAAGGCCATGTAAACCTGGGGATGTATCAAGCCCTTACGCCTCCCAAGGGCAGCGCAAAAAGGAGAAATATTTTTTATTTCTACCTGTTTATTCCTCTTTCTATGTGCCCTGCATTCTGCAGCACCCATGGAAAGAGGAAAAAAAGCTTTCCTAGGATTGCTTTTGTCAGGAAAATGTTCCTTACTGCACAAAAAAAAAATTCTGCATGCAACGCAGGCACCTTTGCACCATGGTCCAGGGGTGCCTGTGTTGACATTAGGCAGCCAAAATGGCGCCAGTAAATGGGAAAGGAAAGGAATGTGTTGTATAACATAGCTATGGCACATTCTTACCCTTTCAGTTTGAAGCAGGGGCAGCGCAGCAAGGCAACATGGTGCGCTGCCCTGTGTCAAAAGGGCTTCACAGGCGCTTTCCTGCCATCGCGCCACTTTGCACTGCAGGCTTTTGTTATGGAATGTAAGTTAGGAGTAACATCTAAGACAGACATAAGACACAAATACTCATAACAATAACTTCAATCACTTTCCCAGTGATTACCAAAGTTCTAATGAATATAGACATACACCCCCAATGTAATGAAATTTGGATAATAGATAGATCCATGCTATATGTTTAGGATGAAGAAATTAGATTCAAGGAAACTAGTGTCTAGTCACAAGTATTGATCTCCAGTTGTACGCTCATCTCAGATTACAAAGTGCAATAGTATGTTACTTAGAACCGACGTCGAGGGGCATGTAGTTTTAATATGCACAAAGTGAGAAATAGATTCTTATGACACGACACACCTATAGTTTTATTCTAATTACAAGAAAATGTGCACACAGGTGTTCAGCTTACATTCCAAATCGAAAAATCATGTTTTAATTAAGTTTCGAGGAAATATATCTCGTTGTCTTCTGATGATGATCATAAAAGAATAGATAAAACGTCCTTTATATAAGCATGAACATCTGGAATCCTGCTAATTGAAAAGAGACTGGCAAATGAAAACAGAAATTGGAGACATCATCATACCTCGTTTCATTCACAAAGTATTTACTGAAAAGGGCATTTCAAGCTATGTTTTCTTAAGAAAATGGCCTTGATCACTTGCTTGCAAGTGCAAAGTCGTATATTGATTTATGGAAAGTGATGTACAGTAGGGCAGACACTTGATGGCATGGAAAATGGTACCAGTACCCTTATGTATCTTCTCCTGTCAAACGCTCACCTACGAGACTTTTTGAGTCTAGCTCCAGAACTGTGGAACAGAACCGTTTGCAGACAGCAATAGGCATCATAAGAAACACACTTTCTTCCATAAAGTCCTGAAACCCGAACTTCTTTATTAGCTTTATATTACTTCTTACACTCAACTAAACTAATTTAATCTTCGTGCCAAGATGCCCCTGGGTGAACATGAGTTTCAAAGTACTTCAATCAAATACGGGGGACTGGGCCGGTTTGAACATCTTTAACTAGAGCTTGACATCTACCAAGCCGCATAGTTTGTAGAGTGCAAAGCTCAGTTGCGAAGGTAGTTAAATTAAATTATATACAAAATCACGGGACTAGAACCACACTTTGATGAATTCAAAAACGCAGGAATGTCTTAATTGTATTGTAATTACATTTATACAGTGCTTCCCAACACTGGTGAAGCACTGAAGTGCATCAGGGGACCACATGCATGTAATACTGTGGCAGGTGCTTGGTTAGGAGAATGTTGTATTGAAATGTGGCCTATGTGGGAAGCCTTTTGGCGTTGTCCATGGGTGACCAGAGTGAGGCTCTACCTTAAGTCACTATGCGTAGGCATGAGATGATGGAGTTAGAAATAGAGCACATGCAATTTTACATTATTCAGTACTGTAACTGATTAGGTGGGTGTCTATGAAATCCACCAATGAGCAACAGGAGCAGCCCACATCATGCACTAGAAACAGGCCATCAAAGCAGACATTCTATGCGCTCTACCAAGATTGTCAGCAACCTGCATATACGTAGTGCATACAGCCACCCATGGTAAAATATCTGAGTTTATCAAGAAACAACCACAGACCTGCACAAGCATGCAAAGGGGAAAACAGCCTTAACAGTGTTTATGGGCTATGCAGGAATGAAAGAGGAGGAACCCACAGGTGTGCATTAGTTGCAAGCATCTGGTATAAATGTTCTATGTGGGCTAACCAAGACACAGGGGTATAGCACATGTCATGCACTAGTTCAGGCCACCCGAATAAATGCCATGTAGTGTCCACCAAAGACTGACAAAGAAGCGTCCCACATGAATGCCTTGGCAGCCAGAGGAAATGGTATATAAGGTCTACTGAGGAGTGAGAAGAGAGACAGCCTGTGGCGATACACTAGATATAGTCAGCAGTCACAGAAGATGTAGAGCAGTGGTTCCCAACCTGTGGTCCGCGGACCCCCAGGGATCTGTGACACATTCCCAGGGGGTCTGCAGGTCTGGGCTGGGAGGAAGGCACTTCTTCAGCTGGGGCCTCTGACAAACACATGCATGTTTTTTATCTTTATTGCTTCCTTTGTTCAGCAGTTTTAAAAGCGCTTCAAAGTTCCTTGTACATCCAGCAGCTTTCAGTCAAAAATAAGCAAGATAACTCTAGTGATTAATGTACCTGCTGGAGAGATATTGGAGTTTTGCCTGGTGGCAGTTTTGACTCAAAGGTAGTGCAGATTGTTAATGTGCCCGCTGCAAAGAATGTGTATCATGCAAAGAACAGTATTTGATGTGCATTGCTCAGTGGGATACAGCTTTTGTCACAGAGATTCTTTTGTTACTGTACAATTCATGAGTTACAATCGTAATCCAGCACAGTGAGCTATGAACTGCCACCAAAGAGCTGCATGCAAACTGCAAGGCACAAATTAGTAAGTTGTTTTTTTCCCAATCTTCCATTTTTCTTATGCTGCTAACAAATGTTTTCTTGCGTAGAAATACATTATTTTTTATTAAAGTCAATGCTAACCACTGTGTAGTGTTCTGTATCCTGAGTTTGAGCTTGTCCAGACAAGCACTCTTAGAAAATACCTACCAGTGTGGAGACATGTGAATCCTACACTTTGTAGTCCCCTGTAAAGTGCTCTGACACCCTACACTGGTATGAGAGGTGCTATAAAACAAATGAACTACATGTGACAGAGAGGCTATGGAGAGATGAGAGGCCCTTATGGTTTTACTTCCTTTCCCCACCACATACATATGTGAAAAAGCGTTTTCAGCTCCTATGTGCCTAAAAATAAAAACAGAAATCACTTGGGAAATGTAGAATTTGACCTGAGGATTCAGCTTTCCTAAATAAAACCAAAAATTGTTGCATGTTTTTTCAATATAAAATAAGTAGATCTTTAGTAATAAGAGTATTTGTTTGATGTGTACTTGTTTGTGTATTTTTTGCAAATTGCTGTTTTAATGTTTGAAATTTAAATCATGCTAATTGCTTGGGGGGGGGGCTGACTTCCAGTAATGATTCAATGGGGGTCCTCAGGAGTCAAAAGGTTGGGAACCAGTGATGTAAAGAATCTGTTCAAGAGCATTAAAGGGTAATATACTGACATGGATAGAGTGTTCGTTAGGAGGTACTCATGAATGACGGTACCAGTCTACAGATATGCAGTGGATACCAGCAGCCATGAGCTCAAGTTTGCTGTCTGGTGTTCAGGACCACAAAGAATCTGGACACACAAGGTAAATCATTATGGGAAGCTCATAATTGAAGGGCCTATGGCCTAATGTCATCTTCATATTTTTCTCCTGTAGTAGATTCATCCGGCGCAAGCATTACTGGAGCTGCTTGAAATTTTAATGGTTCCCAAACACTTCCTCTCTTCTAGCAAAACAAAAAAAGCTGGAATGGCATTCCTTCTTTCTAATACTTTCAGGCGAATGTTCTAGGCACAATTGCGGAAATGGGATGGGGCATTTGAACTTGCGTTTACCCCTGAACAATCTACCCCTTCCGATTGCAGTGATATACTCCCTCTGTGACAATCAAGAATGTTCGTTAGAGAGGCCCCGTCTAGATTTCTAGCATCATCAGGCAAAGATGTATACTGATAAGGAGTGACCTAAACATAGTCTTTGGCACATAAATGGACAGGTCGGCAAAAAGAGTAGGTCAGACTGATGAATTGTCCCAGTGCTGCCAAAAGTGCAAAAGGATCTGGGGCTGAATAATCTTGGGTGCATTCACAACCCCACCACTAAATATCATGCTTTCTATTCGGACTCTAGATTAACCTATGCTAGACTGGATCATTTCTTAGGCACATTCTACCTAGAACATAACAGGTGGAGACAGGTGTCTCTGCCTTTTCCAACTTATCTTCTCTACTTGAAACCATGCTAGACACTAGGGAGTGAGTACTCATCGCTCCTAGAGACTGAACAACCATATCCTGTAGATTAAATGACCCAAACCTGAAATGTGGGCATCAATACAGGGCTTTCTTTAGCTTAACAAAATGCCCAAAGTATATATCACCACGCTATGGGAAATGTTCAAAGCAGCAGTGAGAGATAATATAATCACCATCTCTACAAACCTTAACAAGAAAAGGGAGGGTGAGCGAGCTGAACTGGAGAGGAAGTCCAGAGCCCTTGAAACAGAACGCAAACACACAGGTGCACTAAAAACCTGGAGCCATTTAGCCTTCCCAAGACAGAAACTCAAGGCCCTTGATTCATACCCACCATTGATTTTTTAAGGGGGTGATAAAGTAAATTATTGGCATGCAAACTAATGGCTAAGATACACAGTGAGAAAGATATCCTCCCCCCCAAAAGCAAAACTCCCCCCTACAGACAGGTAGATCACACATGCCTTCCAGGTTTTTTTTAAAGCAGTGCACATGGCCAAGGGCATCTTTGGGTGAGCTATAGGGCCTTACTTGGCAGGCCCTACAATGCCCTCACTGACCCAGGCAAAGTCTCTCTACAAAGATATTACCCTCAAGAAAGTGATAACAAGGATTGCTAAACTTCAGCCCTCTATATCCCTGAGAGCTATACAGCAGGGTCCTATAAAATCTCTACTCCATGCTAATCCCAATTTTATTACGCCACTGCTACTTGATGGCAACCTCCAGCATCCTACCCACCACCACAATGAAAACTGTTATAACAGGTATACAGAAGACTGGGAAAGACCCAGCATCTTACACATCATACCAGCTATTTCTCTCCTCAATTTCAATGCCTCCTAGGCATATTAACACTGCACTTTTACCTGTTCATGCAGGGGCTAATAGACCTTGGCCTGTCAGGATTTATTTCAGAGAGGGGGTGCAGTGAAAACACTAGACAATATCTGTTGAACCAATAAACTGGCCCTCCTGCTGTCAATCAGCACCAAGGAACCATTTGATTATATACATGGGTCTTTTTTTTAACAAAATATTCTAAAAAGATTGGGACTAGGTCCCAAATTCAGTCCTGAGTGGCTTCTCCCAGCCACCGGTCAGCGTTATGGTCAATGGTGCGCTCCAAGATCCTTTCACCATGTGTAGGGGTATAGGACATGGCTGTCCCTTGTCTCTTCTTTTATTTGTGCTCTATATGGAACCCCTGATTGAAAAAGCAGGGCCAGTATGGAGACTGAGGGTATTTCTATTGGCAGCCATGAATAAAAGCTGGCATTTTACTTGGAGGATGCCGTGTTACTCTGTCTGACCACTGTATTGGGTGTACGGCTTTGTTGAATGAGCTCAATCAAGTTTCCAAATTGATTCCTAGAAATTGCAGATATTGAATGTATTGATCACCAAAGAAAACACAGGACAGCTACAATCATTATTCCCACAGGTCTAGGCCAAGCAACACATCCAGTATCTGGGAATTAAAATCATGTCCTCATTAGACACAACAGCAGCCCTCACCTTACACGTTGGGATCTCCAATCATGACACACATTTGGCCTATCCATGCTGGGATGGTTTCCAACAATTAAAGTAACACTTCGGTCCAAAATACTTTTAATTTTTCAGCCTCCTCTGAAAACTCTGGTTAAGATGCAGAAACTGATGAAGAGCTTTAATTGGGAGGATAGGAAGCCTTGCTTGGCAAAGAAGCCCATCTAACCACCACAGGAAATGGGGGCACCGGGGTTCCCAATCTCACTGCCTATTATCTTGTGGTCAAACTCAAATATACTGTGGGATTAAACAAATGCAAATCTCAGCATGTAGCGGGACCATATGGAAGGTTCCGTGATTGAGCAAAAACACAGGTTGTGGGTGACTTATTCCTTAATGTCATTAGATCTACCTTACAGGCCTGGGACAGTGTGGTTTGCATGGGGAGAGAGGGGGCTCACCACCAGCCCATCGCCGTTAACCCCTATTAGAGGGAATTCAGATTTAGCACCTGTGGCATCCGGGGAAGCATATATTGAATGGTAGAAAGCAACTATAGGGGATATATATGACTCAGAAGAGATACAAGCTCTTGCACAAATAAAGGGAAGCTTCATATCCCAAGTTCCGAAAAGAAAAGACTGAGGTATTGACATATTAGGCACTGTGTCACACAGGCCACAACCAAATCCCATTCTATTAAACCCTCGCACCATTCAACAAATGGGTCATAACTAAGAAGCAATAAACATCTACTATCTGCAATTTACAAGTTTCTCAGAGTTGTCCCCCCTCTTGGAAGACCCCTGCACAAAGCAGATGGTAAACAGAACTAGAGTGCTCCCTTTCAGAAGGAGGATGGTGTAGTATTTTCCACAGGGCAGGCCCCAATGCAGAGTGTGTGGTGGGTAAGGACACTATTGGCACTACACCCGAGCACAAATACACACATGGAACCCCAAAAAGTCAGAGAGGTGTCGGCAGGTGCGTGGAAGGATGTTCACACTTACCCACATGCTGTAGTGATGTTCCAAGCAAAAGAGGTATTGCCAAGAAGTTCTGGCTGACATAAATACTATTGGTGAGATTGATATTTCTCAATTCCATGCCTATATTATTCTTGGCCTTCCTAACAGACAGAGCTGTCCTCTTTGGTCTCACAGGGGAAAAGTTATGTTGCTGGCCCTATGTTCAGCCAAATGAGTAGTTACAACATTTTGTGCTCTAACCGAATCCCAGACCATAGATCCTGGCTGAACACACTCTCTGACCTCCTCAGGATGGAAAATGTCACAGCGATTCTGGACCAGACGCTAAACCATTGTGATAAAGTATGGTCCCTTTGCATAATGTTCCTTGCAAGCGACGTCTGTGAGCTTTCATGTCTGAGATACCTGAAAATTCTGCAGATAGCCGAGGGTCAACATCTTGAGACCTCTACAGGCACCGGCTGACTCCTTTCATACTCAGAAGCCTGTGGGAGGTCACTACCATGGACATTGATTCACCAAAATGCCAGGGGTAGTGGAAGTTATATTATTCACCCTTTGACCTTAATGGTGTCAAAGGGAGTGATGTCAAATGACCTTAACTGTCAAGACATCACAATAATTGCACTCACTCTTATCCTATCTTACTCACTCACTCATGCTCACTCTTACCCTGACCCACCTATACATTCTCACTCACCTTCACACACATGCATAGTGACATACATGCTCACACATACACACCCTCAACCGAACACTCTCCCACCCACATTCACACATATATAATATACTGAAAAGTATTTTAATTCACTTACCTAAGATGCCAGTGGAGATTCCATTCCAGGTCCTCCTGTTCTACTTTTTTTTACATGAATAGGGAATGATAGATTATTAATCACTTGATGTAATAAAAAAAAGAGCAGAAAGGGAGCCTGTAGACTGACTCTGGTAATGCAGCTACTACTGTTCTTGGCACTAATTTTGCCAACTCTGAGGCCGGGGATAGCAAAGGCAGTGTGGGAGTGCCAGAGGTCACAAAGGGCAAGCCAGAGGTTGCAGCTGCGGCCCCTGGCTAGCCCTAAATGACGTCCAGGGCCACTACATGAACAGGAAAGAAAGAGACCGGGAGGCTACTGAAGGGTAATAATTGTGTCAATACATACAAATTGTTATATGTTTGTAGGTGGGGGGGATCTCTCTGGGATATTCCGAAATGTTGACGTTCACTTTGTCCCTGCCTCAGCTTTTACTTTTTCTAACTTTGTCCTAATTCTCACCAGCCGCTGGTTGTAGGTGAGTGTATGTTAAAACTATTTTCTGTAACTGAGCGTTGGACGTAGAAAATAATATTCAAGCAATTAGCTCTGAAAGGATATATGAACAAGTGATTAGAGCATTCTTAGATGATAATTTATTTGCAGCCTCAGACATAATTAAGGGCCTATAATCCACGCAATAGGACAAACAGGCTCATAGAAATGACACAAATCTAACATTTTGTCAAACACAAGTATCCTGAAATTGGCACAGAAATGTCTTCAGTATTACTATAGGTGTCACTCCAGGGTGGTGGTGGTGGGTTTATCTGGTTTACAAAGAATACAGCGCTATATGCACAAGAAGGAGCACGCCGGCTCTAAAGGGAACACGAGAGAATGTTATAACAAACATGTAAAAAGAAATAATACAAGATTGAAACGATGCAATCGAGTTGAATAGGACACCCTAATAAAGGAGCTCTGTGTCAAATATTTAAAGTTAAAGATAAAATAAAAATAGTACTTTCCTTCTTTGTACTTTGGCCTGAGGAACAAAGTTGAAATAAGCCACTGGAATGGTAATGGTCTATGAATTTTAAAAGAAAACAAGAGGAATTTTGCACCACTTCATGCTTAAAACGGTATATTTTTATGAGACTCATGCCTTAGAAAAAAAACGTAAGAGTAGATAAATGCTCAGGATGAGAAATCTGGTAGTTTATAATCAAACTTCACACATCAGAACGGTTACTGTAATACTATCAAAATGAAAATGGTACCGAAGGAGTGTGAGGCATGAGAAAAGATGGGGAAGGACATAACTTACAATGTAGAAAAAAAAAATCACACTGGTATCAGTATAAGAACCGAACATGCACAATACTGTTCGAATTAATGATCTGGAGGAGGAGCTGATGATCTTTACATCAAGCTGTATATTCCCCGTGACATTGATCTTAAAGACAACGAAACAATATAAGAGGATGCCAAAAGGTTACAAAGTGTTAAATACATGATGGTAGAGCTATGGCTATAATTACGCTTGATCAGACCATTTAAAATAAAACCCTATGCATACTGATCACATAAATATAAGAAACAGTCAGGAATATCGGTTTTCATATTCTGCTTCTGCTGTTTAAAAATGCTATCAACAACACACGTCTCTGTAATACAGTTTATTGGTACTCAACACACTGATCCTGGAGGGATGGAAGGCTGGCTTAATCTGTTTGGATTTAAACTAATGTACAAAATATAACAAAATAACTATCCTATCCAGTTCTGCTAAGACAGAAAATAATCATGCTCCAAATCATCACTCATATCACAGTGAGATTGTACTAGACATGTAATCAGAAGCAATGATAGGGATATTAAATTGAGGAACATTCTCAGAGGACACTGGGGCCTCATTTACGAGGCCCTAGCAGCACACTGCACCACAAGAGCGTTATTTTTTTGACGCTCTGGTGAAGCACTGTGCCAGTCCAAATTTTCAAGGCCACACAAAGCCACCTTGCATGGCTGTTCATGCCCTTGTAAATATGGGCTATTAGACCTGGAATCCTTGACGTAGTCTTCCCTGTCTTTTTGCCTCAGCTTCCTGTGTTTTGACTGTGTGCTGGACTTTCTTTTTGCTGGTTTTGTTACTCTGGGCACTTTACCACTACTGACCAGTGCTAAAGTACTAGTGCTCCCTGTGTAAATTGCATGTGCAATTGGCTTTCCTATTATTTGCTTATTTGATTTACTAGTAAGTCCCTAGTAAAGTGCACTAGAGGTACTCAGGCCTGTAAATCAAATGCTAGTAGTGGGCCTGCAGCACTGAGTGTGCCACCCACATGTGTAGCCCTGTAAACCTGGCTCAGACCTGCCACTGCATTTTCTGTATGTGCTGTTTTAAACTGCCAATTCGACCTGGCAAGTGTACCCACTTGCCAGGCCCAAACCTTAACTTTTTGTACATGTACATCACCTCATGTACTGATGTGTTTTACATGTCCTAACAGTGAAATACTTCCAGATTCGGTTTTCACTGATGCAAGGACTATCTCTCTCAAGGTTAACATGGGGGCTGCCTTTAAATAACTTTGAAGTGCAGTTTCTCTTAGAGAGCAGATAGAGATGTGGAGTTTCGGGTCTCTGAACTCACAATTTAAAAATGCATCTTTTGGTAAAGTTGGTTTTTAAATTGTCATTTTGAAATTGACACTTTTAGAAAGTGATCCATGGGGAGCAGGGTCAAGACTGATTTGCATATGGTTGAGTCGAAACTGGAATGGCATGGCATGCAAAAAAACTGTTGAATTAAACCCAGATCTGTGACTGGGGGTGAACGTTTGATTTGCTCTGCATTCCATCCCTCATCTGTTGTTATTTCATTTGTCGCCTCAAGTGGGAAGGGTATGCCCAGACATGGGTCCCATGCTTGCTGCTATGCCACAGATTCAAGCTAGCCTGGCTGATGAAGGGTGATACCCTGAAAGCTGTCCCAGGATGCTTGTTTCTGGTTTAGGGAGGACCTGGCCTGGCAGTTCAGTCTTGACTGTTCCAATGGAGAACAGGGTCAAGACTGATTTGCATATGGCTGGGGGCCAAACTGGAATGGCAAAATTGATGGATTAAACCTAGATCTGTGACTGGGGTGAAGGTTTGATTTGCTCTGTATTCCGTCTATCATCTGTTGTTTTTGGACTTTTAGAAAGTGGCCATTTTCTTGCTTAAACCATTCTGTGACGCTGTCTGCTTGTGTATTCCCTGTCTAGGTCAGAATGACAGTTCGGCTGTTTGTGAATCTCCACTAGACAGTGACACAAAGGGAGCTGGGGTGTAGCCTGCATTTTCTGATGGGTCACTGCGGCTAGAGTGGAGGGAGGTGCTGACACTTACACTTGAATGGGCTATGCCTGCCCTCACACAATGCAGTCTCCAACCCCCTGGTGTGAGTCTGGAGCCAAGCCTGGGCAAGGCAGGATCTTGTGAACAATAGAGACTTTCTTTTGAAGTTTGCCAACTTCATAGGCATAAAGGGGTATAAGTAGTGGACCCAAAACCTCAGATTGCCAGATTACTTCTAGAACCAAGAGGGCTCTCTGCCAAGGAGAAGAGCTGAAGAGCTGGAGGAGGAGCACTGCCTCTTTGCCTGTGACTGGCTTTGCTGGGTTGGCCTGCAGTTGCTGCTTCTGCTTGAAAGAGGACAACGATTGGACCTTGTGGCAAATTCCTGCTTGTGAAGTGTCTCTAAGGGCCTGGACTGAGCCTGACCCCTGTTTTTAAGTCCCAGGGCCATCAAGGACTACCTCTGCCAGCACCTGGACTCTCTGCTGAGACTCCTACCCTCCTAGCAAGTCGTGCCTAATTCCAGTCCCTGGGCACTTGAAAGGAAAAGCTGGTGAAAATTCAAGATGAACCAAGTGCACTGACTCTCGACTGATGCCTCTGCCTGATCCTGAAATGCAGTCTGCAACTAAAGCTGTGGTCCTCACTGTAGTGTGGCGACCCCGCAGGCCCGAAGCCATTGCAGCCTCGCTGAAGTCCACAACTCCATGAGTCCTGAAGTGCTGTGTCACCGAGGTCTGACACCTGACTTCACAGCACCACACCGTGATTGCCGGATATCAACTGCACCGGAAGTGCGTGGATCTAACTCTTTGCACCATGTCACCTCACCTCCACAGTTTGGACACGAATCCTCGCACCGACTCCTTTGCTCCCGCAGCACCGGAACCGACGCAGTACCAGATCCAGTGACACCTCGATCCCCGACTCGGGGCACCGCCATGATTCCTCATTTTCACAAGGTACTCTACCTGAGGGTCCATGTGACTCCGTGATCGGCGCAATTAGTGTCGGATTGTTGGAAATGGCTCCGTCACACCTCGGTGATATCACTAGTTGAAAGAATTTGTGTTTTCAAGCGGTGTTTTGAAGTTTAATCTTTTAAAATACCATAACTTTGCTTGTGTATGTTGGATCTTGGTTGTTTTAGTGTTGTTTTTCTCAAATAAATAATGAGAATTTATTAACCGGGTGTTTAGTCTTTTTATGGTGTTTTCACTCTACAGTATTACTGTGCGTTTCGGTACAAAATCTTTACACATTGCCTTAGAGATAAGCTTGACTGCTTGTGCCAAGCTACCAAAGGGGTGGGCAGGGGTTATCTTAAGTGTGTATCTGCATTGCCCTGACTAGAGTGAGGCTCCCTGGTTGGACAGAGTGCAAACTCACTGCCAACCAAAGACCCCATTTTTAACATTGGTGATCAGCGAACTTGTGTTTGTACTTAACATACAGTGTTTTTCTCTTTTTGGACTTTTTCTGCTTCCATTTTTTTGTGATTTTTGAATTTCTCTTGGGAAGTCTGAACTACTTTTGGAACTTTGCATTTTTGAATACTCACCAACATGTCTCAATCTGGGGATTCACCACCTGTGGCTACAAAGGCTGTTGTTGAGTGAGAAAAACTGGAAGAGTATGCAGTGGCTCAACCTAAGCAGTTTTGCAAGTATCTTGGCTGCCCCATCAGGAGCTCTGCAAGGAAGGAGGAGCTGCAAAAGTCTTTAAGGGCCTGGGAGGTAGCCAAGGAGGCTAGGGGGCTTACAGAGGAGGAGAATGAGGGTAAGGTAGTGCAAAGCAATTCGGGAGGTGTCTTGGATGTCCCTGTTCTGCCTGTGGGGAGGGTCTCCCAACAGGTAGCAGTTTATCATCCAAGGGTCTGACTCCTGAGGAGTTGCAGGACAGACAGGCAGAGAGGGTGCACTGGTTTGAGCTAGAGAACCTCAAGATGGAGATGGAAGAGAGGAGGCTGGCCATAGAGGAGAAAAGGATGTTCTTGGCTCACGAGCTCAGTTTGAAAGAGCTGGATCAGAGAAGCCAGTCTAGCAGAGATGGTGGCAGCAGTACCCCAGTGCAGCCTGAGAGGAGGGTGCACATTCCAAAAGACCTGGTGGAGAATTACAAGCGGGAAGATGATATCTATCTGTGGTTCAAAGGGTATGAGGCAGCTCTCCACATGAACATGGTCCCTGAAGCACATTGGGAGGCGGGTCTGTAGAGGCACTTTGAGGTAGAGGGGAAGGACATTAACATCCTTAGGGGATCCTCAGGGACTCACCTACTCTATAATGAAGGATGCACTACTCACCAGATATGGTCTTACTCCTGAGCAGTATAAGAAAAAGTTTAGGTTCTTTCAGAAGAAGGAATTCCAATCTTGGTTGGAGTTTGCAGACTCTTTTTGTAGGTCACTGGATGTTTGGGTGAAGGGCAGTAAGGTGACAACTTATGAGGGGCTGTACAATTTGATTGCTTGGGAGTACTTGTATATTCTTTGTTTTCCAAAGTTGCACTAGCACCTAATTGACAACAGGATGACTGACCGCAGCAAGTTTGCTCAGGAAGCGGACTGGTGAGAATGCACCAGGGTCCAGAAGAGGTATGGGGGATACTCTGCTAATGGTGGGCAGGGTCCCCATCAGAAGAAAGGGGAGTAAGGGTAAACAGGGGGAGTTCTCTAAAGGGGCCTCAACCTAGTTTCCAGAGTAAAGATTCCCAGCCCCAGTTGAAAATAAATCATGGGCCTCTACAGAGAAACCTGCAGAGAGGGCTCCCCGCATGTGCTATGCATGTGATCAGTTGGGTCACATGAGGGAAGATCCCAAATGCCCCAATGGGACACAGACACCCACTGGTGCTCAGTCACAGGGTTTGGTCAGTTTAGCTCTTGGGGAGGAGTTGGTTCCAGGTGGGTGGGAGCCAGCTGAGATCACTCTTGACTCACTAGGGGACAGTGAGATGGTCCAGAGGACCCTCATGCCTGAGAACACTAAGAAATACAGGCATGGGTTACCATCAATGGACAAAGGGTGGAGGCTCTGAGAGACACAGGAGCCAGTACGACTACAGTGAGAAGTCACCTGGTGTCTGAAGAGCAAGTAGTTCCCCATGCACTTCACCAAGTAGTTGTGGTAGACACTCTGAGCGGCTGTGCAAAGTGGTGCAGGTTCCCTTTGAGTGTGGGGGGGTCTCAGGTTCCTTGAGGGTAGCTGTGAGTGCAACCAGGTGTGTAGATTGTCTGCTTGGCAATGACCTAGAGGATTCTCCTTGGAAGGAGGTGGAATGCAGGTCTCGCTTGGAGACATTGGGTCTGCCTGGGTGTGTGTGTGTGTGTGTGTGTGTCTACCCGGTCAATGGCAGCCAATCAGGGTGATCAGAAGGCCCTGGAGCCTGAAAGAGTGGCCCAGTTGTCTGCCAGAAGGAGGAAGGGCAGGGGGCATGGGACAACCACCCCAGAACTTCCCACGGTTCGGGAGGAGGCTGCACCTGAGGGGGACGCCCCGGAGCCTGTAGGGGAACAGGTGGCTGAACTGGGCGAGGTGCCCAAGCTGACTCAGTGGCAGGGGGAAGGGCGTTTCACCAGGGAAGCATTCTGTGAGGCACAGAAAACATGCCCTACTCTAGAGGGTTTGCAGCAGCAGGCTGCAGACCAGGCATCTGACAAGGAGTCTGAATCACACTTGATTTACTGGGAGGGTGGCCTCCTATATAGTGAGCCTAAGGTTGCTGAGCCTTGGGCAGCCCCGTGTGCTGGTGGTACCCCAGTGCTTCATAGCCTTCCTACTGGGTTTGGCTCATGATGTGCCTTTAGCTGGTCATTTGGGGCAGGACAAGACCTGAGAAAGGCTTGTCACCCACTTTTGCTGGCCCCAAATGTGCAGGCACTTTGACACATATTGTAAGTCATGCCAAACTTGTCAAGCAAGTGAAAAGAGTGTGGGGGAAATATAAGGCTCCCCTTCAACCTTTTCCTGTAGTCAGCACTCTCTTTGAATGGGTGGGTATTGGCATTGTGTGGCCTCTGGATCCCAAGACAGCCATGGGCACCAGGTTTATTCTGGTCTTGGTGGACCATGCCATTAGGTACCCAGAAGCCGTCCCTCTTAGATCAATCACAGTCCCTGTGATGTGCTAAGCATTGATGGGGGTTTTGCCCGCATGGGTTTCCCAAAGGAGGTGGTGTCTGACAGGGTTGCCAACTTCATATCTACTAATGTGAAGTCTCTCTGGAAGGAGTGTGGGGTGACATATAAGTTCACCACTCCTTACCACCCCCAAGGAAATGGTTTGTTTGAGAGATTCAACCAAACATTGAAGGGCATGAACATGGGCCTGTCTGAGCCCATGAGACATAAGTAGGTTTTCCTCTTGCCATGCCTTCTGTTTCCCTACAGGGAGGTGCTACAAAAAGGACTTGGGTTTAGCCCCTTTGAATTGTTGCATGGACACCCTGTGAGGGGACCTTTGAGTCTGGTGAAGGAGGGCTTTGAGAAAGCCTCCAGTAAGCCCCCCCAGGATGTATTCAGCTACAGCTGGCTTTTGGGAACCAGACAGCCCACTTCAGGAAGCTTGCTCAAGACAACCTGGAAGCAAACTAGGAGGACATGAAATGCTGGTATGACCAGAATGCCACTCTGGTTGCGTTCAGCCTGGCCAGAAAGTATGGGTCATGGCCCCAGTGGAGCCTCTCGCTTTCCAAAAGGACTGGGCCTTTTGAGGTGGTGGAGTACAAGAGTGAGGTCACCTATCTGGTGAACTTGCAGACTTCAAGTAGCCCTTTAAGGGACTTAAACCTCACTTTGAGAGGTCTGAATGGACAATGCTCCTAGCAACAGATGATGGGGTGGAGGAACTGTTGCCAGGTGATGGGACAGTTTGCCTCATTGTTTTCCTTGATCCCGGAGGTCACTCATTTGTGTACACTGAGGACAGCCCACCCATAAAACACAATATTGCTTAGGTGACTGGCAAGGTCAGGGCTAGCATTAAGGATGTTTTGTGCAAAGTGTTAGCATTAGGGGTTATTGAGTTCTCCAGTGGCCCTTGGGACAGTCCAGTGGTCTTAGTCACAAAGGCTGATGCCCCCAGTGCCACTCAGAACTCAGGTTCTGTGTGGACTACCATGGACTCAACACTGTCACGAAGACTGGCGCGCACCCCATCCCCTGAGATGATGAGCTCACTGATCGGTTGGGAGCTGCCACGTTTCTCAGCACGTTTGATCTAACGTCTGGGTATTGGCAGATTGCTCTAAGTGAGGGGGCCAAGTAGAAGACTGCATTTTCTACCCCAGATGGTCACTACCAGTTCAAGGTGATGATGCCCTTTGGGATGAGAAATGCCCCTGCCACCTTTCAGATCTTAGTTACCCAGGTTTTGGCTGGGTTGGAGGACTTCAGTGTAGCCTACCTGGATGACATTGCTGTGTTCAGCTCCAGCTGGGAGGAACACCTGCAGCACCTCTGCAAAGTGTTGGGGGCTCTGCAGAAGGCAGGCCTCACTATTAAGGCGAGTAAATGCTGTAGGAAAGTAGCCTCTTTCTAGCATTTTTACCCCCACTTTTGGCCTGTTTGTCAGTGTGTTTGACAGGGTCTACTGGGATCCTGCTAATCAGCTAATCTATGCTCTCTCCCTTAAATTATGGTTATTGTATACTGGTAATCCAGTATTTTACCCACAGTTGTCATAATGGTGCCCCCTTATAAGTCCCTAGTATATGGTACTTAGGTACCCAGGGTATTGGGGATCCAGGGGATCCCTATGGGCTGCAGCATATATTTTGCCATCCATAGGGAGCCCATGCAAAGGCTTCTACAGGACTGCCATTGCAGCCTGTGTGAAAAGGTGCATGCACCCTTTCACAGCCATTTACACTGCACCAGGTTACTTATACGTCAACCATATAGCAGGACCTCCAGCCCTGAGGGCAGGGTGCAGAGTACGTGTGTGTGAGGGCACCTTTGTACTAGCAGAGGTGCCCCCATGACCTCCAGGATAATTTTTGCGTACTTTGTGAGTGCAGGGACGCCTTTTTTACATGTGTACTGGACATAGGTCACTACCTATGTCCAGCTACATAATGGTAACTCTGAACATAGACATGTTTGGTATCATACATGTTGGAATCATACCCCAATGCTTTTGCAAGCATTAGTTGTATGATACCATGCACTCTGGGGGCTCCTTAGAGGACCTCCTGCATTGCCATTACAGCCTTCTGAGGTTTTCCAGGCAGCCCCAGCTGCTGCCACCTCTCAGACAAGTTTCTGCCCTCCTGTTGCTTGAGCAGTTACAACCTCTCCCATTGAAAATAGGTGTTACAGGCATGGGAGGGGTAGTCACCCATAGTCTCTGGAAATGTTTTGAAGGGCACAGATGGTGCACTCATTGCATAATCCAGTCTACACTAGTTCAGGGACCCCCAGTCCCTGCTCTGGCGTGAAACTGGACAGAGGAAAAGGGAGTGACCACTCACCTATTTCTCACCACCCCTGGGGTGGTGCTCAGAGCTCCTCCAGAAGGTCCCTGGGTTTTGCCATCTTGGATTCAAGGTTGGCAGGGAACTTTGGGAGCATCGGAGTGGCCAGTACCAGCAGGTGATGTCAGAGCCCTCCCCTAATAGGTGCTTACCTGTTTAACTGACCAATACCCCTTTCAGTGCTATTTAGGATCTCTCTTTTGGGTGGTTCTCCAGATTCAGTGTGCAAGACTCCAGCAGGAATCATCTGCATCCTTTACTTCACCTTCTTTCTGAAGAAACTGCACCTGGACCCTTCAGGAACTCTACAAACTGCTACAAAGAAGCAAAGGCTACCTATGCAACATTGTATCCTCAGCAGCTGCCAGCAACTGCAACAGTTTCCCGGTCGTGCGTCCTCAGAGGACAGCCTGTCTTCAGCCTGCGCAAGAAGAAGGAAGGAATCTCCCTTGGAGTGAAGGAGTCACTCCCCTGCTTCAGAAGGCACCACCGTGCATCGACAATTGGCTGTGTGGGTTGCCTCTCCCGACAAGTTGCATTGTTCCTGCATCACGGGTCGTGGGCTGAAGTGGACCCAATGGTCCTGATGTCCAACTGTCCAGCTAAGCGAGGTAAGAGCTTGCCTCCCCACGCAGGACAGTACCCCTGTGCACCGCATGTTTTGCGTTGCCAAGGCTTGTTGGCATCCTTCCACAAAGTTCTTCATGCACCATGCAGCTCCAGCCCCCAGCACTCCTCCTTGCGACGCACAGCTTCCTGCGTGTTTTTTTGGTGGCTTGGGACCCTTTGTTGTAGTGCTGCGTGGGCCTTCTTTTTTGCCTTCTTTGTCCACATGCTGTGAGACTCCTGTGCATGCTGCCTGGTCTTCTGAGGGCTCTCTGAGTTGCTGAGAGCCCCCTCTGACTCTCCCTCCTGGGTAGAGTCCATCTGGTCTATCCTGGTCCCGGGCAGCACCATTTTATGCTAACCGCAAGCTTTGCGTGTGCTAGGGCTTGTTGGCAGAATCCAGCAACGCAAACCAGACTGCTATCATCCATCCGGAGTAGGACATCATCTGCACCAACCAGGAACTTGCATCCATATTCTTGGAAGCAGTACTGACTGTTCTTCACCGGTGGTTCTTTTGCACCTTCATCCGGGCTAGCAGGGGCTCCTGTTCTCCCTGGACTATTCTGTGCTTCTTGGACTTGGTCCCCTTCTTCCACAGGTCTTCAGGTACAGGAATCCACTGTTGGTATCTTGCAGTCTCTTCTGGTTCTTGTATAATCTTCTTTCTCGTGTTCTTGTGTGTTCTAGAAAAGTTACTGTGATTTACTCCTGCTTTCCTGGGCTCTGGGGTGGATTATATTACTTACCTTTGGTGTTTTCTAATACTCCTAGGGCCCCTCTACACACTACACTTGCCTAGGTGGGAAACCGACATTCGCATTCCAATTGCTTAGGATATGGTTTGTGTTTCCCCTAGGCCCATTTCTAACCATAGTCATTTTCATTATTCGCACTGTTTTCTACCTGTTTTAACAGCTGTTTCTGCATACTAGTGTATATAATTTGTGTATTAATTACCTCCTACGGGAGTATAGTCTCTATGGCATGTACCTTTATTTTTGTAACACAGAGTATTTTCTTTCATGTGTGCGAGTACTTTGTGACTACAGTGGTATTGCATGAGCTTTGCATGTCTCCTAGTTAGGCCTTGGCTGCTCATCCACACTATCCCTAGAGAGCCTGGCTTCTAGACACTGCCTACATTTCACTAATAAGGGATAACTGGACCTGGTATAATGTTTAAGTACCTTAGGGACCCACTCTAAACCAGGCCAGCCCCCTACATTGGTGGTGTAACGGTGGGATACGTACTTGCAATTGCCTTATCACTCTGTCACCGGTGATTTCCACAGGAAAGAATACTCAATAACTAGAGCTATACATGTATACCTAGTACAGGGTTCTAGTCTCTTACCTTCCTTTCCAAGAGACTAGAGGTTAGGTAGGTTAGGTTTTTTCGACCCTGCACTAACACACACACATACATCATGTCTACTGCTGGGCCTAGCTCTGAGGTCATGGGTACTCCCTATGAGGGCATAACCTTCAAGGAATTAAAGGGGCTTTGCACAGACAGAAAACTAGATGTGGGAAGAACCCCAACAAGAATTTCCTTCTGAGCCTCCTTCTTCAAGATGATTAGGAGCATGCTGGTAGACAGGAGGAGGAGAAGGTAGAGGGGATTCTGACCCTTTAGAATCAGAGAATCACCATTCAGATTCAGGGAAGGGCTCTTCCAACGATTTAGTACCTCGCAGACCCACTAGTGTAGCTGGTAGTTGGAGGGGTAGTCACTCTGGTAGGGCTCCCTTCACACCCAAAGGTCAAGTCACTAGGGTCACAAAAGTTAGGGACTGATGTACCTCTGCCCATTCCCACATCACCTTAGTGTCTGAGGGATCCCATGGTACAACTTCAGGTGATGACTCCATAGATAAGGAGCTCAGGAAACAGACTGGAGGAGGCCAGGCTTAGGCTGCAGCAGCAACAGCTAGCGCTAGATAGGGAGGCCTTGGCTGTGAAAAAGGAAAGGCAGGGGTTGGGGTTAGTACCCCATGTTGCCAGCAGCAGCAGTTTCAGGAGTTATGGGGTCAGGGAGGACACCATTGGTTCTAGAAACTTGCATATAATTGTTACCCCATACAAGGTGGGGGATGACATTTACAAGTGGTTTGCTGCAATTGAGAGGGCCTGCAAAGTTAAGAGGGTCCCTCAAAGGCAGTGGACTGCTATTCTGTGGTTATCCTTTTCTGACAAGGGGAGCGATAGACTTCTCACTGTCAGAGAAGAAGACATCTACAGTACTCTTACGATTGCACTCTTGGATGGATTTGGCTTAACCACTGAACAATACAGGATTAAGTTCAGAGAAACCAGAAAAGAAGCATCTCAGGATTGGGTTGACTTTGTGGACTGTTCTTTTAGAAGGCTTTAGAAGGGTGGTTACATGGCAGCAAAGTGTCTGATTATGAGGGCTTATACAGTCTTCTTCTGAGAGAGCATATTTTGAATAACTGTGTGTCTGACTTGTTGCACCAGGACTTGGTAGACTCAGATGTGACCTCTCCCCAAGAATTGGAGACAAAGGTAGACAAATGGGTCAGAACAAGAGTGAGCAGAAAAGCTCATACAGGGGGCAACAAGGACATGGAGAAAGAAGGTGATAAGTCTAAGGACAACGGTGGGGACAAACACAAAAGTAAAGACTCCTCATCAGGTCTAAAAAACTCCTCTGGGGGTGGAAATAAAACCTTTTCCACTTCTTCCCTTTTCTGCACACACTAAAAAGCATTGGTGCTATGTGTGCAGAGGTAAAGGTCATAGGCCAGGGTACAAATCCTGCCCAGGTAAAGCCCCTGAACCTACTACCACTACTACATCCACTTCTACTTCTAGTGCCCCTAGTAGTAGTAGTAGTAGTAGTGGTGGGACTACTGGCAATAGTCAAAACAAAGGTGTGGTTGGGTTCACTTTTGGGTCCATCATAGAAACTGAGGAAGGGTTAGAAATCCCCAAGACAGTTTCTGCCCCACCTGGTGGCATTGGCCTTGCCACCGTGGCTGCTCGTCCCCTTAACATGGGTAAGTACAAACTGTCAATGCAGATAAATTGTGTTGAGGCCCAGGCCTACAGGGACACAGGTGCCAGTATCACTTTGGTGACTGAAAACTTGGTGTCACCTGCACAACACCTCCTTGGACAGAAGTACCAAGTTACTGATTTCAATAACTTCAATCAGTCTCTCCCCTTAACTGTAGTGCAACTTAGTTGGGGTGGAGTTACCGGCCCTAAGCAGGTGGTAGTGTCACCTGGTCTCCTAGGAAATGACCTAGAGCCCTCAGGTTGGGCTGAAGTAGAATTTATGACCCATGCACCCATGCTGGTCATACCCAAGGAATTGCTTCCTTTAGTCTTAGGTGAGATTAAAAAGCGAAGAAAAGAAGGAGCCCTGGAGCCTCAGAATCCTCCTCATAACAGAGGTAAAAAAGGAATCAAAGTATCCCCTACCCACCCTACCACAAAGGATATCATTCCTGTGGTGGGAGACACCCCGGCTAGGGTGGAGCCTGTATCAAAGGAATCAAAGTATCCCCTACCCACCCTACCACAAAGGATATAATTCCTGTGGTGGGAGACACCCCTGCTAGGGTGGAGCCTGTATCAAAGGAGTCAAAATTTAACACAGCTCTAGTCCCAGAGGTAAAAGTACCTCTCTGTGAGAAACCTAAGACCGAAAAGCATCCCTGCCATTCCTTAGTAAATAAATTTGGAGCAACCCTGCAGCCCTCCCAGAGAAAAATTAGTGCAGCACCCTTGTACTACCTCCAAAGCCATAGGGCAGCAGTCCTATCCTTATGTAGAGCCCTTGGGACATCAACCCTGTCCTACTCTACCCCAAGAGGGACAGCAACCCTGTCCTCTTTTAGAGCCATGGGGCCTGCTTTAGCCTTCCTAAGACAGCATCCCTGTCTAGCATTACAATCCTTAAGACAACAACCCTGCCCTGACAAAGGGTCCCATGGATAATCATCTTGCCCCACTTTAAAACTTTTTCATAACCTTAAACTTAGGGAATCTCAGAGTCCACAGATTCACTGTTCTCTAACTAAAGGTAACCAAACACAGTGGCTCACCTTCCCTAAGGGAAGGGAACACATAGTGGATGATAAAAGGAGTAACCACTCTATTTCAGAGCTATTCTCCACTTATCACCACTTAGACAAAGTCTCAACTGGCCAAGGTTAGCCTTATTGTTCTTCATTTGCATGGTTAGAGGGTTGTGTAGGAAAGTAGCCTCTTTCTAGCATGGTTACCCCAACTTTTGGCCTGTTTGGCAATGTGTTTGACTGTATCTACTTGGATCCTGCTAATCAGGACCCCAGTAGTTATGGTCTCTCTTACATTATGGCTATTGAATGCTGGTAATCCAGTATTTCACCTACGATTGGCATATTGGTGCCCCCTTATAAGTCCCTAGTATATGGTACTTGGGTACCCAGGGCATTGGGGTTCCAGGGGATCCCTATGGGATGCAGCACATATTATGCGACCCATAGAGAGCCCATGCAGAGGTTTCTACAGGACTGCCATTGCAGCCTCTGTGAAAAGGTGCATGCACCCTTTCACGGCCACTTACACTGCACCAGGTCACTTATAAGTCACCCCTATAGCAGGCTCTCCAGCCCTGAGGGCAGGGTGCAGAGTACCTGTGTGTGAGGGCACCCCTCTACTAGCGGAGGTGCCCCCACAACCTCCAGGATCATTTTCCCGCACTTCGTGAGTGCGGGGAAGCCATTTTACGTGTGTACTGGACATAGATCACTATCTATGTCCAGCTACACAATGGTAACTCCGAACATAGGCATCTCTGATATAAAAAATGTTGGAATCATACCCCAATGCTTTTGCAAGCATTAGTTGTATGATACAATGCACTCTGGGGGCTCCTTAGAGGACCTCCTGTATTGCCATTGCAGCCTTCTGAGGTTTTCCATGCATACCCAGCTTTTGCCACCTCTCAGACAAGTTTCTGCCCTCATGTTACTTGAGCAGCTCAAGCCCAGGAAGGCAGAACAAAGGATTTCTTTCGGGAGAGGGCTGTTACAGAGGAGCTAAGGGTCATGGTGGAGGAATTTATCTGGGTAGAGCCACAGCTATTTGGATCACAGGTGCAGCAGACATCGACTGCTAGGAATATGGAGCTATGGCGGAGGATCGTGAACAAGGGACAACATCAGGAAGAGGTGGAACAACCTAAGGAGGAAGGTGCGTCCCACAGCAGAAAGACACCCACTAGCTGTACAGAGTACTGGCGGTGGACCCCCACAGCTAACAACATGGGAGGAACAAGTCCTGGTTCTCATGCATCCTGGGGGCCTGGCAGGAGTATCAGGAGGACTGGACTCTGGTAAGTCAAATCTTTATTACTATCATTACCCGCATGCCAGCACAAACCCCCACCCTTACCCTCTCTCCCATCACTTTACCACCTACCACATACCCCATCACAACCCACTCATCCCAATACCAAGCTCTGCATGTAACACCAATGCATGAACACCCCTCACAGACCTGCATGAACACCTATCAGCACTGCATGCACATGCACACTGGAGAGAATCACCTAGCCCACCAAATATCAACTCACACAAAGGCAAATCTGCCAGGGCAACAACCACCATAGAGGGCAACACTCCCATGCACATGATGTCACACGCAGAAACAATAGCACTGCATTTACATCCCACAGGTCCCCCAGCCAATGTCACCGGAGAAAAGGTGCCATCAACTTCCAGTCCCCCCCCCAGAAGAGGCCCACAGTGATGATAGCAGCTCTGCTTGCCTGGATCAGGATGACCAACCTGGCCCATCAGGGATCTCCGGACAGTTGGTTACCCAGGCATACTCTTACACCACCACAGAGCCTCCCCTCTCAGGAAACACCACCCACCCAACGGGCCCATACCTCTGTCCCCAGGACACGTCAATCAGCAGTGTGTCCACCACTACAGGGACCCCAGGCCAACCCACAAACACAGGACAATCAGGGACCTGGGGTCAGTGGGCACACAGTTCAGGGGACAAAGGCACAGGAGAACAGGGAAGCTGCGAGGGCTGCTGTGTGACAGGGGGAAGACAGGCCCAGGGAACCGACTATCCAGGAAGCACTCACCACGATCCTGGGAGCACACCAACTTGCCCAGGATATGCTGGGACAGATACTGGACAAGTTGCAGGAGAACATGCGTCTGCAGGAGGGACAGTACCTGGGGATCAGGGAGGACCTGAAGGACATCAACACCACCATGGTCTCCATTGCAGGGGTGCTGGCAGACATGGCCAACACTATGAGGGAGGCAGTGGAACACCACCGGGCCCCTGACACTAGCCAAACCTTTGAACAGCCCTCCACCTCTGCTGATGCTAGGGGAAAGGAGGCCCTGCCACAGGACCAACAGGCCACCAGCACCCCTCCCCCTACAGAAGGAGAACCACCCCGCAAACATTCCCTGTGATCCAGACAGAAGCCAGAGACTATTGCCAAGACCCCCACCAGGAAATAAGACTCTCCTGATTGTCACCCTTGTATCCCACTCCGTCACCCTGTCCACCTTGAACTGCCATTGCTCCCCTTCCTATGCTCCATTGGACAATGCATACGTGCTACAAATAGATTGGACTCTACCCTGGACTTTCCTCCACCATCACCCCAGCCCATTGCACACCCCCTCTACTTCTTAGCACTTAAATAAACACCCTTTGAAAAAATAAAAGTATGGAGTATGTCAAATGGTTTAACTATGTATTTGTTTAACAAGGTTTGAACATTGAAAATCAACTGTACAGTAATGTATACATAGGAATGACCTGTAGTAGGCTGCAGTCAACACACCAGGAGCGATAGTGGGACACAAATACCTGCAAATAGAGATGCTAAAGGGTACAGTGAGTGGGCATAGAAGTGGAAAAATCAGCCTGACAGTGACAATGTCAAACACGATACAGTCATTTAAACGTGAAGTTACACTGCCTTACCTGTGCTGTCATTGGAATTATTGTCAAATTATTGCACTTCTGTTGTCCACATCCTCTGCCTCCTCATCTTCACTGTCCACAGGATCCTCTGCTGCCACACGGCCATCTCCAGCCTCATCATCCTACAGAAAAGGCACCTGGCGACGTAAGGCAAGGTTGTGCAACATACAGCATGCCACAATCATCTGGCAGACCTTCTTGAGTGAGTAGTACAGGGATCTACCTGTTAGATGGAGGCAACAAAACCTGGCCTTCAGGAGGCCAAAGGTCCTCTCTATGATTCTTCTTGTTCGCCCATGTGCGCCATTGTAATGTTCCTCTGTCCTTGTCCTGGGATTCCTCAGGGTCAGTAGCCATTAGAGGTTGGTGTAACCAGATTCAACTGCAAATATGTAGGGACAACTGTTAGCCACACACCAACCCTTCGGGCACACACCATACCCATACACCAACATATACTGGGTGGGTACCAGGGCTCACCTATCAGCCACACCCTGTGCCTCTGGAGTTGAGCCATCACATATTGGATGCTGCTATTCCTCAGGATAAAGACATTATGCACGGACCCAGGATATTTTGCATTGGCATGGGAGATGTACTGGTCCGCCAGGCACACCATCTGCACATTCATGGAGTGAAAGCTCTTTCGAATTCTGAACACCTGTTCGTTTTGCCGGGGGCGGGGCAAAAGCAATATATGTACCATCAATTACCCCAAAAATGTTGGGGATATGTCCCATTGCATAGAAGTCAGCTTTCACTGTGTCTAAATCCTCCACCTGGGGGAGAATGATGTAGCTGTGCATGTGTTTAATCAGGGCAGACAATACTCTGGTCAGTGCTATTGAGAACACTGGCTGAGATATTCCTGCTGCCAAGCCCACTGTCACTTGGAAGGAGCCAGTTGCCAGGAAATGGAGCACTGATAGCACTTGCACAAGTTGGGGGATCCCGATGGGGTGACGGATAGCAGAGATTAGGTCAGGCTCCAATTGGGCAAACAGCTCTGTGATTGTGGCCCTGTGCAGTCTATCGGTGAGGATAATGTGCATGTCCTCCATTGTTGCCAAGTCCACCAGGGGTCTGTACACGGGGTATATCTACATCTCCTATTCATCTGCAGCGGTTGCAAATCTATGGGGCAAAATTGTGAGCAGCTGGTCATTATCTCTAATTTCCAACCACTACACTTCAATGCATGTTGTGATTGTAACAATATTTTGTTGGAGCGGTCCAAATGGTCATATGTCTACTGTGATGCAGTTAGGAGCCATGGCCTACATTCCCCCTTGAAATGGTGTCCAAATGTCCTGTTTGGAGGTACAGGTGGAAATGAGGTAATTCAGCTGACATTCTGCGCCATTGCAGGAGGTGGTCGAAAACCACTGTGCAACTCCTCATTGGTTTACATTGGGCCCCATGGGGTAAAGTGGCCAATGTTGATATACGCCGGGTGTGACGGTATGCACTGCCTCAGATGTAACAGCAATGTTCTATCTGTTTACTCTCTTGCTACCTGACCTTCAACAGGAGAGGACCTACACTGCAAGTGCTGCCGTGAGCTACGTCTGGAACTGACCATGGCTCGTGACACTGGGGAAAGGGCCTCTGCCTTCACCTCGGCGGAGTTGGAGAGACTGGTAGATGGGGTCCTACCCCAGTACCGAATGCTGTATGGGCATCCAGATCAACAGGTGAGTACACCATGAGTACAATGCCTGGGGCCTGAATGCATGGAGTGCTGAGTGTGTAGGCCTCATGTAGCGGTTGGGTGGTGGATGGGCCCTGGGCTGCATGCAGCATGTACGGTGGGCCACGTGTGTGCTAATGGGGATGGGAAGGTGCATGGTGGGCCATGAGTATAACAGGTAGGACGGTCAAACTAATACCTTTCCCTGTGTCCATTTCCCTGCAGGTCAGCACCCATCCGAAAAAGGGTATGTGGCGTGCCATTGCCAAGGACGTGCTGTCCCTGGGGGTCTACGGCAGGCGGAGCACCCACAGTCGCAAATGGTGGACGGACCTGAGACGCTGGGCACGGAAGATGGCTGAGGCCCAGCTGGGGATGGCCTCCCAATGAGGAAGGGGTGCCCGTCGAACCCTGACCCCCCCTGATAGCCTGCATACTGGCGGTGGCCTATCCGGAGCTGGATGGGCGCTTGGGGCATCACAGCAGCCACAAGGGGGTGAGTACAGTTCCCATCATTACTACCTAAGCATGGTAGGGTGGTATCCGGTTGGGGCATGTGGGTCTGTGGGTGCCCCTAGGCTAGGCCTGACATTACAGAGTAGGTCCCATGTTGTGCAGGGTTCGGATGTAAAATACCTCCACCAAAGCTAGTAGGCATCCACTACTGGGCAGGGGTCTGTGGGTCTCAGGTATGCTGCAATTGGTGATAGGTGTCCCTATCCTTGGCCTGGTGACTATCATTGTGACTGGTAGTGCATTGCCTAGTGCGTAGGGCTGTTCCCTGTGTGTGTGTGTGTTGTGTACGCCAACGGTGGTGTTGTCGCCGCCATTGACCAAGTGTATCCTTTGTCGCTTCCCCCGGTTTTGTTTTGTCACCCTGTCCTTATGTGCATCAGCATCATCTGGTGGAGGAGCAGAGGCACCGGCAACAGAGGGAGCTGCATCCCACCGGACCCAGGAGGCCAAATCCACCGACGGTGAGGGTACCTGTGGGACGAAGGCGAGAGGAGCACCACGGCAGAGACAGGAGGGGACAGTTCGGACACAGATTCCTCCTCCCATTGAAGCTCCCTGGTGGTGGTGGACACCTATGTGCGCATCCGAGCTACACGTACAGCCGCAACCCCCGTATCAGCACTGCCCTCTCAGCAGCCCCTCAGCGAGTTTCCCGTGCCCGCTCACCCATGATGGTGGGCATCTCCTTCACCCCAGGCGCCTCAGGCCCTGCCCCAGTTAGCTCTGCTGCCCTGAGTGAGGAGGCTATTGACCTTCTGTGATTCATCTCTGTTGGGCAGTCAACCATTGTGAATTCCATCCAGGGGCTGGCAGCCCAAATGCAAAAGTCAAATGCATTCCTGGAGGGCATTCACACTGGCATGGCGGCCCAACATAGATCAATCCAGGCTCTGGCTTCCTCTCTGATGGCAGCCATTGTCCCTGTTTCTAGCCTCCTCCCACCAACTTCCTCTACCCAATCCCATTCCCCTCAACCCCAATCTATCCCAAGCACACAGGCAGACAAGCATGCACCCAGGACAACACACAAGTGGAAATGGCAAACACAAGCACCACACATCATCCCACAGGCACTCACACAAACACCATCCAGATGCAGACATACCAACATCCACTGCCTCCACTGTGGACCCCTCTTCCCCATCCTCCACCTCCCTCCCAGTTGCGTCTTCAATCACACCTGCATGCACTACATCCTCATCCATTACCCACATCACCAGCACACCTAACAGCACATGCCCCTCACTGGCAGTCACCACCCCCACATCCATGCACACATCCCCTGTGTCCTCTCCCACTGTGTCTGTTCCCCCTCCTCCCAAAGTACACAAACGCAAGCCCTCAAACACCCAACAGCCACCCACCTCAAAAAAGCATCCAGCCCATGCACCTGCACCCAAACACAGCAGACTGACACCTCCTACAACCACCCCAATCCTCCACTCCCAAACGATCTCCCTCTTCCCGCCCCAATATCATTAAGAAGCTTTTCATCACCAACATTGTCCTCTTCCCTACCCCTCCCCCCAGTCCCTCACGTCAGGCCAGGGTGGTCAAAACCCAGGCAAGCACCTCAGCCACCCAGTCCAAGGACACAGTAGTGTCCACAGCTACACCAAGTGGGAGAGGATCCCGGGCACCAGCCAGCCACCCTGATAGGGTGCGTGCACCAAGCGCTTCAAGGAAAGGCAAAGG
This sequence comes from Pleurodeles waltl, assembly GCF_031143425.1. Classification (NCBI taxonomy): domain Eukaryota; kingdom Metazoa; phylum Chordata; class Amphibia; order Caudata; family Salamandridae; genus Pleurodeles; species Pleurodeles waltl. Next base: position 678,197,379 of record NC_090436.1, read on the forward strand.
AAGCACCCCCAGCTACTGCAAGGAAGGGCAAGGAGGCACCCCAGCTGCTGCTGGTAAGGGCAAGGAGGCACCCCCAGCTGCAAAAAGGAAGAGCAATGAGGCACCCCCAGCTGGTAAAAGGAAGAGCAGGGAGCAATCCCCCCCTTCTGAGAGGAATGGCAAGGAGCAGTCCCCAGCTGCTGCCAAAAGGAGCAAGGAGCCATCCCCAGCTCCTTGCCGGAAGGGCAAGGGGCCTGCACCAGCATGCAAAAAGGACAAGAGGCCTGGTGCTGGGACTCAGTCGGAGTCCCCACCAACAACCATGGTGGTTCAGCCATCCGAGGCTGTAGAGGATGGGCTTCAGCCTCCCCCACCACTGCCAGCCCCGCCACCAGCACCACTGCCAGCAGCAGCAGCCCCAGTGGGCAGCCGTCCGAGGCTGCAGGGGATGGGCTGGAGCCACCCCGCACCACTGCCAGCACCGCCACCAGCACTACTGCCAGCAGCAGCAGCCCCAGTGGGCAGCAGTCCAAGGTGGCAGGGGAAGGGATGGAGCCTCCCCCACCACTGCCAGCACCGCCACCTGCACTGCCACCAGCACCGCCACCAGCACCGCCACCTGCACCACCACCAGAACCACTGCCAGCAGCAACAGCCCCAGTGGGCACCCATTCGATGCTGCAGGGGAAGGGCTGGAGCCTCCCCCTACTACTGCCAGCACTGCCACTAGCACCACCACTGCCACCACTGAGCAGCCATCACCGCCGGTGGACAGTGTGTAGTCCAGTGTCCATGGGCTGTAGTGCGGCCTGGCCCCAGCAAATCCTCTGGGTCTGACACCCAGGTGAGAGACTTTGACCTTGCACTCTCCCAGATCTGCATCACAGGGCATGTTGCCCCCTCCAGAACTAGTGGAAAAAGTCATTCACTCACCACATCCTTCCCAGAATGAAGCTCACTGGGCACAATGCAGGTAGAGCACTGATTTCAGCCATTTATCAGCCACATTGCAGGTGGTGCATCAAAATTTTCCTGCTCACCATTCTGTGCATGGATTGTGGTATATTCCTGCTTGTGAAGTGTCTCCAAGGTCTTGGACTGAGCTTGCCCCCTGTTCTGAAGTCTCAGGGCCATCAAAGACTACATCTGCCAGCACCTCTATGCTGTGACTCCTACCCTGCCAAGTGGTACCTAATTCAGTCCCTGGGCCCTTGAAAGGAGAAGTTGGTGAAAAACCAAGAAGAACCAAGTGCACTGACTCCAGACTGACGCCACTGCCTGATCCCGCGGTGTCGCCTGCAACTGAAGCCATGGTCCTCACTGGAGTGCGATGACACCACAGGCCCGATGACCCAGCAGCCTCACTGAAGTCCACATCTCCGTGGGTCCCGAAGTGGTGTGTCACCGACATCTGTGGCACCCGATTTCACCGACCCACGCCATGACGGCCAGATATCGACCCCATCGGAAGTGCGCAGATCCAACGCTTTTCACCGAAGCCATCTCACCTCCACAGCTCCACAGCAAGGACTCAGCGCCCCACACCAACACCTCAGCTTCTTTACTCCGCAGCACCAGGACCAATGCCAACCCGATTTCAGCGATGCCTGGGTCCCAGACTCCAGGCACCACTGGCTTGTTTCCTCATTTTTACATGGTACTGGACCTGGGGGGCCATGTGATTCCATGACTGGCACCATTTGTGTCAGATTATTGGGAACGACGCCATCACAATGCCGTGATATCACCGATTTGGAGCATTTGTATTTCTAAGCGCTATTTCAAAGTTTAATATTTAAAAATTCATGACTTTGCTTGTGTATATTGGATTTTTGTCATTTTGGTTTCATTTGATTTAGATAAATATTACCTATCTTTCTAAACTGGTGTGATGTCCAGTTTGTAGTGTTTTCACTGTATTACTGTGTGTGTTGTTATAAATACTTTACACATTGCTTCTGAGATAAGCCTGATTGCTTGTGCCAAGCTACCAAAAGGGTAAGCAGGGGTTATCTAAGTGTGTTTCTCCATTGCCCTGACTAGAGTGAGGGTCCCTGCTTGGACAGAGTGCAAACTGACTGCCAACCAGAGACCCTATTTCTAACATGGACCCTTTCACTCATTCAATTGCATGAAAGGGGATTTTCATGGGTTTTTCTAGGGTTGTTCCCAGACAACACCCATGGAACCCGAAGGAATCTGACATACTCCCAGATTTACAAGTCTGGGGATGCTTCAGATTCCTACGCCACTTCAGAGGTGGCATAAGAGTGATGCAACGGGGAGAAATATCTTTATTTCTCCCAGTTTTTCTCTGGAAAACACCTCTTGTGGCTGTTTTTGTGCAGGAAGGTGTCCCTTTCTGAACAAATACAATCGTCCCCACAACGCAGACACCCTTGCACCATGGTGCAAAGGGGCCTACATTGATGCATGGCAGCAATTTGTGCACCAGTGAAAGGGGAGATGACAGAAAGGTGCCATATCTTATCAATACAGTGCATTTCTGCCCTTTCCCAGTGGCACAGCAAGGCACTTGCAGCACCGCCCTGTGCCAAAAACCTCTAAAATGAGGGCCTACATTTCCTAAACTGAATGTTGTTAAAATAAAATTCATAAAAATCATCCCCAACTTTCCACCTCTTCAAGAAGAATAGGAAGACTTTAAGTCTGTCAGGAGAGATTACTCTACTTTCTATGGAACTGAAAATGAGAAGACAAAAATAAAGCATATATTTGAAAAAAGGTTTATTAGGGCAAGTGTCAGGAGTCCATGGTCAGAATATCTTAAGTGTAGGGAGTCAACCAATAAGCCTCTTTGCAAGAGCTCTAAAATCAATAAACTCTGAAAGGGAAGAGAGTGGTGGTTGTGAAAGGTCAGATTGCTGGAAGGTTAGAAGCTAGACCACTAATCTCTGAATGCGTGGGACTTCCTGCTTGTAAGGCCCTTCAAGGTCGCATTGTCATGGATAGAAGACAAGTGTTCTGGCTAGATGAGAATGTGGCGTCAATATACACCATTATTTCCAACCTTAACATGAATTTTCAGATGCTAACTGGTGTCTGGAAGGGAAGAAACATGCTGTATTTGCTTTGATGAACAAACTGCGAATAATTCAGATACATCTATGCTTTCTCTGAATCGAACATAACGTGAAGTGCCAAGTACTGGACCATGCATAGTATGAACTGTGTGTTAAGATTTTATCATTAGGGCCTATATGTGCCACTGATCGTGTTCTTCATCGAAAAGCCCTCAGCAGACTGAGGACTCTCTGGCAGTTGCGAGTGGAGCACAGGACTCCAGGGCACCGACCACAGTGCCCTTCAGGTAACAATGCTAAAATCTTCCAGTCTTGGGTGTGCTTTCTCCAAACCCCAACATTACTTTGATCTATGTGTGGCATAGAACCTTTGAGTTTTTGCTTGTTTTCCCCCGCTGTTCCCCCTCTTTTGTAATGTTGGATATGGGGAATGATTTGGTCGGGCCTGACTGGGCTCCCTGTTGTGGCCCAAGGGTGGTCTGCCTCGCAACAGATACTACATGTTTCTGAAGTATTGCGGGGTTGAGAGTCTCCTGTTCTTGAAAGATTGTGTATCTAAGGGGTTCTGTAAATTTTGCTTTTTTCATTGAGTTATGTGTCTGCCACATACCTGACTAATCACACAGTTCAGCTGTTGATACATTCTCCTCCTTTATGAGTGAACTTTCACCCATTGGTCATATAGACCATCTGCTGCTAGTATTATGGAATGTAAATGGCCTACTCTACAAGGTTAAGAGAGAGGCAGTATTGCAACAGACCAAACGCGTGGGTGTAGATGTCCTCTTCCTCCAAGAGACACAACTACTCGATAACAAAGTCCCAGGCCCGGCTAGATTTGGTTACTCTCAGGACTTCCCATCTGGGTTCACGAGGAGGTACAGGTATATTGATTAACAATATGGTCTCCAGTCAATAAACATGCATGATAACCAACAATACCACTGACTATCAATTCCTTCAGAAAAAGTTTTAAAATGCTCCCACCGTAGTTTTGATAAATTGCAGGCAGGTGACAGTGCCTCTTCACTTCGTGAGATCCAGAGCTGTTACAACAATGATGAATGTGTTAAGGCGTAGATCAATATTGGCATCCTCCAGATGTCCTGAGACAAGCTCATCGTCATTGTGAAGAAGTACTTTGTTCAAGATGTATATTTTCAGTAAATCTTTAACTATCTGCCAGAAATAATGCCTGAGACACATACCGCACAAAGGGGGTTTACTACCCCGGCAGTTGGCGCTAATCTGGCGGTAAGTATTGCCAACAGGCTGGCGGTACTTACCGCCATATTATGACAATGTACCACTCCGACCGCCACGGTGGTAACAGCCACCGGGCTGGAGATCCATCTCCAGCCCAGCAGCCATCACTGTTCCGCCTGCGGGATTATGACCCCGCCTACCACCATGGTTTTTGTGATTTTCATAATGCCACGAAAACCATGGCGGTAGGCACTATCAGTGACAGGGAATTCCTTCACTGTCTCGCCCCTCCCCCTCCAGTTACCCCCCACCTCTCCAAAGCACCACCCACCCACCCCTACATTCATGCCCCCTTCACACACACACACACACTCATACACACACCCAGCCCCACATGCATACATCCATTCACACACACATACATCCGCATACACTTTCAAACATACATGCATACACGCATTCACATAACACAACATACACATACTCATGCCTCCATACATGCACACACCCATTCAACATGCAATACACACCCGCATCCACGCACACACAAACATTCACACACACACACCCACACACACAACACCCCCACCCCCTCTCCTGTCGGAGACCTGACTTACCTGTGTTCAGGGGGTCCTCCGGCAGGAGACGGGACGGCGAGCTGCTGCCACCAGCATCACCTGCCAGGAGAACACCACCAGGCCGTATTATGGGTCATAATATGGCTGGTGACAGTATACTGGTGTTGCTCTGCTGGTGGCAGCAGTGCCACTTTACTTCCATCAGCCGGCATGGCCACACTGGATTTCAGCCATTCTTCGGGTGGAAATCTGGCTGTGGTCATAATACTGCGGATGGCTGGTAGCCGCGGCAATGGTCTTTTGGCAGCCGTTGCCACGGTGGTAGACAGTTTTTAACGCCATTGTCATAATAAGAGCCAAAGTCCACAACTGCCCGCTTCTCAACTCCCAAGCTCATGATTCTCAGGCCACACAATTCACCCACCTTCCAATATGAAGAACATTCTATAAAATGAAAACGTATTCCCACAAGGAGTTGAGATGAAAATGCGACCCTACAGTCGTCAGATGCTTTATAAAGAAGTCAAACTTGGGACCAAGGATGAATATAGCTAAAAAATCATATTTCTTTTGCCAGCAGTAACTAACAATGGTAGTAAGAGGACAGCTCTCAAAACAGCTTGAAAAGCACCAGTTATTAGAAGCTAGATTGAAGATTCTAAAACCTGGTTTAGGCACTGATATGGTCCATGTGGCTGTATTGAATTACACCAGACAAGAATATAATGGTGATACTTCCACCGGCTGTATGCTATTAGTGCAATTGTGCCATCCTGTTACCTCCAAGTGATACTGTCAAAGAAAAAAAAAGTTTTCTTTTTGTTTTGTGACACATGAAATCTATGACACTTGAAATCTTGTGTTAATGCTACCATCATTTCTAGATTGAACTATGATGATACTTGCTACATTGGCCTTTCTGAGTCAGCTATTTAGAAGATTTAAGGTGTTAAGAATGTGGCAGTGTTAGACATGAAAGCCTTGGGGTGGTTTTCCCCCAAACTTTGCCTGCCTCCCTCCATTTTTCTGCCCTTGTTATTGCTGGTTTTAGGACTCTGTGCACTTTACCAATGCTGACCAGTGCTAAAGTGCTTGTGATCTCTCCCCTAAACATGGTAACATTGGCTCATACTCAATTGACATATTTAATTTACTTGTAAGTCCCTAGTAAAGTGCATTACATGTGCCCTGGCATGTAAATTAAATGCTACTAACGGGTCTGCAGCACAGATTGTGCCACCCACATAATTAGCCCTTTAACCATGTCTTAAGTCTGCTATTGCAAGGCCTGAGTATGCAGTCTCACTGCTACCTGGGCTTGGCATTTAAAACTACTTGCCAAGCCCTAAACTACCCTTTTTATTACATAAATGTGACCCCAAAGGTAGGCCCTAGGTAGCCTATAGGCAGGGTTCTTTGTAAGTAAAAGGCACAACATGAACTCTGAAGTTTTATATGTCCTGACACTTGTTTTACACTATTGTGAAGCCTTCTCCTCTCATAGGCAAGCATTGGAAATTCCCTTGTATACTTTTAAGTGGTAATTTCTGACCTGAAAGGAGTGGCATTGTCACATTTGTATGGCTGGAATGGTAGGGAGAAATCCTGCTTACTGGTGAAGTTCGATTTAACATTACTATTTTAGAAATGCCACTTTTAGGAAGTAGGCATTTCTTTGCACTTACAGCCCTCTGTGTCTTACAGCCAATCTCCAATCCACATTTGGTCTGTGCAGGTTGACAGCTCCCCTTGTGCATTCCACCCATACAGCTGAAAATGCAGCACACTCAGGAGCATCTGCACTCATCTGCATACTGATGGGTCTTTCTGGGCAGGAAAGGTGGAGCGGCTTTCACTTACACTTCAAAGGCTAGTGGCCTGACCTCACACAAAGGTCTGATAAACTCCCCCAACCCCCAAAGATCTAATGACAGACAGGACTGGGTTGAAAGGGGAACTGGTACACTTCAAAACCATTCTTCGAAACATACTTCACTTTCAAAGGCACATTTGGGTGAATATATACTGGATCTGCGACCCATAAAATCAGACACTTCTGGACCTACAACTGGACTTTGTTAGGACTGCTGTGCTGCCCAAATAGCTCATATGGGCTGCTTTTCAGAAAGGGCTGCACTCCTGCTTGTTGCCCTGGTGCCTGATGCTCCCTGACTGTGTTGGAAGTACTTTGCCTTTCCCCCACAAGTGATCTCTAAGGGTGTGGGCTAAGTTTGCCTCCTTTTAAGAAGTCTCAGGGCCATCAAAGACTTCACCAGAGAGAGAAAATCCACTGCGCCGGAAAATCAATTTCAGGACAAATTGATCACAAATGAGAGGTGTTAAAAGGAACCTTTATTTTTTATAAACTGATATTTGATACAATAAGGAAGCTGTCTTTCTACTGAAATCTAAGATTGTACACATTAGATATTATCTTGTAGCTGGTGTCTAACAGTTACCTCCAATGCATAAATGGTACATTAAGCTGCCACATGTAGGGAATAAACAAAGACACAGGATCGGGTGTGGACATCACATTCAGCAGATGTATGTGGAAACTGTACTTTAAAATGTAATGTTTGGATCCGTTTTTCAAAATAACACCTTCAACCGAACATGTCCTTCAAATTAGAATAGGTGTTACACATGGCTTTTGACAGTAGTCATGCAGGCAGCGTTGATGAAGTGAGCAAAAGCCTAAAAAAAACTTCACAACCTACACTTATTTTATTTATTTATTTCTACAAATTAAGCATTGGACTGTCATCAGGTGACTGCTTTCACCTGAAATATTGTACTTATCGTGCAATGGCACAGGATTTGCCATTCTCAAAATGACTGGATGAAAGGAAGATGATCTGCAAGGTAATGGAAACAAAAACGTTAGATATGTAGCATAATAACATTGTGTGTACAACATTTCCTCACTCCTGAGATAATTTTTTTTGTGTATTTTTGTGCAACTGACTCATTGTAGTCAACATTTGCAAAAGGATGCTTGCATTTCTAAGCTTGAAATGTGCAGGTTAATGCAGCATACCACCTCTTTGAAAGTACATTTATTCTCCTACTTCCTCAGTATCTGTAAGAGTCAATTCAGGATTTTATGAATTCAGTGAAATGATGGTCCGTTGTAAGAGAGAGTCTTTTATAAGAATCAAAACATATTATTAACCCGTAGAAAAGGGATTTTGTAGGCCATAACTAAACAGTGCATGTAAACGTGGTTTTGCATTTGAAACTTGCATGACGATATGTACTTGTCTGAACTGCTGACAAGGAAAATTCTTATTTCTTTCCTTCCTTCTTTACTCTTCAGTAGTTCTGGCCTGTGTCTTGGTCAAAAGTATAACATTTCATTACACAAATGTCCTGTGATATCAAGAAAACGAATAGAGAGAGTGTAAGGCTTTGTTTCTTGACCATTTGACCTATGAAAAGAATTACTGCCATGTTACATGAATCTTAACAACTGTTTCGTTATGAATGGGCTCTGTCAGAACAGCATAGGTGAACCTCAGTGAAATCAATAAATCATCTAACAAGTGTGTCATACTTACCTTGACTCTTTTCCCTTTATAGACAACAATTGGTGAGAAGAAACCAGCATGTTTCCTTCTACCTTAGATAACTGTTAAATACACTGTGTGTTTAGAATGTTGCCTGCTAAAAACTTAACATCTCAATGGAAGCTGTCCTGTTCACATAAAGACGTCAAGCTCTGATTGGTCAGAACCGAAAGTTATTTACCCATTTTTTATATTTTGTTGCAGTATACAAAGTTATAAAAGTGTGTTTTCAGACTCAACAAGAGAGACTGTTTCATTTAATAAACGGCAGTCTCAGTCTGGCGGAGAGGCTTCAGAGAGCACTCTGATACATTCTGAGTTATTCTCTTTGCTGATATGTCTAGGGTTCATTCTGAGACCAATATTTAAAGCAATATGCTTTCACACCCGAGAAAAAAAATCTCTTTATGGGTTCTACTGAACTTTTATTTTCCCTGAAAATAGATTAGATTAGGGTTTAGATGTTATGAGACAAGCTGTATGCTTTATTCTATACATGGATTGGTAATCATGTTTTACTAATAAAGAATATAATGAACTAATGATTTAATAAAAATCTTGAAACAGAACCCAAACTCATTGACTAGCACCGAACTGAATGTTCATGATTTTAAGTGTGCACTTCCTAATCCTCATTACAATCTGCCTCAAAAACGTGACCTCTATGGATCAGAAGAGGTGTGAGACTTTCATACATCTGAAGTCTCCCAACAGTTCTCATGGGCTTTAGTAAAAACAAAGTTTCAGCACTTCTCATGCTGTATTTGCAACACATTTTATGGGGTCCACTCAATAATGGTCTTCTGTTGCCTTGCAATATTATTCAGAGAATGGCATCAGGTTTAATTCTCAAAGTGTTTGGCTGCTTGGCAAGTACTCAACAAAATATTTTTAATTTGTATGCTTGAAATTTTAAATGTAATTGAAACACTGCATTTTAAAAGCTAAGGGACAGATGTATCAAAGGGTTTTTCCCATTCAGTGTCAATGGGAAAATGTGTTCGTACAAATGGCCCTAAGTTTCTGAGCAATGTACTGTGGTTACTATAAACCAGAGATATGTACTGAGAGACAACCCCACACCAAATACCTAACAGGAAAGTAGAATCTACCAAATTTTGTATGAAGAAAAGGAAACGGAATGGGGGAAAACATGCTTGAATCTGTGAGCAAAGACAAATTCTCAATATTTTTCCTAATTCTGAAGTCATAATACTTGAAAACTCCCAGGAATTTTTCCTAAAGAAATACCGATCCCCATGGCATCAGTAGGATCTGTCTGCATGCACATTTGCCCCATTTCCTTTGCTTATCCAGTGCACACCAACTACTTGGACTGTAAGCGGTGTTGCTCCCATGTGGACTTTGGTGCTCCCTAACTGGACCCACCTCTATTTTTTATTGAGTCTAGCACAAGGGCTGAAGTTTTTAATATTTACTTAAAAAATATAGGAGCAAATACACTTATGCTGGACCATCAATCAGTTTAGCATATTGTTAGAAATGGGGTCTCTAGTTGGCAATGGTTTGCACCCTGTCCAAGTAGAAACCCTCACTCTAGTCAGTTAAGGGAGTCACACAGCTAAGATAACCACTGCTCGCCACCTTGGCAGCTTGACTCAAGCAGTTAGGCTTATCTCAGGGGCAATGTGTAAAGTATTTATACACACACGGTAACACAGTGAAAACACCACATAAATATTCCACACCAGTTTGGAAACTTAGCTAATATTTATCTGAGTGAAACAAGACCAAAACGGCAAACATTCAACATACACAAGTAAAGATACAAATTTGCAAAGATTAAATGTAGTACAGTGCTCAGAAACTCAATAGCTCCATCTGGGGCTATCCCAACGGCTTTATGTAGTCATTTCCAGCAGTCCAACACCACCTGCAAGGGAGTGCTGTAAGCTATAGAATTGAGTGGACCTTGGTTAAAATACCTTAGAAAACGATGAGGAAACAAAGACCTTGCACGGAGTCGGGGAGGTGAGGCGTCGCTGGAGCCATTGTGCCGAAGGTTCATTACAGTCACCATTACAGTCACCGAGGAGGTGAGGTGTTGGTTCCTTATTGCAGGGGAGGTGAGTTGTTGGTTCCTTATAGTTGCAGAGGAGGTGATGCGGCATTAGCAGTGAGGCTTTGGTTCCTCACGACAAGGCAGGGTCCATGACTCAGCAGGTCAAGACACGAGGTGTTGACTTTGCAGTGTTGTGATCATAGCTACCAAAGGGGTGACCATGGGTTATCTTAGCTCTGTGACTCGCTTACACTGATTAGAGTGAGTGTTCCTACTTTGACAGGAGCCACAGGTGTTGCAGCTGAGTTGTAGTAGGGTACCACTGACGTCGGTGACACGGCACTCTGGACTCAAGCTGTGGTAGGATTTTGAGGCATTGCAGTGGTATGGGACCTGTGTTGTAAGTCACAGTCATTGCACTCAGCGGAGACCATGGCTCTGGTGTAGGCAGTGGTGCAGAGTCAGATAGCAGCACCGGTTCCAAAGTTGTTCTGGAAGTTGATGGACTAGTTTCTTCCTTGTTGCACCAGAACTTACTCCTAAGGGCCCAGGAACTGGATGTGGCACAACTTGCCATTTCAGGACTCTCAGCAAGAGAGCCCAGGTGCTGGTAGGTGAAATCTTTGATGTGCCCAAGACTTCTTAACAGGCGGCAAACTCAGTCAAAGCCCATGCAGAACCTTTGGAAGAAGGATGTAGAACTCCAAGTCCAGTCCTTTTTCTCCCAGGACAGAAGCAGTAAGGAGCAGGTCAGCACAACAAAGCAACAGACAGAGTGGCAGGCCCTCCTAGAGCATCCAGCTCTTCTTCCTGGCAGAATTTCCCCAGCACCAGAGGATTATAACCATGTGCTGTCAGAGTTCCAGTACTTATACCCATTTCTGTCTTTGAAGTAGGCAAAGTTCAAAGAGAAGTCTTTGTAGTGCCCAAGACCCTGCCTTTCCCTGCCCTGGCACCAGACGCTCTCCAGAGGGTTGGAGACTGTTTTGTGTGAGGACATGCACAACCCGATTCAGGTGCAAGTATCTGCTCCTCCCACCACTCTAGCTCAGGAAGACCCATCAGCCTGGTGATGGGCCATCAGTATATGCAGGGCACACCTCAGCTCCCTTTGTGTGACTCTCTAGAGTGAATGAACAAACAGCCCAACTGTCATCCTGACCCAGACATGTATTCTGTAGAAAGGCAGAGGCTCAGAATGGTTAAGCAAGACAATCCCCACTTTCTAACAGTCGCATTTTCAAACTTACAATTCAAAAAAGAACTTCACCAAAAGATGCATTTTAAAATTGAGAGATCAGAGACCTCAAACTCCACATCTCTATCTGCTCCCAATGGAAAACTACACTTAAAAGATATTTCAAGGTAATACCTATGTTACCCTATTGGAGAGATAGCCCTTGCAATAGTGAAAAACTGATTTAGCAATATATCACTTTCGGAACATATAAAACATTACCAGTACATGTCTTACCTTTTGAATACAGTGCTCCCTGCCCATGGGGCTGCTTTATGTGTTACAAGTAAATCAAATATGCCAATTATGGATAAGCCAATGAATAATACATTTTAGACAGAGAGCATATGCACTTTAGCACTTGTTAGCCGTGATAAGGTACCCAGAGTCCTAGAGCCAACAGAAACAAGTACGAAAAAATTGTAGTGTTAGAAATGGGGTCTGTGGTTGACAGTCCATTTGCACTCTGTCTAAGCAGGGACCCTCACTCTAGTCAGGGCAATAGAGATACACACTTAAGATAATCCCTCTTCACCCCCAGTTAGCTTGGTACAGGTTTGCGTCAAAAATAAAGCTGCCCAGGTGAGCGTGCATCCAAAAAGTCAGCAATGTATTGTTTTCCCACTCGCAAGTGAGGCTGTTCTTAGTTTTCCAGATAGGGCACCTAGGATCGCGCAGGATTACGTTGATTTTGACATCCAGCATTGAAGCTAGAGAAATCCGGACATATGGTGATGGGAAACCACGCTGCATGGGGTTTGCATCATTTTCAGCACTCACAAGTGGGTGTTGCATCCTTTCTCCAGCTGTGAAGCAGGTGATGAGTCAATTTCCCTGCTGCAATGCAGGTGATGCGTCGAAATCAGCAGCGAAGCGAGTGGTGCATCGTTTTTACAGCCGTGATGCAGGTTGTGCGGAAATATTTCCACACACAGCTTCCCGGATATGGATTTCAGTCCTTGTCCTACCAGCTTCAACTTTCAAGGGCCCAGGAACTGGATAGGGCACCACTTAGTGGGCCGGAGTCTCAGAAGAGAGTCCAGGTGCTAGCAGAGGAAGTCCTTGATGGCCCTGAGACTTCAGAACATGAGGCAAGCTTAGTCCAAGCCTCTGGAGATTCTTCACAAGCAGGAATATACCACAAAGTCCAGTCTTTGTCCTCTTTTAGGTAGAATCAGCAACTGCAGGCCAACCCAGCAAAGTACAGTTACAGGCAAATGGGCAGTACTCTTCCTCCAGCTCTTCAGCTGGTCTCCTTGGCAGAGGTTCCTCTTGGTTCCAGAAGTAATCTGAAAATCTGGGGTTTTGGATCCACTACTTATACCCCTTTCTGCTTTTGAAGTAGGCAAATGTCACAGAAAAGTCTCTATTGTTCACAAGATCATGCTTTGCCAAGGCCTGAATCCAGACACACACCAGGGGGTTGGAGACTGCATTGTATGAGGGCAGGTACACCCTATTCAAGTATAAGTGACCACTCCTCCCTCCACTCTAGCTCAGATGGCCCAACAGGATGTGCAGGCTACACCCCAGCTCCCTTTGCGTCACTGTCTAGTGGAGATTCACAAACAGCCCAACTGTCAGTCTGACCTATACAGGGAATACACAAGCAGGCAGAGTCACAAAATGGTTTAAGCAAGAAAATGTCCACTTTCTGAAAGTGGCATTTTCAAACTGACAGTTTAAAAAACAACTTTCCTGAAAGATAGATTTTTAATTTGTGAGTTAAGTCACCCAAACTCCCCATCTCTAACTGCTCTCAAAGGGAAACTGAAATTTAATAATATTTAAAGGCAGCCCCAATGGTAACCTACGAGAGAGACAGGCCTTGCATCAGTGAAAACTGAATTTGGCAGTATTTCACTGTTAGGACATGTAGAACACATCAGTGCATGTCCCGCCTTTAACATACACTGCACCCTGCCCATGGGACTACCTAGTACCTACCTTAGGGTGCCTTACATGTACAAAAAGGGATGGGTTGGGCCTGGCAGTCAAATTTGCAAATTAAAACTGCACATGGGCACTGCAGTGGCAGGTCTGAGCCATTGTTTACAGGGCTACTCATGGGGGTGGCACAACCAGGGCTGCAGTCCTACTAGTAGCATTTGATTTACAGGCCCTGGGCACATCTAGTGCACTTTACTAGGACTTACTAGTAAATCAAATATGCCAATCATGGAAAAGCCAATTACACATACAATGTACACAGGGAACTCTTGCACTTTAGCACTTGTTAACAGTGGTAAAGTGTCCAGAGTACCAAAAAGCAGCAAATAGAGAGTCCAGCACACAGTCAAAATATGGGAAGCAGTGTCAAAAAAAGACAGGGGAGACCACGCAAAAGATGCCAGGTCTAACAAGAAGGAAGAAGGCAAAATATTTGGGGATAACCCTTCAAAAATGGCCAGGTGGAATACACATAGGCACTTAAATTGTAAGTAAAAAGAACTCAGTAAAGTTCAACACAAAATTCCCCAAAGATTTTGTTAGAAATGGGGTCTCTGTTTGGCAGTCGGTTTGCACTCTGTCCAAGCAGGGACCCTCACTTTAATCAGGGCAATGACGTTACACACTCAAGATAACCCCTGCTCACCCCCTTGGTAGCTTGGCACAAGCAGTCAGGCTTATCTCAAAGGCAATGTGTAAAGTGGTTTTGGGTCCACTACTTCTACCTATTTCTGCTTTTGAAGTAGGCAAACTTCAGAGGAAAGTCTCTGTTGTTGACAAGATCCTGACGTGCCCAGGCCTGGTCCCAGACACACACCAGAGTATTGGAGACTGCATTGTGTGAGGACACGCACAACCCTTTCAAATGAAGGTGTCAGCTCCTCCCTCCCCACTCTAGCCCAAGAGACTCATCAGGATATGTAAGCCACTCCTCATCTCCCTTTGTGTCATTGCCTCAAGGGAATTAACAAACAGCCCAAGTGTCAGTCTGACCTAGACATAGATTTGACAAACAGGCAGAGGCACAGAATGGTTAAGAAAGAAACTTCCCACTTTCTAAAAGTAGCATTTTCAAACTGACAATCTAAAAATCAACTCTACCAAAAGATGTATTTTTAAATTGTGAGTTCGGAGACCCCTAACTCCAAATCGCTATCTGTTCCCAGTGGGAAACTGCACTTAATAGATATTTGAAGGCAGGCCCCATGTTAACCTATGGGAGGGATAGGCCTTGCAATAGTGAAAACTGAATTTGGCAGTATTTCACTGTCAGGACATGTAGAACACACCAGTACATGTTATACCTTTTAAATATACTGCACCCTGCCCATGGTTCTATCTAGGGGCTACCTTAGGTGTGACTTACATGTAGTAAAAGGGAAGGTTTGAGCCTGGCAAGTAGGTACACTTGCCAGGTCGAATTGACAGCGCAAGACTGTACACACAGACACTGCAGTGACAGGTCTGAGACATGTTTACAGGTCTACTCATGTAGGTGGCACAATCAGTGCTGCAGGCCCACTAGTAGCATTTGATTTAGAGGCCCTCGGGCACTTCTAGTGCACTATACTAGGGACATACTGTTACATCAAATATGCAAATCAGGCAACTGTATTACAAATACAGTTTACACAGAGAGCACTTGCACTTTAGCACTGGTCAGCAGTGGTAAAGTGACCAGTGTACCAAAACCAGCAAAAACGAAGTACACAGTAAAAAATATAGAAAGCAGAGGCAAAAAGACAGTGGAAACCACGCCAAGGATGCCAGTTCTAACAGACTGGTATCTAAAAATGTAAAAAGGTGGTCACTCGAAACAGAGGAAAACAGGCCTTTTTATAGGACTGACTTTGGATAAAGGATTTCATACATTCACTATAAAAGAACAGGGTTCCCAGGATATGCACCAATGAGTAACGAGCAAGAAGAAACATTTTACGGTAGAATACTTTTGAAGCTTCTCTCATAATACTATTAGATTCGGATGTTCTCAGATCTTATTCAGGGAACATAAGTTGATACATAGTATGTAATGCATCCTGGAACAGCCAGGTTGTCCTCGATTAAGTACAGCACATTCAACGTGACAGGGAAAGCCTTAGTCTTTCAGTGTAAGCCCACAATTCTTTGTTACAGCAAGGCATAAAAACAGTGGCCGGGATCACTTGGTGTGTTATGATGTAACATTCAAAATGGAATAAGGCATGAAATGTGCTCATGTTCATATGTATTTGATTTCTACTACATTAAACACTGCAATTTAGAAATATATTCCACAGCCCCCCACTCTAATGATTTCTAAGCCATCACATCTACATCTTATTACAATACAGCCTTCATCATTTTTGGATTTTTTTCTTTAGATTCTTCCAAGCCCTTCATGGTATCATGGCGTTAGCGCTGCATTTCTTCAACTTTTACATCAATTATTTTTCTCTTTTTTCCTCCCGTTCCTGACAGCTTATTGATCCCACATTTTAACCCACCATTTGATGAAGTTCTTTTGCAAATTTTTTAAAAGAAAAGTGCACATACAATACCAATTAGTATGACCAAAAGAGGGGTTAAAAACTATTTTAATATTTCTCTACCTATGCTCCCTAACCAATTGCCTATTTTAGTCAATCCCTTCCCCATAGACTCAAATATAGAGCTTATTCCGTCCCCACGCGTGTCTCTTGCAATTCAGTTAGTTTGCAAGTAATATTTGTAGTGTTTGGGGAATAACTATTAAGCAAGTTATCTATTTTAGGAATGTAAACATAGCATTCTCTAGCACAGATTACCTTGCAGACTCCACCTTCCTCAGCAAGAAGCATGTCTAACGCATGCCTATTATGTATAATCATAGCTCTCATAGCAAGCAATCCTTTGTTAATCACTTTTAATGTGCCTGCTGTATTTGTGGCAACCCTGTCGACTAAGTTTGATAACTTTCTAATCTTCTCATCATTTATTGCAACTCCTGCTGAGGGTATTAGCACTGCAAAGATGTTACTAAGTATCTGTTTAATTTTGCACCAGCTTCGCTTTATTTATCAGTCAAGCTGTAGAATTACCTCACTAGTATGGTAGATCCTGTGGTTGCATAACAACTGCCTACCCGATTGTACTGCAGGTGAAAATAAGCTGATTTGCCACACACATAGTATAAGTCTTTATTGCTTCCCTCTATTTCATCAAAGGTTCTCCCTCTTAGTAACTGTGTTCATCTGCATCCCACTACTTCAGTAGTCTCTTTCCCTTTCAGTCTTCCTATCAACCATAAGGTTCCTTTTATTGGAAAAATTGAACTTAACGTTGGGGGTGTATCTTCTACATTTTATTTCTCCTTACCTGGGATGCAGAGCACAGGTGCCTGGAGGTTGGTGGTAGTTCAGGAGCTGGTCCATGCATCCTGGTCATTGGTCATGGATGGCCTTGGAGGGGGTTTATTAGTATCTTGAATTGACACCTTTTCTGTGTGGGGAGCAAGTGGAGGTTCCTGAGGTGGAAGGTGATATGGGTCTCTTTGGGGAGGTTGAGCATGAGTCTGGCAGCTGAGCTCTGTATTGTTCTGTTTTGTCTGAAGTCTCTTCAGGAGTTGGGTGGTGATTCCTGTATAGAGAGCATTGCCGCTGTTGAGTAGACTGGTGACTAGGGCTTGGTTAATGATTTTCCTGCTGACAACAAGGTGCCATCTGAAAACCTTTCAGAACATGTGAAGAGTGTGAAATCAAATGGAGGTGACTGCATTTATGTGGCAGTTCATTATGAGTTTTCTTTCCAGGATGATGCCAAGGTTGCGGTTTGATGTTGATGTTGTGGTGCTGATAAACTATTGCATCTATTATTCATGATTGAATGTTATGCTTTGTTTAGTGATTTAAGGTGCATAGGAAGAAGCCTCTATCTTTCCCTCATAAATCGCTATTCTACTTCTGCCATTCTGCTGCGTAAAAAAGTTGTGACCTTGCATATGTGTTGTTTTATGTATTGTGAAAATATTGTTTGCTGCATACAGAAGAGCAAGAGCATGCTGACTACACAACAGATGTTGGGAGATTACCTAATGCTCTCTCTGCTATTTTTTTAAAACAGTACAGTGCCAACTAGTGAATCCAGCCACTTTTCTAGCACACAAGGTCAAGGAGGGAGAGGAGACCCATGACAGTGAGACCTACACCCACAAAAGGATCAGTCTGGCAGAAGAGGATCCCATCTTAGATAGTGAGGTATTATTCATCGATCCTCCACAATAGACAAGCAATGGGTGTAAGACACACTGGGCCAGTGGTAGTGATGGCTCGTAGCCATGCAGCCTCAAAACGTTGAACTTCACAGCACAACTGACTGCCTCACCTGTCAGCACAGGCAGTGGGGCTAACAGCGTTAATTGAAACCCTCACCCAGAGCATGGGGAAAATAGTAAGCATCTACTCTGACTCTGCTTCTAGCATAGGGAGGCGGAGAAGAGGAGGGTTTCTAAAATCAGATGGCACCCCCCCATCAAACAGAGATCTCCTAGAACTTTTAATAGATGCAGTAACTTTACCTTAGCGCGATGCTGTTGTAAATTGTGCTACTCATATCAGTTGCAGGGACTTCATACCTTGAGGGAATGCGTTAGCTGACCAGATTACAAAAAGGGCAGCTTACAGAATGGTCAAACACTCACACATACTCCCCTCATTGCAAACTATGGAGATAGAATCATTACCCAACAAGCCGTACACTGAGACAGCAAGAATATACTTGAAGGAATTGCAAGAAACAGCACTTCTTGAGGAAAAAGGGCAATAGTTAGCCAGGGTTGCAGTAAAACTCCACACAACCTTATAAACCAACACATACCTACAGGGAAACCTGTCTTGCCGCAGAGCCTTACCCCAATTGCACTTACTTGCACACATGGCAAAAGATAACATGATGGCTGCACTCCAGAGCGACTGATTTATCCCCTATCTTACTGAAGTAGTAATTATGTATTCAAATAGGTGTACCATCTGCCAGTTATACTCACTCAAACCTACACGGAAGATCATGTCATCAGAAATACATATTGATTTTATCTATATGATCGAGTGGTGTTCTCAATCAATCAATCAATCAATCAAAAAAGTTTGTAGAGCGCACTACTCACCCGTGAGCGTCTCAAGGCGCTGGGGGAGTGGAAACGGGGGGGGCAGGGAGGGTCACTGATCGAACAACCATGTCTTGAGGTTCTTTCTGAAGACCAGTAGGTCTTTGGTTTTGCGAAGGTCGGTGGGGAGGGAGTTCCAGGTTTTGGGGGCGAGGTAGGAGAAAAACCTGCCTCCTGTGGTGGTGCGTTGGATGCGGGGGACTGTGGCTAGGGCGAGGTCGGCTGATCGGAGGTTGCGTGTGGGAGTGTGGAAGTTAACTCTTTCATTAAGGTAGGTTGGGCCGGTGTTGTGGAGGGATTTGTGTGTGTGGATGAGGATCTTGAATGTGATTCTCTTGTCTATGGGGAGCCAGTGAAGGGATTTGAGGTGTGGTGAGATTTGTTCGTGGCGGGGGAGGCCAAGGACGAGGCATGCAGCTGTGTTCTGGATTCTCTGGAGTTTGCGTTTGAGTGTGAATGTGGTGCCGGCATAGAGGGCTTTACCGTATTCCAGTCTCAGTCTGCTGCTGATGAGTGCGTGGGTGACTGTCTTTCTGGTTTCTGGGGGAATCCATTTGAAGGATTTTTTTTAGAGTGCAGAGTGTGTGAAAACAGGAAGAGGTTAGAGCATTGATTTGCTGTGTCATGGAGCGGGAGGGGTCGAGGATAATGCTGAGGTTGCGTGCGTGGGTTGCGGGGGTGGGTGTGGGTCTAGGGCGGTGGGCCACCAGGAGTCGTCCCATGTGGTTTTGTTGGGGCCGAAGATGATGATCTCGGTTTTGTTTGATTTGAGCTTGAGGTGGTTAGTGGTCATCCAGTTGGTGGTGTCGAGGAGAGCGGCGTGTAGGTTGGTTTTGGTGGTGGTGGGGGTGCGGGTGAGGGAGAGGATGATTTGGGTGTCATCTGCATAGGAGAGGATAGTGATTCCGTGTGATCGGAGGATGTTGGCTAGGGGGATCATGTAGATGTTGAAGAGTGTGGGGCTGAGGGAGGACCCTTGGGGGACTCCACAGGTGATCTTGGTAGTGTTGGACTGGAAGGGCGGAAGACGGACTCTCTGGGTCTGGTCGGTGAGGAAGGAGGTGAGCCAGTCTAAGGCTTTGTGACGAATTCCTATGTTGTGGAGGCGTGTGCGGAGTGTGTGGTGTCAAAGGCTGCGGAGAGGTCTAGGGGGATGAGTGCGACGGTCTCGCCTTTGTCGACTTTGGTCCTGATATCGTCAGTGCATGCGATGAGGGCAGTTTCTGTGCTGTGGTTCTTGCGGAACCCAGATTGTGAGGGGTCAAGAGTGTTGTTTGCTTCGAGGAAGTGGGATAGGCGGGTGTTGACAAATTTCTCTGCAACCTTGGCGGGGAAAGGGAGGAGGGAGATGGGGTGGTAGTTGGGAAGGATCTCTGGGTCGGCTTGTTTTTTTTTTAGGAGAGCAGTGATTTCTGCGTGCTTCCAGGGGTCTGGGTAGGTGGCGGAGTCGAAAGAGGAGTTGATTATGTTGTAGAGTATGGGGGCAATGGTAGGGCTAGCTTTGTTGTAGATGCAGTGTGGATAGAGGTCGCAGGGGGGAACCGGAGTGGATGGAGTTCATGGTTTTTTCGGTTTCTTCGTGTGTGGTGGGTGTCCATGTGGAGAGTGTGGTGGGGGGGTCCTGAGTGGGGGTTGGGTTGGGTGGGTGAGAGGTGTGTGTGGTGGGTGTGTGTGGTATGAAGCTGTTGTGGATGTTCAGGATTTTGTGGAGGAAGTAGTTGGAAAGGGTGTCACATAGGGGCTGTGTGTGTGTGGGGTCTATGTTGCTGGCTTTGGGTTTGGCAAGTTCATTGATGATGGTGAAGAGTTCTTTGCTGTTTTGAGAGTTGTTGTCAAGGCGTGTCTTGTAGTGATCTCTTTTGGTGGTGCGTATGAGTTGGTGATGGGTGCGAATGGTGGTTTTGAGGGTGGAGAAGTTGGTTGTGGAAGGTTCTTGTCTCCATATTTTCTCAGCTTGGCGGCATTTGCGCTTGGAGTCTTGGAGTTCAGGGGTGAACCATGGTGCGTTCTTGATGTTGCGGGTGGCGATGTGTTTTCTGAGGGGGCAAGTGTGTCAGCGTAGGTAGTGATCCATTTGGAGAGGTTGTGTGCTCCTGTGCTGGGGTCATTGTTGTGTGGGGGTGTTATGGGCCAGTTGGGAGTTTAGTCGTTCTGTGGGGATCTTGTCCCACATGCCGTAGTGTGTGGTGTGTTGATGGTAGTGTGTGGGGGGTTTGGTGAAGGAGAAGTGGACGCAGCGGTGGTCAGTCCAGTGGAGTTCTGTGGTGTGGGTGTAGGCTATGTGTTGGCTTGAGGTGAAAATTGCGTCGAGCGTGTGTCCTGCTGAGTGGGTGGGTGCGGTGACCATTTGTTTGAGTCGAGGTTGGTGAGGTTGTATATGAGGGAGGCAGTGTTGTGGTCTTGTGGGTTTTCTAAGTGAAAGTTGAAATCACTGAGGATGATGTAGTCTGTGGAGGTGAGGGCGTGTGAGCTGATGCTGTCGGCGATGGTGTCGCAGAAGGCGGGGTGTGGTCCGGGTGTTCTGTAGATTAGTGTGCCTCTGAGGGTGAATTTGTTGTTAATGTGGATGAGGAAGTGGGTGTGTTCAGTGTTGTCGATAGTGTCTTGGGAGCTGGTGGTGACTTTGATGGTGTCTCTGTGTAGGATAGCGATGCCACCGCCTGGCCTGTTGAGGCAGTCTTTGTGTTGGAGTTTGTATCCCTTGGGGGTGGCTATGGCTATGTGGGTTTTGAGGAGGGGTTGGTCCAGGTTTCCGTGAGGAAGGCGATGTCAGGTGAGTGTGATGTGATGAGGTCCCAGAGTTCTATGGCATGTTTGTGAAGGGAGCGGATGTTGAGGAGCAGGCAGTTAAGGTGGTTGTGGTGGGTGGCGTTCGTGTGGTGCGTGAGGGTGTTGTTGCGGGGTGTTTTCTGGTTGTGGGCTGATGTGCTGCGGGGTTGGTTGGTGGGGGCAGGGTGGGTGAGTCTTGTGTTGGGGGTGTTGTGTTTGTTGATGGTTGGTGTGTGGTGTGAGGGATGTCAAGCAGGAGAAGTGGCAGGTGTGGCAGGTGAAGGGGCCATGAGTGTGTGTGGGGCTAGATGTGGTGCATGTGGGTCACGGGCCTGGGTTGAGAGAGTGGAGGGTGAGGGGGGAGTAGGTGTGTCTGAGAGGGCCAGTCGTGGACGGGCACAGACAGGCTTGCCTCTGGCGCGTCCGCGAGGGTAGGAGTAGCAGCTGGGAGGCGGGAGGGCCTGGCAAATGAAAGGGCTGGGGGTGGGGCCACAGGGGACGCAGCGGCAGGGGAATTGACAAAGGAACAGTGAGAAGGAGGGGGGAGGCGGGAGGGGCCACAGGGGACGCAGCGGCATGGGAGGAAACGGGAAAGGAGGTGGCACGGAAGGCGGAGCGGGGAGCGACCTGCCTGCAGAAGCAGGGTCAAAGATTGCTCCCTGCTATCGCGCCGCGGCTGCCATAAGAGGAGGGGAGGGTGGGAGTGGCAGCTGGGAGGCGGGAGGGCCTGGTGAATGAGAAGGATGGGGGATGGGGCCGCAGGGGACGGAGCGGCAGGGGAATTGACAAAGGAATGGTGAGAAGGAGGGGGGAGGCGGGAGGGGCCACAGGGGACGCAGCAACAGGGGAATTGACAAAGGACCGGTGAGAAGGAGGGGGGAGGCGGGATGGGCCGCAGGGGACGCAGCGGCAGGGGAATTGACAAAGGAACGGTGAGAAGGAGGGGGGAGGTGGGAGGGGACGCAGGGGACACAGCGGCAGGGGAAAAAAATGGAAAGGAGGTGGCATGGAAGGCGGAGCGGGGAGCGACCTACCTGCAGAAGCAGGGTCAAAGGCTGCTCCCTGCTATCGCGCTGCGGCTTCCATAAGAGGAGGGGAAGGTGGGAGTGGCAGCTAGGAGGTGGGAGGGCCTGGCAAATGAGAGGGCTGGGGGGTGGGGCTGCAGGGGACGGAGCGGCAGGTGAATTGACAAAGGAACTGTTGGAAGAAGGGGGGAGGCGGGAGGGGCCACAGGGGACGCATCGGCAGGGGAATTGACAAAGGAACGGTGAGAAGGAGGGGGGAGGTGTGAGGGGCCGCAGGGGAGGCAGCGGCAGGGGAATTGACAAAGGAATGGTGAGAACGAGGGGGAGGCAGAATCGGCCGTAGGGGACGCAGCGGCAGGGGAATTGACAAAGGAACGGTGAGAAGGAGGGGGGAGGTGGGAGGGGCAGCAGGGGACGCAGCGGCAGGGGAAAAAACTGGAAAGGAGGTGGCATGGAAGGCGGAGTGGGGAGCGACCTACCTGCAGAAGCAGGGTCAAAGGTTGCTCCCTGCTATCGCGCTGCGGCTTCCATAAGAGGAGGGGAAGGTGGGAGTGGCAGCTCGGAGGTGGGAGGGCCTGGCAAATGAGAGGGCTGGGGGGTGGGGCTGCAGGGGACGGAGCGGCAGGTGAATTGACAAAGGAACTGTGGGAAGAAGGGGGGAGGCGGGAGGGGCCACAGGGGACGCAGCGGCAGGGGAATTGACAAAGGAACGGTGAGAAGGAGGGGGAGGCGTGAGGGGCCGCAGGGGATGCAGCGGCAGGGGAATTGACAAAGGAATGGTGAGAAGGAGGGGGAGGCGGGAGGGGCCGTAGGGGACGCAGCGGCAGGGGAATTAACAAAGGAACGGTGAGAAGGACGGGGAGGCGGGAGGGGCCGCAGGGGACGCAGCGGCAGGGAAAAGCAAAACAACAGCAAGGAAACGGGAAAGGAGGTGGCGCGGAAGGCGGAGCGGGGAGCGACCTGCCTGCAGAGGCAGGGTCAAAGGTTGCACTATTCTCACTATTGATACCTGATAGTAGTGGTCTGCCCATACTTCAGGTAAATCAAAGCCAGCCCTTGCGTGCACTGTGACGCCAGGGCAGCAGCCATGTTTCTCATCAGGAAGGTAATATCAAGATGGGGGGTACCAGATGTCATCCAATCAGACAATGGTAGGCACTTTGTCAGCTCCAAGATTGACCTCATCTGCACCCTTTTAAGTATAACATACAAATTTGCCTCAGTATATCATCCACAAAGCAATGGTGTTGAGAGACTCAACTGCCTGTTAAAAAACAAGCTGAGAAAAACTTGTGCCAGCCTCAACAAAAAGTGGCTCCACTGTCTGCCCCGAGTCTTGTTTGTGCTAAGAAACACTTAGCAGCGATCACCACCTTACACCACACCAGGCTGTAATGGAAGCACCCGTCCTATAGACAGACCAAATTAATTACAGAGGTGAGCTCTCAGGCAGTAGGGGGACAAGTTGCGTGTATATCTCTCAGAGTTAACCAAAACTGCCAAATTCCTTTCCAAACAGGTCAGCCACTGGAACTCTAAATATACCACCACAAACCTACCCTACCAAACATCTCAACATGAGTAGGAAGAATACATCCGCAACTTTGTGAGGAAATGGAAACAGTCCAAATTTGAAGAGCTATACAGAGTAATCTTTGCAACACCTACCACCCTTAAATTGAAAGGAGAGGCCTGGGTTCAGCTCTCTCTAACTTGCAACTAAAACCCTCACCAGCAAGTTGTTCATGAACTATACAACAAACTGTTTAATTTTATGGACATTCTTCTATAAACTATTTTTCCAAGAGCAAAGACACCCCTAGTACCACAGCACTTTTGCCAGAGCAGAAACATGCCCAATCCCCAGAAATACACAAATGTTTTCCCAGGAAGCCATCCCGAGACCTACAAAATTAAAAAAAGTTACATATTTTTTTTACCATTGTATACCCTCTGTTTACTGTGGGTGTGGTCACAGCCATCCATAGACAGACGTCTGCCTAGTCACATGGAGCCTACCTCAACATTTCTAAAGCACTTGCGTATGGGCCTTTCACACATTACTTACAATTATACTGAACCTAATGTTAGTCTGCCACACAAACTACACAGTTCACTCTTACATAATCCATGGTATCAGCACATGACTGCCATAGGCACCCAGATAACAGCCATACAGTGCTACATCTGTTCACCGATACCACACGCCATAGGCGCAGATTAGCTTTATTTATCCAAGGAGATATCCCATGAGAAAGCAAGATATCTCATCCATCTGCATCTATGTAGGATTAGGTCTAAGCTACAACCTAGTAAAGGTGAACCCCATAGAGTGGAAGTAAACGTCACTCAATATGAGACCACACTGCACCTTTACACTGAGCCTAGTGATAGTCAAACTATTCTAGACAGGATGTGTAGGGGAGGACACTGTTTGCCCGAGACTTTCCAGGAAAGAGATTCTTGGAGATAGCAAAACCACTACACCAATGAACAAAACACATCATCACCTGCCTCCTTTTGTGGTCCCAGGATGGCCTAAGCCTGTCTGCGGCAGTCTTCTTTAATAACAAATGGACTCCAGACATGAAGTTCCTGTGCAGGGCCATCCACCTCAATGATACAAGGGGAAATGAATCTCATAGCAGAAGCCTGAATACCAGCATAGATGCCCCTTGTTAGCAAATTTGGGATGCTGAGATAGATAGGCACACATGATTAGAAGGGAAGGGGCAATACTTAACTGTATTGAAAATTACACTGTATTCTTCCCGTTTCAAAGGAAAAGGGATAATCTGGCTCGGCACAAATGAGAATTGTGAAGCCATAATGCACATACCAGACACGCACTGGGGCACCTCTGCACTGATGGACTTCTACTGGCAGTATGGAGAATTTTCCTACGCTCAGCTCGTCCACGGATGGCAGGCCTCTACTCCATCATGACCATACGAGGTGGTCCAGCATACGCTACTAAAAAAACAAAACTCTGTTTCATCAGGCTTGAGGAAAAAGCACTGCTGATTATTTTGGCTGGGATCAGTGCAAGGACATTCCAGAATAATTTAGACCACTCACTGACTCTCAAGTATACACAGGAGGGACCATACCTTTCTTTACCCCAGAGACAAAATCAAACACTCACTTGTTGCAAATAACATGGTGGGAGATACTGGAAATGATCAACAATACTGAGCTCGGCCTAAATGCTATTAAGGACGATATAAGAGCCATCCGCCTCATAGTGATGCAACATCGGTATGTGTTGGACTAGCTGACTTTGATGGAGGGTGGAGTATGCACCAAGATCAGTACATCATGTTGTACATTTATCCCCAGTAACAACCTGAACAGTGGGACACTAACGTTTGCCATCCAAGCAATGCATTGTCTAAAAGTAGACATTAAGGAGGAGGGAGGTGCCCCTGAGCAGGGCTGGTTATTTAATTGGTTTTCCTGGCTCCCTCGTGAGTGACCAGACTGTGCATGTCATTGCTGTCAATCCTCATTCTTGTGCTGTTTTTGTGTTGTTTCCTACAAGTGGGGGTTTCCTGCTGTAAAAACACAGTCCTCAGATTAAGTAGAATGCATGTACCTAGGGAAATAGTAAAAGACACAAAAAAAAACATTACAAACCTCAAATAATGTGACTGTCATGAAGTATGGGGTGGAAAATGTAGTTGAAAATTCAAATAGAGGGGGGAATGTTAATATTGATAAAAACAATGTCAATGTATTTCAACATATGTGTACGCATAACAATGAACTTGCATCACTGTTGTCGAATCCACCCTGTGTGACCTCCTCATCAACCCAGAGTCAGAAATAAATGGTCAGGCAAGCCCTGTGACCTAGCCCTGAAGAAACTGATGGACAGATCACAGGAGGGGGTGACAAGTAGCTCATAAACCAATGTGCGAACAGGAAAAACCTTGACAAGCCTTCAGACAGGCTGTGACACTATAATGGTCCTAGAATATTGGCCCCCAATAGAAAACATTTGGCCTGAGGGGTGTGTGTTCCCAAAACACTGTAAAAACTAGATGCCACATGAAGTTAGGGACACTCAGCCAATCAGAACACAACACACACCCACACCACATGCTGTGATCACACTCTCCCATGCCACACATCTAGATATGTGATTTACTGGGCCGTAATATTACCACACAAGGTCGAGACTCACCTGTCCACTTTAAAAGATGGTTAGATTTATAACTCTGTGACTATGATTCCTTTCACCAAGGAATGGCTAGAATTGTTTTATGACACTTTGAAAATGTTTATAATGGTGCTCAGAACCCATGTACTTTGAGATAGTCATTAGAACCCAACTCTGTACTACTCTCCCAGTTACTGCATTTAATTAAACCAACTGTTCCTGTTTTGACAGATGCCGCTTGTCTTTCATATCTTTAAGGTAAATCCAAATGTGAACACCACATGATGGCTGTGGTGCTCTGTGTGGTGAGGTGTTCCCATGTGGCAAGAAGAGGGTTGTTGGTGGCATCAGTTGGTATGAGGAGGCTGTGGAGGTCTGTAGGTTGGGGTTCAAAGTTAATGTAGATGGAGGACATCTTGTTGAGGAAGTAGTCCTCCAGGGTGTTGCAGAGTTCCTGAGTTGGGGTGATCATGTTCCTGGTGACTGGAAAACTGATGATGTTGAAGATTTCCTTGATGTGGTTGGAGCTGGCTTTGTGCAGTCAGCCAGGGCACATTTTTATGTCTTTTAGGTGTTGATGGCATTTCTTGAGGGCTAATTTGAAATGTTGGTTCCGCTTCTTCCTCTTCTTGTCTCACTTTATTGGTGTGTGAAGCATGTATCTAGTTCAACAGTCCAGAGCATTACAGTTTTAGTGACCAGGTGTAGTAAAATAGGTATTTTTGACCACTGACTTTGTGTTGCACCACTTTGCATCTGGATTAGTTGTTCAGTGTTCACCAGTTGCAGATTACATTTTGTATTCATTTTAGCTGCCTATTGACTTTATCGTAGCGTTAGACATTGCAGTTGATCTGTGTTTTTCCACATGGTAAACTGTGCTTCTTTTTCGTATTCATTCTCACCGAACAGTTAGTCAGTATGCATGATAAGAATGTACATGTTTTTTCAGTGCAGGGAACAGTTCGGCCTTGGGAGGAGTGCCTTGAGATGTTGGCCAGCTCTAAACGCTTTTCTTCCAACTCTGACCTACAGTAGCCAGCATGTTTGAATAGTTCTCTTTCATGGGAGGGGGTTTCTCCAGAAAGCCCTTTCGGTTCTTTTAGATATAAAAAGGTTGCTCTGCTCAGTAGCGGTGGAATTTCCAAGACCTCCGTCAGGATTAGACGTTGAATGCTTCACACATTTGTACAGGGTGGATATCTCTTTCTCGCAGTTGAACGGGGTCATCTTCTTGCTGGCATGAGAAAGATGAAGAGCTTGGCAGGCCCAACTGTGATGAATGTTTACTTTAGTCTTTCCTTTGCAATTATGATGTAATATAATTACATATATTTGCCGTGTACATTGCAGTTGAGAATCATTTTGATATATTTTCCTTTCATTGCTGTGACTATTTTTAAACATGTGCTTTTGACCTACTAATCTCCTTTTAGGAACCTCGTGGTGAAATAATAATAAATGTCTTCTTTGAACTGGGAAGTTCATTCCAGAGATTTTTGTCAGCTCGGTCATTAGTGAAAGAAAAACATTTTGGCATAGATCTGTCAGTCTAAAGAGGGGTTGAAGAGGTTCAGAGTGCACAATTTAAAAGTGTAAATATGTTTTTGTTCAGAAAATTAAAGGAAGCACCGCAAACCATGTTTGAAAATGCATGTGAAATTAAAATGCCTTACAGTGTAGTGACAAACATGTTCTCTTGTTTAGCAGGACTTTCTAAGTTTTTGGGATGGATGCTTGGATAAAACAAAAGTCATTTTTTATGTTTGGAAATTGTGTTATGTGAAAGGAATGATGTCCCTTTTGTTATTGGCAGGAGGGTCTGGATACTTTTGTCTGCTTACAGAAAAATGCACCTCCGCACTGATGGACTTCTACTGGCACTATGGAGAATTTTCCTACGCTCAGCTCGTCCCCGGATGGCGGTCCTCTACTCCATCATGACCATACGAGGCGGTCCAGCATACGCTACTAAAAAAACAAAACTCTGTTTCATCAGGCTAGAGGAAAAAGCACTGCTTATTATTTTGGCTGGGATCTGTGCAAGGACATTCCAGAAAAATGTAGACTACTCACTGACGTTCAAGTAAACACAGGAGGGACCATACCTTTATTTACCCCACAGACAAAAACAAACACTCATTTGTTGCAAATAACATGGTGGGAGATGCTGGAAGTGATCAACGATACTGAGCTCAGCCTAATTGCTATTAAGGAAGATATAAGAGCCATCCGCCTCATAGTGATGCAACATCGGTGTAAACAGTTATAATATGAAAAGACTAAATTAAAGGAAGAAGTCAGCCAGAACAAATTATTGCAGGACAAAGCTAAAATTTACCAAGATGTTACAGGAGAATCTGACTTTTCACATTCCAGTAATAATGAGGTTAAAAAAGGTGGGGGCCAGTGTGAGCTGCATGAGTAGAGCATAGTCAGTGCACAGGGTAGCCCTTAGTTTTTGGCAGGAGTTGAAATGCATTCTTTAAAAGATTGCACTGAGCAAGAAGTTAGCAATGTTACCAGTAGATTCAGGCCACTTTTGCAGAATACGATGTGCACAATTAATTCAGACAAGGCACAGGTACTGTCGCAAAATGTGCAGTTTCTGGGAATTCAGTGGAATCCAGAACATAGAGAGAGGTTCTTACAGGTGAAACAAAAATGTTTAGACTTTGCTACTATTTGCACTAAGCAAGAGACACCGAGTTTCATGGGATTATTTGATTTTTGGAAACAGTATAGAACTCATCTGAGTAAAATCTTAACCCTTTGGTACAAAGTAACCAGAAAAAAACATGGGTTTGAATGGAGTGAAGACCAGCTGTGTGCTTTTGATTTGGCAAATGAAATAATTCAACAGACGTTAGACTTGTGTACAGTGCTAGAGGGAAACATTGAGTACATATAACTGTTCAGGGACAATATGCAAACTGGAGCATGTGGCAGAAACAGGGGAGGACGAGGGTGCCCCTAGGAATTTGGACTAGAAAACTACCTGACTTTGGGGAGCGCTATACTCCTTTTGAAAAACAGCTTTTGGCTTGTTGTTGGGCTCTAGTGGATACTGAGCGAATAACACTAGGTCATAAAGTAATTTTGAGACCTGAAATATCAATCATGCAGTGGGTGAGG
The DNA here is from genome assembly GCF_031143425.1 of Pleurodeles waltl. Taxonomy (NCBI): domain Eukaryota; kingdom Metazoa; phylum Chordata; class Amphibia; order Caudata; family Salamandridae; genus Pleurodeles; species Pleurodeles waltl. Next base: position 678,227,178 of record NC_090436.1, read on the forward strand.
AGTTCACCTAAATCTCACTGTTTAGTACATTCACAAGAGGCTAGTATCATACAATGGATCTTGTACATACAAGACAGGGCTTGGGTAGGACCGGCAGGCACTGCAGTCCTACATGAACAGGTGTCACAAGCCCCTGTACAGGATGAGAAGAGAGTGCAGGAGGTACCACAGGTAAAAGAGCCACCAGTGAAATGGAGTACACCATTTGAATTCTTGTCCCCTGAGGATAGAAAGCATGTTTGTTTTACTAATGATTCATTCAAGTACGTGGGTACTAAAAGGCATTGGAAAGCAGTGTCATACGATCCAGTTACTGAATAGTTGTTGTCTACCACAGGAGAAGGAAAAAGTAGCCAATATGTAGAGTTGTACACTGTGTATTAGACTCTAAAGCAAAAGCTGCCTCGGACTTGTCATTTTTACACTGATTCTCGGTTCAGTGGCAATGGATTAGCCGTTTGGCTTCCCACATGGCATGCACATTACTGGTTCATTCATTCAAAGGAGGTGTGGAGCAAAGAGTTGTGGCAGAAAATTTGGGAAATGTTAGAACAGAGTAAAGTCATAGATGCTCATTGTCCCATTGACTCACTAGAACGCTGGTTCAATTCCCTTGCAGACGTCGAAGAAAAAAGTTCAGAGGCAGAAGTGTAAACACAGAATTATGACTTGGTGAAGATGGCTAAGTGGGTGCACCAGAAATGTGGACACGTGGGAGAAAAAGCCACTTACAGGTGGGCAGAGATTAGAGGAATGCACATTCCCATAGATTTGATAGAAACTGTGATTTTGCAATGGCCTATTTGTCAGCACACACAACAGAGATCTGTCCCACAAACAGTCAAATATCAATTGGGGAGAGGCAAGTTACGAGGAAAGATATAAATCAAAGCTATTCTGAAAAATAGTGGAGAAGCTGATTTATTCATACAGATTGGAGCCAGAATTGTCCAACTTATCAAAAGTGCAGTGTATGGAGGATTGGTAAGTAAAGGGACTGCCCCAGCCCTTCTGACAGTGCAAGGAACGTGAAGCTGTGATTCAGCAGATAAAAACCTCAGTGCTAAGGTGTGGGTGGAATCCTCAAATGGCCCTCCAGAACCTGCAGAAATTATAGTCAAGGGCCCCAATAATGTCCTGCTGATTATTAAACAAAGAAAGGAAAAAGGAGAGCACATTTTAGATGACAAATGTTATTTGGAAGAAAAATCATACTTGTTTCTTTTACAGATCTTACTATGACTTGCCACTGACCATGAGTGGGCTGTGTGGTCTCCATTCGGGCGTTTGGATGTGGGGTCGGTTGAGGGACTGCATCCCCGATCTGAACCTGATTGATAACCTTTGTGCAACGCTCCTGCTGCTTTTAAAGTACAAAACCTATGCATCCATTATGCGCAAATTCTGCTTCACAGATCAAAGTTCTACATGGGAACAATACAGAGTACCATGGGTGTTCTGTCCACCTGTTTCATTACATTCTTCCACTGGAACTAACCCATGGCTTGTTATCATCTGATGACTGCTGGCAGTCTCATTAAGCATGTTTAAATTGCCAGTTGTATTCTCGTATGGTAATACTTATATTCCAGCAAACCTTTCAGGTGGACCGTGCACCTTTACATGATTAGAACTCATGAGGTTTTCATCTAATTCTACACCAACTTGCTATCCTAGAGGCACTATTCAATCAGTCATATCCCAATCAGAATATATATAAGCTTCAGTATTTTCATTGTAGGTGTGTCTGGTTTAACTGTTTAGAAGATCAATACTTTAATCCACTTCCATTGCTTTCTAGTGATTGCTTTTATCATTGCATTATGTTGCTGTATACAATGCAAACCTGATTTGCTTATAATGTTTTCTTTTTTAAATAAGAGAAAAGTACACAAAGTCATTGGTCAAAGGGTGGAAATGTTGTAAAATAGATATTTTCGACCACTGACTTTGTGTTGCACCACTTTCCATTTGGATTAGTTGTTCAGTGTTCACCAGTTGCAGATTACATGTTGTATTCAGTTTAGATGCCTATTGACTATATTGTAGCATTAGACATTGCAGCTGCTCAACACCACTGCAGCAGGGAATGCCTTGCATGACTTGATTGCTAATCTGAGGTTACAGCCCTTGCACAAAAGAGGCGAGAAACCTTCCTATAGTATCTCCAAGTGGGTTAATCAGGCCGCTATGCTCCCTATACACCCGCATGAGCCTCTCAAAATATGAATTTACAAATTCTTTTGGGTCTTGGTATGTTTGGGAAATATTGTGCCAATTTATCTTCTTTTGGGATATGTTGGTCTTCAGATGGGCAATGATTGCATTGCATTTAGTTTTGATCAATGGTGATAGTGCATTTGTGTTCGCTACTCTAGGGAATTTCTGCACTAGCCAATCAACAGCGCTTACATTTTGTCCAAAGATCCTTTGAAACTGCCAACTCAAAAAGCACATCTAAATCACCCTAAAAACCTTTGAAAGGATCACTATCTGCTCTCTGAGTATACCATTTGAGAGGATTTGCTCTCAACCTGTGAAGTGGAAAAGATCAGCCTGAGACCAGGGGACATGTACATATGTTCCTCCTTGCACCTCTCTCAAGAGGCGTTCTTTTATCCTACTGTTAGGCCTGATTCTAAGTTTTTCTGGCTTTAGGACTCTGCACTCTTTACCACTGCTGACCAGTGCTTGTGCTGTCTCCCCTAAACATGATAACATTGGCTCATACCCGATTAGCATATATAATTGACCTATAAGTCCTTCATAAAGTGCACTAAATGTGCCCAGGGCCTGGCACTTAAATGCTACTAGGGGGCCTGCAGCACTGATTGTGCAACCCACATAAGTAGCCCCTTAACCATGTCGTAGGCCTGCCAATGCAAGGCCTGTGTGTCCGGTTGTACTGCCACGTCGACTTGGCATTTAAAACTAATTGTCAAACTTAAACTCCCCTTTTCTTGTATTTAAGTCACCACTAAAGGAGATCCTAGGTAACCCATAGGGCAGGGTGTTATGTAGGTAAAGGGCAGGACATGCATTTAAAAGTTTTACATGTCCTGGTATTGATAAACTCCCAAAGTCCTTTTTCACTATTGTGAAGTCTAACCCTCTCATAGGTCAACATTAGTTTGCCCCTGCACCTGCACCTTCTTAACTTCGCATCAAGGATTTTCAGTGCATCGTTCCTGGACGTCAAACTATCCCTGCATCACAGTGATGAACCAAGGCTGTGCGCCTGGAAATTAAAGCATCACCATACAGCGTGGAAAGAAACAACGCATCGTCTGTGCCAGATCAGAAAATCTGATGCAACCCCTTATTTTCCAAAGCATCTCCTCGTCTGTGTCCCCCATGCTTCATTATTTCTGACGCATCCCAGGGACTGTGTTAAAGGATATAACAACTGTTTCTCAAGGTTTGAGACTCATTTAACTATTTAAGAAGTGATATCTTGAACTGTACATATTGGACTTTGTTGTTTTTGTCTTACTTTATTCAGAAAAATATTATCTATTTTCCTAAACCGGTGTGGAGTACTTTTTGTGGTGCTTTCACTGTGTTACTGTCTGAGTTATTGCACCAATACTTTAGACTTTGCCTTCTAGGTTAAGCCTGCCTGAACCAAGCTACAAAAGGGTGAACACAGGATAATTTAAGTTGTGTAGTGACTTATCCTAACTAGGATTGTGGTGTCTTCTTGGATAGGGTGCATTCCTCTGCTAACTAGAGACCCAACTTTGAACACACCCTTGGTGACTTCTCCCTCATCATTCCTCACAGGTTCTTTCTCTTGCTTCCCTCTCACTCCTTCTGAGACCACAACTTCCTAAATTTCTCCACCTCACTCCAACCCCTGATGCTCTCTATCATTTCCTTCACAATCATCTTCTATCTTCTCAGTTTGCAGTTCCAATTCCTTGTCACTCATCATCATTCAGACATTCTTTTACAGTTTTTTCTCTGCGTCAGACCAAATCCTTATTCATCTGCCATTTGTTTCATTTTTGTGTACACCTGACGCACCACCCTTGCAGCATCTTTACTCATTTAAAGTAATTCACTCTCACTGTAGTGTCCTAAGAGGTACATTTCTATGTTATCTTTTACAGTTTCTTTGAACTTTTAATTGGGCAACATTAAAAGCTTGTTTATGACATTGGCGGTCTGAGGACTGCCAATGCCAGGGTGCTGGTCATTTGCCATGGCTGTGGTGGTCTTACCGCCACATTATGAGGTTTGCAGACAGACCTGCCAACCTACCACCATTTTTTCTAGGACCTTCGATCATGATGGGCTGATAGCAGGTGCAGGTTACAATCAGCCAGGTCGGCTCTGAACGCAATGCTGCCCTGCTATACACAACCTTGTACTCCACCAGACTTTTCATGGCAGAACCACTGCCATGAAAAGGCTGGTGGAAAACAGGTGCAGAGGGCCCGGGGGGCCCGCACTGCCCATGCAAGTGGCACGGGCAGTTCAGGGGTCCCCCTGCCCAGTACCTTTGAAATGTGCAACATCTGCTGTGCAGACTGTATGAATTTCGAGGGTGCTAGTGCACCTTGCGTGTGGCAACATTGCCATCGGTAAGAGTTGACGACAATGCTGCTGCCACTTTCCCACTGGGCTGACCGGCATAAACCTTGGTTTCCGCCGGGAGTCCAAGTGGGAAAGTCTTAATGGGTATTCACATCTGCCAAACTCGTAATAGTTCCCTATGTCCTTAAGTCTCTGAGGAGTCTGTCCTTTACCCAGTGGGGAAATTTGTGGAGACAAAATAGCTGTTTTACCTTCTGCAACCGAAGCTCCAGAGGCCTGTCCCTGCAGGAGGTTAATGGGGTTTGTATTGGATGTGCTTGGGTTATCTGAGATTATTGATTTGGCTAACATGGCATGTGTCAAGATCTGGACAGGGGTGAAGCAGTAGTCTCAGTGAAACTGAGGGGTGCACAAGCTTTTCAATTGCTCACACTGGCTACTCCATTTTCGGCAGCCACCTGAGCTGTAGTGCAAGATGTTGATGATGTATTATATAGGGTTGATCTTATCTTAAAGAATTATGCCCATATTTATACTTTTTGACGCAAAACTGCGCCAATTCAGTTTTGCGTAAAAAATGTTAACGCTGGCTAATACCATTTCATTGCACCACCTGGGAGTCAAATTTATACTTTGATGCACTGTAGCGCAAACCACTGGTTTTTTACTCAAACAAATGCGCCACGTCGTAAAGAAAAATGACGTTAACACAGCGCAAATTACTTTTACCCGGTTTACATCAAAAAGGCGGTACAAACGCTGCAAAATGTGCAAAGGAGCCCCAAAATGGATTCCAGAAGCTATGAGAGACCCCAGGAAGATGACAACCAACCAGGAACCAGCCAGGAGGACCCACACAAGACCCAGGAGAGGGAAAAGAAGAAAAGGAAGTGTTGGTTCAGTGCAGAGAAGCACGAAATACTGGTGAATGAGGTGACGGAACACCAGCACCAACTTTTTGTCACCTCTAAATCGCCAATTGGGAGGAGAGAGGCAATTTGGCAACAAATTGTCAATAAGATCAACAGTGTGGCAGAAGTACGGAGAACAATCACTGAGTGCAAGAAACGCTGGCATGACTTCAAGCGCCAAGGAAAAGCTGGCCAGGATCAGGAAGGCAGCACTGCATACTGGAGGTGGGAGTCCAGCACCGCAGGAGGCCCTGGACCACATGGAGGGGATGGTGGCAGCCGTCATCCCTGAGGAGATCGTCACAGGGATCCAAGGACAGGACAGCGCAGACTACCAGGAAACAACACGGATGCAGGGTAAGTGGCTGGGGGAACTAAAATGCCTAATTGTAAACTGCAAGCGGAGGAGACACATACCTACTACATAATGCATGTAAGCCATGATAATCAGGTAGTGGAAAGGGCAAAGGGGCATGGCCCAAGGGCATGGGCTGTTCAGGACAAACCTGGGGCACAACACTACACCAACAACCTTTGCATGGGGTTATGCTGCCATGCCAAGGATGTTGGAAAAGCAAAGCCAGTCCAGGAGGGTAGGGTACAACGTAAAACTGGCATGCTGTCACACGACAGCTGGTATTGTCGCTACGTGAACTAGGGCTCAATTAACAGTCTCAGGCCATATCCGCAAGTGTAATTTAACATTGATAACAGTTGTCACTACCACCTCTGCTGTGTGTGCAGGTCAAGTAGCTAATAGCAGTTACGTGCCCATGGATCAAACACACGCAAATTAGAGGGTTCAGGATGACAACGTTATCAATCCCCTGTAATCAATAAAAATGTGCTAATCCTGTTAAATGTTAATGTCCATAATCGCTACAAACATCAGGCATTGTCATAAACATTTTGAGGTACACAGCAGTAATGTCATACCCATGCTGCACACGTCAGGGTCTACCCTGTGCCTGGGTCACAATAGCTGCAATGCCGCCATGCAACATCTCAAGTGTCATAGTGCTAAGACAACAGCATTGAGGGGGGGACATATGTTTCCGGCTAGTGAAACACACCCGCACAGTCAGAAGAGGAAATGGAACACTGCAAGGACCCTCAGTGCAATTCAAAGTAGCACACCTTCCCCAACATCAACATTACACACTACCAATGCTGATATGACACCTGTATTGTGCCATGCCAATGCTATACATAGTATATGCTAGGTCTCAGCAACTTATAGCTGGATGTGAAATATCTGAGACTGGGTCAGTTCCAGATTGTTAAGTGTGGTGCAAGTGCCATCAGAATGCCCACAGCCATTGCAAGGCCACACCATGATAATGGAAGTAGAGGGAGGGTTGGATAGGACAAGAAGGTGCCAACGTACAATTTTGTCAGAACCTACACCTAGAGGATGTGACGCAGACATTTCCCCAAACTGCCCACACTACATGTTACATGCAGGTGGGGCATAGGCCTGGGAGAATGCTAATATTGATGACAGTAAGAATGAACAGGAACCAAGATCACAATGTGCAACTAATAGGAAGTCAGGAAACTCACATTACAGATGTCAGAACACAGACACACTAATTGTACAATATCTCATTGCAGAGGACGAAGGCTCTCCTGGGGATATGCCTGTCCTGGACTTCCCTGATGACATGGATGATGAGCTGACAAACATCAGCCAGCAGACCCTCAAAGATGTCTTTGGAACCCTACAGGCCCCACCTTCAGTCGCAAGGAGGAGCACAGAAGTAGCAGCCATCACAGAGGATTGTTGTACAACCTGCCAGCTCCAACCCAGCTGGGGACTCTGACGACACTGGCACTAGCTTTGAGAGGACTGTAGTTGGAGTACATTGGGAGCTGGCTAAGGAGGTGCAGGTAGGGATGCAAAATATAGCAGCCAGCCTAGAGTGGGTGCGTTCATGCATGATGTCATCTGCAGAACAGGCAGCAGCCATGTAAGGGTGAACATCTATCTTGCAAGAACTTCAAAAAAGTATGAAGGAAATCAGCACAGCAGTAAGGAGGTTGCCACAACACCTTGCACACCAAACCTTTCACTGTGTGTACGAATGCAATATTGACCCCCTCAGGGTAGACCTGTCTGCCTACCACAGTGATGTAGCTGCTATACTTAAGAACCAGCAGCTCCTCCTTGCTGCAGTACTGCTCTTAATAGCCCCACAGTTGGCAGCTACCGGGATTTCTGACTCCACGTCTTCAAACACTGAAGTGTGTGTTGCCCCTTCAAACCCACCACCACCAAGGGCAGAGGAGACAACACACACATCAGAAGATGAAGACATGGAACAGATCATCTTCACTCGTAAGAGTACCCAGTAGCACAAGTCCATGCCAAATGGGCACTGATATCCAAGGTCCTGTGCTTCGTAACATGCCAGTCTTGCAACAGCTGCTCACATGAACTGTTCTCCGGCCCACTGTTTACCTTAACACTATGCTCTGTGATTGTCTCTCACTACCTCATTGGCAATTCATGTTCCTCTGCACTGTATGACACTTCACCCCAGCATGTCCAATGGCATGTCCTTTTGCACTTGTGTGGTATCACAATAGAAGGCATCACACTAATGGACTCACAATCCTGGACTATGTAAATATAGCACTACAGCACTTTAAAATAAATAGCACTTACACAACCACTTTGTCTCTGTGTAATGTGACACATCAACCGTGTAGGAGATTAGTGATGTTTGCCTCATGTCAATGGCCATAGAATATCAAAACAACTGCCTTGAAAGATTGTGGGCTGATAACTATGCACTAGGGTCTGGAATGTACCATCTTCTGCCCTTACTGAGGTTTATTTCTGAAGTAAATAGAAAAATTACAGTAAAATGCTGTGTTGGACAGAATAAGTCTGCTTCAAGGGATGTCTAAGCAGAAAATCAATGTCTTCAATTTTTTCTTCTAGACAATCTTTAGGTATGTGACATCTGACTCAAAAAGTTCATCACACACGCACCATACAGCAGGAATGGATGTATACGAGTGTACGGACAAATATGTAACCTGGCAGTACAATGTAAGAAACAATAGGTGTGAGTTATGTATACAGAACTACATAAGCTTATACCATCACTCACCTTATCAGGGTTCACATGAACATCAGCCTGCAGGCAGACGTACCACAGTGGCCAAAATTCAAACTATGGTCTCAAAGTATGACAGATTGAAAACATACATCCAAACTTAACAACACTTTGGGAACCATAATGATCTTGAGTGGTGGGTACAATGGATGGCAGATGCATAGAGAAGTAGCTTTGGTGTAGCTGCCAATGTGACAGCTCAATGCACATTGGATGCAGGATGGAACACAAATGCAAATACTAAATTGACACAGTTCACTTATGCCAAGGCCCTGATCACCAAGCAGATGACACATACTGTAAAGGACTACCTAAATATTTATTTAACTGTAAAAAAGAACAATAAAACTAAGGGAAACACCTTAACTAACCTAACCTATCCTAACTACACATTACCCACAACTGGCCCTAACTACCCTAAGCTAAACTTACTTAAGCTAAACTTACTTATCACATTTAACTAAAAAATCTAAACATCAACCCCCCACCCCCTATATTACGGGACACATGGAGGACAACATATACTAACCTAAACACATACTAAATACAATTATTTGTATATTTTGTTTAATATCATTTTTGTATTTTTTTTTTTTTAATACACAAAAACACCAACATCATCCCCCACCCACAAAAAACACATGTAAAAATATCATACCTTCCACCCCCAACCCACTTATACTAATTAATCTAGCAGCCTACTCTAACCTAACACTAAGGGCCAGATGTAGCAAACTTTTGCGAGTCGCAAATGGCCTGAATCGCTATTTGCGACTCCGCAAAATCAGAAATGGGATGGAAAAATCCAATTTCCGACTCGCAAAATGCGATGCGAGCCGTTACTGACTCGCAAAATTTGCGACCCCATTTTGCGACCCGCTAATAGGAAGTCGCAATTTGCGAGTCGCTAACCATATGCAATTGCAACTCGCAAATTGCGACTAGTCGCAAAAAGCCCAGTTTGCATGTCCAATTTACCACTAACTCAGAGCAGGTGGTAACCATTACCAAAGTATAAAAGGAGACCCAGAAGGCATCTGGGTTACTCAAGATGGCGGAGATATACCTGATAGCAGTGAGGAGGAGAGCCCACGCAGCCCAGCAGAGGAGGAGGAGCCAGAGACAGGAGAAGATTTACAGAACAAGGCAGACTCTTTTCCAGCAAACTGAGGAAGAAATCTTTGATAAATATAAACTTAGCAGCGCAGCTATACTAGATTTAATAGATTTACTCAAACCACAGCTAGAACGCCAGACTGTGCGCGGCTGCGCCATCCCTAGGCATGTGCAAGTGCTATGCTCACTGCACCCCTTGGCCTCGGGGAGCTATCAGGGGGTCATTGCTGTGGCAGGTGGGGTATCCCAAAGTGCACTATCAAGGTTCTTCAGGGCATTCCTAGATGCCATACTCACACACAAGTCCTGATACATATACCTACCCAGGAATGAGGCAGAAATTAACAGCACCAAGTTGGACTTTTACCGGATTGCCAACTTTCCCCATGTCATAGGATGTGTAGATGGGACACATATTCAAATATGTCCTCCTGCAAACCTGGAATATCTGTTTGCAATAGAAAGTGTACCCACTCACTCAATATTCAGGTGGTATGTGACGCCCATTATGTCATCACTGACATGGTTGCTAAATTTCCAGGCAGTACTCATGACTCCTACATTTTTAGGCACAGTGGGATACACCAACGCCTGGAACGTGGGGAGTTTGGAGACGGATACCTCCTAGGTAGAGCTGCATACACCTTGTAGACATGCACTCAGACCACTGTGCAAACCAACCATGACTTGCTAAAAGTGTACATTTTGTGCCCAACAGGTGACAGTGCATATGCACTACGGCCATGGATACTGACTCCTTACTTAACACCCAGCAATGAATGTGAGAGGCGATACAACAGTGCACATAAGAGGACCAGGAACTTGATTGAAAGAACCTTCGGATTGCTGAAAGCACGGTTCAGATGCCTCCACCGAAGTGGGGGTGCCCTCCAGTATACCCCCATAACGTCATTCAAAATAGTTGTGGCTTGCGCTATCCTGCACAACCTTGCCACCCGACGTGGGCTACCTCTCACCCCTGCAGACCCAGATTCTGAGGATGAAGAGCAAGAGCAACCACATCGCCATCATGGGGATAGGAGCATCGCAAATCAAGGCAGACTGAGACGGGAACACATTGCAACCCAATACTTTGGAAGGTACGTGCAACTTCTACCATACTCACCAATTGAACAAACACTCCATGTGTTAAGTGTAACGAACAAATTATTTAATATGTGCAAAAACCAAACTATATACAAGGAAAAACTGTTCAGGGACTTCAAAAAGTCCACCTGGCATGGGACACATTGCCATCATGTGCCCCAACATCAGGGACAGTGGTTAGTTCAGAGCCTACGGCGGGCTCGGCCAGCCTGGCTGGTACCAGGTTGCTCAGCAGTGCTCTGCCTTGTACTCCCACTCCGTAGCACCCTGGTGTCACCAGCAGAGACACTGCTGACGGTGGAGCCCTCCTCACTGTCTTGTGGGGTGTTCCCTGTACCCCTGGACACCTGCCGTGCCTCCATGAGGTCTATTGCATTGGTGATCCGGCCCAGACCCCGTGCCACATCACCGCAAAGTGGCCCATGTCAACCTGGAGGCTGACTGTTCTCCTTGACAGCCCGGTTGTGTTCACTGCCAGTCTGACAATAGAGGAGGCCATCCTGTCCAGCCTTTGGAGCAGCAGGCGGTCCCTGCGCCGCGCACCCTCACTCTACGTTAGCAGTCTAGCCACCAGTTCGCGCATTGATAGGGCTAGGTCACTTGTGTTGTTCCCAATGACCTCTAGTTGTGCATGAACCTGCTGCATGCTGTTGGCATGGTTCCTCTCGAAGCGCTGCAGAACCCCACTAATAAGCTCTAACTGTTGATTTTGCAGGCGCTGACCCCGTAGCAGTTGGGCCTCCGTCCGTGTTGTGGATGGAAGCCCTGACTCTGCCTGCTGCCCTGCTCTCCTCATCCTGCGTCGCCTGCGCAGCGGTGGAGGCCCTGTGATGTCTGAGGTGTCACTCCGGCTTGTAACTGGTGTAGGCTCCGAGACCACTGTTGCAACGGGTATTGCCAGAGAGGGGATGGTGTTGGTGGTGCATGTGGGAGTGGTGGCTGCTCCTGTTGTCTCCTTTTGGGGCTGGCTGACCATTGGCACCTGGCTGCTTTGGCTGGTGGGGGTGTCTTGTTGGAGACCTGTGGGACATAGGGAACACACTGTCAGTGTCTACTATCAGTTAAAAACTTCCTAATAAACAATTGCCTATTAACTGCCTACTTGACTACATTGCCCATAATGCATCATGCTGGTGTTTGCTACTCTGAAATGGAGCTAACTTGGTTGTGCATGCCCCTGTGTACATGGTGGGTGGGGGTATGGCATTGATGGGGGTACAGGCATATCACATGGTACTCACCGGTTGATGGTCCGGGCTCAGAGGTGTCCAGTTCTCCAAATCCAGTTACAGACTCTGGCTCCAGGGTCTCCTCCACCCTTTCCTCCAGGGGTGTGGGTGGTGGTATGGTAGATGGTCCCCCTCCTGTGCCTCTCATCTCCCGGAGCCTTTCTGCCACCCTCTCCTTGGTCCGGGAGCGGAGGTCGTACCACCTCTTCTTTAGTTCATCCACACTCCTGTGGCTGACCCCCAGGGAGTTTACCTTCTCCTGGATTTCCTGCCAAATTCGTTTTTTGGCAGAGTCTGGAACATTGAGGGCTGCCTTCCCAAAGAGCTCATCATGGTGCTGACAGCACTCATCTGTGAGCATCTACAGCTCCTTCTTTGCAAACTTGAGCTTTCTCTTCCTGGGAGTGTCAGCCATTGCTGCTGGTGCTCTGTTTGCTGTGCTGCAGTTAAAAAGGGTGTGGTCCTCCCTCCTCCCAGGTGTATTTGTAAACTTCCTGGCTGTGATGTCATCATCATGTGCCAGGAAGTGTTTTCCTGAGTGTTCTGGAGTCGTTTCTGGAGTGTTCTGCAGCACCTGCTTTAAATTTTTGGCACAGTCGCAATTTGCGACACCCACTCGCAAATTGCGAGTCCGTTTTTTGCGCGGTCGCAAAAAGCGACCTCGCAAACAGCGGACTCGCTATCTGCGGTGCGACTCCGGGTGCGGGTCGCAATTTGTCCGCACAATTTCTACCTGCATTCCAGTTAGCGACACGCAAATTGCGAGTCGCACATGCTCGCAAATTGCGAGTCGCTAATTTTTTATACCTACATCTGGCCCCAAGCCCCCTAAACCCACTAAATATAAGAACCAGGAAAGAGGAGGAAGGGGAGGGAATAATGGCTGATGGTCCAACAGTTATAAGTTTGCCCTCCGCAGGATCTTTTTTATCCCAAGCACTCTCCTGTTAATCTGGGACACCTCCAGCTGCAGCCTGTCCATTCTGCGCAACATCCATTGCATGTCACGTTCCATGTTCCTAAATTCAACATTGTCAATGACGGCAGCAGGGATGGTCTGTGTGCCAGTTGTGGAGGGTTTTGCTGTTGCCGGTGCCATGCTTGGAGGGGGAGGTGCAGGGGCTGCTGTCAGTGGTCCAGGAGTGGATGATGTTGAGGGACCTGCAGTGGTGGCTGTCATCCTTGGTGCCACTTGGGTCGGAGTGGTGGTGCTGGTGGCTGTTGTGGACAGGGATGGGCCCCCTTGGGCAAATGCCCGCCAGATCCCTGTGGCTCTCTCATGGCGATAACGCCGTGCCAGGTGGCAGAACCCAGACTCAACATCTAGAATGTAGCAGTAATGCATCGCTCTCCTCTGGAATTTGCGGATCTGATTGGCATCCATATTGGCTGCGGTTAAAAAAAATGAAGCCAAACATTAGTTACATCATTGTGTGATACAGCTACTGATGATATTAAAAAAAACCATCAAAATTAGCTTAAACAGGCCAAATCACAGTACAGATCACAGATTGTCCCTGAGGAAGTACATGCCAACGCAGCCTACACATGTCCTATCTAACAGCACAGCAATGCTCTAAAAGATGTGTACCTACTTAAATGATCTAAGCATCATTGTTCTGCCATTAGTCACATAACAAATGCTACAAGTCCTCCACATGCAACAGGCCAACTAATGACTATCTTCTGGATGACAATCAAGGGCCACAAGATCTGTGATTTGTAAATGGAATTGCCAGGATGGTATACAGTTGCTAATCATGAGTGGGTATCCTAGGTTGGAACAAATGCATTTCTGAATTACATGTCTGTGTACTACACTTGGATCCCCACTCCTAGGTACACATATTTCATAACCCTAATCCTGTACCTCAGAGGGGGATGGACATGCAATATATACTTTCAAACATCAAGGACAGCCAGGAAGCTTTGGACAGCTGTCCATGGGTTTAGTCAGTCCACCACAGGTAAGTAGGGTGTCAGACTAGGATAGACAAAAACACTGTACAATCACATCCACATTTATGTTCCTAATTGTAGACAATTGTCAACATCACTTGAAATCACCAATATCTGTCCTACAAAAAGCACATATATTCAAGCACCCATCTGGGCTTGAGCTGCATGCAAACCTATGACATTGTACTCAAGTGCCACATAAACGTAGCACAACATGTGGAGCGAGATGCTGCTAAGAAGTCAAACATGCAGTCCTACATGTTCATTACTTAACAGGGAGGCTCTGTGTGATTCAGGGTATGACTTGCTGACTAAATCATGAAAATGGCTACCTCCAAATTTTTCATTACAAGAAATGGAACAAAAAATGTCACCCTATTCACATGGCCATGCCTACAAAGCTGCACTACAATCCCAAATGATGACTCTACACCACTGATTGTCCAACTCAAATTTGGAAAAAAAGTCAAACTCCAGTCAAGTCACATATCAGATCATGTGGCAGCACATAATACCTTGCTATGTGTCCAACACACAGGAGTCAATCACACAACAGCTGCAAACACAACACAGAACTGAGATATCAACACTTACTGGATATGTCTGGGTCCGCAAATCGAGCCACTTCTCCAATTGTGTAGGAGGCAGGTCCACCTGTAAAGCATGGAAGGGTGAAATGTGCTCAATGTCTGTGCACTGTACAACACTTTGAAGAAAAAAAATACTGTGTGTGACATCATATCTGATAGTCTAGCCCCTCAGGCATGATGGCACTCCAGCAGACATACCACTGCAAACATGTATTGACCTTGTCACTCCAGTGAGTGATGCACATACATATGCACAAATGCAGTGGCCCTAACAATCATGTGGTGACAACCATGATTCCTCACTTGGTTGCAGATTCATTTATAGAGTGTACTCCATTTATTAATTTGCTGTTGTGAGAGACATGCAAAGCCACGTTCCTGGTGCACTGCAACACCAGTCACTCAGGTATTGTGGCTTGTGCATCAAGGGACAATCAGTTACTGTGTGATGCTCATGTGGGTTGAGTTTAACTCATGAATTATTATGCTTTCTATGGTCCATTACATGTGGGCCTGTGTTGTCTCTAGGTTACATATGCTACATTGACAGTGTACCCTGAGCCAGATATGCCCCCTATGACACCATAATGGCAGGGATCATTGATACTTGGCAGGGTTGCTTGATGACAATCTGACGCTAAACATGGATTGGCCATTTAACTAAATTAATACACCAAAGAAATATATGCTGGCAGTGTCTATTGTGGCCATCCGTGACAGAATGCATGGGCACAGGTGTAGTCATTGCACCTGAAATGTGTCACTCATTGCCGTGTGCACCCTTATCGGGTATTGGAATTCACAGTTAGCCACATTCATCATGTTACATTAGGCAAGTTGGGTGATCTGCGGGTGTACATCAAACTGACACTGTCCCATTATTGAAACATGGTTTAGCAAGTGTCCTACTGTGACAATCTTGATGATGTAGGTTTCAATTTGTATGCACCTTGGGAATGGCAGCAGTCACAGGAATGCTGGTCTTCCGATCTTAGCATACACCCATGTCTGTGATAGCCTTCATACTGGGAAGTTAGCTATTGTATATGCTGCACTAGATCAGCAGGGGTGTACCAAACGTAAAGTAGCAAAGCATTTGGGCACTTTATATGTATGATGGAATTGGTCAGGGGTCCCTTGCACAATATCTTACAAGTAATAAATTATGACCATGCAATCACCAACTTCAGGTATCCCATGATTACCCAATAATTTATGAGAATTGCATGGCTATAAAGTGACACAGATGGCAAATGCATCAGCTCTGTTCCAGCTATTGTTCCCAAGGCAAATTAAAACACACAGGAACAATGAACAGAGGGCCAGATATATTTTTTATTCCTCAATTTGTAGCATTTGCTTCATGTTTTACGCTACAGCTATGGAAAGTAGCACCAAACATTTAGATATGCACCCGTGTGCATTACTTTGGCATCCATTTCTAATTTAGTTGCGGCACAAACCAAGTCAAAGTATCAGCCTAAGATATTACCTGAGGTTAGGAAGAACTTTGTACGTATGGCCAGGAATACAGTTCAGACATGTATTCCAAATAATTGGGGACCACATTAGCTCCTTGCTTTAGCTTGTGAAATACATCTCTTTCCTGGTACACTCACCGACCATGAATGAAACATATGTCTGAGCTGCATTACCATCATCTATTGACGTCAAAGCAACACTAATTTACAAGATCAAGTTGTGTTATGTAAGTTTGTGCAGCTGTTGCATCAACAAATGACGGTAATGTGTAGCAAATATTGTATAAATCAGGGGCACTGTATATTTAACTTTCCACATGTCCAAAAACATTGCATGCAGCATATCAACAAATCTGCTACTGTCACTACAGAGCATTTAAATGTGCACATTACTCTGAATTGTTCTCACCAACAGGGCCACCGATCACCAGCAGGTCTTGCTCTCTAGCAACAATGTCAGCCCAGCGATGCTTGAGTTGGTGGTTGTTGCGTTGTGTGTTAAAAATTCTCCTCAGATGGTACAGCACCTTGGACCACCTGAGCCTCCTCGCCTCCGTGTGATACCCCTGTATCACCCTGCCACCAGCCTCAATCATCGGGGGGAGGAAGTGGCACACCGGCCAAATGAATGCCCCCAGCTCCTCCTCACCCATTCTCCCCAGATGTGGCATACCCAACATGACCGAAATAATAGTTATAGGAATGGGTACAGAGGAAAATACAGGGAAAGGAGGGAGGAAAAGGAAAGTTAAGTAATCTACAAACAGCCCAACAATCCCCAAATAAACAATACCCACTACACACTCCCAACAGTACAAAGACAAAATTAGACACCAAATATGACAAAAATACACTTACACTGAACAACTGAGACAATTACTAAAATAACAGATGACAAATAGGATTGCACACAGGAGACAAAAGCACAATTTGGAAAGACAAAACTCTCAGCACAGCCACACGGTCTAGAAAAATCACAGACTGCAAAGTGAAAGTGAAAGTACACCCACTGTACCATTTCTGTAAACAGGATATCCTATTACATCACTTCCTGTCTCAAATGCGGTGCATTTTTATTATGATGCATGAAACTTTTCTGACACTTACGGGCTGTGCGTCAATTCTTTTTTACACAAATGCTTCAAAATTTCCCCCATTCATAGTTCCATATATTTTTCATTGGTAACGAATGTCATTGGGTACAGTGTATAAATTACCACTCGGGCCCAATGGATGTATAATGGCTGTGAGCGTCATTTTTCAACGCATATGTGGCGAATTTTGAAGCATGTGCATCTTTTTTGATGCGTTTGTATCAAAATATCTGTTTTTAACTGTGTTTGTGTCATTTCTCTAATTTTTAACATACATGAAAGCTGTAACTGTACAGAGGTAGGCTGTCTGCACCTGCATTGTGTGTTCCAGTGTTTGGGCACATGTGGCAGACCACACTACTGCGGACCATAATACTCATGTTGTTGTACCGGATGAGCACTCTTAACTGACGCAACAGCTACCCAAATATTTTGAATACAAATTGGTATTACCTAGTTTGAGTAAGTGGTGCGTCAATAGAGGATAGCAAGGCTACGCAACTTAATACATTCACTCATGGCCTGTGTGTTTCTGTCTGTGAATTAGATATTTCAATTGTTGTTGGGCCTCTGTGTGAGCGTCACAAGACGTGCTTTCATTAATGTGCTTGTATGCATGTGTTGTAAATGTGGATAACCATCAGATGCTATTCAGTGTAGAAATGAGTCAGGATATGTGTTTGTCATACACATAGCATCTAATGCTGTGTGAACTTCCCTGATTTTTGGGACAAAACATCTCCCATGACAAACTATGCACAGGATAGATAGAGGATGGTTGATAATGGCAATGTTACAAGAGTAAGCCATCACGTGTGCTGGAATGTTGGATACCACTTCCTGGTCACTTGTTTGTATACTACCCATGAGTCAGGCATTTGAAAATGCTATGCAGGTTCAGTGTTTGTGACACAGAGTCTCAAAACCAATCCAAAAATGTAATGTCACTCCACAGTTTGAGTCATATGAATGACCTATGTTTCTCTTGTGGCAGTGGAGGACCAGCAGACCAAGCTGCATGTGTTCACATATTTCCAGTGGTTAATTGTACAAAGGTGTCCAGTTCAAGTGTGTGGCCATGTGTACCCTGTGTCATTATTGGCTACCATGTTGTCACAGTTACGTGCAGGTCTAGTCATGAGTCTGTGGAGCCATTCCCTGCATTGATAGAGTATCCTTCAAAGCAGAATTGACCGAAAGCCAAAGAGGAATTGACAACACACATGGGGATAGTCCAGCTATGGCACTGCAGAAGTTTTATGAGGCTGACAACAGGGCAACCTTGGTGTGCTCACAAACTTAACAGATCAGTTAACAGAAACCGTCAGGTTTCATCACAACATTTGTACACAGGGTGGCCTCTAAAATTCCCACTGCAACAGGGAACATTAGTGCCTCTGTGCTGATTCATCTCACAGCTAGTCACCACGCAAGCACCATCATTGCGTTGCAGCCAATATGAATCTGTGTGTGGACCGTCAGGGCACAAACATGTTTTGTCCTTTCATGCACATTAGCAAACGTTGTTTGTTGTGCTGAAGGCACCATACCCAATCCATGCATACAGCCATAGTACACTGTCACTGTTTGTCACTCAAGCATACATGAAATACAGACAAGGGATGGGGCCTGGATTAAGCTATTTGAATACATGTCCCAGACCATGATACGATAAGTAAACTGATTACACTATACAATCTATTTGAGGATTCATCGTATACCTACCAGACACAATAACCCAGGAGGAAAGTGAGGGCATGGAAAGCAACTATGAGACAAATGTAGCCACAGGAAACCTCTATGGTAACACAAAGACAGGAACCAATCAGGCTAACAGGATGCAGGCTCTGTCAGGAACTAACATGAACAAGGCAAATGCACAGTGAGCAGACTCTGACTGGAAAAAGCTGGAACAACACTGTGGAAAATAAAAACTGTATTTGTGCTGTGGGCTGCAACGTTACACAATAACCCAAGGCCTGTGTTACACAAGTGATTTATACGGCAATGCACAACAAGGATATACATAAAATGGCAGCTTCTAAGCCGTTCCAGGCAGCAGCAATGGCAGTGCAGGTTCAAATGGCTGGTCTGCATGGGAGTGCTAACAGGTGTGTGCAGCTTCAGTTTCTCACAAGTCCTGTAGGTGAGAATCAAGTTCAAAGGGCCAACTGTACCTTTCACATGGGAAGCAATGGACAGGTGATTACAGGTCCTACAGACTACCAGGCAGCGCATTATCAGACTTGAAGTCCATGCAGACAGATGAACTAGGATTATGGCATGCCATACTAAAGAGGGAAGCACACTGGAGGCAGAATGTGAGTCTGGGTGTGTGTAGATGAAGGATTATCAGGGTACAAATAGTCCAGTTACAGGGCCCCCTAGAGAAGGGTGGGGAGAGACTGGAAGCATGCCTATGGCAGGACTTATAACCTGGGAGGGCATGCACAGGGCATGTCTTGTGAGCAATGCTTGTCATATCTGGGGCACTCGTGCTATCCATTTGCAGCTTACATGGACGTCTTGTCACACACACTCCTTGCAGAGATAGCTGATGTCACACTTACTGCTGTCAAGGGTCTGGTCATACATTCCTGTTACCAATGCAATAGCACATCCACTGCCTCATGTATGAAGTTATGATTGATGGTGTCTTAGTTGTGTGCTATATGCTGCCATTAACCATGTTGCCAACATGGATGTGTGCCATATCTGTGCTACTCTGATATTGCCCTTCAAATGTGACATGGACAGGATATATGTCATTTACACTTTGTGTGAAGTTGGGTGTACGTTCATACCCATCAAATGTGATGTGGCTTTTTCAGTATCCTAATCTGTATATTTGCAATGCTCCATGAGGCTAAACTCTGATTATGATTCCTAGGGATCATGTGATGCATAAATAATTACCCAGACCATGATTTAGTGATGAAGCCAGGTGTTTAATGACATATGGCAAGACAGTGTTGATGGTGACTAGAGTCAAAAGAAGTTTTGTACCATGTGTTGTCTCTGACACAATCCTGCTGCAGTGTTTGGATGGCCCCACTCATGTTGATGGACAACATCCTCCTCTTCAGTCATTTGTGGCTCTGGTTCATAGCGGGGAATGTTCCTCCTTACACATATGTTGTGCAGGATGGCACAGGTCAAAATGATCTTGCAGACCATTTCAGGTGAATATAAGAGGGTGCCTCTGGTGATGTCGGAGCACCAGAATCGTGAATTCAGGATGCCAAAAGTCTTCTCTACTAAGGTGCTTGTCCTCCGATGTGCCTCATTATAGGCACGCTCTGATGCTGGTCTTGGGTTGGCAAATGGTGTCATGATCCATGGCTGGATCCCATACCCTTGATCAGCTGAAAGAGAAAATTAGTGAAAATGTTTTGATGTGGTTTTCACCATGATTATCCCTTTTCAGGTCCGTTGTTATCTTGTGTTGTCTGTGACTCATCGGTGTTTGTGTTATTGTGTGGAATCCTAGGCTTCTAGGATGTACCATCAGCATTGGGTTGTTTCATTATCTAAACTGGTGTTTGGCTGATTGACCGGATATCAGCGGTATTTTTGTACACTTGCAGTACATTGTGTACTCCCACGCATTATGTCATGTGAAAGAAGTGTCCATGTGTCTTCACTGGGGGTGACATGATACTTGCACACACAAAATCGATTCCAAAGTGGTGGTAACACGGTTGCACTATGTGGCCTGAAGATCCCATCCAATTCAACATATGTAATAGCATGTGAAAAACAACAGTGAGGACCTTTGATTTGGCTAGGTGACAATGTACAACACATCTCCATAAGTTGGCAGCACTGAAGTGTTGACAATTGACAATGCAAGTTCTATGCAAACTTATTTTTGTGCCCTCACTGAGTTGGCTCATGTGCAAACGTGTACCTACACTACTGAACCTGCTCCAGGTAAGCTGGCTAACTTGGTTGTGGGGCTGAAGGTTTAATTGTCAGAAGATCCATTGGCCTGTACATCTGTTGTGTATATGTGTAATTGTCTCAATCCATATGCGTAGCAATGTGCACTTTGCAATAATGTCACATCAATATGTGTTTTTAGCACAGTCCACTTGCTTATTGGTAGCGGGCAATGTCACCCCAGGAGTGATGTGAGATGTTGGTACTGCCTCAATGATTCCATGTCACCATCATTAGAGTCATCATCATCATGCTATGTGTCTCATGGTGTTTGACCTGCAGCAAAACACATTAGACACCCCTTACACAGTACGTATTGCTTGGAAGGGTGTGTGATTGATCTGATATTGAAAGATTCATCTTCCAAGTTGTACTGCCAGTTAAGGCCATGTCATTGTCACTGTGTGGTTTTAAATTGGTCCCTTATGGCTCTGGAGTGGCATCTGTTGTTATTTGCATCTGTCATTTGTCCATAGGTGTGTATCTTATTGGGTCAGGATATCAAACATGACTAGCAGTGTCACAACCTCAGTGTCTTACTGGCCACGTGTCAATGTAGTGATGTATGTGTTGTGTGTCCTACAGGGTTGCTGTGCAGTGTGTATATAACTGGGTTTCTGTACTTACCAACAAGTAGGCCATTTCCATATCGTCCATCCTGGAAGTGTTGATTGATGATACAGTGGTGGAATATGAATAAATTAAGTACACTCCCAGGATACTTGGCCACGATGTTGGTGATCAATCCCCTGTGATCCACAATGGCCTGCACATTGATGGAGTGTTTGTGCTTCCTGTTGTGGTATAGATGCTCGGTTGCAGCAGGTGGCACAATCCGTACATGTGTGCAGTCAATGGCACAAAGCACATGTGGGAAGCCGTTGATTTCGTAGAACCCCTGTTTGGTCTCCTGCTGCTTCTGCTGTGTGTTGGGGAAGCTGATGTGGTGGGTGTGAGGGAGATGATGGCATCCAGTACCTTGGGTAGGAAGGCAGAGAATGACGGCTGTGAGATCCCAGCAACCAGGGCATCAGTTGTTTGAAAAGAGCCACTTGCCAACATGTGGAGGACAGCTAGCAGCTTGGTCTCTGGTGGAATGGTGTGGGGTGTCTGCAAGCTGGGTGCCAACTGTGGCTCAATGTTGCGCAGCAGCTGCTGTGTGGCTTGGCAGTTTAGTCTGTACCTCTGGATGATGTCATGTTCCTTGAGGCTCTGAAGGGTTGTCCTGTTTCAGAATATCCTCTCCTGCCTTCTGCGTTGCCTTTGGGGTCCCTGTTGGTGTGGTGGAAGCTGCTGCTGTTGGTCCTGTGCTCTGCGTCTTCATGCATGCTGGATGAATAGCACCTCCATGTCTTCCTTTTTGAGCTTTGATGTTGCTTCTGTGCGTTTTCCTTACGTACTGGTGTCTTTGCCCCATTTTAACGCCTGCCGTGACCCAGGTGTTAATTTTTTATGCAAATCGGGCTGTATGCCATTTTCCGACTCCGCCTTCCAGCCGTGTGGGATTTTTGCGCGGTTAGATAAATATGGCGCATGGGTGTTTGAGTCATTTTTTGGACGGGAATGCCTACCTTGCATGTCATTAACGCAAGGCGGTTTCACGCATCCAGGAAATGACGCACACAGCGGAGTTTTGACATTCACGGGGTCGGGCATCAAAGAATAAATATGGTGATAGGTTTAAGCCCAATTTGCGTTAAAAAAAATGACGCATATCCGGCACAAGCAGAGTACAAATATGCCCCTTAGTCTTTGAAAATGTCCTCCTTCTCATTCCCTACTTCTCCCTTGTCAGTTTCCTTCCATCAATAGTCTTTTTCTTCTCTGTATCCTTGCTCTCCATCAACAAGTAAGCTCAATTGTTTCAATCACTTCCTCTCTCCATCTCTTTTGTCCTTCATTGTTCTGCACACTTACACACAATTTAGCCTTATCGTGGACCTTTAATGCAAATTTATTTCTTTTCTTTGCATTTGCCACCTGCCCCTAAAGATTCAGAGCTACAAATTGTGTGGGCCCAGGCTGAGGACTCAAATTGCTCATCCTCCTTCTCAAATGTTCCATTCTCGTTCTATATAAAGTGCTGCTATCTGGGACCATAACTTCCCATCTTTGGCTGATATTCATTCTAATGGTAAACCACATGCACATATGTAACCCACTCTTCGTCACCATCTCCGTAGCTGGTGTGCCTTCCAGTGGGAAATTAACTTCCTTGTTTGTGTCTTTCTGCTTTTTTGAAAACACATTTATTAGTTTTTCAGTGTTCTAAGTCATTCCCCGTTCCAATTGCATGCACTCTCCAAACTATTGGATTCACGATCTGCCTGCCAATACCAGTGCATCTCTGTCACAGGTCACCCAGTTGCATTGCGGCTTCAGTGTTTAAGCGCCCCTATTGTGCCAGGTTCCCCTAAACTACTCTTCTCTCGATTTACATTTGTCAGCTCCTTCTAAACAGAAATTTCTACAAAAGAGAACACTACCTACTTCCATGCAACAGCAGACTCTTGACATCTGGGAGCTACTGTACCCAGTTATTCCCCACTCCTGTGCACTAAGGAATGGAGAACTACCAAACTCGTTTAAGCCACTCACACAAAAGAAATGTTACATCATTCCTATTTTGGTGTGACTGGTATTGCCTCAGAGTACACCTCATATGAGAAAACAATCTCAACAGTTCAATAAATCTGACTGAAGTATCTCTTCAACTTTATGCCATATGCATAAACAATTCCCTTGCTGTAATTCTCAGAAATAGAAAAACATAGTGAAAAATACAATACCCGCCATTCCCACAAGTCCAATAACTAATGTCACACAAGAGTTATGTTCAAAATTTGACCACCACATTCACCACAACGTTTCAATCTACAAGTCCCAAAATACACTCCATTGCTCTTCACTTCTCATTCTCTTCGCATGCGTATAATTACCTATTGATATGCACGTTGTTCTTTCTGGATTACTGTAACAGCCACCCCAGCTTTGGGAATCAGGTCAATTTGAGTCTCTGGGCAAAATTGCCTAAACCATGAAGATACAGTAACCAGCCTATAGTCAATTTACCTCACTCAAGTGAGATAATTCAGTGTTGACTGGATCCAATTTGAATCATCAGCTCTGCTACAAGATCTGTTAGCACGCACATTTGCCTGTCTTCTTTTGATTACCCTAAGAGCGCCATCTACTGGGACCGAGAGCAGTGTAGTCCTTGGACAGTCTTTGGTGCTCCCTGACTGGACTTGTCCCAATTTTATTGAATCTGGCACATTAAACTAAAGCTGAGGCACTCTTAACAACAATGACAAACAGACTAAAATGTGGAAGGTTTACTTGAAGAAAATAAGAGCAAAAAACATAAGCTGGACCATTAATCAGTTTAGCATCTATGTACTTTATCATAAGTATGAAGAAATCTGTAAAGTTCTACAACAAATCCAGCATAGATTCACCTTTTAAAAGTGGGGAGAGATGGTCTCTCTAGACAAGGGAGAAACAGGTCCTTTTTTAGGACTTTAGACAAAGGATTTCAAAGACTTCCTGTACAAGAACAGGTTCCAGGTTCCCAGGATATACACTAATGGGGAAGGAGCAAGTAGAAACATTTTACTACACAATACATTTAAACATTCTCCCATAGTACTAATACATTAGATTCAGATGTTCTCAGAGTCTATTCAGGTAACATGACTTGATGCACAGTATGTGATACAGTCAGGGA
This sequence comes from Pleurodeles waltl, assembly GCF_031143425.1. Lineage (NCBI taxonomy): Eukaryota > Metazoa > Chordata > Amphibia > Caudata > Salamandridae > Pleurodeles > Pleurodeles waltl. The sequence goes on from NC_090436.1 coordinate 678,251,998, forward strand.
TATTCAGGTTGTTCTTGATTAGCTACATCATGTTTGCAATGGCTGGGAAAGTCTCAGTCGGTCAGTGCAGGCCCACAATTCTTTTTTAACAGCAAGAAAAATAACAATAGCAGTGATCACATTGTGTATTATTATGTCACATTAAAAATGGAAGAAAGCATGATATTGGCTTATGTTAGCATAGGCTTGATTTCTAATACATTAAACACTACAGTTTAAAAACGGATTCCACAATACCTGCTGGTTCTCCAGAAAAGTTGTATTGAGAGTCCAAGCAGAAACTTTACTGTACCTGAAGACAGAAAGAGTATTGCCCTTGGCCTTGGAAAGGAAGCCAACCAATTTCTCTTTTTTCATTAAGGTATTTTGGCAACAAGTGCAACTTCAAAACTTGGCTGAACCCAGCATTCATTCCATCTTCAGAGTCACGCTTATGCGTAGACCTAGATGCCGCTGGAAACCAGATAAAGATTACTGAAAAAGTGGTTGATGCTTACAAATCGCACATCTGAAACAGAAACAACGATGTCCAGGTAGATATAACAAGGTCATGAGAAATGTGCCAACCTGGTATGAATACCGCTGGAAACCACTCCTGGGCATTCATGTGATGCAAACTCTTAAAAAGTAATTTTAGGTTTGTAGGTGTGACAGAAGACTTACTGTACACACAGTGACAGATGTTGCATTGCCATTGTTTGTGGAATGCTCGTAACTTGCCTCTTCGAAGAAACAACATTCCACTCTCAGGCAAAGAATAAGATAGGCCTGCCTCAGAGGCAGATGACATTGACACTCAATGACATTGAAATCACCTTACCACTTTAACGTTCCAACGACAATTAATAAATGAACATATAAACAAACGTACATGCACATATGGATCGTATGGGATTTTACTCGCAGTTCATTTCTATGTGATGAAAATTTGAACATAGTTCAAGAACAATAAGATCGGGATGTGCATTTTGAGCCCCTACTAAACCTTATGCTCTTTAAATAGGATTAGGCGTAAACAGCACACAAACAAAACACAATACGGGCATAAAGATGGAAAACTAATGTTTTTAGATCAAGCCTTTAGGCAGCCTACGCTGTTGTGAGAGCTCCTGTTATCACAAAATGCACAATACATAAATCAACATATAGATACACAAAGGGCCTTTTTGACAGCTCCCTACAGCCTTTGGCTGCTGTGGCTCAGCTGGTATAAGGCACTGACTGGCAGAGTTGTCCATCAGGTAGATATAAGCTTTTCACAAATGTGGACTACTTGGGAAGGATCTCTTTATATAATTAAATTTTTCTGTCCACCCCACGGCACCTTCTTTATATAATGCAATCTGTCATTGCATCACATCTCACCCTACCAATCACCGTCATTCGCCCTGTCGAATGTCTTTAATACTTGAGTACACAGCAGCTGCTAAGGGCTACAGGCTGCTTACATGATTTTTAAATACTTTCCTCACTTTGGCCTAGATTTACCAGATTCCCATGCAGCGCAGCAACCAATAAAAGCTGTGCTGCTCTGTGTGAGAAGGAGGGAGCAGGAGAGTGTCATATTTACAGAAATATGACTCTCCCCACCCCTTTTCCTAGAGTCGGTGCTGATTTTATCTGCAGAGTGCCACTGACACACCTGAGCTCCATAGTGCAAGGGTGTGTGCATGAGTCTAGCATAGGTTTTGTACTGGAAGGGCACTATTCCAGTACAAAATACTATGAGTAGTACAGCATCCATTTTAGGACATCCTCATTCCTTACTCCTCATCCATCACATATCATACATCATCCCTACTTCTCATCCATCATCCCTGCTTCTCTTCCATCATCCCTACTTCTCATCCATCATCCCTACTTCTCATCCATCATATATCCCTACTTCTCATCCATCATCCGTACTTCTCATCCATCATCCCTACTTCTCTTTTATCATCCCTACTTCTCATTCCTGCATCTTATCTCTGTTTCTCATCCATCATTCCTACTTCTCATCAATCTTACATCATACCTACTTCTCCTCCATCATCCCTGGTTCTCATCCATCATCCATCATACCTGCTTCTCATCCATCATACATCATACATCATCCCTACTTCTCACCCATCATACATCATCCCTACTTCTCATCCATCATCCCTACTTCTCATCCATCATATATCCCTATTTCTCATCCATAATCTGTACTTCTCATCCATCATACATTATCCCTACTTCTCATCATCATCCCTACTTCTCTTCTATCCTCCCTACTTCTCATCCCTGCATCTCATCTCTGCTTCTCATCCATCATCCCATCTTCTCATCCATCATCCCTACTTCTCCTTCATCATCCCTGGTTCTCATCCATCATATATCATCCCTGCTTCTCTTCCATCATCCCTGCTTCCCATCCATTATACATCATACATCATACATCATCCCTACTTCTCATCCATCATACTTCATCCCTACTTCTCATCCATCATCCATGCTTCTCATCCATCATCCCTACTCCTCATCCACGCTTCTCATCCCCACTTCTCTTCCATCATCCCTACTTCACTTCCATCATCCCTACTTCTCATCCATCTTCCATCATTCCTACTTCTCATGCCTCAGCCATCATCCCTATGCCTCAGCCATCATCCCTACTCCTCATCCATCATCCCTACTCCTCATTCCTCATCCCTCAGTCATACCAACACATTTTGAGTTTTGTGAAACACACCTTCACACTGATTGGTTGGGAATGCACAATGCAAAGTAGGAGAAATAAAAACATTTCTACTTTTAACGTCTGCTTTTCACTGGCGTTAATTGTTGGTGCTAAACCCTGGCTACTAATGTTAGTAGATAGGGTTTAAAGTAAAAAAGCATTGGTGGTTGCATGGGAACGACCATGTACCACCCATGTAATGCCCCCTTGGTGCTAAGCAATGCAAAGCAGTGCTTTGTGCTGCATTGCACAACTTTTAGGGTACTTTCTAGTGCAAAACATGTTTGGGGCTGGCAAGTAAATAGGTAAAAAAGATTGTGTCGAATTGAATCACTTTTGTGACACAAACATGGCACAAAAAAATATCAAATACACCCCTTTAATTTAAATTTTTAGTTTACCATTTAGCTCTCAAAAATGTTGAAAAAGTAAAGTTGAAAAGGCAAAATGGCCACCACGTTTATTGATGTATGTGTGTGCATCCATCCTGCCATGTGCACACATGTACGTGCACTACAGCTATCTTGGAATGGTTACCAAGGCAGTTGCTTTACGAACACATGCATACATTTACATGCACTCATATTGGTCACAGAGCTCATGCATTGGTTGAGATTTGTGGCAGATATTGTCTCTTTTTTATTATTATTTTTTAACTATACCTTTCCTACAAGGCTGACAGCTTAACATGGTAGAAAAATCAAAAACGTTTGCTGAGTGTCAATACAGGTTCTCATTGGCAAAGTCAATAGATTAGCACTCGCCTACTGAGGATGAGACTTATTGCATTTGCCAATGCTTGTTTCTATGGTGACTTCCTTTATGGCTAGGATGAAATCAGGGGTAATTATTTAATTAAACAGTTAATACCTAACAAAGCATAGGAGAAATTAGTGTATTGAGGCATCTTAGGTATGGTCTACAGATAGCGTTAGTTGTCCTGGCAGCCTCATGCAATCAAAAGAATTCATAAATAAAAAAAATATATATGCATACATGAAGAGGATTTGAGTGAGCCTTCCTTATATATTGATGTGCTCAGCTGTCACTCACATTGTGCATCTGCTCACCACAGCATGGGGCAAAATGTCAGCCCACTTTAGTTCTTGGCTCTCTTGCACTGTGAATGATGATATGTTGCTTGCTCAGATCCACCTAAAAAAGGAATGCAGTTCAGGTTCAGGGATGTTTGACCAGGACGTTACTTTTCCAGTGGTGTTTAACTTCCATTCATCATTCTTTTTATTAATTTTTTTAGCCATCCTGTGTGCTTAAACTATGCCTTTAGGCTACAGAAATTCAAAGGCGATTGAACATTTCCTTTGTGTCAATAAGAATGATATTTTCCTGTGATGTGCATTAAAACAAAAAATAACTCTCACAGCCGTTATAATTAGACCTATCCCCCAGTACGCATCAGTACTGTTCTAATAAAATGATATTATCATTCATTATTTTCTTTACTTCACGTGTCTTGATTTAAAAAAAAATATTTTTGCCCCAGATGAAGTTGAGAGCAATGTGTGTACATATATTTTATTTCCTTAGCATTGCTAGTAGCGCCTGCAATAACATTTAATTGTAGCTCAGAGAAACTATAATTGATTCATTAGAATATGAATAAACACTAGTTTTGACGAAGCTCAATATCATCAGTTAGCTCTTTCGGTGCATTCACAAAAGCAAGCCAATGAGAACGTGGACCTGATAGGCTTTCGTGAGGAATTAGATTATTACCATTTTTGTCACTTATGTTTTTGTGCTGAAAATGTCTATGCGCTCTAACTAATGCGTTTGCTTCAAAAGGCCATTTAAGCGGAAAAAAGAAAAAGTCACCTGAACACCTACTGAAAAGCTCATCTTCCTATTTCGAATAGGTATTTTTTGTTCATGTGTAATATTACAAATGCCCGCTATGTACTGCAATCATTTTATGAACTCTCAAACCCTGTTCGGAGTCCTGCACACAGTAGTACCTCTGCTTCCATGTCCATAATATTATGCCACATATACTTAATATTGAACAATTAAATGAGGAGTAAATGGGCACTATTGACTCCAAAATAGATATGACAAAAGAAAACAGACCATCCAAGATCTCATTTTTTGCTTTTTGCAAACAATAAAAAAAAAAAATGGATGTTTTTGTTAAAAGTCTTACTTTTTACAAAAGCTGCCACTACATCTCAATCAATAGTCCTAACGCGTCCTTTTAATTTTGCCAGTATGCTAGCTGGGTCAAATAAAAGGAGACAGCAGGCAGGAGAAGTGTTAGTTACTAGGCCAGGGAGTAATCTTAATAACAACACAATAATTGGAGTAATTTCTGTAATTCAGCATTACCTTTTGACGCTGAATTACTAATAATGAGATGACACCCGCTCGCTTAATCAGGGGTAATTTGGAAAAAGCATAGGTGAATTGAACTAGAAGGGCAGTGTGAACTGTGTGCTCAAAGAACACAGTCACAGTAAGGGCTATATACGATAGATATGAACACATCTGTATTATGTACGCCACCTGAACCTACAGACAATGATATATTAGCAAAACAAAAGGATGACGGACGGAGTTTTGAAACTTTTCAAACACTCACCCCCAGTCACAGATCTGGGTTTAATCCATCGTTTTTTTGCTCACCATGCCACCCCAGTTTGGACCCAGCCATATGCAAATCAGTCTTGACTCTGTTCCCCATGGGAACAGTCCAGCCCGAACTGCCAAGCCAGGTCCTCCCTGGACTGGAAACAAGCATCCTAGAACCGGTTTCAGGGTATCACCCTTCATCAGCTAGGCTAGCTTGAATCCAGTGGCACAGTGAGCAAGGGATTCGTGGTAGATCTACAACTGACAAAAACAGATATGTGAAGGTGTCAGCCATGACATATTTGCATATTGTGAGACAGTCAACATGGTATGTTCCTTCATCGATACACCACATGCCAGTTTAATGTTGACTGACGTGTAGTGTTCATGATGAATTATTTTATGGAGACCAAACCCCACCATCAATGCTGCCATATTCCTTGTTTATGTGGCAACCTCACAAGTCCACATGAAGTCATCTATAATATACTTCACATGTATGGATACATCTGTAACTTTGTCATGTTTTAATCTGATTTAATAGCCGTTTATGTAGCAATTCATAGTATTATGCCTAAAAGCACATGCAATTGCCTCTCAGCCCTGAATAGGAGTTGTATGGTACTGGTGTGGTTGTAAATCTGCACACAATGAAGGTTACTGTGCAGCAACACTGCATCTCTACTGTACAATTATGAGTTAAACTCCATGGAACAGTGAATTACTATGTGGACTGGATTTAATGGTTGTAATACTAGTTGGAACACCCTAGGTTTAATACATAAATGTACTCCATGCAGTAAGCAGCTGGTAAATGTATGCAGGGGCCTCTGAGCGGTGTGCAGATGGAGGGAGAGGGTGCGTGAGTAGGGCAGAGAAGGAGCAGTTAAGGTCTAGTAGGGGGCAAACTCTGAATGCCCCCGACAGAAAAAAGGTACTGAGGATTTAAAAGAGGGTGGGGGAAAACAAGGCTTGACTTCTGCTGCAGCCAAACCTTCATGTGATTTTTTGACAGAGTTCTTGACCAGTAAAATTGGTTCTACTTTTTCAACACCTTGGAGGTTGTGGGGACATCGACCCACTAATGATCAGCCAATGTGGAATTCCATCTAGTAATTGTGTTCCGCCTGACTCATAATAAAAGCCTCTATGTTGCAATATTTCTAATGAATACTTGCATCATTGTTTTGATTTTCCTACTTCTTCTATGTTTATTCTAGGTAAATTATAATTATTTATAATTCAGATTTATTTATTTATAACGTACAGATATGCCTTCAGGGTATACTGTTAAATCAACTATGTGCAACTGGAGATCATACACACATATGTGCAAAAACATAAACTCCTGTACAATTCCTTTTAACAGTGAACAGCATCCTTGTCCAACCTGCTGATATTTTATGATATGTGGACTGCAGCATGGCTGAGGAGTGTACTAAGATGGACTCAATGTAGCGGTGGAGCAGTTCAATAGTGCAGGTAACGTGGTCCATATAAAGTGCCCACGGCTGTACATGTCAGCAGGCCATCCCCCAGGACTATTATGAAAGGTTGCCACCTGGCCAGACGACACCAGGCAGAGCACTACAATGAGCATTACAACCCAGAAGGGTTGGGACGCCCAGAATACGGAAAAGGACCTCCACTGCTGGTTGTGGCTTAAAGCATATCAAGAGAAAAAGCTTGATCCAAGCTGACCATAATATAGTATAAGGTCCCTGCAGCAGCGAGCAGCCCAGCCCTACATGTCCAGTTAGTTTGCAGCTTAATTTGAAGACATATGTATCAATCGATTTTGCAGTAGTTAAATTTGACTGTTTGCGAATACAAAATTGCCTTTCCGTATGCATGAAAGGCATTCACAATTCAATTTTAGTGAATCACAAATTTTATTTCCTAAAATTGCAAATTCAAATAGAGAATCGCAAGTTGTGATTCGCAAATAGGTATTCACAAAATCTATGAATGAACCATTTGTAAATTACAAAATGGTCACGAAAAGAAGATTTTGCATGTGTTACTTTTAACTCACATCCAGTTGTAATCGGGTGCAACCTATATAAACAGGCCTAAAGGGCATCAGCATTGTCCACAATGGCTGCTCTCTATGTCATGGTGAGGAGGATGAAGATCCTGGCAGGTTTGTGTTGAGGGAGGAGGAGACAAGAGCACATTTATGGATTGCCCAGTACCATGTTTGATCAAACAGAGGAGGAAATCTATGAGAAGCATAGAATCAATTCTTCTATGATATTGGATTTAATAGCTGAACTCCAAACACAACTGCAGCGACACTCGCAGGACCAGTGCAATCCCCACCGGGGTTTTATGTTCCCTGCACCTTCTAGCTTAAGAAAGCTACCCAGGGTAATAGCTGCAGCAGGAGGTGTGTCCCAAAGTGTGCTGTCATTCTTTTTCCTTGCATTTCTGGTTCAATGGTAATGAAAATCAATGATCATATCATATTTTTAACACACCACAGGAATTGCAGCTCTCTAAATTAAAATACTACCAGGTAGCCTAATTCCTACATGTCAATGGCTGCATTTATGGAACATGAGTGCATCTTCAGAAACCAGATTTGTAGCCATTCAGTGAATATTCAAGCAATATGCAATGCCTCACACATTATAGCTGACATAGTGGCCAGATACCCTGGTAGCACACATGATTCCTACATTTTTCACCACAGTGGAATTTATGCATGGCTACTTGATGGTGAATTTGGAAAAAAGATATCTACTAGGTAAATCTCATAACAAAAACATATGACAGTGAATCATAATTTGCTCATCATTTTAGGAGACAGTGCATATGATATGCAGTGGTTCATTTTAACACCATATTTGAACCCTCTACATCAAGTAAACACTTGTATTGCAGCACATAAAACCATAAGAAATGTGAGAGAGGACCTTTGGCCTGCTGAAGAGTCATTTTAAATGTCTCCACAAGAGCCGGGGAGCATTACAATACAGTCCAGAAACTTGCTGCAAAATCTTGGCTAAGTGTGGCATATCGCAAAATATATCAACATCTAGAGGCATACCCCTGTATCTGTCAGACTCTGATTTAGATGATGACGAGCCATGTCCACCACGCCAACCTGCAGATGGATCAACGGCAGCAGAAGACAGACATTATGTGGAAATGACCTGTAATTATTTTTAAGGTAAGTAATGATGAGACAATGCATTTCAGATTCTTGAAGCCAATTTTCATATTTATTATCTTAACTTCAGGTAAAACATGGTGTCACAAATGAAAAAAAATTTGAAAGCACCACGTATGCTAAATAAAATGTGTCACCACAGACATAACACATGTAATGTAATGTACCTAAGCAACAACTGTATTTACATGTCCACATTACTTTCTCCTTCTAGTCCATTCAGTGGGCTCTTCACTATGTCTTGATGAGGACTCTGAAGCTGCACTGTTTCTATAACTGTGATACATATGTTATTATACTGAGGCTGGAGAGTTCCTCTCTTTCCCCTCCACCTAGGTCACTGTTTCCTGCTGTCCAAGCGGTCTGCATATTTTCAATAGCACTGGTGACTTGCACCAAACCTAGTGCATTGTCTCCACTACAATGTGCTGTTTCCACTTGCATGGTCACACCGCATTGCAACAATAATGCAGTAGCATTTGTCAGGCAATAGAAAGATCTTGTTAGGCCATCAAATCTGCCCATTAGTTGGTGATGACACCTAAGGTGGGTGACATGGCCGTGCTACATTGCAGTGCAAAGTTCCTTGATGGCATGTGTGAGCTCCTTGAAATAGTCCACAGTGGCTTCCTGCCCTTTCACCACTGTTGTGTTCAGCTGCTTGATCCCACCTTTGATGTCACATATGTTGTTATTTAGTGACACTAACTGTGTTTGCATAGACCTCATGTGCTTGCATTGTAGATGCTGCACCTTTAACTTTGATGCCTTCAGATCTCCAAAGACAATTGAACCTTCACCTTCCCCCGATGCACCTCTTACAGCCACTCTACACCTCATGAGGGGATTGTTTTGGCACATGAAAAGGGACTGACGTCTGTGGGAGGGCATAACAGCAGATGGTGGTGTAGGCATGTCTAGTAGGATGTCATCAACCTCAAAATCAGGGAGTGGAGAAACTTTTGCCCTGTGTCTGGTTGGTGAACGTCTCATGGGTAATGGAGGCACACTATTTCAAACCTCTAACTGTGGCAGGCTCTGCTCAGTTTTCACCAATTCATGTTCACCAGCATTTGGTGCAGGTAGATCTGAGACATGAATGATAAGGAGTTTAGTACAATAAATGTACTTGGGTGACTTAGTTTACATTAGTTGTTTAAAATAAAAAGCTTAATGTAACATGCTGTTTCTACATGCCATTTACTATATCAATTAAGATAGGGCTACACAGTGCAGCATTATGTGGCATGTATTCACTGTTGTATTTCAAACTACTACTCCCATTGGTGGGTTAAAGATTAAAATTTGGCCTGGAGGATTTTGTTTTAGGTTAGCTATGATTTCCTAATTAGTTAGCTTTTAAAATTAACAAAGTATATATTACAAATTTTACATCTTACCTTTGCTGGTATTGGCAGTGGCTAAGGTGTCGATGTCTGTGACCCCAACAATGGCTTCAGGCTGCAAAGTTGCCTCTACCATTTCCTCCAGAGGAGTGGATTGTGGCTCAGATTGTGGCCCTCTGCCAGTTTGCCTTGCCAAGCCTCATTGCTACCTTCTCCTTGGTCTGTGTTCATAGGTCATACCATCTTGCGATTTTCCTCAAATGAGCACTGTGTAAAATCCATTGCACTGATATTGGCCTGGATGTCCTTCCTGATTTTCTATTTCCTACTCTCTTGGGCCTGAAGTGAGCTCTTACCAAACAGCTTGTTGTGCTTTCTTTTTTTTTTAACACACTGCTCTGTGAGCACCTCCAGTTCTTGCACACTGAATTTCAACTTTTTCTTGCATCCTCCTGTCTCCCTGCCATTGTCATTGTCATCAGTAGCCATCATGTGTTTACCGTTCACCTCCAAACAGCCTCTCAACTACTCTGCTGCCACAGTCTGCTTTCTTCTCTGGGTCCTGGAAACAGCATGAATTGACTCATTTCCTCAGTGTGATGTCATCAAACTGCTCCAAAACGTGACTGTCGCAATTTTGCGACTACCTATTTACAATTTCTTATTTCGGTAGTGTTGGAAATGGGATCTTTGGCTGGCAGTCAGGTTACCCCCCTGTCCGGGCAAAGGAAAAACACACCTAGTTAATCCCCACTCACCCCCTTGGTAGCTTGGCACAAGCAGTCAGGCTTATCTCAGAAGCAATGTGTAAAGTATTTGTACCAACACACACAATAATACAGTAAAAACACTACAAAATGAACACCACACCAGTTTAGAAAAATAAGCAATATTTATCAAAATCAAACAAGACCAAAACAACAAAAATCCAACATATATGAGTTAAAATATGAATTTTCAAAAGAATAAGAGTCTTACTCCATAGAGAACAATGGAAATATTGATTTTGCACAAAGTACCTGCTTTGCGTCAAAAATAAAGCTGTGCGAGCGTCCGTCACAAAAATCATTGATGCGTTGATTCCTTCCTCGCATGGGAGGCTTTCTGTCGTTTCTTCTCTGGTCGGGTCAGTGATGCGTCGTTTTTCTCCCTCACAAGAGGGATGCGTAGATTTTCGTACAGGCACCTCGGATCAGCGCAGAGTCAGATTGACTTTGACACCCAGGGACAATGCGTGGAAAATCCGGTTGCACGGTTTTAGAAAACCACACTGCATGGGGTTTGTCTCATTATCAGCAGCTGCAAGCGGGTGTTGCGCATTGTTTCTCCAGCTGCGATGCAACGATCTCCCAGCCGCAATGCAGTTGGAGCGTCGATTTTATCCACGAAGCCTGCGGCTTGTCGTTTATCAGCCGCGTTGCAGATGGTGCATAGAAATTTCCTCACACAGCGTTGTGTGTGGATTTTCAGCTCTTGTTCTGCCATCTTCACCTCACAAGGGCCCAGGGAGTGGAAAGAGCATCACTTGGCAGGGCAGGAGTCTTATCAGACAGTCCAGGTGGTGGCAGAGGAAGTCTTTGATGGTCCCCGGACTTCAAAACAGGAGGCAAGCTCAGTTCAAGCCCTGGAGATTCTTCACAAGCAGGAATATACCACAAAGTCCAGTCTTTGTCCCCTTTCATAGGCAGAAGCAGCAACTGAGAGATAGCCCAACAAAGCACAGTCACAGGCAGGGGTAGCACTCCTCCTCAGCTCTTCTCTTTGGCAGAGGTTCCTGTTGGTTATAGATGTGATCTAATTTTCAGGGCTTTTGGGTCCAATACTTATACCCCTTTCTGCCTTTGAAGTAGGCATATTTCAAAGGAAAGTCTCTGTTGTTCACAAGATCCTGCCTTGCCCAGGCCAGGCCCCAGACACATACCGGGGGTTGGAGACTGCATTGTGAGAGGGCAGGCACAGCCCATTCAGGTGTAAGTGACCACTTCTCCCTCCAATCTAGTGCAGATGGCTCATCAGAATACGCAAGCTACACCCCAGCTCCCTTTGTCTCACTGGTCTAGTTTAAGCAAGAAAATGCCTACTTTCTAAAAGTGACATTTTCAAACTAACAATCTAAAAACCAACTTCACTAAAATATGTATTTTTAAATTGTGAGTTCAGAGACCCCAAACTCCAATTTCCTAGCTGTTCTCAAAGGGTATCTGCACATTAATAATATTTAAAGACAGCCCCCATATTAACCCTTGAGAGAAATAGTCCTTGCAACAGTGAAGGCTGAATTCAGTAGTATTTCACTGTTGGTACAAGTAACACACATCAGTACATGTCCCACCTTTAACATACACTGCACCCTGCCCATGGGGCTACCTAGAGCCTACCGTAGGGGTCCTTACATGTATAAAAGGGTTTAGGCCTGGCAAGTCTTATTGATAGTTTAAAACTGTACATACAGACACTGCAGTGGCAGGTCTGAGCCACGTTTACAGGGCTACTCATGTGGGTGGCACAACCAGTGCTGAAGGCCCACTAGTAGCATAAGCTTAATAGGCCCTGCCACCTCTAGTGCACTTTACTAGGAACTTACTAGTAAATCAAATGCCAATAATGGATAAGCCAATTACACATACATTTTACATAGGAACACTTGCACTTTAGCACTGGTCAGCAGTGATAAAGTGCCCAGAGTATCAAAAACAGCAAAAACAGAGTACAGCACACATCAACAACCTTAGAAGCAGAATCAAAAGGTTAGGGGAGACCACGCCAAGGATAACAAGTCTAACAGTCACTATTTGGTAATTTCAAATTGTGACTGTGATTCCTAAGGAATCGCAAAATCTTTGCCGATTCCTATGGTACATCGGAAATTACGATTATCAAATAATCAGTAAAATTAGCTATTTGGGAATCGCAATTCCCGACCTTGATACATATGGCTCTTGAGATGGGACTGACCTACTAATCAGTTGCATTACAAGTAAAACCTTCGGCGAATGATTCACATATGGGAGAGCATGTAGTGATCCTCCATTGAAGGCCACTTCTATTTGTGACTGAGAACGAGTGGAACAAAGCTACTTTGCAAGTCAGAATTGCTTTTCTTTCACCCAGACTATGCTCATGTACATTGTAAAAATAGTGTCTTCTTGCCGTTACAAAGTCTGTGACTTGAACATTTGTACGCTTTGTTATCATAAAAGGCATTTGTATTTCGGCCCCTTTTGTATTATCAGAAGTACAATTTTAATTATGTAAAATCCTTTTACAATACAAGCTCCTATTTGCGGCATGTGAACACCTCAAATGCTATTATGTCGTCTTCTGTTCTGCTGCACTTTTATTCATAGTTGTTGTATCACATAGCAGCGGCTACTGGGATGGACCAGTATGCACTAGGAAATGCTTAGTACTCTTGAGATTTGCCCTGAGATTGCCATTTAAATAAAGTGGTGTGATAGTAGCTCCACTACTATCTTAAGGATTTTTGGGCTAGGGCCAGAAACATTTTTGGGGGCCTCTGTTGGTAATATCTTAGAATTTATCACCCAACTTATGCTGATTATAGCCTTACAGCTTTGACAAATCAAAGCCAATGAAGTGGGCAGGACTGGAGGTAGGGAGATTAGTGTGTCCTTTTGGGCACATGAAGAGCTACAGAGAAGTTCCTTGAATTGAAATCACCCACTCTCTGTAATAAGATGGGGTGGTGTATTTCAGAAAAACAGAGGAGAGATTCAATGAAAGAAGGTCAGTGATTTGTTCTTATTGGTGGATCAATCAATCAATCAGTGTTTATTAAGCGTGGCTACTCACCCGCTAGGGTCTCAACACGCGGGGGAGGCAGGTGAGGGGAGTGTAGCATGTACATGTACCGGAGGTGGTTAAAAAAAAGCCATGTCTTCAGTTCCTTCGTGAAGCTTGGGAGGGAGGTGGTTTGTCTGATGTGGAAGGGTAGCGTATTCCAGGCGGTGGCTGTGAGGTAGGAGAAGGAGAGTCCTCCTGTTCTAGTTTTCCTGATGCAGGGTACTTCTGCAAGAGAGAGCTGGGCTGAGCGTAGGGCCCTGGGGGGTACATGGAAGTTGAGTCGCTGGTTAAGGTAGGATGGTCCGGTGTTGTGGAGGGCTTTGTGTGCGTAGGTGAGGATCTTGAAAGTGATTCTTTTCTCTATGGGGAGCCAGTGCAGTGCACGTAGGTGTTGCAATATGTGGCAGTGTAGGGGTAGGTCGAGGATCAATCTGGGAGCTGCATTCTGGATGCTTTGCAATTTGCAGGTGAGCTTTTTGTTGATTCCGGTGTAGAGTGCATTGTCGTAGTCCAGTCTGCTGATGAGGGCGTGTGTGACGTTCTTTCTATGTTTGAAGGGGATACATTTGAAGGGCCTGCATAGGAGGCGAAGGATGTGGAAGCAGGTGGAGGTGACTGGGTTGATCTGATGGTTCATGCGGAGGTCGGGGTCCAAAATGATTCAGAGGTTGCAGGCTTGGCTGGCGGGGTTGGGTGGGCGGCTTTCTGAGGGTGAGTGGCCACCAGGGGTCACTCCATGCATTGGGTTGAGGGACCAGGATGAGTACTTCGGTCCTGTTTGTGTTGAGTTGAAGGCAGCTGTCTCTCATCCAGTTGGCGACTGCTTTCATGACTTCGTGGAAGTTGTCTGGCCTTGTCTGGTTCGTTGGACAGGATGAGTTGGGTGTCATCGATGTAGGAGATGATGTTTATTCCATAGCTTCTGACGATGGTGGCTAGTGGGGCCATGTAGACGTTGAACAGCGTGGGGCTGAGGAAGGATCTTTGGGGCACTCCGCAAGTGTTGGGTGTGGGTTCTGTGAGGAAGGAAGCGAGTCTCACTCGTGTTCTGATGGAGTGGAAGGATTGGATCTAGTCGAGGGCCTTGTCTTTGATGCCGGCTCGTGGAGCCTTCTTATCAGGGTGTGATGGGAGACTGTTGAAAGCTGCAGAGAGGTCAAGTAGGATGAGTGCTGCCATCTCTCCCTTGTCCAGTAGGGCATGGATGTCATCTGTTGCAGACAGGAGGGCTGTTTCAGTGCTGTGGTTTGACCTGAATCCAGATTGGGAGATGTTGAGGATGTTGTGGCTTTCTAAAAATGTGGTGAGTTAGCTGTTGACTGCTTTTTCAATGACTTTCACAGGAAATGGAAGTAGGGAGATGGGCCTGATGTTGGAGGCTGGTGGGGTCAGCCGAGGGTTTCTTGAGAAGGGGGTTGACCTCGGTGTGTTTCAAGTCATCAGGGAAGTTGGCGGCAGCTAGTGAGCAGTTGATGATGAGGTGGACCTTGGGGGCAATGGTGTTTGCAGCAATGTTGAAGACTTGATGGGGGCATGGGTCCTTGGGGGCCCCAGAGTATATGTGCTTCATGGATCTTCAGTGGAGAGGAGTGTCTAGGTGGAGATTGTAGGTATATTAGTGTCTGGGTTTGGAAGGGGGGGGTCTGTGCGTGGGTTGTCCTTGTTGAAATTGTCATAGATGGTCTTGATTTTGTGGTGGAAGTAGGTGATGAGCGTTGCATAGGTCCTGTGAGGGTGGGATGTCTGTTGTTTCACTGTTGGTCACCTTGATGATGCTGAAGAGTTCCTTGCTGTTGTGTGTTTGTGAGGAGATTCTGTCCTGGATAACCTCCTTTCTAGTGCTTCTGATGAGTTCAATCAATCAATCATAGTATTTATAAAGCGCGCTATGTACCCGTCAGGGTTTCGAGGCGCTGAGGGGGGGGGGAGCGCTGCTGATTTAGCGGTCGAAGAGCCAGGTCTTGAGGAGCCTTCTGAATGCGAGGAGGTCCTGGGTCTGGCGAAGAGATGTGGGGAGAGAGTTCCAGGTCTTGGCGGCGAGGAAGGAGAAGGATCTGCCGCCGGATGTCTTGCGCTGGATTCGGGGTACGATGGCGAGTGCGAGGTTGGCGGATCGGAGTTGACGTGTTGGAGTGTAGAAGTTAAGTCTGGTGTTGAGGTAGGAGGGTCTGGTGTTGTGAAGTGCCTTGTGAGCGTGGGTCAGGAGTTTAAAGGTGATCCTCTTGTCTACCGGGAGCCAGTGGAGTTCCTTTAGGTGAGGGGAGATGTGACTTCGGCGGGGTATGTCGAGGATCAGTCGGGCGGAGGCATTTTGGATACGTTGGAGTCGTTTGATGTCTTTGGTTGGGATGCCTGTGTAGAGTGCGTTGCCGTAGTCAAGTCTGCTGCTGACGAGGGCCTGGGTCACCGTCTTTCTGGTTTCTGTTGGAATCCACTTGAAGATTCTGCGGAGCATTCGAAGGGTGTTGAAACAGGAGGAGGAGACGGCGCTGACCTGTATGGACATGGTGAGGGCGGAGTCCAGGATGAAGCCGAGGTTTCTTGCGTGGCTGGCAGGGGTGGGCGGGGGTCCGAGGACGGAGGGCCACCATGAGTCGTTCCAGGCCGAGGGAGTGCGCCCGAGGATGAGGACTTCCGTCTTGTCGGAGTTGAGTTTCAGGCGACTGTTGTTCATCCAATCTGCGATGGATTTTAGTCCCTCGTGGAGGTTTGTTTTGGCGGTGAGCGGGTCTTTGGTCAGGGAGAGGACGAGCGTGGTGTCGTCGGCGTAGGAGATGATGCTGAGATGATGTTGGCGGGCCAGTTGAGCGAGGGGGGCCATGTAGACGTTGAACAACGTAGGGCTGAGGGAGGATCCTTGGGGGACGCCGCAGATGAGGTTGGTGGCTTTGGAGTGGAAAGGGGAGAGACAGACTCTCTGCGTTCTGTCGGAGAGGAAGGATGAGATCCAGTGGAGGGCTTTATCTTGGATGCCGGCTTCCTGTAGGCGGGTCAGTAGGGTGCGGTGGCAGACGGTGTCAAAGGCGGCTGATAGGTCGAGGAGGATGAGGGCTGAGGTTTCGCCGTTGTCCATTTGATGTCTGATGTCATCTGTGGCGGCGAGGAGAGCAGTCTCAGTGCTGTGGTTTCGTCTGAATCCGGATTGTGAGGGGTCCAGGATGAGTTGGTGTGTGCGGCGGTGGCGGCTCTGAAATTGCTGGGGGCTTCTGGGGATTTGGTGTTTCTCCAGATTTGCTAGAGGTGGCAACAGGTGCGTCTCGATTCCCAGTGTTCGGTGGTGAACCAGCTGGCTCTCTTTGCGTGGATGGTGTTGTTCTTTTTGAGGGGGGCAATGGTGTTGGCGCAGTCGGTGATTCAGTTGTGGGAGGTACGTGCTGCGGTGTTATACCTGTCAGCCTTGGTGTGGTCTGCCCCCAAACCTTTTGCCTGCTTGCCTTCATTTTGTCTGGATTGTTGTTCTGTTGGCCTTAGGACACTGTGCAGGTTACCACTGCTAGCCAGTGCTAAAGTGCATGTGCTCACTCCCCTAAACATGGTTTGATTGGCATATACCTAAATGGCGTACAAAATATACATGCGGGGCCTTGTAAAGTGGTATACCAAACACCCAGGGCCTGTAAAGTAAATGCTGCCAGTGTACCTGCAGCAAATATTGTGCCACCTAGTTAAGGGGCACCTTAAAACTTGTTCCTGGCATGCCATTGCTGCCTCAAGGTAGTGCCCTACTGTCATGTTGACTTGACATTTAAAACCCCTTTCCAAGCCTTAAACTCCCCTTTTATTACATAGAAGTCACTCCTAAGGTAGGCCCTAAATAGCCCATAGGGCAAGGTGCTATGCAATGAAACGGTAGGACATGTACTTTTTAGTTTTACATGCCCTATTAGTGACAAATTCCCACATTAATTTTCTCACTACTGAGAGACCTACACTGCCCATAGGGTAACATTGGGGATTCCTTTGTAAAATGAAATAAGTTGTAATTCCTAAACCAGAGGTGGTAGATATGTCAGGTTTGGTACCTTTGAACTTGTAATGATAAACCCTCTTTAATGGTAAAGTCGGATTTATCACCACAAGTTTGAAACTGACACTTAAAAAATTGGCATTTCCCCGCCCTTAGCGCTTTGTGCCTGTAACCTACCTTAGGTCACATGACTGGGTTTACCGGACACTTGGGACTTTGTAAATTCCCCTCAGACAGTCACACAATAAGGGGATTAGCAGAGTCTGAGTGGGACATTAATATTAACTGACTTGATGGTAGAGCAGAGCTAAGCACAGTCCCACTTGCAACTGAATAGGCTGGGCTCTGCTGCCATGCAATAGGCTTAACGACAATGTATTGTCAGTGCAACGAAGCTAGGAACCAGGGCAGAGGAGGAAGGAAATTCCTGGAAACTTCTAAATTCTAGGAACAGGGCACAAGGGTATAAAAAGAGCGCTCTCAGAACTGCTCCTCAGTTCACTACTGGATCTATGGAAGGACTATGAGGACTGCTACTGCTGTGACCTGCAGTGCGCTCTACCAGACTGCTGCTGTACCTGGAAGGACTGCTTTGCTGCTTGGAGCCTGCTTCGTGCCTTCAGAGACTAGCCCTGCTGCAGATCCCTGCATCACCACCTACACCCTGTACTCCAGATGTGATTCCAAGGGCTAGATCAGCTGGCCTCCTGTTTTGAGCCACAGGGAAATAACAGGCTCCCACCATCTTAAACCTCCACCTGGACCCAGCCTGAGTGAGTCCTGCACCCCCACAAGGTCTCCCTTCACTCCTGGCCCCATGGTGGTGGTGCTAAAGGTGCCCAGGTGGCCATTTTCTAAAGCTGAGAACTTGCTATTTTGAACCTTAAACTTTACAAAATCATAACTCTGGTTCTGCTAAATGGATTTTCATGGTTTTGGTGTCAAATAATTTATTAAAATGTTCCCTATTTCTCCGAATTAGTTTGGATTTTTTATTGTGTTTTGTTGTCAATGTGTTGCTGTTGGTGTACTGAACTACTTAACACATTTCCTCTAAGTTTAGCCTGATTGCTTTGAGTACCGAGCAACCCAGAGTTAAGCACAGGTTAAATTAGTGACTTTTGTCATTCACTATGCAAGGGATTGTGGCTGTTGCTTGAGCAGGGCTATCACCCCAGTCTACCAACAACCCAATTTCTCACATTGTTGTTCAGCGGTATGGATCAGAAGTTGTGTTTTTGCAGTACCATACAGTGATTGTTGTTACACATATTCCCAGATGAATAATTTGGCATCAGGACTGACTTTTTAAATTCTCCTGAGTTTCCTTTGACCGTTTTTGTTTTTTTCTAAATTTAACTAACCCTACCTTCCTCTTCTACCATGGATATAGATCTGATCAATGTTGACAGCCTCAACAAGGCTGAGCTGCAAAAGCTCTGCAAGGAGAGGGGTTCTAAAAGTAGGCAAAAAGGCTTTCAAGGTGGACCTACAGATAGCCCTCAGGGCCTATGAGAAGATCAAGAGGCTGCAACCAGCAACAGAGGAGAAGGATTCAAAAGGTGACCTGGGACTGGATGCGGAAGAGGACCAAGGCCTCCTGGAGAACCAAGGACTTCAGGAGAAACGTCCCTGCCCCCTGGAGGAGAATCAGGATACCCAGGATGGGACAGGGAGAAGGTTATCTTTCAGAGGTCTAGCTGGAGGACAGGAGGGAGGAGAATAAACTCGAGCTGGAACTGGCCAGACTAAGGGAGGAGAAGAAAAAGGTCATGCTGGATCATGAACTAAGCCTGAAGGGGCTGGACATTAACGCCAAGCAAGCAGAGTCCAGCACCATTAGTGACAGCGAATCAGCAGTGTCTACTGGAGAGGTGAGAGTCCATATTCCCAAACACCTGGTGCCCAGTTACGGGGTTAGTGATGATATATATAAGTGGCTTCTAGCCTATGAGGTATCCATAAGGGCCTCTGAGGTTCCTGAGGAGCAATTGGGGTGGAAGGGGAGGTTGCTTGTGGAAATACTTTATTTTCCTCCATTGAGGAGAGATACACTCTTGACTCACAGACTTGGGGGACTTTCTGGATTATGTTAGCAAGGCACCAAAGGGCTGGGTGAGGGGTAGCAAGGTAGATGGTTATAATGGGCTGTACAACCTGATTCTGTGGGAGCACATGCTCAATAGTTGTTTTACAGATCTGCACCAACACCTGGCGGACAGCAAGCAGATTGACCCTAGGAAGCTTGCTGAGGAGGCGGACCCCTGGGCCAGCACAAGAGTGTCCAAAAAGGTATCCAGGGGTGGGGGGGATGGAAGAGGGGTAATATCCCAAAAGGGTGGTTGGGGTTCCCACCAGAAAAAAAGAGGGGGGCAAAAGAAGAAGTCCTCTCAAGGCCCACAAAACAATTCTCAAGGGAAAGGGTCCCCATCCCAACCTGCCCAACACAAGAAAGGCTCTCATCTAAAAATAAATCTAACCCCAAGTGCTATGAACATGGGCAGACAAGGGTGAAGCCTAGTGTGAAACAAAGTGTCCCAAGAAGGCACAGCCTGCCACTGGAGGTAAATCCCCAGGGTAAGTGAGTGAAGTGCTTGAGGAAGAGATAGCCCCAGTTAGTAGAGATGAAAGTCATAGTGGGGTGTGATAGTGGAGCTACTATTATATTAAGGATTGTTTTGGACCCGGGCCAGAAAAATATTCGGGCGCTCCTGTTTGTAACAACTTTGAATTTGATCACCCAACTTTTACACTGATTGTAGGCTGCATGATTCCCAACAACTTTTTGGAAACAGTTTCCACACAAAAGCAGTTGAAAAATGTCTTTCTGAGAACCACAAAAATCATTAAGATGACACTGAGCAAAAACAGACAGAGGTAGAGGCAGACAGAGAAAAAGAGGTTCAGATGTAGAAATGGACAGAGGGGAGCTAGAGGGAGAGAGAGAGAAAATTTACTTTCCCAGGGGGCCCCCTGGAAGGTGGGGGACCCCTGTGCACTTGCCCACTCTGCCAATGCCTTAAAACGTCTCTCAGTACAGCTTTGAAGAATCAAAGACAAAGGAGTGGACAGGACTGAAGGTAACGCTATTTGTGGGTCCTATGTGGCACATGATGAGCTCCTGAGACGTTTCTTGAACTGTGAGATCACCCACTGTAATAAGGTAAGGTGGTGTATTACAGAAAGACAGATGAGAAGTTCAATTAAAGGAGGCCACTGATTTGTTCTTATTGATGGATGACTTGAGAGCATCCCAGATGGTGATTAAGAAGAGTTGTGTGTGGCAACTGAAATGTCATAAGGACTTTTACTCTGACGAGAGTACTAGATGTGGGGTGGCAGCACCTCGGTGTTGTAGGTGACTGAGTCACTCCCACACCAGGTGGCAGCTGTCAGCCCTACCTTCTTGGCTCTGTAGTAGCACCTCACCAACTCATAAAGGTGATTTGTGGCAGCCTTGCATGGAACTCAGCAAACCCCTCAGGGAAAATTGTGGTGAAACAAGCCTTACCCTTTTCTCTCCACATATGAGTCTCATACACACACAAACACATAAGCAAGAAATAAGATGCAGGACAGTTTAAGACATTTATTGAAAATACTGCAGTCTATGTTAGAACACAAGAGCTGCAATGATTAGGATAATGAGGAATAAAAAAAATCAGAATTGTGAAAATGAGAGATGTAAATATGAACAACTCCAACATGTTGTCATAATATGAGCATATAATTCCTACTTAAATGCCTAATCTCTAGCTCCTAAGTGAAAACATGATGATGTTAGCCAAACATGTCCATACAGTGCCCATAAGAAGCACAGCCAACCCCCGTTACCTTGGTACAAGGTCAGGCCGCCAGTATCCAGGTCAGAATCCATGGAGACACAAAGGCTGAGGTCTACCAAAATCCAGCTGGAACCCCCGCTGATGCCCTTTGTCCTACAAGATGTTTTCCTAGGGGACATCTTTAAGTTCATGCACAGAAGCCTGGTACGGGTATGTAGCTAAGCGCTGGACCGTTTATGCAGTCCTGTGGTTGGCAATAGAAAATATTGTTCTGTGTGCCTTGCATTCTGTTTTTGTGATTCTGATGTGAACATGATGCAAAGTATGCCCTCCATAGCACTGATAATGATGCTTTTCGCAGAATAGCAGCCGATAATTAAATTAAAACAATGTCACTAAAAGAAGCAATAATAAAATGAATAAATATTGAATACAGAGCATAATTTCTAGGATAAAGGGCACAAGTCTAAGCCACTACACCCTTCCCTGTGGCCAGAAGAAGGGTGTGAAGTCCAAGCTATAATGTTAAAAATGCTCTAATAAAAGCATTACAAAAAACTCTAAAATCATAGGTAAAAACTTACATAAGAGACAATGTTCCAGTCGGCAAGCCAAGAAGGCCAACAGACAGGCCAAATTGAAAGGCAATTTAGAGTCACATTTTACTTTTGAGAAAGAGCTAATGGCCGAATTCGAACAATCATATTCTTGCAAAAAATCTCCTTTGTCATCAATGGAGATTGAGACCGAAGGACTCCACTTTGGCAGGGGGCAAGTTGATTAAGGTATTCGCAGAAGGATCCATGGAGCAGAAGTGTGTAGAAGCCTCCAGCGCAGATTGAACTGCATAGGTAGAACTGTCCATTGTGCAACATGTCATTGGAGCCAGCAAATCAACAAGGGGTGGCTCATAGCGTGCCTCGCAAATCAACCGAAGCCTCAAGGGGCATGTCTGTGAATTAACCCTCATTGAGAACATTAAAAGAATCTTGTCCACAGGAGGTGCAGACTGCAAGGCAACACACACCATAGGTGCACATTCGAACAGGCACCAGATGCAATGGAAGACAGGCTGGACACATATCAAGACTGGTCTGAATGTCAAAGACCAATCTAGCACCAACTCCCCAAGCAAGGAATCTCCAAAATACTGCATCATGCGTTCATGACACAGCTGGGCTGGTGGTAGCTCCATCACTCCACTTTGCTCAGAAAGAACAACCACTGCATATCAAAAATAGCAGCAGCAGAATTCTACCAATTAATACCAAAGTTGTAGGAAATATGCCAAAGACACTTGAAAAGAGTTAGTGTATGGCTGCAAGTATTACTCCAAACAGTCTGGAAAATGCTAACAAATCTAGAACCAACAGTCTTAAAAAAGTGTGCAATCCCCACAGTATTCAATTCATTAAACATTCTGTTCACCAATTCTCCATAATGTTTTGGGAAGTTGGTATTTAATAAGGATTATATCTTGGCCGATGATCTTGCTACCTGGAGATTGAATGTCTCTCTGGCAGATGTTAGGGCAATATGTTTTTAGAACAATAACGCCTTTAGTCTACTGAGCATATCAAAGTTTATATTAGAGATACCAATGTGGGGCCACAAGTCTGCCACTTTTATCTCTTGTATAGGGGGAAATAAAACATGGCCGCAACAAGTTACCATTTCAGTAACTGAAATCACATTCACGATTTCCGGCTTCATTCTGCAGCAGCTTTGATTGCTCAGAACCACATAACTTCCTCTAGAAAGTATCTAAAATATTGAATGAATCAAAGAGATGGGAACACCCTTTAGATAGCATGCCAAATTTGCAACCTCGCATTGCAAAAGCTGTGCAAGGAAACCTGCTAACAAATAACAGAATGACTAACAGTAGTCTCCCATTCGCTTCCGCTAAGAAAGACCTCTGTTTCACTGTTCATTCACTTGCAATCGAAAGGCACACCTCGTGTATGTAGCTGTCTCCTAGCTGCTCAAATCTGCCAATGGCAAAACATTTTAAGCATTTTGAGAAACGAAAAGTGGAAATGGGTAGATTTATTACTCCATGCATTAGCTATACTGGTGAGGGAATATCTGCTACAGTGAAAGGCAACTTTTCTAATTTCCCACTGTTAAGCGTCATATAACTCACTTCTTTTTTAGCCATTATCTGTTGTTGTCTGGACAAATTAAAAGTGGCAAATAATTGAATAACGTTAACGTGCTTCCAGGGCACGCTGCTACTTTTGAGAACCTCCAGTGTCCAATTTTACTGCATAATAGAACACAGGTGGCTTTGCCCATGTTGTAAAAAGGGCACACCATTATGAATGATATCAGTTGCAGATGGCAATATTACTTAAGGTGTAAACTCTGTTGGAAAGAGTGTTCATGCCCTATCAACAACAGCTAAAGCCTTTTCCATGTTTTCCTTATCAATCTGCCTCAAACGTGCATCAGCTTCCCGTTAGGAAAGTTTCCAGATCTTGGTGTATATGGCATACAGGAAATGCTTTGAGCTCGGCTTCCTGGGTCCTAACTGGAAATGTTGTAGATTGACATCCTCAGACAAGAGGCTAAGGTGGTCTTTTACAGATCTTAAAGTGGATGAATGCAGCCATCGTTGGCATAGTTTACCCACACTGTATGTAGTAACGGTACCTAAATGTTGAGCTGAGACAAAGCGAGGATCTGGCTGGCTTGCTTGGAAACCCCGAGAGGAATTTTCAAAACATGCCTAGTACTCATTCATTGGCCACAATAACCACCCGCCAGGACTTAAAAGTGAGGAATTAAAAATACCATTCTGAACCCAAGCAGTTAGTTGTTTCTCGATGAAATTTCAAAATGTATGCTCATTTTAAAATTTAGTAGTTGAGGGGATACTGGGCGCATTCAATTCTTTTATTTTCGCAAATTCCAAACAGGATGTTTACTGAACTGTAGCATTTAAAATTAAATTTGTAAAACACGCTGTAAACAAATCCTCCCTACCCTGTATTTGCCAATATTTTGTTCCCCGTACAGTCTTCAAATTAATATTGTTTTTCCAATACTTATAGCCTTCCACAGCAATACGGGAATCAAAGGAATCTGAGCAGATTAATTTTGTGTCAGCAATAATTTTCTCATTCTGGAAGGTGGCCATTTGAAATATTATGACTCACCGTTTCTAGTGTCATGCCCAGTGAAATACCCAAAATAAAATTTAAAAAAATAAAATAAACTTATTTACATATGTTTTGGGACTTCCCACAGGTGATGTCGAACAATGTTCCCATTGAGTGTAATTGTATACTAATCTTGGAGCATTGGTTCAGTGCAGAAAGGAATGTCTGTAACCGTGATTAAAAAAACATTTGCCCATAATTTGCTGTGTTAATATACACATTTTCACTTTCAAATACAGTGTAATATTCAAGCTCAGAAAGCATAGCATCAACAGTTTTAACATCCCAGTCATCGGAAACAATACCAGGTGTAATAACATCACTCATTGAAATTTTAAATACATATGGAATTTGAATGACCTCAGTAGGACCATTTATGTCAAATGGTACTTTGTCCCACACAATCCCATCTGGAATCAGAACTGCTGAAATCTTCACAAGGGACAAGTCTCTTCGGACCTTACGGGAAGATAGGTACGGCTCCAAAACCTTATCCACATGCTCAACGGCGAGGCATTCTAGAAGATAGTGGCCATTTATCTGAAGGAAGAAGACAATAATGAAACCAATCCAAAGAAGAAAGGCAAGCAATATCAACAGTATTGTTAGACGTGACAGCCTTAGGGTGGTCATCCACCAACTTTTTTCCTACCTCCCTCCATTTTTCTGACCCTGTTTTTGCTGGTTTTAGGACTCTGAGCACTTTACCACTGCTGACCAGTGCGGAAGAGCATATGCTACCTCCCCTAAACATGATAACATTGGTTCCTACCCAATTGGCATAAATATGTGTAAGTTCCTAGTAAAGTGCACCACATGTACCCAAGGCCTGTAAATAAAATGCTACTAGTGGGCCTGCAGCACTGATTGTGTCACCCACATAAGTAGCTCTTTAACCATGTCTCAGGCCTGCCATTGCTAGGCTTGTGTGCAGTTTCACTGCCACTTCCACCTGGCATTTAAAACTACTTGCCAAGCCTTAAGCTCCCCTTTTTCTGCATATGTCATCCCTAAGGTAGGCCCTAGGTAACCCATAGGGCAGGGTGCTATGTAGGTGAAAGGCAGGACATGCACTTACAAGTTTTACATGTCCTGGTAGTGAAATACTCAAAGTCATTTTCCACTACTGTGAGGCGTGCTTCTCTCAGACTAGCATTAGAACTGCCCTCATATACTTTAGTGGTAGATTCTGATCTGGAAGGAGTGGCCCTGTCATTTTAGCATTGCCATAGGGGTAATAGAATTTTCTGTTTACTGGAGAAGTCGGATTTAACATTACTGTTTTAGAAATGCCACTTTTAGAAAGTAAGCATTTCTCTGCACTTACTGCCATCTGTGCCTTGAAGCCTGTCTCAAAACCATGTCTGGTCTGTGCTGATTGAAAGCTCCCCTTGTGCATTCCACTCAGACAGCCATAAACAGAGGACACTCAGTGACATCTGCATTCTATACTGAATGGGTCTCCCTGGGCAGGAACGGTGGAGGGGCTCTCTTACATTCCAAAGGCCACTGGCTTGCCCTCGCACACAGGACCGATAACCCAATTTCTATCAAGTATCTACAGATAGTACCATGGATAAATTAAATCATTGTTCTTAAGCCAAATATAGAGCTTACGTGTCTTCAATACAGTCTCAGTAACAGAAGCAGAGGAGTCAGAAGAAAAGCCATCCATGTTGATGAAATAACGAGAAGCAGTTTGTTCAAACACAGGAGCCAGTGCAGAGCTGGTGGATGGAACCATTTGTGGTGGTTCATAGTAGACGATGTCATCTGTCTGGGTTGAATTGGAATAAAAGCTTTCCACATCTCGGACAGTATTCGCCAATGAAGTGGTGACTGGAATCAGCAGAAACTCATTCTCTGGCCCTCCCCATACTCGAGGAGGCAATTCTAGCATTGGTGCTGGCAGAAATGTGTACTGCTTGTAGAGGTATATCCTGTCGGGTAGTGAGAGGGCAGTGGGTACTACCCGAAGGACCTCTGGGTCTGCTGTGCAGGATCGGCCACATGGTGCACTTTAAGGCTGTCAATGGAAACACATCTGTTCTCTCTTGAACCAGGCAGCAGTGGTATGTTGACAGTTCTGGTACCATGTATTCCCAGGACTGGAACTAGTGTTCTGTAGGACTGGCCAAATTCCCTTTTCACAGTAATCTTTTCACGTACTAGATCCCCACTTTAGGAACCTAGTCTGTAGATGTTGGCAAATCCCTCATTCCCAAGGTGGCGGCCCCGGCAGATGAATTCTCATCACAAATTTTTTGTAGCTCCTGTAAAACAGAAACACATTCATTTATGTCAAACAGTGTGTCTGCTGCCACTGCGCCAGAACCATCAAGATCAGGTACATGCAGAGATATCCCAGAAAGGACATTGTATGGGGTGCGACACTCCAAGGACCTTCTGAGAAGATTAGTGCTCTCTGGACATCATACGGGTGATGAAGCCAACTATGGCCTGAACCCATAAGTCTGGCTGTTAAAGACTGCTTTAAGCCTCGGTTCTTCTTCTCCACGGTGCTGTTTACCTCAGGTTGATAGAGGAAGGAATAATGGAGTTGAACACCAATTGTTCCTATCGTGTCCCTGAATGCCCTAGAGGCAAAGGCAGGGCCCTGGTCCGAGTGGAGTGCTGCAATCACATATATACTGATAAAGAATAGCACATTTTTAATAACAGTCTGAGCGTCAGCTGACCATACTCACAGGAATCTAAAACAAAAATCAACAGTGACCAAGATGTATTTGTATGCGCCATCAGGTTGTAAGGGACCACACTGTTCTAGGTACACACATTGTAGTGGTTTGTTTAAAACTAAGAGGGGTGTCTGCGGTGGGCGTTTAATGGTGGATCCTTCAAGTTGCTGGAAAATATCACAACAAAGGCCATATTGCTTGGCCTGCTTGTAAAGACTTGGTCACCATAAGCGTTTTTGTAATAGTGATATTGTTGCTGCCATACCTGCATGAACTGAAGCAACATCCTCATGCGCTGCCTTAATGAGATCTGTTCTCTGGTCTTGGTTGGGGGATCACTCGATTTCCTACCCCTGGAAAGGTTGCAAATGCAATGTTCTGGGCATTGAGATGATGGGAATAGTTTGCAAGGATTGCTTTTGGTAAAGGCTTGTTGTAAGCTGAAGCTTTCACAGCAGTCAACGTCTCATTATCCAACCTCCTCTGAGCGAGTTATTGCAGCAACAGAAGCCATAGCTAATGCAGATTTGGCAGCTTCATGAGCCAAAGTGCTTCCTACAACATGTACTCCTACACGTTGATGGCCCAATGTATGTACTACATGAGCTTCAGTTAGTCCATCCTGTAGGTCAGCTACCCTCCCCACAAGTTTCTGTGTTTGATGGTATTGCCTTAGGAATCTCCGAAGCCAGTGATAAGTATTTGTTATATGACTGGACACAATAATACGAATTTCACTCAATAAGGGTTGGTTGGCCAGGGTCCGTATGTTCCAGTGCCAGGACAAGCACTGTAAACTCTGCCAACTGAGCAGTGCAGTGCCCTAGGGTCTTCGTGTAGGCATTTTGAGGGTGGAGTGTACCATTCCTCATCATTCCATTTATGACAGCGCAAGCCTCTGAATATTGATGTTTAGGGCTAGAGGTATCAAGTGCTTTTGCAATCACAAACGGTGCTGCTATAATAGAGATTCCTTAAAATTGCGAGCCCGTTTAGAGAGTCGCAAATTGTGATTCTCTAAATAAGAAATTGCAAATAAGGAATCCTTATTTGCGATTTCTAAACCACATGTATCAAGCTTTTCCTTAATGCGAATTGGGCATTAAGGAATCGCTATTACCACCAACTTGAACTTGGTGGTAAGCATGTGCAAATTTTAAGAATGCATGAACAATGCATTTTTAAAATTGACATACCATTTTGCGATTCAGTATTAGAGAATCGCAAAATGGTTTGTTGATTCATCTAGCCCTTAGTAACCAAAGCTGGTCGTGCTGAACCATCAGTGTAAATTACAATTTGGCATTGTTCTATTAGTAGGGGTCGGTTACTCCTGTTCATATTGGCGGAATTCCTGGGCCTGTGGTTTAGTGTCAAAGATGTAATCAACATCAGTGGCAGTCAGGAAGGTTACCTATCAAATCCAAAGTGGATGTAATGCTTTTGAGTTTGGAACGCTGGCTTTGGTGACCATCTCGAGGGCTGGAACTGGGGTAACAACAATAATGCATTTCCTTTGGGCAAGTGGCCTCTTCTTGATGACGTCCATCTGAACAGCAGTCAGTATTTTTTCTACTGGTGCACAACGTGTATGTTATGGGTACCATGTCACCTTCATTGAATGTGACATAGGTGAAGTCGATGGCACCAGCAATTATTCCTATGTCCATGTTCGTTTTGTTTCGAGCATGTTCTGCTGCAGTTCTCTCAGAATGTGTGTGTGTTCCATTGCCCCGTGTTTGCTTATAAAATCTGGATAAATTAAAACAAAGTGGTTTTATGTGTTGTGCATGTTCAGGTATGTATGTCCTGCCAAGGTTAAGGAAAACCAGCAATGACTGCAGTTTTCAAATGGTATTTGGAGGTAGAAGTTGAGTGGATTTTTCTAGAAAGTGCTGGGCCAGGCTCCTGCGTCATCTGATAGTTCGTATCCCAGAAATAGTACACTTAAGAAAGCAATTTTAGTTCTCCTGAAATTGAATAGGCGCTAGATTTTGGCAGAAAAAAAGTTGGAAATATCCAAGGTTGTTTTGTATCTTTTGCACACTATGTTGTTAATTAGTGCTGTGTTGTGTGTGTTTTGGATTGCATAAGTGAATATGTGACTGTTTAAATGTCTGTAATCTGAGACTATTCTATATAAATGATCTGGTTTGGCAATGGGGAATACAGATTATTCATTGCAGAGACACATGGTTTGATTACCCCCTAATACACAAGTTGTGTGAGACTCACTCACCAGATTTTTAGCCTTGTGTTTAATAGGATATGGGGGTTGAGGCTGTGGTGAAAATCGAATTGGTATAACATGGAAAGGGCATTCTTTATCCCACCCCATGTGATTGTGGTACAGTGCGGGAGCCTGCCCTAGATCCCAATCAGATGCATAAATTTCCTTTACCACGTCTGGAACCAGGATTAAGAAAGAAGGCAAAATGACATCTTACCGATATGGGAGCTTGCAGACAAATTCAGTTCGCCAATCCTTTTCTACCAATAGAATATCACAGTTTAAATGTTCCCATAATATTATTTCACTATGTCTCTATGTGCTCTATGTCTCTCTGTATTTGGATATTTCATTCATAAACACTGTCGGTGGGGAGATGTGCCCGTCTGATGTCTCATTGACATTAAAAGTTGTTAGTTGCAGTCACATCCTGATGATCTATAAGATTCTGGTGACAGATTGTGACCTCTGTGGCACTGTCGAGCAGAGTCATTGCCCAGGTTCTGTTCTTCAGCAGTGTTCTCAGCTTGGCTGGTAGTTGTGATTAAAATTGCAACCATCTTTTTATTTTTAAATTGGGGTTTCTGTTGAGGTGATTTGTCCTCTTTTTTTAACGTAAGCTTCTGAGGACCATTGTAAGATCTTCTTCGGCTTCTTGCAGTCACTTCAAGTTTCAGACTATCCCACTCTCACTCATTTTTCAGTACATTGGAATATATCAGGAGTTTTAGAAGGCTCTCTATTTCAGAGATTATATTTTCTTTCAGATGTCTCCGGTTGTGGAGATTCTTCTCTCTGACTTCTTCTGTCTTTATTTTGTTTATTCCAGTGTTTTTTTTAGAACCCTCTTGTGCTTGTTTAGTACCTTCCTTCAGGGTGGTACTCTGTATTTGGGGGTTAGTTGGTCTGGCCCCCAAACTATACCATCCTATACTAGGATAGGTGTTGGAAAAAATCTTTGGCAGATCGTGCTCCTGTTCTTGCTGAGGAACCTCTTGAAGCCGTTGGCAAATGGCGAAGGCTGCTGCTGCTTCTCCTTTAATGTTACTTAAAATAATTGAGGACAATGCATCAAAATTGCACATAGGTTTCATCCTTAAATCCATGGCCAGGATAGGTCCATGGAACTCTGAAAACGCTTTGGGCAAAATCGTGGTGCAACAAGACTTACCCTTTTCTCTCCATAAGCAAGTCTCTTACACACACATAGGAATGAAATTAGATGCAGGACAGTTTTCCATACATTTATTGAAAGGACTGCAATCTATGCTAGAACACATGAACTGCAACGAGTTGGAAGATGAGAAATAACAAAATCAGGAGTGTGAAAATTAGAGATAAACATATGAACAACCCCAACATAATTTCATAATGTGAGCATACAATTCCTACCTAAAAGCCTAGTCTCTAACCCCTAAGTGAGAGAATGGCAATGTAAGCCAAATCTGTCCATACAGTGTTCATGAGAAGCACACACCCCCTCCGTCACCTTGGTCAGGAACTGTGGAGACACAAAGGGGGTTATTCCAACTTTGGAGGAGGTGTTAATCCGTCCCAAAAGTGACGGAAAAGTGACGGATTTACCACCAGCCGTATTACGAGTCCATTATATCCTATGGAACTCGTAATACGGCTGGTGGTATATCCGTCACTTTACCGCCACTTTTGGGACGGATTAACACTCCTCCAAAGTTGGAATAACCCCCCAAGTCTGATGTCGACTAAAAACCAGCATGCAAAATGGATGAAAATTCTGCCTGGACCCCCCTCTAATGCCTTTTGTCCTACAAGTTGTTTTTATAGGGGACCTGTTTATGTTGACGCACAGAAGTCTGATGTGGGGATGTACCTAAGCACTGGACTGTTTATGCAGTCTTGGGGCCGGCTATACAAAACATTATTTTGTGTGCCTCGTATTGTGTTCCTGTGATTTAGGAGAAAAGAACATGATGCAAAGTACGTCAACCATAACATTGATAATGACGATTTTGCAGAATAGCAGCTGATAATTAAATTAAAACTATGCCACTAAAAGAAGCAGTAATAAAGTTAATAAAAATGAATGCAGCCCAAAATTACTAGGTAAAAGGGCACAGTGCATAAGCCTAAGCTAAGCTATCACTGTGCACAAGTGACTAAAATGGACCCACAACAGAAGAGTAATTCTGTTTGGTGATTGGGGCAACACCATTTTCTTCAAAGCCAGCTTTTTCACATAGAAAGTTCCATAAGTAAACTATCTAACGTTTGAAGTGTCTGAGTGGATGAGGCTTTAATTTTTTGATCATCGCATTGATGTTTGATATCCTTAAATGATTGGCAAAAATGCAAACAATGTGGCAGGGCTAAAGGGATGAGGAAAGTGTTGTTGAACATGTGTGTAAGGCAAGGATCAAGTGGGGTAAAGCAATCTCATGATTTGAGGTCCATGTGATTATTGACAGAGCTGCTTTAATGAGATGAATGAGAAAAGAAAGATGGAACTAGAGGTCTTGGTGAGAGTTGGAGGCACTGGACATTTTTGAAGGGATTTGTTCATGAAAGCCACTTCTTTGGCTTTGGAAATGAAATAAGTTGTCGTTGGATGACATCAGGGAAGAATCTTTCAGGGCCAGACAATTGGTCAAAACCTTTGAAAAATCATTTGGCAAGGCAAATTGTTTTGGTGCAGTACATCGTGTATTTTTCCTTTCTTGGTAGTTACTTGTATATTATACTGTGGCATTGGACTTAGATCTTGTAATTCTTGTTGCACCACTTCTACTGAAGGGAACTGTTTTCAGTTTCCATGTTTCTCAGTTCTTTAGAGAAATAGCCTGTTGTTAGACCTGTCAGACGTAAGGTGGTCTTCCCTCCAAAGGTTTTGCCTGCTTACCTCCATTTTGTCAGGATTGTTGTTCTGTTGTCCTTAGGATGCTGTGCATTTTACCACTGCTAGCCAGTGGTAAAATGCATATGCTCACTCCCCTAAACATAGTTTGATTGACATATTTAATTTACATGGAATTCCCTTGTATAGTGGTTTACCATATATCCAGGGCCTGTAAATTAAATGCTACCAGTGAGTCTGCAGCAATTATTGTGCCACCTAATTAAGTGGCACCTTAACACTTGTCCCAGGCCTGCCATTGCAGCCTGAAGGCAGTGTCCCACTGCCATGTCGACTTGACATCTAAAACCCTTTGTTGAACCATAAAAGCCCCTTTTATTACACATACGTCACCCCTAAGGCAGGCCCCAAGTTGCCCATAGGGCAGGGTGCTGTGTAATTAAAAGGTAGGAGATGTACGTTTAAGTATTACATGTACTAGTAGTAAAAAAAAGCTCCCAAATTAATTTTCTCACTACTGAGAGGCCTACTCCTCCCATAGGGTAACATTGGGGATTCCTTATTAAAATTAATACGTTGTAATTCCTAAACCAGAGGTGGTAGATATATCATTTTTAGTACCTACAAATTTGTAATGATAAATTCTCCGTAATGGTAAAGTCGGATTTGTCATCACAAGCTTGAAAATGCCTCTTTTAAAAAGTTGACATTTTCCTGCCCTAAGCCCTCTGTGCCTCTACTCTGCCTTAGGTCACATGACTGGGTTTAACTAACAGTTGGAACTTGGTGAATTCACCCTAGACATTCACACAATAGGGGCATTAGCAGAGCCTGAATGGGCCAAGTGACTTTGTTGGGGGCAGAGCTAAAGTACAGTCCTGCTTGCAAATGAATAGGCTGGGCTCAGCCACCACACAGTGAGCTCAAAGGCCCTGTATTGTCGGTGCAGCCAGCTAAAAGCCAGGGCAGGGGAGGCAGGAAATTCCTGGAAACTTCTCCCAACCTTCAGGAGGAGGGCACCAGGTTATAAAAAGAACACTGTCAGACCTGCTTCGCAGTACACTACTGGACTTGTGGAAGGACTCTGGGGTTTGCCTGCTGCTGTGCACTCTGCCAGACTGCTGCTGTACCTAGAAGGACTGCTTTGCTTCCTGGAGCCTGCTTGGGACATTGAGAGAATAGCCCTGCATCACCACCTTCACTCAGGGCTCCAGAAGTGACTTCAAGGGCTAGTTCAGGTGGTCCCCTGTTTTGGGACATAACAGGCTCCCACCATCTTAAACCTGCATCTGGGCCCAGTCTGAGTGAGTCTCTCACCCCCAAGAAGTTTCCCTCTACTCCTGGACCCTTGGTTGCAGTGCTAATATTGCCCAGGTGGCCATTTTCAAAAACTGAGGACTTGCTATTTTGAATCTTAAACTTTTAAAATTCAGAACTCTGGTTCTACTAATTGGATGTTCCTGGTTTTGGTGTCAAGTAATTGATCTAAAATGTTTCTATTTTTCTAAATTGGTGAGGGATTTGTATTGTAGTGTGTTTCCATAGTGTTGCTTTTGTGTACTACATAAATACTTAACACACTGCCTTTAAGTCTAGCTTAACTGCTTTGTGTTCCTAGCTACCCAGGGTTAAGCACAGGTTAATTTAGAGACTTTGTGGTTCACCCTGCAAGGGACTGTGGTGGCTACTTGACACCCCAGTCAACCAACAACCCAATTTCTCATACCCATCTTTCATCAGTTTCCTGGGAGAGCGGAGACTTCAGTGCCAGAGAGTTAAAGGAAGGTGTTAGAAGCTGGTTGACCTCTGTAAGTATTAGTGGTCATTTATCAAAAACTTAGAGTAGCAGTTGAAGTGCAGTGGGGGCTGAGATTGTTTCAAGCACCTATGTGTGTCTTGGTGCAATTGTGAAAACTGGTTGCTGAGGGTCAGAATTTCTAGGTTTGATCAAAGAGCTAACCAGAAATAATTCATCCAAGGCGCCTACCTTGGGGTGGTCGAGAATGACAGTGAAAGAAGTTGACAACAGTTACCATGGAGACTGGGTTATGAAGATCGCTGTACGTCAGCAGAAATGACAGAGAATAGGGAAAATATAATCACCTGGCCAACGTAGAGGCACACATTGGTGCTAAGACATCCTGTACCTATTTGTAGGTAAGATTGTCTTGAAGACAAATGCTAATCCTCTGCTGGATTCCTAGTAAAGTCTTTTTTTTAACTGAGTCATTGGCCTCATAAGGCATTTCTAGACTGAAGTCAAAGGCTGGGTTCTTAATGTTTAGCTGAGCATTAGTGGTGGATCCTTAATCAATGAGGATGAAGGACTGATGATGGTTAGAGGGGGGAACTGGTCAAGGTTGGTGATGGGAGGAAGCAGGAGGAGCTGTGGAGTTTTCCCGTTAATCTCCAAGTGACTGAAGCTGATAGAAGATCTGACTGGGTTTTGAAGGTAGTTGGAGGGAGTCTAGGTAATGTTTCTGATCAGGGACGATCCTGAGAGTGTTTGAGGTGAACAAGATGAATCAAGGGAACCTTTAAACTGACTCAATGTTTTCAGCACACCTGTTTTTTTAAGGGGGCAAAATATTTTCAAGTGCAAATTCCAAAACGTGATTTACAGATTGGTGGAATTTTACTTTAACACCCATTTGAGAATTAGAATATTCTATTTGTGTGGTGGCAGCTACCCAGGTGGAGTATAAATTTTCCTGTACTCAGACATAACATAATAGACCATATCAGAAAGCAGGCATTCCTAGAGAAAGTGAGTTTGAACTGTGATGTCCTATCAGGAAAATAGACTGGAGAAGTTCATGGGATTGAGGCAAGAAGTATATTTATGTTGTAGCTGTATAGAGCAAACCTTTCCAAAATGAGCAGCAGAGCACTGTAAAGTGTCGAAGGCAATCAGTGATAGGAGAGGTAGCTTGTTTGTTGTTTGTTAATGCAATGTGATGTAGTGTTCATCAAAGAGGTGTGTCTTCAGTTATTTCCTAAATTGACTTAGCTAGGAAATTTCTGGAGGAAGGCAAGGGGGTGCCAGGGTTAAGTGTTGAAGCCCCTGAAGCAAGAGTAGACTAGAAAAAGCATCTGGAATGGATGAACACAAGCTGGCAAGGCACACATCCTGGAATAGGACAACAGGCAAAGAAAATCAGTAGGACCATGGTTCAAGTTAAAATTAAACCCACACCACCACCATCATGAAAGTCTAATACCAGAAATAGCAGGTCACAATCATTTCCATTCCATGGGAACCGCAGGCAAACAAAAACCTAAGAAGTGCTGAATCCCAAGACAGGACAGCATGAAATCACAAACACTGCCAACACCGACCCCGACCATGGAGGCAAAAGTATTTGAGCCTAATAGCATGTACCAGCAGGACACAGGGTTACCGTAACACTGCGAAGGTGGCAAAGCTAACCAAGGGTAGCAAGCAGGTGTTGCACAAAGCACAGTGCACATGTGGCACTTCATACCCATTGGTATAGCGATCAGCAGTGCAACAGGAGTGGCATGGGTGTTCATAGGTGTGAAGGGCCCACTGAATGCCAATTACTGCAGTCTGCAGTGACCAAGGAATTGTGTAGCAACTTTTATCTTTACCTGCAGAACCACCCATCCAACCATTGCCACAACACTGTTTCAGGCAAATGGTATAAGAGCACAATGTAAAGGAGCACAAGTAGATGTCCAAAGAAGGACAGAAACTGAGGTGGACAAGCTGATTTCCAAACAAAGGACAGGTACAGTAAGGTAAATGGCAGTGCCATTAGTAGACATCTAATATTGTCTTTGGGAGAGGCACAATGTAATTGCTCTAAAGTAGGGATTCATCATCTACAACCAACCCGCTGATTCGGTCAACCCTTTTAGAAGGATCCTTGTGTGGACCAAGTAGCGGGACACATACTACATTGTCAGCTTGCTGCTGAAGGAACATCAAAAACAAGACTGAAAATGCCTTTCAAAGAAAGACAGCTCTTCATCTCATGGAAATACAGTGCACAAGATACCAAAAGCAGATTTAACCTCACTGCGAAAACATGAAAGCGTAAATAATGAAATACTGTTTAATGTGAATTAAATGGGCTGGATTGATTTCAAGAATGAACTAAGTAGCTTCAATCATGTACTTCATGTATATTTCAGCACTATAGAATTTTGCACTGCCCTGGCTAGATTCTCACTTGTCATATCAAACCTGTTCAAATTATTCAAATTGCAAAAACATTTAGGTGGAAAAGTGGTACACAGTTATTTTCTCACACAGATTATATGGTCAGTGTTGTGAACACTAGCTGGAGTCGTCGTTATATGATGATTCAAGAGGCATATTTCTCTTCCTATTGAAAAACAACCTTAAAGGAACTAAATGGACGTTCTTTGTCAATAGTGTGTAAAGTCCAATTGTCTTTTATTTGTTGTCTAGCTAATGTAATTAGACATGTTCCAGTATAATAAAGCACTTACCGTCTTTTTTTGTAATTTAATAAGATTTTACTGACGTTAAATGAAAGAATAAACACAGGCAAGTATGTCAACAACATAAAAAATAATCACAAAAAAGCATTCACTTTTCATCTCGCTCTTGTCGCTTAGCTTTATACTTGGGGATAAGAGGCTAGATAACTGGAGGCAATCATAGAAGTAGTAGTCCATAAAGTAGACAGTCCTGTTAATGTCACTCTGTTCTCCAATTATTTAAAGTGAAGCATACATGCATTATCCACCAAGACTGTGATTGACATTTGTAGTCAAATACCTCAATCTGACAGAACAAAATGTGGTTTAGTTATTTAGGGGGTCATTCTGACTCCCGCCGGGAGCGGTCACCGCGCGCCCGGAGGGAGCCGCCAAAATACCGTACCGCGGTCGGAAGACCGCGGTGGGTATTTTGAGGTTTCCCCTGGGCTGGCGGGCGGCCTCCAAAAGGCCGCCCGCCAGCCCAGGGGAAACCGTCCTTCCCACGATGAAGCCGGCTCGTAATCGAGCCGGCGGAGTAGGAAGGTGCGACGGGTGCTACTGCACCCGTCGCATATTTCACTGTCTGCTAAGCAGACAGTGAAATACAAGCGGGGCCCTCTTACAGGGGCCCCTGCAGTGCCCATGCCATTGGCGTGGGCACTGCAGGGGCCCCCAGGGGCCCCGCGACACCCCCTACCGCCATCCTGCTCCTGGCGGGCGAACCGCCAGGAACAGGATGGCGGTAGGGGGTGTCAGAATCCCCTCGGCGGCGCAGCAAGCTGCGCCGCCTTGGAGGATTCCAACGGGCAGTGGTAAACCGGCGGGAGACCGCCGGTTTACCCTTTCTGACCGCGGCTGAACCGCCGCGGTCAGAATGCCCTCGGGAGCACCGCCAGCCTGTCGGCGGTGCTCCCGTGGTCGGTGGCCCTGGCGGCCACCGGCCGCCAGGGTCAGAATGACCCCCTTAATGTCTACAACAAATCAAAACAGTTGGATCTCCTGCACAGTTCCTATATCATAGGCATGCATGTGCATTGTAATCAGGCCAGGTTTACCACTGGTTGTGGCAAGTGCAACAATGTATTTTTGGTGCTCCTAAATAACCTCTTCAGGTAGAGGCAGAGATGAGTCTTTCAGAGAAAGTCTTTGCACAGACAATTTGAAGTTGCCATATTGGATTGTCTCAGACTATTGTGCAGGAGGTTTGGAACATGGCTGGTGTGATTTTGCACCCTAGGACTGTCCAGGGTTGTCTGGCTTCTAGAACATCCCACCTCCTCTTAAAAGACCCTGCACAAGGGAGAGACTGATGAGAAGACACTGTTCCTGGGAAAGGTGACAGGATGGAAGGAGAAACCACTTGATACTCCTGCAACAATGGACTTGACTTTGACTCCAGCTGACCCTCCAGTACTGGGATAAGTCTCTCCAGGGTCAGAGGTGCTGGTCCTGTATGCCCCCCTGAGGAAAAGTTGGGGGAATAGACCTGCTGGGGGACCCTGAATGGGTCCCCTGGGACTTCTGTGGACTTGTTCTTGTCTCCACCGACACACTGTTGCCCTGCAAGTAGTGAGGAGG
This sequence comes from Pleurodeles waltl, assembly GCF_031143425.1. Classification (NCBI taxonomy): domain Eukaryota; kingdom Metazoa; phylum Chordata; class Amphibia; order Caudata; family Salamandridae; genus Pleurodeles; species Pleurodeles waltl. The sequence continues at coordinate 678,290,336 of NC_090436.1, forward strand.
CTATAAGAGCTGGGAAGTGCAGCTGGGAAGGTATTTTTCTGGCCTGCTGCAGAGGGGATTTGGAAGATGACCTCATAAGCAAGAGAGAGCATCCAGAGCCCAGCCAGAGGAAAAGTCTAGCGCAGGGTACCAGAAAATCCAGATCTCCAAAAAAAATGCCCTTTTGGGGGCCAGGTGACCTGAAGGAAATGCTCCTGGTAGATAGGGTTGGATACCAAGTGTACAATAAGCTTAACATTTTGTGTATTGACCTGAGATACAGGCATCTGTCCTGGGGGGACAAGGCAGAGAACGGAGGGTTTGATGCTTTGCTGCATTTTCTAAGCATTCCTGTAGGGAAGGCCAAACCACTAGAAGTCTTCATTTGATTACATTTACACAGGGAGGGGCATGTGTGGGGTCCCCTACCGAAGATCTTACGCCCCCTGAGACCCCATCAAAGGTAGCATGACAATACAGGAGTCCTGGAGTGCCTCATGCTTCCAGGAAGGAAGAGGACCCAGAAAGAACGGGAGCCAGAAGTTACCCTGCTCCAAAAAAAACAACCGGTGCTGCTCAGAGAAGGGGGGTTAAAAGCATGTGTGGTCTTCTCCACTGGAGTACAGATTGCAGGCACAAGAGTTAAGTTTCCAGTTCTCATACATGCACAGCAGCAATATTAGCCAGGCAAGGAACCAGCTGGGCAGCCTGTGCTGCAGAAACCAACATACAACAACCGATTTTCTGGTGGGATGGGCACCCAGCATTTAATTAAAATGATGCAGTGCAAGGCCACTCACTTAGCTCTCCAGTGGTGTCTTTGTTGAAGAAGCCACTGATAAAATATGAAACTCCCTCGGATGAGGACTTCCCCTGGGAGGCTGCTTTATTGGAACAGAATTTTCTTTGTGTTGACCCAAGAATGGGCAAACACACCACCAACGATACTTACAAGTGTTCTAGGGGCTATATAGGGTGCAGCAACCCCTCCAGAGATTACCCCCAAAATCTAGCACCAAGTCTTGCCGGGGTAACATAGAAGACCCAGGTAGATGTGTTGCCTGATCTAAAGCTTTCCCTGAGCCCCTCCTTGTGTACACATGCTTGGCAGTGCAGGGACCAATGTTGATTTGTCCTAGGACCGCAGCAGTCTAATACAAATAAAACAGACTGCGCCACACATTTTCTTCTATCCCATGCATTATTGACAATGCTAATGGTTAACAATACAATGTTTTCACATATAAAAAATGCTTAGGACTTTTGGTACTCACTAGCTGTCTTCAATGGTGGGTTATAATGTGTAAGATATAGTGGGACGGTCGCAGTTGATTTAATGGTGTTACAGTAGTGAATTAGAACATGGTGCTGCCTTTACTAACCCGATAAGACCCAACTAGTAAGCCTGCCTTATTGATACAGACATGGTCTTATTTGGGGATGCTGCTTCTAGTGTAGGTGGGGGGTATTGTGTGTTGTAGTGTTTATGACCCATCAGGGTGTAATGTGATAATAAATTGCCACCAAAGGTATTTCCATCTACCTAATTGTACATATTTGTTAATTAATGTGTAGTATTTAGAAGTGTGTGTGAGTAATAAAAGTACTTTGCATTTTGAAATGAAAAGAAAAACGTACTGACTGGACAATGAATTATTGAATATTATTGTTGCATAGTAGTGAGCTGGGGATACCAGCCCACACACCCTCCACTGAGTAGGACCTGGCCATCTTTGCTTAGCTACAAGAAACAATGGATAATCCAATGAAAAGGCCCTGCACACTCACCTATGAAGTCAGTTATTCCTCTGACTTAAACATTAAATTATCATTGGTGGTAGTGGGGAGTAAGGCTAGACCAGTGGTTCCCAACGTTTTGGCTTCTGTGGACCCCCACTTTATCATTACTGGAGCCAGGGGACCCCCACTCAACCATTATTGGAATCTGGGGACCCCCCCAACTGAGTCATTACTGAAAGTTGAGGACCTAATCTATTAATATTATTTAATTTTCTAAGCAATCGCAGACCCCCTGAAGAGGCTTCGGGGACCCCCAGGGGTCCCCGGACCACAGGTTGGGAACCACTGGGCTAGACAATCACAACAGAAACCAGTATGAGATTTGTTCTTATGTTATTAACTTGTATTGTTTACATTGCTAAACTTATTTATTTCAAACATATTACACAATCAATTAATTTGAAAATATACTGACACATAGCAAGAGAAAAAGTAATATCACGGTGTGATAAATATTATCATGCCAACAGCATTTTGAGGTTACATTCTGCTTCTTCAGCGCTGCAGGGAATATAATGATACAACTTACTACTCTTGCTTGACAGATATCAGTAACAATTAGAATGACCATATCACAAAACACACAGCCTGAATACTAATATTCACATTAACAATGCAGCAAGAGTAAATAAAAGTGAAAAGAAAAAAAACAAAAGAAAACAATAGAAAAGAAAACAATGTCTCTAGAAGGAAACAGAAGAAAAAAGCAAAATAGAATTGGAAAAAGAAAATCAGAATATGATGAAACAAGAGATGGCGTAATGGATATAGCTAATGTAGCTGGCAATTATGAAATGTCAAGACAACTTCCTCAAAATGTTGTGTATGACATGGATATCCCTTGTATGAAAGTACATTTATTACACACACACACTACTAAATACTATGCAATAAATTACAAATATTCACATTGGCAAATGGAACGTACCATAGATGACATTGTGTAATCACTTCAGACCCCCTAGAAGGTCACCCAAATATATCAAGTAAGTTTAATCATTTCATTTTGTAATAAAACACATTTAGATATCTTTTGCAGAAGTCATGGTCATTATTGCAGTAATCAATAAGATATTTAAATCATAATGATGTACCAATAAGGTATGTGCAATCATTATGGTGAACCCTGGGCCCTGTCCTACCCCATGGGGATTTCACCAGCCCTGGTGTGGAACCCCACAAACTTGGTGGCAGGAAAGGATCAAAGGTGGCCAAACATAAAAATGACATATTTTGGGCCCTGTTGGGTCAATTTGGACTATTCTGGGCTCCTTTTCATCCTGGTGCCAAACTCTATCTACCGGAAGCAACCCTGCTCACCTCAAAGGCTTCAAAAAGCTGATCTTCCTGGTACCCTGTGTCAGTTTTCCTCTTGATCTCTGCTTGGGGGTGGAAAAGCCCAGGCCCCCCCAACTAGTCCTCAGTGGATGTGAAAGAGGCAGCCTCACTGGCAGTTGGGGAGACCCACTAATCCTGGGTCCACCTGGGCAGAGTCCTTGATCCTGAGAGGAGGTCAGGGGGTCCCTCCTTCCAGTTCTCCATGGTGGTCCCAGGATCCAGCCGCAACGCATAGACAAGTCCACAACCAAGCGAGAGCCCCTCCCCCCTTGTGTAAGAGTTTTTTTTTTTAATGGGAGAGAAAGGTTCCAGAAGTCAGGCACCCCTGGCCAATCTTGGCGTGCCACATCACTGCTCTACCCCTGTCACAAGCCCCGTGCACAGCATGCTGGCACAATTCAAAATGGCATCATCTAGGAGCCACTGGTCACATCAGCTCCTGCAGTTTCAGCTCCACCCCTTGTTGACATCACTGCTAGGGACTTTCACACTAGAATTTCAAAGGCATCACTGCTAGGGACTTGCACACTAGAATTTCAAAGGGAGCCTCTGGGTGGGTTAGCTCCAGTTGTTTGGGCATTCAACTTTGTTCAGTGGGCTTGGGCAGGCCCATCCCTGGAACAGTGTGACAGCTGGGTGATTGATGCAGATCATTGCGCTCCACTCCTTTCCTCCTCAGGAGCTGGGAGAAGTACTGTTAATTGCTCCTTTGTGTGAGGCAGCCTTTGCTCCTGCTGCTGGAGAAAATGTAATTAACTAGAAACAGCAGGGTGTCCAAAGGCCTTGGCTCTGATCCGGAGCTGAGTCAGGGACATATGACAGCTCTGGATGACCCATAGGACGTACAGTTATCATTTTGGAAGTTACATATTTGGTTTTCCTCGCACAGGTTACATTCCAATTTAAGATGTCAACGGTCTTTGTAGGACAAGGGGGAGGGAAACTACCCTCTAAGGCAGTCCTCCCTCAATGAGTATAATGGGGTACCACTATAGACAAAACAGTGAAGCACACGGACTATATTCTACATTACCCTTATAAGGCCTATCCCAGGTGAATTCCCAGTTCTGCAGAGTCCCCATTACACCAATCAGTCAATCAATCAATCAAAATATTTATAGAGCGCACTACTCACCCATGAGGGTCTCAAGGCGCTGGGGTGGGAAGGCGGGGGGGAGGGAGGGCCACTGTTCGAACAGCCATGTCTTGAGGTTCTTTCTGAAGAGCAGGAGGTCTTGGGTCTTGCGGAGGTTTGTGGGGAGGGAGTTCCAGGCCTTGGGGGCGAGGTAGAGAAGGTTCTGCCTCCGGTGGTGGCGCGTTGGATGCGGGGGACTGTGGCGAGTGCAAGGTCGGCGGATCCGGGTGGCAATTGGGAGTGTGGAAGTTCACTCTTTCGTTGAGGTAGGTTGGGCCAGTGTTGTGGAGGGATTTGTGTCCGTGGATGAGGATTTTGAAGGTGATCCTCTTGTCGATGGGGAGCCAATGAAGGGATTTGAGGTGTGATGAGATGTGTTCATGGCGAGGAAGGTCCAGGATGAGGCGGGCGGCTGCGTTCTGGATTCTTTGGAGTTTGCGTTTGAGTGTGGTGCCGGAGTAGAGGGCATTTCCGTAGTCTAGCCTGCTGCTGATGAGTGTGTGTGTGACGGTCTTTCTGGTCTCTATGGGAATCCATTTGAAGGTTTTTCGCAGCATGCGGAGTGTGTTGAAACAGGAGGAGGTGACGGCGTTGATTTGCTGGGTCATGGAGAGGGAGGGGTCCAGGATGATGCCAAGGTTGCGTGCGTGGTTTGCGGGGGTAGGTGCAGGCCTAGGGTGGTGGGCCACCAGGAGTCATCCCATATGGTTTTGTTGGGGCCGAAAATGATTATTTTGATTTTGTTGGAGTTGAGGTGGTTTGCTGTCATCCATGTGGCGGTGTCAAGGAGTGCAGCGTGGAGGTTGGTTTTGGCGGTAGTAGGGTTGCGGGTGAGGGAGATGATCAGTTGGGTGTCATCTACGTAGGATAAGATGGTGATTCCGTGTGGTCGGAGCATGTTGGCGAGCAGGGTCATGTAAATGTTGAAAAGGGTGGGGCTGAGGGAAGACCCTTGAGGGACTCCGCAGATGATTTTGGTGGCAGTGGAGTGGAAGGGAGGGAGGCGGACTTTTTGTGTTCTATCGGTGAGGAAGGAGGTGAGCCAGTCCAGGGCTTTGTGTCGAATCCCTGTGTTGTGGAGGCGTGTGCGGAGTGTATGGTGGCAGACAGTGTCAAAGGCAGCAGAGAGGTCCAGGAGGATGAGTGCGACGGTCTTGCCCTTGTCGACTCTTGTTCTGATGTCATCAGTACATGCGATGAGGGTGGTCTCCGTGCTGTGGTTCTTGCGGAACCCAGACTGGGAGGGGTTGAGTGTGTTGTTTTCCTCAAGGAAGTGGGACAGGCGGGTGTTTACTAGTTTCTCAGTGACATTGGCGGGGAAAGGGAGGAGAGACATGGGGCGGTAGTTGGAGAGGTCGTCAGGGTCGGCTTTGGGCTTTTATAGGAGTGCAGTGACCTCTGCATGCTTCCAGGGGTCTGGGAAGGTGGCGGTGTCGAATGAGCTGTTGATTATGTCGCGAAGCTTGGAGGCGATGGTTGGGCTGGCTTTGTTGTAAATGTGATGGGGGCAGGGGTCGGAAGGGGATCCAGAGTGGATGGAATTCATACTTTTTTCAGTTTCTATGTCAGTGGTTGGGGCCCAGGTGATTAGTAGGTTGGGGGCTTGGGGGGTCTGTGTTGGATGAGTCAGAGGTGTGTGTGGTGGGTGTGTGTGGTTTGAAACTGTTGTGTATGTCTAGGATTTTGCGGTGGAAATGGTTTGAGAGGGGAGTTGCAGAGGAGTTGTGTATGCGTGGGGTCTATGTTGCTGCCTTTGGGTTTGGAGAGCTCTTTGATGATGGTAAATAATTATTTGCTGTTGTGGGAGTTACTGTCTATGCGTTCCTTGTAGTATGCTCTTTTGGTGGTGCGTATGAGTTGGTGGTCATTGCGAATGGAGGTTTTGAGAGTGGAGAAGTTGGTGGTTGAGGGTTCCTGTCGCCAGGCTTTCTCTGCTTTGCGTCATTCACACTTGGAGTCTTGGAGTTCAGTGGTGTACCAGGGGGCGTTCTTGATGTTGCGGGTGGCGATGTTTTTTCTGAGGGGGGCGAGTGAGTCTGCGCAGGTAGTGATACATTTTGCGAGGTTGAGAGCAGCAGTGTTGGGGTCGTTGGTGATGGGGGGTTCTGCGCAAGTTGGGAGTTCAGGTGTTCTGTGGAGATCTTGTCCCACATGCGGTAGGGTATGGTGTGTTGGTGGTGGTGTGTGGGGGTTTTGGAGAAGGAGAAGTGGACACAGTGGTGGTCAGTCCAGTGGAGTTCGGTGGTGTGAGTGTAGGTTATGTGTTGGCTCGAAGTAAAGATTGCGTCTAGTGTGTGTCCTGCTGAGTGGGTGGGTGCTATGACCAGTTGTTTGAGTCTGAGGTTGGTGAGGTTGTCTAGGAGGGATGAGGAGCTGTGGACTTGTGGGTTTTCCAGGTGAAAGTTGAAATCACCAAGGAGGATGTAGTCTGTGGAGGTAAGGGCGTGAGGGCTGATGGTGTCAGCGTTGGTGTCACAAAAGGGGGGGGGTGGCCCTGGGGGTCCGTATATGAGTGTACCTCTGAGGGTGGTGTTGTTGTTTATGTGGATTAGGAAGTGCATGTGTTCTGCACTGTCTAGGGTGTTGTGTGTATTGGTGGTGACCTTAATGGTGTCTTAGTGCAGGATGACGATGCCACCTCCTGGTTTGTTTAGGCGGTCTTTGCGTTGGAGTTTGTACCCGGTCGGGGGGGCTGTGGCTATGTCAGGCTCGGATGAGTGGTTTCTCCAGGTTTCCAGGAGGAAAACGATGTCAGGTGAGTGTGATGCGATGAGGTCCCAAAGTTCTATGGCATGCTTGTGTAAGGAGCGGGTGTTTAGGAGTAAGCAGTTGAGATGGTTGTGGGGGCTATTGTTGTTGTGGTGCGCGATGGTGTTGGTGTGGGGGTTGTGGTGTTGCTGTGGGTTGTGGCGGTGTTGTCGTGGAGTATGTTCGGGTTGTGGGGTTTTTTGTGGTGGGGTCTGTCGGGGTGGGCGGGGGCTGTGCGGGAGTCTGCTGTGTTGAGATTGTGGTGTTTGATGTGGGGAGCGTTGGGGTTGGTGTGGGGCATGTGGGTGTTTCTGGTGTTCAAGATGGAGCAGTAGAAACGGCAGGAGTAGCAGGTGAAAGGTCCTTGTGTGTGTGTGTGGGGTTGGCTTGGGTGCAGGCAGGGTGTGGTCCAGGGTTGAGGGAGTGGAATGTGGTTGTAGAGTAGTGCTGTCTGAGGGGATTTGGGTTAGGGGGGCCAAGGGGACTGGACCCTCGGTGCGGTCCAGGCATGGACGGGCGCAAACAGGCTTGCCTCTGGCGCGCCAGCGGCACGGTCGCATAGCGGCCGCCATTAAGAGGGTGGGGTGGGAGGGTGGAGCAGCTGGCTGGAGGGAGGGAGGGCCAATGGGTGTGCGCGGGGTGGGGGGCAGAGACAAACGAGAGCTAAAACAAACGAGGGAGGCAGCGGCAGGGGAACAGAGACCGGCCGGAGCCGTTGCAGAGGAAACAGGCAGTGAGAGTCAGGAAAAACAAACAAGAGCTAAAACAGGGGGGGTAGGAGGGGCAGAGATGCGCTGAACAACTAACAGCAAAAGCTAGAGGCAAAAGTAACGGCAATATAAAAACAGAAGCACAATATTAAACAACACTGAACATGGCAAAAACTAGCGGCAATGTAAAACACAGAAGCAGATTATGGCAAACACAAAAGGGATTATTCACGCGAGGGCAGCAGGAAGAACCTACCACTAGGCACCAGGGATGAGGCGCAGGCGGGTGCCTGCGGGTGGAGAAGGGCCTCGAACTGCTGTCCAGACGGCAGTCAACTAGTAACAAGGGCATGGGGGCAGGCTGGTGGAGCCAAGTGAAACTCCTGGCCAAAGATGGTCAGGGAGTTTACACGGGGCTCCACGCAGCGGCTGCCATTAAGAGGGTGGGGTGGGAGGTTGGAGCTGCTGGCTGAAGGGAGGAGGGCCAACGGGTGTGCGTGGGGGGCGGGGCCACAGGGGAGGCAGCGTCAGGGGAACAGAGACAGGCCGGTGCAGAGGAAACGGGCAGTGAGAGTCAGGAAAAACAAACGAGAGCTAAAACGGGGGGGCAGGAGGGGCAGAGACGCGCTGAACAACTAACTGCAAAATATAGAGGCAAAAGTGATGACAATATAAAAACAGAAGCATAATATTAAACAACACTGAATACGGCAAAAACTAGCGGCAATGCAAAACACAGAAGCAGATTATGGCAAACACAAAAGGGATTAATCACGCGAGGGGAGCAGGAAGAGCCTACCACTAGGCACCAGGGATGAGGCACAGGCAGGTGCCCGCAGGTGGAGGAGGGCCTTGAACTGCTCTCCAGACGGCAGTCAACTAGTAACAGGGGCACAGGGCAGGCTGGTGGAGCCAAGTGAAACTCCTGGCCAAAGACCTGACCAGACTACCTGTGTGCTGCTACAGGGCTGCACACACCAGTAATCTCCCAAGTGCAGCCTGCACAAGTATGTGCACACATGTTCACTTGTAACCAGCCAAGTTCCCCTTACACTTGCTGCATTGCAGCAGCCTTATCTTAAAAGGCGGACACTGGCGGTAAACACCTGCAGTCCATTTGCCATGTGATTATCATGTGTGAGACACTGGTACTGAGACTCACACACAGTAAAAAAGTACAAAACCAGGTGATCAGAAAAGCAAAAAAACAAATGCAGGCATACTGAAGGGGCAGAACCCAATTGCACAATCCCTAAACTCAAGAATAAGCATGTCAGATATATAGGAAACTATCCATTAGTTACTTTGTAACACCAAGCTCAACATTCATTTGAGAAGTTCCAAGGTTGACATATAGTATGTGAAAATCAGTTCCTGATCTTCAGAGAATTCCCATGTCTAAAGGCACAAGAACCCACAGAAATTAAAAAAAGTAAAAAAGGGAGAAAAAAGAAGCAGAAGAAATACAAAAGTGACTAAATAATGAAATGAATATTCAAAAATGTTACATAAGCTTGGGTTATAATGTCATAATTCATGCTTACAACATGCAAGACATTATCCAAAACTCATGCTTCAGCTTCCGATTAATTGCTCCACTTTAAAATTAAAGTTTTTATCTACTATCCAAAGTCTAATCAACTGAAAAAGACAGTCCAAAATTAAACACTTAAATTTTAGAATCTCTAAATGATGATGGTATTGCAAAATTAACTACAATGCATTGCATAGTTGTACACCTTATACAATAACTATATGCACCAATATCACTTTCAAAGCAAAAAAAAGAGACAAAACACACTCTGCCGTACTCGCACGCCGCTTGAAGTTCCCTTGTCAAACAAGCCATCCCTGTTTTTTAATATCTACACTCACCAACAGTTTTCACACATGTTCCTGCCCAGTTGTTTTCACAAATAAAAGCTATAAAGTATCATTTCAACTCGGTGACGACTCTACAGTGTCAGGTCAATTAAAGCTCCCGCCCATTATCTTCCATGTGTATGTCCAACACAGTATTCCTCCCTTGTCGGGTGATTATTCTCTGAGTAAACTAAACGTATACAACATAAACTGCTACAATGGATCAACAACACATCCTTACTTGTCTACAGCAACGAACTGAACAATCAGTTTTTTTTATCTACAATAGTACTTTCTTTCAATTTAGTGACACGTAGTTTATGACGGCTAATGTTTCCATCCTCAAAAGACCGTAAAAAAGCCCCTCAGCAACGACACACATTTTAAAGCTGCAAAAATGACATAGCAATTAGTACGCTATTGGCTGTAGTCATTTCGCCTAAAAAATCAAATGAAACCAATGGCCTAACCGACTACCTATATTCCTGTTGTGGGTCGGTCTACCCCAACAGACAGATTAAACTTTAGATTCAAGTTGAGCTTGCGTGAATACTTTTCAAGTAGTCAAATTCGATTCAAAGATAATACTCACAAAGCAAAGAGAAAATAATACATAGAAAAATATATAAAGATCATTTTTTTAAAGATAAACGTAAACCTCGAACCCTTATAGGTTACAATCGTCAAACAATGAGGATATGCCGCTATGTTACCACCACGAACAAACACTCTTGGAACACAAAATTATAACCATACCTCAACCTGTGCCGATTGCACAAATAATTAATAGAATTACACAGTACTGAAGTGCAAAGACATAAGCTTGCGAGAAGTTTCGAACCTTGCTTCCTTGGTGTTTTTATACATTCCGCTCATGCCATTATGCTAACTCACCAGCTTGTTCAATAAGATTGCTTAGTGTTCTGACCACCCAAAGTCTACATAAACAAACTGCCAAAAATCGAGTATGTTCTCAAGTCCCTACTAGGGTTCAAACCTGGTTGCATTTTGCAACACAAGAAATCAGTCCATACACAAGGATCTATGCAAAATGCTCAAATAAAATAAAATTTTAAAAAACTAAGCAATTCAAACTTCTACACCCTGGGTTTAACTAAAAGCTCGAACTGGGGGGTGTTGGTAACTACCAACAACTAAAATCACAAATGGGGGTGTGTTAGTAACTACCAGCAACCTAGCTACATCATCACCCTGTCTAGTCATCTATATCTATTATGTGGCACGAAAATGCCACACCGTATTCCAAAGCTATATACGTGATACAAGTATGGTACCTCACTAGCAATTAAGATACTCATTCAATGAATAAAAATAAAATATTAAAATGTTCTTCTCTATAATTCTTATCAAAGACACAAAAGAGGGTTTACATCCCCATAAATCATTGGCTAATAGCCCTTGGTAGTACTCTCCTGCTCATTGCACATATAATCTGCAAAGTCACAATAAACTTAAGCTAGAGTCAATAAGAGTACAGAGATAAACAGACACTACATCTCACGGATCATCTGAACATGCCTATAAATAATTTGCTGGTTTGGAGGAGAAAAATTACATTAAAGCTTTGATTCCATCTTGATGAGAGATTATAGTATAAAGGTTTTTCACATCCATGGAGAGCAACAGATAAGAACATTCCAATGGAAGTTCGGACAGTTTACATAACAGATCTTTAGTATCTCTTCTGTAATAAGATAGTGAAGTTACCATCGGGCCCAATTATATATTTATATATTATGACATCCTTTCTGAGCATGAGCCAATGCCCATTATAATGGGTCTGCAGGGCAGAGTTCTGTCACATTTATGAATTTTGCATAAAACGAAATGATAGGTGTAGTGCGATTATTTATCTCTAGATATCTAAACTCTTCTTGATTAACAAATCGATCATCTAACCACGTGTGCAACCATTCTTGACATTTGACCTGAATGTTGGTGTACAAATTAGGTGAACACTTGACATAACCAATAGATATACTCAACTGTCTAGTTGCTTTAATATCATAATTGCAGAATACCCTGTTTTACAAGTCTTCTCCAGCCCCCGTCCATTTCCATCCTCAGCTCCTTCTGCCTATGAACCATTGCCAGAGTGATTCACCATTCTGTTGCATGTCTGATCTACCAACCACATTCTTCTGCCCTACTCCCCCAAACTCCCTCTAGCCTAGTTCTTCAACCCATTCCCCTGTTTATTTATTTTAATTTAAAAAGCATACTAGAGCTGGAAGCATCATATTTTTTAATTATTTCATGCCTGCTGCACAGCAGCTGTGCTGCTCTAGAGGAAGCCTAAACATCGTTGCCAAAGACAAGAGCTTGAATGGCTGTAATGTGATCAGGATTCTATGTACACTAAAGAAACAACCCAATGTGTGAAGAAATGCCTTCTGTAGTTGTAGATCTGATTTTGGTCAGCTAGCTAGCCTCATATTACCACCATGAAGATGTACGAGTATCAGATTTTGCACAATCACTATAAAGAATCTATTGTGAGTTTTACTTTTCAGGATTTGAGGATTTTCTCCTCAAATCATGTAGTAATAATGACTAACAAAGTAGTATAAAAGATGAGATTGTGGGTGCTCTTTATTAACCAGGGCACTGGTACTCACTGTTTCCACAGTTCTATGTCACTTAATTTGGCTACACATTAAAGACACAGTATTAACCGAGCATAATCCCTTCCTTCTAGTGAACTTTCTGTCAATGATTTGGAGTGGTCACAGATTACGTTTCCCCTTACGCAAAATATCCTCCAATTACAATTAAAGTACCCTAAAACAATTATGTCCTTGTTAACCAAAGATATGAAGGGACTTCTTTACAAATATTCTGTACTTTTTTTTTTTATGATGATAAATGCATTATGGAGAAGAAAAAAAAATACAAATGGAAATTTAAATGTACAATACTGCATAAATCAGTGTAATTGTTTTACTGGATTGTTTGGATGAAGAAGTAAATATATAGAGAATAAGCAAGATGCTTAGTAATCTCAGAGAGCACCAGACTAATCCTAAAACCACTCCAAATCATTGATAGTTCAATCCCTAAAAGGAAGCAATTACTCTCAGCTAATTCTCTAAGATTCTCTAAGATTATGTCATAGAAAATAATCTCTGAAATGTTGAAGGCCCATTCTCGAGCCAAAACGATATGACCGTCAATTGGCACAGGCTTCTCAGTCAGAGAACTTCATCTTCTCTTTAGCAACAGTGGTGAATACAATCTGCCAGTGTCCAATTCTGAAGCTAAAAGTACTCCGATGATGAATTAATATTTTAATAGTATATAGTTTTGTAAAGTGCATATCTACCCTGACTGGGATCCCAGCACTAAGCAAACTCAAGGTAGAATGCAGAGGATTAAAAAAGCCACGTTTTCAAGAGTTTTCATAAAACATAAAAGGATTTCCAAGATCTCATAGAGGCAGGTAGCGAATTCCATTACCTGGGACCAGATAAGAGAAGGAACAAACAACTTGTCAGGCCTTTCTGAATCTGGGGAGCATAGAGAGATTGCAATTGCTTGGGAGAAGGGATCGACTGAGACAGCAAGGTGCCTCTAGAGATCTGAGGTAAAGTGGAACAAAGTTTGACAAAGCCCTATACACATAGCACAGAGATTCAAAATGACCGATTTTCTCACTCACGCCAGTGAACATCTCGCAAAATATTACAAGTGAAAGATTGATTGGGAGAATGGAACAGCAGCTGCATTCTGGACTATCTAAAGGCACCTAAGTGAAGCCTTAAGAGCCCCCAGATAGAAAATATTGCTGTAGTCCAGCACAGAGATGATTAACGCATGTATTATTTTTCTTTGGACAGAAACAGGGAGCAGCTAAAGTATTTTTCATAACCAGGACACCAGAAAAGGTGGAGGCTACCTTGGAGATTGCATGATTATTCAAAAGTTATCATCCAACCAAAACTCTAAGTTCTTAACTTCTGAAGCGAGGGAGGGCACAGTCCCCAGAATATCAGGCCAATAGCAGGGACTCAAAAGAAAAGGTTACCCACCAGCAAAAGTTCAGACATTTTCACATTTAGATTAGGGTAATAAATACCTGTCCAGGAAGTAAACTGTTTGAAAATTAATCTGAAGTCCCAGAGAGACTCATAACGAGCCTTGGGAGGTCTCCTTAGTCTCACACCCTTCGTAACGCATCTTATGAAAGGGTGACTCCTAATTGAAAAATAATTAACCAAAGCATTGCCTGTGAAAATAGCAGGTTTGTAACAGTTAATTCTCCTAAATGTAAGGCCTGAGTTCAACAATTCTGCCAGATAGTTGGCTACTTTAGGCACTGTAACATCCACAAGATCAAAACACCTTTCCATGCACCAGCGACATATTTTCTTCCAAACACCGCTGTATCTTTTTCTTGTTCCCAGGGCCCAACATTCATCCAGCAATCCTGTAGCTTCTCCTGCAAAACCTGAATATCTGCTTGTAACCCTGAACACTTCCAGACAAGAAGGTTCATTTTCCCCTCTAACACCAAAGGATACGAGGATCAACTGCGGTATGGCGACTGTGAGTTCCATAACCCCTAGGAACCAAACTTGTGACTTCCAAAAGGGGGTCCCCAGGATAATGGTGTGACCTTCAACCTTACCTTCCTTAAAACACTATTAATCATGGCAAAAGAGGGAAAGGCATACCATCCCCTCCTTCCTCAGTCTTGCAGAAAGGCGTCCATTGCCATTGGCACTGGATGTGGCCTCCAACTGAAATAGCTGGGAACCTAATGAGTCAACCAGATCTCAAATAAGTCTACTTGAATCGGACACCATAATGCTTGTATCAAATCTATGGATTCAACTTTCAATCGCTGGAATCCCAGAGATTCCTGGAATTCCAATTTGCTCTCACATTCTGAAGGCCTAGAATAAATTCTGCTCCTAACACAATTGTGTGTTACCAACAAAAATACCAACTTCTCCTTGCCAAATCTGACAATGGCTTTGATTTTAAACTGTCCAAGTGGTTTATGTAAGACACTGCTGTGAAATTACCTAATCTAATCAATGTGACTGAGTTTGTCAACATCCATTGCCATATAACTTGCATGTTCTAGAGGTCTGAAATAGAACTTGGCAAAAGTCTTTGCATTCAACCAATCTGCTGTCTTCAAAACTTAAGATAATAATCCACCTGACAAAAACACCTTGCTAGCTGTAGCTCCCCTGGAAGAATGGCCACCAAACCTTGAAAGATCCACACCAATTTCACTCATAACCATACAAACTCATCTGGCCAACATAGCTGTAAGTATTGCTTTATAAGGTCTGATGTACGACAACAGCAGCTGATCAACACCATGTGCTCTAAACTCCATGATCTTGCTCTCATACATTCTTATACAATGCACTACACATAACTTTTCACCATCAGTAAAGAAAGGACAAAAGACTGAGTCAGACATTGTCTTAGTTATTTTCCAAATGTCAAAATGTACCCCTTCTGGAGAATAAAATCTATTAGATATTTCTTGAGCTTCAAGGTGTGAAACTCTTCTATATGAAATAAGACAGAGTAAGGTTGCTAACTTTATGGACATTTGTTGAAAAAAAGGCCAAGAAGTAAAAATCTTTGAAAATTAAGCTGACATCCCAGAGAGACTGATAAAAGAGTCTTGGGAGCTCTTCTTACTTTTCCACCCTTCATAACGCGTCTGATTCAAGGGATACTCCCAATTGCAAAATGATTAACCACGGCATTACCAGCAGAAATACCAGATCTGTAACAGGTAATTATCCTGTATGTAAGACCTGAGTTAAACAATTCTGCTACTTTGGGCACAGGAACCTCCACAAGATGAATACCTCTTTCCATGCACCAACTATGCCATTTCTTCCAAACACCTCTGTATATTTTTCTTTTGCCCAAGATTCATTGAGTAATCCTCCTGAAAGGCCTGAATATCTACTTGTACCCCTGAAATCTTCTAGACAAGAAGGTTCACAAATAAGTCTACTTCAATTGAACCCCATAATGCTTATATCAAATAAAAATCTCTGGATTCAAATTCCAATCACTACAATCCTGGAGATACCTGGAATTCCAATCTGCTCTCACATTCTGAAGCCCTGGAATAAATTCCCCTCTGAACACAATCTTGTATTACCAACAAAAACACAAAAATCTCCTTGCCAATTCTTCCAATGCCTTTGATGTTGAACCACCCAAACAGTTTATGCAAGATACAGCTTTGAAATAGTCTAATCTGATCAATGTAACCAAGTTTATCAATGACTCCCTGAAGCTTATTAAAGCATTCAGTCCAGCCACCACTTCTAAACAATTTATGTGAGGGGACTGTTCCTCTTTGGAACATTTTCACCTGTTTTCAAATCCTTCAGGCAAGCTCCCTAGCCTAAATTGCTGGCATCTGATTCTAAAACTAGGTCGGAAACATTCCCAAAGATTACCTGGCCATTCCAAGCCTCGAGATTCCTCAACCACCACTCTAGTTCTCCTCAGGCATCCATAGAGAGAGGAAGGGCATCCCCATACCATAGACCTTTCAACCTCTGTAGTCCCTGTAATGTCAACGGCCAGGAGAAATTGCCTGAAAGGAGGATGACAGAAACCCCAAAACCCGTGCAGGATCCCTTAGCAAAATTTCCTTCTTTGATAAGACTGTTCTCATTGCCTTCTTTATCTTTGTTTCCTTTTTTTGAGGGAAGATTAACTGCGATAGTAGACTATCTATCTGGAAACCCAAAAAATCTAGATTTTGAGTTGGAACCATGACTGATTTCTCTGTATTCACTATGAAACCTAGACTCTCTAGAAGCTAGATTGTCCACCCATATGATCTAGGAGTTCTAACCTGTCCTGGGACATTAGTAAAATATCATCCAAGAAAATAATTAGTCGTATTCCCTTCTGTCTGAGGAAGGCTACCACTAGACATAGCACCTTGGTGAAACACCACATGGCAGAAGGACAGCCCGAAGGGAAGGTAGATGAACTGGTAAAGAATGTCTCTCCAGTTGAAACACAAATATTTTTTACTTGACTTGTCCAGGGGTATTGTGAAGTAAGTGTCTTTCAGATGAAACTTCACTAACCAATCTTTGATCTGGAATATGTTTCTTAAAATATGAATGTCTTTCATCTTGAAGTGTCTGTAGATCAGAAATGTGTTCAACTCCCTTACATTTACCATAGGATGCCAACATTTGTCCTTTTTCTTTATTAGGAAAACTGTACTCACAAATCCTTCTGATCTTTCTTGATCTGAGACAAGGATCAATGCCCCTTTTTGCAACATCTGGGCCACCTCTGAATATATCAGAGACATCATCTCTGCATCTAAAGTCAGCTCTTTGGGTTGTTTGACCTGAACTGGTATTTCTCAAAATTCTATCTTGAAGCCAACAATGATTTGTAAAACCCAAATATCTCTTGTCATTTTTTCCCAATTATGAATCCAAAATGTTAACCTTCCTCCTACTTATAGCTGGGAAGAACCAGCACTCACCTTGTGATCCAAACCCTGAAAGTCTAGATCTTCCACCACAGACTCTCAAGCTTCTCCTCCTCAGGGGGATGAAATTTCATTGGAGTGGTAGCCCCTGTCAACAGTGCCATAGTTACTTGGTTCTTGCAAATGAAATTGTGACCTGAAGGCATCAAGGCTGACACCCAGCCCCCTCCTGTCAGCCCATCCAAAACCACCCCCACCGGGATCAGAAGACCCTTCTCGTGTTAGTTTGTGCCTTAGAAGGCCATAAATGTGGAAACATATTTCCCCAAGGACTTCGCAAAACTTTCCCCAAAGAGGTCCTTTCAAGTCTCCCATGTCCTCTCTAGTGTACAGGTCAGCCATCTTAGGGTTCATCCTCATAAGCATTGCTTTTCTCCTTTCAGTTATAAGGCTAGCATTGTCATTCCCTATTATGCAAATGGCATGTTGTGCCTAACCACTCAAGGTATCTATATTAACTCTACCATTGTTGTCCTTGGCCTCCTCGGCCATATCAAGGATGCGGGCAATCAGACTAAGGATGTCGAGGACTTTGTCCTGGCACTGCTTTAGGCACTTTTCAATACCCTTTGTATGATCTTTAACAAACTTAAACAGAAAAGTTATTAGTTCCGAGTCCAATTTAGGGGCATTGCAAATGTTATCCTCCGTACAGGGTCTAGGACATTCAGCCTGAAGTAAATTTCCTGACCCAATGCTTTAAGTATTAAGGAATGTGACCCATTGGCCCCCACTCCTCCCTACGTGGATGTTTAATCATAGTGGGGTTAAACATTCTCCCCTGAAGGGGTCTTTTACTTCATTAGTGATTGAGGACTGTTGATCTAGGGCATCATTCAGGCTTCCTAAAATATAACAACTGTCTTGTGCATCAAAAACATATTTGTATCAATCCATATCACCCAAAGTCAGTGTTGTCCAAAGTGGAGTTTAGACTGCTCGGTAACTCTTTTTTGTCATGAAGCTCACTTCTTTCAAACATGTCCCTAAGGGCAACATTTCTTAGCACCTCGTCAAGGTGGCCCCCTCTTTTTGTGCTGCTAGGAACACCATTTTCCATTATAGCGCAAAGGCTACCTGCACCATAGGAGTGGCTTAACACCTTCTTTGTTAGAACACACATTGTTAGAAAATAGTACCATTAGTACATTTATTAGAAATGCTTATATATATTTTATTGTTTGTAATTGCTTTCATGTACATATGGACCTGAACTACGAGATCCAGACTGCTTTGGTTTTTTAAAAGGTATTTATTAATGACATGAAAGTAGGACTAACAGTTATGAACAAGACCATGGTGGTTGAAAAGTGTTGACTGTTTATAACTTCAAATAAACAGAAAATCTGCTATGGAGTGCTTCCTTTCTTTGCTTTATATATATATATATATATATATATATATATATATATATATATATTTACATTGCACCCCTCCAATTCAGGGTTGGGCTAGGTGAATATATAATTTGGATTCTAGCTCTTTTTTAATTTCATAATGCTGTCCTTACAATATACTGAATTTGTTGAATTGTCTGAAAAAATAACCTAAGAAAAAGGCATATTCATCTATTGTTAAACCTCTTCGGCTATATCTTTATCATAAAACTGCCCTTTGGACCTTGGGCCTTTCCCATACTGTGCCCCAGTAAAGCAGTAATGAACTGCTGTGTTAACTGCGAGAACCACAAGATCCAGAATGCTTTTGTTCTCTAAAAGGTATTTATTAATGACATGAAAGCAGGACTAACAGTTGTGAACATCTTTGTGTTTGTTTGTACTATAACATGAATGAAGAACATCAATAAGGTTTATACATGGCAATTATGCAGGGACATATCTTGTTAAGAAGCAGCGAATGAAAGAGGATAGTGATTGCCTCACTACTCACTGCCAGTACGGGCCACGCTGGGCGACACCTTGTATAATTGATGGGGCTACCTTATCTCATTAGGAACTGATCTGGATGGTTCACTGCTGGTGATGGTGGCTGCAGGTGGGTCTGCGGCTGCACAGTGAGGACTCTGGTGCCTGGTGGATATGTATATTCATTCACTGAAATTGCATACATAGAAGTGGCTGGGCTCCACCAGGTAAAGGTTGCTGACATCGGGGAGAGAAACTGGTGCCGGAGCCAGACCACGTGTCAGGCCACGGACTCCAGGCCCTAGACGCCCATACGAGGTTGGGGAAACTGCCTGCGCCAGGAGGTGCTTGACTAATAAGCAGCCTGGAACTTTCGCATCTTGGGAAGAAAGTTGGTGTTGCAGGCGGACCGGGTGTTGGACCATGAAGTCCATGGCCCTGGAAAGCCCTGCGAGGAAGGGAAACTGCTTGCGCCAGATGGCACTTGACTAATAAGCAGCCCGGCGCTCCCACATCATGGGCCTGTCTTAGCGTGTAATAGCCCAGAGGAGATTGGGCTGCTCCCTCTCTCTTGGTTCCTTGGCTTTTGTCTCCTGGCTTCTGCTGCCTTCACTTGACAAGGTACAGTGTGTTACATCTTCTTCTCTTAATTTTCTAGTTTTTCCTGTGGGTTCTTCTACCTGTGAAAATGGGGAAGAGGAAGGCCAATTCTGTAGCCGCCACAGGCCCTAGGCCCAACCATGTACAACAATAGATACATTTTTGGTAAGGGCTGTTAATGTCATTTCCAAAAATATCAAGCTAGCAGAACAAAGTATTTCATTTAATGCCAAGGACCTTGCCTTACACGTACAATCCACATTATCTATGCCTTCTCCCTCTGCCAGGGCCAATGTTAATAATGTTAATAATGTAGGCTCTGATGATGAGCAATTGTGACCTGCAAAGAGATCGACGGTACCGAAGGGCAGTGTTGTTGACCCCAAAATTCCATCACATACTGGATGGGGACCATCAGGCTGCGAAACTAACAACCCATGTATAGTAAACTTCCATGAAGAGATAATCATACAAGAGGAAGAAATTATATCAGGTCCCGTATTGCAACAATCTGCTGGGCAGAAATTGTCTGCATTACACTGTTTATCATCACGGGTAAAGAAAAAACACCCTCTATGCAGAAAGACACACGTTTGCCATCAGAAGGGAATCCAGTACAACCAGCAGGCCTCGAGGCTTTGATCATAGGTTTGGTTGGTAAAATTGTCCATTTGGAATCAAGATTGAGAAATTTCACGACTATGATCTTGACTCTTTGGAGGCCCACCTATAAAATAATTACTGTGGTAACCCCCCCTGATAGTCTACCAGCTAATAAGCTAAGAACCAAGGATGATAACACAGATTTGTGTCTGGTCACTGAGCGGAGAGGTCTGCCTGTATCTCAGGGGATTATTATTCAGACAAGTGAATATATGAAGTGCCCTCACTCCTCCCCCCTGGGAGGAGACGGTAATGAGGGGTGTGGGAAGCTGGTGCCTGTAAATATAACATGTTTGCAAGGCCAATAAGCCCACACAGTGGCCCATCAACCAATGTCACTTCTACCACGTAACCAGTCTCTCCAATTACCACGTGAGGCTACCTTGTACGTGATGATCTTAAAAGATGCTCCCTCATTGATGCCAGGGACCCAGGAAAACCATGGGCAGCTGTTGGATAAGGTGGTGCACTGTCTAGATGCAAAGGTGGCTGGGCTGGGTGAATTACACAAAAAGATTCATTGCATGCAAAGGGTGGCCTAGGTGGGCAACTCATGGAAACTGGATAGCAAAGACTGCATAGTCGTCCACTTCAGAAATAGAGCAGTTGTTGATTACATCTTGAGCAGATCCAACTACAGGACCCATAAGTACCCAGCTATCGAACTTCTTCCCCTGGACTACTTTTATAGGCCTCCTGACATTTTCAAGCCTTTGCGTCACATTCCAGTCCATCCCCTGACAACTCAAAATAGATTCTCCCCACTTAAAGGGCTTGATCAACTGTATTGACTAGAGGGTGAATCAGGTGGTACAAAGCCCTCAGAGTGCCAGGGAGCTGGCAGGGAAGCACATGTCTATCAAACTGAATTATCTAAGTCTCCCCAACACTGAAAAGGTCAGTTGCAAGTCAAAATCTCAGCCCTTCTGTCTCTGTGGGAGTTGGCTTTGCTTCCTGGAATGTTGCAGGTTTAAGCACCAAACTGGAGAACCTGTAGTGGATTCATTTACTTATGAGGTTTCATGCTTACAGGAAACATAGTTAGAGCAACTTATTCTACCATAGCTATCATAGGAGCTATGGGAAGAGCCAAAGGAGGGCAAGCAACGCAAGCAACGCTAGTGGCTCTTACCTTTTCAAGTAGTGTTATGTAGACTAATTTGGCCTTGCCCCAAAATCAGCTAATCCTGAAGAGGGACATTGAACATATATTATTAGTGAACTTCTACAATAATGTGTTTGATGCTAATAATTTGATTATTGTGAAATCTTTGCAGGCTGACATGGAGATATGTTTGAGGACTTTGGAGGATAGCCATGCAATTGTTTGGATGGGGACTTCAGCGTTAAACACTGTACAGCTTCCACTGAATCTTGTGACTTCATGACCACTGAGGGAAAGCCTGATACACAATTTTGCCATAGTTATTTGGGGGATGCATTTAATCTACTTTTGATGAAGTACAACTTGATATTTGTCCTTGACTCTAGCAATGGCCTAGTTGAGGCACCTACATTTGGTGGGGCATGGTCATTAAAGTCATTGATTTTATCCTGCTCTCACACAATTTAAAATCACGGTTGGGTTGCATTGAGGTTGTGGATTTTCTTCTGTGTAATCTCAGACTGATTTCGGTCATGATGAGTGGCCACACTGATGGAAAAAGACAGGACTTAGCGCCTCATTATGAGTTTGACGGTACCTGGACTACCATGTTCCAAAATATGACCAAACACTTTACAGCCAATGCACCACCAGTACCACCAGTGCGGTAAGGCCATCGTGGACGGTGGTAGGCACCTTCAGACCGGCAGTGACCATGTTACCGCTGGACACATTACAAGGCTGCACACCACCAAGCTTTCTGCCGCGGTTGCACTGCCACTAAATCCCTGGCGGAAACGAACTCAATGAAAGGAAAAACTCACCTTCAGGAACACAGACATGTTCGGAGCCGCCATGGAACCAGAACTCGAAGTCCTCCACTGCTCTGACTCCAGAAACAGTGACGATGAAGACAAAAACTGTTAAGTACACCCACCTAGCACACACTGGATGGATAGCCATTAGAACACACGTACACACAACACACACAGCTGGGATAACCAGCGACGACCACACACACATGCAACCACACACCCATAGGAACACACAAAGCTACATACAAAC
The DNA here is from genome assembly GCF_031143425.1 of Pleurodeles waltl. Taxonomy (NCBI): domain Eukaryota; kingdom Metazoa; phylum Chordata; class Amphibia; order Caudata; family Salamandridae; genus Pleurodeles; species Pleurodeles waltl. The sequence continues at coordinate 678,312,735 of NC_090436.1, forward strand.
ATGCACACACAAACCAAACACACGCACACCAAAAATACACACACCACTGGCAACACACACGTGCCATCCACAGACCACCCCACACACACATCACTGCCACTGGCTAACACACACAAACACAACATCACCAAGTCACACAACGACATCACAACCGCACCTACACAAATGTGTTGGCAAGCCAATGCACTGCACACCTGCACATGACAACACATACTGACAACAACACGGAACAGCTCACAACCAATCAACACCACCACACACCCATACAACGTACCATATGTCACACAAAGACCACACAACACACACCGCATGTGACATAGCCATCGACACACACATGGATGCCCACACAACAACCACACAACACCACCACAACACATCAAACAATGGACAATACACAAAATAGCTACACACATGCATGTAACTACACATTCATATCCCACACACAATACACACCCATCACAGCGGGACTGATGGCAGGGCCTCTTACACACATGTAGGCCATGCACAACAGCATGCACAACCAACACACACACATCAGACAAACTAAGGACCACATACACAAATCTGACATGGAGAAAGAAAGGTAGGACAGGTAGTGTTCGCTAGATGCTAACATCTTGTTGCAGATGTATGAAATAGTGCAAATAAAGAAACTATGGACAAAATAGGCCATAAGCCAATCCAATGTTAAAGGTGCCAAAGGCACATTAGGCTCCTCACTGTGCCCCAACTTGACTCCTGGCTGAAAATTGACCTCCATAGTGTAGGGGCATCATGGAGGCAGGCAGGCACCTCAGTGTCGAGGGAGGGGAGGTTTGGGCTTGGAAGGTGGGTCCTTGGGTTTGGGCTTAAGAGGGGGGTCCTTGGGTTTGAGTTTGGGCTTGGGAGGGTGGTCCTTGGCTCTGGCTTTGGGAGGGGGGTCCTTGCCCTTAGGGGAGTCAACGTTTTGGCAGGGGGAGGGGCACTAACGGGGGTGGCAGGGGAAGACCTGGACGCAGAAGGGCTGGACTTGGGGAGGGACACAGAGTGCTCAGGGGTCTCACAGGGTGTGAGAGGGGTAGGGAACAGGGAAAACTCATACAGGAAATGTTTATGTGGCACACAGAGGCTGGCATGGGAAAAGGGTTTGGGAATGGAGGGAGAGGGAGTGGTGGTAAGATGTGTCTTTGAGGGTGTTCAGGGTAAAGGTGTGTGCGTGGAATGCTTGATGTGTGCTTTATGTCTGTTGGGTGGGTGAATGAGGGCATTTAGGTGTTTTGGGAGGAGGGAGGAGAAGGTACTGGGAGACGCCATGCTGGATGGGTGACTGTCTGTTGGGGTGGTGTCTGCAGGTATTGTACATGTGGTTCATGTGTGGGTGTCAGTGGGTGTGGTGAGTGTGGATGTGGTGACTGAGGTGGATGTCTGAGTGTCTAATATTGTAGTGACTATGGGTGGGATGGAACTGGTGGCTGGATCTGCAAATGATGATGTGCTGGCTGCAGGAGTGTCAGATGTAGTGTCTGTGAAGGAGCAGGTGGGGTGGGAGAGTCTGTGCAGGGAGCAGATGTTGTTGTGTCTGCATGTGTGCTGTCTGTGTGCATGCCAGTGGTGGGTCTTGTAGTGCTTGTGTTTGTCAGTGTCAACTGTGTCTGTTGAGGTAGATGCATGCCTGTGTGAATGTGTGCTCTGGATGGATGTACGGAGAGAGGGCTTTGAGATTGGGAAAAGGTAGGTGGAGGGGGGGGCGGTAGACAAAGGGTCACTGGCTGCCGTCAGTGAGGAGGCCAGAGCCTGAAAGGATCTCAAGAGGCCAGCCATGGCACCGTGAATGCCATCCAGGAACACATTGCTCTGTTGTACTTGAGCTGCCAGTCTCTGGATGGCATTTATGATGGTTGATGGACCCACAGAGATGGACCTCAGGAGGTCAACAGCCTCCTCACTGAGGGCAGCAGGGCTGACTGGGCAGGAGCAGAGGTGCCTGTGGCAAAGGAGATACCCACCATCCTGGGTGAGCGGGCACGGGCAACTTGGTGGGTGGTGCTAGTAAGGGGGTGGTGGACAAAGATGGTGCTGGGGTGGCCCCCAATGGGTCCACCACCACCAGGGAGTGTCCACTGGAGGAGGATTCTGAAGATGAGGTGTTGGATCCGGTCTCCCATGTGGCACTCCCCTTGCCTTCCGCTCGGTGTTGGTGGTGCCACCTTCCTGGGTCACGTGGGCTATTGCTTCCCCACTCGGCTGTGCCCCTTCTCTTCCACCAGATGATGCTGATGCACACGATGAGAGAGAGAGGGAGGGAGAGAGATAGGGGGCAAAATGGTTAACATACACCTCCCATTGACACAGCTACATATGCATATCTGTCACACTACATATCATGGTTAGGCAATCTCATTTTCAAGGATACATTACCTACATCATGTCATGACATGTCACTACTGCCCACACCTGTATGCCAACCTATAGCAAAACCTATGTTGGACTGCACTACTAGACTCTACCCCATGAGGCCAACTAATGGCCTCGTAAGCTGCCACTCCATGCCCTGGATGCACTATCAATTCTATGCCTGAATACACATCTTACCTCTCCATCCATCTAACACCCATTGGATGTGCAGCTGATACAACAGAACACTGCAGGCCTCTACAATGATAACACCTGATTAGTCCATGTCCTCTGGAATATGTCCATGACAGTGATGACAACTCCACTCACTGAGCACACACCACCTACCCCTACTTACACATGGCTGGCCACATGCAGCCATTATGGAGGACAACACAGATATTGCCAATGCCAGTCAGACACTCAAGCACTTCATATCAGATGTGTACTATGTGAATGTGTGGTTTAGCCAGGAGAGTAGCCAGCCCCTATCACAGAGCCAGAGCTGCTGGCACAAAACTCATATATCACCACTCAGAAAACCGCTAAGTGCATCCACAATGGGCCATGTCTCATATGTAAAACATACTATCTCATCCACTGAGTGCAGTGTCACAACAGATCTACCTCTGAAACCCACACACCACATCATAGACCACCTCCCATGCTACCACACATGCAGTTATACCAGTTGAACTACGCACCATGACAACTCCACCCTCACACACCTTGCAACAGTTGGCAAACCCTGTAACTGGGGCCAGAAAACATACATCTCAGGTGGCATTTCTTTTGTATATATGGGGCACGCATTGACAAACACCACTGCCTGTATTCTGGTATGTGTCCTGCATTCTCATGTTCTCAAATCACATCTGTTGTGGCCTGTTTAGATGGCTCTCTACACTGGACACCATGGACAACTATGTACTGCATATGTGCTCTGTGAGGTGCCATGCCTACTATCCTGATGGTAGTCTTTGTCATGCTATTTGTGAAGGTTGTATAGTTGGATGTACTCCGGTGTGTGGCTGTACTAGTGACTCCCTTACATCTACCTGGGGACATATCTGTTGTACTTTGTCTCCTGCAGAGGATGCCTCTCTCTCCAGTCCATTACTCTGCCTGTTGGATTATTTTGCAATATCCATATGACATTTTGCAGACCAAAACATGTGTACGTGTACAAATAAAGACTCAAAAGCAGTAGCTGTGATCCATAGTGTATATTACCGCTGCATGACCTCCTGGTGGTATTCCCCCTACAGCCGCTGGTTTTCCCTCAACACTTTTATGATCGCACCCATCCTGTCCTGTGATAGTTGATATGCTTGCCCTGACCACATGTGCCTGTGCCCCTGGAACAGTGTGCCCACTCCCAGTTTCAACAGGACCTTCATTGTCTTGGGTGTGAGGGATCAACTCGGGTCCCTGTATTGTGGAGCACACAATTGATTAAACAGTGCTTGGGGCACAGGTTTAGGGATGAAGGGTTGGCTGAGATGTTGTTGCCACAGAGTGGGGGGGTTGATGTGGGCAGGTCGAGGCAGGGAGTGGTAGACTGACCAGGGATCCCAGATGGGCCGGGTAGGTCGTCAGTGCCCAGACATCCAGCAGTGTTGTCCTCACTGGGGCCTTCATCCTGAGGAGGGCTGGCTGTCTCCGGTAACCTCTCCGTGGTAGCTGTGGCAGGGGTACCTGTGGATGGAGTGAGAGAGAGTTAAATGTTGTAGGTATGTATGGTTGTCTGATAGTCTGATGCAGACAGTGGCTTGACTTGATTTCCAGCAATGGCATTGACAGGTGCAGCATAGCTAACACTGTTTGTGGATGGTGGATAGTGATGTGTACCATACTCCTTAGGTTAGTTGTGAATCATGGGTGCTCAGTTTTAGCTGGGTGGGTGGGTTCTGTTCCTGTGTGATGGTTCACATGACAGGTTTGCTGGTGAGCATTCTGGCTTTGTATATGTGATAGGGAATGGCTGTACATTGCAGCATGGGGTCCAAATGGGAGGGTGATATGTGTGTTAAAAGTTGTTAGCCCTGTCTGTGCCTGTTGTGTATGGAGTCTATCTTCTTACTTTGAAGGCCAGGGTTTGCCCATTTCAGAGCAGTAGGCCTGGATTTGTGGCCCTCAGGATTGGTAACAGTGCTGTGTCTATGTTTGGAGTAGTTTGGCATTGTGTAGTGCCATTGCATTGTTGTCATTGCCATGTAGTGGTCCTCAGTCAGAGCATCCAGTTGTTGTAGCTAATGCAATAGTCATTATTGCAAGAGGTGTAATGTGACAGGCACATTGCAGGTTTTGTTGTGGATGGGCTAGTGCACTGTGGGAGTCATAATGATTATACTTGGCAGTGCTATCTGTGCACTTGACAGGGAGTCTCTGGGCATTGGTGCTGAGTGGAGGTGTGGCATGCAGGGGTGGGGCATTAGGTGACTAGGTGGGAGGTGTGGTGGGAGATGGGCTAACTTTGGGGGTGTTTGGGTGATGAGGAAGGATGCTGGACAGGACAAATTAGTGGCAGGGAGTTTTAGTTACTCATCAGAGTCCAGTCCTCTGGGTATTCCATGCAGGCCCTCAAGATGAAGGATGTCACAGACCTTCTCCTCCCACGATGTGAGCACTGGGGAAGGAGATGGGGGACCACAGCCACCATTCTTCAGTACCGCCAGCTGGTGCCTGGAAGCCATGGAATGCATCTTCCCCCATAGGTTGTTCCACCTCTTCTTGATGTCCTCTCTTGTGAATTGGTGGTTGCCAACTGAGTTGACCGTGTCAACTATTCACTGCTGTAACTCCATTTTCCTAGCTATAGAGGTTTGCTGTACATGTGCTCCTAAGAGTTGTGGATTTACCTTGATGATTTCATCCACTGTGACCCTCAACTCATCGTCAATGAAGAGTGGGTGCTTTTGACATGACATGACATGGTGGTTGTGTTGTGTTGTGGGTGGGGGGATGTTGTGTGTGTAGGGTGCACTGTAGGGTGCTTGGTGGTGTAGGGGTGTTCATGTGTGAGCGCTGGTAGGCTGTGGTGTGTGTGTAGTTGTGATGTGTGTATTGTGTTGGTGGTGCAGTTGTGTGGTATGTGGTGAACGTGAAGTGTATAGGTGCCTCTAGTGCGTAGTGTGTAGGTGCTAGCTTAGTGACTGTGGCTGCTCTCGTCTCTTGATCAATGGTTTTTGTGACAAAGGCTTGTGGGTTGTTTGTGGGGGTGTTATATAGTGCTGTGAGTGGGTGTGTCTGCTGTGAGTATGTGTGTCAGGTGTGGGGTCTTCGAACTGTCCAACGTGGTGGTTTGTTCTGACAAGAGTGTGTTCTGTATGTGGGGGTTCAGCTGCCAATGGTTTTCCGCCATGGAAGGACCACTATGCTAATTTGTGGATTGTAATATGGTGGGCTGTAAGTTGTCGACGTTGCGTTTCTGGTGGTGGGCCTGCATCTTTCCTGCCTGCCAGTTCCCTGGCAGTGTGGGATTTGTGGCTATTTTTTGGCAGTCTTCATTGTGGGCTCCTAATACGGGGACAGGATACCATCAACACTGGCGGTCTTTTGGCAGCCTCCACCGCAGCCGTCTCACAAAAAAAATGCCAAACTTGTAATGAGGGCTTTAGTCTATCCATTCCCTTCACTTGTATCTTTTAGTGTCAACAAGAAGGTGAATGAGCTGGGGTAAAGTCTATAAGGATCTTTTCCCTTCAAATTTGATCACTGCCTCCTACAGTGAGTTCATGCTATGTTTCGAGGAATGTGAGGGAGAGTGATTTGAATTAATACTTGATAGTTTGGACAAAATATGCAGGATAGCACGAGAAATGCTTACTGTCATCGCAAAGTCTACCCTAAGTGGGCTAGATGGGTTGCTACTACCTGTACTAAGGGCCACAACTCATTATTGAAGTCTCTTCAAGATGCACTAAGGGATAAGGAAAGGGTTTGTTCCTGTAGTAGGGACTATATGGTTGCACTACGGGCCAGGAAACGGCTAGTGAAGGAGGAAGCCTATCATGATTTGGTCAAGGCTAGTGAGCTAATGAACAGCAAGCTGTTCTGGCAAACAGTGACGAGAAATTATCTGAATAAGGATTAGGGCAATGGTGTGGAAACAATAATTCCCTCAGAGGTATGGGTCAGGCACTTCTCACTGCTGTTTCAGAATCTTCTATATTAGAAGGGCAGGTGACAATTAGTTCTCAAACAAAGCCATCATTAACCCAGTTGATTACTGCCCGACCTTTTTGCAATCTAGATGTAGAGGTCTCTGATGTAATTGAGGCTATTAAGAAGTGTCCTGTGCTGAAGGCGCCAGGCGGGATCCCAGATGGCCTTTTTGGGGCCAATTTATCTCTTTGGGCTTCCTTTCTGACCAATGTTCTTAAGGCTGCACTTCATGTGGGCCCCCGAAAGGCATGTTCCCATGCAATAATTGTACCTATTTAAAAAAAGGATGACCCGAAGTGTTACCGGACGATTTCTTTAATCAATTAGACAGCTAAGGAAATGGGCTCAGTCAAATTGCACCCTTTGCAAACTTATAGATAGATGGAGATGAGGCACACTGAAGGATGACAGGTAGCTACTTTAGCCATGACCACAGAAGTAGTCTTAGATTTTGCCACTGAATTAAGTAGCAAACCTATCAAAGAGCTGCTGGAAATCTATACAGCCAAATGAAGCGCAGATTTATGATGCATTTGTTGCTTAACTGTACTTTTATGATTTTTATTCAAAATCAAATAAAGGATTGAAGAAGATTGCCTTTGAAAACATCTCTGGGCCCAGCTCAGCCTCCTCTCCAGAACCAGTGTAACTCTCTGACTGAAAAGAGTAGATTGACACAGTGAAAGCCTTGTTGTGCAGCCAAACACCGCCTGGGACTCAGCTGACGCAGCCTACATTAAGGCCCTCATTCCGACCCTGGCGGTCAAAGACCGCCAGGGCCGGGGACGACGGAAGCACCGCCAACAGGCTGGCAGTGCTTCCTGGGCCATTCTGACCGCCGCGGTCAGAAAACCGGGTCCGGCGGTTTCCCGTCGGATTTCCCCCGGTTGCCCAAATCCGCCATGGCGGCGCTGCAAGCAGCGCCGCCATGGGGATTCTGACCCCCTTCCCGCCAGCCTGTTTCTGGCGGTTTTTACCTCCTGCCCTGGGGGCCCCTGCACTGTCCATGCCACTGGCAACTGCAACTGCACCCGTCGCACCCGTCGCACACCTGCAACACCGCTGGCTCCATTCGGAGCCGGCTTCAGTGTTGCAGGCCTCTTTCCCGCTGAGCCGGCGGGCGCTACCTTGGGTAGCGCCCGCCGGCCCAGCGGGAAAGTTGGAATAGCACCAGCTGTCTTTTGACCGCGGTGCGGACAAATGGCGGTTCCCGCCAGGTGGCGGTTCCCGCCAGGCGGGCGGCGACTGCCGCCCGCCGGGGTCAGAATGACCCCCTAAGTTCTCAAAAATGACTGTAAACCCTTAACACATTCCAAGTTAGTGATAACATGCTTATTTACATTTTGATGTTGTTTCTGGATGTTTTTCCCTTCATCATGAGACTCTTGAAAAGTGCATAGTGTGTTCTGTCTCGCCTCCAAGTGCCTCCATAACTTTAGATTATAGATGAGTTTGCATGACAGGGCACAATTGAGCACTCTGGAGCTAAAGTCGAAGGCAGTACGACGTTCTCTCAGTGCCTGTTGTAGGGTTATATAGGTGCACAGAATACATTCTTTTTCAGTCTGTGGTGTCTGTACTGAGTGCACACAGTGACTTACATTTCATGTCTTTCATAAGTTTCTTCAGTTCATTTTACTCTTGTGTAGTGCAGAAGGTGAACAGAGCAGCCTATAAGTCTATTAAAGGGTGGGTGTGCAAGATGGAGCACGATTGAGAGCTCTGGAGTTGAGGATCTAAACAGTGGGGCCCTGATTTAAGAAAAGTGGTGCTGCGCCCAGTGCAATGCCACTTTTTTGTGCCCCTTAGCACTCCCTTAACGCCACCATGTGTGCACTGTATCTAAGATACGGTGCACCATGGTGGTAGTTAGGGGAACTAGCGTCAGAATATTTTTCGCTAGTTCGAAACTGCAAAGCCCATTGAGGCCCATTGAAAACAATGGTATGCCTCCTCTTCAGCTTTGAGCAGGCATTAAAAGTGCTGAAAAAAAATAATGCAAAGAAATCTTTTAGGTCAATTATTATTAATTATGCTTTATTTCGGCAACAAGTGCCATAAAAGCACAACATATGCACACGATAAGACCACTAATTCATTTTAACACAAATAAGAAACAATAATAAAAACCTGGCAATAGTAAATACCACAATGACTTAAAATGTTAATTAAAAATTATGAATTTGTGCAATAGAGTAATTTGTTTGAAAATTGTCCCACCTATAGTTCTAAAATCAATCAATCAAAAAATGTATTAAGCGCGCTACTCACCCGGAAGGGTCTCAAGGCTTTTTGGGGTGGAGGGGGCAGAGCAGCGGGAACATTACTAGATAAATTAGAAGATCAGTAACAAAATGTCATTCTCCTGCTCTACGTAAAATTTAACACTTAACAAATCTGAATATGTACACAAATGATTAAAATAAGCAATACTAGATATTAATCAGAAAACACAATTTAAGTCATTTAATAAAAGAATGTACATAAGTGCTTAAGGATCTTGTTCTAGTGTGCCAAATCACTGCAAAAAACGTTGCCAAAGTACACACCATGGGCCCGTGGGTATTTGTTCTGCAGATCCTAAGGGCCAAGGGGCCATCCCTGACACCCAAGGAGTTACAGAGTGGTCGTATCCAGTAAGCCCTCTGCTTCTTGTACGCAGGACAGTGGAATAGGACATGACCAATGTTTTCTTTGGTCTTGCATCCCATCGGACAAGACGGTTTGCTTCCACTTAGAGATCATTTCACATAACGGTAAGGAACCAAATCTAAATCTGATGTAAAGTCCACGTGCTAAAGGATGTAAAATGATGTTTGAGTAATGCTCAAATTCATAGTGACTCTTGACTGATAGAAAGCTGTCCGTCATGCTACCAAATTGAACTGAAGCTAACTCTGCCATTTGCACACTCACCCAGTATGCGTTCTTCAGGCTCTGTGGGGCATTCTTTGGGAGGTGTGAGGGATCTAACCAGTAGGAGCCTAATCCAAGTTTAAAAAAGCCACTTTTTGCGTAGCTACACCATGCAATTCTTTCGACTTGAGGGGCACCCAGAAGCGCTCTTAGCCATGCCCTATATGGATCTAAAGTATCTATGGACCAGATCTGGATCCAATACTGCAGTGGCCTCAAGGCAGCTATGACTGCAACAGAATGCAGATTCAGGTCAATTCGAATAGGCAGCGTAGGTGAGCTCGAGGGAATCTTTAGCAGGGCCTTTTGAAACGATTTCTCTACTCTTTCAATATCATGTGGTTTGCCATGGCCCCATAGCTCTGCCCCATACAAGACTCCTCCTCTAGCTTGGCTTTTGTAGATTTCTAATGCTGGCATAATGGGGAAACTGGACAATCTGGCAGCAAATCTCAAGATGCCCCCTGTCTTTTGTTTTAGGGACATTGTGCTCTTTATCAGCTGGGCTGTCCACTTGTGGGAATTCTCTAGTCTAACCCCCAAATAGTCAAATTATGTTACCCGTTTGAGAATCTCACGACCTAAAAATATGCTTTTAGGTTCTTTGCACATTTTATATGGCCCCCTAATGGGGGGAATGCCCCCGTTGCATACATTATACCTGGTGCAGGCATAAAGTAGCGCAAAGAGTTACAAAATGGTGCAATGAATGCATTGCACCACATTGTATATTTGGCTCACTGATTTTGGCCTTGGTGGGCCACATTAGCATCAAATAAAATGACGCTAATGTGGTGCAAGGAGGAACCAGGGGCTCTTAAACCAGCCCCTGAGAGTTTCTCACAGTGCCAGCCCATAGGTCATAAGGATGTTCAAAGGACATGCCCATTCAGTCCTTGGCCTTTCTGCAGCGTACACAAAGTGATGGCCACATTTGTGCCAATTGTATTTAACATTTTAAATGAAAGTGTCTGAAGGAGGTAGACGGCTGTTAAAATAGAAAGAGTGGCAGAGGAAAATAAACTGTGTGTTTACATTTGAGGAGAGACATAGTGGATATCGAGGTGGTGAATAGAAGGCAACAAAAATTATACATGCAGAAATACAGAGTGAAAAGACAGCGATGAAGGGAAAGAGATGATGTGAGATGAGCGGATGGAAGAATTCAGACAGATGTGCAGCAAAAAAAGATGTATATGACAGTGAGAGATTGCACAGGAAAGTGGTGCAAAGCCGAAAATGTAAGTGAATGAGACACACTTAGAGTATTAATACTCTTTCCTTCAGCCTCTGTAATGTTTAATTAACAGTCAGAATTTGCACATTTTCAATTATAATTATTCACGATAAAATCATAGTTATTACTCATTTAGCCAATACTGCTAACAACGGCGATCGGTATGGCTTGTATTAGGTGTATGTTCATTATTCTATATGCAGTAACAAAAAACTCACATAGACGTAAATAAATACTGATCCTTGCTTTGATTTACTTGTGAGAAAGAGTCACTCAAAGTCTCACGCTTTTGGCAGTAAAATGTCACGCATATGCTCACTAACACTATAGAAATGCCGCACATAAGCAATCTGAAAACCTGGCATCTACGTCAGTAGAATGATTGGTATTAAATAGGAGCCAGGCTTCTCCCCCACACTTGGTAGTATGCATCGTGGTCTGGGTTGCTTCTCGCAATGGTGTGACAGGCTCACCCTGAGATGTTTTTGTGGTGTTTCAAGGTTCCTAATCTCCTAGTTTAATCAAGACTGATTACTGAAGGAGTGTTTGTTCATTTGTGGCCTGGCTGTTAAAACTGTGTCGAAATGGATCTACCAGCTGCATTCATTTTCCATCTCACACAAGGTCGACGATGAAGACAAGTAGGGTCCTTAAGGGACCTTCCTGAACTATATTACATGTCTATGGATTGGCAGCACCATGAGACACAAGTGAAAATGTTTGAATTTTGCTCCTATTCAGACTGACGTGTAAATAAGACTCCTGCTCTTTTCAATAAACCTATGAACCAGCTCGTTAAATGAACCTATGAATACTTGATAGTGTACGGGCTGTTTTCCGCTGGAGTGAAATCAAAGTGAAAACTAAAAAAACGTACTTTATAAAACAAACCTTACTACCAAAAACGCATTTACTGCATGTGCCTGTAGTGTCGTTGGCACATACCTCGAAAAACAGTCGGGAAAGTGTGCTGGCACCCCTGAGATATTTTTTTTTTAAAGTGCTATATTAAAAGTTATATAAAAAAAAGCATACCTAAAATACTAAAATCAAATCGATTTATTATGAAATTGCCAATGTAGCTCGTGTCTAAACTTTGGCACAGCTCACAGAACAGAAACGATTTTCTCCGTTTCTTACATCCACACTGATGAGTCCTCCATCAAGATGTTACTCCGAATTATTTTCAGGATTTACGGATATAAAAATATACATGTTCACACGATCATTGCCTTAAGTGCTCTTAGATCAAAGTTTTGTGATTTTTCACAAGTGCCCGGTATCGAGCAACACTACTTCGATTTATTTATTGTTCTGTAAGCTTCTCTATGTAAAAACATGCTTCGAGGGACCAATTAAGTTTGTGCACCACAGACATGCCTATAGGGAATGTGCTTAGCTGTCAGTCTATCAATGAAATGGAATATGTTCTAAAGAACTGAGCATGAAAGTAAACAGAGAAAGTGTGAGTCGATCTCGGTGAGCGCATTCTCTTTCTGTTTACTGAAACGAATTATCCAAGTGTCTTGTGTTGCGCGGATTATATGGACGAAAATGTCTCTTCAAGAGTTGTCCCTGGGAATGCGTCCGACTGGAGTGTTTCAAGATGATTGCACAAAAATAAATTAAATCATCTTATCAGCGTTGTACACATGGCTGTGTTCTAATTTAAAAGTCTTATGTGACTTTTTTGTCAATGTATATAGTCTTGTAGAATTTCATTGAAATGTATGAAACTACTTGCAACTCATGCATGTTATTGAACTCACTTCTCTCAATGTTTCTTCACTTCTGTCATGAAATAATATTTAATATATTAGGACACTTTTACTAATTTACTCTGCAACATAATTTACGCCTTCCCTTGGACAAGTCTAAAGGGTACTGTTAGATTTGGGACCTGTAGGGTCATCCCCATACTTTTTGCATTCACCCTCCTGTTTTCTGAACTCTTTTTGTTGACTTTTAGACCTCTGCTCACTTTACCACTGCTAACCAGTGCTAAAATGCTTTTGCTCTCTTCCTTATATATGGCAACATTGGTGTATTAAATTTATGTGAAAGTCCTTAGTAAAGTGGTACTGAATCAAACCAGCACCTGTAAATTAAATGCTGCACTCATTGTGCCACTCGCTTAAGTAGTCATTTGAACATGTCTCAGGCATGCAATTGGGGAATGGGTGCAGTTTCAAAATGCCTTTTCGAGATGTCAAAATAAACCTTTTGCCAGGGTTAAAATCTTAGGTCCTTAGGTCAACCCTTGAGTGGCCTTAATTAGCCCATACAGCCAGATGCATTGTATTTAAAAAGATGGACTTGTACTTTACATGTCCTGGTAGAGAAAAACTTTTACATTTTTAAATTCGTTTTCACTATCGCAAGACCTACTTCTCCTGCAGGATAACATTGTGTTCACTTATTACATTTAAAGAGTGATAACTTTTAATTGGGAGCAGATGGGAATTTCGAGTTTGGTGTCTGATTAATTGTAATTTAAAACCCTATTTAATGGTAAAGTCAGATTCTAAGTCATAATTCTGAAAATGCAATTTTTAGAAAGTTGTGATGATGTTGACAATTAAAGCAGTAAACTGAGGCCTTTTGCTTACATGATACTTCTGATAATCTTACAATATTGTTAATTTCATGTATTAGAATTTACAAATATTACCTATACTAGGTGTCTCGCATGAGTAATTGTAAGCTACTAGAAGCTCTCGAACTACCAATAAGCAGCTCTCCTATGTGCAGCCCAGCCTACAAAAACTGAAAAGTCTATATTTATAACAATCATGTAAACGTGTCTGATGTGGTCAGTATTAACATTCTAATGATATTCATAGCTCTGGATGATTTTCATTGACTATAAGTAGTTTTTACTATCGAAAAGGTTGGAGACCCCTGGCCTATATGCTGTTTATTTTTTATCCTATTTCAATCTTTGTGTCCCACATGTGCATTCTCTGGGCACTTCTTCACAACCACTATATGTTCACTTTTCTTTAGTTACTGCAACTTTTTGAATAAATGTGGATGTTATCATATTCCTACACCTAGTGATCTTTAAATATATGTGCTATATACAACTTAAAGCTTCCTTTTTGTATTTTTGTATGCTTTTTTATTGACTATGTTATGTAAGTATTGACTTTAATTGCTACGTGTTGAGACGTTGTTGATGATGTCCCTTTTTTAGAAAGTTGCCATTTTCGAGTCCTAACCATATGGCACGCACAACGTTTATCCTGGGTCAACAGATTAGGTGTAGCTGGCATTTAGGGGGTCATTACGACCCTGGCGGAAGGCGGAGAACCGGCGGTAAGACCGCCAACAGGCTGGCGGTCTCCCTTCATGGAATTATGACCATGGCGGTTACCGCCATGGTCATCCGCCGGTTCTCCGTTCCGCCTGCCGGGCTGGAGGCCTGGGTCTCCAGCCCGGTGGCCGTCACTGTACCGCCGGCGGTATTTTGACCCGGCTTACCGCCGTGGATTTCCTGCGGTTTGAACCGCCATGAAATCCAAGCAACCTCCACTTCCCCGCCTCCCGCCAGTATGGCTGTTGGCGGCTCTCCATCCGAAAAAGGACGGAGGGCTGCCAACGGTCATAATAGGCCGAGCGGAAAACCGCTACCACTGGCGGTCTTCCGCACGGCGGTCCATCGGCGGTCTTTCAAAAAGACCGCCGAGGTCAAAATGACCCCTTAGTCTTTGTGTATTTCTCCTAGACAGTGAGACAAAGGAGGAATAGGTGTTGTCAGAATGGACTATCTCTGGCTCGATGGAGGGTCAGAGGTGTCACCTACCACACTTCCACATCACAAAGACTCTGCCTGAGGACACTCACAAATGGTTTAACACTAGTCTTTTGTGTCCCCATACAATCTGGGGCCAGGGCAGGGAAGAAGGAAATTCCAAACACCTTTGGGAGTAGAAACCTCAATATCCATCTATTACTTCAAAGCTGGCACCAAGTATAAATACTGTACTCTCAGTCCCAACTCTTCAGTACACCTCTGGACCTGTGGATACTATAGAAGGACTTCTATGCTGCTCGGCTGCCAGAAGAACTGCAGAATCTCTTTTCCTCCACCCATAATTGCTGATGGCCTTGTTAACAGTAATTGTGGAATGCCAAAATACCAAAGGATTCTACGTTTTCCCTAGGCGGTCCCCCCAGAACTGAGGGATTACTGAGTGAGTTGCAGCATATTCCTGTGGCATTTCCTTCTTTTTTTGGCCTATCCCGACTTTTTAATTTCACCTAGTTTTCAGATAGCAGAATATTCTGGTGAGGATTTTCAGGTATGTTGTAATCCCGGAGTCCTTGTAATTCCTGATTGAGGAATTAACTTTGCTTCTTACCTAATATGTAATTACTCTTTACTTGTAATGGGTTGCCAAAGTTTATGTTGAGTTCCAACAAATATGGTAGCAATAGCAGAAAACACCGGGTAGAAGCTATTCTTATTAT
Organism: Pleurodeles waltl; assembly: GCF_031143425.1. Classification (NCBI taxonomy): domain Eukaryota; kingdom Metazoa; phylum Chordata; class Amphibia; order Caudata; family Salamandridae; genus Pleurodeles; species Pleurodeles waltl. Next base: position 678,327,901 of record NC_090436.1, read on the forward strand.
GCCTTCATATATGTATTAAATCAGAAATCTTGGCCTCCAGAAGTTCAGCTGAAATATGTTGACTGCACCTATTTAAATGAGTCATACTAAAAACATCTAGCCCATCTTTCTATAACCCTTTCCTGTCTGTGGATATCCCTGATTGGGGCATTCAGAAAACAGAAAATGATGAATGAGTATGCTGTATCCTCACCGATCATCAGTAGGATCTCTGGTTGATTGCAACTGAGGACAGCAACGAGGGTATGCAGGCTGCAGGTGAGTGACTGTGCAGGATGCAGCCAGGTCGAGCAAGCTGCAGTTAAGCTTTGATGCAAGTCGAGACAACCAGAAACATTTGCTTGGAAAAAAGGAATAGTCTTGGAGCAGAAGACCAGGCCTGGCTTTTGAGGAGAACCAGTCCACATAATATTTGTGAGCACTTCTCCTGGAACAATTTCCCATGGCCAGACAGGGTCGCTATGCTGCTGTTCATTTATATGGTCTGGCTTGACAGAGTGGTGAGAATTACCAGGAGTGGGAATTTTGCTCTGCCCACGTGTTGGGAAACAGGAGTACATGTTTTGATTGGGAAGAAGCTGGGTGCATCCATAAAAAGTACTTGCCCTCCACCCAGCTGTGATTGTTTTTGTAGTTATCTCACTGCCTGAGCTTAAACTTTCAGGTACACACAAATAACGTTGCAATGCTACTAAAGTGGCTTAGATAACTAGTTAATTTACTGTTTCTGCCCTTCTTTGACAGGAGAAGGGCAGCCTTAAGGTATGTATTGTTCTCCAGGCATCCTCCCCTTCCATTACTAACCTTGTATTTCAGAGTGCAGATTTGTGCTTGAGAGCAGTTTGGGATGCCCAGAGCTACACTATTCTACATGTATTTTAAAGTCTGGCTTGACAGTACAATTGTTGCCTAACCGTGTTTGATCAACAGAAAACAACTTTGAGTACTACTAGGAGAGGGATTTACTCTCTACCTAATGATGATTTGCCTGAGTACAGGACTGGGTACAATTTATGTGCTTTCTCTAAAAAGACTGCTTGTGTGGCACTCTTTAGCTCATGGTAAAGCTTATACATGTTACAGCAGAACTGAGTTGGTTATGGTGGCAAGACAAAGATCATGGATATGTACCTTTTCTGTTCATTATGATATGTTATTATAACAGCACTGGTCCTGACATATATATTGGGGAAGGCATGTTAAAGCCAATAGGCATTTGAGTGTAGATTGTTATTACTTTATAATAAAGCGTACCAAAAGGTACTTTGTTACATCTAGTCTCATAGATCACCACAGTAGGCAAAGGTTTTGATATTGGGCTCCTACTCACTCAAACCCTAGGGGTTTTCACTGTGATGATTCTTGTTAAACCTTGTTGAGCGGGGTTACATATTGTTTTGCAAGCTTTACTTGTCTACATATTTGTAATTGTATAACTTTATGCATGTTGGTTGCCAGTTGGTGTGCACTTGAATAGGCAAGTGGTGAGTAAGGTGTAAAGTCACTGTTAAAGGTAAAGGCTTCATTGGTTCACTAGGAAAACTAATGCCACATTTCAGAGGCTTCATCTCTTTACTATGAAATGTTATAAAAAAGCCATTAGGCCTGATTTACGTAATGCAAAAAATATGTATGAAAGACAGCAGACATTTAAGAATAGATTGTTAATACCCTGTGCAAAGGCCTGTAGGCAGGTATTTTGCTGCATAGAAGAGGTTTGATGTAGCAAACAAGGAGGTAGCTCTTTACCCTGTCTTGCTGTCAAAACTTGGAATCTTCTTCATGTCCTTATCAGATCCATAGTACCTGATGTTTTCCTGTTTAGGAACAAGATTAAGACCTGGCTATTTGTTATGTAGCTTGCACACCTTCATCTCTGCTTTTCGTTTTTTCCTTTATCATTTGTCCAAACAGATCTCACTCGAGCCTCAGGTTGCCTTCGGGTATTTAACACTCAACAAAACCTTGAACAAAAAAATAAAATGAAATATTCATATTGTGATGGTGTTACATACTGTGTTATTGTTGTGTCATTCCATGATTGGCATCTTGCTGGGGAGTGGCATTGTATTACTGGGTAGGGAGGGCTGAGAAACATCTGAAAAATTGAAATTTCAGTAAAGAGAGCAATTGCTTTTTTTCTATGGCATCCATTTTTTAAAGCTTTTACGTGCACTCACTCACAAGTACACAGAAAGCAAACAATCATCAGCAAAGTTGTCGTACAACTGTCTTTTGTCTTTGCCAGTACTTGTTTAGTTAAGCATCCATCACAAGTTTATATTTTTTGTAACTAGTCTACATGAACACATCATGTGGATGAATGGTTACCGGTGCTCATTTGTAACATTAATTACAGCAATATTAAGGGCCACAACGCCAAGAAGAGAGTAGTCTTCATTAATACATGCTAAGGTAGAGAAAGAGAGAGAAAGAGAGAGACTGTATGTGTGTATTTATGTCCCATTTCTGACTTTGTCGAACAGTAATGCCAATCGGATCCTAATATACCAATAATTGCCTTTTTCAATGAAGGACTGAAAACTAGGAACTGGAGTCACATTTTTTCCCATTCACAAATGTATTTCATGACTAGTATTAGTAGCACTAGTGTATTCATCCATAACCCAAAATCTCAATTTCCATAATGAAATGTCTAATGGGAGAGAACCCATTCTACCGTGCATGATTATGCCACTCTATCTCATTATTCACTACTGGTTTATTGATACACAAGCGACACAGCCACTTCTGTTGTATTTTTAACAACAGCTGTTTTGTGTTCATGCCAGTTCTATTATTGAGTTTCTCAATAATAGCTTAGGTAAAATCCTCTGTAAATAGTGTGAAGCAGCTGAAAATGTGTAATTAATTTTGTGGTAAAGACTCTACTTTTAATATTGGATGTATGTTCTTGGATTCTAATCTTTATTTTTCTAATGACTATTCCCACATATCTCTGACTCTCACTTAGTCAGAACCAACCAGTTCTTTTGTATGCCTGTAGTGGTTTAGGAGGCAGTACTGTTGTGGGCTCTTCGTTTAATTAACTGCTACAGGATCTTTTCTGCCACGTACCTATTGCATTCTGTTACTTTGGTGCCTTAGATGCCTTCACAATAGCTAATCAAGTGATATGGAGAAGAGTTTTAGTTAAAACTACGCTAATTATTAGGGCATTTGTGTTAATGTATGCACTAATTCTGTGTGTTGAATTGCATGTGGAAACTCTGCACATAATTGCCAGTGCATGAATTATTCTCTTTCCTTTAAATATGCTGAAACATAATTTTCGTGCAGTATATGTTTCCAATGATTGTAAGGAAAAGCCACACTTATAAATACACTGAAGAACTGAAAGCTGGATTTAGAGTTTCGAGGGCGAGGTATTTCACCACAAGCATGGCGGAGTACCCTATCCCCCAAACCCTCTGCTTGCCCACTCAGTTCTAAGACGAGCTGACTCTCAGTTTTCCAACGATGAAGACGAAAACTTACTCTGACGGCCCCTCCTGGGATTCATGGTGTAATTGCTTTTTTTCTGTTCCTTTGGTTGTCACGCTGAGAAAATTTAAATAATCACCCCCCACGCTCAAAGAAAAAAACTCCCTAGGCACGGAGGTCATTAGTAATTGTTTTTTTTGTCAAAAAGAAATTCCCATTTTGGAAGTTTGTTTTCGAAAAGTAAAAAGTTTCCTGGACGGCTATCAAAACTGATGTCAACCATTCATCAAACCTTTGTACTTCAGAGGAACCACCTTGATGATGGTGATCTCTACATTTGGTTGGCGGTAGTGACATGACAGATAACCTGGGTACCTTATTACAAGTGCCATAGGATATAATGCACATGTAAAATGGGCGGCATATCCGTCAAACTTGTGACAGAGTAACATGACCATCGAACTTTAGGACAGACCATAACTTTTTTTATAAGAACGTGTCTGTTCTACAGCATTCATATCTTATCAGCTATACATTACCATATCAGCAGCTATTATATTTACATGAACCTATATGTATTTGGAATCAACAACATACATCATACACTTGATTGAGATCTTGGAGTATATGCTTCAATGATTTGAGGTGTAGGCCTATAGACAAGATCGCTGATAGGCAGCATTCAGAGATCCATTTTCTATAACTTCAAATATTGGCTCAAATGTTACCAAGAAATCTAATAATATGGTACAGATGAATGCGCTATTAGCACAACCTTAGGAAAAATGCATAGTCGCTTGCCAAACCACTTTATTTAAAGACTACCACCCGAATCAGGTACACCGCTAAGGTGAGACCAAAGCTTTAGGACTTACCATAGCAGTCAAGGATTCTACAGGGTCGTTTTTCTCTTCTTTCCTATTTTTAACTATACTACAAGCTTTGTTCTTTAGATCACCTTTGACCAGCTGTTCTATGTTTTACCTCAGTGCTAGGTATGACGTTGATCTCATGCACATCTGCAGTTTATTGGATTTCACAGTTTCACAGTTTCACTGTTGCCTTTGTTCTGATCATGTATGTTGTCTACAGATGTCCTATATTATGATGTGTTCTCCATTGCAGGACATTTTCATGAGGTTAGGTGCCATGTGACAAGATCAGGTGTATATAGAGAAGTCACAAATTCATGATGCTCATCTCACTCATATTGTGCCTCTGCTGGGTAGAGGAATGGAAAGAGCTAGTGAAATGCTGCCTTCGCAGCCCTATCAACACCTTCAATGCAATGAAGTGTATTGGTACTATTACCATTCAGATCACTGTAGCTACCTTTATCTCTTGATGTCAGATGGGCATCAGCTACCTAATAGAGCATCTTTTGCACTGGCTCCACAGTGAATCACTTCATCCCTGCATCATAAGTGGTGTGTGTGTACTTCTTCAATTGCTTCCATCATGAGTTATTCTTTGTTGACATTGTTCGAAGCCACTAAGCCTAAGTACAGCTACAGTGCACAATTTCTTGAGCAGACTTGCACTCATGGTTCAAAGACCTATGAAAATCGATTCAATTAAGTCTATCAAACAATGCATGACCTTGCTGTTGAAGTTTAGTAGTGATTAGATTAAGCATTAGCAGAAGACATCTTGTATTTAGCAACTATTGTGAACATTTCGCGGAATCCATTTTGTATTCATGGCAGCCATTTTCTCTGCCACATGCTGCCATGTGCTCGCCATGTGCTCTGTCCTACCTTCCTGTTAACTACTCTTGAAAATCTGTCTAGTGACAAGTTATATTTAGCATCTCCCACTTTCGCACATGCCCAGTAAGGTCTGCAGCTGTTAGTCCTTGAAAACTGTTAGCCCCTCCTACCTGTCGACTGTGCATTTCCACATGACCTTATATGTATAGAAGTCTTGCTTCTATAATTGTACCACCTCCTTTTAGCCCCTGCGTGGGTATAAAAGGACCATGCTCTCTCAGTTCAGTGTGCTACTTCAAACATTACCGAAGGGTGCTGTTTGAACTGTAGTACCACCTCATGAGGTTTAATAAACTTTGTCTTGTATTTCAGTTTCTGTGCCAACTTCTTCCTATATGGTCTGAGGACTTTGTGCAGAGAAGGGTGAACCCCTTGCACTAGTAGGCCTTGCTGAGGCTTACTTCAACATTGCTTAATATATTTTCGCTGGTTCATCATACAGTACATACTCAGACTCTGGTCTTCCATCATAATCCGGCTTTTGCACTTGTTGCAGTACAGCCTTAAATTTGGCACAGCCCACTTACTCTGGTCATGAGCTCTTAAGAATAATCTTTCATTTTCGCCTTAGCGTATTTAAATGCGTGACTCATTATTTTTTAAATCAAAATGCCGTTGAGAGTGACATGAAAGAAACAGGACTTGCACCAGAATGACTAGCATGGTAGCATGCAACTTGCTACACTTTCTTCCATGTTGACTTTTTCCAGGTTGCTTGGGGAGCATGGCCAGATTATTTATGACATTCCAAACCAAGTTAGTTGCTATTATTGGTTAATAAGGAAACATACCAACGTAAGATGGCACCTGTGCATTGCCTGTGACCTCTCGTCTTGTTATATAATATGTAAGCGAGCTAGTGCATGTATCACTGTGTCCTAAAGCATTTAGGGTATTTTTTCACATTTGGGGTATTATTTATCACCTTCTTTGCTGTAATTTTTATCCCTGAAATGTGTATAATCTTTTTCAGCAATCAGAATTCTGTTGAACTGAAAGTTTCCAGTGTTTCATTAACTCTTCTCTGTTCATTGAGAGAATTTGGTACCTCGCATTTCCTTTTCAATTCTAACCTCCAATTAAAAATTCATAGGGACTTATTTACAAGAATCTGATGCATCGCCATCGATGTGTCAGATTTCTTGCGCTGCCCTGTGCCCTCCTAACGATATCATGGTAGCAGTGTATTTATGTATACAGTGCTCCATGGCGTAGTGTCCACAGATGTGTCAGAAATTCTGATGCATCTGTGGCACTAAAATGATCCATTGCTTGACTAGCGTAAAAAACATGAGACTACTCAAGTAATGCATGGAAGGCCCCCATTCTAAAAAGCCTTGTGTCACTTTAATGCCTGCTTGGAGCAGGCATTAAAACTTTTATGCTGTGAAGGTGCAGAACAACGCAATGAAATCTTGTAATTTGCACTGCACCAGTTCTGCGTGGCTTCTAACACGGGAACGCCTACCTTGCATACATTTTGCCTAATGCAGGTATAATATGAAACAAGGGCCCTCATTACAACCCTGGCAGTAAATCCTGCTTACCGCCGTGCAGAAGACCTCCAACATACCGCTGCAGCCGCGGAATTCCGCTACAGGTATTTTGATCCACAGCTCGGAATTCGCCACAATACAGACACCCACACAAGTCCGCCACACCAAAGGTCAGTGATAAACTGGCGATACCAAAACCAACACCCTCACGCCAACAAGAATACGCCCACACTATCACGACCCACGAATCAACGCGGCGGACTTTCAACTGCGGTAAACCATGGGCGGTACACACCGCCGCTCTCAAAATACACACACATATGCAAAACACCACCACATTGGACAATTCAAAATACACACACCTGATACACAAACACACACCACACCCACACACCCAATCAAAAATAAAACTCACACCCACATTACCCACAAACACTTACTACCATAAATTTGAAAGGATGCCAGATAGAGACACTACCTTAAACATCACCAGCATCCACAGACCCACAACAGCATCACTTACAAAACATCCACGCACCTCAAACAACACACACCAACCCATCCCCTCACACATCACAACAGACAGCACCTCACACATCACCCGCACCACATCCTGGCACCTCAACGACACCCCAGGTTCTCTGAGGAGGAGCTCAGGGTCATGGTGGAGGAAATCGTCCGGGTAGAGCCACAGCTATTCAAATCACAGGAGCAGCAGACATCCATTACAAGAAAGATGGAGCTATGGCGGAGAATTGTCGACAGGGTCAACGCAGTGGGACAACATCCAAGAACTAGGGATGACATCACGGGGGAAGGTGCGTTCTGTGGTCTCCAGACACCAGATTGCAGTACAGAGGACTGGTGGTGGAGCCCCACCTCCTCCCCCACAACTAACAACATGGGAGGAGCAAGTCTTGGCAATACTGCATCCTGAGGGCCTCACAGGAGTAGCAGGAGGACTGGACTCTGGTAAGGCAAATCTTTACTACTTTATCCCCCACCCTACCTGCATGCCATCACACACCCCACCCTTACCCTCACACCCATCACCCCAACAACCCACAGATACCCCACCAACACAACCCACAGATACCCTACCAACACAACCCACACATACCAAAACCAAGCCCTGCATGTAACACAAAAGCATGAACACCCATCACCAAAGCATGTCCAGTACAGATACCCACACAGACCCCAAACCAACTATCGCACAAGGACCAAGGAAAGAATGCAAGCACTGGAGTAGAGGGTCAACCACCCATTGCACACGATGGCACACACAGATGCAATATTCATGCTTTTAGACCCCTACAGGACCCCTACCCAACATCACCGGACAGGAGGTGCCAGACATATCCAGTCCCCCCACAGAAGAGACCCACAGTGATGACAGCAGCTCTGCACAACTGGATCAAGATGACCAGCCCTACCCATCTGGGACCTCGGGACAGTCGGTTCCCCTGACACAGTCACAAGCCACCACAGAGCCTCCCCCCTCAGGAAACACCAGCACAGCACCCACCCAGCGGGCCCATCCCTCCGTCCCCAGGGCACGTCAATCAGCAGTGTGTCCACCACTACAGGGAACCCAGGCAACCCCACTAACACAGCACAATCAGGGACCTGGGGGCAGTGGCAGTGGGCACACGGTTCAGGGGACAGAGGCACAGGACAACAGGGAAGCTGGGAGGGCTACTGTGCGATAGGGGGAGGACAGGCCCAGGGAACCCACTCTCCACGAGGTCCTCTCCAACATAATGGGAGCTTAACATCATTCCCAGGAGACGATGGCAACGGTACTGGCAAAGTTTCAGGAGACCCAGCAGCTGCAGGAGGAACACTACCTTGGGATTAGGGAGTACTTGAAGTCCATTAACAACACCCTGGTCACCATTGCAGGGGTGCGGGCGCTATTGGACAGGAGGCACCGCCACAGGAACACAACACCAGCTCCCCACCCCCTGCAGATGGAGAACCACCCCGCAAACGGTCCCTGAGATTCAGGAACAAGACAGAGAACATTGCCAAGACCCCCGCCAGGAAATGAGACGCCCCTAAATGTTACCCTTCTGCCCCACTTCATCACCCTGTCCATCCTTAAACTGCCATTGCTCCACTTCCTATGCCCCTTTGGACAATGCACCTGTGAAACAAATAGACTGGACTCTGCCATGGACATTCCTCCACCATCCCCCTAGCCCATTTTACAACCCCCTCCACTTATTAGCACAGAAATAAACACCCTTCAATCACAAAACAATCTGGAGTCAGTCTGTGCTTTCACAAATGTGTAATTGCAATAGCAATGTCAATTTACTTGTGCACATACCGATGTAACACAGCTGTAGGCCAGGAGGAAATATTGCAGAGGGCACAAATTGGGACCCCCATCTGTGAAATGGAAAGGCAAAGAGACAAGTCAGGGTCCATACACTGAGTGAAAATGACAGACTTATGCTGGCTCCAACAATAGCATGAGATGTGGGAGGCAGTGACATCTTCTTACCTGTGTCTCACTGGAAGTATTGCATGATTATGTTGTTTTGGTTGTCGATATCCTCTTCTTCTGCCTTCTCTTCTTCACTGTCCACAGGCTCCACAGCTGCCACAAGACCAGCAGCTGGCCCATCCTCCTGCAGAAAAGGCACCTGCCGTCGCAAAGCCGGGTTGTGCAGCATACAGCAGGCCACGATTATCTGGCACACCTTCTTTGGTGAGTAGTATAGGGAACCACCTGTCATATGGAGGCACCGGAATCTGGCCTTCATAAGGCCGAAGGTGTGTTCGATCACCCTCCTAGTTCTCCCATGTGCCTCATTGTAGCGTTCCTCTGCCCTTGTCCTGGGATTCCTCACTGGGGTCAGTAGCCATGACAGTTTGGGGTAACCAGAGTCACCTGCAAATATCGAGGGGCAACTGTTAGACACACACTAACCCTTAGGGATATCCCTATACCCAGACACTTATTGACACTGTATTGGGTCCTTGGCCTCACCTATTAGCCACACACGGTGCCTCTGGAGTTGCCCCATCACATAAGGGATGCTGCTATTCCCCAAAATGTAAGCATCATGCACTGAGTCAGGGAAATTGGCATTCACATGGGAGATGTCCTAGTCTGCCAAACATACCATCGGCACATTCATCGAATGGTAGCTCTTCCAGTTTCTGTACACCTGTTCACTCCTGCGTGGGGGTACTAATGCCAAATGTGTCCCATCAAGGGCACATATGATGTTGGGGATATGTCCCAGGGAATAGAAGTCACCTTTCACTGTGGGCAAATCCTCCACCTGAGGGAACACGATGTAGCTGCGCATGTGTTTCAGCAGGGCAGATAACACTCTGGACAACACGTTAGAAAACATTGGCTGGGACATCCCTGATGCAATGGCCACTGTTGTTTGAAAGGAACCACTTGCCAGGAAATGGAGTACTGACAGGACCTGCACTAGAGGAGGTATCCCTGTGGGATGGCGGATAGCTGACATCAGGTCTGTCTCCAACTGGGCACACAGTTCCTGGATTGTTGCACGATCAAGTCTGTATGTGTCTATGATGTGTCTCTCTTCCATTGTCGACAGGTCCACCAGGGGTCTGTACACCGGAGGATGCCGCCATCTCATCACCTGCTCCAGCAGATATGCCCTATGGAGGAGAACAGCGAGCAGAGAGTCAGCCAACACTGAGGTATCACAAAATGTAATTTGCAGAAATGTATTAATCCGCAATGTGCCTGTAACTGTATGTATTCCAGGCCTAGATAGGTGTGATGCAGTTATTATTAATGCCATGTGGCCCCCTGAAATGGCGGCTGCCTGACCTGTAAGGTGGGACAAGGCAATATAAGGTAACTGTGCTGGTGTTGTACACCATGGACGTGACTGCCATTTTCTGTCTGTTCACTCACTTGATACCTGACCTTCAACAGGAGAGGACCTACACTGCAAGTGCTGCTGTGACCTGTGTCTGGAAGCGACGATGGCTCATGTGTCTGGGGAAACGGCCCCTGCCTTCACTTCAGAGGAGTTGGAGAAACTAGTGGATGTGGCCCTCCCCCAGTACACGCAACTGTACGGTCCTCCAGACAAACAGGTGAGTACACTGTGAGCATGCTGAATGGGCAAGTCCTGCTTTGAGTGGTGTGGCTGGAAGACACATGGGGGGGCTGAGGCCTATATGTGCGGATGGTGAGTGTATGTGCGTCACGGCATGGGTGGGAACTGGTGGGCAGTGAATATGACTGTCCGGCCGGGTGAGTAATGTCCTTTCCCCTGTACCGTTCCTCTAGGTCAGCGCCCACAAGAAAAAGGCTATTTGGCGTGCCATCGCCAAGGACGTCCGGACCCTGAGGGTCTACCACAGACGGAGCACCCACTGCCGTAAAAGATGGGAGGACCTGCGCCGCTGGAGCAAGAAGACAGTGGAGGCCCAGCTGGGGATGGCCTCCGAAGGTGGGAGGGGTGCCCGTCGCAGCATGACCCCCCTGATGCTCCGGATCCTGGCTGTGGCCTATCCGGAGTTGGATGGGTGCATGAGGGCATCACAGCAGCCACAAGTGGGAGAGTACACTCTCATTCAGCTGACTCTGCGCGCATTACGAGGTGTCTGGGCGGGGGAGGTGGTCAGTGGGTTCCCCTAGGCCAGGGCGATCTTGGTAGGCAAGGTCCCTTGTGAGGCAGACTAAGTGGCACCCCAACCCCACTAGTGGTAAGACCCATCTACACCTAGTCAGGCTCCTGTGACTTCCAGGTGTGCAGCAATTGGGCTTAGGCCTCGTACCCGATGGGCATGTGAGAAATCTAGGAACTATAAGTGCATGGCGTAGTGCAGAGGGCTGCTCACTATCTGTTGTGTCCGCCAAAGGTAGTGGTGTTGCATGCACTGAACATGTCTTTCTTCTGTCTTTCCCTCCCCTTTTTTGTGGTCTCCCTGTTCTTGTGTGCAATAGCATCATCAGGCGGAGGAGCATTGGCACCAGTGCAGGAGGGAGCTGCATCCCACTTGGCCCTGGAGGGTGAAGCTACGGAGTCTGAAGCCACCAGTGGGACGGAGGGCGTGGGGAGCTCCACGGCGGGAACAGGAGCAGAGATCAGCGACAGCAACTCCTCCTCTGAAGGGAGCTCCCTTGCGGTGGCAGGCCCCTCTGTGCCCACCGCATCAACAGCTACAGCTGACACCCTCCTACCAGCACTGCCCTCCCAGCAGCCCCTCAGCATCTGTCCCGTGCCCGCTCACCCAGGAGGGTGGCCATCTTCTTCGCCCCAGGCACCTCTGGCCCTGCCCCAGTCAGCCCTGCTGCCCTCAGTGAGGAGGCTATTGACCTCCTGAGATCCCTCACTGTTGGGCATTCTGCCATTCTGAATTCCATCCAGGATGTTGAGAGGCATTTGCAACAAACAAATGCATGCCTGGAGGGAATTCATTCTGGCCAGGTAGCCCAACAGAGAGCATTTCAGGCCCTGGCCTCAGCACTGATGGCAGCCATTGTCCCTGTGTCCAGCCTCCCCCCTCCAACCTCCTCCACCCAGACCCAATCCTCTGTACCTCGGCCTAACCCAAGCACACCATCAGACCAGCATGCACACACATCAACACACAAGAGTGGCTCAGGCAAACAAAAGCACCACATCCCACAGGCACTCACACAAGCAACATATCCATGCACATATACCAACATCCACTTCCTCCACTGTGTCCCCCTTCTCCACGTCTCCCTCCTCCCTCTCAGTCTCATCTCCACTCACACCTGCATGCACTACATCCTCAGCCACTACCTCCATCACCAGCACGCCCATCACCGCACACCGCTCATGTGCAATCACCACCCCCACTACCATTCACACATCCCCAATGTCCTCTCCCAGTCTGTCTATGAGCCCTCCTCCCAAAGTACACAAACGCAGGCACACACCCACCCAACAGCCATCCACCTCACAACAGCCTCCAGCCCATGCACCTTCACCCAAATTCAGCAGACCTCCTACAACCACTACCTCTCCCCCCACTCCCAAACCCCCTCCATCTACCTGTCCCAGTGTGTTTGAAAAACCTTTCCTGGCTAACATTGACCTCTTCCCTATACCTCCCCCCATCCTTCCCCTAGGATCAGGCTTTCCAGGTCCCAGCCCAGCACCTCAGCCACCACATCCCCAGGCACAGTGGTGCCAGCAACTGTGGGGTCATGGAGTGCGCCAACCATCAGGGCTGCCAGTGTGCCATGTAGCGAGGGCAAGGACATTCCGCCACCTGCCAAGGTGAAAAAGGTGCCCACATCCCGGAGGGAGAAGCCGTAACCACCAGTTACCAAGGGACCAGCGAAAACGAAAGGAGATAGTGGCAAGACAACTGCGCCACCATCAAAGGTGGGGAAGGGCCAAAAACAGAAGGGCAGGTCAGGAGAGGGCATGGTGGCACAGACTGAGGGACCAGTGTCACACCTTCTGTCCACGTCCACGCCAACCTGTACGTCGGCGAACACCGCCACCTGCACCGCCACCTGCACTGCCACCTGCACTGCCACCTGCACCGCCTCTGGCACGTCTACAGCCACTGCGACAGTCCCCAGCCTCTTCCCCGATGGGCAGCCGTCCGAGGCTGCAGGAGACATCCTGCTTTCTCCCTCAGCAGGTGCTGACACAGACCCTGCCGCCAGCACCGCCACCACAGACCCCGCCGCCAGCACCGCCACCACATACCCCGCCGCCTGCCCTGCCATGACAGACACTGCCGCCAGCACCGCCATGACAGACACCGCCGCAAGCACCGCCACGACAGAAACCGCCGCAAGCACCGCCAGCGGCCCCACTACGTCCTCGGACAGTGGCACCACCTCAGACATACCTACCATCCCCAGTGGTCAGTCGTCCGAGGCTGGTGGTGAGTTCCAGGACCCTGGGCAGCTTCCATGAAGCATTACTGTCATCACTGTTGGCACCTGCAGGTGGAATGCGAAGCCACAGCAGTGTGGGGTATGTTGCTGCCTCCATGGCGTATCATGCTACCTGTACCTAGCCAATGTCATGCCACACACACCCAGGTGAGTGAATTGTACCGGCCACACTGCATGTGGAGCACTCTGGGCACCAGGCCCCCTCCAGAACCAGTGGAGAGATACATCCACTACTTCAGTCCTTGGCAGGATGAAGCACTCTGGGCACCAGGCCCCCTCCAGGACCAGTGGAGAATCACATCCACTACCTCAGACCTTGGCAGGATTAAGCACTCTGTGCACCAGGCCCCCTCCAGACCCAGTGGAGAGATACATCCACTACCTCAGTCCTTGGCAGGATGAAGCACTCTGGGCAACAGGCCCCCTCCAGAACTAGTGGAGAATTACATCCACTACCTCAGTCCTTGGCAGGATGAAGCACTCTGGGCACCAGGCCCCCTTCAGAACCAGTGGAGAGTGACATCCACTTGAGAGACTGTGGCCTTGCACTCCCCAGGATAAAGCAGTGGGTAAACCACCCACTGGAGAGACTTGAGAGACTGTGGCTTTGCACTCCCCAGGATAAAGCAGTGGGCAAACCACCCACTGGAGAGATTTGAGAGACTTTTGCTTTGCACTCCCCAGGATAAAGCAGTGGGCAAACCACCCACTGGAGAGACTTGAGAGACTTTGTCTTTGCACTCCCCAGGATAAAGCAGTGGGCAAACCACCCACTGGAGAGACTTGAGAGACTGTGGCTTTGTACTCCCCAGGATAAAGCAGTGGGCAAACTACCCACTGGAAAGACTTGTGAGACTGTGGCTTTGCACTCCCCAGGATGAAGCAGTGGGCATGGAGCCCCCTCGTGCAGCAGTGGCGTTGTGCGTTCATCTGGCTGAGGTGCCCCTCCTCCCCCTACCCCTGAGGAGCCTGTTTCATTTCGATCTGATGCCCCTCCAGTGTTCTCTCCATTTCCAGTCAGGTATCTAGTGTGGGCTTCGCCCATGCATTTTGGGCCCAGTGATCCACGGACAATGATTGGTGCACTATCTGGACTTATGTAGTTGGTGTACATAATTGTATTTACTGAATTTTTAACTTTGATAATGAGATTTCACATGATTACATTTGTTCAAATCATTTCCTTTTGTCCTTGCGTTCTTCCAGGGGGTGTATGTGTACTGTTGCTGCATGTATTTGTGTGTATGGTGTTGTGGGTGAGGGTGGGGATGGGGGTGTTGCATGTTGCGTGTCACTCTCTTTTCCCTCCCCCTCCCCTGTGTTGTAGGTGCAGTACTCACCGTGGTCGTCGCTGCGGTCTTTGGTGCTCCTGATAGAAGAGAAGGAAGACCAGCATCGGCAGTATCTCCAATTCGGGCTCCATGGCGTCCTGGTTCCTCGTGGGGTGTGGAGAGGTGAGTGTTTTCCCTTCTATGTACTGTTTACACCGTGTTTTTGTTCACGTTGGTTCTGCCCCAGGAAAGGTGACGGATAGGCCTCATGTGATACGGTGGGCGGTACATTGTCTTCCGCATGTCTGTTGGTGGTTACCGCTGCGGTGTTTGTTTCTACCGCCGTGGTGGTCGGAGTGTTAAAGTGGCTGTCTATGTTGGCGGTTTCCGCCATGGTCATGATTCAATTTTTTTTCTGCCGGCATGTTTGCGGTATTACCGCTGCTTTAACAGATAACAGATTTAACAGACCATTGCACCAGTTTGTAACTGTAGCGCACTGTAGGGGACTGCTTTGCGCAACCATTGCTTCAAAACAAATGTTGCAACAGTGGCGCAAGGGGCTTGTAATTAAGCCCCATATTTTTCTTGGGAGCATTTTTCTGTCATTGTTTTTCCTCCTATGGGACCAATTCTGGAAGGCATTGGGGGCCAGATGTAGGAAAGGTTTTTACCCATTCTGTGTCTATGGGAAAAGGTGTTCGTACATATGGCCCTGGTTGCCTTTCACTTGCAAGTAATGTGCAGGTTGGCACCATGGCTACTGGAAAGGTAGTCCAATCTTCTATTTCGGCCAGCCCCTGCCGCCATTCCATTATGGAATCACTTCAATATTGTAAATGTGTTGAGTCCCACTTTGCAATCATGCATGTCATTATGAATCACAAGCACAGTTAATACCTTTCTTAGGTTACTGTAATTCTGAAGGAATCTTGGAATGGCAGCAGTAATTTTTCAATTGGCAACACAAAAAATACAATAGCTTTATAATTGATTGCACCTACTGTACCCGTAACTAGTTCGTACATTAAAGGCTACCTACGGAGAAACTGAGAGATCAGATAATATTAGCAAAATCCACGAAGCTGCACAACTTCAAAACGAAATATAATTCAGAATCATTCATCACGCCTAACATGTTCCATTCTCAATTAACATATGCGTATCACTTATTTACTGTTTTATACAACTTGTCGCGCCCCAATAAAGAAATAAAAAACTGTGACTAACATTTAGTCCTGTGGAGCAAAAGAGGGAGCGGAGGCGAGAAAAATATTTGAAGCATAAGGATGATAACATTTTTTAAACAACGCGTCTCAGTCTCGGTCCCTGCTCCTGAGATGGGTCACTCACTACTTTACCTCACAAGAGTCAGATATGCCGCCTCAACCCTAAAGAAGTCGAGGCCAACACAGGAGGAAAATAATATTCACGCATCATACTTAGGAAAGGGGAAGCTGCCTCAGATTGTGAGAAATATGTCTCTTGTCTTGAAATTACACTTTGAGGATCACTGAGTTTCTGTTGGATGTCTTCTCACCCTTTACACAGATCATCCTTACCCGCCACTGGTTGGGCCTTAGGGTGACCACCTGGCACTGAGGCAAATTCTGGACAGGACTGTAAAAAATTCAGGACAAAGGGTCCAAATTCAGGACAAAATTCAGGACAAAGGGTCAAAATTCAGGACAAAAATTCAAGAACAAATGTCAGTTTTACAGACACTCCCAATAGAGGCCATGCCTCACTATGTTGTCAGTGGATTCATTTACTTGTTTTTTTAACTCAGCTGTGAGGTCTTTCTGTGATTGCCTCCTGGTATGCTACATTCAGGTGTCACATTACATCCTTGTTCAGTAGTAAATGTATGCCCTTCAGCACTGTGTCAAAGCCATCACCCCTACCCAAATCTACCCAATCTTTCTTGAAGAGAAAAAAACAGCAACATTTTGATTATGTTTCCAAACATTTTAAAACACCTGGCAAACAGTTTAGGAAACATTAAGGTAATTAGCCTTATACTAGTTTAAACAAATTGAACAAAAATATCTGGCTCACGCCAACCGCCCATGGACTTTCAACCTAAAACAAAATTAATGAGGCAAGGCAGATGGTGTGGGCAACAGTCTCACACCTAATGTCAGGGTGTGAGGTACCCACAACTTGGCAGTAGTCTCACAACACTAGAGTGTATGTCTGGGACTCCACACTTATCTCAGAAATGGGAGCCCGACCACCAATCAAAGATAATAGAACAGAAGGATGAAATCGAGATCAAATGGGAGATCCACGGCAAGTGATTCAAAGCGCTGTTGCTAAGAACTGGGTAAATAAGGAAGAGAAGAACAAGGGTGGACGGTTTCTAAAATCAGACAAGATGGGTCCACCTAGACTATCAGAAGGTATTGGGTACCTGGGGATTTGTCTCTGCACACAGGAGAGAAACAGAAGAGGCACTGTCAAGTGAACACCCATCCACCTTGGCAAACTCTTCTGGTGCAATGATCCACTGTTCGTGCTTGTGAAGGGTGAGCAGGGGCCAGACCCCTTGCAAGGTTGTGCAAGGCAATTGCCTGCTTTGTCCAAAAGCCAAACTAGTGATCTGGGTTATCCTTAAGTGTCAAGTACATATAGAATCTTCAAATTATTTGGGATTTAAATTGCACAAACAAGAAGTAAAAATGTTAAAATGTAATAAGTGTTTTTTTAACATATGGCACTGTTTTCCCCTTTATATGTTATGTCATGTAGATTTATATAGCGCATGGCTACCCGAAGGACTCCCAGCACTGCGATCTTGGTTACTTGTAGTCAGTAACTGGAGAAGAAGGGATTATGCTTTGAACAGCCAGGTTTTCAGGGCCTTCCAGAAAATGAATTTGTGGCTATTCATACGTAGGCTCAGAGATAAGGAATTCCACAACTTAGCCCCCGATAGGCCAGGGGTCTTCCACCCCATCTGGCCTTCTTCACTCTAGGAGTCACTGCTAACAATGCTGTGGAGGACCTAAGTGACCTGCTCGGTGAGTAGAAGGAGGCCAGAGTCCTCAATAATGCCGGAACTCTATTGTGCAGAGCTCTATGATTATGACACAGTGTCTTAAATTCTATCCGTTTGGCCACTGGGTGCCAGTGGAGGGAGGAAATTCCTGCTTTTACTGATTCATGTCTAGGTATATTTAGAAGAGGCGGGCTGATGCATTCTGAATTACCTGCAACATTTTGATCACATATCCAAGTGCTCCAATATACAGAACATTTCCATAGTCCAGACGTGAACCAATCAAGGCCTGTATGATAATCCTTTTGGCTGTAAAAGGTAGATTGTAAAAACCTTCCTTGGAAGCCTGAAAGAGGTGGCGGAGACTTTATTGGCTTGATACATCATAGAAAGTTGTGGGTCGAGCCATGACTCTTAATGAGTGCTTTAGGAGGTGGCAAGTCTCTTTGCAAAATATGATCTATCTAGAACTTGATAAGATCTATCCTTAATAGAGGATCTAATCCAGTCTAAGGCATTCCCTGCTATTCCACTCTCTTGTATCCTACCCAGTAGTATATCCAGTTCCACTGTGTCGAAAGCGGCGCTGAGGTCCAGAAGGATGATAGCAGTCTCCAAACCCTGATCTCTGCGCCTTTTAGCCTCTTGTTTTATAGCAATTAGAGCTGCCTCGGTGTCGTGGAGAGGTCTAAAACCCATCTGCGTGGTGTGTAAAATATTATTGTCCTCCAAAAAACAGGAAATTTGGGTATTGACATGCTTTTCAACCATTTTAGCGAGAACAGGTAGCAAAGAAATCAGTCTATAATTGCTAAGCTGTGCAGCGTCAAGGTTTTTTTTTTTTTAAAGTGGCTTCACAATGTCATGTTTCCATTGTTCTGGTACTGTCCTAGAAGACAGTGAAGCATTCAAGAGGTTTGTGATAGCGGGTACCGTCACTGGAGCGTCTAATGTCAGCACCTGCGGAGGGGTGGGATCCAAAGTGGATCCCGATTTGATAGATGTAAGGTATTTGGTCACAGCTTCTTCGGATATTGGTAGAAAATCCGAAAGAATTGTGGGACCCAGAGATTTCGGTTCTACCACCTCCTGAGCACAGACTGTGGCTATAGGGAGGGTGGGATAGATGTCTTGTACCTTTTGTTGGAAATATATGCCAGATTATTGACATGCTCTTGGGAAGCATCCAGGGGTGCCTTGTCCTGCTGTGGCTGAGTAATTTTGTTGAATATCCGAAAAATCTCCTTAGGAGAATTTGATGCCAGCTCAATTTTTGCTCAATAATATGCAGTTTGGGCAATTTTAATTTCATTATGACAGGACCGGATGGCTTTCCTATACCTAGATTTAGTGTGTCATCATAGGATTTTCACCATCTACTTTCCAATTTTCTACATACTTTTTTAAGGTGAAGAAGGTGCGGGGAAAACCAAGGGCTGCTCTGCCTACGACAACCTTTAATTTTAATGAAGGGGGGCAGCAGAACGTCTAGGCTGTTGGTGATCCAGCTATTGAAAGACTCTGACATGTCTCTAATATTATTGTTAGTAGATGGTTTTAACCTCTCCATGGTATTAATCCAGGCATTGGCTTTAAGATTGCCCCAGCGTCTAATAGGTAAAGATAAATTATGAATACATTTTCTGGGGCTGAATATGGCTAATTAAAGGGTTATCAAGAAGTGATCTGACCACGCCAAAGGGCGAGGAGACTTAGGCGTCAGTTCTATGATATTTGAAAAAACTAAATCAATTGTGTGACCCCTGTTGTGACCCCTATTGACCCTTAATCAGTTGAACCAGATTTAACGCCTCCATGTCAGATTATAAGAATTTTGTTACAGGATTCTCAACCTCCTCTGCATGAATGTTAAAGTCGCCCAGCAATGTGAAATTGGGTTTTGAGCATACCAGATCAGCAATACTATCTGCAAGGGCCTGTAGAAAAGTTTCAGGAGGACCTGGGGGATGATAGACCAGGGCACCTGACAGGGTATATTGGGGATTCAGGTTTATAGAGAAAGCCATTCTTTCACAACCTGATAACTGCAAAGCGTAAGAATAGACCGTTGGATTGTCTCTATGTATAATGGTAAGGGAAGGGGGGGCAGGGGCTCTTGGGTAGATGGGGAATGGGGCGTCATCTTCCGGTGACAGGAATGCAAATTCTTGTTGCCAGTGGCCTTTCTGCCAGGGATTTTGTGGCAGTGCTACCGCCATGAAATCCCTTGTGGAAATGGGACTCGTAATACCACCGGCTGTATAGGGTGGACCGCCAGATCACAGATGCTTATCTCTGACCGTCCTGGTGGTAAGCACAGAAAAGTGGTGGTTTAGCACAGGCCAAACCGCCACACTCATAATTTGGCGGTCCACATTGCTTGCCCGTCGGCAGTGGGACCACCACCGTGAGTCTGGCGGTCTGATGACCGGCAGACCCATAATGAGGGCCTTTATTTCTTCCTGCATCAGAGCTCTCTGCCTTGTCCACCAGGAAGCTGGTCCGCAGCCATTTCTGCTGACACCAAACATCACCCTGCACCTGCTGCACAGAGGCCAGGAGACTTGGGGGAGGCAGAAGGTTGCTCAGATGCACTTTCCCAGGGAGTTCATCCTCCAAAGGACATCAGCAGGAAACTGTTTCATCAACATATATCTTGGCCCTCGGAGGCTGACTTCGTCCAGTAGGTGCAGCAGCAATTGAAAACAATTGGATTTTCAGTAGGAGCACTGTAGCCTGCAGCCATCTTGCAAAACCACATTTTTAAAGTTATCTTAGACATACTGCTGAACTGTATCTCACAGTTAACTTCTTTATTGTGCGTTTTCTTGTAATTTCGAGAATTTGTAAGTAAAGCAGGCTTTACTCTAGCTCCCGTTTCTTTATAAGAGATCTCAAAACAAAAGAAAACAGCGGTTTACAAAATGGCAACTATTATGCACATTAAATACAGTTTATAACGGCATAAATTCTCCATAAATATGAAGCAATCAATTTTTCTATGGGCTTCAATGAGACATAGATCACAGCCGTTCTAAAAATAATTATATTTCCAAATGCAGATGCATTTAAAATGGTGTCTTGAGAGTCAGTAAAGCAGGGCTCACTGTGCATCATCCAGTGAATTATCTTCAGCAGTTAACATGGCCACATGTGGTATTGAATTACACTTCATTAAATAAGGAGCACGTCTACACACCTACTTTATCACTATGCAGTGCAAGTGGCTTGAAACAAACAGTAAAAACGTATTAACATCATTCAGTTGCACGATCAATTTCATGGGAAGCGATTTGCTGAACGTTAGGCAGTATGACACTAACACGAACTGCAGCTAAAGGCCACTACATCGAATGTGTACGTTTGCTATATCAAGATTCATGAAATCAATTCGGTTTGACCTAGATCCCAGATAAGAAAAGCTACACTGCTATTTCATCTCTTATTCCGCTCTTAACATTTAAAGAGAATGAGAGGCCCAACCTTTGCGTTTGTCCAACTGCAAGTAAATAGATTACAAAGAAATCGGCCTTAACTTTAATTTATGTTTCCAATTTCCGGGAATCTCCTCCAATTGTCTTACTCCTACCACATTCAATCTGTGCAGTTCCGCTGTGAACGTTGAGATCAGCACATTTAGCACTTGCACCCTGGCCATTACCGTAAGCAGTGTAATTTCCGAGGCCGCACGACTGGCTGAGAGAGCGGATCATGTAATGGAAATCCGCTAATACTATTAAACATCAGACCCACGAAAAATAGACATAAACAGGTGCTGTGTTTGTGTTAAAAAAAAAAAGGCACGCACCCTGTGCAAAGGCTTGGCCACTGTGATTAGGGGGCAGATTTAAGAGCCCCTAGCGCCTCTTTCTACCACATTAGTGTAATTTTTTTATGCTGATGTGACCCTACAGGCCAAAATCGCCACGCCAAATTTACAAAGTGGTGCAATGTGTGCATTGAGCCACTTTATAACGGCTTTGTGCTACATTATGCCAGCGCCAAGCATAATGTATGCAAAGGTGGCGTACCCTGGTCACCCCACCACAGACAACCACTGGCTCACATTTAGCACCTCTTGGCCAGAACAAAGGCTGACTTGAGTCATGCAGCATGCAGTTGGGCTTTATACGTTCAGTGCACCAAAATCATTACAGGATACTATCTCTATGGCCAGTGTTTATTTTAGCAGTGTGCCATAGTCATGACTACAAGTGCCATCAATTCTTCCAGCAGTGTTGAGCTGAAATACAATAGTGATTTTTTATGATCAAGCACAAGCAGCTCCTCAATAATTCTCAGTGATATTCTAATAATAACATCAGATGCTGTATCTTAGCATGTTCGTGCCGGAAAATTAAAATACCCGCACTTTGAACTAAAGCTCTTATGGCAGCAAGCAAGGGAAGGAAGTCATTGCGACCCTCTCCAAAAGAGCTCGCTTGTCTCTTCCATCAAAGCCTATATATTATGCAGTCCATTCAGTCTTTCATCCAATATTCAGCCTGTCACCATTCTATCTATCCATCCACTCATGCATCTTCAAACCTATCCATCAAACATTCCCATCCATCCACCCTTTTACTAAGCCATCCCCTTTCATTCATACATCTATCCATACTTTTGATTATCCAGCCATCCTTTTGCTCATCCATGCAAAATTTCACCTCATTCATCCATCCACCCTTTCAGTTCATCTGTCCTCCCTTTCACACATCCAACCATCATCCACACTTTCACTAAGTCATCCATTCTTTCACTCATCCATCCACTCTTTGACTCATCCATCCACCCATTTACTATTTCACTCATCCATCCGTCCTTTCACTCACTCATCCATCCGTCCATCCATCCACCCTTTCACTCACCTGCCCATCCATTCACCCTTTCCCTCATCCATTTATCCACTCTTCCATCCAGCCATCTACTCTTCCTTTCAATAATCCATTCATTTTTTAATTCATCCATTCTTACATCCACCCTTTCACTCATCCATCCACCCAGCCTTTCACTCCATCCATCCACTCATCAATCCATCCATTAACACCTTCACTCATCAATCCATCCACCCCTTCATTCAGCCATCCATCTACCCTCCAATTCACTCAACCATCCACCCTTTTTTATTCACTCATTCATCCATCCTTTCTCTCATCATCCATCATCTACCTTTTCACTCATCCATCCATTCCTCCTTCCTCCCTTTCAGTCATCCATCCTTACATCCAGCCTTTCACTAATTCATTCTTGCATCTATTCATCCATGCTTTCACTCATCCATCCATTCACCCTTTCACTCATCCATCCATCTATTCATCCTCCTATAATTTTATGTTTATTATGAGCCTTTGTCTGCCAAGTTGCAGACATAAGAGGCCCCAATTCAGCTGTAGCTGCTGAAGCAGTGGGTAGGCAACATCCCTGTTAGTGCCAACTTTCAATGCAATATCCCACAACGTCTTTAGGAAACATGCGCTGCATGTGAAATCCTCACTGCATCATTCCACAATAGCTTCTTTTCATTGCTATTGTACTTTTGTAGCTGTATACCGCTATCAGATAACAGTGTTTACTGGACTTGCATGTGTGTGTGAATGGCTGGATGTAGTGCCTAATTTGAGCCGGCGGTTGCAGGTGGGACTCACTGACACTCATTTCTGGGACCAGCTCTTATTTTTCCTCATCAGATGTTGATCACTTGCAATAGAGAGAAAAAACACAAAAGGGAAAGAAAGAAGAAGAGAAAGACAGACAAACAGGCACAAAGAGACAAAGCATGGTAAGGCAAATGTTAGATAAAGGGGCAGCAGTGTCTGGCAGTGGATTAAAGAGGACTGAGGTAAATCTAGCCTTATGCAGTCTTGATATTTGCCACACCAATTTTTAATAGCACCACTGGAGCTTTCAGCAGCAGCATTCATTATTTTACCAATTGAGAATGGCCTGCGGGGTGCAGTGTGTGCCATTTTTGTGGACTCATTTGCTAACATTACTTTCTCCATTCATCCTGGCCTACATGAAGTAAACTAAACATTTAACATGCAACGTTTTTAAATGGTGCATTCTTTACAGTCGCCATGTTTGATTCACTATAGATGTTCCAGCTTGGCTCTTGTGGGTGAGTTCAGTAACCTCATCCACACTTTTTTCGCAGTTGCCTCATCCCGCCCATCCAATAAAACTGATTACTAACTCCCTTCTGCAGACTGTGAGATATTGTATGTTTCCATACCAAAATATGAAAGTATTGGCTGGGCGGATGTGATGCAAGCAACAGAAAATCTGTCAATGATCAGGTAAACAACACAACATGGTCATTACCACGGAGTCAGTTTACCACACATTCATTACCACCCAATGCCTTTACGACACATTGCCTTATATAACTTTCATTTATAAGCCTTATTGATACTCGTTATTCATTTTATAGTTATATATTTATGTGTGTTTGTATATGAGTCGCCAGTAGGTAGTTATAGTTAGGACCATGTTTCAAAGAAAAAGCTTTTTTTGACTTACTTATATCTTATCACCGTTTGAAGAATCTTCACGAAATTTTCTAAAAAAAAAGGGTGCCAGTGATTCTTGTTGTACATAGGAAGTTTCGAGGTGATCTGTCAAGCGGGGGTTGAGAAAAAGAGGGGGTAAAAAAAATGTGCGTTTCCTATGTTAATTCTCATAAGAGTTTTGAACAGGACTACAGCTCAATCCGCTAGATGGAATTACACCAGATTTGGCAGAGAGGTAACTTTCAGCTCACAGATTATGCTTTCAGTTATTTGGTGTAAATCCTTTCAGCAGTTTTTGAGACATGTATATCTGAGATAGCGGTGACTTCGCAAATAATAACAAGCTCAGACACAGAGCTGCAGAGCTCTGATTGGCTGCCAACACTTCAAACCAGGAAGTGCTGACAGCCATCTTGAGACATGGCTTTAGCCGAGTTCCAGAAAAAAAGTGAAAAAAAAGAGAAGGGGCCCGTGACTACACACTGACCTTTTAGCTCTGGTGCTGGGGTCCAAGAGGGACCCAACCAGGACTAAAAAACACTTTTTAAAATAAAATTTGCACCGATTTCACGACCACGTCACACATTCGTGCAAAAAAATATATATATTTGTGCGGGCTGCCACCCTTATTTTTAAGAAGTCCCCCAGTAGGCCAGGTCATGGGGGCATTAACATATTGAATGCCGGGGGGGTGCTTGGCCCCCCCGCAGCCCTGGTGATTGCCACCTCCATGGGGCTAAACTCATTTTGTGTGCATTAGGTGCCTGACCCTGCGGCAGTCTGGGGACCACCATCTCCATGGGGCACAATTTAATTAATGATGGGGGTCCAAGACGGGCCCTCAGCCCCAAGGACCACCACCTCCCTGGAACTATTTCAGTTGGAGGGGGGCCACACGGCCCACCTCATGGAGCCAATGATGGCCTTGGGGACATGTTTGAGTGGTTACAGGGGGTTGGACACAGGGCCTGGCCGGATGATCTCACTCTCTTTAATTGACGAAAACATTTTCTTTTCAATTTGTTCGGAAATATCTCATACCTATAACTGGTGCCCTTGCCATGCACTACTATTTACCTCACAAAGTATGGCACTCATGACATCTTTGATAACATCATTGATAATATAATGTAATATTTGCAGTACATTTTTTAACAAAAGAACTGTACATGGCGGGGGCGCCTAGCTATAATGCTCCTGAACTCTTTGGTTTTTAAGTGAATATATATATAGGCAATTTTAGGGCTTTGGGAGGGCAAAGGTATTTGGGTGGCAAAGGTATTGGGTGGTAGGTGTATTTTTAGGGGTTAGGGTCGGTAAGGCCATTTGGGTGGTAAGGGTATATTTAGGGTTAAGGCTGGGTAGGGAAGGGCATATAGGTGGTAATAGCGTTTTTAGGGTTTAGAGTGGGTAATGGTATTTGGGTGAGAAGGGTTTTTTGGTATTTAGGGTGGGTAAGGGTATTTGGATTGTAAGGTTATTTTAGGGTGAGTTAGGGCATTTGGGTGGTAAGTGTGTTTTAGGATTTTGGGTAGGCCTGGGCCGAAATTGCACAGTTCACTACGTGGAACTCCACAAAGTGACCAAAAAACTCTGCTGCACTATGTGGAGTTCCGCAAGTGGTGTAGTTTGTTGGGTTGCAATATTCACACTGATTTTTAGCACTAGGTGTTTGTCCCACACTTTAAAATCAGTGCAAATGGCACCATGTACTGCGCAAGAGGGTGCTGCTTCTTTTCTGCCACGCAAGTACATTTTCTAGTCGACTAGATAGTTAGAGGTAGGACCTAGTTTCCATTGAAGAAGTGTTTTTTTTTATTTGCCTATATCATTGGCACTTTTTGATTAACCTTCACAAAATGTTCCCTAAAATTGTGACACTCAGATGAGCTGCTGTCTGTAAAGTTGTAGGGTGATCCGGAAAGTCGAGCCCGAAAAAAAGGGGGGATCCCAAAACATGTTTTCTCCTTGTTAATTCCCATAGGGATTTTGAACGGGACTAGCGCCCAAACCACTGGACAGGAATTACACCAAATTTGGCAGAAAGATAGCTCCGAGTCCAGAAAGCACTCTTTTTGTTATGTGGTGTGAATCTGGTCAGTAATTTTGGAGATATTAAAGAAAATTCAAATTTATATATGTGGGGACGCAAAGGCTCAGCGAATCCTCCTGATCACGTGCTGAGAATTGATTGGCCATCTTGGGACTCAGCATGAGCTGAATCGCAGAGGTAAAAAATAAGAAACGGTGCAAGGGTAGGGACACCCTGACCTCTAGTGCTGGGGTCCCAGAGCGACCCCCTCCACTGTAAAAAACATATTTTTATTAAAATCTTTGCCACAAATTCATGATGGAGTCGCAAATCCATGGCAAAAACTTAAAAAAAACAAGTGCTGTCTCCTGCTCTTATTTTAATGAAGCCCCCGGTGGGCCAGGTCCTGGGGGCATGTTGACATAAAGGAGGGGGCACACTGGCCCCCCTCCTTGGGTTTACTGAAGCCTTGGGGGCCTCCATCTCCCTAGAGCTAGTAGTTAATTATATGACCAGGGCTGTGTGCCCTCCCGACAGCCCTGGGGACTGCCACCTCCCTGGGAGCAACTTTCAATAATAGGGGGGGGGCCTGCTACCTCCCGGAGCTAATATTGAATTATATGTAGGGCTCCAAATCGCCCCCTGGGGACCACCACCTCCCCGGACTAATATTGAATTACTTGTGGGGAGACGAGTGTCACCCCTCACAGCCCCGGAGACTCCACCTCCCCAGGGCAAACAGTCAATGAAATGGGGGGGCATGCAGCCCCCCCACAGCCCCGAGGACTGCCACCTTCCCGCAGGCTATCTTTGAATTAAATGCTGGGGGCTGCATGCCGCCCCCAAAGCCCTGTGGACTGCTACTTCCCCGGAGGTATCTCTGCATGAAATTCTTGCAGTCTCGGGAACCTCCACCTCCCAGGGCAAGTACTCAATGAAATGTGGGGGCTGTGCAGTCCCCACAGCCTCAGGGACACCATCTACCTGGGCTGAATTTAAAAAAGATAGGGGGTCCATTGCAGATCCCCAGCCCTGGGGACCACCTCCTCCTATTATCTGAGTTAAGGGTGTAGGAATGTTTAGGAAGAAAGTCTTCAAGAACCTTTCTACTTTGGTTGCATGTACTGCTTTTAAAATATCTGTGTTGATCTGATCTGGTTAGGACTGCTAATATGACAGTCTGCATTGCAGCCTTAGCAGCTAGGTCAGCCACAGAGCTTCCTTTGGTGTGAAGGCCTAAGTTGTGCCTCACATAAATCAATGGAAGCTTGTCTTGTACGCCAGCTACCTCTCCCCAGAACTGTTTATTTGTAGGAGGCTTCCCTTTTGAATTCTTGAATTCATTTGGGTGCCAATATGTCAAGTCAACATTGTTGCCTTGCACACAGAAGGATGAATTAGACACTATTAGTGTTGGCACTGACAGAGCATCCTTCTGTAATGCAAGTACCAGGGCATGAATTTTGGCATTGTGTGCAGAGTTGTCACCTAGGAGTTTAGTGTTGGTGTGTTGCGGATGGAATTCATTCGCCACCATCTTTCACCAAACCTTGCACTGCCACGCAGGCTGTGGAATAGTTATATTTTGTTCTTACTGCTGGTTGAGCAGAACTAGAATAGGCTCTGATAAAACTCAATGGGTAGAGCTGTCGGAGTTGTTGGAAAGGTTTGGGCATATTCGAGAAAAGCTTGTATACAAACAGTAGGATCATACTGAAACTTTGCATCCACTGCACTAAAGACAGAAGTCAACTGCACCCATCTCAGATATAGGGCTCGAGCATTAAGAATGCCTACTTTAGTGGCTGCCTCTAGTGCAGGTATGGGAGAAATCACAATCATTAGCTACCCTCATTGTAGGTCACATACATATAACCCAATTAGCTTAGTATGAATCTGAGCACTAGATTAATCTTACCATCCATAGATTTTGCCTCTAGCATGCTTGCTTGCAGAGCACACAAGATATCAGTGTGTTTGTTTGTCAACTGGTTTGTTTAAAGCATGAGAGAAATCAAGTCATACAGGTCTTCACTCACTTGCATTGTGAGGCAAGTAAGTTTATACAAGGTTAAGGAATCCCAAAGGCGGCTGTAACTTCTCCAGTATGTCAGAAGTTTGCAAGGTACCACACATCTGAAGAAGATCAGAAGCCAAGCCCTTGTTCTCATTGGATCTCATTGGATAACTCATATCTGAGGAGGTCACATTAAGGTAGGCAATCTTTGATTTTTAAAGTTGATTTAGCATTCATGTGATGTCAATAATGTTGCAATCCTGTTCACCCTAGTTAGGTGTATATCTAAATCATCATCAGTGCAATAGATATCATCAATATATGATAATATTTCTGGATCTGGTTGCAAGATCTCCATGATGCATGCTGAAAATAAGCCAGGACTGTTCTTATAGCCAATAGGCAAGGATCAAAATGATAATGGCATCCCACCAATGGTGCCCCTGCCTGTAATGCAGGCTCCCTTGCACTAAGGTGCAAGGGTGCTGCACTGGCACCAGGCTGCCCACAGTGCAACAGTGCAAGCAGAGAGCAGAAGTGCTCTAAATCTTTGTACACATGGAACATTTCTGCCCACTCCCTTTTTAACAATGCAGCTCAGCATCTTTGCTTGCTGACCTGCAGTGCGTGAAAGTTTAGTAAATGTTCCATAAAGTGTTTATCCCACTCCACTTAGTTTTTGTATTATGCCAGAGCTTAACACACCATTCATTAGTGGGAATTTCCCTGACAGCTGCAGGTACTACAGGAGCAAAAAGCTTTCCTAATTACTTCCTCCACGGGTGCTTCCCTAAAAAGACTGGCGGCCAGTCATTTTCAGCTAGTATGATGTTATGCTCTTCAGATAAATGAGGCCAAAAGATTGGTTTCATGGTGTGTGGGATATACCCTTCAATCAGAATCGCTAGATTATAAACCCTATCAGAAGCATATAAATTATTCTACTGGAGATCAACCTGAACAAACTCATGCACTATCATGACTTCTGCTGCGTTGTATAGAAGCACTCTCACCAAAGTCTTGCTGTGCATGAGTATCCTAGCTATAACAGCATGTTTTTTAGAAAGTCCGGCTACTATCTTCTTCTTAACTAGAGTTTTGAGTTCAATCCTTTCTCTTTCCTCTTTTACGCTGACTTCAGTCTCTTGTGCTGTTTCACTTTTCTTGCTATACTCTTCTTTCCTTATGTATTCAAGTTGACTCTCTCTCTATGCACTTTTGCTGTCAGTGTTCTGAAAATAATGTGAACAGCAGATATGAAAATACTGATAGCAATCAGTTTTTTTTGTTTTATTGTGGTCCCATAAATTATAACCACCCGTACTGAATTCCCAAAATATTGGAGCTCCAGTCTGTCTTTGCATTTTCCCTCTCTCCTGTTTCTTCCTACCTTCTGTTGCAGATTTCTCTTTAACCCCCACCCAGTACTGAGCTCCTTTTTTGTCTATTTGGGGTAGTTCTCGCTTAGGCCCCCATACCTTTTTGTCCACATAAGCTATCCACACCAAATGTGATGTGTCCATGCTGTGTTTTGGGGCGTTTCCTGTCGCGGGCACTAGGCCTACCCACAAAAGTGAGGTGACATTTTTATCAGAAGACTTGGTGGGATGCTGTGTGATAGGAAGTCTGTGGCTCCCCTCAGATTCCCGAACTTTGCATCCCTGAAATGTTAGAAAAAATAGTTTTTTAGACACATTTTGAGATTTGCAAATGATTCTGGATGACAGAACCTGGTGAGGCACTACAAGTCACCCCATTCTGGATTTACCTAGGTGTCTAGTTTTTAAAGATATATAGCTTTGCTAGGTTTCCCCAGGTGCCAAACATCTTACCAGGTAGCCTTCCCGAACTTGTCCCAATAGAAACGCTATCCCACTGGTGTGCCTGGGCCTAGTGCCCTTGACAGGAATTGATCACACAAGTATCAATGGTAGTCCTTGCATGAGGGCTTCTATTGACCCTGAAGTGATCCATTCCTGACCTGGGAACTAAGCACAGACACACAAGTGGGATTGTGTTTTTATCAGGACAAGTGGGGAAACACTGGGTGGTAGGAATTTTGTGGATCCCTGCACATTCCTGTTTTAGTAAATCAGCCCCATGTTTCTAAAGCTAAATCGGTCTCCACTCTCTCATAATCTCTCATTTTCACTTTTGAGGGTCCACCAAGACTGATATGACAATTGTTTTTTTTTTTTTTTACAAAAATAAGTTATTTGCCTGAAAGCATTAACAATAAACATGACTTGACATTAAAAGGAGAATTACAAAGTATCAATGAACCCAAACATATATTTTTAAATAAAAGGGATTGTTACATTTCAGAATTTTGAAGCAAGTAGGTCATACCATGGTCCAAAATGGCTTAATAAATTTACAAAGCACATATGAAGCAATGTGCCATCTTCACTTTTACAAGGCCAACCTAAATTATAGATAGAATTATGAATTTTGCATGTGCACATAAGAGTAAGAAGCAATCTATTGTTAATAAAAAATGATTGAGCGATATTTGCAGTTTTAGACATTTTAAATAATTTGAGCAAGATTGTGATCCATATTTTTATGTTACATTCATGTTGTTTCCATAAAAGGTCCACTAAATATTTAGATTTAGGGCGTGATTACGACCTTGACGGATTGGGTACTCCTTCACAAAAGTGACGGATATCCCATCCACCATATTACAAGTTCTAGTACATCCCATGAACCTTGTAAAATGGCGGGTGGGATATCTGTCACAATCAGGCCCTTAGCAGCACTTGGCGGTGAATATATTTCTATAAATAATAGCCCCATATTTTCATCCTACATTAAATTATGAAAACCTTTTGGTGGAATCTCCTTATCAATAAATGAAAATGTGTCTGAGGACCTACATAAATAGGTTTGATAAGGAAGCATGTAATAACATGAACATGCTAGACAATTATTAGGTTTCTTGTATTACCTCAAAGGGTACCAAAAAGTATCCTTCTTTCATCAGTTTAAAACAGGAAATACCATTTTCTTTCCAATGTGTCCTACAAAAGGTTGCATTATTAACTTTTAAATATTTGTTATTCTAGAATGTAGATAGAGCAAAACATGTTATAGGAGAATGTGTATGGAAATCGTATTTACAAACAGTAAAATATGGTTACGTTAATATATGATAGATATGTAAAGCATGCCAATCAGTCATGTCTGTAATTTCTTTAAAAGAAAAATCAATAAAAATGTATTTTCAATGTTAACGCGAAGGGGTACAGGTAATTCATTTTTTGGGGCAATAATGCAAATGCTTGTCTGATAATGACAGATCAATGGCATACTGGGGAGTCAGAATATACCTCCTTGGGTTTTATAGTTTTTAAGATCCATTGGAGCAATCTGAGGATTTTTCTTATTTCATGAAAATGTTAAAAATAAATTATTTGAAAGCAAAATGTAGAAATTTAAAAAGTAACAAAGAAAGAACACAAAGAATTTGAGGGAAGATCATCATTTGTATGGTTTCCAGTATATCCTACAATAAAAAAAAAAAAGAAGAAATCTAACTGATAGTACATCTTGATTTTTGGTTTTAAGGGGAAATGCATTAAACTGAGCAACTTTCCTGAGATAAAATGCAATTCAAGTACTGTGATACTTAGTGCCTAATTAAAGGTTTGGTGGACAGGAAAGCCCATCTGCCAAACTCCTTACAGAATGGCTGCACCGCCTTCTTGGCGACCACCCCGCCCGAATAATTAAGAGTTTCCTGCTAGGTCAGTGGGCGAAAACCTCAGTTTCTGCTATCTGGCCTAGGGGGAAGGAGGCTACATCATTGTCTCCGGCTCGTAATTGAGCTGGCAGCAATGCTGTGGTCCACAGGGTGCACCAGCACCCTCGCAATGTTCACTGCCTGCACAGCAGACAGTGAACATTGTGACAGTGCTGGGCAGGGGAGCCCCTGCACTGCCCATCTCAAGTGCATGGGAAGCAGTGCAGGGGCCCTCCTGTGGCCCCCTGCACCTGTTCTCCGCCAGCCTTTTCATGGCAGTGTTACAACCATGAAAAGGCTGATGGAGAACAAGGTCATAATCCACAGGGCAGCACAGGGTAGGGCAGCGCCAGGCAGCCGGAATCATGGATCCTGGTGGTGCTCACGGTTCCCTGGTGGTCTGACCACCAGTGTTTTAATATGGCAGTCAGACTGCCACAACAGCGGCGGTCCTGACCACCATCACAAGTGTAGCAGTTTGAAGAACTTCACACTAATAATGAGGCCCTTAATCTTTGTTGCACTCCGCATGAAGTTTATATTCTCAAACCTTTATCTCATATACAATACATTCAACATGATGACCAAAACCAAACCATTAGAGAGTCTAAAACATATCTCAGCAATTAATACAATTGTAAGTTTTCCCAACATCAAGGGTTAAAGCTGCTATCTGAATCTTACTTTTTGAGGCAAGTAAAATAACAATGGAAACAACTTGCACATGATCAGCCAACAATTTACCCTTAATTAAAAATAACGGATTGATTGGTCATTTTGTATAATATATGCCATGGCCAATTCTAATTGCATGGCTGATATCTTTGCATAGATTTTACAATCGTAATTTATTAATGAGATACCCTATAGATTTAACAATACTTTACATACTTTTTCTTGCTTACGTATTGCTCTGATGAGAGCATCTAAAAATGTTCATGCATCGTTTAAACTATAAATGAATGAGTTATATAGCTCCATTGATTTAGGGGCAAAAACGTATGTAAAGTGAGACCTATGCTCAATTGAAATACCATCTTGTCCCAATACTTTAGCTTTTTTTTATAAGATGAATGGCTTGCAAGACATTCTGTACGGCAAGATCTCCTTCAGGTTCTTTATGATCGCTGTACTTTTAAGGCAGGTTTGGGGATATCAGACAAACATTAATAAAAAAGTTCAGACAAAAGACTGACATAATTTGTATATAAGTGGTTCTAAATTGTTTCAGAAGGGTAGGAAATAGCAATATTAGAAATAGCAATGGAGTTATCATGTTCATTATTATAGTATCAACTAATTTGTGCTCATATTAACCTTTTAACACTTGTCCAGATGTGTTTTATCCTTATTGAAACTAAGACTTGGCATACACTAGAACACTACAAGCATCCATAGAAACAAATTTATTTAACTCAATGTTATTTTTGATAAGATCTTTTCAGCACCAAATTTGATTTTGAAGTAAAGTAAGTATGTTCAAGAGCTTCAATGCTATTCAGTAGATGCTTAATTTAAGCATTTGAGTTTTCTGAGTCACAAAACAATATAAGAAAAGGTCGGGGAAAAGTCTTCAACATTTCCCAAATATGGACTACAGAAGTAGCAGAAAAATATATTTAAATGAAAAACTCCACCAACACTATTATTATTAATTAAAGCTATTAGTAAGTTCATAATCTGATAAAAGATGATTATTAAATCTCCACCTAGTAGAGTTATATTAATGAAGCTTTCTCTTATTAAAAACACATATAGATATAGATAAAGATAAAAAAGAGGCAAATAAAGGAAAGTAATAAAGGGTAAAATATATCAAGACAGTGCAAACAAACCAGATCTGACGAGCACCAGTACCAGTACCAGTGGAAAAAAACTGCAAGAGCCAACACGATTACAAGAGGACAAGCGGAGAAATAAAATAATATACAATCAGGCTCAACAATAAATAATGTAAAAACAAAACTAAGACTTAGGTTGAGACTGAGACATCCATTTTTTGGGGAAAAAAAGACTATCTAGAAATCCTGTTAGGTTACAACGGTGTTTTAAAAACCTACCTGACCCATTATGAGTTATCTTAAAAAGGGATACAATATGTCATATTCTATTTTAAACTGTGTAAATATGGGTCTCAAAGTTAGGAACTCCTATCTCCTTGCATTTGCAACATTGGATGGATCTTGAGAGCTATAAAGATTATGACCAGACTGTTACAGTTTCCTTTTATCTCTAGCAGCCTTCAGACCTTTGAAACGATCACTAATTTCAAGGAACAGTATTCTATTACCACAAGACACAGATGACACCGAGATTCCTCATGTCTTCTTCCAAGATAATGAGCTGTTTGTAGGTTGGGAGATGATGAATCAGAAATTCCAAACAGCTGTTGGATGAATTTCTTTAGGAAAGCTAGGAGAAATGTTGTTCCATCTCAACTATCCTATTTTCATAGGAATGCATATATCCTGCTGTAGCTTGGCATTCTTATCAATCAATAAAGTCTACAGAGTTTCAATTTGATCAGAATCTCGTCAAGGATAGAGTTGCTCAACCCTCTTTCTTGGTATGGTTCCCCCCTTTTTCTTCCTGGTGTCAGTGTGTTTGACTGTGTTCGCTGGGATCCTGCTAACCAGGACCACAGTGATTATGCTCTCTCCCAAAACTCTGCATTTCATCCCACAATTGGCACACTGGTGCCCCACTGTGAGTCCCTAGTATATGGTACCTAGGTACCCAGGGTATTGGGGTTCCAGGAGATCCCTATGGGCTGCAGCATATATTTTGTCACCCATAGGGAGCCCAAGCAAAGGGTTCTGCAGGACTGCCATTGCAGCCTGCGCGAAAAGGTGCAAGGGCCCTTTTCACTGCCACTTTTCATTGCCCCCTGTCACTTATAAGTCACCCCTATGGCAGGCCTTCTAGCCCAAAGGTCAGGGTGCAAAGTACCTGTGTGTGAGGGCCCCTCTGCACTAGCAGAGGTGCCCCCATGAACTCCAGGCCCATTTTCCCAGACTTCATGAGATCGGGGCACCATTTTACGTGTGTACTGGACATAGGTCAATACCTATGTCCAGCTACATAATGGTAACTCTGAACATAGGCATGCTTGGTATCAAACATGTTGGAATCATACCCCAATGCTTTAGCACGCATTTGCTGTATGATTCCATGCACTCTGGAGGCTCCTGAGAGGACCCCCAGTATTGCCATTCCAGCCTATTGAGGTTTTCAGGCAACCCAAGCTGCTGCCACCTCACAGACAGGTTTCTGCACTAGTGTTGCTTGGGCAGCTCAAGCCCACAAAGGCAGAACACAGGATTTCCTTTGGGAGAGGGGTGTTACACCCTCTCCCTTTGAAACAGGTGTTACAGGCTTGGGAGGGGTAGCCTCCCCAAGCCACTGAAAATGCTTTGAAGGGCACATTTGGTGCCCTCCTTGCTTAAACGAGTTCAGGATCCCCAGTCCCTGCTCTGACGTGAAACTGGACAAAGGAAAGGGGAGTGACCACTCCCCTGTCCATCACCAGCACAGGTGTGGTGCTCAGAGCTCCTACATAGGGTCCCTGGGTTTTGCCATCTTGGATTCAAGGTTGGCAGGGGACTCTCGGAGCATCTGAGTGGCCAGTGCCAGGTGGTGACATCAGAGTACCCTCCTGATAGGTGTTTACCCAGCTAGATGGCCAATCCCCCTTTCAGGGCTATTAAGGATCTTTTTCTTTGGTGGTTCCTCAGATTCAGATTACACTACTCCAGCAGGATTCCTCTGCAACCTCCATTTCGACTTCTGACCAAAGAAACTGCATCTGGATGCTCCAAGACCCGACAAGCTGCAACAAAGAAGCAAGACGCCTCCTGCAACATTGTATTCATGTCTCCTTCCAGCAACTGCAACATTTGCCTGGTCGTGCATCCTCTGAGGACAGCCCATCTTCTGCCTGCACCAGAAAGAAGGAATCTCCCTTGGGGTGAAGGAGTCACCCCCCCTGCATCCACAGGCACCAACTGCAATGATGAACAGCTGCGTTAATCGGCTCTCCTCTTGAACTGCGAGTATCTTGCAACGTGGGTGGTAGACTGAAGTGGTCTCAATGGTCCTCTCTTCCAGTTGTCCAACTTGGTTAGAGGTAAACCCTTGCCTCCCTACGCAGGATAGTAAACCCATGCACAGTGCCCTTTCCAGCTACCAAGGCTTGTTGGCATCTTTTCCAAGGGATCTTCAGGCATCTTGAAGGTCCAGCCCCTAGCACTCCATCCTGTGATGCACAGCTCTCTGAGTGGTTCTCCGGCGACGTGGGACTCCTTTTCGTAGGGCTGCATGGGCTCCTTCTTTGACTTTCATGTCCTGTGGGACTCATGTTGGTGCTGCGTGTACTTCTGTGGGCTCTCAGTGTTGCTGAGTGCCCCCTTTGACTTTCCCCCCTGGGTAGAGTCTACCTGATCCTTCCTGGTCCCAGGCAGCTCAATTTTCTGCTAACTGTGAGTTTTGTGTGTGCCAAGGCTTGTTGGTGGAATCCGAAGATGCAGACCCAACTGTTATCATCCTTCCCATGTGGGACATCACCTACATCCTCCAGGAACTCAACTTTGTCTTCTTGGATGCAGTGCTGACTCTCCTTCATCACCTTTGACTCATCTCTTGCACCTTCAGTCTGGTGGGTAGGGGCTCCTGTCCTTCCTGGACTCTGCTGTGCTTGTTGGACATGGTCCCCTTCTTCCACAGGTCCTCTTGTCCAGAAATCTACTTTTGGAGTTTTTTAGTCTCTTCTGGGCTTGCATTATTCTTCTTTTCTTCCAAGTGGGTGTTCTGGGGAATTTACAGTGATTTACTCCTGCTTTCCCGGTTGCTGGGGGGTGTTGTGGTACTTACCTTTGGGCTTTCCTAGTACTCCCACTCCACTTACCTAGGTGGGGGTCCGACTCTTGCATTCCAGTTTTTTAGTATATGGTTTGTGCTACCCCTATTTCTCTCTATTGTGATTTTCACTAATTGCACTGTTTCACAACTGTCTTTATGCCTATTTCTGCATACTAGTATATATAATTTGTGTATTACTTACCTCCTGAGAGAGTATAACCTCTATGGTATTTTTTGCATTTGTGTCGCCAAAATAAAGTATCTTTATTTTTGTAACACTGAGGTGGTCATTCTGAGCTTGGTGGTAACTTCATCTCAACGCCGGCGGTGGTGTTGTGACCGCCACATAATGAGTAAGGCGGTGAACCCAATACAACACAGACAACTCACCACCAGTACTGTCACTGCCGACGAGCAGCATCCAGCGTCAGTAGCCAATTTCAGGCTGGCGTGAACCAATATCCCGCACATTATATTCTGAGTCACCAGACCACCAGGATATTCAGGGCAGGCAGGCCGCAATGAAAATTTTGGCAAAAATAGAAAGTACAAAAGGAGACACTCACCTCCAGACACCTAGATGTGTGAGCGGCTGCCATGGCAAACAAACTGCTAGTCTTCCCGGCATTGTATCTCGCCATACACCTTCAGGATCAGCGACAACGATGGAGACGACAACCGTAAGTACACCTAGCACAGAGTGGAGGAAAGGGCAGTGATACACATAACACACATTCCAAGCACGGACAGGTCACACATGCATATCAACGTACGTTGTTGTAATTTAGTAGCGATTAGATTAAGCATTAGCAGAAGACATCTTGTATTTAGCAACTATTGTGAACATTTCACGGAATCCATTTGTGTTCATGGCAGCCGTTTTCTCTGACACATGCTGCCATGTGCTTACCATGTGCTCAGTCCTACCTTCCTGTTAACTACTCTTGAAAATCTGTCTAGTGACAAGTTATATTTAGCATCTCCCACTTTGCACATGCCCAGTGAGGTCTGCAGCTGTTAGTAATTAGTAACCAACAGTAATGTGTCTAATAGTGCTGGAAAACTGTTAGCCCCTCCTACCTGTCGACTGTGCATTTCCATATGACCTTATATGTATATAAGTCTTGCTTCTATAATTGTACCACCTTCTTTTAGCCCCTGCGTGGGTATAAAAGGACCATGCTCTCTTAGTTCAGTGTGCTACTTCAAACATTACCGAAGGGTGCTGTTCGAACTGTAGTACCACCTCATGAGGTTTAATAATCTTAGTATTTTATTTCAGTTTCTGTGCCAACTTCTTCCTTTATGGTCTGAGGACTTTGTGCAGAGAAGAGCGAACCCCTTGCACTAGTAGGCCTTGCGAAGGCGTACTTCGACAACATGTACACTCAAATACGTAAAAGCCAAGTACCCAATACACACACAAAGCTAAGCATATACGTCACAAACATACAGCACAACGCACACAAACACCTCCAACACAGTCATACACATCCAAACACAACACCCCATAACCAAACAACAACAACTAGACCACAAACTCCTCAAAGCAGGCATAGACAGGCATGTTGTGAAACACCACACATACACACACAAACATACTGTAAATAGCAATGACACACAATCAATAGCAGTAAACACATATCCAAACAATGACACAGGTGACACATCACATGCAACCAACATACAAGGAAATCCACAGATGCAGCACCATACACACGGAAACACAAAACACCTCATACAATCCCACAAGCAAGCAGTTAGACACATAACAACATGCACATGGCACGGTCCATCTACCCAGCGCATGCAACAACACAGACGCAACCCATACACAGACCACACACACCATTGCACACAGAAGTCACACCACCATGTATAAGGAAACCAAGACAAGCATCTCAACTTGCCAGCACAGCAATGTGGGCTGATGTATTTGGAACCTGACAATAATATAAACTATATACAAAATGCTCCAAATGGCAAATCCAATGTTCAGAAATATAGGACACATTGTCCAGACATCATGGCTCCAACTTGACTCCTGACAGCAAATAGGCTTCTACGTCATAGGAGCATCAATTGGTAATGCAGGCACCTCAGGGGTTTGTGTGTGGTGGGGGTGTTTGTGGCTTGGATTTGGAAGGGGCATGTCTCTGTTTAGGCTTGGGACAGGGGACATTGGTTCTGGAAGGGGCAGATTTTTTGCTGGGTGGAGGAGCAGGGGAAACACCAGAGGGGGCACCCGAGGAATTGGAGGTGGAAGGGCCTGAGAGGGGCAGAGGGACACAACATTTAGCGGTAACACGGAGTGGGAGAGGAGTAGGGAAGAGGTCAAAGGTGGCAAAAAAGAGTTTTTTAGGTACAAGGGGGCAGTCGCATGAATGAGGGATGGGAGTGGAGGTAGAGGGAGTGCTCTTGTGACATTTTGGTGTGTTGTACATGGATGCTGGTGTGTGCAATGTGTGCATGTCTGTGGTGGGTGTATGTTGGGTGGGTGAGTGGGTGCATGTGCATATCTTGGGAGGAGGAGAGTAAAGAGGCAGGGAGAGGGAATGGAAGATGTGTGAGAGAATGTTGGGGTGGTGTGTGCAAGTGAGGTGGATGTGCTGCAGGTAGCCGAGAAGGAGGTGGTGGTGAGTGTGGATGTGGGGTGTGGGGTGGGTGACTGTAAGTCTGCTGCTGTGGTGTTTGAGGGTATGACAGGAATGCAAGCAGGACCAGTGTGTGATGATGCAGTGCTGGCAGGTGTGAGTGGTGATGTGTCTCTAAGGGAGGCAGTGCAGGAAGTGTCTATTATTGTGCATGCAGATGTGTGTTGTGCATGTGTATGCCTTTGGGTTAGTTTGTGGTGGTTATGTTTGTCTTTGCGAACCTTGTCCATTGTAGTGGGTGTATGCTGGTCTGTAGGTGTGCCCTGGATGGGTGTAGGGAAAGAGGTTGTGGATCGGGAACAGGTAGGTGGAGGGAGGATGAAGAAGAAGGGACACTGGCTGCTGTCAACATGGAGGCCACACCTGAAAATGATCTCTGTAGGCCAGACAAGGCACCATGAATGCCTTCCAGGTAGGTTTTGGACTGCGGCATATGGGATGCCAGCCCCTGGATGTCATTCAAGATGGTTGTCTTCCCCACAGGTCAATAGCCTCCTAATTTAGGGCAGAAGGGCTGACTGGGGCAGGGGCAGAGGTGCCTGCGGCAAAGGTAATACCCACCCTCCTGGGTGAGTGGGCACGGGCAACTGAGTGGGGATCTACAGGGAGGGTGGTGATGGTAAGGGGGGTGACGGACAAGGATGGTGCTGGGGGTGGTCCCAGGTGGGTCTGCCACCACCAGGGAGCTTCCATTGGAGGAGGAATCAGAATCAGATGTGGTGGTAGCTCCAGTCTCCCCCTTGGTGCTCCCCTCGCCCTCCGTCGCACTGGTCCCCTTGGCTTCACTGGTGCCAGACTCTTGGGTCCCGTGGGCTGCTGCACCCCTACTCACCAGTGCCTTCCTCCTTTGGCAGATGATGCTAATGCGCACATAGACAGAGGTGGAGAGAGAGAAGGAGGGTGGGAGGAACAGAGAGAAAGGAAGGAAATGGTAATAACCCATACATACACTTCATATATAAACAATACATACATTTGCCCCTGTCAGGAACACAAGAGGCCATTGTCCAGTCATGAACTATAGAGACCTGCAAGCTACACCCAAACTTGTCACCATCACCTCATCCCTGCAGCCTAGACACCTGATTGAAAAGGCCTACATGCCTCTCAACTGGCTAAATGACTGATCCAACAATTCAACTCATTAACATTCCCAACCACATCTCAATGACAGGAATGTGTGGAGTACATTTGGTACAGAGGTCCATTGATGTTGCAATTTAATCAATTTCAATGTTAACAAAACATAGCTGTCATTATCCAAATACAGTGCCAATAAGATCACCTTGTACCTCTACAGTGTACGCAGAGCTGGAATATGCAGCCAGTGAAATGCCTGAACATTTGAGCAACCCATATGTACCGGATAATGTGTGTTACAGTACCACCACTTCTGTTCCTGCATGGCTCTATATAGCTAATGTGTCACACTCCAAAATGATTGGTGTGACAACCAGGAGTGTACACTGCCCAAATTTCATCTGACCACCTAAATCCCAAGTCCAGTGAGGGTCACAGAAGACAACCATGCAGAAGTCACCTAACAGTCTGCACTTACCCCCTTGTTGCTGCTGTGCTGCCCTCAAGTGCCCATTCATCTCTGGGTAGGGCACCACCAGTATGCAGGCCAATTAGGGGGATCAGGGTCCGATGGGCACCTCTTCCACCGTGGGAGGCTGTCCCCAACTGGGCCTCTGCTGTGTTCCTGGCCCAGCGTCTCAGGTCTTCCCACCGCTTCCTGAAGTGGGTGATTCACCAGCTATGGACCCTTAGGGTCCTCACTTCCTTGGTGATGGCTCTCCACAACCCTTTTTTCTGGTGGGCGCTGATCTGCATGGGAAACATTCAGAAAATAGGGGACATGATGCAAATGATACCACTAGGGGGCGTGGCCTGACGCCGATGGCAGAAGAAGCCTCTCGGTGAGGCTCCTGCTAGCGATCCCCACTCCGGTCCAGCCTGAAATGCAGTGGACCCCCAACCCGCCCCATTGTCTGGCTGAAAGTGCGAGGGGGTCCCGAGGCTCACTTTGAGGGGCCTGGCTCCGAAGGGAAGAGAGTTTTGGGGCCGAATTTGCGACCGACGGAGTGCCGCGAAAAAAAACAAGATGGCGGTCGCGATCTGACCGGCGTTCCCGGCGGCCCACGATCCACTGCAGCAACTCTCGGATCCTATCCAGCCCACCCCTCTGTGAGTCAAGAACTATAAGGGGACCTGGCGGTTCCCTCTAGGGACCCAGCGCTGACGAAAAGTGGGGCCCAGCACTGCGACTGTGCTCGGCTGGGTGTTGCGGGGCACACACAGCATGGAGGCCGGCACCCAAGGGAAGGATCCAGTGGATCACGGTCGGAGGTGATAATTCCAGGGCTCCCCCAGAGCTCCTTTGTCTGCTCCCCTCTGAGGGCGACTGATCGCAGTCTGCACAGCAACGGCGGAGGGTGCTTCTGGGGAGGCTTGACTCCATGAGGTGAGCTGGAACGAGGGGGACGATGTCGGCGGCTTGATAGAGCGAACCTGGCCTGCACTGAGGCACGGTGCATACGGCCCTCCTCTACAGGGGACCGCCTAGATGTGCAGTGCTGCCTACAGGGAATTGCAAAGGGCCCCCAGATATTGGGTGGGAGACAGGCACGGTTGAATGCGCCCTCCACAAACAGCGAGGCTGCTTGGCTCGACAGGTCTACACCCTGGGCGGGCAGAGAGACAGAGTCCTGACTACCTGACGTGTGATGTCCCCAGGGGTTCTCGGCGGCCTAGGGCGCGGAGTGCGGCTGGCACTGGAAGGCGATAAACCTCTTACATGAGTACTGAGCACCGGAAACAGCAATTCTCTAATAACAGTTTGGCGTTCCCTCTGGCGGTGCAGTATACAGTGCTGAGGTGGGAGAGTCGATATCTAGTACCCACCGACCTGACGGAGTTGGAGCCATACCCCAGAAAATGGGTAAAGTCGGTCGCCGGAGGGACATGGAACAAAAAGGTGGGCCCTCAGCTGAGGCACTGGCGGACCCGCCTGACCCCTGGAATGGCGTTTCAGGAGAGGGACGTGGCGACCCCACACTTCAAGATGTCCTACAAGCTATAACGGCTTCCCGTGTACCACTGGAGGGGAAAATCGACGCTTTGGCCACGGATCTCACAGTACTGCGAGATGATCACCGTCGCCTGGCCGAAAAGGTTTCCACCACCGACAGACAACTTAAAGAGCTTCTTCCGGAGGTCAAGGATGCCACTAAGTCTACACAACAGCTGGAGAACTGGATCAGGGCCCTAGAATTAAGGGCCGAAGATGCGGAAAATAGATCGCGACGCATTAACATACGGGTGATTGGTATGCCTGAAAGTGTTCCACAAACTGGACTAGCGGGGTTCTTCGAGCGGTGGCTCCGAGAGGACTTAGCGGTCGATGTACTTTCTCCTTTTTTTGCGATCGAGAGGGCACATAGAGTTCCGACGCGTCCTCCCCCTCCGGGAGCCCCCCCGCGACCTATAATAGCCAGACTTCTTCATTACTGAGATAGGGATTACCTGTTGCACCAAAGCAGGACCAAAGGGGATCGCACAATGGCCAATCACACGGTACGCATCTTCCCAGATTCCTCCCCGGAAGTACAGAAACAACGGGCCACCTTCAGAGATGCAAAACAGAAACTGCGCCAACTGGGTCTGCTATATGGCATGCTGTTCCCGGCGAAGCTTAGGGTAGTGACCAAAGACAGTACACAGTTTTTCAACACGGCGGAGGAGGTATGGCAATGGCTTGATCTATTTCCACATGAGGGGAATGGTCCTCCGGCACAGGGCCCTGATCATGGACGGGGGAGAGGGGCTAAGCGCAACACGGACCGTATAGTAAATAGTCCTTCCCCCGTGGAGATGCAAACTGAGAGACGAAAAGCCATGGAGGCAGCAGCTTCATTGAGCGGCTCTGATCACGGATCCCAAGTACAGTTCGCTGCGGACTGTGAACAATCTGATTCAGACCATGAATCCGAGACTTCCTATGTATCCACAGATCGGGCCCGGCCATAACACCGGGCACTTCTGACTGTATCATATGAGGGTCCTCCCATCGAACTACACTTGCGCCAGTTGTCCAGGTCATGAGGGCCTCCTCGGGCGGACACCGTAGTGGCCGGTGAGGTGGGCGCACTGGCTGTCACTCTGGCGGTCGTACCCGCCAGTTGGATGGAATCTGGGTCCACAAGTACTACTATATCTTGCAATCCGGTAGTGGGGATTGGAGCTATGGCCCACTCCTTTTGTGATCTAGGAGTTCCCCCGCTTTCGATAAACTAGTTGACATTTCACAAAGTTTGGATGAGAGCCGTTCAAACTTTTGTCCTCGGGAAGGGGAGTTGGGATGTTAATTGTTGGGGCTTGTTTAGGGGAAGTGGTGTGTGGTGGATGTTTAACATTGGACTG
Organism: Pleurodeles waltl; assembly: GCF_031143425.1. Lineage (NCBI taxonomy): Eukaryota > Metazoa > Chordata > Amphibia > Caudata > Salamandridae > Pleurodeles > Pleurodeles waltl. The sequence goes on from NC_090436.1 coordinate 678,372,019, forward strand.
CTGGTGTTGTATAGTGTGAGAGTAGGGATCTTCATGGTATTTGCTAGCCCTGCATGGGGCATGTCACAGATGGGGATTGAAACACGGTTATGGCGACATTAGGCACTTACAAATTTCTCTCATGGAATGTACAATGTCTAAGAGATATAAGGTATTCTCACACTTACAGCGGAGAGGGATCCAGATTGCATTGTTCTAAGAAACACATTTAACCCAGACTGAGGGGCTAGCACTGCAGAAACGGTGGAGGGGCCAGGCATGCTATACCTCTTATTCCGCATTCGCCAGGGGTGCCTTGATATGGATCAGAGCCGGGGTTCCATTCCAGGCATTGGACACTCTCATAGACCCTGAGGGATGTTTTGTAGCAATCCGGGGTCGACTGGAGGGAAGAGACCTAGCGTTGATCAATCTCTATGCCCCGAACTGGGACCAGGGTGAGTTCTTTGCACGCTTATCGGGCCTCCTAGCCACCTATTTGCAGTTCCCCCTAGTGATGGGGGGCGACTTTAATTGTGTGGCCGACCCCTGCAGGGATCGCTCGCACCCTCCGTTACATGATTCCCCTCTGATGAGAGTGGCAGGGCTATTCTCCTCCTGGCAGGCGAATTGGGGGGCTGGTTGATGTCTGGAGACGGCTACACCCTGAGACCAGGGACTATTCCTACTTCTCTCCCTGGCATGAGCTCCATGTCCGCTTAGATGTGTTTTTTTGCTCCCCAGGCATCTTCCCTCAGGTGCATAATGTTGAATACCTGACCCGCACAATTTCTGATCATACCCCTCTGTTACTAGAGTTACGCTGGGGTTCACCCCCTCCCCGCATCCCCAGCTGGCGGCTGAAGTCTGAGTCCCTAGAAGACGCACCCTTTCGGGAGGAGCTGAGACAACATATTATCCACTTCTTTGTAGATAACGAGGCTTTGACCAATAACCCCTTGATTGAATGGGACGCTTTTAAACTGGTGGTACGGGGGCGCTGTATTGCGGGAGCGGTGGGGGTCCGAAGGACTCTACTTAGGGACACTGAACAAGTGGAGAGTGAGCTGCGGGAGGTGGAGAAAATAAGGCCTGAAAATCCGCTCCTTCAACCTACTATCTTAGAGCTTAGAGCAACGGTCGCTGACTGTGTGGAGCGTCTTCGATGCTTCGACTACCAAAACTATATCACACGAGCACACAGGGAGAGAGACAAAGCGGGTCGGATCTTAGCATGCGTAGTGTCGTAAACGCATAAGGCATCACCTATCCTGGAAATTATATCGGAATGGGGGGATCCCCTTCATGGGCAGGAGCAAATTAACTCTCACCTCATGGCCTTTTAGGAACGATTATATAAAAGTGCTCTTCGTCCTGACGGTAACTCCACTGATAGGTATGTATCTAGGCTGCAGTTGCAGACACTACAACCAGACGCTGCGACACAACTTGAGGGCGCCATTACACAACCAGAGATTCGGAGGACCATTGGTGAACTATCGAGGGGAAAGACTCCGGGGACAGATGGTCTTCCTATCGAACTCTATGCAATGTATATAGACTTGTTAGCTCCTAGGTTCGAGATTCTATATCAATCCGCCAGAGACCGAGGAATTTTGCCGGCAACAGCGAGGGAGGCGGTAATAGTACCCTTGTTTAAACCTGGGAAAAATCCTGCGGAAGCCGGGGCATACAGACCTTTATCCAATGCTGAACCTGGATTACAAGATCCTCAGCAAAGTACTGGCCTCTAGACTGCTCCCCCACATGGCAACGCTAATACATACTGACCAGGCAGGGTTCATCCTGGGGCACAACACAGCTGATAACATACGCAGATTTATAGCGGTCATGAACGATCAGAATTCAACTAGCCCAGCCCCTGGAGTGCTTGCAGTTGATATAGAAAAAGCCTTTGATAGCTTGGAGTGGGCTTTCCTTCATACCTGGTTTTGGACCTGAATACATTGCCTGGGTCAGCTTGTTGTATACCGAGCCCACTGCTAGGGTACGGACAGGACGGACTATATCCAGACCTTATGTGGTCGTGTGGTCGAGTGGGGCACCAGACAGGGGTGTCCCCTATCGCCGCTGCTGTTTGCACTGGCTATGGAGCCAATGGCGGCAGCAGCGCGCGGTGGTGGTGGGGGTCCCGGCATAGTGGCAGGGGGCAGGAGACATCAGATAGCGTTGTATGCAGATGACCTGCTGATCTTTTTAGACGATGTACACAGCTACCTTCACCGAACCCAACGGATGCTTTTGCAGTTTGGTGAGCTCTCTGCACTTCGGGTGAATTGGGGCAAGACCGGCCTGTTTCCCTTGAACGCTACTGTAGCCCCACCATTGGAGTTGGGAAATGTCCAGTGGGTTTCAAGATGTCTCTCATACTTGAGGGTCAGGATTTTCCATGACCCACAGGATATAATAGACAGCAATATCGGAGGCTCGTTGCGGTCCCTCCGTTCCAACATGGCTTTCTGGCAAACCTTACCCCTATCTGTAGCGGGGAGAGTAGCCATCCTTAAAATGGTGGTGTTGCCTCGCCTCCTGTACCATTTCACGGTCCTGCCAGTATAGATTCCTAAGGCCATGTTTGCAGAACTGGAATCCATGGTCATTGCGTTTCTCTGGGGGGGTGGATGGAAGCGAGTGGCTCTGGCCAAACTTCAGAGGCGGTCCACAGACGGGGGCCTGCCGGTCCCTGACTTTGAGGCTTACTACTTGGCAGCGCAGCTCCAGTGGTTGGCGCAATGGCTAGCCAACAGAGCAGCGACTGGGTTGGGGGTAAAGGCATTTACTCCCCCAGAGACTAGATTACACGAACTGTTGTTGGGGTGTCCGGGTACTGGGACGCACGACTCCCTTGAATTTAAAGTCCTCGCTCGCTGTTGGAGGAGCTTCTTACGTAAACTTAAGGTAAAGGCCCCTTACTCCCCTGACTTACCCCTCTTGTCCCTAATAGCTTTGCCCCATCGGGGTGACTGGGGTGGACTTCAGTCCTGGATGGAGGCCGGGATACAGACGGTAGGAGCACTATTTACGGAGGGGACGCTGATGCCTTTTGAAGTCCTTCGGACACAATTTGGTCTACAGGGAGGGCACTTCTTATTATATGGCTCAGTAGTGGCTAGTATCAGGAAACATTGGCTGAGACGGACAGGAGAGCTCACTGCACAAACAACCTGTACATATTTGGCGACTTCTTCTGGCACCTTTAAGGCAGTTTCTAATCTCTACAGCAGGGTTCAGGCAGATAGGACCATACCTTTGACTCAGCTCAAATCATCCTAGGAAGTAGACCTGGGCACAACTATATCCGATGCGGACTAGGAGCGTATACTGGGGGGCTTCCCCAAAATGACTTGCAATGCCAGATTTAAGCTTAATAATTTTTATGTACTACATAGGGCATATCTCACCCCTGAGCGGATCAGCAGGTACTTTGGAGCGGAGGGAGTACATTGCCCAAGGTGTGGGCTAGAGAAGGCGGAATTTAGACATATGTTCTGGAGCTGCCCTACGGCAGAGGTGTATTGGGCGGAGGTGAGCCGACTGGTTGCTGGAGCGATAGGAAAGGAAGTCCCCTGCTCAATAGGTCATTGTCTGCTTGGCTGGTTTCCACGCATGGCTAAGTACAAAATAACCAACAGGCTCTGAGACTTGGCCTAGGTACTGGCCAAGAGGGAAATAGCGATGTCCTGGAAGAATCCAGTTGGGCCAAGACTGTCCGAATGGACTAAAGAACTAACTAAGTGGGCTGGGTGCGAGAGCGCTGTTCTACATGGTGAGGCCAGAAGGGGTTGGTGGCCCCTGGAGGCGGAGCAAGGTTGGAATGCGATATTAGACTCCTTTAAGGAGGAATGTCGATTGAGTCCAGACCCCTGATTGAATGTTGGTTGGATGCTTTGTGAAGATGACGTGCCATTACGGGTGACCCCGTGGCAGGATCCTACGAATGGACTAGACGAGGGATACACTCTTACATTATGAGCGGAGGGTCAACTCTTTCATAGCACACCTACATACAATACAACTGTCCAGATATGCTACCAGTATCATCACTGGAGGGTGGGGCACTGTTGGGGAGGTTAAGGGGTGGGGGGGTAGGGTTGTTGTTGCAACACTTGATTGCTGTTAGAGCAGGGATGTGTAGATTGAAAAAGCTCTTGCCCTAAGAGTCTATGTAGATCAATGTATGTTATCTTATACTATGTTTACCTGCTCACTGGTTAACCGAAATTGCAATAAACTATGTTTACAAAACAATTATGTAAATGATACCACTACAGCTGCAACTGTTGGTGACACACAACACAGACAGACCACTTCCAACATGCCACACACATCATGTGCATGCAAAACCCCTAATCAGTCATCACATGTCAATGTGCACACAGATTCATCGTCACACACCACCCGAAATGTGGGACAAAGGACATTGTACTGACCTGTTGCCCTGGAGCCCCATAAAACCACCCAAACAGGGGTAGGACCGCTTCTGCCAGTTTCTCCAGCACCACAGCTTTGAAGGCTGGGGACCTATCCCCTGCAGTGAGTGCCATTGTTGCACCAAGATTCAGAGCACAGCAGCACATGAAGTGGAGGTCTTCCTTGCCTGAATGCCAGGAATCAAGTGAGCTTGCCCATAGAAAATGGAGGTCACAACTGCAGCGGTCATGACCGTCAGCACTGGCGGCGATCATCATTGGTCCCAGTTTCCAACAGATGTCAATGTTATCCAATGAGGAGTTGCAAGGTGATTCTGACCGCCTTCCGTCATCACAACTGCCGCCGGCGGAATGAGGTCGCTTCCATCTGTCCAATGCATGCAGGACAGGCGGATGCCATTTCAGTATGTTACATGACTGTCCTAGGTTCACACTGCAACATTACCTGCATATCGTCACAAATTGATTCATTTAGGTTACATTTTGTGGATAATCACATATGTAGTGAGTGTCAGGTGACATCACCACACTTGTCACTGTTGACAATCCTTATGGTGGAACACATGTAAGGTGTATGTTTACATGTCCTGTACACGTCTCTTGTCTCAGGGATTATGTGGCATTGTCTGGATAGGAATGGAGTGTGGAGTAATGTGTCTTTCCACAACATGACAGCCAACTTACATGATCAATAATTCATGATTGTCGTATGTCATACTTGGTGCACAACATTGTGAGAGGTTCCCAGATTGTTGTTTGTTTCCCTGCCTAGATTCTGCCAAAATGGAGTCATGAGGAATACACCAGTTTACCGGCCACTGGTAAATCTTGAAACCAATGTGGAGCGCCACATCATCCTGTCCTATCGACTGAACCGTGTGTCCATCAGGAAACTGGTCGCCCAGTTGGAGCCAGACATCCTGCCGGCTTTGAGAAATCCCCATGCAATCTCTCTAACAGTCCAGGTGTTGGCAGTCTTGCATTTTTTGGCGATTGGCTCTTTTCGGATGTCTGTAAGACTGGCTGCATGGATGTCACAGCTCAAGTTCAGTAACGTGTTGCAGGATGTGCTGGATGCCCTAATCAAGCATGTGAACAGGTATATTAGGTTCCCACAATGTGCTGAATTGCCCACTGTTAAAGCAGCCTTATACAATATATCACATGCCCCACATGTAATAGGGGCCTGTTAGAAATGGGGTCTTTGGTTGGCAGTCAGGTTGCGACCTGTCCAAGCAAGGACCCTCACTCTAGTCAGGGTAAAAGAAAATCACTCTCAGCTAACCCTGCTCCCCCCTTGGTAGCTTGGCATGAGCAGTAGGCTTAACTTCAGAGTGCTAGGTGTAAAGTATTTGTACCAACACACACAGTAACTTAATGAAAACACTACAAAATGACACAACAAAGGTTTAAAAAAATAGAAAATATTTATCTAAACAAAGCAAGACCAAAACAACAAAAATCCACAATACACAAGTCAAGTTATCAATTAAAAAACAAAAAGAGTCTTCAAGTAATTTTAAACACAACGCTAATGCTGTTAGCGTGGAAATGTACCTGGGCACATCTAAAATAACCCGCAAGGGCAAGTATGCGTCAAAAGGAGCTTGCGATGCGTCAATATCACTCACGAGCGAGACCTTGCGTCATTTCTCCTTCAGTCGAGTCGGCGTGCGTCATTTCTTCTCTCCGCAGGAAAGCAAAACGTCGATTCAAACAGCACTCTCCGTCCGGCCAGGCCTTGCATCATTCTTACATGCCCTGTGATGTTTACATTGGAAATCCTGCCACACGATGATCCGAAAACCACGCAGTGCGGGTTGCGATCACACCAGCCTCCGTCAGTGATGCTGCACTTCATTTCTCCAGCCACATGCATCGATCTTCCAGCTGCGAATCTGGTTGCACGTCGATTTTTCAGCTGTATCTCGGAGTTGCGTCCAACTTTTCCCCGCACGGCAGTCTGTGCGTGGATTTAATACTCTTGTTCTGCCAGCTTCTCCTTTCAGGGTCCCAGGAACTGGATGGGCACCACTTGACAGGGTAGGAGTTTCAGCAGAGGCTCCAGGTGCTGGCAGAGAGAAGTCTTTGCTGTCTCTGAGACTTCAAACAACAGGAGGCAAGCTCTAATTCAAGCCCTTGGTGAGTTTGTCACAAGAAGGAAGGCAATGCAAAGTCCAGTCTTTGTCCTCTTGCACAGACAGAAGCAGCAACTGCAGGACAGCTCCACAAAGCACTGTCACAGGCAGGCTTCCTCAGCTCTTCAGCTCTTCTCCAGGCAGAGGTTCCTCTTGGTTTCCAAAAGTGTCCTAAAGTCTGTGGTTTTGGGTGCCATTCTCATACCCATTTTGCACTTTGAAGCATGCTTACTTCAAAGAAAAGACTCTATTGTTTGTGAAATCATGCCTTGCCCAGGTCAGGCCCCAGACACACACCAGGGGGTTGGAGACTGCATTGTGCGAGGGAAGGCACAGCCCTTTCAGGTGTAAGTTACCACTCCTACCCTCCCTCCTAACACAACAGTGAAAAAGAAATGTAGCAGTATTTCACTGTCAGGACATATAAAACACATAACTAAATGGCCTACCTTAACCATCCACTGCATCGTGCCCTTAGGGCTACCTACGGCCTACCTTAGTGGTGCCTTACATGGAAGAAAAGGGAAAGTTTAGGCCTAGCAAGTGGGTACACTTGCCAAGTCGAATTTACAGTTTGAAACTGCACACACAGACACTGCAGTGGCAGGTCTGGCCCTGTTTACAGAGCTACTAGTGGGGGTAGCACAACCAGTGCTACAGGCCCACTAGTAGTATTTGAATTACAGGCCCTGGGCACCGTTAGTGCACTGTACTAGGGACTTACTAGTAAATCAAATATGCCAATCATGGAGGAACCAATTACATACACTTTTGTATAGGAGCACTTGCACTTTAGCACTGGTTAGCAGTGGTAAAGTGGCCAGAGAAACAAAAACAGCAAAAACAGAGTCCAGCACAAATTAACAACCTGGGAAACAGAGGCAAAAAGTTAAGGGAGACCACACCAAGGATGAAAAGTCTACTAGGGCCATTGATGGGACTCACATCACTTTGGCATCTCCGAGGGCCAATGAACAGATCTACAGAAACCAGAAGAGTACATATTCGGTCACTGTACAAGTGGTGTGTCTTGCAGACGAGTCCATAACACATGTTAACGCAAAATTCCCTGGATCGGTACATGATTTCTATGTCCTGAACAACAGCAGCGTCTGGCCAATAGGTATGTGTACTGCTCTCCATGTCAGATGTTTGATACCCCTCCCTACACAGTCTGCACTCTTCCTAGCATTGTTACCTATAGTCATATCTCCTTCTCCACACAGGTGAATCTGGATAACCCAACCTGCCCTGGCTCCTGACACCTGGTAGACATCCAACTACAGGGGGGAGAACAGGTACAGTGAGGCCTATGGCTTGATGAGGCGAGTGATTGAGAGGACTTTCAGCCTCTTGAAAGCTAGATTTTGTTGCCTCCACGTGTCCGGTGATGCCCTACATTACCGAACAGGGAAGGTCTGAAAGATCTTTGTTGCATACTGCACACTCCATAATCTGGCCATCAGAAGGCACATCCCACTGTTGGAGGAGGGGGGCATTGATTTTGGAGCAGTGCTTGGAGCTGGTGACTCTGATGCTGAGGAGGAGGCATACTAGGATGACGCACATGGCAACAGGACTGGCCTGATTCATCTCTACTTTCAATGGTGAAAAGGTACGTGTGATTTGTATCATCTGCACTAGGACTATATATTGGTTAAGCCAGTTTGTACCCATATTTTGCATGCATCAAGGTGTGTGTGTGGGGACTTCTGCGTTCCATCTTGATTTCCGACCCTGAAAGGTAGCTGACTTACCATGAGGGGTAGTGGAAATGCATTGCTGCTATTGACGTGTGAAATGCTGGTGCCATAACGGAACATCCTTGTGGTTGTACCAAAGGTTTTGAATCCTCAGTCTGCCTGTTTGGGTAAATGTACGGGGGAATTATGAGTCTTGTCCTGCTGTGTAGGCTGATCATGCTGCATTATCAGCTGCTGTGTGGCAACTACCTGTTTCTGACTACTCAGGGAGGTGAACAGTAGAGGATGTTACCTATGTGAAAGCTTCACTTTCCTACACATGTGTGTGAGTGACAATGCAGGCCCTTGCATATGTGGTATCATAGCTGCTGGGTCAGCCATCCTGTGTTTATGTTCAACTGCTGTTGATGTATGAGTATGGAGTACATGCTCACAACATTGTGGCTAATTGTATGTAATTTTCCCTCTTCAGGCCACATGTCTGTTTGAAAGCTGCTTACTGATTTGCCTGTTGGCATTGTTGACACTGGATGTTACTATAATTTGGATGTACTTACACACCTGCTAGAGATTCCCAATACATCTGTCACTTTGACAGTATTGTGATACTGATATGTGTATTTGATTTTTGCTTGTAAACAGAATTGCTGCTTCAAACAATGAAAACACATGCACCATGACTTTGTGCAAATTGGTGTTTATTGAGTTTTTTACATCACAGTCCAGAGGAGTAGAGACATGGTTTAGGTGAAGATCGGTGTGGGTGATACAGCTGTTTGTTTCACAGGTTCTGTATCCATTAGCCTTGGGATGATGGGAACTTGGCACTGGACAGCCAACAGGGTGTAACAGTGGCACAAAAGGGTGACAGTTCAGGAGAGGGATCACTTCCTGGTTGGGGGATTGCTCTTTGCCTCAGGTCCTGCAGGATGTCTGGATGGCCACCTCTTTATGGGGGGTCCCACAGCTGCAGGGGTAGGGGTGCTGGTGGCCTGTGGGTCCTCTTGCTGGGCCTCTATTCCAGTAGCAGGGGCTAATGTAGAGGGCAGTGGTGTTGTCTGACTACTGGATGGGGCCTGCTTTTGGGTGGAGGATATCCACAGGATGTTGTTGAGTTCCTTGAACTCCCCTAACATGGAGACCATGGTGGCGTTAAGTACCTGCCACAGTTGCATGGCCTCCTGGTGGTATTCCCCTTGCAGCCTTTGGGTCTCCTGCAAGGTGGTGAGTATATGGCTCATCTTGTCCTGGGATTGCTTGTAGGCTCCCAGAACTCTGGAGACGGCCTCCTGGCCAGTAGTGTCCTGTTGCTGCCTCATCCCTTGGCCCATGACTGGCCCTTGGCCCCTGTCCCTGTGCTCCTTTTGCAGTGGGCCCCCTCCCAATGACACCAGGACTGTCATTGTCTTGGGATTGCACTGTTGACTCATGCCTCTGTCCTGTGGGGCACACTGATGTTTGATTTGACCTTGGGACACAGGTTTGGGAAGGTGGGCTCTGCTGTGCCATCGATGCCACAGGGGAGGTGGATTCAGTTGTGGGCAGGGTGAGGTTGGTGGTGGTGGACTGACCACTCATGCCTGATGGGCCAGGTTTGTCATCCATATCCAGACATCCAGGGGATTCCTCCTCTATTGGACCTGCTTCCAGGCCTGGGCTTTCTGTCACTGTCATCCTCTGCTATGTGGCAGTATTTGGGAGACCCGTGGAATGAGAGGTATTGTGTCACATGATGGTGTTGTACAAGTGATACACATGGTCGTATGCCATCATTGACTGGATTTGCAGGGCAGTAATGGCATTGACAGTTACTAGACTACTGCTTGTGTTCCTATCAGTGAAATGTTGCAATGGTCCTATTTTGGGGAATAGTTTGTATTTGTCTTGCTACTGTCATTGCCATGTACTGATGTGCATTCCAATTACTTGTAGGAGAAGGGGGAGTGACATGGTTTAACGTGCAAGTGCAGAGATGTGAAGTGGATGTAGCAGTCATGCAAGGGTAGGGAGTGTTGCATTGTGGTAGTTGTAGTACTTGCTGTAGTGTGGGATATCCATGCACTAGGTGGGCCTGTGAGAGAATGGTGTTAGTAGGGAGCTGTGGCATGCGAGGGTGGGTATAGTGTCCATGGTGGGTTTGTGCACGTTAGGGTGGTGTGATGGGGTGAGAGGGTGGTGGGGGTACATGCTGTTTACTGAGACATGTTGGCCGGGGAGTGTAGTTGACTTACCAGTGTCCAATCCACTAGGTTTTCCCGTCAGCCTCTCTGGGTGTAGGATGGCCAGGACCTTCTCCTCTCTCGATGATAATTCTTCAGGAGGTGGTGGGGGCCCACCACCAGTCCTCATGACGGTGATTTAGTGCCTGGAAGTCATGGCCTCTACCTTCCCCCACAGGTCATTCCACCTCGTTAACCCTCATGACAATCCTCTGCCATAAGTAGTTTTTACGGGCTATGGATGTCTGGTGGACCTGTGCTCCAAACAGTTGCGGCTCTACTCTGATGATTTCGTCAACCATGACCCTCAGCTCCTTGTCTGTGAATCGTGTTTTTTTTGTGGTTCCATGGTAGTTGTGTTGTGGTTGGTGGGGTATGTGTTGTGCAGGGATGCTGGGTGTGCTGTTTGTTGTTGTGAGTTTGGGTGATAAGATGCACATGTGGCTTGTGATGTTTGTGTGCAGTGGTAATGTGCGTGTTGTGTTTCACTTGACTTTATGTGTTGTGTGATGCTTTTTCAGTGTGATGGTGCCTGTCATATCTGGGTGCAGTGCCTTTTTTCAGTGTGTTCTTGCCTCCCTCTGTCAAACTTTCTAGGTGCACAGGGTACTGGGGATGTGTGGGTGTCTGTTTTGTAGTGCTGTGGTCAGGTGTGTGTATGTGTATCAGGTGTGGGGTACTGGTATTGTCCAATGTGGTGCTGTGTTCTTGTGTAGGTGCTTTTTTCCCATGGTGGTTCTGACCGCCAATTGAATGGTGCCGTGCTAAGACTGCAGTGCTGATTTATTATTTGTGATTTGGCAGGTGGGATGTTATCAGCGTGGTGGTGCTGGTGGTGCAGACGCCTCCTTCACACTGTCATTTAGGCCAACAGTGTAATTTTGTTTGGTAATTTTTTGGCTGTGTCGTGTTGGTGACTTATAATACAGTGGTCTTCAGACTGCCATCACTGGCACCATTGTCTTTGGGTGCCCGCTAACACGACGGTCTTCGGAAATGACCGCCAAAGTCAGAATGACCACCTGAGTGTTTTCTTTCATGTGTGTTAGTACTGTGTTTGACTACAGTGGTATTACATGAGCTTTGCATGTCTCCTAGATAAGCCTTGGCTGCTCATCCACAGCTACCTCTAGAGAGCCTGGCTTCTAGACACTGACTACACAACACTAATAAGGGATACCTGGACCTGGTATAAGGTGTAAGTACCATAGGTACCCATCTCACACCAGGCCAGCCTACTACAGGCAATAGGAGGAGGGTCAGTGTTTGCTCTCTTTTGTTTTGCACTAGAAGAGTGGGCTGGCCTTTGACAACAGGTTTAGATTATGATGCAATTGTACTGACAGTAACTTTAGTCTGAGTGACTTGTAAAGGGGGCTTACCTCTGCCTTTACATAATAGCTGATAAGTCAAACAGCAATAGTAATATTCAGCATATGTTTTAGAGAGGCGTACCTAGCAAACAACAGCCATTAAGATACAAATACAGATAAGTAGCACTAATAAGTGAACCTGCAGCTGCCAGTAGCATAATAAAGCAAAACTGAAAGTCATGAATGTGTCAGAGACTCATTTCTGGTCAGAAAAGAATATCTTTCACTCATCCAAGAATGGTGGCCATTTTAAAAGTATCAAATCAGCTAATGCATAGCATATAATATACAAGGTCAGCTAATGACAGAGATCTTGTCCACTTATAAAAATTGCACATACTTTGTGTAGGTAATACCTCAGGAATCGAACAAAACTATGCATGTCATACTATACCACAAAAGCAAAATGTCAGACAAAGCACCCAATCCTCCACGGCGCCACAAGCTAAAGTAAAATAAAGGAACATGCCATGCTAGACCAGCTCAGCTGAAGATGGGAGCTGAAACCTCAACAAGCATTAGTCATCTTGTTTGAAGCTCAGCACACGATCCTCATAAATAGTATCTTAACAAGGTGAACCGGACACAGAATGGCTGTTAGCAGTATTTGACCTAACGCTCATGTCACAGTTGTAACCATGGGCCATTTTTGATTGCCATCATCTTCTTTGGTAGAGCAGAATGTGAGCTTACAGTCACCGTGAAATCAGCAGCACCACCATTATCAATGAACACTCATTATACCACTCATTTTGTATCTGCATTATATGGGAGGATCAAACATATTCTAACATGCAAATTGGTTAGAGCTCCTTAGTCTCAGTAGCCATAAAGCCTTACTGTATGCGTAGCAGTGATTTTAGTTCTGAATTTCTCCACCAAGTCTTTCCTGTCTCTTTTTTATTTCCATTATCTGTATCCTGCATTTTTTAATTTACAAATGTATTGCTTTTACAACAAAACACACATACAAAACTTACAAACATAACCAAAACCCCCAGTGTTATGGCTTCTTGGTGTCTAGCTGTATTTTGCAAGTCTTTGTCACCATGTGTACTGCATTGGTTCAGAATCCCTTCTCATGTTCATCTTCTCCTGTTGTGGCCCATTGCAGTGGCATAACGAAGCTTGATGCCCCCTCCTGCAAAAGTACGACGAAGGGCCCCCCTCCCTGGCTTACCACCTGTCACTTTTGTTGAGGGGGAAACTCTGGAGCTCAGAGGCCTCCCCGTACTGTGGGGGCTGAAGGGGCTCATGTTATGCAACTGGCCCATTGACTTGTTTTGGTTAAAATTTAAGATCCCCCCTCCTGTTCCACCCTTGTGTATGAGGCTTAGCCCTCTTAAGTAGGCCTCCCAACCCAGGCCTCCCTGCCATGGTCCTCAAACCTTAACAAATTTATGGGGGCATTCTCTGGCCATATAAACCAATTCCTTGGCCTGTTGGCATTAGTCCATCTTTAGTGTTGGCACTCCATCCCTCCCCCAGTTCCTTATCAGATATAATCAAGCTATTGCAAGTGAGTGTATCACAGTAAGATCAGGCACCGGTCCAGGGTCAAGTCCCCCATATCCCGAGTGAAGTCACCTTATGGAGCAGTTAATCTGTATCAGTCAGAAGCACATGCGAATTGTGACGTCATTTGGGTATCTCATGGCTGCCTTCCAGTTTGCGTCATCCAGTATTCCAAGGTCTGTCATACTTATCCCTTAAAAGTTAGTAATGAGGATTGACAGTTTTGAAGCAGTGAGGTGAAGTTATGAGAAATAGCCTGGTTAGCCAGTGGGGCACACAGAACTCTTGTATTGTAGTGGGTTTCTCATCCATTATCTCAGGATTTGCGCTCATAGTTTGTCACACAACAGAGTTGATCTTTAGGTAGCACAGAAATTGACCCCCAGACAGTTGATATTATTCCTTTGGTTCCCCAAAGGGCATGAGTCCCCCAGAGGTCCATATGTCTCCCATTTCGGAGATGTCCAGTCTATAGCTATTAGCTATTTGCCTCAGATCTGCCAGGGCAACCGAGTCCCAGACAGTGGAATAACAAAACTGGAGGGGTCCCCCTAAAAAGAAAATGGAGGGGGGCCCCCCTCTAGACTCACTCACGCCAGGTGCTGTGCTGAGGGGGGCCCCAGGTGATCGGGCCCCCCTGCATCGCAGGGGTGTGGGTGTGTTTGTTACACCACTGGCCCCAGAATGGTGTCAGTTACCCTACTGACCCAATTTTACGGAGTGATTTCTTCAAATCCAAGCTACCCTTACCATTGGCCTCAGATGTGTGAGTAGTCCACTACCATATACGTGTCTTGTGTATATAAATAATTCCATGGCCTGTTGGTCTGCCATAAGAGACTGCTCTCTTTGTTCTACAAATGACCAGACATTAACCGTCACCTCGTGACATAGTCTCAAGTCTTGCAGTATGCTTCCCCCCTCTTGCAGCCTCCTAGTTAATGTTGAGAGTGCTATCCTCACTGTCCCAATGTTTTCAAGTAAGAAATAGACCTTAGCCCCAATCTGTGCAAAGATGTTATATGGTATAAGAAAAAGAGATTTTTGCAACACATATAGAGGTTTTGGAAGGCAGATAATTTTGGATAGTGTCACTCTTCTCAGCATTGATAAGAGAAGCTTATGCCGATGTCTTACATCCTCTTGAAATGCAAAAGTAACTGCCCCCAGTTGTGGTAATACAAAAGTTGTGAGCCTACTGTCACATATATTACTAGGTAATGGAAGCCCCTCTTTTCTCTTCCTAGGCCAGGGGGCATATCTCATTTACTTTGGTTCGCAAATCCCTGAGTCAGTATGTTATAGACTTTCACCAGATTATACGGATGCCTGTAAATTTTCAGAAGAATCAGAATATCTCAAGTCTCCTTAGGGTTTGTGAGACATAGCAGAACATAATATACTTATAGGGAGATTATGTCCTCCCACTCTGGATCCCAGGGCAGGCCTCTTATTTGTGCATTACAGTGGAACCAATTAACCAATGGCTCTATCACCAATTTAAAAAGCTCAGAAGACATGAGACATCCCTGTCAGGTGCCCCTGCCCAATCTAATTTCTTCAGGTAGTGCACCATTCACCCAGACATGGACAGTCGGGTTTCGGTATGGCAACCATATCCAGGCCAAGAAAGATGAGCCAAAGTCCTGCCTTTAGAGTGCTACTAAGAGGTATGGCCACTCCAGAGAATCAAATGACTTGTCGACGTCCAACACCAGAAGGACGACCAGCTCCCGTATGTCTCCTCTGTATTCCATGCAGCCAAACAATCACCAGAGGTTGTGTCTTGTGGATCTACAGGGCATAAAGTCTGATCGATCTAGGGTTATCAGGCCATCAACTAATTGCACTTGGCCAGTTGAAATAACCTTTGCAAAGATTTTAATTTCAACATTTAGAAGCCTGTAGAATGTACACTCTTTCAAAGGTTTATCTGTTTTTATAAATCAGGACAATATGGACCTGTCAGAGGTCCCTTGCACCCTCATCTTTAGTTTTATAAGACATATCTCAAATTTGTTCTACCATTCTTGTCCGGACACATATAAAGAACTCTAGTAGCAAGTCATTGGGGCCAGGGGATTTCCTGCTCTTAAGTTTGGTCTGGGCCTCCGCGATCTCCTGCTTCTCTACATCCTCCTGTGGGTTCTTCCTTTTGGTCTTGCCAAAGGGGTGACAGGGGCATCCCTTACAAAGTTGTACAGGTCTCTCTGCTCCCTGTCTCCCTTATGGGGTACATATCATTTTCATAAGGATTGTTCAAAGACTTGGGCAAATTCCTGTGTGGCCTCTACTCTGGTGTCATCCTCAATGGATATCTCATGCATCCATCACTGACTTTTATCTCTCTTGGCCAGCCTAACCAGCATGTTCCCTTCTTGTTCCCCATTTCATATATTCTGCTTTTTTGACCTGCATAGTGTTCTGGCTTCATCAATCTGCAAACCCCTGTTGTTGGAAAGTGGATTATTGGTAAGGGCAGGTAAGTATCTACAGTTAGCAATAGGCCAATAACCCAACTAGACTCTTTAAGGTCTCAATAAATTAACCTCAGTTCAACACGTGGTAGATTGGCAACGAGCAACAAGGATTAACTTAGTAGACAAAGGGCCTCATTTTGACCCTGGCAATCACCAGAACGCCAGGGTCACGGACGGTCCGACCACAACATTATGACCATGGCAGAGCTGCCACGGTCCAACCGCTGACACTGCCAGGTTGCCGCCAGCCTACAGCCTGGCGATCCCAGTGGTTGTAATCCACCAGGGCAGCACTGAAAGCAGCGCTGCCCTGGGATTACAAGTTCCCGTCTGCCAGCCTGTCCATGGCAGTTTACACTGCAATGGAAATGCTGGCATAATGGGGAATTCGGGGGGGGCCCCAATGCACAGCCCTATCGCGCATTCCACTGCCGACTTACGTGCAGTGGAATGCGTGACGGGTGCTGCTGCACCTGCCGCACCGTCACATTGCAGCCAGCTCCATTAGGAGCTGCGGTAAACTCCTAACAGGGCCAGCTGGTTTCAGGCTGCACAGGCAGCCTGATGGCAGGACGAGTTTGGTGGGCGACCTCCACTGCCCACCAAACTCATGATAAGGCCCTAAGGCCCTCATTCTGACCCTGGCGGTTTGAAACCGCCAGGGCAGAGGGCAGAGGAAGCACCGCCAACATGCTGGCGGTGCTTCTTGGGCCATTCTGACCGCGGCGGTAAAGCCGCGGTCAGAAAAGGGGAACCAGCGGTTTCCCGCCGGTTTACCCCTGGCCCAGGGAATCCTCCATGGCGGCGCTGCTTGCAGCGCCGCCATGGGGATTCCGACCCCCTTCCCGCCATCCTGTTCCTGGCGGTTTTAACCGCCAGGAACAGGATGGCGGGAACGGGTGTCGTGGGGCCCCTGGGGGCCCCTGCACTGCCCATGCCACTGGCATGGGCAGTGCAGGGGCCCCCTAACAGGGCCCCATAATGATTTTCAGTGTCTGCTTTGCAGACACTGAAAATCGCGACAGGTGCCACTGCACCTGTCGCACCCCTACAACTCCTCCGGCTCCATTCGGAGCCAGCTTCATTGTTGAGGGGGGTTTCCCGCTGGGCCGGCGGGCGGCCTTCTGGCGGTCGCCCGCCGGCCCAGCGGGAAAGCCAGAATGGCCGCCGCGGTCTTTTGACCGCGGTGCGGTCATTCGGCGGTTCCCTCCAGGCGGGCGGCTCCCTCCGCCCGCCGGGGTCAGAATGACCCCCTAAGTGTGTAAAGCATTTAAGTATCACAAAAAATAATTTAATAAATCACAGGAAACAGTTTAAACATCCAAAACTAATTTATAAAAAGAGGAAATATTTTTATCTTTAATTTGACACCAAAACGAATAAATCGGATAAGGGGAGCTGGAGTTATGAATTTTTAAAGCATTAATGTTTTCTAGCGCATAGAAACAAAAAATGCCAGTCTGGCCATCTGGATGCACCTTGACTGTGGCAAAGTCAAAGTTTCAGGCCAACCGTGATGGGGCCCTGCTCGGCTACAAGCGGGAGGCCTCGGTCAAAAGTTTACCTTCGGACTTAGTCATTTTCTTGAAAATTTTCTTCAGCAGCACGGAGTCACAAATCTGACCCGACCTCCCTGGAGCCCTCTTCGAATAAACGTCGCAGGAGACCTCAGTGAGATTTTACGTTTGGACTTAGCTGAATTTTCGGGATGAAAATCCTCGTCCGGGCCAAAGCTGAATCTTGATCTGACGTCACTGGGGCCCTTCCCAGATACGCTGCGTTTAAAGTCCCGGTCAACTTTTTACCTTCAGGCTTAGTCATTTTTTGGAGCTTTTTCCCTGTGGCTTTCAACGATCCTCCATAGCAAGCCGATTTTGAGTCAACGTCATTAGATTGCCACTCCAGGAGCCCCCGGTGAAATCCTGGAAGTCTAGGGCTCCAGATCTTTTCGGCGGGATGAACCTGCAAGTCAGGCTGGGTCACGGTCGACGCAAGCCAGCTTGAGTCTCGATGGCAGGTTAGTCCCTTTATGGAGCTTTTTTACAAAAAGTTCTACAATCTTCTCCAAACTTCTGGATCTTCTTCCAGAAGGGCTTTGAAGGGCTTTTTGGAGCCCACAGCTCACCCCAAGGTTGCAGAAGCTCTAAGTTGCTCCTTGAGGGTTAGGACTCCAACTCCCAGAATGCACTTACTTCAAACTCCAAATTGGCCACTGGACAGTGGTCAGCTAATCAGTTGTTGGCAGTTCGGGCTGGACTGTTCCTATGAGGAACAGGGTCAAGACTGATTTGCATATGGCTGGGTTCAAACTGGGGTGGCATGGTGAGCAAAATAATGGATGGATTAAACCCAGATCTGTGACTGGGGGTGAATGTTTGATTGGTTCCGCATTCAGTCCATCCTGTTACGCTATCCCACAGCGTTTGTGTTTTGCTTTGCTTTTGCCGCCCTAAGTGCGCCGGGTATTCCCAGACGTGGGTCCCGGGCTCACTGTGCCACTGGATTCAAGCTAGCCTGGCTGATGAGGGGTGAAACCCCGAAACCAGTCCCAGGATGCTTGTTTCCGGTCCAGGGAGAACCTGGCCTGGCAGTTCGGGCTGGACTGTTCCCATGAGGAACAGGGTCAAGACTGATTTGCATATGGCTGGGTTCAAACTGGGGTGGCATGGTGAGCAAAATAATGGATGGATTAAACCCAGATCTGTGACTGGGGGTGAATGTTTGATTGGTTCCGCATTCCGTCCACCCTGTTACGCTATCCCACAGCGTTTGTGTTTTGCTCAGCTAATCAGTTTCTTCAGGATTTGATGCAGAGGATTCTTGTTAGCTATTTGTCACCTGCAGCAAGCAGGGAGTCCCTTCTGGACCCAGTTAAAGCCAGGCAAAGTCCTTTTTTTGGTGAAGCCCAAGTGTGCAGCTGGTGCAGTCCTTCAGAGTGCAGTGTCCAGGTGAAGGTCAGGGGTCCAGCAGGGCAGTCCTTCTTCTTCTGATGTTCTTCCTTGTAGGGATCTGAGGTGTGGGTGCAGCTCTGCCATATGCATCCTTGCTCCTGGGTCAAAAGCCTAGTTGTCCAATCACAGGCAGGCTCCTTCCCCCTTTGATGACCACTTCCTTGTGTGGCAAAAATCTGTCCCAGGGAGGAACATTTTTCAAATTCCAACATAGCTGAAAGTGATTTTGAAGGTTAGATCTGGCTGAGCCAACCCACTGGTGTGGCTAACAATCCTAAACACACTTCTCTCCTGCCATCTCCTAATCTAATCAAGAGGGCACCTAATTGTCTGGGGTTGTAGGAAGTGGGAGAGGTCCTGAACTGTTCCAAATGTCCTTCCCTGCCTTTGAAGACCAGTTCGGCTGCTCTACCCTCATCCTGTTTCACCATCTGCCCAGGCAGATCTCCCCCCAGGCACATCCTTTGTGTTCAGCCCAGGCTACTTCACACCCTTATTAGGGCAGCTTGGCCAGGCTGCCAGAGGCTTGCCAATCAGAGAAGGACACAACAGAGCTGAAGTTGGCAACTTTCAGGTAGAGTTTAAAAACTCTTTTACTGAACTAGTTATATTAAATCCAACAGTTATAAGTTGTGGGATTTATTAGGACAATTAATTTGATACCAAACTCAAGGTATCTGGCCCTTATGGGGACTTTGTTAATTAAAATAAAGCCTCCCCATTTGAGCCTATGGAGGCCATTCACTACAGTGAGGGCAAAATTAATTTGGCTATTTTACCTAACCCGGGATTAAAAAACAATTTCTATAAGGTCCCTACTTATTAGTTATATGGCACCCAATCCTAGGGGCACATAGGGCATACCTTAGGGATGACTTATATGTAAAAATAAGATAGTGTAAGACCTTGGAAGTCGAATTTGCATATAACTTTAGTTTAAAAGCAGCCAGCAAGGCATGCCTCCCTTTAACATGACCCTGGGTACCTCACCAGTGCACCTATGGATGCACTACCTATGCTGGGGTCCCTAAACCTAGGGACTTATAGGTAGGTTGATACTGCCAAATATAATTAGCCTAATTTGCATATCCACTTTACACAGAACAGTGGCCCTGGGACTAGTAAGCAGTACCCAGGGCACAGCCAAGAGTCAATAACCACCAGTATCTGTCCAAAAGATTTGGGGGTGACCAGGGCAAAAAGAGGACTTTCCTACACTTGCATTCTTCTTTAAGTTGTTCTAGTTTCCCCTGCCCCCACAAGGGTCTGGTTCCAGTTTATACCAAGTTTCGCAGTCAATAATTTGTCTCTTGATTGAGCAGTTTTCCCTCCCTCTTAACCTGGCATTTTTCTTAGCTCAGTGGGAGCAACCAACCGGAATACGAAAAAGCTCTGCAGAACTGGGTCTTGGAATCACCTGTTTCCCCCACTCTACCCTTCACATGAACATATACAAGGAACAGAAAAGCACTTTCTTGTGATTGGGGGAGTTTTACTTTTGCTGTGGCAACACATTGGTAGCTTATAGAGTTCACCTGTGCCTGATTCCCCTGTAAAACTAGTAATTTGAACATTATTAGACTTCCAGGTAACAGCACATTGGTGCAGGGTGACTGTTGTGGGCTTGTGTGTGTACTCATTCTGCTGTGTGTATGCTATTCTGCTAGACCTGACATCCTTGGCCTGGCTTCCCCTGTCTTTTTGCCTCTGCTTCCTGTATTTTTTACTGTGTGCTGGACTTTGTTTTAGCTGGTTTTGGTACCCTGGGCACTTTTCCATTGCTGACCAGTGCTAAAGCGCAAGTGCTCTCTGTGTAAGTTGTACTGGTAATTGGCCTTTCCATGATTGGTATTTGATTTACTAGTAAATCCCTAGTGAAGTGTACCAGAGGTGCCCAGGGCCTCAATACGTAGCCCTGTAAACATGGTTCAGACCTGCCAGTTTAAAACTGTGTGTGCAGTGTGAAACTTTTCCATTTTATACATGTAAGGCACCACATAGGCCCTAAGGTATAAGGTAGCCCCCTGGGCAGGGTGCACTGTATTTAAAAGGTAGGACATGTACTGACGTGTTTTACATGTTCTGATAGTGAAATACTGCCAAATTAATTTTTCACTATTGCAAGGCCTATTTCTCCAATAGCTTAACATGGGGACTGCCTTTAAATATCTTTTAAGTGCAGTTTCCCATTGGGAACAGATAGAGATACAGAGTTTGCGCCAAGCTACCAAGGGGTTGAGCAGGGGTTATCTGAGCTGTGTACCTCCCTCACCCTGACTCAAGTGAGTATCCCTGCATGGACAGAGGGCAAACTGAGACTGCCAACCAGAGACCCTATTTCTAACATATTGTTTTTAATGTGTTCTGATTGTAATGAGTTGGTGGCGAACACTGGAAAGGAAGTTGGAGAGTGGACAGACTGCTGTAAGATTGTTGCCAACCCTGCTTTGTACCTTGGCAATAAAATACCTTTACTCTACTGCTTTGTCTAGTACCTACTAGAATTTGGTGACAAGCGCCAAGATATGCCTACGAACCCACTGTGTCACGATTGTGAAGACTTTGAGTGGTGCAGTGGAGAAGCTGAATCTGCGAGCTGTTCCTTCTCTTTTTACAGGATCCTGCTGACTTGTCAGTGAGCTCTGTGAGCTACTGGGAAGACGATCAGAACATTTTAAAATGACACGCTGAGCATTGGAAGCAGAGAGGTGCCTACGCATTCAATTTTACCCCCTTGTGCGACAACCAATTTGCTTGATCTACACTAATTCAGCGCCCGGCATTGTGGGGCAAGTTGACGTGTTGCTTAGGATCTGGGCACGTATTTCCAAGTGAGGTCACGCTGAACCTACCTGGCTCATGCTATAGTGATTTGGTGCAAGGCATTGTTGGATGAGTTGATGCGTTTCTTAGGAACTTTGCACGCATTTCCAGGCAATTTCACGTTCTGCTGAAGGTGCAAGAAAGGATACATCTGTGCAACATTTTATATTCTAAAAAACCCTTGTAACGGGGTTGTTAAACCCCTCGAGGCTCCCACACGATTAGGGCCGATGTAGGGGTTCCCCCTGGAGCACTTCTGAGAGCTTTGCGCTGTTGCGACACAATGAAAAGAGGAAATCGGAAGAAGACGCATGAGGGGTCGGAGAGGAGTGCGGCGACAAAGAGGACATGGACAGGCAGAAAGGAGGAGATGACTATGTGGAGGCAACTGGGAGAAGAAGGACAACAAGAAAAGACAAAGAAGAGACCGTGGAGGGTCGCGCACCGACAGAATCGCAGGAGGACGGAATCGACCAAGTTCAATTTTGGAACCCAACAACCTGCCACATCTCTGGAGGGATGTGGCTGGAGCATGTACGTGCCCGTATATGGGCCTCAAGCACTTTCTGGGCACAAATGAAATATCGAGCTGGAGCAATAGAAGCAGAAAACAAAAAGGGAAAAACGGGGAGAAAATCTAATATCAATTTTAGTGAAAAGCAAGGAAAATTCCTTTAATCACTTGCGTATGACCGCAAAAAATGCATGTTAAAATACTATTTCCTAAACCAGACATTTTTGAGCACTCACACCAATTCACTGGGGAATGGGAAGAAAACAAACAATAAATAAGAACAGGCATATCACAGAGAGCGCACAGTTGTTTCACTTACCTCCTCACACCCCCTAAACTCTACTAAAGATAAATAGAGTATAAAACGCCAGACTTACCTCCATTTTCTGTGTCCTGTGTTTCCTCCTCACGCTCCGGAGTGACATCCAAGGGACTCCAAAGAGTGCCTGAAAGAACACACATTTAGAGACCATTAAAAGAGAAAGACAAGGGAGAAAGAGACACTATTATACAGAAGAAGGAATAAGAGAACTAAGAAAGAGAAAAAAAATGTGAAACAGAAGGGAGACTGGAAAATCAGAGATATGAAGAAGACTTCTGAGCCCTTTTTTTCAGAGTACTGGAAGAAGGGTAACTTAATAACAAGAATAATAAACACAAGTACCATTACACATAGAATATCCAACATTCTTTATCGTGTGAGACCTGGTGAAAGGTCTGAAATAGAGAAGTGGGAGGTTTTTAGCAGACTAGCCCACTACACCCCTCCTGGATTTTCCATCTTTAAAGCACATTTTAAGACAGAAGTAAGCACCAATTTGCGCTTTCTATTTAAAGCTTTTGCAGTTTATTAAAGACACCGTCATCTTAGTGGAGGTGGCGAAGACACTGTATATTCCCAGGATTTATAACTGTCTTTGGCCAAAGCTCTAAACAGTTGTGTCACGCTGCATTGCCATATGCCGCACTAGTTAATAGAAAAACTGGAGGTTTACTCTAACATGATGCAATGTTAGACAGAAGATAGGCCTTGACTTGTATGACTCCCATGTGCCTATTCTGATATATAGTACATCATTGACTCTCATCTTCAAGCTATTGTTTCCTGCTATCGTTGTTTCTTGGCACCATATTAGGGTGGCAGTTAGAACACTATGCAAAGACCTTTTCGCAATTAAATATCTTGAATTTAAATTATTGGTGAAGAGTGGACAGTGCCTTACTCACTGAACCAGCCCATTAAATCATAAACCATTAAATACAAATAAAGGTGAGCAACTACAATTTTAATATCAGTCCACCACAGTCATTTTGGTCTTCTGGGTCTGAACCTCCCTTGAAGTGAATAGAATGGAGGGAAAACTTTACAAACTATATTTGAGCAATTAATAAAGCCAAGAAAATGTCTGCTGCACATAAGCAAAGGAATCTTTTACATTATTTAGGTCCAGTGGGGTTAAAAATGTATACTCATTTATCTAAACTACCTGTAGTGGGTGATGTGAATGTTTATACTGCTGCTCTTGATGATTTAACTAATAAGTTTCAACCAAAAAGTATGGATTTGTATAAGTAGGTATACATTTTTTCAGCAGAAACAGACAAAATTGGGAACTATTGATGAATATGTGGCTGATTTACAAAAGTTAACATGTGACTATAAATATGTAACCTTGAAAGATGACTTAATAAGGAATCAGGTTGTGATGCACACCAGTAATCTGGCAATACAAGAAATGGTGTGAGTGAATGGTGATTCTTCTTTGGGCATGATTTTGGACATTGTTAGGAAAGCTGAGATTTCAGAAAAGTGTGCTGTTGCTTTGAAACAAAATGAAAAGGAAACAATCTCTGTGAATAGGATTTCAAAAGTCATAGTAGACGAATAGTACATTAACTAACAAAGAAAAAATAAAGTGTAAGTAAAGTGTAGATGTAACAGCAAAGACCATCTTGCTTGACGTAAAAGTTGTCCTGCTATCAATCAAAAATGTAGTAATTGTGGAATCAAAAGTCATTTTGCCAAAGTGTGCATGAAAAAGAAATACATTAAATGGGTTTATGATCAAGGGGACAGTACAGTACAGAATGATTCAGGGCACAATTCAAATAAGGATGGATTAAATATCATCAGAAGCAGTAAAGAAAAGTTAATTTTGAATATACATGAATGTTCATGCAAGAGAAAACCAGAATGTAAGATGAATATCGGTAGGGTGTGATTGACCATTAATGCAGATCCTGGTTCCCCCTACACCATTATCAATTAACAAATTTGGAGAGAAAATTTTGTAGAAAAGATTGGTGAATTCCTTATTTCATCAGACACAGAACCAGAAGTTTATGGTGAAGAAATAAACATCCTGAGGTACATGTGGCTAATTTTCTAGTTCAAACACAGGGTGTCACATAGCAAACTGTACATAGCAAAGAATGGTCCATCAGTTTTGGGATAGTGTGATCAGAAAGATGTATGAATTGTGTTTGACTAAAATAGCAAGGAACAAGTTTTGATCATTGATCAAAATACCACAACGGGAGATAAGTTATGTAAAAAGTTTCCAGCAGTATTTAAACAAGAGCTGGGTAATCTTATGGCATTTGGACACAAGAATCAATTGAAGAAAGATGCACGCCCCAAAGTACACTGAGTCAGAACTGTAAGTATGGCTATAAGAGAGGAAGTTTCAAAAGAATTAGAAAACTTAGTATCATCTGATGTCAAAGAAACTGTTAAAGCATCAGAATGGATTTCTCCAATGGTGGTAGCTCAGTGCAGTAATAGTAAAATCAGACTATGCATTGACCTATGTCACTTGAACAACAATGTCATTATAGACAAGTTTCCTTTACCTGAGATCAACAAGATGGTAGCATTGCTTAAAAATACACAGTGGTTTTCCAATCTAGATCTATCATCTGAGTATCATCAGATTTCCTTGACACAGGATTCCTGAAAATACACAGTGTTTATTACTCCAGATGGTTGTTACTGATTTGAGCGCAGTTTCTTGGGTTGGCATCGGCGGCTGTCGTTTTTCAAAGATTAATGATCAATTTATTCAGCAAAGAATTAATGTATCATGTATTTTCAAGGTGATATTCTAGTTTATGGAAAGAGTAGATCTGAACATGATTCAAAATTAATAAAGTACTATTGTTAGAAATTGGTTCTCCAATTTGCAGAGTAGGGACCACAATCTTAGGGTAAGTCACAACACAACCTAAATTATCCTGTCCTCACCCTCTGGTATCTTGGCACTGAGCAGACAGGCTTGATTTAGAAGTCAATGTGTAAAACATTTGTGCAACAACTTATACAGTAACACAGTGAAAACACACAAAAAAGTACTCCTCAACGGTTTAGAAAAATAGATAATATTTATCTGAATAGAATAAGACCAAAATGACAAGAATCCAATGTACACAAATCAAGATATAACTTTTTAGAAGTTTAGGTAAGTCTTAATCCATATGAATCAATGGCTGTATCTTTTTAGCAAATAGTACCTGGGATGTGTCAAAGATAACAATGCATAGGGCCACAGAGGAGGTGATGCATCAGAAAGTAAAGTGATGCGCTGATTTTTCTGATGCAGCAGAGATGATGTGTCAATTGTTTCCTTGCGGGCAGGGTGATGCATTGATTTCTGGGTGTGCAGCCTTGGCTCCTTACTGTGGTAGAGGGATATTTTGACACCCAGGGTCGATGCAGGGAAATTCCAAAACAGGCTGAAATGATGAAGCGGGTGATGCATTGATTCAGAAGTTGCAGCGGTGACTTTTCAGCCCGAGGCAGGCACTGCATCAATCCTGCAGGCAATGCATTGATTTTTGCAGGCAGTGAATAGATTTTCTGACTTCTGGTGAAGTCTTTGAGACTTCTTAACAGGAGGCAAGCTCAGTCCAAGCCCTTGGAGGTCACTTGTGGGGGAAGGCAAAGTCCTTCCAGCAGAGTCAGGGAGCAACAGGCAGCAGGGCAACCAGCAGGAGGGCAGTCCTTCCAGAAAAGCAGTCCAGATGGGGCCTTTGGGCAGTGCAGCAGTGCCTCTGGCAGAGTCCATTTGTAGGTCCAGTAGTGTCAGATTTTAGGGGTCGCACACCCAGTGTAAATACCCAATGTACCTTTGAAGTAAAAAGACTTCAAAGAGTGATTTGAAGTGCACCAGTAACCCAGTCCTGTCTGCCAGGAGATGTGTGGGGGGGGTTATCAGTCAGTCAGTCTATCAACTTTATATCGACAATAAGCCATAAAAAGCTACGTGGTACAGCACACAAACATAAAATAGATAAAAGGTCATATAAATAACATGAGAGGGCAAAAAAACATTTAAAAACACTATCAATAAAATTCAAAAAGATCAGGAGGAAATTACATATTTTTCACATTAAAATCTCAGGTTAAATTTACTAGCTCAAACCGGTCTCTAATTGGAATTGCACTCTTAATAAAATATAACACAACATGGCACAAATTCATCGTATTTAATTTCTGTAAGAATTCCATTGCGGTAAAGTGTTGTCTAAACTCCCCTTGACACAACAATGGAGTCAGAAAGGACCTTCTTGGATCTTCATAAAGTGGACAGAGCAAATTAAAATGACAAGTGTTTTGTTTAGTGACATGATCACAATAACAAGAGGGTGAGTCCCGCAGCCAAAAACATTATAACAGGAAGGCTACTTTAAAACAGATCAGATTGAGTCTAAAAATATGTTAAAAGAAGCTGGTGATTTGGATTCTTTATCCATCTCAAATATGGTTCCAGGGCTGTAACTGTAATAATCTGGGAATAAAGGTCCAACTATTTAATATCCAGAGCACCTCTTAGTGGATAAGTGTGGCACAATGGTTAGCATGGCAGACCCTGCTGCAGAAGTCTGGCCTGGGACCAGCGTTCAATTCCTACCTCAGTGGGTCTTGGGCTCAATTCCCTTGGACCTGATAATTCTTACCTTGGTGCCTAATCTAATTAATGGGTCCCACTCTTTAACTCTGGGCAATAACTTGCTAAATCTTCAAAACAGCCCTGACAGTGCTTGGATGCCTGGCTTCACCCTGGGGGGTACCCTGGAGTTGGTGCCTCAAAGGGAAAAGCCACGAGGGGTTCCACAGTGGTATGTGTACAGTGCCTTGAGACCCTAATGGGTGAGTAGTGCGCTATACAAGTGCAAAGTTTATGTTTTAGCTTCTCCTCCCCACAGCGGGTTGCATACCTATCTTTCATGATCAACTTGGAGTTCCTTGGGAGACATGTGGGGGAGTTAAATCAATCAATTAGACCAAAGTCTTGAAGGCCCGATTTTACCACAGTATTTTGTTCACATTATCTAGAGCTAGACAATCTGGCATACAGGCTCTGACTAATTCTGTTTCTGGGTCTTGCCAACACTTAATCCACAATAAGAGTGGCAAGACTTTTATTTGATCGGTTATGTAAGAGAGACCCACCTCCTCATGGTATATAAAATTGTCTTTATTTTTTGGGACTGCAAGCAACCTACGCGCAAAGGAATTCTCAATATATTAGAGATTATCTGATTTATGGTAACCCCAGACCCCTTCCACATAAATAGCTGCAGCAATGCATTTGGCTTTATACAGGGTGATCATCTCTGCCAGAGGTGTATGGCCTAATAGCCTGGTGAATTTGAAAATGCCCTCCACATTTCTTTCCAATTGTTGTACTTTCACAAGGATGTGTGTTTTCCACCGTAGAGAAGAGCTAAAACTGATACCTAAATAAATAAAATCCTTTGCACGCTTTAAAATGGTACCCCCATTCTAAAGTGCATCATTTTTGTGCGTAATGGTCAGCATGTCATGGTATTTGATTTTTAGTGATTTACTTTTAAGTCCAGGCCTTCCATACATCCAGTGAAGAGATCTAGGAACTTCTGCAGTGCAATAGGTGTGTGAGTGATCAGAACCGCATCATCTGCATACAAAAGTTTTGGCACGGGCTGATCCCCCACCTTTGGGACGTCCACACTTGCTCGAGATAAATGATCAGTAATGCCATTTATGTAAATGAGGAACAGAAAAGGTGCTAAAATACAACCCTGTCTGATACCTCTCATGGACTTTATTGGATACAATAGTTCCCCTTGTGGGCCATATCTGACCGATACTTTAAGATCATAATGCAAACGTCTCAATAAAAGAAGTAAGTCTGATTCCAAGCCCAATGCCTGCATGATCTCCCATAATGTATCCCTATTAACCAAGTCAAAGGCACTTGACAGATCAGTAAATGCCATGTGGGTGGTGTCACCCTTGGCCTTTACATATTTACTAGTAATCACACTTAGATTTAGTATTTGCTCCACAGTTCCTATACCCAGCATGAAACAAACTGGACGGGAGTTAAAATTTTGTTCTCTTTGGCCCAGGTCTCAAGCCGGGCAAAGATGACCCTTGCCAGGATCTTTGTTGTGGAGTCTATTAGAGATGTGGGCCTATAATAGACCCGGCACGATTTATCACCCTTTTTAAAAATGGGGACAAGGATGGCTGTTTTCCACGAATCAGCAGTATCCCCCACTACAGCACTTCTTAAAACATTTGTCACAACTGAAGCCCGTAAATCTATGTTTGATTTAAAAATATCGACAGAACCCCATCCTGACCTGGAGCTTTACCAGAGGTAGAGTTTCCAAGTGCAAAGAGAACCTCACTGATTTCTATGGGAAAATTTAGGTGGACTGGGGCTGGCTCTAGGTGAGAAAAACAAACGGAGCCCCACTGGAGCAGGCAGCCACTTTCAGTTGGTTGAGAAATACCCTTAAAATGTGCCATCTACTGGTCCTCCAGAATGATAGCTTCCAATTTGGGTGTGTCATTCTTACAAAAATAAGGCTGATTTATAATGGTCCAAAACGTTGCTTTATCCCTGAATGATGAGGCCAGGGCCAGCCATTCCCAGGCTTTATCTCTTATAGACCTCTTCCTTTCTTCAACGGCGGACTGATAGTCATGTCTAGCTTTGTTACATCCACAGGATTGCTCCTTTAAGTGCTTGTGCACCGCTGAACAGGCAGTGTTGAACCAGAGTTGCAAAGTAGTCCTAGGACAGGGATTATAAATTACCAAACCTTCAGAATTTGCCCTGCATAAGATTTTAAATTCCATAAGGACTGAGCTGTTGATACAATCCTCATCCAAACATGCGTAAATAGGCTATGTTATCCTGGACGATTTTCTTGTTAAAACTAATATGGTCGACCTTTTCCCAGTTGAGCCGAAGTCTTTTATTCTTACAGAGACCAGTATTGCATTCCACCACTAGAGATTTGTTTTGTATTTTTGACTCCAAGGTAAAGCATACAGGATTATGGTCACTAAGAAAATTTACCATTATTTTAAAATTACAAGCTAGGGGTACAGCAGCTGCAGAAATTAATATAAAATCAATAGTACTCCCTGTAGCCCCCCTGTGAATGTTGGGATCTGATCAAAGGTACTTGACTGATCCTCGCAGAGAAATATAAGGTCATATTTCAACATTAGTGAGTTCAAGACAACCCCCAGCTTAGTATGTTTGAAATTAGCTCTGTCTTTGTATTCACCCGGTGAAAAAACACAAGCATGATTATTAGCAACTGAGCAAAAGGTGATATTCAAATCCCCTACCCATATTAGAATTGTATTTTTCCCTTGGTGAGCGAGGAAGGTACTTATAAAATCATCAAAGGCACTCAACCTTTTGTTTACTTCTTGGTGGGCAAAGTTGTAATAAAAATGTATCACTTCAAATGCGTCTAGCCATGAAATTAATGATACCAAAAACTGTGGAGAGGACCATTTATGAGCAACATATACGTTTGAAATTTTAAGAGTAACAAAAGTAGCCAGAGCACTACGTGCCCTTCCTGACAAGGAAGCAAGAGCAGGTTGAAACAAGGATTCATAGCTATCTATATAGAAGGGTTCTAACATCCATGTTTCTTGGGCACAGAACATGTTAAAAGTCATGACCAGCTTGTACCAGTCTGGGTTCTTTAACTTATTGCGAGTACCTGCAATGTTCCAATTTGCTAATGTCAACCCCTTTAGCTAGGATGTAGAATCTCTAATTGTCTCTGCCTCCAGGTCCTCATTCCCCGCTCCATGAGGTGATAGAGCTGCATCCGACTTGCCATGGTGGCCCGATGTTTGTAACAAGTCACATTGGTCCCGGAAAGAGGCGTGGGTTCAAAGGTCCCCCTAGATTCAAGTTATCAGTATGAAGGGGTGTCACTGTAAGAGGGCTGTTAGAAATG
The DNA here is from genome assembly GCF_031143425.1 of Pleurodeles waltl. Taxonomy (NCBI): domain Eukaryota; kingdom Metazoa; phylum Chordata; class Amphibia; order Caudata; family Salamandridae; genus Pleurodeles; species Pleurodeles waltl. Next base: position 678,402,427 of record NC_090436.1, read on the forward strand.
GGGTTTTTGGTTGGCAGTCAGGTTACCCCCTGTCCAAGCAAAAGCCCTCACTCTAGTCAGGGTAAGTCACACACAATCCAAGATTTTCCTGTGCCCACCCTCTGGTAGCTTGGCACGAGCAGTCAGGCTTAACTTAGAAGGCAATGTGTAAAGTATTTGTGCAATAAATCATACAATACCACCATATAGCACCACAAAAATACACCACACAGTGTTTAGAAAAATATATAATATTTATCTGGATAATTGTAGGCCAAAAAGAATAAAGTTTGCAATGGGAAATTGTAGGGATATCACTGAAAAGTGATATACAGGGGGTGATTCTAACCCAGGCGGTCGGTGTTAAAGCGGCGGCCAACCCGCCAACAGGCTGGCGGTAAAAAATATGGGATTCTGACCCTGGCGGGAACCGCCAACACAGACAGCCACTTTAACACTCCGACCGCCACGGCGGTACAAACAAACAGCGCGGCGGTCACCGCCAACAGCCAGGCGGCAGCCAATGTACCGCCCACACTATTCCAACTCACCAATCCGCCACCTTTTCCGGGGCGGGAGCACCGCCGATAAAAACACGGCGGAAACAGACTACGGACGGGAAAACGCTCACCACTACGCACTCCAGGAGGAAGGAGGACAGCATGGAACCCGAATTAAACATCCTACCTGCTCTCGTCTACCTTCTCATCTACCACGAGTACGAAGTCCGGCGCAGACGACAACGGTGAGTACTGCACCTACGACACACGGGAGGGGGAGGACGAAAGGTTACGGGCACACACATATGCGACCCCCCCCCCCAACTATGTACACACCAATGCAGAGCAACAAGTCACAGTGACACCACCCAAACACCCCTGAAAAATGCTAGGACATAATCAAATTTGGAATAAATATTTATGTACCAAAAAGCTCCTGAAAATTATCGTACAACCATGAAAGATATTCACAACAAAACTAATGACATACACATCAGTGTATAGCTGAAGTACCAAGTCCTGCACATCCTACGAATTCATCATGTCCGTGGGCCAAAGTCTTGTAAAAACTACAGGCACCAAAGGGGGAAGGGTACGGGGGGGGCACCACAACCACATGAGTCCACGACGCCAGATCCACGAGGAGCCACCATGCCCACTCTACCATCCTGGCGAGTGCAAAGCCACAGTCTCTCAATGTCTCTACAGTGGGTGGGCTGCCCACTGTACCATCCTGGGGAGTGCAAAGCCACAGTCTCTCAATGTCTCTACAGTGGGTGGGCTGCCCACTGGACCATCCTGGGGAGTGCAAAGCCACAGTCCATCAGGTGGATGACAGTCTCCACTGGTCAAGGAGGAGGCATGGTGGGCACAGTGAACCATAAACAGTGATTGAGACGGCGGTGCCCAGCGGAGCGGTGCATGACAGGAAGGGCCCAGCGGAGCGGTGCTTGAGATGAAGGGCCCAGCGGAGCGGTGCTTGAGATGAAGGGCCCAGCGGAGCGGTGCTTGAGACGGCGGTGCCCAGCAGAGCGGTGCATGACAGGAAGGGCCCAGCGGAGCGGTGCTTGAGATGAAGGGCCCAGCGGAGCGGTGCTTGAGACGGCGGTGCCCAGCGGAGCGTTGCTTGAGAAGAAGGGCCCAGCGGAGAGGTGGAGAGACAGCGGTGCCCAGCGGAGCGGTGCTTGAGAAGAAGGGCCCAGCGGAGCGGTGCTTGAGACGGCGGTGCCCAGCGGAGCGGTGCTTGAGACGGCGGTGCCCAGCGGAGCGGTGCATGACAGGAAGGGCCCAGCGGAGCGGTGCTTGAGATGAAGGGCCCAGCGGAGCGGTGCTTGAGAAGAAGGGCCCAGCGGAGCGGTGCTTGAGACGGCGGTGCCCAGCGGAGCGGTGCTTGAGATGAAGGGCCCAGCGGAGCGGTGCTTGAGACGGCGGTGCCCAGCGGAGCGGTGCATGACAGGAAGGGCCCAGCGGAGCGGTGCTTGAGATGAAGGGCCCAGCGGAGCGGTGCTTGAGAAGAAGGGCCCAGTGGAGCGGTGCTTGAGAAGAAGGGCCCAGCGGAGCGGTGCTTGAGACGGCGGTGCCCAGCGGAGCGGTGCATGACAGGAAGGGCCCAATGGAGCGGTGCTTGAGATGAAGGGCCCAGCGGAGCGGTGCTTGAGAAGAATGGCCCAGCGGAGAGGTGGAGAGACAGCGGTGCCCAGCGGAGCGGTGCTTGAGAAGAAGGGCCCAGCGGAGCGGTGCTTGAGACGGCGGTGCCCAGCGGAGCGGTGCTTGAGACGGCGGTGCCCAGCGGAGCGGTGCATGACAGGAAGGGCCCAATGGAGCGGTGCTTGAGATGAAGGGCCCAGCGGAGCGGTGCTTAAGAAGAAGGGCCCAGCGGAGCGGTGCTAGAGACGGCGGTGCCCAGCGGAGCGGTGCATGACAGGAAGGGCCCAGCGGAGCGGTGCTTGAGATGAAGGGCCCAGCGGAGCGGTGCTTGAGATGAAGGGCCCAGCGGAGCGGTGCTTGAGACGGTGGGGCCCTGTTCAGCGGTGCTCTTCTGCCCCGCAGGCCCTGTTCAGCGGTGCTCTTCTGCACCGCGGGCCCTGTTCAGCGGTGCCTATCTCCACGGCGGGGCCCTGTTCAGCGGTGCTCTTCTGCACCGCGGGCCCTGTTCAGCGGTGCCTATCTCCACGGCGGGGCCCTGTTTAGCGGTGCTCTTCTGCCCCGCGGGCCCTGTTCAGCGGTGCCTATCTCCACGGTGGGGCCCTGTTCAGCGGTGCTCTTCTGCACCGCGGGCCCTGTTCAGCGGTGCCTATCTTCACGGCGGGGCCCTGTTCAGCGGTGCTCTTCTGCACCGCGGGCCCTGTTCAGCGGTGCCTATCTCCACGGCGGGGCCCTGTTCAGCGGTGCTCTTCTGCCCCGCTGGCCCTGTTCAGCAGTGCTCTTCTGCACCGCGGGCCCTGTTCAGCGGTGCTCTTCTGCCCCGCGGGCCCTGTTCAGCGGTGCTCTTCTGCACCGCGGGCCCTGTTCAGCGGTGCCTATCTCCACGGCGGGGCCCTGTTCAGCGGTGCTCTTCTGCCCCGCGGGCCCTGTTCAGCGGTGCTCTTCTGCACCGCGGGCCCTGTTCAGCGGTGCTCTTCTGCCCCGCGGGCCCTGTTCAGCGGTGCTCTTCTGCACCGCGGGCCCCGTTCAGCGGTGCCTATCTCCACGGCGGGGCCCTGTTCAGCGGTGCTCTTCTGCCCCGCGGGCCCTGTTCAGCGGTGCTCTTCTGCACCGCGGGCCCTGTTCAGCGGTGCCTATCTCCATGGCGGGGCCCTGTTCAGCGGTGCTCTTCTGCCCCGCGGGCCCTGTTCAGCGGTGCTCTTCTGCCCCGCGGGCCCTGTTCAGCGGTGCTCTTTTGCACCGCGGGCCCTGTTCAGCGGTGCCTATCTCCACGGCGGGGCCCTGTTCAGCGGTGCTCTTCTGCCCCGAGGGCCCTGTTCAGCGGTGCTCTTCTGCCCCGCGGGCCCTGTTCAGCGGTGCTCTTCTGCACCGCGGGCCCTGTTCAGCGGTGCCTATCTCCACGGCGGGGCCCTGTTCAGCGGTGCTCTTCTGCCCCGCGGGCCCTGTTCAGCGGTGCTCTTCTGCACCGCGGGCCCTGTTCAGCGGTGCCTATCTCCACGGCGGGGCCCTGTTCAGCGGTGCTCTTCTGCCCCGCGGGCCCTGTTCAGCGGTGCTCTTCTGCACCGCGGGCCCTGTTCAGCGGTGCCTATCTCCACGGCGGGGCCCTGTTCAGCGGTGCTCTTCTGCCCTGCGGGCCCTGTTCAGCGGTGCTCTTCTGCCCCACGGGCCCGGTTCAGTGGTGCTCTTCTGCCCCGCGGGCCCGGTTCAGCGGTGCTCATCCAGCAGGTCAAGGGAGCCAGACCTGGCCTGGACTCCCGGCTCAGTCGCCCTCGGACCGAACGTTTCTGGACCCTTCGGGGACGGACTCCTGGCCTCCTTAGTGTCCTCCTTCCCAGCTGGGATGTGGCATGTGGGGTCCTCCTTCTCCGCGCTCCTGCTGCCCTTCCGCTCCTTTGATGGGGCTCTCGGGCCCTTGCCTCCCCTAGATGGTGTGGGTGGTGAAGTGGCCGCACATTGCTCCTTGGGGGCAGCCCTGTCGGTCCTCGCACGGCGGCCCTTGTTTTTGCGGGTCCTCTTGCCGGGGGGGGGGCTGGACGTGTCCTTGCTGCTGATGGATGTGTCACTGCTGGCAAAGGGTGGGCTCCAGAGCCCATGCACAACAGTGACACCCGAAGCTGGGCTGGTGGTGGCTGCGGTGCTCTTGGGACTCTTTGAAGATGGATGGGGGAGCTCATCGGGGGGAAAGAGGTCAAGGTTAGCCAGGAAAAGTTTTTTAGGGCCAAGGTAAAAGGTAGGAGAAGTGGAGATGGAAGTGGAGGTAGAGGAGGTGGTTGTAGGAGAGTCAGGTGTGCTGTCATTGGGTGAAGGTGCTGGTGCTGTAGGCTGTCGTGAGGTGGATGGCTGTTGGGTGGGTGGCTGCCTGCGTTTGTGTGTCTTGGAAGAGGGGGTGACAGACACAGTGGGAGAGGACACAGGGGACGTGTAAATGGCAGTGGGGGTGGTGACTGCACGAGTGTGGACTGTACTGGAGGGTGAGGTGGTGATGGAAGCACTGGCTGATGTTGGGGTGCATGCAGGTGTGAGTGTAGACGTCACAGGGAGGGAGGAGGGAGACGAGGAGGAGGGGGACACAGGGGTGGCAGTGGCTGTTGGCATGTCTGCATCTGGGTGTTGCTTGGGTGAGTGTTTGTGGGATCTGTGGTGCTTGTGTTTGGATGAGCTGCTCTTGGGTGTTGAGGTGTGTGCAGGCTGGTCTGATGGTGTGGATGGGATAGGCTGAGGGACAGGAGACAGAGAAAGGCTGGAGGCAGTAAGAAGAGGGAGGCTGGAAACAGGGACAATGGCTGCCGTCAGTGCTGAGGCCAGAGCAGTGAACGCTCGTTGATGGGCAGCCTGACCCGAATGAATGCCCTCCAGGTACGCATTGCTCTGTTGCACCTCCCTTTGCACACCCTGGATGGCATTCAAAAGGGTCGTCTGCCCAACAATGAGCATCCTTACCAGGTCAATGAGCTCCGCACTGAGGGCAGCAGGGGCAACAGGGGCAGGGGCTGAGGTGCCTGGGGCGAAGGAGACGCGCGCCTTCCTGGGCGAACCGGCATGGAGCGAAGACTGAGGGGCTGCTGGGAGGGCGGGGCTGGTGCGCTGGGTGGCGGCTGTACCTGTAGAGGCGGGGGGCACGGATGTTGCCGCCACCGCTAGGGAGCTCCCGTCCGAGGACGTGTCGCTTTCGCTGCTCTCACCAGCGGTCCCCGTCGTGGTGCTCCCCTCACCCTCCGGATCACTGGTGCCCTCGGTGTCTGTTCCTGGGCCCACCGGGGCCTTGTGTCCTGCAGCTCCCTCGTGCTCCGATGCCAAATCTCCTCCGCCTGATGATGCTAATGCACACATGCACAAGAAGATGAAGAGAAAGGGTGGGGGGAGAAAAAAGAAGACCAGGTTGAGTGCATGCAATGTCAACACCGTTGGCGGAGAGGACAGACACAGGAGCCTAATGCACTAAGCCGCGCATTCGGGGTACACTACTCAGTACTACTGACTAGGACAACAGGCCAAGAGACGTCAAACGCGCACATGGGAGATGCTGGACCTTCAATGGCTGTACTTGTCACCCTACCGAGGTGGGGCCCGGGGCACAGGGCCATGCCTAAGGGAGAGGACTACACTACAGAAAGCACCCTGGCCTAATGTCACCCACAGCCCTCCTCCCCCACCCAGACGCCTCCACTGCGCAGAAAGATAGGAGAATGTGCTGATACTCACCCCCTTGTGTCTGCTGTGATGTCTTAAAGCGCCCATCCAATTCTGGGTTAGCCACCGCCAGGATCCGGGACATCAGGGGGGTCATGGTGCGACTGGCACCCCTCCTAGGTTGGGAGGCCATCCCCAGCAGTGTTTCTGCGGTCTTCCTTGTTCCGCGGCGGATGTCCTCCCACCTCTTGAGGCAGTGGGTGCCCCGTCTGTTGTGGACCCTAAAGTTCCGGACTTCCTTGGCGATGGCACGCCAAATCTCGATCTTCTGATGGGCGCTGACCTATTTGACATGTACAGGGTGGAAAGGAGGAATTCATCAATGACCTTCATTTTAGATGTGATTGGCCCCCCCCACCAACTTTGCCATATGGCACATGCTCTCATGTGTCGGGCGTTGCACTCCTCATTCGCCCCCCACCCCACCAACTTACATCCACCCCAATCCACAGAGGCATAGCCCATTCCATGTGCACCCGGTGTACTCACTTGTTGGTCTGGAGGACCGTAGAGTACCGCATACTGGGGGAGGACCCCATCCACGAGCTTCTCCAACTCTTCAGACGTGAAGGCAGGGGCCCTTTCCCCAGTCGCAGCAGCCATTGTATCTTCCAGACCGAGGTCACAGCAGCACTTGCAGTATAGGTCCTCTCCTGTGGATGATCAGGTCTCGAGTGATGAAGCAGATAGAAAATGGCGGTCATGCCTGCGGCGGTGCGTACCGCGGCGGTGCATACCGCGATCGCCGGCGCACTTCGTCATTGGCTCCTGAAACCCATAGGCTTCAATGTTAACCAATGCGGCTTTGCGCCGCGGTCTTCGACCGCCTACCGCCACGGTGTGCCCCACCAGCGCATTGACCTCACATCCCATTGTCCCACTTCACAGGTCAGGCAGCCGCCATTTCAAGGGCCTACATGGCTTAATTTTGAATGCGACACACAGGCCTAGGCCTTGCATTGCCACACATACACGCCTTTCAAGCCATTGCCATTCTTTAACTGTGCAAGCTGTCTGTACGTACCTGTGGTTTGGCTGACTCTGTGCTCCATGTTGTCCTTCCTAGGCACCGTCCGCTGGGACTTGCGATGAGAAGGAGGAATCCTCGCGTGTACCGACCGCTGGTGGACCTGTCGACAATGGAAGAACGCCACATCATACTACGATACCGACTTGACCGAGCCACTATCCATGAACTGTGTGCCCAGCTGGAGCCAGCCCTGATGTCCCCCATCCGCCAACCCACAGGGATTCCCCCTCTGGGGCAGGTTTTGTCAGTCCTCCATTTTTTGGCAAGTGGGTCATTCCAGACCACAGTGGCCATGTCATCTGGAATGTCTCAGCCTATGTTTTCAAAGATTTTGAGTAGAGTGTTGTCTGCCCTGATGAAACTCATGCGGAGCTACATCATTTTCCCAGAGGAGGGTGACTTGCCTACAGTGAAGGGTGATTTCTATGCCCTTGGACATATCCCCAACATCATTGGTGCCATTGATGGGACCCATGTGGCTTTGGTACCCCCAAAAGACGATGAGCAGGTGTACCGAAACAGAAAATGTTATCATTCGATGAATGTCCAGGTGGTCTGTTTGGCTGACCAGTACATCTCCCATGTAAATGCCAAGTTCCCAGGGTCAGTGCATGACGCGTATGTGATGCGAAATAGCAGCATCCCCTATGTGATGGAGCAGCTACAGAGACAACGTGTGTGGCTAATAGGTGACTCTGGTTACCCCAACCTGCCTTGGCTACTGACCCCAGTAAGGAATCCCCGGACCAGGGCAGAGGAACGGTACAATGAGGCCCATGGGCGAACTAGGAGGATCATCGAAAGGACCTTTGGCCTGCATATGACTGGGGGATCCCTGATGTACTCACCAAAGAAGGTGTGCCACATCATCGTGGCCTGCTGTATGCTTCACAATCTGGCATTGCGACGTCAGGTCCCTTTCCTGCAGGAGGATGGTGCAGATGGTGGTGTTGAAGTAGCTGTGGAGCCTGCGGAGAGTGAAGAAGAGGAAGACTCAGAGGACGACACAGACAACAGGGACAGAGTAATAGCACAGTATTTCCAGTAGCACACAGGTAATGATCACCCATGCCATTTTACATTTCCTGAAAGACACCTGCATCTCAACTTTGTCGGTTTCCCCACAGACCTATGGACATGATGTTTGAATTTCCCTTCCCTTTTCTGTGCTGTATGAGCCACTGCGTGACCTCGGCTTGGTTGGCCCATGGACTAATGCTAAGTTACCTCGGTATGTGTAATTCACAATGTTCACAATACGTAATTGATATGTAATGTGTCATACATTTGTAAATAAGACAGCCTGAGTCCTGATTGATTTCAGTGCAATGTGTGATTTATTATTAGTGCATAGATATTGGTACATGATGGTGAAACAGTGATGGGTGGGGGTGGAGTAATGTCCATGGCGGAGTCCAGTTCTCAGTCTCACAGGTGCATTGTCCATACGCCTGTGGCAGGATGGAGCAGGGGCAGTTCAAGGTTTGACAGGGTGGCCATGTGGGACAGTGGGAGGACTTCAGGGGGTATGTGATGCTGGCGGGGGACTTGACATCCTACTCTGTCGGTTTGTTTGATCTCAGGCTCCTTTTGCGGGGCGGTTGTTGTTCAGCAGGAGGTGGGGTTCTGGGGGGCTGTCGTTGTGGTGGGGCCTCCTGTCCACTAGCGCCGGCGGAGGTGGTAGGCTGTTCCTGTTCCTGGCTAGTGACAGGGGCCCTGTGTGATGCCACATGGTCCCGAAACGTGTCCTCTATGCGGTTCAGGCCCTGGACTATGCTTCCCATAGCGGTTGAGATGTTGGTTAGTTGGTCGCTGAACCCCATGTAGCGTTGCTCCTGCTGTGCCTGGATCTCCTGGAACCTGGCCAGTACCGTCGCCATCGTCTCTTGTGAGTGGTGGTAGGCAGCCATGATGGTGGTGAGGGCCTCTTGGAGAGTGGGTTCCCTGGGCCTCTCCTCCCCCCCCTGTCGCACAGCAGCCCTCCGAGTTGCCCTGTTTCCCTGGGCCTCTGTCCCCTGGACGGTGTGCCCACTCCCACTACCCCCAGGTCCCTGTTGTTGTTGGGTTGGTGGGTTACCCTGGGGGCCCTGTAGTGGTAGACACACCGCTGCTTGACCTGTCCTAGAGACAGAGGCATGGGCCCGCTGGGTGGGAGCTGTGCGGTTGTTCCCAGAGGGGGTTGGGTCTGCAGTGGCCTGTGTCTGGGTGAGGGGAACCGACTACCCAGAGGTCCCCGATGGTCCGGGCTGGTCGTCAGGTTCCAGGTCGACAGAGCTGCTGTCATCACTAGTGGCCTGTTCCGGGGGTGGGATGGACATTTCTGGTCCCTCCTGACCGGTGTGTTGTCGTTCGGGTCCTGCATGGGGTAAGAGGGTATGGTTATTGTTTCTGTGTGTGCATTAGCTTGCGTTTTATAGGTGCCCTTGTCCCCCAGTGCTGGCATTCCCTTGGGGGAGGTGTTGTGAGGGTGTTTTGTGGGGTGGGGGTGATGGGTATGTGCAGTGGTCATGCTTAGGTGATGGGTGTCCATAGTTTGGGGGTGGCATGCAGGGGTTGGTGTTGGGTGGGTTGTGCTGGGGAGACATTCTCAGGGAGGATGTGTGCTGGGGGGTTGGGGGTGAGGGTGGGGGTTAGCATGCTGGGGGTGGGGTGAGGTGGTTGGCCTTGTACTTACCAGAGTCCATTCCTCCGTGTACTCCAGCGAGGTCATCAGGATGCAGGATGTTGAGTACCTCCTGCTCCCATGTTGTGAATTCGGGTGGAGTGGGTGGGGGTCCCCCGGCAGTCTTCTGCACTGCGATGTTGTGTCGTGAGACCATCGAGCGCACCTTCCCCCGTAGGTCGTTCCATCGTTTGCGGATGTCCTCTCTATTTCTGGGATGCTGTCCCACCGCGTTGACCCTGTCCACGATCCGCTGCCAGAGCTCCGCCTTCCTCGCTATGGTGGTGTGCTGGACCTGTGAGCCGAAGAGCTGGGGTTGCACTCTTATGATCTCCTCCACCATGACCCGGAGTTCTTGGTCCGAAAAGCGTGGGTGCCTTTGTGGTGCCATGGGGTGGGGTGTATGAGGTGTGGGGTGGTGTATGTGATGATGTGTGTGTTGGTGTGTGGTGCTTTGTGCTTCTATGTGGTGTGTGTGATGTTGCGGTGTGCCTCTGTGTGTCTGGCTATCTATTCTCTGATGTGTGTCTCTCTCTCCTTCGTCTCTGGTTTTTGTTGGTAGGGGTTTGTGGGTGATGTGGGTGTGTGTTTTATATGGTATTGGATGTGTGGGAGTGGTGTGTGTATGGGTTTCAGGTGTGTGCCTTTCAAATTGTCCAATGTGGTAGGGGTTTGTAAAGGTGTGTGTATTTTGACCGCGGCGGGGTCTACCGCCAATGGAATACCGCGGTTGAATGACCGCCGCGTGGATTTGCGGGTCATAATGGGATGGGCGTATTTCTGTTGGCGTGGCAGTGGAGGTTTGGTCTTCTCCAGTTTACCGCTGGCCGCTGATGTGGCGGACTGCAGTGGAGGGCGGATTTTCGGAGGTTTTGCAGTTGTGAGTCAGAATGTCCGTGGCGGCTGACCGCGGCCGCGGCGGTATTGTGGCGGCCTTCTGACCGGCGGTAAGCGGCTTTTACCGCCGAGGTCAGAATGACCCCCACAGTGTCTTAAGTCTTTAGAATATAAACAAAGGGGGTTATTCCAACTTTGGAGGAGGTGGTAATCCGTCCCAAATGTGACGGATTTACCACCAGCCGTATTACGAGTTCTATAGGATATAATGGACTCGTATTACGGCTGGTGGTATATCCGTCACTTTACCGTCACTTTTGGGACGGATTACCACTTCCTCCAAAGTTGGAATAACCCCCAAAGTCTCTTTCAAGCACAAGTACCTGGTTTGGAGAGGAAAAATCTCCTCAGAGGGCCACAAAAGAAGAGGTGCGTGGAAAAAGGGTGTGTGTGTCGATTTCTCCCCAGCACACACGGACTTGCGTCGTTATTTTCCACGTGGGGAAGTCGTGCGTCGTTTTCCGGCGCGCGGACAGTCTCTTTTCGTGGATCGTAGGGATTACCAGATGTCCCGGGTCTGTGCGTGGATTTTCCTGCTTGTTTTCCGGCTGCGCGTCGTTCTGTGGGCCTGCGCGTCTAAATTACGATCTCACGGCAGGCGTCGCGTCGATTTCTCCTCTAGAGGTCGGGCGGCGTTGTCCTTGCGAAGCCGTGCGTCGGATTTTCGGTAGTCCCAAGAGCGTCGCGTCGATCAGCGTCGGTGTGTGCGTTTTTCTCGCCGCGGAACAAGCTGTGCGTCGAAACTTTCGGCGCACGGAGCGTCCAAGTGAAAGAGAGAAGTCTTTTTGGTCCTGAGACTTCAGGGAACAGGAGGCAAGCTCTATCCAAGCCCTTGGAGAGCACTTTCACAGCCAGACAAGAGTTCAGCAAGGCAGCAGGCCAACAGCAAGGCAGCAGTCCTTTCTAGAAAGCAGACAGGTGAGTCCTTTGAGCAGCCAGGCAGTTCTTCTTGGCAGGATGTAGTTTCTGGTTCAGGTTTCTTCTCCAGTAAGTGTCTGATGAAGTAGGGCAGAGGCCCTGTTTTATACCCAAATGTGCCTTTGAAGTGGGGGAGACTTCAAAGAGTGGCTAAGAAGTGCACCAGGTCCCCTTTCAGTTCAATCCTGTCTGCCAGGGTCCCAGTAGTGGGTGTGGCAGTCCTTTGTGTGAGAGCAGGCCCTCCACCCTCCCAGCCCAGGAAGACCCATTCAAAATGCAGATGTATGCAAGTGAGGCTGAGTACCCTGTGTTTGGGGTGTGTCTGAGTGAATGCACAAGGAGCTGTCAACCAAGCCCAGCCAGACGTGGATTGTAAGGCACAGAAGGATTTAAGTGCAAAGAAATGCTCACTTTCTAAAAGTGGCATTATTAAATATTAATATTAGTAATATTAAATCCGACTTCACCAGTCAGCAGGATTTTGTATTACCATTCTGGCCATACTAAATATGACCTTCCTGCTCCTTTCAGATCAGCAGCTGCCACTTCAACAGTGTATGAGGGCAGCCCCAATGTTAGCCTATGAAGGGAGAAGGTCTCACAGTAGTGTAAAAACGACTTTAGGAGTTTTACACTACCAGGACATATAACTACACAGGTACATGTCCTGCCTTTTACCTACACAGCACCCTGCTCTAGGGGTTACCTAGGGCACACATTAAGGGTGACTTATATGTAGAAAAAGGGGAGTTCTAGGCTTGGCAAGTACTTTTAAATGCCAAGTCGAGGTGGCAGTGAAACTGCACACACAGGCCTTGCAATGGCAGGCCTGAGACAATGAAAAGGGGCTACTTAAGTGGGTGGCACAACCAGTGCTGCTGGCCCACTAGTAGCATTTAATTTACCAGCCCTATGCACATAAAGTGCACCTTACTAGGGACTTATAAGTAAATTAATAGTCCAATCAGGTATGATTCAAGGTTACCATGTTTTAAGGGAGAGAGCATATGCACTTTAGCACTGGTTAGCAGTGGTAAAGTGCGCAGAGTCTAAAAACTAGCAAAAACAGTGTCCACAAAGTGGAGGGAGGCAGGCAAAAAGTTAGGGGTGACTACCCTAAGGCTGTCAGGTCTAACATGTGTCCCCCCCAGCTGAAAGTGGGGAGAGCTACCCGACCTCCTGGGAGCTCTCATCGCTAAGGCGGAAGTACCTGGAGAGACCATCAGCATTGGCGTGGTCAACCCCTGGGCGATGTTCCACCGTAAAGTCCATCCCCTGTAGGGAAATGGACCACCTCAAGAGTTTTGGATTCTCACCCCTCATCTGCATGAGCCACCTGAGGGGCCTGTGGTCTGTCTGAACCCGGAAGTGAGTCCCAAACAGGTAGGGTCTTAGCTTCTTCAGTGCCCAGACCACAGCAAAAGCTTCTCTCTCAATAGCACTCCACCTCTGTTCCCGTGGTAATAGCCTTCTGCTAATAAAGACTACCGGTTGATCTCGGCCCTCCTCATTTAGCTATGCTAGGACTGCCCCATGCCATGCTCTGAAGCGTCTGTCTGCACGATAAATTCCTGGGAGTAGTCAGGGGCCTTGAGCACGGGGGCCGTGCACATGGCTTCCTTCAGGGCGTCAAAGGCTTTCTGACAAGCCTCTGTCCAATTCACCAACCTAGCTTGTTTCTTGGAAGTGAGTTCTGTCAAGGGTGATACAATGGTACCATAGCCCTTGACAAATCTGCGGTAGTATCCTGTGAGGCCTAAAAAGGCTCTCACCTCAGTCTGCGTTCGCGGTGGTTGCCAGGCCTTGATAGTTTCAATCTTGGCCTGGAGTGGCTGCACCTTCCCACCACCCACTAGGTGTCCCAAGTACACCACGGAACCCTGCCCAATCTGGCACTTACTAGCCTTGATGGTCAGGCCTGCCTGTTGCAGGGCCTGAAGCACCTCCTTGAGGTGAAGCAGGTGTTCCTCCCAGCTGGAACTGTAGACAGCTATGTCATCCAGGTAGGCTGCACAGAAGGCATCCTTGCCAGCTAGGACCCAGTTAACCAACCGTTGGAAGGTAGCAGGGGCATTTTTCAATCCAAACGGCATCACCCGGAACTGGTAATGGCCATCAGGGGTTGAAAATGAGGATCTTTCCTTAGCCCCCTCAGTCAGGGCGATCTGCCAGTACCCTGAAGTAAGATCAAACGTACTCAGGAACTTGGCAGCGCCCAGCCTGTCAACGAGCTCATCAGCTCGGGGGATGGGGTGAGCATCAGTCCGTGTGACTGAGTTGAGACCCCGGTAATCCACACAGAACCGGAGTTCTGGCTTCGCACCTGTGGCAGTAGCCTTAGGGACCAACACCACTGGGCTGGCCCAGGGACTACTGGATTTCTCGATAACCCCTAGAGTCAACATCTTGGAGACCTCCTCTTTGATGCTGGCCTTCACCTTATCCGACAACCTGTAAATTTTGTTCTTCACAGGGAGACTGTCACCGGTGTCAATATCATGAACACAGAGGTGGGTCAGTCCAGGAGTAAGGGAGAACAGGGGGGAGAACTGCTCCAACAGCTCATAGCAGTCTCCTTTCTGGTTTAGAGTCAGGGAGTCAGAAAGAATGACCCCGCTTACTGACCCATCACCTTCTTGGGCAGAGAGGAGGTCAGGGAGAGGTTCACTCTCCTCTTCCATTCCTTCATCTGTGACCAGAAGCATATTGATCTCCGACCTCTCAAAATGAGCCTTTAGTCGGTTCACATGGAGCACCCTTAGGGGATTCCTAGGGGTTTGGAGGTCCACTAGGTAAGTGGCCTCCCCTTTCCGCTCCTTGATTTCAAATGGGCCAGACCAGCGGTCCTGGAGAGCTCTAGGCTCTACTGGCTCCATTACCCACACTTTGTCTCCAGGTTGAAACTCTACCAGGGTGGCCTTCTGGTCATACCAGTGTTTCATTACCTCTTGACTGGCCTCAAGGTTACTTTGGGCCTCTTTCCAGAAGCTGGTCATCTGGTTGCGGAGGGCCGACATGTAGCTGACCACGTCCTGAGGGGGTGCCTTTGGAGCTTTCTCCAACCCCTCCTTGACAAGGCTTAAGGGTCCCCTGACAGGGTACCCATAGAGAAGCTCAAAGGGACTGAACCCTACCCCCCTCTGGGGGACCTCTCTGTAAGCAAAGAGAAGACATGGTAAGAGGATGTCCCACTTACGCCTCATGGCCTCAGGGAGGCCACCAATCATGCCTTTCAGGGTCTTGTTGAATCTCTCCACAAGACCATTAGACTGGGGGTGATAGGGTGTGGTGAACTTGTAGGTTACACCACACGCATCCCACAGAGACTTCATGTATGCAGACATGAAGTTAGTGCCTCTGTCAGACACTATCTCCTTGGGGAATCCCACACGGGTAAATATCCCCATCAGAGTTCTGGTCACCACCGGTGCAGTTACGGTCCTCAGAGGGATGGCCTCTGGGTAACGGGTGGCATGGTCCACCAAAACCAGGATGAACCTGTTGCCTAAGGCAGTTTTGGGGTCCAAGGGACCAACAATGTCGATGCCTACCCTTTCAAAGGGGGTGCCAACGACAGGGAGTGAAATCAGGGGGCTTTTAACCCTCTTTCCTGCTTTACCACTGGCCTGGCAGGTAGGACAAGATCTGCAGAATTTATCTGAGTGTGTCCTCATTTTGGGCCAATAAAAGTGGGTGACAAGCCTATCAAAGGTCTTGCCTTGCCCCAAATGTCCTGCCAGGGGAATGTCGGGAGCCAGACCCAGTAGGAAGGTTCGGTAACATTGGGGGACCACCAGCGTGCGTGCTGCCCCAAAGGCCGGAACCTTAAGCTCACTGTAGAGGAGATCATTCTCCCAATATAGGTGGTGATCGCCAGAGGTGTCACCTGCCGCCTGGTTTGAGGCTTGTTTCCTCAGACCTTCTAGAGTGGGACATTCTTTCTGCGCCTTGCAGAATTCCTCCCTGGTGGGTCCACCCTCAACTTGCCAGCCAGCAAGCTCAGGTAAGTCACCTAGGGTGGCAATGTCTTCCCCAGTTGGCTCGGGAGCCTCCTCCTCAGGAGCCCCGTCAGCCACTGCGGGAACTTCTGGGGCCGGTTTCCCGTGCCCCTGGTCCCTCCTCTTAGCAGCTCTCTGGGCCATCGTTCCGGGCTCCAGACGCCCTTGACTTCCCTCTCGGTCAGCCATGGACCGTGTGGTCATGCAGACCCACTCAGGTAACCCGAACATCTCCAGGTGAGACTTGAGCTCCACTTCTCTCCAAGCAGTATGCTCAAGATCATTGCCTAACAGACAATCTACAGGCATGGCAGGACTCACAGCTACTTTCAGAGTACCAGAGACCCCCCCCCACTCAAAGGGAACCAGAGCGACCGGTAGGTGACTCTCGCGATTGTCAGCGACTATGACCTTGTGGAATGTATTAGGTACTATCTGCTCTGTTGACACCAGCTGACTCTTGATAGTAGTCATACTGGCTCCTGTGTCACGCAGAGCCTCCACCTTCTGCCCATCAATGGTGACCCACTGCCAGTACTTGGAAGTATTTTTGGGCATGTGGACCTTGGGCACCATTTCTCCTTCTCCCAGGGACACTAGGGAAATCTCTACCTGTTCCCCAAAGCTATCTGGGTCCATCTCCCCCCCGAGCGCTACACTAGTCAACCCAGGTGCCTGTCCGGTAGTGGACGGTGCCCTCTTGGGGCACTGGGGATCGCCTTTATAGTGACCATACTGATAACACTCCATGCATTTGGCATTAGGTTTCCCTGACCTGTCATATGTCCCTGGCTTTTTCCCAAATTTGGAAAAGGAAGGGTTGCCACCCCCTCCCTGGGAATTCTTTTGGAGGCCTTTGGAAAGTTCCTTATCTGCAAGTTTATCTCCCCCCTCTTTCTTCTGTTGGGAACCCTGACCACCTTTGTGGGAGTCCCCCCCAGGTACCTTCTTGGACACTCTGGTGCTAACCCAGAGGTCCGCCTCCTCAGCAAGCTTCCTGGGATCAGTCAGCTTGCTATCCACTAAGTGCTGGCGCAACTCTGTATAAGTAGTATTAAGCATATGCTCTCTTAGAATCAAGTCATATAAACCTTTATAATCAGCTACTTTGTTGCCCCGCACCCATCCATTCAGTGCCTTACTGGAGAAGTCAAAGAAATCTACCCATGTTTGTGTGGTTTGTTTGGTGCTGTCCCTGAACCTCTGACGGTATACCTCAGGGGTCAGCCCAAACTTGGCAAGTAAAGTGGCTTTCTGAAGTGGGTATGTATTTTGATCAGGTTGATCCAATGTGAGGAGTGTATCCCTCCCCAATGGCGGTACATAACCCCACATAGCTACCCCCCATTGCCCTTCAGGAACCTCATGAGCCCTTAGTGCAACTTCATAAGCAGCTAACCATTTATCTATGTCATCTCCCACCACAAAACTGGGCACCACATTTTTGGGTATACGAACCTTCTTTTCTCCAGCAGGTCCTGTCAGTATGCTGCCACCATTATTGCTGGATTCAGACTGTCTTGCCTTGATCTCCAGCTCCTTGAGACTCAGTTCATGAGCCAACAATAGTTTCTTTTCAGCCAAAGCTCTCTCAGCCTCCACCTGTTTGGTTTCTCTTTCGGCTTCAATTTGTTTGGCTGCTCTTTCAGCCTCAGGTTGCTTGGCTTCTCTTTCTGCCCTTCTCTCCTCCTGTTGAGCCTCAATTTTCAGTTTTGCCATTTGCAATTGGAACTCCCTTTCTTCTCTCCTTTCCTCTGCGGTCAGGCTTTGCACAGAGACACTGCTCCCTGGTCTGGAAGGGGCACAATTGCAGTGGTAACACCATCCACAGATAGTGAAAATTCCTCTGAGGGGCCATTTTCTGGCTCCTCTTCCTCATCATCCTCTAAATGGGCTTCTGCCCAGGCCCTCAGCGCCACTTGAAAGTCCTCCTTTCTGGAGGCCCCTTGGGTGGGTACCCTCAATGCCCTGCAGAATCCTCTTAGTCGTTTGACCGTTTATGTATCCAACTGGACTAGGTCAAAGTCCCCTGTCTGAGACCCAGTCAGAGACATGTTGAGTGAGGATTTAGTTTTTGAAAATTGTCAGGAAAAAACGGATTTGCAAAAAGAGATAAAAACCAAGTTGACCTTCAACTGTGGGTAGGTAGTGAAATACTTAGCTACTGTATGTCACTGCACAAATACAAGTCCTATCCTCACCGCTGATCACCAATGTTAGAAATGGGGTTTTTGGTTGGCAGTCAGGTTACCCCCTGTCCAAGCAAAAGCCCTCACTCTAGTCAAGGTAAGTCACACACAATCCAAGATTATCCTGTGCCCACCCTCTGGTAGCTTGGCACGAGCAGTCAGGCTTAACTTAGAAGGCAATGTGTAAAGTATTTGTGCAATAAATCATACAATACCACCATATAGCACCACAAAAATACACCACACAGTGTTTAGAAAAATATATAATATTTATCTGGATAATTGTAGGTCAAAAAGAATAAAGTTTGCAATGGGAAATTGTAGGGATATCACTGAAAAGTAATATACAGTGTCTTAAGTCTTTAGAATATAAACAAAGTCTCTTTCAAAGCACAAGTACCTGGTTTGGAGTGGAAAAATCTCCTCAGAGGGCCACAAAAGAAGAGGTGCGTGGAAAAAGGGTGTGTGCGTCGATTTCTCCCCAGCACACACGGACTTGCGTCGTTATTTTCCACGCGCAGAAGTCGTGCGTCGTTTTCTGGCACGCGGACAGTCTCTTTTCGAGGATCGCGGGTATTACCAGATGTCCCGGGTCTGTGCGTGGATTTTCCTGCTTGTTTTTCGGCTGCGCGTCGTTCTGCGGGGCTGCGCGTCTAAATTACGATCTCACGGCAGGCGTTGCGTCGATTTCTCCTCTAGAGGTCGGGCGGCGTTGTCCTTGCGAAGCCGTGCATCGGATTTTCGGTCGTCCCAAGAGCGTTGCGTCGATCAGCGTCGGTGTGTGCGTTTTTCTCGCAGCGGAACAAGCTGTGCGTCGAAATTTTCGGCGCACGGAGCGTCCAAGTGAAAGAGAGAAGTCTTTTTGGTCCTGAGACTTCAGGGAACAGGAGGCAAGCTCTATCCAAGCCCTTGGAGAGCACTTTCACAGCCAGACAAGAGTTCAGCAAGGCAGCAGGCCAACAGCAAGGCAGCAGTCCTTTGTAGAAAGCAGACAGGTGAGTCCTTTGAGCAGCCAGGCAGATCTTCTTGGCAGGATGTAGTTTCTGGTTCAGGTTTCTTCTCCAGCAAGTGTCTGATGAGGTAGGGCAGAGGCCCTGTTGTATACCCAAATGTGCCTTTGAAGTGGGGGTGACTTCAAAGAGTGGCTAAGAAGTGCACCAGGTCCCCTTTCAGTTCAATCCTGTCTGCCAGGGTCCCAGTAGGGGGTGTGGCAGTTCTTTGTGTGAGAGCAGGCCCTCCACCCTCCCAGCCCAGGAAGACCCATTCAAAATGCAGATGTATGCAAGTGAGGCTGAGTACCCTGTGTTTGGGGTGTGTCTGAGTGAATGCACAAGGAGCTGTCAACCAAGCCCAGCCAGACGTGGATTGTAAGGCACAGAAGGATTTAAGTGCAAAGAAATGCTCACTTTCTAAAAGTGGCATTTCTTGAATAGTAATATTAAATCCGACTTCACCAGTCAGCAGGATTTTGTATTACCATTCTGGCCATACTAAATATGACCTTCCTGCTCCTTTCAGATCAGCAGCTGCCACTTCAACAGTGTATGAGGGCAGCCCCAATGTTAGCCTATGAAGGGAGCAGGCCTCACAGTAGTGTAAAAACAACTTTAGGAGTTTTACACTACCAGGACATATAACTACACAGGTTCATGTCCTGCCTTTTACCTACACAGCACCCTGCTCTAGGGGTTACCTAGGGCACACATTAAGGGTGACTTATATGTAGAAAAAGGGGAGTTCTAGGCTTGGCAAGTACTTTTAAATGCCAAGTCGAGGTGGCAGTGAAACTGCACGCACAGGCCTTGCAATGGCAGGCCTGAGA
The DNA here is from genome assembly GCF_031143425.1 of Pleurodeles waltl. Taxonomy (NCBI): domain Eukaryota; kingdom Metazoa; phylum Chordata; class Amphibia; order Caudata; family Salamandridae; genus Pleurodeles; species Pleurodeles waltl. The sequence continues at coordinate 678,421,756 of NC_090436.1, forward strand.
CAATGAAAAGGGGCTACTTAAGTGGGTGGCACAACCAGTGCTGCTGGCCCACTAGTAGCATTTAATTTACCAGCCCTATGCACATAAAGTGCACCTTACTAGGGACTTATAAGTAAATTAATAGTCCAATCAGGTATGATTCAAGGTTACCATGTTTTAAGGGAGAGAGCATATGCACTTTAGCACTGGTTAGCAGTGGTAAAGTGCGCAGAGTCTAAAAACTAGCAAAAACAGTGTCCACAAAGTGGAGGGAGGCAGGCCAAAAAGTTAGGGGTGACTACCCTAAGGCTGTCAGGTCTAACAAGGGCCCAGGCACGTTCTGGCCTCTAAGGTAGTTCTCAATCCATTCTGTGGGATCAGGCCACTAGCCTTTGAAATGTAAGTGAGAGCCTCTCCACCCTTCCTTCCCAGGTGAATACAGATGCAGCTTAGTGTTGTGTGTTTATGGTTGTCTGGATGTAATACACAGGGGGAGCTGTCAACCAGGCTATGAGGCTCAGAGAGCAGTAAGTGCAGAGAAATGCATACTTTCTAAAAGTGACATTTTAAAAATAGTAATGTTAAATCCAGCTTCACCAGCAAACAGGATTTCTCACTACCATTTCAAACATACCAACCATACCAACCATGACAATCCCACTCCTTTCAGATTAGAAATTACCACTTAAAAGTACACAAGGAAACTTCCAATCCTGGCCTATTAGAGGAGGAGGCTTCACAATAGTGAAAAATAGCTTTGGGAGTTTTTCACTACCAGGACATGAAAAGCTTACAAGTACATGTCCCGCCTTTTACTTACATATGTGGGTAGCACAATCTGTGCTACAGTCTCACTAGTAGCATTTAATTTACAGGCCATGAGCACTTGTAGTGCACTTTACTTGGGACTCACATATAAATTAAATATGCCAATTGGGTATGAGCCAGTACTACCATGTTTTAGGGAGAGAGCAAGTGCACGTTACCACTAGTTAGCAGTGGTAAGAGCTGAGAGTGCTGAGAGTCCTAAAAAGCCCAAAAAAAAACAAAGTCAGAAAAAGAGGAGGAGGAAAACAAAACGTTTGGGGTGACCCTTCAGAGAGGGCCATTTTCTAACAACTATCCATTCTTGAATCAAAAGGGCTCACTGTAGAATTCAGCAAGTGTAAGTTATCTGAGAAAACTGTCGCTGTTTAAGCAACTTAATTGAGGAGTATGGAGTCAAACCTAAACCGTATCTGGTCCAAGCCATAAAGAATGCATCTACATCTAAAACCAAGAATGATGTTTGGTTGTTTTTAGGACTGGACAAATATGGTTCCAAATTCATACCAAACATTCCAGAGATGTGCTCTCACAATTTGAGTGGCTGCGACAATGTGAAAGCGATTTTACAGTCATAAAAGGGGGTATGATACTTCAAGATTGTTGAGTTTTGACCCTAATGCTGAGTGTATTTTCACAACTGATGGAAGCAGCAAAGGTATTTGTGACATGCTAAATCAAGTCAGTAACAAAGGAGTGGAAGGCGTGATAGCATTTGCTTCAAGTCTTTGACACCTACAGAAGAATAGTACCCAATCATAAAAAAAGAGGCATGTGCATGGGCTTTGGAGCATTTCAGATCATTTGTGTGTGGTAGGCTAGTTACAATCCATTGCAATCATAAAGCTTTAGTGAAATTATTAACAACTGAAGGTACCACAATGCATCAGCCAGAATTGCTAGAATTTCCATTCGTATGCAAGGTTTTATCTACAGGATAGTTTATATGTCAGGAAGAGAAAATGTGGTAGTGGATTTTTTATCTAGAATGCCAGTGTAGTGAGAGGAGTGAAAAATAGAATGGATTTCATGTAGCACTTATACACAACAATGGTTTACTTGCAATGAAGAAAGAGGAGTGTGAACGAGAGTATAAGGAAGACATGCTGTTAAAAGAGGTTGTCAAGTTCCTTGTGGGGTTTGGCCCAATCAAAAACAATTATCAGACCATCTGGGGAAGTATGATCTGAACTGTCTTTGGACAATGGAGTGATATTGCGAGGAGAAATTATAGGTCCTCCACATAGTTTTCGCAATAACATTTTGCAGTTGTGCCATGAGGACAATTTTAGAATTAATCACACCAAACAGTCGTGAAGAAATTGTTTTGGTGGCCTGGAGTTGATTCTGCAGTAGAACGCAGGGTTAGGGAATGCAGGGAAAGTTCTATAGGTGATAAATCTCTCCAGACCCTAAGGTCACCTATGAGTGAGAATGTTGCTCCTAGAAACCCATGGGGGTCTATTTACAGAATGGGGCCTGTAGGTGCATTACAAAACTATGTGATTGTGATCATTAACCTATTTTCCAGGTGGACAGTGATAAGGATAATACAGAATGCTGACACAAATACCTTTTTGATATTCATGGATCATGTTTTTCGTCCAGAAGGAATTTTGTCTACATTATTAGGTCATAATGGTGTACAGTTCAAATCCCATGTCTTTACACAGTATTGTGAAGAAGTTGCAGTAAAGTTTAAAATACTTCCCTATATAATCCTAGTGGAAATACCATGGTTGAGATATTCAACCATTTCATTAAGGGTGTAATTCAGGCTGCTTATGTAAACAACAAAGACTGGGAAGCACAAGTAACGAAAGCGGAGAGGGCCTATAGGGCCACAAAATGTGAAATCTCAGGTTTGTGACCTTTTGTGATTATGAGCGTTAGGAACCCAGGAACTAAATACAACGCTGGTTGGTTGTTTGGTTCTTGTGTTGAGCCATGGTCTGTGGAGGAGGCCAGAAACACAATAATCATAGAACATTTTAATAGTAAGAACTACTATGATTCTAAGATAGTAGCAAACCGGCCTATTTGTGTTGGAGACTGGGTTTGTATAAAGAAGCCAGGTTTCATAACTCAAGGTGAAAGTATGTTCCATGAACAAAAGGAAGTGGTGGAAGTATTACACAATGTGGTCAGGCTTAGCAGTGGTAAGGTTTAGAATCTTAAAAGGGTGGCTTTCAGTAACATTAATGAATAGGAGGATGTAAAAGAAAACAGAGGAAGCAACATTTTCAAATATTTGGATGAAGAAGAATTTTTTTGTAAAATGGGGAAAAAGACTACTCCAGCTGACTTTAGTGAGGTACAGGTAAATCATTATTTGGTCAATTCCTCTGAGCACACATCACTAATATATGGGTGGTGGTACCAACAAAAGACCTGAGAAGGGAGTATCAAGTAGTAATATGGAGCTAGCATTGCATTGTGTTTGATCAAATGAGTGTGGCAGGACAAGAAAACCACCAAAGTGGTTAGAGGACTATATTCAAGTAGGGAGAAAATATGTTTTTTATTTATTACTAGAATATTGACCTTTTGTTTCCGTTAACTGTTGTATTTTTCTCTCTTTTCTTTTCCTAAGATAAGGACTTGCTTAGAGATATTGAATAATACAGCAAAAACATATTTTTTCTCCTTTAATGAGGGGAACGTGTACTATTGTGCAGTTTGTATATATATGTGGATATAGTAATGCATAACGCCAGGAGTTTCACTATAGTAAACTGTATATCTCATTTGTGTTTAAAAGGAAGGGGATGTGTGGTGGGCTCATGTGGACACTCGCGCTGACGTGTGAATGTTAGTGTTTTTTATGTGTTCTGATTCTAGTGTGCCAAAGGAGAACGTTGGGTAGGCAGTTGAAGAAGGGACGGTCTTCTGTAAGGGTGCTGGCTTAAAGCTGAAGCGCCCAGGTCGAAGTCAATGGGTGACACTTCTCGAGGCACCTTTGCTGAGCCAGGAGCTCACACCCATAGGAGCAGTGACCTCTTCAGCCCAACAAAGTTCAGCTCAAGCAGCCAGGAGTCTGTGCAAATCGTGCATGTCTGCTCCTGGCTGCCTGACCTGAACATGAAGAGTGTCTATCAGGCTGACCTTTGTTCAGCCTGACAGACACCCTTCATGAGGGGCAAATGGTAGGGGGCGTGGCCCCTCCACCCTAAAAGACGGGCCGCGCCAGGCTTTCACAGAGGTGTATGCGTGCTCCTGCCACAGGGACAGCGTTATCAGATAATGGTGGCTAAAACCTCCATGGAACGCTGTTAGGGGTAAATATGGTCACTACACACGATTGTATGAGGTGTGTTGATAATGCATTCCGCACTAGGTACATATTTGCCGCCATAGGTCGTGTAGAGTAAACTCATAGGTATTGCGGGGCTCTAATAGATGGCAAGCAGTTTCCTTTTGTCCATCGACTTCTTTTTAATATGTCATTGATATTTCTTGGCAGGAGGCAGTGAATACTGTCCCTGACGTCAATGCACTATAAGTGCACATTTTTTAGTTTACCAGAAATTAAACTCATATGAGGACCTGTTTTTTAACTAGTTCCGACTTCTGTCCCGGTCTATTTCTGGATCACCAATACATATTTTATTGCTTCAATTAACCTATTCAACCTGAAGAGCGTTCCAGTGGCACTTCAATAAATAATTCCTTTCCTCACCCAACTGCTGATATGCCAGCTGTACAGGCATCTCACCAAACCTGCCTTATTTGCAACAGAAAAAGACTCTAGAGGCAGTTTAGCTTCGAGGGTACACCAGGTTGTCACAATGTATGTATGTATGTATTGAGTATTTGTAAAGCGCATTCCAACCCGTGGGCATCGAAGCGCTGATGTCTGTCTGCTTTACTTGAACATAGCTTGATTTTACTGTAAATCAATGACAAGTCAGCCGCATGCATTTCTGGCCCCATCTTCAGTTTTGTCAAGCTGTCAATTTTGTTTTTTGCAGTCTTTACATATTATAAGGGCTGGTTTTTGATGTTAGCGCCACAGAAATGAAACCGCTCACTACAGATTAATTGTTGAGTTGAAAAGGTGTGAGTAAGTGAGACTTAATGTATTGCATATGCGCAGACGGCCCGAACTGTACATGAAAAGGAACTAACTTTGCATTTTATTTTCAGTATTTAAACAAAACACTGAAGGGGAGACACTCTTATGAAGAGGCATTATGCATGGCTAAGGAAAATATGTCAGTGCTGGAGGAGAAAATATGTGAATGATGCTTCCTCTAAAACTGCACGCACAGAAAAAATGAAAGCACCGAAAACAGAGGAAAAAATATTGGGCAAGTGTGTGTGTGGGAAGGGGAGGGGGGAATTAAACGTTAACACGAGAGAAAGGGGAGGCAATATTCAGGAATTCTGAGAAACTGCACATTTTCGCATTTTTGCCGCGTTCTTTGCTCTAAAAAAGCGTTTTGTTTAAACATTTGTTCTGTGTGCAAAACCTCGGGTACATCGCACTTTTCAGCACTGTGCCGCAGTTTGTTTTGTATGGATACCCAAATAGCATGCTTCTGGCGCCGATAGTAGCGAGGAACTTAATAATAACGGGGGATACGAAGCTCCTTTCCAGCTAAGGTGGTCATATGCAAGTTTGGACAGATCAACATTTTGGCCTGTGCCAGACATTTTAGAAAGAGTTTAAGTGATAGAAAAAGTGAAAAATGTTTGTCAGAGCTTTTAGAAAGACAGAGAAAAAAACTTTAAAAACTTTTTAGAACTTTTTGAAAGTTTAGAAGTACTTTTCAGCACTTTAGAAAAGAGTGAAAAGAGGAAATGCAAAACTTTTTAGTTATGTGTACACACACTGAACTTGTTTTGTATATTTTTCTCTTATGAAAAGTACAATGACAAGAGTGGTAAGTAGTCTCAAAGCACTTATCCCACCGCTGCACAACCAATGTAGGAGGCTGGACTGGCTTGTAGTGAGCACCAAGGGGTACTTGCACCTTGCACCAGGCCCAGTTATCCCTTATTAGTGTATAGGGTGTCTAGCAGCATAGGCTGATAGATAATGGTAGCTTAGCAGAGCAGCTTAGGCTGAACTAGGAGACGAGTGAAGCTCCTACAGTACCACTTAGTGTCATATGCACAATATCATAAGAAAACACAATACACAGTTATACTAAAAATAAAGGTACTTTATTTTTATGACAATATGCCAAAGTATCTCAGAGTGTACCCTCAGTGAGAGGATAGGAAATATACACAAGATATATGTACACAATACCAAAAATATGCAGTATAGTCTTAGAAAACAGTGCAAACAATGTATAGTTACAAAAGGATGCAATGGGGACACATAGGGATAGGGGCAACACAAACCATATACTCCAAAAGTGGAATGCGAACCACGAATGGACCCCAAACCTATGTGACCTTGTAGAGGGTCGCTGGGACTATTAGAAAATAGTGAGGGTTAGAAAAATAGCCCACCCCAAGACCCTGAAAAGTGAGTGCAAAGTGCACTAAAGTTCCCCAAAGGATATAGAAGTCGTGATAGGGGAATTCTGCAGGAAAGACACAAACCAGCAATGCAACAACGATGGATTTCCAGTCGAGGGTACCTGTGGAGCAAGGGGACCAAGTCCAAAAGTCACAATCAAGTCGGAGATGGGCAGATGCCCAGGAAATGCCAGCTGCGGGTGCAAAGATGCTGCTACTGGACAGTAGAAGCGTAGGTTTCTGCAAGAATGACAAGGGCTAGAGACTTCTCCTTTGGAGGACGGATCTCTCACACCGTGGAGAGTCGTGCAGAAGTGTTTTCCCGCTGAAAGACCGCCAACAAGCCTTGCTAGCTGCAAATCATGCAGTAAGGGTTTTTGGATGCTGCTATGGCCCAGGAGGGACCAGGATGTCGCAAATTGCGCCAGGAGACAGAGGGGACGTCGAGCAAGACAAGGAGCCATCTCAGCAGCAGGTAGCACCTGGAGAATTGCCAGAAACAGGCACAACAAGGATGTGTGAAATGGTGCTCACCCGAAGTCGCACCAAGAAGTCCCACGTCGCCGGAGAACAACTTAGGAGGTCCTGCAATGCAGGTTAGAGTGCCGTGGACCCAGGCTGGACTGTGCACAAAGGATTTCCGCCAGAAGTGCACGGAGGCCGGAATAGCTGCAAAAGTCGCGATTTCCAACAATGCAGTCTGGCGTGGGGAGGCAAGGACATACCTCCACCAAACTTGGATTGAAGAGTCACTGGACTGTGGGAGTCACTTGGACAGAGTTGCTGGATTCAAGGAACCTCGCTCGTCGTGCTAGAGGAGACCCAAGGTACCGGTGATGCAGTTCTTTGGTGCCTGCGGTTGCAGGGGGACGATTCCGTCGACCCACGGGAGATTTCTTCGGAGCTTCTAGTGCAGAGAGGAGGCAGACTACCCCCACAGCATGCACCACCAGGAAAACAGTCGAGAAGGCGGCAGGATCAGCGTTACAGAGTTGCAGTAGTCGTCTTTACTACTATGTTGCAGTTTTGCAGGCTTCCAGCGCGGTCAGCAGTCGATTCCTTGGTAGAAGGTGAAGAGAGAGATGCAGAGGAACTCGGATGAGCTCTTGCATTCGTTATCTAAGGAATCCCAAGAGCCAGAGACCCTAAATAGCCAGAAAAGAGGGTTTGGCTACCTAGGAGAGAGGATAGGCTAGCCACACCTGAAGGAACCTATCAGAAGGAGTCTCTGACGTCACCTGGTGGCACTGGCCACTCAGAGCAGTCCAGTGTGCCAGCAGCACCTCTGTTTCCAAGATGGCAGAGGTCTGGAGCACACTGGAGGAGTTCTGGGCACCTCCCAGGGGAGGTACAGGTCAGGGGAGTGGTCACTCCCCTTTCCTTTGTCCAGTTTCGCGCCAGAGCAGGGCTAAGGGGTCCCTGAACCGGTGTAGACTGGCTTATGCAGAAATGGGCACCAAATGTGCCCATGAAAGCATTTCCAGAGGCTGGGGGAGGCTACTCCTCCCCTGCCTTCACACCATTTTCCAAAGGGAGAGGGTGTAACACCCTCTCTCAGAGGAAGTCCTTTGTTCTGCCATCCTGGGCCAGGCCTGGCTGGACCCCAGGAGGGCAGATGCCTGTCTGAGGGGTTGGCAGCAGCAGCAGCTGCAGTGAAACCCCGGGAAAGGCAGTTTGGCAGTACCAGGGTCTGTGCTACAGACCACTGGGATCATGGGATTGTGCCAACTATGCCAGGATGGTATAGAGGGGGCAATTCCATGATCATAGACATGTTACATGGCCATATTCGGCGTTACCATTGTGAAGCTACATATAGGTAGTGACCTATATGTAGTGCACGCGTGTAATGGTGTCCCCGCACTCACAAAGTCCGGGGAATTGGCCCTGAACAATGTGGGGGCACCTTGGCTACTGCCAGGGTGCCCTCACACTAAGTAACTTAGCACCCAACCTTTACCAGGTAAAGGTTAGACATATAGGTGACTTATAAGTTACTTAAGTGCAGTGTAAAATGGCTGTGAAATAGCGTGGACGTTATTTCACTCAGGCTGCAGTGGCAGGCCTGTGTAAGAATTGTCAGAGCTCCCTATGGGTGGCAAAAGAAATTCTGCAGCCCATAGGGATCTCCTGGAACCCCAATACCCTAGGTACCTCAGTACCATATACTAGGGAATTATAAGGGTGTTCCAGTAAGCCAATGTAAATTGGTAAAATTGGTCACTAGCCTGTAAGTGACAATTTGAAAGAAATGACAGAGCATAACCACTGAGGTTCTGGTTAGCAGAGCCTCAGTGAGACAGTTAGGCACCACACAGGGAACACATACATATAGGCCACAAACTTATGAGCACTGGGGTCCTGACTAGCAGGGTCCCAGTGACACATAACAAACATACTGAAAACATAGGGTTTTCACTATGAGCACCGGGCCCTGGCTGGCAGGATCCCAGTGAGACAGTGAAAACACCCTGACATACACTCACAAACAGGCCTAAAGTGGGGGTAACAAGGCTAGAAAGAGGCTACTTTCTCACAACCATGTGTAGTCGCACGGTGTACCAGAGGCCGTCATTCCACAAGAATGCATTAAATGCATTCGACTCCGTCCACAAAGCTCTGGATTTTGAAATTAGAAGTTTGTTCTGGGAGGACTATTCCTAATGTTGCAGAAAATGTCTGCCTTTCATGAGATTCACAGGAACATTCAAAGAAATTGCATGTACATACGTACTACAACAAAAGTTATGCAGGCAGAATTTCCAGCGGGGTGAATATTTACACCTGTAAATCTGATGCAAATGTGTACTAATTTAACTTTTTTGTCATTTCCGTTTGATGAATATATTTTTCAAAATTGAGAAACCACTTTACCTAGACATTCATTAATTATGGAGGAGAGGGGGTCCTCTACATGCGAACTCTTGAAATTACATTACCTCTGCATTTGACAGAAGTAAATTCGTGAGATTGTCAACTAATGAAAAATCTGGAGTGGGTCACCATGTTGGTCCAATCGCTACCTGTGAGATATCGTATGCAGAGACTCTTGGTGGCCGGAGTTACTGATACTGTCCGGTATTTTCACTTAACAGTTCGCAAAATTATTAGTATTCCATTTTCTGTGGCGTTTAACCCATACCTTTGCTACCTGCTCCGAGAAGGTAAGTGCAGGTTGGGACCAGACTACAATGTAGCTTTTTCCCAAAGCGATTCTTCTGAGTGGATTATCCTGTAAAATTGAAGCTGTGGTTCTCACATTGGGTAAATCTGGGTGCTGAAACAACAACCCACTCATGACTAAGTGGAAATTAATTTCGGTCTCCTCTACTCCTAAAAGGGGCATTAGTAGTGTCTTGTCTACTTTTTCAAGCAGGCTAATCTAGAAACGCTCACAAACCCACACACTAAGGGCCGGATGTATTGTGCACTTTTGAGGTCGCAAACGGCCAGATCGAGCCGTTTGCAACAACAAACATGCATTTTGATATGTATGCATACCAATTGGAGATTCGGTAACTTGTTACCGATTCGCAAATTGGGATTGCGACTACATACCAAATCGGTATTAGGAAGGGGCGTGAGAAGGGCGTCTCTTCCTAATACTGAATCACAGTGGTAAGCAGGAATGATTTGTGACTGACATGCAGTCGCAAACCCTTTTGCAAACGGGAAGGGGTCCCCAAGGGACCTCTACCCTCTGTGAATGCATACGAAAACATTTTTCAAGAGCAGGCAGTGATCCCACAGACCACGGCCTGCTCTTAAAAAATTAAAAATAAAACTTTTAATTTGACTTTTTTAAACGCATCCCATGTTCCTTTAAGAAAAACGGGCTGCACTTAAAAAAAAAATCGCTTTATTTAAAAGCAATCACAGACACGGTGGTCTGCTGAGCCCAGCAGGCCACCATCTCCGTGATTGTTGCGGTTCCTAATGGGTCACAAATTGCAACCAACCTCATGAATATTAATGAGGTAGGTCTCTTTGCGACCCATTTAGAAATGCAAAATGAAACTCCATGAGTTTCATTCATTAGAATAGTGATTACTTAATTGTGATTTGCGGGGAATCGCAATTAGGTAATTACATTTCCATAAAATGATACATTTGTGACCTAAGTTCCTGTATGTAAAAATTCCTTAATACTCGTAGAGGTTGTGGATTTACTCATGCAATGTAGTAATTTTGATGAAGGGGTTTTATTAGATTGTCATATCTTATTAGATTTTGGTTTTTAGCTCCACACAAAGCATTATTAAGACTAATTCATAAGAACTAAGAAATTTTAAATTGGAGTCAAGCAGCTACATTGTTTATAAATTTGAGGTTTTTTAGATGTGACGTGCTGGGGAGATCTAAAGTGTATTCATTGACTGATGTTCAGGATTTTAATATTAGGTTCTGATGAAGCAGGGGTATTTAAACCTCAATCACTTAGAATAATAGTCAAAGAGAATCCCTCATTGGCTACATGGATCTTTGGTAGTTGACTTGAAGCATTGAGAGAAAGCTGGCATTCAGGATTTAATTTAATTTAAATGAAGCTATTATAGTTCCACAATCAATCAATCAATCAAACATTTATAGAGCCCAGCAATTTAATCCTGTGAGGGTCTCGAGGCGCGGGAGCTATATGCTGCTGCATGGAGGAATGATAATTCGAATTTCCAGGTCTTTAGTTCTCTTCTGGTACTCCACAGATGATCATCTTGGGCTCTGAGGTGAACGGGTGGAGACTGATCCTCTGGATTCTGCCTGTGAGGTATGAGGTGATCCATTTGAGGGCATTTCCTGGAATCCTGATGTGGTGGAGTCTGTTAACCAGGATGTGGTGTGAGACGGGGACAAATCCAGGAGAATGAGGGCTGCTGTTTCCCCATGGTTCAGGAGGGCTCTGATGTAATCAGTAGCTGCAATCAGAGCTATCTCGTGTTGTGGTTAGCTCAAAATCTAGACTGGGATTTGGCCAGGAGGTTGCGGTCTTGGATGGGTTGCTGGTTGATTGCTTTCTCAAAGACTTTTGCTGAATACGGAAGTAAAGAGAAGGGCAGGTAGTATTTCAATTCAGCTTGGTCAGCGAATGGTTGTTTCAGGAGAGACATCACTTCAGCATGTTTCCAGACCTTTGGGAAGGAGGCTGTGGAGAGGGAGGTCTTGAGGACCTTCCTGAGCTGGTTGCAGTGTCTTGCTTCCAAGTTTGAAAACATGAGTGGGGCAAGGGTCTGTGGCTTCTCCAGAGCGTATGGAGTTCATGCTGGAGATAGTGTCTTTAATGGTGATGAGTTCCCAGTAGGTGAGAAGGTGTTCGGGGTTCGTGTTTGGGCATATGAGCTGGTTGATGCTGTCTGCAGTGGAGGGTTAACATTCAAAGTTTTTTGTAGATAGCCAAAAATTTGTTGTGGAAGAATAATGAGAAAATGCATGATATGCACCCATAAAGGTTTATTCTTGAGTTAGCAAATCATAACAAATCAATAAATTGACAAAGCTTTATAAAATGCATTATTACAGGGAAAATATTAAGATGTCCGAAGACTCTGAATCTAACTATTATAAAGTATAGATTGGAAATAGCCAGCATACAAAGAATGCAAGTTATCCGAATCAAGTGCTCCATAAAAAAAAATATCTCTAACTAAATTAAGTAATGGAAGTATGAACGGTATTTCTAAAGGGGAAATGAGGAAGGTGTCATCAACATGTAAACCTCAGTAGAAGTTCAGAGAGAAACAAATGAGTGTTTAGCATGAAGCATCAAACTCAGGGAGATCAGAAAGTTAGAGTGGGCTGCACTCTTCGACATTGGTAGAGGATCTCTAGTCTAATGCCTGTGGAACATTAACTAAAAGCACAATTAAAAGTCCCAGAACCTCCATATCTCGCTGCCACAATCCACAGACAATCTCACGGCGGAATTTGCCAAGAGTCGGCAACCTCCTCAATTCCCATCCCAAAACAATTGGGACACATCTGCTCGTCCTTGAGAGTTGCATCTTCCTAGTACACATGGGTACACAAGGGTCTTTGAATCATAATTTCCCTGACACTTGCTTTCAACTTCTCATCTTTATGCTTTACTATCAACCTAGTACAGAATAATGATCCTTTCTTTAAGTAACAAGGGATGTAATAAAATATCTGCAAATAAATGAATAAGCAACATGTTGACAGTTCAAAATGCACAACACTCAGCTAAGGCCGAATGTCAAGCTAAGTTGCCATGAGAATCAAAATAGAGGCACGTCATATCATTATTAACCACAGGTAAGCAAGTTATCCTGCACTTAATGTGTAAGATCATGAGTTATTTATTCACTCCACTGTAATATGTGTAAGTTCTAAATGTGCACAGTAATGTTATCCACTATAATGCTTAAAGTGTAACACAGGTTAATGAGTTAAGGCTCACCTTAAATATACAGATTATTTATCATAACATATACAGTATATGTAGAGGGTAGAGTCAAAAATATGCAGCTCAAGTTCACTCTGTAGATGGATTATTACTTCTTTTGCCATTGTGTTTGTTTAGAGACTGTAAATCTGGTTTGGTTTTAGCTGCACTTTTAATTGTAAGTATGCATGTAATTGTATGTATGCATGTAACTGCAACTTATTTTAATAGACTGCGGTCAAAATGATCAAATTGTTTGACTGACTGACAAAGGCAGCAGAGAAAGGCAGATGACTGAAAACCTGTTTAGCAGAATAAATGCATTGTCATGGGCTCTCTTGAAAGTGGATAGTTTCAGAGCTGAGAAAAGAACACAATAAAACACTGCTCCCTATACAAGTGGCTTCAGGTTCAGGAACGAACCTAACGTCTGAAAGGATAATAAAGAATAGATTTTGCAAGCAAAAAATAGTTCTGTTTGATAGAAGAAACAAACAACAAAAGGAATTGATTTATAAAATATAATGTAGAACATGCAACCGACAAAGCCTCTTGTGAGATTCAAAGATGTTATTGAATCTCCAGTTTAACAACACCCACTGTCAGGGTTTGGGTCTCTCGGTTCTTCCTACATAGTCCAAGGAGAGAGCTAAATATATGATATTGCCAGAATACATAGGTTCATACATTCCACAAATATAAGCCTGTCTCTAATTTCCTTGTCACCGATGAGTTGTGACGTCTCTAGTCACCTATAATACAACAATTACTTAGTTGGTCAACTGTGTTTCTCTACAGATTGTGAGCTACAATGTTCTTTAACTATGACTTATATTAGACAGATTCTAATATCTTCAAGCAACAAGTGCTAACTTCTTTTTGGTGTCCTTAATTAGTTACAACATGTTCTAATTTCATTCTCAATATAGTAAATACACTCTTTCATATGAAAAAGCAAGGCATGAATGACGTAAACAGACTGTGAAAAGGATGATAGTGTTACCATGTATTATATTGGCATCACATTTAGAGAGTTGGATATTCATATACAATTAACTCATATAACAACTACATATTTGTCACTTCCAGGACTAAATAAAAAGTGGCCTCAACTACAACTTATATAACTAACCAGAACATATATACCTAATTTACAACACAACTATGAATCGTCAGTTCCTCTGTACCTTTAAATAAGTTCAATGCTTACCTTCTAGTGATATACTATTTTCATGCAAGTGCATTTTAACACAGCATTTAATAGCATTTTTACAAAAATGGCTGTAAGAACTGGGGTTTCTGGTTGTCAGACTATGCACCATAGAACAAGCAGAAACCACCACTCTAATCAGGGTAAGCTAGATACACACTGAGAGATAACCTGTACTCACCCTCTGGTAGCTTGGCACATAGCAGTCAGGATAATGTAAAGAGGTAATGTGTAAAGGATTTGTGCAACACCCACAATAACCCACACACGGTCCCCTTAGAAAGTTCATTAGATGGAAAAAGCTTTGACGTTGAGGAGGAGATCCATGAAGCAGAGGAGGAGATTTGTCGCTGTTGATCATGGAGCTGCAGGTGATACGTTGGTTCCAAGCTGCGCAGCGCAAGGATAGAATGAAGATCAGGTAGTACTGGACATCAAGGTGATGCATCGTTGGAGAACCGCTGGGTTGGAATAATGCATAGGTGTCGAGCAACGCAAGGTCAAAGATGCTTCAGAATCTATGGAATTTGTGTTATGCAGTCGGCAATGCAGTATCCATTGCTCGGGCAGCAGCGATGATGCATTGGCATTGAGAGTAAATGCTCCAGGTTCCTATCAGTGCAACATCATTGATGCATTGGTTTTCTTAAGTTGCAGCACAGATACTCAGTTCTAAGGGCCCAGAACTGGATTGGCCCCATGTGGCAGAGCAGTACTCAGAGCAGACATAGTCCAGGTGATTGCAGGCAGTCTTTGAGGTCCCTGAGACAGGAGGAGAATGGGGGACAAGCCAACAAACCCTTGCAGCCACTCGGGGTTCAGGTAAGAGGGATCCAGTCCTTCCTCATCAGGGCTTAGATCACGAGGCAGTAGGGTAACTCATCAAAGCAGAGAGCAGTCCTTCATGGGAAGCAGTCCAGCAGAGTGGTACTTCTTGTAGCACAGCAGTCCTTCTTCCTGGCAGAGATCACAGGTGCAGTAGTGGCTGATTTGGTAGGGTCAGACACTCATTTCTTATACCCAAATGTGCCTTTGAAGTGGAAGTGGCTTCAAAGAAGGGTCTTTGAAGTGCACAGAGGTCCTTTCTTCCTCAGTCCTGGCTTCAGACTATCTGTGGGGCTAACCAGCCCTTTTTGTGGGGATAGGCATTGCCTAGTGAAGAGTGTCAGTCCCCCTCCTCCCTTCTTGCCCAGGAAGAGCCATCAGAATGCAGGTTAATGCAGATGAGTGCTCAGACACCCTAACCAATCTGTGTTTGTGGATGTCAAGAGGGAATGCACAAAGACGTGTATGAGAGACAGGCTGCAGGCATACAGAGCTGTGAGAGCAGAGAAATACCCACTCTTTAAAAGTGGCATCTCTAAAATAGTATTGTTAAGTCTGACTTTAGCAGTAAGGAAGATTTATCATTGCCATTACAATGACATGAAACATGGTGCAGATAATTCTTTCTCATCATCAATAAAGTTTAAAAGTATATTAAGGGATTCCCAGTGCTGACCTACGAGAGGAGTAGGTCTCACAGTAGTGAAAAATGGCTTTGGGAGATTTTTCACTACCTGGACAGGTAAAACGTAAAAGTACATGTCCTACCTTTTAGTTACATAGCACCCTGTCCTATGGACTACCCTTAGGGGTGACATATATGTAATTAAATGGGTGATTAAATCTCGGTAAAGGGTTTTAAATGTAAAGTCAAAGTTGCAGTGAAACTGCACACACTGGCTCTGCAGTGGTAGGCTTGAGACATGTTTAAAGGGATATTTTAATGGGTGGCACAATCAGTCCTGCAGGACCACTAGTAGCATTTAATTTACAGGCCCTGGTTATATGCTATACTCCTTTACAAGTAAACTAAATATGTCATTTGTGGATACATCAATGTTACCATGGTTAGGGGAGAAACAAAGGCACTTTAGCACTGATACGCAGTGGGAAAGTGCTCAGAGTCCTAATGCCAACAAAAAGATACAGCAAAAATGTGAGGCAAACAGGCAAAAAGTTTGAGGGAAGACCACCCTAAAGCTGACAGCTCTAACAATGACAAAAAAAGAAAATCACAAGCATTGCAAAGAGATAGCGCTCGTAGTTGATTGTTTGGACTGCTTTTCCAAGATCATGATTCATCATATGAAGCTTTCATGGACAGTCAGGTGAAAGAGTCGGAGGAGTTTCATAGTTGGGCTTTGGGTGGGTATCTACATTCTCAGTGTAAGTAGAAATCCCCATCTGAAATAGGAAAGCAGGAAACAGAGAAGATGGCTGGCGTAGGGTGGTTGTGGTTTGTGTGATACAACAACTATATTTCCCCTCCTCTCACATCTAAACTATCACACAATCACTGACCGGGACTCCAATCCCTGCAATTCCACCACCATTTCTATCAGGTGCACATCCTAAAATATTCTTTATGTTGCATTTATCAGCAGGGTAAATGCATTTTCAAAATGGGTTCTTGCAAACAGTTACACAATTCAACTGTAGCTGACAAGTGAGTCCTTGTCATGCCTGACACCTTCAACCAGTCTTGTTTATTTTATTCACTAACATGTTTCATCTAAGATGTGTAGTTTTCTTTCCAATATGTATATATGGGCTAAAAATTCCGATACACAACCTGCTGCTAACTAAAATGCCAGCACTGGCCGATGATGTGACAAATGGCCAGGGTTGGACTAAGACAGAAATTACGCCCAGTCACCAAATTAAAAGTGGCCCCCATTAGTGACTTAGCAGCTAAAAAATGCATGGTGTGCATGGGTAGCTTTGTACACAGCTGTGCTTGAATCAATTTCAGCTCTGTCATATAGCTGTGGCTTCTGTGCAGCCTGACTGCAAGTTTGAGAAAAAGTGAAATGATGCAGCCAGTGCTTGCTGCACCATAGTGCTTTTTGTCTGATGGGCCAGGAGGGATGGTGTAAGTGATAACAATGTGGGAGGGGAGTAGAAGGGCCATGGCAGGCACCAACAAGGGAGGAAGAGTGCTGAGGCAAGTATAAGCAGCAATTCATGAGGGGGCAGGGGGACAGGGCAAGCACAATGGGATAAGTAACACAGCAGAAGGGGTTGGCAAGCAACAAGGCTGGAGGGGAATGAGAAGTGTCAAAAGAGATGGGGAAAACAACAAAGTGGAAAAGGGGTGGGAGGGATGAGTGCAAGCAACAAAGTGGGAGGATTTGAACAAGTATCAATGCAGGATGTAAGGGAGCGATGGAGCAAGCAAGAAGGCAGGAGGGGTAGCAGTGGGGCTGTGATGGCTGTCCCTTTCAATGTACAGAGTTGACTGCTGGGTCAGTGACCCTCTCCAAATCTGATGGATGGTAGTCCATCAGAAAGGTAGAAGGAATGTTCTCCACCAACCTGACCAATGGAGTACTGTCTGTCAGCATCTAAATCTGGCCCTCTGTTTTAGACAGTAAGATCTGAGTGTAGTCCACATAGGAAAATGACTAGAGGCCTAATACGGAGTGTACCTGGTTGACTATACACTTTAAGTAACTGGGAGAAAGAGAAGACATTTGAGGACTAATGAAAGTAATGGAAAGATGCTAGGAATTAAAAAGATGGAGTTCTGTAGAATGGAATCAAGCCATCATATGGGCAGATTCATTGGTTCCTGTAGAATCAAGGAAGTAATTCAAGATAGCATAATCATCTTGTGTAATTCTCTGTGCAGAAAAATCAAGAGAGCTCAAGAGAGGTCCAAAAGAACGAGAGCTGCAGATTTGCCTGGTCCTTGAATCAACGAAAGGCCATTAAAGAAGGCAATACGAACTGACTCTTTCCACTTGGAGTGCCAAATTCTAGCTTGTAGGGGACTCAAGATCCAGGCTGTTGGGAGGTCGATGAACTCAACTCATAATGATTGGACACATCATTTCCTGTGAGCTTTGCACTCTGGGAAGCAGAAGAAAAGGACTGTCAATAATAGAACCATTGGGTCGGACATGATTTTTACAGAAGAATAGCAAAATGTTCACAGGTAAAATGTGCAGAAATTTGAAAGGCAAGGATTTCATCCTCAACTACTAATACTAGTTTTCTATAGTGACTTAGCTGAAACTTATAATCTGAATGAGTATTCTTCTCAGGTGGATAGCAAACAATGGGTGTACATTTTCTCATCTTGGAATAGGAAGAAAAGTCAGACAGGAAACTGGGTTTGTGTTTCTATTGTGGTCAGAGAGATCACATTTTAAGCTCCTGTCCTGTACAGCCTGTTTGTGGTACAGAGAAGTTAGAAAACTAAGAAGCTTGCACGTAACCAAAACTCCTTGACTCTTTCTCCAAAATCTTCCAGGTTCATCCTCCTTTTAGGGAGAACTTTTGGAATCAGCCTAAACATCTTTTTCTGCAAATTCTCACTAACTATAAAGCTTCAAATTTGTATATTGACATTCAATGAGTCTCACACCACCAGATCACTGTCTCTAGGAAAGAAGTGCCAGTGCCCAGTGGCTTAGTGGTGAAGGAAACTCAACCTTTCCCATGTAAAAATAGCTGCCCATTATTAAATCCTCACTTTTTATTTGATGTCCTCCCCCTTTCGGGTCAAGTCTGTGCTATACAAATTAATGATGATTTTCAGCAGCCATGCCACAGTAAATACTTCCAGTTTTGACAGTGGGACCTGTAACGCAAAATCCAAAGCTTTCATCTCTGTATGCCATTCCCTGTATGCAAGCCTGTGTGCAGGGAACAGAGGGGAAATGCTTCAGCACACAGGGAGCTGCTGTTAAAGCTTCTCCCTGCTTGCTGAAGCACTGGCAACGCGAGAGAAGCATTAAGGCCTTCCCGCGCTGTTATGTACCCAGTAAAGGGCTATTTTTTTTAAACTACATATAAAATACATAAATAAATCAGAAGGGACCCTTGAGGGCACCCTGCGGTAGCCAGTTAGCCCATAAAGGGCTACATTTTTTTGTTTTTTAAAAGGAAACCCATAGCTCGGTATGAAGGTCACTGATTATTGAGAGTTCGAGTCCAGCTGGACTAATTTCCCTTTTAAAAAAAACGAATTATTGTATTTTTTTAAAATAACAAATACATCTTTTAATTTAAATTGTACACAAATATCTCATTCTAAGTATCTCAGACATCAAAGTCTAAAAAACTATCTCTCCCTTTCATTTTCTTTCTCTCTGTCTGTCTCTCTTTCAATAAAATTCTCCCACTCACACACCCACTCAGACACTTACGCACCCACTCACAGACCCACTCAGACACTCATGACCCACTCACAGACCCACTCAGACACTCAGGCATCCACTTACATACCCACTTAGACCCTCATGCACTTACTCACAGCCCCAGTCGGACCCTCACGCACCGACTCACAGACCCACCCAGACAGTTACACACCCACCCACAGACTCACTGACACCCTCATGCACCCACTCACAGACCAACGCACACATTGATGTACCCACTAAAAATCTGATGTACACGCACTCACACCCAGACAGTCTGACACCCACTCTCAACCCCAGATACTCCCTCTCACACCTATTCTCACACACAGATAGGCCGCAGCCAACTCCCGCCATGCATGTTCAAAAGGCCGTGCATAGCAGAGGGTTGGGCGGTTAGTGGGTGTTGGCCACAGGGTAACCTCCCCTGCACATGGGTGAAGACCCTGCATGGTGCAAGGTTGGGTTCTTATAGGGGGCCCTGGGGCCAATCAGAATAGATAACACTTGTATATATATATATGTATATATATATAGTCATTTAAATCATTTAAAGTATACAATTTTACATTTTTAATTATGAAAAGTATTAAATATTTATCACAACAAAAAAGTTATACATATCTATTGTGGCGATTCTTAGTTTTGTTAATTATATTTTAGAGTCGCATTCCCGTTGCGCCTATCCGGGATGAAGATGGAAATAGATCGTATTTTAAACATTATTTAAATATGTGTATAACTATTTCCTGACTTTAAATTACAATCATGTAAGTTTTTCTATCTTGTTGAAGCACATACTTTCTTATAGTATATTGAGTTAGAGGATCATTGTAATATTTTGTGGGGAATCATGGTGCATACGTGCTACCTTCTGCAACTTATTTCTGGAGTCGAAATGGGTATGCGACTTTGCAATTCTTTTAACCTTATGAAATTGTACATAAATGCAACCTTAATATGCTATTTGAACACAGAGGTTTTCTTTTTACATTGAGAAAGTTGTGTAAGGGACACACTTCTTGTGTATACTGTTTTGACATCATGAGGAAGTGTGGAGTTTTCACTTCTCATCTCATTTTTTGTGTAAGGTGTTCTGGTGCAGCAGGTTGGCTGTGAGAGAATTATCCAGATTCATACTGAAACCCCCAGTTGTTTCTAACTAAAAAAGGATAGTAGCTACAATAACTCTGGCGGAAAGAATGTCATTTGATGATGAGGAAGTGTTGGCCATTTTATCAGCGCCTTCATTATTAGGAAATACCACACTGACTAAAAAAATGACCCACCTCGGTGACTGGGATATTTTGGTTCAACTGAGAAGAGGACAGATCAAGACTGTCCTTCATGGGGTAGTGATGACTGAATACCTACAGAGCAATGCTGCTCTAAACTAACTCATTGTTTCCTAGAAGAATTCAGAAAAGATTGGTCGATGATAGCATGGAAGTGTACACGTGATTGACTGGTCCTTATAATTAAAATGCAAAGGGACTGTCAGAAGCACTGTTGATTCAAACTAAAGAAAACTATTTAAATCCAGGATTATCTACGCAGGCTTTGAGAAAAAGCTAAAAGAAACCAAGAGAATTACAACTGAATTCAAGGAATATTTAACTCACCGGAAAATCTCTAAGTTCAAAAAGACTTGAATGAGTTTTCTCACAAAAAAGTCTATCCAAGGAAGACTATGGGGGTCATTCTAACCCTGGCGGTAAAAACCGCCAGGGTGAATGACCGCGGTAGCACCGCCAACAGGCTGGCGGTGCACCGCTGGGCATTCTGACCGCGGCGGTTCAGCCGCGGCCAGAAACGGAAAGTCGGCGGTGTACCGCCGACTTTCCGCTGCCCTTGAGAATCCTCCATTGCGGCGGAGCGCGCTCCGCCGCCATGGGGATTCTGACACCCCCTACCACCATCCTGAGATGGCGGTAGGGGGTGCCGCGGGGCACGGGCACTGCAGGGGCCCCCGTAAGAGGGCCCCAAAAACAATTTCAGTGTCTGCCTAGCAGACACTGAAATTCGCGACGGGTGCTACTGCACCCGTCGCACCTTCCCACTCCGCCGGCTCCATTCTGAGCCGGCGTCCTCGTGGGAAGGGTGTTTCCCGCTGGGCTGGCGGGCGGACTTTCGGCGGTCGCCCGCCAGCCCAGTGGGAAACCCAGAATGACCGCCGCGGTCTTTTGACCGCGGTACCTTCTTCTGGTGGTTCCCGCTTGGCGGGCGGCGGTAAGCTTAGAATCACCCCCTATGTCCCAAAATCAAATGTCTCTTCTGACATGTCATCGGGTAAAAGCTCGACGTCTGATTCTGATAGTGACTCCCCCAGGTCCTCCATCATCTTTGTGGAAGGAGGGGCTTCCAGAGAAGCAGCTGGAACCAACCACCAGTGATTGGTCCATTTCCCCCAATGAATGACCATGCTTGGGGTTGGACACCGCATTATAGCCCGCCACTCCAATACAACACACTATTGTACCCCCCACAGCCTACCCCTTGGACATGTGCGAACAATGCTTTTTTAGAAAGAGGCCATTGGGTGGGGCAGAGGAAAGAAGAAAGGGGTCAGTTGGAAAACCAGAGAGGTGACACACAAGACCAATCTGGTAAAAGAGAGTGCTCCCAGTACAAGCAAGATGTAATAAATAGGCAGAACATTGTCATAAATTTGAGCAACCGGGGTTTAGATGAAATAGAGACATCGGTGCTAAACAATGGACTTGTGCACCAGTGCAGCACCACTTCCCTTGTGCCCCTTGATGCCCCCTACCGCCACCATGTGTGTGCTGTGTTTAAAATATGGTGCACCATGGCGCAGGGTAGGGGGCAATAGCATCAGAATTCCTGACAATATTGATGTACTCTGCAGGAATAGCGCCAAAATATTGGCGCTACTCCTACAGAGTACATAGGTCCCCATTGTATTTAATGGTGTGCCCCCTTTTAATGCCTACTCTGAGCAGATGTTAAAAGTACCAAAAAAAATGACACAAAGAAATCTCATAGATTTCCTTGTGCCATTTTTTTGCCCCCCCAACTGGGGAGTGCCCCCTTTGCATACGTTTATGCCTGGTGCAGGCATGATGTAGCGCAAAGGGTTACAAAGTGGTGCAATGAATGCATTGTGGATTTTGGCCATCTAATGAAACATTAGCATAAAAAAATGATACTAATGTGGCAGTAGGTAGTGCCAGGAGCTCTAAAATATGCCCCTTGGTTTTGTCCACACTCCTAAAATTGACATTAAGAACTGAAGTAGCTGATTTCTTTCAGAAAATCAGACTAAAAACATTCTTTTTAGAACATTAAAGAACATAAGAACTGTGGTTTGCGCCCTAAGTCTACATTCCTTTCCCCAACCAATCTTATGTCACCAGGGGTACTTGACTTTAAAAACTCCCTGAGTCATGAGATTGATAACTTACAACACAAACAACCAAAAAGTTTTCATGATACCAGCAAAATTGAAATGGAAGCCCTACACCACCTAGCATTGGACAAAACTATCATCATAAAACTGGCAGACAAAGCTGGGGCTACAGTCATAATGCCATCAGAGATGTACAGGGGAGAATGCCTACGTCTGTTGAATGACTCTCGGAATTACAAAAGACTAGCTAGGGACCTGATCCCAGAGATTTAGATTGGCTTCCTGATTTAAAAAAGCAGTGAAAATGAATGGATCATGAAACATGGAGCAGCCTTTCTGGTCTAAATCTGTCCCAAAATACCATACTTCTACATACTTCTGAAGATTCACAATTGCAAAATCCTTCCTCAAGGGAGACCAATTGTGTCGGCATAGGGTCAGTCTTGGAACCACTGTCACAGTTTTGTGACATATATCTCCAACCCCTTGTTAAAAAGATACCAACCTATTTACAAGTCACTAAAGATGTTCTGAAGCTTTTGCAGGGGATGCCCTTTGATTAAGAAACAGAACTACTCATCACCTTAGAGGTAGAATCCCTATACACCAGTGTCCCTCAAGAAGCGACCCTTAGAGTCATAGATGAACTCCTGAACAGAACTGAATGGAAATCAATTACTCTTTCTGAGTTCATTTTGGATTTAGCTCACCTGGCACTGACTAGGAATTACTTTGAATTTGACGGTGAATTTTTCCTGCAGGTACATGGGACATCAATGGGGAGTACATTCGCCCCAGGTCTGGCATGTCTCTACATTGATTCTTTTGAGACAGAGTGCGTCTTTCACCCTTCCAATCCTTTTCTTAACCAAATTAGGTTATGGAAGCGCTACATTGACAACGCATTACTAATATGGTCAGGAACAAGGAGTGAGGTATTGGTATTCACTGAATGGCTTAATGCCCTGAACCCATACCTGCGGTTTACTGTAAATATAGGGGGCACAAACCTACCTTACCTGGATCTCCTGAATCAAGCAAAAGGTGGTCTTTTAGAGACACAGGTGTATTGTAAACCAACAGACAGAAACAACCTACTCTGTTTTGCGAGTTTTAACCCACAAGCCCTTAAAGAGAATATTCCCCTGGGCCAGTTCTTACGACGGAATGCTCAAGTCTAACAGATTACATTAAACATGGAAAAAGACTGTCCAGCAAATTAGCAGCAAAAAATTACCCAGACCATCTATGATGAAGAGCTGATAAGGAGGCACATAATAATAACAAGGAACACTTCCTGAAATCCTTTAAAAAACCAAAAGAGGAAAGACTAATCTACGTATTCACCTTTAATCCTCTCTCTAATCAAGTGCGAAAGATCATTAATGACAAATGGAAAATATTGACTTCAGGGGGGGCTCCCCTTTTCACAGCCATCACATGCTTTCAGAAAGGCGAAAAGAATCCGAGATATGATTGGCCACACACGACCACGAGATAAGGCACCATCAGTCATGCAATCTACATTGTGGCACCTACCTCCACCATCAGGCCACTTCTCATGTGGAAAATGCAGTGTTTACCAAAAATATAACAAATGTAGTCGTAGGACTGCCAACACCATGAGAACTGAGGTCACTAACTAACTGTAACAGAAAAATCTTGCTCTGCGTAATATACTGTCCCTGTAAGCTGAAGTATTTTGGCAAGACGACAAGAAGGGTTAGAACCCGTATTTGTCAACATAGGAGTGTCATACGATGCAGATGAGATTCGACAAAGCTTACTAGCCACTTCATCAGAAATAATTACAGTGCAGACGACATGGATTGGTATCTCATTGATAAACTGAGACAAACAAGAGCAGATTTGAGACAGCTCCTCCTACAGTACAAAGAGAGATGGGTTTGGTGTCTGCAGTCATACATAAATGGGTTAAATAACAAAATACAATAGTCCCTGGTACAAAAGTAGATTACACACTTCAATCCAATCTCATAAAAGTCAAAATGTTCTATTGAGGACACGTGGCAGCACAAATATATAATAATGATACGCTTTTGACCTTCTACTTGATTCATTGTTCTTTTAGGGACCGTATCAGTCATTGGAAAACATATAAAAATCTAGAAATAAAGATTCTTCTACATTAACTAATGTATTTAGGGATTGTAACAAGGTTTATAGGGCAGCACCATTGTGGCATCACAAATATACACAGTATATATTTGACCCCTTGCCATATTCTTGTTCTGTGGACTGTATCAGGTTTTGGAAAATCACAAAAAATGTTATTTCCCCCACTAAATAGTGTACCTAGGGTTTAACATTATACATGTAGTCATCATCACTTTACAGTTTACCAGTGGAGAGCTTGACGTCCCTGATGTAAGGAATGCCAGCCGGACAAGCATGGGAGTACATTTCCTATGAACTCCAGCAAAAAGCAGTATACTGATGATGCTGCCCTCGTGCGCCCTTCCTACACATTACCAGCACACACATGGGTGCTTATAGTGGAGTAAACTTCCCTCTTTACTCTCAGGCAAGTGGCTGGGAGGAGGTGGAAGTAGGTACGGAAACATGATGCACCCTTTGACGAAGTAAGTGAGGGGGGCTTCGGGGAATTAGGCAGTCTCCCTTCCCTTCTTGGCAGCAGCTTGGGCAGGCTCCTTTTCCTTCTTGGCAGCAGCTTGGGCAGGCTCCTCTACCCTGAGGACATGTGCCTTGGATCCTTTTCCACCACAAGTAGGTGTGGTTATGACTGGGCCCGTGGACTGTGTGGCTGAGGTGCTTGGCTGGGTTCTTCCCACCCTGGCCAGACGTGCAGGATGGGGGGGAGGGATAGGGAAGAGGTCAACAGTGGATAGGAAAGTTTTTTTAGGGACACTGGGGCAGGAAGAGGGAGAAGGTTTATGAGTGAAGGAAGAGGGAGTGGTTGTTGGAGGTGTCTGTCTGCTGATTCTGGGTGCAGGTGCATGGGCTTGATGCTGTTGTGAGGTGGATGGCTGTTGGGTGTTTGAGTGCTTGTGTTTGTGTACCTTAGGAGGGGGGTACAGACACAGTGGGAGAGGACACAGGGGACATGTGCATGGCTGTTGTTGAGGTGTCTGCCAGTGAGGTGTGTGTTCTGCTTGGTGTGGTAGTGATGCTGATAGTGGATGATGATATAGTGCATGCAGGTGTGAGTGTGGATGGAACAGGGAGGTAGGTTTAGGAGAAGGCAGAGGGAGAGACAGTGGAAATAGTGGATGTTGGTATGTCTGCATCTGGATGGTGTTTGTGTGAGTGCCTGTGGGATGAGGTGTGGTGCTAGTGTTTGCCTGAACCACTCTTGTGTGCTGACTTGTGTGCATGCTCGTCTGTGTGTGTGCTCGGGATGGATTGGGGTTGAGGAGAATGGGACTGCGAAGTGGAAGTTGGAGGGGAGAGGGTAGAAACAGGGACAATGGCTGCCATCAGAGAGGAGCCCAGAGCCTGGATCGATCTCTGTTGGTCCGCCAATCAAGTGTGAATGCCCTCCAGGAATGCATTATTCTGCTGTATTTGGGCTGCCAGCTCCTGGGTGGCATTCACAATGGTTGACTGCCCTACAGAGATGGATCTCAGGAGGTCAATAGCCTCCTCACCACTCAGGGCAGCAGGGCTAACTGGGGCAGGGCCTGAGGTGCCTGGAGCGAAGGAGATGCCCACCCTCCTGGGCACGGGTAACTCGATGAGGGGCTGCTGGGAGGGCAGTGCTGGTATGGGGGTTGCGGCCGTACCTGTAGCTGGGGTGGTCACAGAGGTGTCCGCTACTACCACTGAGTTTCCATTGGAGGAGGTATCTGTGTCTGAACTGTCCCCTCCAGTCTCCGCCTTGGTGCTCCCCTCGCCCTCAATCCCACTGGTGCCCTCAGCATCGGTGGACTCTGCCTCCTCAGTCCTGTGGGATGCAGCTCCCTCCGTTGCCAGTGCATCTGCTCCTCTGCCAGATGATGCTAATGCACATAAGGACAGGATGACAAAACAATAAGGGGGGCAAGACAAAGGATGCACTTGGTCAATGGCTGCAGCAACACCACCGTTGGCGTACACAACACCCTCACACAGAGGGAACAGGCCTATGCAATATGACATAGTACTACCAGAGAAAAAGTTATCATCCAAGGCATGGGGAGGGGCACACACCGCCCAAATGCAGCATACCTGGGACCCACGCAGCCCTGACCAGTAGTGGATGCTTACAAGATAGGTAACAGGATTATCCCCTCAGAACCCTAGCCACCAGGGGACCTATGCTCTAATGTCAGGCCTGGCATAGGGGCACCCACTGACACACAACCCCTACCCAGATACCACCCTACCATGCGTAAGTTGTAATGATGGGCCCTGTACTCACCCCCTTGTGGCTGCTGTGATGCCCTCAAGCACCCATCCAGCTCAGGATAGGCCACTGCCAGTATGCGGGCCATCAGGGGGGTCAGGGTTCGACGGGCACCCCTTCCTCATTGGGAGGCCATCCCCAGCTTGCCCTCCGTGGTCTTCCGTGCCCAGCGTCTCAGGGCCTCCCACCATTTCTGACAGTGGGTGCTCCGCCTGCTGTAGACCCCCAAGGTCTGCATGTCCTTGGCGATGGCATGTCACAATCCCTTTATCTGATGGGTGCTGACCTGCAGAGGTAATACAAATGGGAGGACACCATTACACATACAATCCAGACTGTCACACATATGGCCCACAAATCCCATTTCCATCTCCATTGGCACACACATCACCTGGAGCCCACCATGTACTCTACCAACAGACATACCACCCCCAAAATGACACGATGCTTGCACACACATCTCCATGCAACCTTGCCACATGCATCGTGCCCAAGGTGTACTCACCTGTTGGTCTGGAGGCCCATACAGCACGCCATACTAGGGTGGACCCCTTCCACCAAACGCTCCAACACTTCCGAAGTGAAGGAAGGGGCCCTTTTCCCAGTCATACGGGCCATGGTAGGTTCCAGACACAGGTCACAGCAGCACACACAGTGTAGGTGTTGTCCTGTGGAAAGTCAGGATCAAGTGAGGATTTAGTTACAAACTGGCGGTCACGTCCACGGCAGAGTACACAGTCACCGCCGTTGCTGATCCCCATTGGCCACTGTACTCCATAGAGCCCTATATTAGCCAATGAGGAAGTGCGAGACCGCCTTCCGCCATGACGCCCAACGTCGGTGATTACTTCACTTCCACCTGTTCCTAGATACAGGACAGACGGTCGCCATTTAATGGTGGTGGACAACATTCAGATAATCCATAACTGTGTAATTGCTAAAGATTGCATGTACATTGCCATTTCCACTGTCCCATCACATTAATGCTCTATGTACACTGAGGTTCCAATGTTCAAAATGTGACAGCCTACTCACTCTTGTGTCCCTTAGGTACCTACCACTGCAGATGAAGAGGAGGAGGAGACAAGCCCAGTGTACAGACCCCTTGTGGACTTGACTACACTGAAGGACAGGCACACACTACTCACCTATAGACTGGACAGGGCCATAATCACAGAGCTGTGTGCCAAATTGGAGCCTGATCTGATATCTGCTATCCATCATCCCACTGGGATCCCCACTCTTGTGCAAGTTCTATCAGTGTTCCATTTCCTGGCAACTGGTTCTTTCTAAGTGACAGTGGGCTTGGCAGCAGGAATGTCACAGCCAACATTCTCAGTTGTGCTGGCAAGTGTTCTGTCTGCCTTGGTCAATCACATGTGCAGCTACATTGCTTTCCCCCAGGTGGATGATTTGGCCACTGTGAAGGCAGGATTCTATGAAATGGGACATATACCCAATATTATTGTGTAACTGACCATTCCTCCAGCTATTGTTTTATCTGTGTGGCTGTAGCAGGATGGCATTCACTTCCTTTGCATCTCAACTTACTTTCACCTATGGGTTCTCATTTTGCAGATGGTGGTGATTTTACAACAGTGTTCTGGTGTGATGCTATCACAGTTTTCAGATCATTTGCACATGATGTGACTGTTTCCATAAATGCACATTTTCATGACATAAAATGCTATCAGTCAAGTTGTGTTCAAGTGTGTTCATTGTAGTGCAAATAATTGACAGAAAAGTGCAATGGAATGGGGTGATGGTAGAGGAAAGTCAACATACCGTTACGACAACAATACAGCGCTCACCACATTATGACGCACAAATCACCACAGTGGACATTCACTGGCGGTAAAGCATTGGCGGTACACACCGGCGCACTCAGAATGGACACCCAAATACAAAACAACACTACATTGACCAAAACCAAAATCACACACCTGACACTGATACACACACCACACCCACCCACCCACAGCACTATAAAACACACACCCACATAACCCACAACCCTTTAGTAACACCACACTAATGTATTTAGGGATTGTAACAAGGTTTATAGGGCAGCACCATTGTGGCATCACAAATATACACTGATGTATTTTTTTACCCCTTGCCATATTCTTGTTCTGGGGACTGTATCAGGTTTTGGAAAATCACACAAAAAATTATTTTCCCCACTAAATAGTGTACCTAGGGTTTAACATTATACATGTAGTCAGCATCACTTTACAGTTTACCAGTGGAGAGCTTGACGTCCCTGATGTAAGGAATGCCAGCCGGACAAGCATGGGACTACATTTCCGATGAACTCCAGCAAACAGCAGTATACTGATGATGCTGCCCTCGTGCGCCCTTCCTACACATTACCAGCACACACATGGGTGCTTATAGTGGAGTAAACTTCCCTCTTTACTCTCAGGCAAGTGGCTGGGAGGAGGTGGAAGTAGGTACGGAAACATACTGACTGAAACCAAGACCACTGAGTCAACTAGACACACACACACCACAAACTCCCATACATCTGTCACGCTCCCCACATCCCACACCCCACCACATTACTCAACACCCTCTCACCAACACACACGACACAACCCATATCCCCAAAAAGGCACCCTCGTTTCACAGAGGAGGCACTAAGGGTCATGGTGGAGGAAATCATCAGGGTAGAGCCACAGGTATTTGGAGCACAGGTGCAGCAGATATCGATAGCTAGGAAGATGAAGTTATGGCAGAGAATCTTGGACAGGGTCAGCGCTGTGGGACAGCACCCAAGAACTAGGGATGACATCAGGAAGAGGTGGAATGACCGAAGGGGGAAGGTACATTCCATTGCAGCAAGACACCAACTCGCTGTACAGAGGACTGGCGGTGGACCCCCATCTACTCCCCCACAACTAACAACATGGGAGGGCCAAGTCCTGTCAATCATACATCCTGAGGGCCTGTCCGGAGTAGGAGGAGGACTGGACTCTGGTAAGTCAACTCTCTACTACTACATCCTACCTGCATGCCATCACATACCCCCACCCTCACTCCCATCACTCCACCACTTCCCACACACCCCACCATCACATCTCACTTATCCCAAAGGCAAGCCCTGCATTCCATACCAATGCATGGACACCACTCACAGACCTGCATGGACACCTATCACTAAAGCATGCATACTAGAGAGAATCAGCTAACCCAGCACATACCAACTTACACAAGTTAAAGCTGCCAGGGCAAATACAACCATAGAGGGCAAGCCACAGATGCACAATATGTCAGACACAGAAACAATTACATAGTATTTACATCCCCACAGGTACCCCAGCCAATGTCAGCGGAGAGGAGGTGCCAGCAATATCCAGTCCCCCAACAGAAGAGGCCCACAGTGATGACAGCAACTCTGGTCTTCTGGATCTGAAAGACCAACCTGGCCTATCAGGGACCTCTGGACTGCCGGTTACCTACGCCCAGTCACACACCACCACAGAGCTTCCCCCATCAGGAAACATCACCACAGCACCCACCCAGTGTACACATACCTCTGTCCTCAGGACAAGTCAATCAGCAGTGTGTCCACCACTACAGGGACCCCAGGCCACCCCTCATACCCAAGACAATCAGGGACCTGGGGTCAGTGGGTACACAGTTCAGGGGACGGAGGCACAGGCCAACAGGGAAACTGGGAGGATTGCTGTGCACCAGGGGGAGGACAGGCCTAGGGAACCAACTCTCCAGGAGGCACTTGCAAAGATCCTGGGAGCATATCAACATTCCCAGGACACGAGGGGGCAGATCCGGGACAATGTGCAGGAGAACAGGCTGGTGCAGGAGGGACAGTAGTAGGAGATCAGGGAGACGCTGATCTCCATTGCAGGGGTCCTGGCAAACATGGCCAACATTATGAGGAAGGCAGTCTCACACCAGCGGGCCACTGCCACTAGCCAGATATCTGAACAGCCTTTCACCTCCGCTGCCGCTAGTGGCCAGGCCGCCCGGCCACAGGACCAACAGGCCACCAGTGCCCCTCCCCCTGCAGAAGGTGAACCACTCCACAAATGTTCCCTGCAATCCAGACAGAAGCCAGAGACACTTGCCAAGATTCCAGCCAGGAAATGAGTCTCTCCTGATTGTCACCCTTGTGTCCCACCTTGAACTGCCATTGCTCCCCTTCCTATGTCCCCTTGGACAATTTACCTGTGCTACAAATAGGCTCAAACTATACCCTGGACTTTTCTCCATCATTACCCCATCCCATTGCACTTGCCCCTCCATATTTTAGCACTTCAATAAACACCATTGGACAAAAAATAATTTTTGAGTATGTCACATTTTTAAAGTATGTATTCATTTCAACAGGTACAGACATTGCAATTCAACTGTACAGAAAATGAGCATAGGTGTATGACCTGTAGCTGGCTGCAGTGATCACACCAGGAGCATATGTGAGGTAACCAACATTGGTAACATGAATTGCCAAAGGGTACAGTAAGTGGAAACAGAAATGGGAAATAACAGCATGCCAGTGCCACAGAAATTCCAAAATATTTAATTGAAATGTGAAGTAACACTGTCTTACCTGTGTGTCATTGGATGTACTGTCTGATGACTGATGTTCTGTTGTCCTCTTCCTCATCCTCTGCCTCCTCATCTTCACTGTCCACAGGGTCCACTGCTGCCACACAGGCATCTCCATCCTCCTCCTCCTGCAGAAAAGGCACATGGCGTCTCAGGACAATGTTGTGCAACATGCAGCATGCCGCTATAATCTGGCAGACCTTCTTGGGTGAGTAGCACAGGGATCCACCTGTTAGATGGAGGCACCGGAACCTGTCCTTCAGGAGGCCAAAGGTCCTTTCTATTATCCTTCTGGTTCGCCCATGTGCCTGATTATACCGTTCTTCTGCCCTTGTCCTGGCATTCCTCACAGGGGTCAGCAGCAATGAGAGGTTTGGGTAACCAGAGTCACCTGAAATATTGAGGGACAACATTTAGCCACACACTATCCTACATAGCCCACACCATACCCATACACCAACATATACTGTGTGGGGACCAGTTTTCACCTATTAGCCACACCCTGTGCCTCTGTAGTTGGGCCATCACATTTGGGATGCTGCTATTCCTCAGGACAAAGGCATCATGCACTGACCCAGGGAACTTAGCATTGACGTTGGAGATGTACTGGTCCCCCATCACACCATCTGTACATTCATAGAGTGGAAACTCTTACATTTTCTGAACATCTGTTCATTTTGACGGGGGAGGGGCGTGACAAATACAATATGTGTTCCATCAATCACCCCAATTATGTTGGGGATATGTCCCATTGCATAGAAATCGGCCTTCACTTCAAATCTTCAACCTGGTGGAAAACAATGTAGCTGCACATGTGTTTTATCAGGGCAGACAACACTCTGGTCAGCACTATTGAGAACACTGGCTGTGACATTCCTGCTGCCAAGACCACTGTCACTTGGAAAGAACCAGTTGCCAGGAAATGGAGCACTGATAGAACTTGCACAAGAGGGAGATCCCAGTGGGGTGATGAATAGCAGATATCAGGCCAGGCTCCAATTGGGCACACAGCTCTGTGACTGTGGCCCTGTCAAGTCTATAGGTGAGGATGATGTGCCTGTCCTCCATTTTTGCCAAGTCTACCAGGGGTCTGTACACGGGGTATGTCTCCATCTCCTATTCATCTGCAGCGGAGTCGGTCACACACTGAACAATGGGGCTACAACAGAACGTTGCATGCTGTTAGCTTGTAATGGGTAAGTGTGCCTAGCATAGTATGTCCAATTTTCAAAAGTGACGCAGCAAATATCCAGGCCCTCCCCTCCACCCCCTTGAAATGGCATCTGCCTGTCCTGTGTGGAGGGACAGGTGGAAGTGAGGTAATTCCGCTGATGTTATGCGCTGTTGTGGGACGCAGTCGGGAACCGCCTTATAACTCCTCATTGGGTAACATTGGGCCCTCTGGGGTACAGTGGCCAATGGGGATCTATGCCAGCGGTGACGGTATGCACCACCACGGATCTGACCACCATTTTCTATCTCATCCCTCACTTGCTACATGATCTTCATCAGGAGAGGACCTACACTGCATGTGCTGCTGTGACCGGTGTCTGGAACCTACCATGGCCTGTGTGACTGGGGAAAGGGCCCCTGCCTTCACTTCGATGGAGTTGGAGAGACTGGTGAATGGGCTCCTACCCCAGTACGGACGGCTGTATGGGCCTCCAGACCAACAAGTGAGTACACATTGGGCATGATGTATGTGGCATGAATGCATGGTGTTGTGCTTGAAGACCTTGGGTAAGGGGGGGTGGGTGTACGTCCTCTGGGCAGCATATTGGTTGTGTGGTGGGCCATGTGTGTGAAAAGGGTGATGTGAAAGGGTTTTGTGGTCCTTAAGTGTAATAGGCAGGACTGTGTGAATAATACTATTTTCCTGTATGTATTTCCTCTGCAGGTCAGTGCTGCATTTTACATAGCACTGCGTTTTTTTTTGCTTTACAACGCTAATACCTCTAACTCGAACAAATGCGAGACCCGGCATCCCTCGTCTCAAAGTCTTTGATACTAGGACGCCGAACACGCACTAAAATAGTTGGATGGGTGGCACACGGCCGGGCCCGTCTTCCTCTCTTTTGTTTCTCTGGTTACCGGCCCTTGCGATTACCGGGATCACCGCGCAGCAACTAATATACTTCTTTCAGGTAAGGCTGAAATAGCCTTTGTCTTACGAACGCGACTACCCAAAAACTTTCAAATTTATTCTTGAGGGTGCCACGGACTTTCCGCTTGACTTATACACTTCATAAACTTTTTAGTCTCCATATATGTTTTCTCTGGTCCTATTGTATTTACCATAAACGTTATACTTTTGGCATACTCCCTTTTTTTGCAATTAGTGACCCTCGCCCCCTGACCATATACATTGCCATGGTTTTCTTCTTCCCATTTCTTTTTTCTCTTCTTTTAGAATCTTCATATACTTTTACCCATATGCACATCGTGAACAACAATTTTATTTCAATTGGAATACTACCTCTGGTTTGTGTGTTTTTTTGACGTAGATTAACTTTTTTGACTTGAATTAACTTTTGCTATTCTTTGTCACTTCTTGGTCTTCAATGGGACTTCAGATTTACTGGCTGAGGGATGCTCCCTTTTTCGAGTCTCTATAATGCTATTCGCACTGGTTTTCTATAAGGAACTCACTTTATTATGTTCCTGTGCACACTCTTTCACGATGTATGTCTTGAACTTTATCTTGGACTTTTTTCCCTTTTTTTGACTATTTTTCCTTGCTGGTTCTGTTAACTACACACGATTCGATATTGGTCTCAATGAAGATATTGTTCATATATATCCTTTCTTTTTGCAACTTTGTTGTAATCTTACAAAGCAATTGTGTTGTGTGTTGTTTTTTGCTACATGTATGTAAAATAACATCTTGTGTGTTAATATGTTTTGTCCTTGTTATTTTACGTATGTCACTATATCATCTTACTTTTCTGTATGGTTATATGTTACTTTGCAGCCCCGAAGAAGCCCATTTGTATAGGGCGAAACGCGTTGGCTGCTTGTCTTCATGAACTTATTGTTGTAACACGCTTCTCTGCTGCTCGTCTTCACGGATTTATTGTTGTAACAAGCTTCTCATACCAATTAAAGTTTTCGGGAAGAAACCAACAGAAACTCCGAACCATTATTTGTTCGATAGTATTGGACTTTCTGTACTCATTGTATTTTATTTGATGTTTTGAAGTAGTGGACCCCCTAATTGCTTTTGAATTGTTGGGGTGTTTTCTCGCCCCTTAGGCTCTTTTGTGCAGCAGGGGCCTTGGTGGAGTTGCACACCATAACAGCCTGAACAAGTCATTATTGTGTACATTGTGATTTATTGGACACTAATAGGGATTGATGCGTTCTTTTTGGGCTTGCTGCATCCTGTTTGTTTTATAAATGTGAGACCCGTTGCATTGAAAATGCTTGTTTCTTCTGTCATCCTGCCCATAGGTGCATTAGCATAATCTGGTGGAGGAGCAGGGGCACGGGCAACAGAGGGAGCTGCATCCCACAGGACCCAGGAGGCAGAGGTCACAGACACCGAGGGAACCAGTGGGACGGAGGGTGAGGGGAGCACCACAGTGGAGAAAGGAGGTGACAACATAGACTCTGATTCCTCCTCCAATGGGAGCTCCCTAGTGGTGGTGGACACCTCTGGGACCGCCCCTGCTCCAGGTACAGCCGCCAACGCCGTACCAGCACCGCCATCCCAGTTGCCCATCACAAAGTTTCCCGTGCCCACTCACTCAGGAGCGTGGGCATCTCCCTCGCACCAGGCACCTCAGGCCTGACCCAGTCAGCCCTGAGTGAGGAGGCTATTGACCTCCTGAGAACCATCTTTGTAGTACAGTCAATCATAGTGAATGCCATCCAGAGGCTTCCTTCCCAGATGCAGCAATGCAATGCATTCCTGGAGGGAATGCACTGTGGATTGGCAGCCCGACAGAGATCGTCCCAGACTCTGGCCTCCTCTCTGATGGCAGCTGTTGTTCCTGTTCCTACCGTCCCCCCCAACTACAACTTCCCAGTCCCAGTGTCCTCAACTCCAACCCATCCCATGCACGCATACAGACAAGCATGCACACAAAACATCACACAAGAGTAGCACAGTCAAACATAGGCAGCACACTTCAGGCC
This sequence comes from Pleurodeles waltl, assembly GCF_031143425.1. Classification (NCBI taxonomy): domain Eukaryota; kingdom Metazoa; phylum Chordata; class Amphibia; order Caudata; family Salamandridae; genus Pleurodeles; species Pleurodeles waltl. Next base: position 678,457,273 of record NC_090436.1, read on the forward strand.
ACAAACAATAGACAGCTGCACACACAACAACATCCACTACCTCTACTGTCTCCACCTCTCTTCCTCCCTCACAGTCACATCCGCAATCACACCTGCATGCACTACTTCTACAGCCAGCACCACCATCACCACACCAAGCAGCACATACACCTCACTAGCAGACACCCACAACATCCATCCGCACGTCCCCTGTGTCCTCTCCCACCCTGTCTGCCCCCCCAAGGGACACAAACACACGCTCAGCCACCCACCTCACATCAGCACACTGCCCATGCACCTGTACCCAAGTCCATCAGACATACACCTCCAACAACCACACCCTCAACCTCCACTCCCATCCCTCCTCCCTCATCCCACTCCACCGTCCCTCAGAAGCTTTTTCATGCCCAGCTTGACCTCTTCCCTCCCCCTTCACCCTCCTGCCCTGTCCGTTAGAGCAGGATCCCAACAACCCAGCCCAGCACCTCAGCCAAACACTCCATGGGGACATTGGAGGCACCTGCTAGTCATGAAGGCAAGAAAGTGAAGGATCCCACTCCACCATCCAAGAAAGGAAAGGATCCCACTCCACCAGCCAGGAAAGGGAAGGATCCCACTCCACCAGCCAGGAAAGGAAAGGCTCCCAGTCAACCACCAATGACAGGAGTGGTTCCAACTCAACCACCAATGACAGGAGCGGTTCTCACTCAAACACCAATGACAGGAGCGGTTCTCACTCAAGCACCAATGAAAGGCAAGAAGCCCTCACCTACAGCTGTGACACAGCAGCCCTCACCTCCAGCAGAGGCTGCCCATGGGACACCTCCCCCAGCAGAGAGCATGTAGGCCACCCTCCCGGGACTGTTGTACAAGGAGCCCCCTCCAGAACCAGTGGACGAGTTCCCTCCTCAGAGACTGCGACCTTGCACTCCCCAGCATTGGGAAATGGCCATGGAGCCCCCTCCAGAACCAGTGGGTAAGTTGCCCACTTCAGCTGAGGTTCCCCCCAAGCCTCTCCCCCCTGAGGTGCCTGTACACTTCCAACATATTGCCCCTGCACAGTTCGGTGCGGAGAATGTCAGGATCAAGTTGGGGTTTGGCCTGTGGCCATGTGGGCCATTTGTACTTTGAACTGGGCATTGGTCCTTTCTGGACAATTGTTTATATATATATATATTTGTCCCTTCGGTACTTATGGTGGTTTTTGGCATGCAAATACATTTTCAACTCTGCCTTACTGTTGTCCTTGCATTATTATGAGGTGTGTCCTATGACATTGTTTTTCATCTGCAGCTGTGTTTATGGTGTGTGTGTGTGTGTGAATGGTGTGTGTTGTGCATTTGTGTGTCACTCTTCATTTTCTCTCTGCCTTGTGCCCTAGGCAGCTGTACTCCCCGTCATCGTCTTCGTCTGTGTTGGTGTTCCAGGTGGAGCATGGCATAGAAAGGCATCAGAAAGACTTGGAGTTCCAGTCCCATGGCAGCGTTGATCTTCTCTGTGTCTCTGATGGTGAGTCTTTGGTCTTCTGTGTTGTGTTTCTGCCAGGCTTTTTATGGCGTTGGTACCTCCCCGGAATTCGTGGCGGTTTGCTGTGTCATGATATGGTGGGCGGTACCTTATCTTCCGCCTGGCTGTTGATGGCTACCGCAGTGGTGAGTGGTGTTAACACCCTGGTGGATGCTATGGTACATTGGCTGTCTACAGGAGTTATCCCAGCCATGGTCTTAATTTGGTGGTAATTACCGCCAGCCTGTTTGCCACTTTAACAGTCGCCGCCAATGTTATAATGACCACCATAGTACGTTACTTAAAATTAAAAATACTATCACTGGAAGTCTAACATCAATATCGTTCTTCAAATAACTTTTATTTGAACTCACTATTATTTCTAAATAGAATTTACTTATCCTATAGTTACTGCACTAAAATAAAGTACAGATTCTACAATCATGTTGGTAAATATTATACGTGGTACAAAAGTATTTTTTTCATAGAAGCAGTATCAAAAACTTCACCCTTGTTGATTTTTCCATAGAGCATCCTAACATCACCCTTGATAGGCCAATTGATATTTTTAGCAGTGATAAATGATGAACAGAGAAAACATGAACAGAGAAAGTTGTGAACACATTTTGTTTCTGAAAAGTATTAGAATACATTTTAAGCAGATTACACTTTATCATACGTTTTTGAAGAAATCACCCTTGTTAGGCCAAATGACTTCCGAAGTAGAAATGCTTTACATACAAAGAATACTGTATTCAATAACATTCTACTCATCTGCCTCAGAACTTTGGTTGAAGAAACAAGAAATAAGAATTAGGAAGTTTAAAGGTAGTTTTTGTTTAATTTGGAGACTGCCATAATTGCATTCTGTCCATCCACTTTCAGTCTTCAAATATGCAGTATAATGTCCAGAAGTAATATTTGCTCCTTCATGAAAGATTATAGCCAAAGTACAATATGTTCCTCCAGAAATTGATGTCTGCCCAGCTTTAAAGTTTGTAATCTTGGTATCCAATTTTGTTCCATTGGCTCTACATCGTTGAAACATTGCTATAATGTAATCACCACTCCTCTGTATAAGCAATGTAGACAATACATTTGATCTACATGTTGAATGTTGAACACGTCATATTTTTGTCAGTCTTTATAATTAATTTTTCAAAAGACACACTTTTGGAATCCGGCAGAGTTAAGTACAAAAATCGCTCTGATTGGATTTCAGTGATAGATGAGAAAGAGCTATTTTCACATTCATGGTTCCATGTGTAACTGAGTGCAAATACGTTCACATTTTCTTCTTCTAGAATTACATGGATCACCATAATAAATTCTGTGCACCTTGTTGAGCATTTAAAGTAAATACTACAAGTCCAATATATTTATCGACTAGTTCTCGCATTTCTGAAGCAGATTGTATTACAGCTCTGTTTCGATATAACTGCTAAAGGCAATTAAAAAGTGCTGTATACAATGTGTTCCGTGGTTTTTCTTGGATTGCATGCACTATATGTGGTAGATGGAAGAGAACATTGAGGGCAAAATTAGCATAACAGTTAACACCATTAGTGTTATCCAACTGGTAACCAACAATATCTCCATCTTTTTCCACTTTTTGTTTCTTCACACCTTCTTCTTCTGTGCTTTCTGTCTTTTGTGTAATCTTTTTTAATTGTTTTGTCAAATTTTGCTTCGGGCATAATACCGTTTTTCCATAAACAGAATACTGTCCTACATGATGAGCATATTTACTTCTTAGTCTGTTGTACTATCTCACGCAATTTGCATCTGCACTAAGCTTATTCTCATCAAAATCAACCAGAAACAAACCAGATAATGTTCAAGTCATGACAATGCCACATATGACATTACCTCTTTAAAAACTGTACTTCGATATTTATAAATGCAGTATCAACACTTAACCATTGAGACTTGTGGAGTGTTACAGCATAAGCAAATCAAACTGTAAACTGTTTTCCTCACACATACAAATATTTCACAAGCAAAAAGCATACTACTTATTGTCTAATTTGCTTCAGTGATCAACCTGATCAAACATTGTAGCTAAGAATTCAACCTTATCATGGTTAGGAAAATTAATGAAATCAATAACTTTACCCATGGCATCATTTACCAATCCTTCTTCTACATTTAACTTATGCCTTAAAATTACTCTACAGTTTTTACAAACACGTGAACACTACTATAGTCCAGCAGTCCTGGACACAGATTTCTCAAAAGAGTCTAGTGTATCTTGTTTTTTTTTTTACTCACCAGTACAGTTACTTCTTGGTGTTCCATTTTGTCAATTGCTGTAATCTCCAAAATGTATTTCTTCATTCTCAAGTGTTACTAATTCCTCGTTGAATGCAGCACACTCTTGAACGGTAGACATCAACAAAACTATCTGTTTCTCCTCTTTACAAAAGTTATACATTAACTCTAGGAAAACTATTTTTAATAAGTAGACTTTCCAACATACGTTTTTCCTCCTCTGTAAGAACTCCTACTCTAATGTCCCTTAGCATGTTTCCATCCTCCATGTCAGAAGCTTGACACATACTTTTCACAAGTTCTTTGTATTGAAAATATTGCCAAATGTTGACATGACTAATACTTCCCAATGAGTTTTGACTCTCTTCATGTGAAAGAGTTTTGAAAACAGGGTGTCCATTTATAGAAGTAAGTTGTAGTAGGTCTCCAAAAACAATTGAATGCTTTCCTCCAAACAAGACGTTTTATTCAGTTTTTAAAATCTCTTGCATTCAAAGGTGGATAAAGGCAAGGCTTAAGTTTGAGACCATGCTTACCTCATCAATAATCAAAAGCTTCATTTTCTTCAAAACTTGCTACCTCATTACAAGCTTCACCTGATAACTTCTGATATTCTAGTTTACTGTCATCTTTAACTGCTAGCATTATTAGTCTATGCAAAGTTATTCCTTTGATGTTGTGTGCAGCTAGTCCAATAGGTGCTGCTACCACACAAGATATGTTTGAATCTGTACTCTTCTGGAGATAAGTAGAGATAACTTTCATAAAAAATCTTTTTCTGCTGCCAGCTTGACCACTAATATATAATAGTATTGGCTTGAAAGATGAACAATTGCATTCCTTTTTCTCATGTTGTAATCTATGTTCTATTTTACCTTTTACTTCAATATAAATCTCATTCTGCTCATTGTTCAGTTGGCCAACTAACAGTTCCAGATCTACTGAGTCCTGTCTAGCTTGTTCCATTGCAGTTTCCACTTCATTCATAGCTATTGCAGCTTTATTTTCAATAATAGATTTTCAAAGAGGATCCTGACTTGAAGTTGCTGAGCTTTGGCTGCTTTGAGAGCTACCCTTAGGTACCTCAGCATTAATCATTTGTTCCTGTTGTATCTCATCATTTAACATTTGTAAGTAGTTACTGAACATCAGACACTGAATACTGTCATTCACAGCCTTAACATAAAACTGGCAGACAAAGCTGGGGCTACAGTCATAATGCCATCAGAGATGTACAGGGGAGAATGCCTACGTCTGTTGAATGACTCTCGGAATTACAAAAGACTAGCTAGGGACCTGATCCCAGAGATTTAGATTGGCTTCCTGATTTAAAAAAGCAGTGAAAATGAATGGATCATGAAACATGGAGCAGCCTTTCTGGTCTAAATCTGTCCCAAAATACCATACTTCTACATACTTCTGAAGATTCACAATTGCAAAATCCTTCCTCCAGGGAGACCAATTGTGTCGGCATAGGGTCAGTCTTGGAACCACTGTCTCAGTTTTGTGACATATATCTCCAACCCCTTGTTAAAAAGATACCAACCTATTTACAAGTCACTAAAGATGTTCTGAAGCTTTTGCAGGGGATGCCCTTTGATTAAGAAACAGAACTACTCATCACCTTAGAGGTAGAATCCCTATACACCAGTGTCCCTCAAGAAGCGACCCTTAGAGTCATAGATGAACTCCTGAACAGAACTGAATGGAAATCAATTACTCTTTCTGAGTTCATTTTGGATTTAGCTCACCTGGCACTGACTAGGAATTACTTTGAATTTGACGGTGAATTTTTCCTGCAGGTACATGGGACATCAATGGGGAGTACATTCGCCCCAGGTCTGGCATGTCTCTACATTGATTCTTTTGAGACAGAGTGCGTCTTTCACCCTTCCAATCCTTTTCTTAACCAAATTAGGTTATGGAAGCGCTACATTGACAACGCATTACTAATATGGTCAGGAACAAGGAGTGAGGTATTGGTATTCACTGAATGGCTTAATGCCCTGAACCCATACCTGCGGTTTACTGTAAATATAGGGGGCACAAACCTACCTTACCTGGATCTCCTGAATCAAGCAAAAGGTGGTCTTTTAGAGACACAGGTGTATTGTAAACCAACAGACAGAAACAACCTACTCTGTTTTGCGAGTTTTAACCCACAAGCCCTTAAAGAGAATATTCCCCTGGGCCAGTTCTTACGACGGAATGCTCAAGTCTAACAGATTACATTAAACATGGAAAAAGACTGTCCAGCAAATTAGCAGCAAAAAATTACCCAGACCATCTATGATGAAGAGCTGATAAGGAGGCACATAATAATAACAAGGAACACTTCCTGAAATCCTTTAAAAAAACAAAAGAGGAAAGACTAATCTACGTATTCACCTTTAATCCTCTCTCTAATCAAGTGCGAAAGATCATTAATGACAAATGGAAAATATTGACTTCAGGGGGGGCTCCCCTTTTCACAGCCATCACATGCTTTCAGAAAGGCGAAAAGTATCCGAGATATGATTGGCCACACACGACCACGAGATAAGGCACCATCAGTCATGCAATCTACATTGTGGCACCTACCTCCACCATCAGGCCACTTCTCATGTGGAAAATGCAGTGTTTACCAAAAATATAACAAATGTAGTCGTAGGACTGCCAACACCATGAGAACTGAGGTCACTAACTAACTGTAACAGAAAAATCTTGCTCTGCGTAATATACTGTCCCTGTAAGCTGAAGTATTTTGGCAAGACGACAAGAAGGGTTAGAACCCGTATTTGTCAACATAGGAGTGTCATACGATGCAGATGAGATTCGACAAAGCTTACTAGCCACTTCATCAGAAATAATTACAGTGCAGACGACATGGATTGGTATCTCATTGATAAACTGAGACAAACAAGAGCAGATTTGAGACAGCTCCTCCTACAGTACAAAGAGAGATGGGTTTGGTGTCTGCAGTCATACATAAATGGGTTAAATAACAAAATACAATAGTCCCTGGTACAAAAGTAGATTACACACTTCAATCCAATCTCATAAAAGTCAAAATGTTCTATTGAGGACACGTGGCAGCACAAATATATAATAATGATACGCTTTTGACCTTCTACTTGATTCATTGTTCTTTTAGGGACCGTATCAGTCATTGGAAAACATATAAAAATCTAGAAATAAAGATTCTTCTACATTAACTAATGTATTTAGGGATTGTAACAAGGTTTATAGGGCAGCACCATTGAGGCATCACAAATATACACAGTATATATTTGACCCCTTGCCATATTCTTGTTCTGTGGACTGTATCAGGTTTTGGAAAATCACAAAAAATGTTATTTCCCCCACTAAATAGTGTACCTAGGGTTTAACATTATACATGTAGTCATCATCACTTTACAGTTTACCAGTGGAGAGCTTGACGTCCCTGATGTAAGGAATGCCAGCCGGACAAGCATAGGAGTACATTTCCTATGAACTCCAGCAAAAAGCAGTATACTGATGATGCTGCCCTCGTGCGCCCTTCCTACACATTACCAGCACACACATGGGTGCTTATAGTGGAGTAAACTTCCCTCTTTACTCTCAGGCAAGTGGCTGGGAGGAGGTGGAAGTAGGTACGGAAACATGATGCACCCTTTGACGAAGTAAGTGAGGGGGGCTTCGGGGAATTAGGCAGTCTCCCTTCCCTTCTTGGCAGCAGCTTGGGCAGGCTCCTTTTCCTTCTTGGCAGCAGCTTGGGGTGGCTCCTCTACCCTGAGGACATGTGCCCTGGATCCTTTTCCACCACAAGTAGGTGTGGTTATGACTGGGCCCGTGGACTGTGTGGCTGAGGTGCTTGGCTGGGTTCTTCCCACCCTGGCCAGACGTGCAGGATGGGGGGGAGGGATAGGGAAGAGGTCAACAGTGGATAGGAAAGTTTTTTTAGGGACACTGGGGCAGGAAGAGGGAGAAGGTTTATGAGTGAAGGAAGAGGGAGTGGTTGTTGGAGGTGTCTGTCTGCTGATTCTGGGTGCAGGTGCATGGGCTTGATGCTGTTGTGAGGTGGATGGCTGTTGGGTGTTTGAGTGCTTGTGTTTGTGTACCTTAGGAGGGGGGTACAGACACAGTGGGAGAGGACACAGGGGACATGTGCATGGCTGTTGTTGAGGTGTCTGCCAGTGAGGTGTGTGTTCTGCTTGGTGTGGTAGTGATGCTGATAGTGGATGATGATATAGTGCATGCAGGTGTGAGTGTGGATGGAACAGGGAGGTAGGTTTAGGAGAAGGCAGAGGGAGAGACAGTGGAAATAGTGGATGTTGGTATGTCTGCATCTGGATGGTGTTTGTGTGAGTGCCTGTGGGATGAGGTGTGGTGCTAGTGTTTGCCTGAACCACTCTTGTGTGCTGACTTGTGTGCATGCTCGTCTGTGTGTGTGCTCGGGATGGATTGGGGTTGAGGAGAATGGGACTGCGAAGTGGAAGTTGGAGGGGAGAGGGTAGAAACAGGGACAATGGCTGCCATCAGAGAGGAGCCCAGAGCCTGGATCCATCTCTGTTGGTCCGCCAATCAAGTGTGAATGCCCTCCAGGAATGCATTATTCTGCTGTATTTGGGCTGCCAGCTCCTGGGTGGCATTCACAATGGTTGACTGCCCTACAGAGATGGATCTCAGGAGGTCAATAGCCTCCTCAGCACTCAGGGCAGCAGGGCTAACTGGGGCAGGGCCTGAGGTGCCTGGAGCGAAGGAGATGCCCACCCTCCTGGGCACGGGTAACTCGATGAGGGGCTGTTGGGAGGGCAGTGCTGGTATGGGGGTGGCGGCCGTACCTGTAGCTGGGGTGGTCACAGAGGTGTCCGCTACTACCACTGAGTTTCCATTGGAGGAGGTATCTGTGTCTGAACTGTCCCCTCCAGTCTCCGCCTTGGTGCTCCCCTCGCCCTCAATCCCACTGGTGCCCTCAGCATCGGTGGACTCTGCCTCCTCAGTCCTGTGGGATGCAGCTCCCTCCGTTGCCAGTGCATCTGCTCCTCTGCCAGATGATGCTAATGCACATAAGGACAGGATGACAAAACAATAAGGGGGGCAAGACAAAGGATGCACTTGGTCAATGGCTGCAGCAACACCACCGTTGGCGTACACAACACCCTCACACAGAGGGAACAGGCCTATGCAATATGACATAGTACTACCAGAGAAAAAGTTAGCATCCAAGGCATGGGGAGGGGCACACACCGCCCAAATGCAGCACACCTGGGACCCACGCAGCCCTGACCAGTAGTGGATGCTTACAAGATAGGTAACAGGATTATCCCCTCAGAACCCTAGCCACCAGGGGACCTATGCTCTAATGTCAGGCCTGGCATAGGGGCACCCACTGACACACAACCCCTACCCAGATACCACCCTACCATGCGTAAGTTGTAATGATGGGCCCTGTACTCACCCCCTTGTGGCTGCTGTTATGCCCTCAAGCACCCATCCAGCTCAGGATAGGCCACTGCCAGTATGCGGGCCATCAGGGGGGTCAGGGTTCGACGGGCACCCCTTCCTCATTGGGAGGCCATCCCCAGCTTGCCCTCCGTGGTCTTCCGTGCCCAGCGTCTCAGGGCCTCCCACCATTTCTGACAGTGGGTGCTCCGCCTGCTGTAGACCCCCAAGGTCTGCATGTCCTTGGCGATGGCATGTCACAATCCCTTTATCTGATGGGTGCTGACCTGCAGAGGTAATACAAATGGGAGGACACCATTACACATACAATCCAGACTGTCACACATATGGCCCACAAATCCCATTTCCATCTCCATTGGCACACACATCACCTGGAGCCCACCATGTACTCTACCAACAGACATACCACCCCCAAAATGACACGATGCTTGCACACACATCTCCATGCAACCTTGCCACATGCATCGTGCCCAAGGTGTACTCACCTGTTGGTCTGGAGGCCCATACAGCACGCCATACTAGGGTGGACCCCTTCCACCAAACGCTCCAACACTTCCGAAGTGAAGGAAGGGGCCCTTTTCCCAGTCATACGGGCCATGGTAGGTTCCAGACACAGGTCACAGCAGCACACACAGTGTAGGTGTTGTCCTGTGGAAAGTCAGGATCAAGTGAGGATTTAGTTACAAACTGGCGGTCACGTCCACGGCAGAGTACACAGTCACCGCCGTTGCTGATCCCCATTGGCCACTGTACTCCATAGAGCCCTATATTAGCCAATGAGGAAGTGCGAGACCGCCTTCCGCCATGACGCCCAACGTCGGTGATTACTTCACTTCCACCTGTCCCTAGATACAGGACAGACGGTCGCCATTTAATGGTGGTGGACAACATTCAGATAATCCATAACTGTGTAATTGCTAAAGATTGCACGTACATTGCCATTTCCACTGTCCCATCACATTAATGCTCTATGTACACTGAGGTTCCAATGTTCAAAATGTGACAGCCTACTCACTCTTGTGTCCCTTAGGTACCTACCACTGCAGAAGAAGAGGAGGAGGAGACAAGCCCAGTGTACAGACCCCTTGTGGACTTGACTACACTGAAGGACAGGCACACACTACTCACCTATAGACTGGACAGGGCCATAATCACAGAGCTGTGTGCCAAATTGGAGCCTGATCTGATATCTGCTATCCATCATCCCACTGGGATCCTCACTCTTGTGCAAGTTCTATCAGTGTTCCATTTCCTGGCAACTGGTTCTTTCTAAGTGACAGTGGGCTTGGCAGCAGGAATGTCACAGCCAACATTCTCAGTTGTGCTGGCAAGTGTTCTGTCTGCCTTGGTCAATCACATGTGCAGCTACATTGCTTTCCCCCAGGTGGATGATTTGGCCACTGTGAAGGCAGGATTCTATGAAATGGGACATATACCCAATATTATTGTGTAACTGACCATTCCTCCAGCTATTGTTTTATCTGTGTGGCTGTAGCAGGATGGCATTCACTTCCTTTGCATCTCAACTTACTTTCACCTATGGGTTCTCATTTTGCAGATGGTGGTGATTTTACAACAGTGTTCTGGTGTGATGCTATCACAGTTTTCAGATCATTTGCACATGATGTGACTGTTTCCATAAATGCACATTTTCATGACATAAAATGCTATCAGTCAAGTTGTGTTCAAGTGTGTTCATTGTAGTGCAAATAATTGACAGCAAAGTGCAATGGAATGGGGTGATGGTAGAGGAAAGTCAACATACCGTTACGACAACAATACAGCGCTCACCACATTATGACGCACAAATCACCACAGTGGACATTCACTGGCGGTAAAGCATTGGCGGTACACACCGGCGCACTCAGAATGGACACCCAAATACAAAACAACACTACATTGACCAAAACCAAAATCACACACCTGACACTGATACACACACCACACCCACCCACCCACAGCACTATAAAACACACACCCACATAACCCACAACCCTTTAGTAACACCACACTAATGTATTTAGGGATTGTAACAAGGTTTATAGGGCAGCACCATTGTGGCATCACAAATATACACTGATGTATTTTTTTACCCCTTGCATATTCTTGTTCTGGGGACTGTATCAGGTTTTGGAAAATCACACAAAAAATTATTTTCCCCACTAAATAGTGTACCTAGGGTTTAACATTATACATGTAGTCAGCATCACTTTACAGTTTACCAGTGGAGAGCTTGACGTCCCTGATGTAAGGAATGCCAGCCGGACAAGAATGGGACTACATTTCCGATGAACTCCAGCAAACAGCAGTATACTGATGATGCTGCCCTCGTGCGCCCTTCCTACACATTACCAGCACACACATGGGTGCTTATAGTGGAGTAAACTTCCCTCTTTACTCTCAGGCAAGTGGCTGGGAGGAGGTGGAAGTAGGTACGGAAACTGACTGAAACTGACTGAAACCAAGACCACTGAGTCAACTAGACACACACACACCACAAACTCCCATACATCTGTCACGCTCCCCACATCCCACACCCCACCACATTACTCAACACCCTCTCACCAACACACACGACACAACCCATATCCCCAAAAAGGCACCCTCGTTTCACAGAGGAGGCACTAAGGGTCATGGTGGAGGAAATCATCAGGGTAGAGCCACAGGTATTTGGAGCACAGGTGCAGCAGATATCGATAGCTAGGAAGATGAAGTTATGGCAGAGAATCTTGGACAGGGTCAGCGCTGTGGGACAGCACCCAAGAACTAGGGATGACATCAGGAAGAGGTGGAATGACCGAAGGGGGAAGGTACATTCCATTGCAGCAAGACACCAACTCGCTGTACAGAGGACTGGCGGTGGACCCCCATCTACTCCCCCACAACTAACAACATGGGAGGGCCAAGTCCTGTCAATCATACATCCTGAGGGCCTGTCCGGAGTAGGAGGAGGACTGGACTCTGGTAAGTCAACTCTCTACTACTACATCCTACCTGCATGCCATCACATACCCCCACCCTCACTCCCATCACTCCACCACTTCCCACACACCCCACCATCACATCTCACTTATCCCAAAGGCAAGCCCTGCATTCCATACCAATGCATGGACACCACTCACAGACCTGCATGGACACCTATCACTAAAGCATGCATACTAGAGAGAATCAGCTAACCCAGCACATACCAACTTACACAAGTTAAAGCTGCCAGGGCAAATACAACCATAGAGGGCAAGCCACAGATGCACAATATGTCAGACACAGAAACAATTACATAGTATTTACATCCCCACAGGTACCCCAGCCAATGTCAGCGGAGAGGAGGTGCCAGCAATATCCAGTCCCCCAACAGAAGAGGCCCACAGTGATGACAGCAACTCTGGTCTTCTGGATCTGAAAGACCAACCTGGCCTATCAGGGACCTCTGGACTGCCGGTTACCTACGCCCAGTCACACACCACCACAGAGCTTCCCCCATCAGGAAACATCACCACAGCACCCACCCAGTGTACACATACCTCTGTCCTCAGGACAAGTCAATCAGCAGTGTGTCCACCACTACAGGGACCCCAGGCCACCCCTCATACCCAAGACAATCAGGGACCTGGGGTCAGTGGGTACACAGTTCAGGGGACGGAGGCACAGGCCAACAGGGAAACTGGGAGGATTGCTGTGCACCAGGGGGAGGACAGGCCTAGGGAACCAACTCTCCAGGAGGCACTTGCAAAGATCCTGGGAGCATATCAACATTCCCAGGACACGAGGGGGCAGATCCGGGACAATGTGCAGGAGAACAGGCTGGTGCAGGAGGGACAGTAGTAGGAGATCAGGGAGACGCTGATCTCCATTGCAGGGGTCCTGGCAAACATGGCCAACATTATGAGGAAGGCAGTCTCACACCAGCGGGCCACTGCCACTAGCCAGATATCTGAACAGCCTTTCACCTCCGCTGCCGCTAGTGGCCAGGCCGCCCGGCCACAGGACCAACAGGCCACCAGTGCCCCTCCCCCTGCAGAAGGTGAACCACTCCACAAATGTTCCCTGCAATCCAGACAGAAGCCAGAGACACTTGCCAAGATTCCAGCCAGGAAATGAGTCTCTCCTGATTGTCACCCTTGTGTCCCACCTTGAACTGCCATTGCTCCCCTTCCTATGTCCCCTTGGACAATTTACCTGTGCTACAAATAGGCTCAAACTATACCCTGGACTTTTCTCCATCATTACCCCATCCCATTGCACTTGCCCCTCCATATTTTAGCACTTCAATAAACACCATTGGACAAAAAATAATTTTTGAGTATGTCACATTTTTAAAGTATGTATTCATTTCAACAGGTACAGACATTGCAATTCAACTGTACAGAAAATGAGCATAGGTGTATGACCTGTAGCTGGCTGCAGTGATCACACCAGGAGCATATGTGAGGTAACCAACATTGGTAACATGAATTGCCAAAGGGTACAGTAAGTGGAAACAGAAATGGGAAATAACAGCATGCCAGTGCCACAGAAATTCCAAAATATTTAATTGAAATGTGAAGTAACACTGTCTTACCTGTGTGTCATTGGATGTACTGTCTGATGACTGATGTTCTGTTGTCCTCATCCTCATCCTCTGCCTCCTCATCTTCACTGTCCACAGGGTCCACTGCTGCCACACAGGCATCTCCATCCTCCTCCTCCTGCAGAAAAGGCACATGGCGTCTCAGGACAATGTTGTGCAACATGCAGCATGCCGCTATAATCTGGCAGACCTTCTTGGGTGAGTAGCACAGGGATCCACCTGTTAGATGGAGGCACCGGAACCTGTCCTTCAGGAGGCCAAAGGTCCTTTCTATTATCCTTCTGGTTCGCCCATGTGCCTGATTATACCGTTCTTCTGCCCTTGTCCTGGCATTCCTCACAGGGGTCAGCAGCAATGAGAGGTTTGGGTAACCAGAGTCACCTGAAATATTGAGGGACAACATTTAGCCACACACTATCCTACATAGCCCACACCATACCCATACACCAACATATACTGTGTGGGGACCAGTTTTCACCTATTAGCCACACCCTGTGCCTCTGTAGTTGGGCCATCACATTTGGGATGCTGCTATTCCTCAGGACAAAGGCATCATGCACTGACCCAGGGTACTTAGCATTGACGTTGGAGATGTACTGGTCCCCCATCACACCATCTGTACATTCATAGAGTGGAAACTCTTACATTTTCTGAACATCTGTTCATTTTGACGGGGGAGGGGCGTGACAAATACAATATGTGTTCCATCAATCACCCCAATTATGTTGGGGATATGTCCCATTGCATAGAAATCGGCCTTCACTTCAAATCTTCAACCTGGTGGAAAACAATGTAGCTGCACATGTGTTTTATCAGGGCAGACAACACTCTGGTCAGCACTATTGAGAACACTGGCTGTGACATTCCTGCTGCCAAGACCACTGTCACTTGGAAAGAACCAGTTGCCAGGAGATGGAGCACTGATAGAACTTGCACAAGAGGGAGATCCCAGTGGGGTGATGAATAGCAGATATCAGGCCAGGCTCCAATTGGGCACACAGCTCTGTGACTGTGGCCCTGTCAAGTCTATAGGTGAGGATGATGTGCCTGTCCTCCATTTTTGCCAAGTCTACCAGGGGTCTGTACACGGGGTATGTCTCCATCTCCTATTCATCTGCAGCGGAGTCGGTCACACACTGAACAATGGGGCTACAACAGAACGTTGCATGCTGTTAGCTTGTAATGGGTAAGTGTGCCTAGCATAGTATGTCCAATTTTCAACAGTGACGCAGCAAATATCCAGGCCCTCCCCTCCACCCCCTTGAAATGGCATCTGCCTGTCCTGTGTGGAGGGACAGGTGGAAGTGAGGTAATTCCGCTGATGTTATGCGCTGTTGTGGGACGCAGTCGGGAACCACCTTATAACTCCTCATTGGGTAACATTGGGCCCTCTGGGGTACAGTGGCCAATGGGGATCTATGCCAGCGGTGACGGTATGCACCACCACGGATCTGACCACCATTTTCTATCTCATCCCTCACTTGCTACATGATCTTCATCAGGAGAGGACCTACACTGCATGTGCTGCTGTGACCGGTGTCTGGAACCTACCATGGCCTGTGTGACTGGGGAAAGGGCCCCTGCCTTCACTTCGATGGAGTTGGAGAGACTGGTGAATGGGCTCCTACCCCAGTACGGACGGCTGTATGGGCCTCCAGACCAACAAGTGAGTACACATTGGGCATGATGTATGTGGCATGAATGCATGGTGTTGTGCTTGAAGACCTTGGGTAAGGGGGGGTGGGTGTACGTCCTCTGGGCAGCATATTGGTTGTGTGGTGGGCCATGTGTGTGAAAAGGGTGATGTGAAAGGGTTTTGTGGTCCTTAAGTGTAACAGGCAGGACTGTGTGAATAATACTATTTTCCTGTATGTATTTCCTCTGCAGGTCAGTGCTGCATTTTACATAGCACTGCGTTTTTTTTTGCTTTACAACGCTAATACCTCTAACTCGAACAAATGCGAGACCCGGCATCCCTCGTCTCAAAGTCTTTGATACTCGGACGCCGAACACGCACTAAAATAGTTGGATGGGTGGCACACGGCCGGGCCCGTCTTCCTCTCTTTTGTTTCTCTGGTTACCGGCCCTTGCGATTACCGGGATCACCGCGCAGCAACTAATATACTTCTTTCAGGTAAGGCTGAAATAGCCTTTGTCTTACGAACGCGACTACCCAAAAACTTTCAAATTTATTCTTGAGGGTGCCACGGACTTTCCGCTTGACTTATACACTTCATAAACTTTTTAGTCTCCATATATTTTTTCTCTGGTCCTATTGTATTTACCATAAACGTTATACTTTTGGCATACTCCCTTTTTTTGCAATTAGTGACCCTCACCCCCTGACCATATACATTGCCATGGTTTTCTTCTTCCCATTTCTTTTTTCTCTTCTTTTAGAATCTTCATATACTTTTACCCATATGCACATCGTGAACAACAATTTTATTTCAATTGGAATACTACCTCTGGTATGTGTGTTTTTTTGACGTAGATTAACTTTTTTGACTTGAATTAACTTTTGCTATTCTTTGTCACTTCTTGGTCTTCAATGGGACTTCAGATTTACTGGCTGAGGGATGCTCCCTTTTTCGAGTCTCTATAATGCTATTCGCACTGGTTTTCTATAAGGAACTCACTTTATTATGTTCCTGTGCACACTCTTTCACGATGTATGTCTTGAACTTTATCTTGGACTTTTTTCCCTTTTTTTGACTATTTTTCCTTGCTGGTTCTGTTAACTACACACGATTCGATATTGGTCTCAATGAAGATATTGTTCATATATATCCTTTCTTTTTGCAACTTTGTTGTAATCTTACAAAGCAATTGTGTTGTGTGTTGTTTTTTGCTACATGTATGTAAAATAACATCTTGTGTGTTAATATGTTTTGTCCTTGTTATTTTACGTATGTCACTATATCATCTTACTTTTCTGTATGGTTATATGTTACTTTGCAGCCCCGAAGAAGCCCATTTGTATAGGGCGAAACGCGTTGGCTGCTTGTCTTCATGAACTTATTGTTGTAACACGCTTCTCTGCTGCTCGTCTTCACGGATTTATTGTTGTAACAAGCTTCTCATACCAATTAAAGTTTTCGGGAAGAAACCAACAGAAACTCCGAACCATTATTTGTTCGATAGTATTGGACTTTCTGTACTCATTGTATTTTATTGGATGTTTTGAAGTAGTGGACCCCCTAATTGCTTTTGAATTGTTGGGGTGTTTTCTCGCCCCTTAGGCTCTTTTGTGCAGCAGGGGCCTTGGTGGAGTTGCACACCATAACAGCCTGAACAAGTCATTATTGTGTACATTGTGATTTATTGGACACTAATAGGGATTGATGCGTTCTTTTTGGGCTTGTTGCATCCTGTTTGTTTAATAAATGTGAGACCCGTTGCATTGAAAATGCTTGTTTCTTCTGTCATCCTGCCCATAGGTGCATTAGCATAATCTGGTGGAGGAGCAGGGGCACGGGCAACAGAGGGAGCTGCATCCCACAGGACCCAGGAGGCAGAGGTCACAGACACCGAGGGAACCAGTGGGACGGAGGGTGAGGGGAGCACCACAGTGGAGAAAGGAGGTGACAACATAGACTCTGATTCCTCCTCCAATGGGAGCTCCCTAGTGGTGGTGGACACCTCTGGGACCGCCCCTGCTCCAGGTACAGCCGCCAACGCCGTACCAGCACCGCCATCCCAGTTGCCCATCACAAAGTTTCCCGTGCCCACTCACTCAGGAGCGTGGGCATCTCCCTCGCACCAGGCACCTCAGGCCTGACCCAGTCAGCCCTGAGTGAGGAGGCTATTGACCTCCTGAGAACCATCTTTGTAGTACAGTCAACCATAGTGAATGCCATCCAGAGGCTTCCTTCCCAGATGCAGCAATGCAATGCATTCCTGGAGGGAATGCACTGTGGATTGGCAGCCCGACAGAGATCGTCCCAGACTCTGGCCTCCTCTCTGATGGCAGCTGTTGTTCCTGTTCCTACCGTCCCCCCCAACTACAACTTCCCAGTCCCAGTGTCCTCAACTCCAACCCATCCCATGCACGCATACAGACAAGCATGCACACAAAACATCACACAAGAGTAGCACAGTCAAACATAGGCAGCACACTTCAGGCCACAAACAATAGACAGCTGCACACACAACAACATCCACTACCTCTACTGTCTCCACCTCTCTTCCTCCCTCACAGTCACATCCGCAATCACACCTGCATGCACTACTTCAACAGCCAGCACCACCATCACCACACCAAGCAGCACATACACCTCACTAGCAGACACCCACAACATCCATCCGCACGTCCCCTGTGTCCTCTCCCACCCTGTCTGCCCCCCCAAGGGACACAAACACACGCTCAGCCACCCACCTCACATCAGCACACTGCCCATGCACCTGTACCCAAGTCCATCAGACATACACCTCCAACAACCACACCCTCAACCTCCACTCCCATCCCTCCTCCCTCATCCCACTCCACCGTCCCTCAGAAGCTTTTTCATGCCCAGCTTGACCTCTTCCCTCCCCCTTCACCCTCCTGCCCTGTCCGTTAGAGCAGGATCCCAACAACCCAGCCCAGCACCTCAGCCAAACACTCCATGGGGACATTGGAGGCACCTGCTAGTCATGAAGGCAAGAAAGTGAAGGATCCCACTCCACCATCCAAGAAAGGAAAGGATCCCACTCCACCAGCCAGGAAAGGGAAGGATCCCACTCCACCAGCCAGGAAAGGAAAGGCTCCCAGTCAACCACCAATGACAGGAGTGGTTCCAACTCAACCACCAATGACAGGAGCGGTTCTCACTCAAACACCAATGACAGGAGCGGTTCTCACTCAAGCACCAATGAAAGGCAAGAAGCCCTCACCTACAGCTGTGACACAGCAGCCCTCACCTCCAGCAGAGGCTGCCCATGGGACACCTCCCCCAGCAGAGAGCATGTAGGCCACCCTCCCGGGACTGTTGTACAAGGAGCCCCCTCCAGAACCAGTGGAAGAGTTCCCTCCTCAGAGACTGCGACCTTGCACTCCCCAGCATTGGGAAATGGCCATGGAGCCCCCTCCAGAACCAGTGGGTAAGTTGCCCACTTCAGCTGAGGTTCCCCCCAAGCCTCTCCCCCCTGAGGTGCCTGTACACTTCCAACATATTGCCCCTGCACAGTTCGGTGCGGAGAATGTCAGGATCAAGTTGGGGTTTGGCCTGTGGCCATGTGGGCCATTTGTACTTTGAACTGGGCATTGGTCCTTTCTGGACAATTGTTTATATATATATATATTTGTCCCTTCGGTACTTATGGTGGTTTTTGGCATGCAAATACATTTTCAACTCTGCCTTACTGTTGTCCTTGCATTATTATGAGGTGTGTCCTATGACATTGTTTTTCATCTGCAGCTGTGTTTATGGTGTGTGTGTGTGTGTGAATGGTGTGTGTTGTGCATTTGTGTGTCACTCTTCATTTTCTCTCTGCCTTGTGCCCTAGGCAGCTGTACTCCCCGTCATCGTCTTCGTCTGTGTTGGTGTTCCAGGTGGAGCATGGCATAGAAAGGCATCAGAAAGACTTGGAGTTCCAGTCCCATGGCAGCGTTGATCTTCTCTGTGTCTCTGATGGTGAGTCTTTGGTCTTCTGTGTTGTGTTTCTGCCAGGCTTTTTATGGCGTTGGTACCTCCCCGGAATTCGTGGCGGTTTGCTGTGTCATGATATGGTGGGCGGTACCTTATCTTCCGCCTGGCTGTTGATGGCTACCGCAGTGGTGAGTGGTGTTAACACCCTGGTGGATGCTATGGTACATTGGCTGTCTACAGGAGTTATCCCAGCCATGGTCTTAATTTGGTGGTAATTACCGCCAGCCTGTTTGCCACTTTAACAGTCGCCGCCAATGTTATAATGACCACCATAGTACGTTACTTAAAATTAAAAATACTATCACTGGAAGTCTAACATCAATATCGTTCTTCAAATAACTTTTATTTGAACTCACTATTATTTCTAAATAGAATTTACTTATCCTATAGTTACTGCACTAAAATAAAGTACAGATTCTACAATCATGTTGGTAAATATTATACGTGGTACAAAATAATTTTTTTCATAGAAGCAGTATCAAAAACTTCACCCTTGTTGATTTTTCCATAGAGCATCCTAACATCACCCTTGATAGGCCAATTGATATTTTTAGCAGTGATAAATGATGAACAGAGAAAACATGAACAGAGAAAGTTGTGAACACATTTTGTTTCTGAAAAGTATTAGAATACATTTTAAGCAGATTACACTTTATCATACGTTTTTGAAGAAATCACCCTTGTTAGGCCAAATGACTTCCGAAGTAGAAATGCTTTACATACAAAGAATACTGTATTCAATAACATTCTACTCATCTGCCTCAGAACTTTGGTTGAAGAAACAAGAAATAAGAATTAGGAAGTTTAAAGGTAGTTTTTGTTTAATTTGGAGACTGCCATAATTGCATTCTGTCCATCCACTTTCAGTCTTCAAATATGCAGTATAATGTCCAGAAGTAATATTTGCTCCTTCATGAAAGATTATAGCCAAAGTACAATATGTTCCTCCAGAAATTGATGTCTGCCCAGCTTTAAAGTTTGTAATCTTGGTATCCAATTTTGTTCCATTGGCTCTACATCGTTGAAACATTGCTATAATGTAATCACCACTCCTCTGTATAAGCAATGTAGACAATTCATTTGATCTACATGTTGAATGTTGAACACGTCATATTTTTGTCAGTCTTTATAATTAATTTTTCAAAAGACACACTTTTGGAATCCGGCAGAGTTAAGTACAAAAATCGCTCTGATTGGATTTCAGTGGTAGATGAGAAAGAGCTATTTTCACATTCATGGTTCCATGTGTAACTGAGTGCAAATACGTTCACATTTTCTTCTTCTAGAATTACACGGATCACCATAATAAATTCTGTGCACCTTGTTGAGCATTTAAAGTAAATACTACAAGTCCAATATATTTATCGACTAGTTCTCGCATTTCTGAAGCAGATTGTATTACAGCTGTTTCGATATAACTGCTAAAGGCAATTAAAAAGTGCTGTATACAATGTGTTCCGTGGTTTTTCTTGGATTGCATGCACTATATGTGGTAGATGGAAGAGAACATTGAGGGCAAAATTAGCATAACAGTTAACACCATTAGTGTTATCCAACTGGTAACCAACAATATCTCCATCTTTTTCCACTTTTTGTTTCTTCACACCTTCTTCTTCTGTGCTTTCTGTCTTTTGTGTAATCTTTTTTAATTGTTTTGTCAAATTTTGCTTCGGGCATAATACCGTTTTTCCATAAACAGAATACTGTCCTACATGATGAGCATATTTACTTCTTAGTCTGTTGTACTATCTCACGCAATTTGCATCTGCACTAAGCTTATTCTCATCAAAATCAACCAGAAACAAACCAGATAATGTTCAAGTCATGACAATGCCACATATGACATTACCTCTTTAAAAACTGTACTTCGATATTTATAAATGCAGTATCAACACTTAACCATTGAGACTTGTGGAGTGTTACAGCATAAGCAAATCAAACTGTAAACTGTTTTCCTCACACATACAAATATTTCACAAGCAAAAAGCATACTACTTATTGTCTAATTTGCTTCAGTGATCAACCTGATCAAACATTGTAGCTAAGAATTCAACCTTATCATGGTTAGGAAAATTAATGAAATCAATAACTTTACCCATGGCATCATTTACCAATCCTTCTTCTACATTTAACTTATGCCTTAAAATTACTCTACAGTTTTTACAAACACGTGAACACTACTATAGTCCAGCAGTCCTGGACACAGATTTCTCAAAAGAGTCTAGTGTATCTTGTTTTTTTTTTTACTCACCAGTACAGTTACTTCTTGGTGTTCCATTTTGTCAATTGCTGTAATCTCCAAAATGTATTTCTTCATTCTCAAGTGTTACTAATTCCTCGTTGAATGCAGCACACTCTTGAACGGTAGACATCAACAAAACTATCTGTTTCTCCTCTTTACAAAAGTTATACATTAACTCTAGGAAAACTATTTTTAATAAGTAGACTTTCCAACATACGTTTTTCCTCCTCTGTAAGAACTCCTACTCTAATGTCCCTTAGCATGTTTCCATCCTCCATGTCAGAAGCTTGACACATACTTTTCACAAGTTCTTTGTATTGAAAATATTGCCAAATGTTGACATGACTAATACTTCCCAATGAGTTTTGACTCTCTTCATGTGAAAGAGTTTTGAAAACAGGGTGTCCATTTATAGAAGTAAGTTGTAGTAGGTCTCCAAAAACAATTGAATGCTTTCCTCCAAACAAGACGTTTTATTCCGTTTTTAAAATCTCTTGCATTCAAAGGTGGATAAAGGCAAGGCTTAAGTTTGAGACCATGCTTACCTCATCAATAATCAAAAGCTTCATTTTCTTCAAAACTTGCTACCTCATTACAAGCTTCACCTGATAACTTCTGATATTCTAGTTTACTGTCATCTTTAACTGCTAGCATTATTAGTCTATGCAAAGTTATTCCTTTGATGTTGTGTGCAGCTAGTCCAATAGGTGCTGCTACCACACAAGATATGTTTGAATCTGTACTCTTCTGGAGATAAGTAGAGATAACTTTCATAAAAAATCTTTTTCTGCTGCCAGCTTGACCACTAATATATAATAGTATTGGCTTGAAAGATGAACAATTGCATTCCTTTTTCTCATGTTGTAATCTATGTTCTATTTTACCTTTTACTTCAATATAAATCTCATTCTGCTCATTGTTCAGTTGGCCAACTAACAGTTCCAGATCTACTGAGTCCTGTCTAGCTTGTTCCATTGCAGTTTCCACTTCATTCATAGCTATTGCAGCTTCATTTTCAATAATAGATTTTCAAAGAGGATCCTGACTTGAAGTTGCTGAGCTTTGGCTGCTTTGAGAGCTACCCTTAGGTACCTCAGCATTAATCATTTGTTCCTGTTGTATCTCATCATTTAACATTTGTAAGTAGTTACTGAACATCAGACACTGAATACTGTCATTCACAGCCTTAACAGACTCCCCATAGCAGTCATAATCTCCAAGTAATTCTAATTCAGTATGCCACGGATTGAACAGTTAAAGAAGTCCTAAATAAAAAACAAAGGCCCTCATTACACCCCTGGCGGTCGGTGATAAAGTGGCGGTAATACCGCCAACAGGCCGGCGGTAAATAAAATGGAATTAAGACCACATCGGAAACCGCAAACACAGACAGCCACTTTAACACACCGACCGCCATGGTGGTAGCAACAAGCACCGCAGCGGTAACCACCAACAGCCAGGAGGAAGACAATGTACCACCCATTCTATTATGAGAGGCCAATCCACCACCTTTTCCGGGGCGGTACCAACACCATCAAAAGCACGGCAGAAACAGTACACAGAAGGGAAACAACTCACCTGTCGACACTCAAGGAATAACCACAAGGCCATGGAGCCTGAACTGCACATATTTCCAATGCTTGTCTACCTCCTCCTAGCACACAAGGGAGGGAGGAGGAAAAATTGAGAGTGATACACACACCAGCACGCAACACCCCTACCCCCACCAGCATACACACAAACAGATGCAACAACATTACATATCCACCCCGTAACCTTCAGGAATAATACAAGGACAAAAGGAAGGAAGTAAAGTCAGTGTAATATTCAAAATTTAGATAAATACTTCCTTAAAGCACAAAACAGTATGTAAAATATATATAAATGGAGGGACAATGCCCACTCCAAAATGTCCGTGGCCCACAGGGCTATAACACATAGGCCAAGCACACACTTGACTCCTGCCTCAATACGGAGAGAACACTGCAGGAGCATCAGGTCAAAAACACACAGGCACCACAGGGGAACGGGAAATGTGGGGGCACCTCAGCCGAAAGATGGTACAACACCACTGCTCCTGGAGGGGGCTACATGCCCTGTGTGATGTCCTGGGGAGTGCAAGGCCACAGTCTCCCAAGTGGGTGGTTTGCCCACTGCTTGGTCCTGGGGAGTGCAAAGCCATAGTCTCTCAAGTGGGTGGCTTGCCCAATGCTTGCTCCTGGGGAGTGCAAAGTCACAGTCTCTCAAGTGGATGCCTTCTTCCACTGGTTCTGGAGGGGGCCTGGTGCCCAGTGTGCTTCACCTTGGCAAGGAGGGGGTGAGTGGATGCCTTCTTCCACTGGTTCTGGAGGGGGCCTTGTGCCCTGTGATGCAGATCCTGGATGGTTCAAGGTCACAGTCTCTCACCTGTGTGTCACACCTACAGTTTTTGCAGGGGCCAGAACGCACTACAGGCCATGTATTCATGACTACACACTGCTCGCCGGCGGTGACGCCTGCTCAGTGGATGGTATTTGCAGGGCTGGTGGCGGTGCTGGCTGCCGTGCAGGTAGTGGTGTTGTCAGTGGTGGGGGGAGGATCCAGCCCTTGTCAGCAGCCATTACAGTCCAAGATTTACATTTCACTATCCCATTGCAGAGGATGATGCCTTACCTCCTATGGAGCTGTCTGTCCTGGATTTCTCTGATGATTAGGATGACCAGCTGCCGACCATCAATCCTGACACTCTCCAGGATGTCCTTGGTTCCTTTCAGACACCATCTCCAGTCACAGGGAGGACACACAGCATTGCGTGGTCCCCCCATGGACCAACCAACAACTAACACACAGCACAGACCAGTCCAGCCACAGCACTGGACTCTGAGGACCCAGTAATTACCTTTCAGAAGAGAACAGTAGGAGTCCAGCAGGTGTGGGTGGGGATGGAGATCATGGCAGGCAGCCTAGAGGGATTACAGAGATCCCTCATTCCAAATAAGGACAACTCATCTGCTATCATAGACACTCTCCGCTACGTGGACTCCAGCAGTCCCTAGCCAACATAGCTGCTGTCCTGAGGGAGAGGGAAGAACAATTGCCCTCCCAAAGTGGCAGCAGCATGATTGATAGCAGGCTGGGGGCTATCCAAAATGTCTTGGCGTCCAAGCAGCGGAATCTGGCCTCCATCCTTGACAACCTGTCTGCCTACCACTGTGATGCAGCTGCTGTGTTGCAAAACCAGCAGTTCCTTGTTGCTGCACTGATGTCTTTCACTTTCCCACAAATAGCAGTTGCTGGAACCTTTGATTCTACATCTCTATCCCCTTATGTGTGTGTGCCCCTCAACTTCAACACCAGTACCAGCCATGGCACGGGAGGCACCACACACATCAGAGGATGAAGATGTGGAAGGAACATCATTCACCAGAAAAAACACCCAGTAGCTACAATCTGTTCCACATGCACAGTATCTTTGTAGTCCTGTGCTTAATATCATGCTAGTAAAGTAACAGCTGGAAACGTGCCCTTTTCACTCTGCCACTGTTGACTTATCATGCATGGACTGTCATAATCTCAATTCCTACCTAATGTCATTTTTGACACCACCTTGTTACTGATGCACACCTCTTCTAGACATGTCTCATGACGTGTCCCTCTCCCTTGGACTGTGACTGGACATTCAATAGCTTAGGATCTCAAATGGGGTCAATGTGCGTACATTGTACATCATCTGAAACAAAACTTGCAAATGTAAATGAATTACCATATTCACATATAGGCCCTCATTCTGACCCTGGCGGATTGAATCCGCCAGGGCCGAGGGCAGCGAATGCACCGCCAACAGGCTGGCGGTGCATTCATGGGCATTCTGACCGCGGCGGTAACGCCGCGGTCAGAAACGGGAAACCAGCGGTCTTCCGCCGGTTTCCCGCTGCCCATGGGAATCCTCCATGGCGGCGCAGCAAGCTGCGCCGCCATGGGGATTCCGACCCCCTTCCCGCCAGCCTGGTTCTGGCGGTTTACACCGCCAGAACCGGGCTGGCGGGAACGGGTGTCGTGGGGCCCCTGGGGGCCCCTGCAGTGCCCATGCCAATGGCATGGGCACTGCAGGGGCCCCCTAACAGGGCCCCACATTGCTTTTCAGTGTCTGCTTAGCAGACACTGAAAAGCGCGACGGGTGCCACAGCACCCGTCGCACACCTTCCACTCCGCCAGCTCCATTCGGAGCCGGCATCCTCGTGGAAGGCGCTTTCCCGCTGGGCCGGCGGGCGATCTTTTGCAGATCGCCCGCCGGCCCAGCGGGAAAGTTGAAATGCCCCCCGCGGTCTTCTGAAGGCGGGGCGGTGTTTGGGCGGTTTCCGCCCGGCGGGCGGCGTCCGCCGCCCGTCCGGGTCGGAATGAGGCCCATAGTCTGCTTATTTTTCAGGGATCCATTAACTGTTTCAAATGTATGCATTGTGTGAAGCTCTGACAATGAGTACTGAACAAAAGGACATGTGTGGCATTCGTCAGACACAAAGCCACACACATAAACTCAAACATGATTAAGGTGGCTGATAGCATTGTGGACTCCCACAAAAGTTCTGAGTCTTCCAAGCATGTATTACACAGGTATCATGCAAGTTTACATATGGCATGTTTGGTTAAGAACACAAGTGTCTGGAAATATCAAGAACATTGATGTGACAAATAAAATAGACATATGTAAGACTGTGAGGGGCAGCTGTCAGTATCTAGTTCCCAAATGAGGTGGAGTGCAATGTTCTAAACTTTCGAACAGTGAATGTTACATTACTTACCGAAAACAACACAGGGTGTCTGATTACCTGTCTTAGGATTTACATCCATGCACAATCATAGATTCAGGAACAGTGCTGAATACTGTTTTGAGTAGCTGATGTCATACTGCAGCCAATCAGACAGGTATACACCAAAAGGTATTTGTCTAATGTGACCACTGCAGACAGGATAACACCCAGACAGTAAATCATCATGGACACCATATTGTAGGAAACTAACATGATTTAATGATACTAAACATTTCTACCTATCAAAAACGTAAACTGCACACCAACCTTCACTAACCTAACCTATATTAACTAATCTTAACTTATCCCTACAGCTAACTAATCTTTTCAAAACGTACTTTATAAATGTAACGCCACACAATAAATATTTATTTATTAACAAATATCCCAATACATAACCCCAACACTCCCAAAAACAAAAAACTCTAAATCCCACCCCTTAACATTAACAACTATGGCCCTCATTACAACATTGGCGGCAAAAGCTGTTTACCGCAGTGCAGAAGACTGCCAACACACTGCCGCGGCAGCGGAATTCCACCACGGTCATTATGACCCACTGCTCGGAATCCGCCAAAATGCAGACACCCACACAAGTCCGCCACACCAAAGGTCAATGATAAACTGGCAAAAACAAAACCTCCACCGTCACGCCAACAGAAATACGCCCACACTATCAAGACACACAAATCCATGCAGCGGTCTTTCAACCGCGGTATTCCATTGGCGGTACACACCGGCGCGTTCAAAATACACACACATCTACAAAACACTACCACATTGGACAATTCAAAATACACACACCTGATACACATACACACAACACTCCCACACACCCAATACATTATAAAACACACACCCATATCACCCACAAACCCCTACGACAAAATTACTGAGAGAAGGCCAGAGAGAGACACTACAAACTATTACCAAGCATCCACAGGCACACAATGCCCTCACCCACATAACTTCCACGCACCTCACACAACACACCACTAAATATCACCCCACTTATCACTACACAGACCACCCCACACATCACCCACACAATCCCATGGCACGGCAAAGACACCCCAGGTTCTCTGAGGAGGAGCTTAGGGTCATGGTGGAGGAAATCGTCCAGGTAGAGCCACAGCTATTCGGATCACAGGTGCAGCACACCTCCATAGCTAGGAAGATGGAGCTATGGCGCAGAATAGTGGACAGGGTTAACGCAGTGGGACAGCACCCAAGAAATAGGGATGACATCAGGAAGAGGTGGAACGACCTACGGGGGAAGGTGCGTTCCGTGGTCTCAAGACACCACCTTGCGGATCACCGGACTGGCGGCGGACCTCCACCTCCTCCCCCTCAACTAACAACATGGGAGGAGCAAGTCTTGGCGATTCTGCATCCTGAGGGCCTCGCAGGAGTAGATGAAGGCATGGACTCTGGTAAGTCAGCTCTTAACTATTACATCCCCCACCCTACTTGCATGCTATCACATACCTCCACCCTCACCCTCACCCCCATCACTCCAGCTCCTCACAAATGTCCCAACATCACAAACCACACATCCCAACACCAAGCCCTGCATGCAACAACAAAGCATGGACACCCATCACCAAAGCATGGCCACTTCACATACCCATAACACCCCTAAACCACCATCACACAAGGTCCCACACAGGAATGCAAGCACTGGGGTACACGGTCACCCACCCATTGCACACCATGTCACACACAGATGTAATAAACATCCTTTTATACCCCTGCAGGACCCCTACCCAACGTCACTGGACAGGAGGGTCCACACATGTCCACACCACCAACAGAAGAGGCCCACAGTGATGACAGCAGCTCTGTCCAACTGGATCTAGATGACCAGCCCGGCCCATCGGGGACCTCTGGACAGTCGGTTCCCCTGACACAGTCACAGGCCACCACAGAGCTTCCCCCCTCTGGAAACACCAGCACAGCACCCACCCAGCGGGCCCATACCTCTGTCCCCAGGACACGTCAATCAGCAGTGTGTCCACCACTACAGGGAACCCAGGCTAACCCACCCCCCCAACAACAACAGGGACCTGGGGGCAGTGACAGTGGGCACACAGTCCAGGGGACAGAGGCCCAGGAACACAGGGGAACTGGGAGGGATGCTGTGCGACAGGGGGAGGACAGGCCAAGGGAAGCCACTCTCCATGGGGCCCTCTCCAACATCATGGGAGCCTACCACCATTCCCAGGAGACGATGGCAACGGTACTGGCC
Organism: Pleurodeles waltl; assembly: GCF_031143425.1. Taxonomy (NCBI): domain Eukaryota; kingdom Metazoa; phylum Chordata; class Amphibia; order Caudata; family Salamandridae; genus Pleurodeles; species Pleurodeles waltl. Next base: position 678,485,930 of record NC_090436.1, read on the forward strand.
AAGTTTCAGGAGACCCAGTGCCTGCAGGAGGAACAGTATTTGGGCTTCAGGGAGGAACTCAGATCCATCAATTCCACCATGGGTACCATCGTAGGGGTGCTGAAGGAAGTCCTCAACACCAGGAGGGACACTGTGGCACAACAAGGGGCCCCTGACACTAGCCTGGATGATGAACTGCCCACCACCTCCGCTGGTGCTAGTGGACAGGAGGCACTGCCACAGGACCACCACACCAGCACCCCACAAACGGTCCCTGAGATCCAGGACAAAGACAGAGAACGATGCCAAGACCCCCGCCAAGAAATGAGACCACCCTGAATGTCATCCTTCTGTCCCACCTTGTCACCCTATCCATCCTCAAACTGCCCCAGCTCCACTTCCTATGCCCATTTGGGAAATGCACCTGTGAGACTAATAGACTGGACTTTGCCATGGACATTCCTCAACCATCACCCATCACCATTTTATAACCCCGTCCAATATTGAGCACTGAAATAAACACCCTTAAAGCACAAAACAATCTGGAGTCTGTCTGTGATTTCAAAATAGTGTATTAGCAATTACAGTGTCAAAATGCTCTTTCAATAGTAATGTCAACATACCTATGTCACACAGCTCTAGTCCTTGAGGAAACAAAGCAGATGCCACACAGTGGGACCCACATCTGTGAAATCGTAGGGGAAAGTGACAACTCAGTGACCATACACGGGGTGAAAACAACAGACAGTAGAGAGGTAGTACTGTTAAAGTACATGTAGTAGGCAGGTTTGTATTCTTACCTGTGTCTCACTGGAAGTATTGCAGGATCACAGAGTTCCTTTTGTCTTCATCTGCTTCCTCGTCTTCACTGTTCACAGGCTCCACAGCTGCCACAACACCTCCATTTGGACCATCCTCCTGCAGAAAAGGCACCTGTCATCGCAAAAGCTAAGTTGTGAAGCATACAGCAGGCCACGATGATCTGGCACACCTTCTTTGGTGAGTAGAATAGGGATCCACCAGTCATATGGAGGCACCTGAACCTGGCCTTCAGGTGGCCGAAGGTCCGCTCTATAATACTCCGAGTCAGCCCATGGGCCTCATTGTAGCGTTCCTCTGCCCTTGTCCTGGGATTCCTCACTGGGATCAGTAGCCATGACAGGTTGGGGTAACCAGAGTCACCTGCAAATGGCGAGGGACAACTGTTAGACACACACTAACCTGTAGGGATATCCCCCAACCCAGACAACCATTCCCACTGACTTGCTTCCAGGTGCTCACCTAATAGCCACACACGGTGCCTCTGGAGTTGACCCATCACATAAGGGATGCTGCTATTCCACGGGATGTAAGCGTCATGCACTGAGCCAGGGAATTTGGCATTCACATGGGAGATGTATTGGTCTGCCAAACACACCATCTGCACATTCATCGAATGATAACTCTTCCGGTTTCTGTACACCTGTTCACTCCTGTAGGGGGGTACCAAAGCCACATGTGTCCCATCAATGGCACCTATGATGTTGGGGATATGTCCCAGGGCATAGAAATCACCTTTCACTGTAGGCAAATCCTCCACTTGAGGGAAAACGATGTAGCTCCGCATGTGTTTCAGCAGGGCAGACAACACTCTGGACAACACGTTGGAAAACATAGGCTGGGACATCCCTGATGCTATGCCCACTGTTGTTTGAAATGACCCACTTGCAAGGAAATGGAGTACTGACAGCACCTGCACTAGAGGGGGGATTCCTGTGGGATGGCGGATAGCTGACATCAGGTCTGGCTCCAGCTGGGCACACAGTTCCAGGATTGTGGCACGATCAAGCCTATAGGTGATGATCACATGTCTTTCCTCCTTTGTCGACAGGTCCACCAGTGGTCCGTACACCGGAGGATGCCGCCATCTCCTCACATGTCCCAGCAGACGGTGCCTATGAAGGACAACAGCGAGCACAGAGTCAACCAACTCAGAGGTACGTACCCACAGCTTGCACAGCTTACACAGAACATGAATCATAATCCGAAATTTGGCCTGTATGAGTGTTGAGGCAAGGCCTAGGTATGTGTGATGCATTTAAAAATTAAGCCATGTGGGCCCCTGAAATGGCGGCTGCCTGACCTGTAAAGTGGGATAATGGGATGTGAGTTAACTGCGCTGGCGTCGTACACCGTCGCGGTAGGCGGTCGAAGACCACTGCACAATTCTGCATTGGTTAACATTGGACCCTATGGGTCCCCGGAGCCAATGACGATGTACGCCGGCGGTGACGGTACGCATTTTCTATATGTTCAATCACTCGATACCTGATCTTCGACAGGAGAGTACCTACACTGCAAGTGCTGCTGTGACCTCAGTCTGGAAGAGACAATGGCTCGTGCGTCTGGGGAAAGGGCCCCTGCCTTCACATCGGAGGAGTTGGAGAAACTTGTGGATGGGGTCCTCCCCCAGTGCACGCTACTCTACGGTCCTCCAGACAAACAGGTAAGTACACTGGGAGCATGCTGTATGGGCTATGCCTGGGTGGAGTGGGATGGATGAAAGATGGGGGGGGAGATTGAGACGTGCATGAAACAATGGTGAGTGCATGTGCCACATGGCAAGGGTAGGGATGGGGGCCAATGACTGTGACGGTGCAGTTGGTAATAACTTTCCTTTTTCCACTGTACAATTCATGGAGGTCAGTGCCCACCAGAAGAACAACATCTGGCGTGCCATCACCAAGGACATCTGGACCCTGGGGGTCTATCACAGATGGAGCACCCACTGCCGTAAGAGATGGGAGGACATTCGCCGCTGGAGCAAGAAGACGGCGGAGGCCCAGCTGGGGATGGCCTCCCAACGTGGGAGGGGTGCCCGTCGCACCACGACCCCCCAATGTTCAGGATCCTGGTGGTGGCGTACCCGGAGTTGGATGGGCGCTTGAGGGCATCACAGCAGCCACAAGGGGGTGAGTACACTCTCATTCAGCTGATTTTGCACGCAGTGGAGGAGTCTGGGTGGGTGAGGTGGGCTGTGGGTTTCCCTAGGCCATGGCGAGTGTGCTAGTTAGGTCCCCTTGTTCTGGCAGACCCTGTGGCACCCCACCCCACCTGTGTACAGTGCCAAGTACACCTAGTCAGGCTCCTGTGACATCCATGTGTGCAGATGTCGGCCATAGCCTTGTAGGCCATGTCCCAGGGATTGAACAGTGGTCCACAAGTGCGTGGCGTAGTGCAGGGGGCTTCTGTGTCTGTCGTGTCCGCCAACGGTAGCAGTAATGCATGCACTCAACATGTCATTCTTCTGTCGTCGTCCCCCTTTTTGTGGTCTCCATGTTGTGTGCATTAGCATCATCAGGCGGAGGAGCAGTGGCACCAGAGCAGGTGGGAGCTGCATCCCACATGGCCCTGGAAGGCAAGACTACGGACTCGGAATTCACCATTGGGACGGAGGGCAAGGGGAGCTCCACAGCAGGGACAGAAGCTGACACCAGTGATACGGACTTGTCCTCTGATGGGAGCTCCCCCCCCTACCAGCACCGCCCTCCCAGCAGCCCCTCAGCCTTTGCCCCGTACCCGCTCACCCAGGAGGGTGGGCATCACCTTCGCCCCAGGCACCTCAGGCCCTGCCCCAGTCACCCCTGCTGCCCTCAGTGAGGAGGCCATTGACCTCCTCAGGCCCCTCACTGTTGGGCAGTCTACCATTTTGAATGCCATCCAGGGTGTAGAAAGGCAGTTGCAACAAACAAATGCATTCCTGGAGGGCATTCATTCTGGTCAGGCGGCCCTTCAGTGAGCTTTTCAGACTCTGGCCTCAGCACTGATGGCAGCTGTTGTCCCTGTCTCTAGTCTCCCCCCTCCAACTTCCTCCACCCAGACCCAATCCCCTTGTACCTCAGCCTATCCCAAGCACACCATCAGACCAGCATGCACACACGTCAACACACAAGGGAAGCTCAGGCAAACATAAGCACCACACATCGCACAGGCACTCATGCAAGCATCACACACATGCAGACACACCAATATCCACTGCCTCCACTGTGTCCCCCTCCTCCTCGTCTCCCTCCTCCCTCCCAGTCTCGTCTACACTACATGCACTACATCTACAGCCACTACTTCCATGACCAGCACACACACCACCACACCCCGCTCATATGCAGTCACCACCCACACTACCATTCACACGTCCCCTGTGTCCTCTCCCAGTGTGTCTGTGACGCCACCTCCCAAGATACACAAACGCAGGCACCCACCCACCGAACAGCCATCCACCTCTCGACAGCCTACAGCGCATGCACCTTCAACCAAAGTCACCAAACGCACACCTCTACAACCAAAACCTCTTCCTCCAGCTACCCGTCCCAGTGTTCCCAAGAAACTTTTCCTGTCCACCCTTGACCTCTTTCCCTCACCTCCCCCACCCCGTCAGTCTCCTAGGGCCCGACTCTCCAGGTCCCAACCTAGCACATCAGGAACAACATCTCTGGGACCAGTAGTGCCTGTAGTCACCGGAATCCGGAGTGCACCGGGCAGCAGGGCAGCCAGTGTGGCACGGAGCCACAGCACGGACAGTCCCCACCTGTCAAGCATCAAAAGTTGGCCAGTGCCCGGCGGGAGAGGGGGAAGTCTCCAGCCACCAAAGCCGCTCCCTGGGGTACAGGTGGGAGTGTGGAGTCAGCTGCGACACCTTCCAAGGTGGGGGCACAAGAAACTCAGCAAGTCTGGGAAGAGCAGCACAGCGGAGAAGACCGCCATCATCCCCGCTGCCCAGGAGGCCACCACCATCATCCCTGCTGCCCAGGAGGCCACCGCCAGCACCATCCCCGCTGCCCAGGAGGCCACCGCCATCATCCCCGCTGCCCAGGAGGCCACCGCCAGCACCAGCCCAGCTGCCCAGGAGGCCTCCGCCAGCACCAGCCCAGCTGCCCAGGAGGACACCGCCAGCACCATCCCCGCTGCCCCTGCTGCCCAGGAGGCCACCGCCATCATCCCCGCTGCCCAGGAGGCCACCACCATCATCCCAGCTGCCTAGGAGGCCACTGCCAGCACCAGCCCCACTGGGACAGACAGGACCGCCAGCACCAGCCCCGCTGGGCCAGACAGGACCACCAGCACCAGCCCCGCTGGGCCATAAAGGACCGCCAGCACCAACCCCGCTGGGCCATAAAGGACAGCCAGCACCAGCCCCGCTGGGCCAGACAGGACCGCCAGCACCAGCCCCGCTGGGCCAGACAGGACCGCCAGCACCAGCCCCGCTGGGCCAGAAAGGACAGCCAGCACCAGCCCCGCTGGGCCATCAAGGACCGCCAGCACCAGCCCCGCTCGGCCAGACAGGACCGCCAGAACCAGCCCCGCTGGGCCATAAAGGACCGCCAGCACCAGCCGTGCTGGGTCAGAAAGGCCACCAGCACCAGCCCCGCTGGGCCATAAAGGACCGCCAGCACCAGCCCCGCTGGGCCAGACAGGACCGCCAGCACCAGCCCCGCTGGGCCATAAAGGACCGCCAGCACCAGCCCCGCTGGGCCAGACAGGACCGCCAGCACCAGCCCCGCTCGGGCAGACAGGACCGCCAGCAACAGCCCCGTTGGGCCATAAAGGACCACCAGCACCAGCCCCGCTGGGCCATAAAGGACCGCCAGCACCAGCCCCGCTGGGCCATAAAGGACCGCCAGCATCAGCCCCGCTGGGCCAGACAGGACCGCCAGCACCAGCCCCAGCTGAGTCTCTGCTAAGGACCCCGCTGCAACACGCACCTCTGAATAGGACACCGCCGCCACAAGCACCGCTGAACAGGACACTACAGCCACAAGCACCGCTGAACAGGAGAGCGCCACCACAAGCACCGCTGAACAGGAAACCGCTGCCACAAGCACCGCTGAACAGGACACTGCCGCCACAAGCACCGCTGAACATGACACTGCCGCCACAAGCAGCGCTGCCAAGGACACCGCCACAACAAGCACCGCTGGCCCATGAGGGCCAAAGGCAGTGACGCTACTAAGTCCGTCACGAGCAGGATGAAGCACTCTGGGCACCAGGCCCCCTCCAGAACCAGTGGAGAGATACATCCACTTCCTCAGTCCTTGGCAGGATGAAGCACTCTGGGCACAAAGCTCCCTCCAGAACCAGTGGAGAGATACATCCACTACCTCAGTCCTTGGCAGGATGAAGCACTCTGGGCACAAGGCCTCCTCCAGAACCAGTGGAGACTGTTAGCCACTTGAGAGACTGTGGCTTTGCACTCCCCAGGATTGAACAGTGGGCAAACCACCCACTGTAGAGACTTGAGAGACTGTGGCTTTGCACTCCCCAGAATTGAACAGTGGGCAAACCACCCACTGTAGAGACTTCAGAGACTGTGGCTTTGCACTCCTCAGGATGGAACAGTGGGCAAACCACCCACTGTAGAGACTTGAGAGACTGTGGCTTTGCATTCCCCAGGATTGAACAGTGGGCATGTGGCCCCCTCGTGGATTTCCCTTCCCCCTGAGGTGCCTATTTTAATGCTATCTGATGCCCCTGCAGTGTTCTCTCCATCATGTTCGGGGATTGAGTGTGGGCCCAGTGTTCCAAGGACTTCAATGGAGTACTACCTGGACTACTATTCTTGGTGTATATATTTGTTTATAGTGTATATATATTTTTGCGTACTGGATTTTAATATATTACAATGGTTACACTCATTTCCTTTTGTCTTTGCATTATTACGGGGAGTTTAGGGGATGTAACTGTAATGTATCATGATGTATTAGTGTGTGCATTGTAGTGGGTGAAGGTGGGGGTGGGGGTGTTGCGTGTGTGTGCCCCTGTTTTTTCCCTCCCCCCTCCCCTGTGTCGTAGGTGCAGTACTCACCGTGGTCTTCGCCTCCGGCGTTCGTGCTCTTGGTAGAGAAGCAAGAAGATAAAGGCTGGCAGGATCTGGAGCTCGGGTTCCATGGCGTACTGATTCCTCGTGGGGTGTGTAGAGGTGAGCGTTTTCCCTTCGAAGTCCTGTTTCCGCCGTGTTTTTGTTCGCGGTGAACCCGCCCCGGAAAAGGGGGCGGATTGGTAGGTTGTGATAGTGTGGGCGGTACATTGTCCTCCGCCTGTCTGTTGGCGGTGACCGCCATGCTGTTTGTTTGTACTGCTGTGGCGGTCGGAGTGTTAAAGTTGCTGTCTATGTTGGCGGTTTCCGCCACGGTCGTGATTCAATTTTTTTTTCCGCCAGCCTGTTGGCGATCTTACCGACGCTTTAACACCGACCACCAGGGTTGTAATGACCACTTATGTCCTGAAACTAACCTACTCTATGCTACTTTACCTATGCCTACCATTCTAAAACCCATTAAAGCTATTTGCAGTTTAAACTAGGGGAAGGGAAGGTACAGTGAAGAGGAAAGGGTCCAAAGTCAGTGCCTCTTCATCTTCTTTTTAATGTTCTTTAACAGTGTGTTATTCTTTTTGTTAGCCTCCTCCAACCTCAACTGAATTTCAGCCATGTCTTTCCACATTTTGCCCTAAAAATTTCTGGCAGAGGAAGCTGTTCTTGGCTGTGGATGGGATGGTGTACTAGTAGGAGCTGTTGATGTTGAGGGGGCGGAACCTGCAGACCCACCTCTAACCTTCTGTGTTGAGGTTCCACTTGTTGGTGTTCTTGTTGCAGGCTGTTTGGCTAGTCCTCCATGAGTAAATGCGTACCACGCCCCCAATGATTTTTCACGTTTGTGTTGCCTGGTCATCCTGCGGTACCCTTGCTGCACTTCACAGATGTGCCAGTATCTCTCCGCCCTTTTTTCAAATGCAAACTTCTGCACTGGAGTAATTAAGACCGCTAAAACATGAGGGGAACATGTCATCACAAACTGTGTTGGGAGAGGAAGAACAAGCATGCAATGGAAACAGCATCTTAAGATCACACATGTTGTCCACCAAACGTCATTAAACAACATTAAGCCCAAAGTCTATACCAATCTGCCTCCCAAGCATTTACAATATATTGTACATTTTGCAGGGATAAAGGCTAACCAATATTGCACACTATCAGTGCACAAACGTGTAACATCTCCTAAGTACCAGATAGAAACTCACCATGCACATCTCATACACATCATGATGGGTAGATCATGTAGGTCACTCTGCACACATATTTTTGATTCAATCCATGGGCATGTACCACACTCATCAGAAAAAAAGCTAAAATCTCAATGTGGACTCTACCAACTGTTGCCCCTCTCAAAATACTCCGCTCCTTGCATGGCTGTTGCATCACTTCATTTCTGAAATGATGCACTGGTGGTGCAAATGTCTCATTGATAAGCACCTTGGAGACCTCTTTACATGGTCATTAATTGTACCATGTACAGAGTTACTTGTGCTGTGACAAATATGTTGCCAACATCCATACATGTCTGAAACCCAGCACCTCCGGCACATATCTTGACTGACATTACTGTGTTTGTGTGCATATTTACCTTTGCCAAAGACTCACAAATCCATTACAGCACATATTGGCACCTGTGCATCATTTTGTCGTATTCCACATCCTCAACATGACATCAGACATACTGTCAATACCCAAGGATAGATATGGTGTTTGACGCACATGCCATTTTAACATGACATTGTACACATCATACTACCTCACACACAACCCTTGCTCTACACATTTGACATAAAAGGTAACACTTACTGGCTGCAGCGGGGTCTTCAAATCTTGAAACTTTGCCAGTGGTGTAGGGTGCAGGTCCACCTGTAAGACAAGACAGGAAAACATGGCTTTGTGAAAGTTGAACAAAGAAAAGCATGGACAACTGTTACACATTACATTTGTTTAGCTGATAAACCTAGTTACCGTAGGTTTAGGAATGACCAACTGCCATCTATTACATGTCAATTAGACAGAGGTTGTTAGCCCACAAAAACACGGCCAGATATGGGATTCACCCATACGTACACGTCTCAAATACATACATAATGATTTCTTGGGGACAGGACACTGTCAATTGTCTGAAGCTTAGGACTTTGTAGAAACTCTATGGACCAGATTTAAGGAATGTGGCACTGTACCCAGTGCTGCACCACTTTTCTCGAACCCCTTAGTGCCCCTCTAACACCAACATGTGTGTGTTGTATCTAAAATACTGTGCACCATGGCAGTAGTTAGGGAACTAGCATCAAATTTTTGATGCTAGTTTGGATCTTTGCAGGATTAGCGTAAAATATTTTGAAGCTCATCTTGCAAAGCCCATTGAGGTCCATTATGAATAATGGTGTACCTCCTTTTAACGCCTGCTCTGAGCAGATGGTAAAAGGACTGAAAAAAAGATGCAAAGAAATCTCTTCAATTTCTTTGTGCCATTTTTTTGTCCACCCTAATGGGGGAATGCCTCCTTTGCATACATTATGCATGGTGCATGCATGATGTAGTGCAAAGGATTAGAAAGTGGCACAATGCATGGATCCAATCCCACATTAACGTAAAAAAATGACACTAATGTGTCCTTAGATGGCGGAAGGGGCTCTTAAATCTGCCTCTGTGTTAAAATGAAGCATCAACTCAGATGCTCCACGCTTTCTGCAGCCCCCTACCACCTCCTAACTCCCCCGTGTGTGTGCCGTATGTGACATACAGCACACCATGGCGCATGTTAGGACACTAGCGTTGTAAACTATGACATTATTGTGGCACTTTCTATGCTTTGCAGCATACATGAAGGTGCCAAACATGCTAAGTGACTTTAGCTAGATTAAAAACAACGGGAGTGTAATTTTACCAATCTGCCTTAGGCACGCATTCAATTTTACTCCAAAACAGACACAGTGGAATCTAGTAGATGTTACTGCTAGATTTCTGTGTGCCTCCTAGCGCCGGTACACACCCCTTGCATACATCATGGCTGGCGCATTCATTATGTGGCGCCAGGGTATAAAAGTGCCACAATGCTTGGATTGCACAACTTTTGACATGTGGTGCAGTAATACTTGCCTCCATCAGACACATTGCCTTAAAAAATATGATGCTAATGTTGAAGCAGGAGCGCTATGCCTTTCATGCATTTGGGCCCTTGTTGTGTCACTCTACACATACATGACTAAAGGAACACGCACATCAATGACTACCTATACTCCAGCGTTATGTTTATCATCACTTAAACATTACATTGCAAGTTTCCACTGTTGTCAAGCCCTGGAAAACATGAACACTTGCACTTCAATATGTATATGCAATATACAAGGTACAAGGAGAGGAATGTGCTAATTGTCTGCACCCGGTGCATTGCTGACCTCTCATGAATACTGGTTGGCTGAGACACAGAAATTGCTGTCCTCACCTTTGTCATGACATGCATAAGTAATCCTTGTGTCCTACTATCAAACTAATGCAAATAAAGATGTAGCTACGTTTAAGGGGTACTTATTAACAGTTCTGCCGACCCAAATTATCAGATGGTCTAAGAGATCCCATTCATGGGAGATCAAGTCCGCCCACTGGTGCTTCAACTGGTGGTTAGTGCACTGTACAGAGAAGATTTGTATCAGATGATACAGTACCTTGGCCCAGCGCAGCTTCCGTGCCTCTGTCTGGTAGCCTTTTATCAGACGGCCAACCATGGCCAACATGTTAGGGAGGTAGTGGCAGACTAACCAGATGAAGCCTCCAAGTTCATCTCCAGTCGTTTGTTTTGTCCTTCCCTTCCCTGACATGTTGCAGTATCCCTCCGCTGCAAACTAAATGCCCCCAAATCTGAATATGGTATTCCCCAACTAACCACAACTACCCCAGCAAACTTACCTACTCCTCAGACAAACACCTGACAATACGAACACAATAACAGCACAAATATTACTCATACAATGACAACAATTACTAAATGAACAAGACACAGACAGCACAAAAGATTCCAAATCTACCACTCCTCACACCAGCGCAAGCACCACACAAACTTTCTCAAGCACAGCCACATCACTGTAAAGTAGAAGTGAAAGTAAGTTCACTTTTCCATGTGTGCAGCACTTACTGGGCGTATGCATCACGTTTTCTGATAAGTGTCATTTTTTTTATGCATGATGGCTATGCATAAAATTTTGTATGAAGGCTGACAAGACATAACATTGTAGTTCAGACGCACAGGTGCGAGATGTAAAATTTTAGTATTTGCAATGGTTGAAACACTAATGTATGCATCATTATTTTTTGGGCGCATGACGGGCATGCGTGGATTTTAGAGGGAAGGCTGACAGGGAACCCAGAATCACATACAAATTACAGGTGCTATGCATCTTTATTGTTTGTATGCTAGGGCAACATAGGTAGGCATGTATATTTTACTGAGTATGGGGTGGTTGCCATCTTCAACATCAATCATCAGCACTGCAGTGCACAGTCACATGCAGACATACACATGCACAATTGTGGTCCCATGGCCAACTATGTTTTGTTCACTTTGAGGTTGTTGATGTCAGGCTTTCCCTATTATTTATTAGAGACTTACAGCTTGTTCGTGTTGGACATGTCTTATCATTTGCTAGGGTTTGACATGACTTGGCATAAACAGGTGACATCTTTCGTATGATGCTTTATTAGGTCATTGATGGATTATAGAATTGGGTTGTAGGAAAGTCCTCCTGTTTGTCTGGTCACCCCCAAACGTTTTGGACAGATACTTGTGGTTACTGACTCTTTGCTGTGCCCTGTGTACTGCTAACCAGTCCCCGAGCCAGTGCTCTGTATAAAGTGTATATGCAAATTAGACTAATTATACTTGGATATGTCAACCTACCAATAGGTCCCTAGTATATGGTAGGGCATGCAGTTTAGGGGCCCCAGCATAGATGGTACTCCCATAGGTGTACTGATATGGTGCCCAGTGTCATTTTAAAGGCAGCCCTGCCTTGCTGGCTGGCTGCTTTTAAATTAAAGTTAAACCCACATTCGACTTTGAAATTGAAAGTACTTCTAAAGTCTTAAACTACCTTATCTTTATATATGTCATCCCTAAGGTGTTCCTTAAGTGCTCCTAGGGCTAGGTGTTTTGTAACTATAAGCAGGGACTTTATAACATATGTTATATAAGCCCTGGTGAGGGAAAAAAGCCAAATTTGTTGTCCCTCACTATAGTGAATGCGCTCCATAGGCTAACATGGGGGATACTTTATTTTTAATTAATGAAGTCTCAAAAGTAGCTAACTATTTCAAGTTTGGTATCAACTTGAATGTTATTATAAATCCAACAATGTGCCATTGTTTAATTTAAATTAACTAACTCAGGTGAAGAACTCTACCTGAAAGTTGCCAACTTCAGCCCTGTAGTGCCTGGTGGAAGCATAATGTGGAGCAAGGGTTTACAAAGTGGCACCTGGCCAGGCTGCCTTGATGAGGTATGAAGTGGCCTGGGCTGAGGAAAAAGGAAGTGCTTGCGGGAGGAGAGCTGTCTCAGCAGATGGTGTATCAGGATTAAGGGAGAGAAGCGAAACTGGATTTCAAAGGAGGGAAGGACATTTGGGGCAGCCTCTGGACATTCCCCATTTTCTGCAAACCCAGAAAGCCAGGTGCCCCCCTGATTAGATTAGGAGAGTGGTGGAGAGGGGTGTGTTAAGGGAACTGTGCGACACCAATGGGTGGGCTCAGCTAGACCTAACCTCCAAGACTGAATTTTTGCCATTTTGTATTTTTGAGAAATGTTGCTCCCTGGGATTGATTTTTACCACACTTCCCAGTAAGTGGTCATCCATGTGTCCTGCACGTGATTGGTCATAAGGCTCACCCTACTTTACAGCCTAGGAGCAACACTAAATATGGCAGAGCTGTACTCACACCTCAGATCCCTACAAGGAACAACAACAAGTAGAAGAAGGACTGCCCTTCTGGACCCCTGACCTGCACTTGGACAGTGCACTCTGAAGGACTGCAAGGGCTACGCACTTGGGCTTCAACCCTAAAAGTACCTTGCCTGTCTTCAAATGGTTCAAGAAGGGACTCCCTGTTTGCTACAATTAGATAATAGCTGACCAGAGTCCCCTGCATCAAAGCCTGAACAAACTGACCAGCTGACCACTGTCCAGTGGTCATTTCTGAGTCGAGCCAGGTGCATTCTGGGATTGGGAGTCCTAACCCTCAGGGAGCAACTCAGAGCTTCTGCAACCTTGGGATGAGTTTTGGACTCCTAAGGGACCTAAAGGACCTTTAAAGACTTGGTGGAAGAAGATCCAGCAGTTTGGAGAAGATTGCAGAACTTTTTGTAAAATGCTCCATAAAGGGAGCAACCCAAAACCATAAGTTAAGTTAGCTCACGGTGACCGCTACCCGGCCTGACTTGCAGTTAATGCTGCTGAAAAGCTTTGAAGCCCCAGATTACCAGGATTTCACTGGGGGCTCCTGGAAAGGCAATCCAACAACGTCAACTTGAAATTGGCTTGCTGTGGAGGGTTGTCCAAAGTCAGAGAGAAGAATCTCCAAAACAGTGATAAAGTCTGAATGTAAAAAGTTAACCGACACTTCTAACGCAGCTCCAAGGAGGTCGGATCCAATTTCAAGTTTGGCCCAGATGAAGATTTCCATCACAAAAAATCATCTAAGTCCGAATAGGGCTATAGGGAGGTTGGATCCCATCTGACACTTCATGCCGGTGAGAAACTTGTCCTGAAAAAAAGCAACTAAGTCGGAAGGTAAAGCTTTGACCAGAGCCTCCTGCTTGATGTATCTGAGCAGGGCTCCATTGCGATCGGCCTCAAACTTTGACTTTGCCCTGGTCGATGTGCGAACAGATATTCTAAGTGGCGCTGTTAGTTTCTATGTGCTAAAAAACAATTATTCTTTAAAAAATTATATCTCTGATTCCCCTTAACTGATTTTTGCTGTGCTGGCCAAGCACATGGTTGTAGTTGTTGCCAATGTGACTGGAGTATGTAGAGACCTACACAATCTCTGTGAATATGTGTCTGGTGTTAGATGGAAACATTGATGTGTTGTACGGTGAGTATTAATCTATGTATGTTCCTTCACACACATTGGGAGCATATTTTGTCAGGTATGCTCCCAGTTCAACATTGCTGGCATACTTTCTGCAGATTACCCTTAGTACCCATCTTCGTTATCAACATTGTTCCTTCATTCATGCACAGCATACTAAGTCAGACTTGTGCACTTTGTGAATAGACATAACTTCTTCTACAGGCTATGCAATATCTGCTCTCACATTTCCTGGCTTTGCAAGATCATATGACTGACCCCACGCATCACTGAACCCCAACCACAGCACTTGTGTATTGTCTGAGTGACCGCCTGGTCTGACAAGGAGCAAGATTTTTGACGCTAATCAGAATTAGCAGCATTTTTTCAGCCCGATCCTAGGCGTGTGTCATTTTTCCGTCGGCTTGTAGATTTGGTGCTAGCGGGCTAGAGGAATTTTTTAGGAGGTAACGCCTACCTTGCATATCATTGTTACAAAACAATGCAATGTGAGGAGGTGCTGCTGAAAAAAGACGCTAACTCCTGAATTTGTCGCTAGACTGCTCTAGCAACATTATCTAAATATGGCACTGTGTTAGCACCACTTTTACGTCAAGAAAATGGCGCAAAGTCGGCGTTAACTTTTCTTAAATTTGGGCCTCAGATTTTTTTTTTTTCCTAAAGGCCAAATATCATGTCCTCCGTATGGTAGATTGTGTAGCTCACTGCTAGGTCACATTTCAATTTTGTTGCACAGGAGTACTAAAGGATGATGTTTTTTGTTTGGCTGGCAGGGCACATTCTTATTTTTGGAACCAGAGAGCATGCAAAAAAAACTATATAGAGTAAGATGAATTCTATTGGTAATGTATTTTTTTATAGCTTTCATTAGCATGCAACTATAAATGGTTCTTTCAGTTGTTCATGTAGTAAATGTGGAACTTTACATATTCAGTTTAGTTTATTTTTTGGCCTTACTGGAACTTTACATATTCAGTTTAGTTTATTTTTTGGCCTTACTTGCTACATTTAGTAGGATCTTGCTACATATGAAGGCTAGAGTGAATAAAAGTCTGTCATTATTATTGTTATAACAATTTAGATTTTTTTTTTTCTACTGGTCAAATAATATGTCCTCCAAATAATAGTTTGTGTGGCTTACCACTAGGTCAATGATTAATTTTGTTACACAGAGGTCAATCAGTAGGATGTTTTCTGTTCAGCTTGTTGGAACACATATTTTGTAAGCCAGACAGCATGCAAAGGAAGGTTGTGTAAATTAAGATGGATTTTATTTGTTATGCATTTGTTTATAGATTTCCAGTAGCATGCAAACATTATTGGGTCTTTCATTTGTTCATGTAGTAAATCTGATACTTTACATATGTAGTGTAGTTTATTTTTTGTACTTCCTTGCTTCATTTAGTAGTATTGTGCTAAAAGATATCACTAAGCTGAAAAACATTATGACTTAACATTTACTTACTCTACCTACCTGCAGTACCACACAGAATCACCTGCACCCCCTCGTATGTAATACTGCCTAATTACATAAAAATCCAGCGACGGTTCTTGTGTTATGCAAAATAGAAAAGTCTATGGAAAATGCATTGGATTTGAAGCCTGCTGTGACACCCTCCTTTTTTCTTTGCGGCCCATTGACTAAATGGTTGGAAACTTTTAGTCCTTACAAAATAAAATTAGAGCATCAGGTCTGCAAAGTTTCATGCAAATTTGTCAAACAGGTGCAAAGTTATAAAGAGACAAATAACCAAAGGTTACATGGACGTTATAGGTAGGTTCACATTTTACAAGGACAAAACCACTGAAATTCAGCAGTTGTAGGTACAGTTATCCCAAGAAAGTGTCACTCATGCTCTAAGGTAACTATAACTCACGCCTTCACCATGCCCAGTTTTTTCAGCAGTAATTTTACAGCAAATGGTGCACTGATATGATAAATGATGTCATAGAAAACATCATGAGTGATGTAACATGTTGAGAATTAGCAGTGCTTGTCGAGGGCGCAAGTTATAGTTAGCTTAGGGATATGTTTGGGGAGGGGATATGTGGCCCCCATCCCTGTGCCCCAGGGTCTATCCCTTAAATATGCATGAGAGCGGCAATCAGCCCCCTTCCCCAGGCCAATTTTGGCCACTGGCGACCCATCCTTCATGGACTGCCCAGTAACTAAAGTGGAAGAAGGGCATGCATTCCCCCTCTCTGAAATCATTTCAGCTCCAGGGACCCCATCTCCTGGGAACTGGCCTTATTATTAAAGTGGAGTGGGGCATGCAGTCCTCCTCCCAGGTCAAATACTGGCCCCAAGGACCCCATCTACCGGGGCCTGGCCAGACACTAAAGGGAGAGTGGGCACATATCTCCTCTCCTAATACTATAAATTACTACATTCCCTTGGACCTGGCCCACACAAAGGGGCATATACAAAACAGTTGTGGTTGTTTTTTTTTTCTTAAACTTTACGGGATTCACAGCTCCACCACAATTTCACTGTAATTTTTTTTTTAAGTGTTTCACCCTAGGAAGGGTGCATATATATATATATATATATATATATATATATATATATATATATATATGGAAAAAGGGTTCAAAGAGGAGATGAATGCCCTACCCTGCAGACAAAGCCTCTAGTTTTGAAGCTTGACTCCAATCCACATCTGGGCAGAGTGACAGCTGGGCTTTGTGCATACTTTTCAGACAGCCTATACAGAGGAAGGGTGGGGGTGTCACAGAGGTGCATCTACATTTTGAATGGTCTTCCTGGGCTGAGAGAAGGGGAGGCGGGGCACACTTGTAAAGGCTGTGCCCTGGCCTCACACAAAGGGCTCGTTTAACCCCACCTGATGTCTGGAGCCTGTGCTGGAGGAGACAGGGGACACTCCTGGAACAAGTTGTAACTGGTTGGAACCTCCTCTCCCCCTCTTTGTTAACCCTGGGCAAAACTGAGTATACGTACAGGGGTTTCCCCATGAAAATGAGACACACTTAACAATGAAACATACTTAGAACAGGACACAGAATGCTGCTGGAGGGACTCACCAGGAACCTTCCTGGACCGCTGCTGCTGTGCAGACCTGTGACATGCTGGGTCATTTGGAGGAATTGCCACTTTCGGCATCCCTTTTGCACTGGCCTGCTACTGGGCCCTGGTGCCCTGTGCTCCACTTTGGTGTCCCCAGGGGCTGGGTGCTGTGGCTCTGACCCCTGCAATTGCTTGCATCTAGCACCTTGAGAGTGCCTATTCTGCTGTAGTGAATGGGGAGTGCTTCAATCTTATTGCACAGGTGCCCTGAGAAGTGCTTTCTTGTTGTGGATAGAGCGCCTGGAAGAAGCGCTTTCCTTGGAGGCCCAGGCGCCTTGTGAGCACGTCACTGTGTGCCGTAGCACCATGAAGAGTGCTTTACCACTGTGGAATCACTGCTGCAATTGGGTGTTTGGAGAACCCGAGCGCATCAAAACCACACTGTGTCCTGTGCCACCGGGGCACCACAGAGTGGAGGCTGGAGCGAGCACTCTCCTATTGGTGCCCTCAGGGTGAAGCATGCTCCGAGGAGCTCCCCCAGGGCACCAACCGGCCCCTACTGTTGGATGTTTACCGCTTTGGCCCGGGCGGGCTGCAGCTGACTCAGCACCTCAGATCGGGTGCGTGTGTATCAGCCTTCCAAAGATGGGTGGGAAGGAAGCCTCATCAGAGGTTCACGTCCCACCGGGCCCTTTTCTGTTCCCTAAGGACAGATGGGGAGGCTTCATCAGAGGCTCCCCATCCCACTGGGCCCCTATCTTCCTGCAAGAGATCGTGGCCAGGGAGGAAGCCATCATCACAGGCCCCCGCACTGTTTGGCCCCTTTCTTGTGTCCTCTGCTCCCCCCGGGAGGGCCAGTCATAGTCCCAGGGGGCCTGCAGAGCTGCAGAGCTGCAGAGACCATGGGCACCCTAGTTTGGGTGCAGGCCCCTGTATAAATGCAGAGGGGGGGCATGCCGCCCCATCCCTCCAACCATAAAACAGCCTCTGTTTTGGCACAGAGGAGCGCAGGGGGCTCCTATTTTCTTCGTGGCACTTGAGGTGCCTTCGTCTTTAATGACCACCTGTTTTTCTGATGTTCCTTTTATGGACAGTCTACGAATATTGTGCTAACCTGTTGTGTTGTATGAAGTGCCATATGTTTGTTAGTGTTCATTTTATGGGCATTTACACTAATCTGTTTTTATGTCTTGCCATGTATTTCCTAATGTTCCTGGTATGGGGATTTCTGAGGATGTTGTGACATGTGCATTATTTTAGTAATGTTTTCCTGACTACTGTTCATGTTGCAGAATAATGAGTCACTTGTGTGTTATATGTGACTACTGGTGATTTCTGCAGAGTAATAGTACACGGTGTAATGTTCTGACAACTGCTTAGGTAGCAGGGTGTAACCGACATGTTGTGCTTGGTCTAACGATGTTGTGTACAATATAGTTTATTTTTATACAACTTGGTGTTATGTTACCTTTGTGGTTGGGATAGTGCATCCCATGTGTTGTGTGGGTTGTGCAAATACTTTACACATTGCCTTTGGAATAGGTCTGACTGCTCATGCCAAGCTACCAAGGGGGGGGGGGGGGTGCAGGGGTTATCTTGGGTGTGTAACTCAAGCACCCTGATTAAAGTGGGTGGGTTCTGCCTGGCTTAGGTGCATACTCTAGCCAATCAGAAACCCCATTTCTAACAATATTTTTCATAAACTAGTGTGTAGGAGATATCAATAGAATATGAATCGCAACAAAAACGAAAGGATATAGTAACATCACTCATAATGATTGGAAGGAGATGAATGCTTTAACAAACAATGACTCTATCATTATAAAACACTCAGATAAGGGTAGCAACGTTGTGATTATGGACACTGTTGAATATATTAGGGAAGCCCAGAAACAACTACTGAATTGTGACCATAATGAGAGACTTAAAGGAGATCATCACCACTTTTCACCAGCAAAGTTATCATGATATGTAAAAAAACTGGTTGAGTAGTGTGCCTATCGAATATGAGGAAAACTCCTACTTAAAGGTAGACTTTCCAAGAATCCCTTGTATATATTTCTTGCCTAAGATTCATCGAAATAAATGTCATCCCCCTGGCCTTTGTAAGTATGATTGGTTTCCGCCTAGAAAATACATCCAGATACCTAGACCTTTTCCTATGTCCATATGTCACGGAGCTCCCCTTATTATTTATGTGACACAACAGATTTTTTTATCCAAAATCCATAACATTCCTTGGCCGGATACATTTCTCCTAGTGACCATGGATGTGACCTCTCTATAAACATCACTTAAACATCAATTTGGCATAGAAGCTTGCAGATATTTTCGTAAGAGTTTGCACAGCATACTGAAATGTTGATGACCATGCTATCATTTTGTTTAACACATAGAACGGCGGAAATCTGGCTGTGGCCATATTGGCGGATGGCAGTAAGGTGGCACTGCTACCACCAGCAGCGCCACGCGAGTGGACCTCCACCAGCCATATTATGACAAAAAATACAGCCTGGTGGGGTTCTGCTGGTAGGCGCTGCTGGCGGTAGCAGCACCCCGTCCGGTCTCATGCCGGAGGACCTCCTGGATCCAGCTAAGTCGGGTCTCTGACAGGGAAGGGGGCTAGAGGGTGTTGTGGGTGTGGGGGTGTGTGAATGTATATGTGTTCGTGAATGCGGGTGTGTGTTGAGTGCTGAATGCGTGTGTGCATGCATGAATGTGAGTCTGCGTGTATGTTTGGAAGTGTGTGCGGACGTGTCTGTGATTGGATGTATGCATGTGTGTATGTATGTGTGAATGAGTATGTGTATGCATGTGTGTCTGTGTGAAGGGGGTGTGGATGTAGGGGGAAGGTGGGGGGTTTGGAGAGGTAAGGGGGGACCCCTATCAGTGACAGGGAAGGAATTCCTTGTCACTGATATGGCCCACTGCCATGGTTTGTGTGGCATTATGAATGCCACGAAAACCATGGCGGTAGGCGGGGTCATAATCCCGGAGGCGGCACAGTGGCAGCTGCCGGGCTGGAGATGGATATCTCCAGCCCTGCAACCGTTACAGCCGTGGCGGTCGGAGTGGTATATTGGCGGGTTGGCTTCAGCCAACCCGCCAATGTCACAATGTGGCGGTAAGTACTACAACCACATTATCGTCGACCGCCGGGGTCGTAATGACCCCTATAATGTTTTTCTGTTTGACAATGAATATTACCTTCAGAAGCAAGGTATGACAATGGGAGCTTCATTTGCGCTAACCTATGCCAATCTCTACATGGGATGGTGGGAGAAGGGGGTCGCATGGTCTGAGGAAATGAGTAGTCATAAGTAGAGAGTAGTACTATGGGTACGCTTTATTGAATGATTTATTTATAATATGGGATGGCCAAAAGAACAAATTACGTGAATATATTAATGTATTAAACAACAACAACCTAGATTTACAACTTGTGGCCACCTGGAGTGACAAGAAAATAGAGTTCCTGGGTGAAAAATGGACAATTAGAAACCTATATCTATTGAAAACAAGCAGCTTGCAATTCGATTCTGCATTACAATAGTGTACATCCAAGGGCCTTAAATTGGAGCATCCCATATATCCAATTCTTGCGAGCTCGCAGAATATGTTCTGCAAAACAATGTTTGAGAAAGAAACATCTGCAATGACTCAGGGATTCCATGAGAGAGGGTACCCACACAAGGTTCTTATGGATGCCTATGAAAGGGTAAAAAGCAAGAAAAGAGAGGACTTACTTTTTAAATATCTAAGTTCCAGGGCACAGGAAAATACTGAATCTTCCCAACTAAAATTCTTCTTGCAGTTTAACAAGGAACACAAGGCGCTAAAAACTTTTCTGACACTCAATTGGCATGTTTTGCAACAGGATGAACACATAAGAATTAGGACTGGCCCGCGCTCTCAGATCACATATCGAAAAGCACAATCATTAGGGGATATCTTAACAAAAAGTATGTTTGTGAAGAAGGAAAATGTAACATGGCTAGCAAAAAAGAGTCTGGGGTTTAGAAGTTGTGGCCTTTGCAAATCATGCAATTTTGCTATGAATACACAGTGTTTTGTGACATTTGAAGTGAGAAAGTGCCCTATCACAGAAAGGACTACATGTGAAACAGGATTTTTAGTGTCTGTCATCCAATTTGCATGTCCCAAAAAAATGTTGGGAGCACTATTCACAAGCTGATGATTTTATTCTTGCAACATCTTATAGCAATCAAGAATCAAGATAGATCATACCCTGTAGCGAAACATTTTTTGGATGTACATGGAGGAGATTGCAAGAGTTTCACCTTCTTTGGCATGAAACATGTGAAAACAGACCCACAAAAGGGAGATAGGGTACTGAAACTAAGGAAAATTGAATCAAGAATGATTTTATCTTTGGGGACAGAGAAACCATGAGGACATAACTTAGATGCAGATTTACATGTGCATATTTAGAGATAGTATGGGAATCTATCAGAAATGGAACAGGTTGGTAATAGGACAGTCACTTGTCTCTTCCTGGTGACTCCCTTTAATTGGTTGAGTTTGATCAGTAATTCGCTCTGGGATGTCTCTAATTGGAAAATGATAGTTTTGATGATTTACAATGCACTATACACATTGCGTAACAATAGCAGCAGAAAATGTGATAGTGAGGTATTTGTTCTTTTTATGGGTGATGGGTTGTGAGCTTTTGCACCTTGCTGGGATTATAAGGTTAGCAATTGTCATGGATGGTTACCCTCCTATTGTTTGACTTTGATAGCATCTAACACTTTAGGCAATCGATAATAAGATGTGGTCATTCATTACTGCTGAGCATTGGTTACTGCTTTGACCATCTCCATATAGCACGTCACTTAAATATTTGGCAGCTTTCCAGTAACATACAGAGATCAATTTGGATCTGTATATTACCTCTGATATGTCAATATTTTAAGGTTTTTATATAATAGTTAATGTGGCATGGATGTGTACAACTCAGGAATATTGACAATTGCCAGGATGTTGTAGTTTGCAGCAGAAGTCACTTTAGTAGATGGTAGAACTGAGGAGCTATATAAATACCAACTAGATATTAGCACTTTACTTGATGAATGCTGTTGATTGTAGAATAGCACCTAACACTTACAATGAGGATGGTTGTGTATAACCAAAAGAACATCAACATTTGCTGAGATATTGCTTGATATGGCCCATCTCACTTTAATATCTGGCACTTTAAGGTGCAACAGAGGGATCTATTTGCCACATTGCACTTTATGGGACTTTCTATGGGCGGACATGCATAGGGTATTTATAACAACCTCATCTACTGTAAAATATTCTGAAATGCAGTACTGTACTTCATACTTGTTGGAATTTATGCATTTCAATCTTTAACACTATGGTTTGTAGAACACCAGTCACTTTACATATCCTTTGCCTGATATGGGGCCATCCCAAGAGAGGGTTACATTGACTAGCCATTTTTGGGCAATACAGATGTTATCTTGTATACTTGACTGGTGTCATGTAGCCTGCATAATTTATGATATGCATATATTTGGAGATGAATCGTTGGTATCTTGTAATGTATCTTAGCAGTACTTCTCAAGCAGTAATATACCATAAAGTCCAGTCTTTGTCCCCTTGCACAGGCAGAAGCAGCAACTGCAGGGTAGCTTCACAAAGCACAGTCAAGGGCAGGGCAGCACTTCTCCTCAGCTCTTCAGCTCTTCTCGAGGCAGAGGTTCCTCTTGATGTCCAGAAGTGATCTAAAGTATGTGGGTGCCCTTCTTATACCCAATTTCTCCTTTGAAGTAGGCTTACTTCAAAGTAAAGTGTCTTTTGAATATGAAATCCTGTCTTGCCCCGACCACGCCCCAGACACTCACCAGGGGGTTGGAGACTGCATTGTGTGAGGGCAGGCACAGCCCTTTCAGGTATGAGTGACCACTTCTCCCCTCCCTTCTAGCACAGATGACTTATCAGGAAAGGCAGACTACACCCCAGCTCCCTTTGTGTCACTGTCTAGTGTGAGGTTCAACCAGCCCAACTGTCAAACTGACCCAGACAGGGAATCCACAAACAGGCAGAGTCACAGAAATGGTATAAGCAAGAAAATTCTCACTTTCTAAAAGTGGCATTTTCAAACACACAATCTTAAAATCAACTTTACTAAAAGATGTATTTTTAAATAGTGAGCTCAGAGACCCCAAACTCCACTTGTCCATCCCCTCCCAAAGGGAATCTACACTTTAATCAGATTTAAAGGTCCCCCCCCCCATGTTAACCTATGAGAGGGACAGGCCTTGCAACAGTGAAAAATGAATGTAGCAATATTTCACTGTTAGGACATATAAAACACATTACTTACTATATGTCCTACCTTAACCACACACTGCACCCTGCCCTTGGGGCTACCTAAGGCCTACCGTAGGGGTGTCTGACATGTAAGAAAAGGGAAGGTTTAGGCCTGCCAATTGGGTACACTTGACAAGTCGAATTTACAGTTAAAACTGCACACACAGACACTGCAGTGGCAGGTCTGAGACATGATTATAGAGAATGTATGTCGGAACCACACCTGCCGGAACAACGCATGCTTTAACAACGAGGTCGGAACAAGGACCTCGTTGTTACCACTAATGCCTTTACCATGAATGCCTTAACAATGATTTTTCATTGTAAAGGCATTCCTGGTAAAGGCATTAGTAATAGGTATGCATTGTTCCAGCATGCTTCCCCCCTGGCCCCCCACCCCCACCCCTAACAATTTCCACAACACCCCCCCAAAAACCACACCAACCCCTCCACCCTTGCCCCTAAAACTACCCCAACCCCCATCTCCCCCCTAAAATCACCGCTACCCCTAAAACCTAAAACAACCCCAACCCCCACCCCATCCCTGAAACCTAAAGTACCCCAATCCCCACCCCTAAAACTACTCCGAACCCCCACCCTGCCCCTAAACCACCCCAACCCCCACCCCGCCCCTAAAATGACTCGACCACCCAACCCACCCCTAAAACCTAAAACCACCCCAACCCCCACCCCTAAAACAACCCCCACCCCATCCCTAAAATCTAAACTACCCCAATCCCCCCATATAACAACCCCAACCCCCACCCCATTCCTAAAACCTAAACTACCCCAACCCCCACTCCTAAAACCACCCCAACCCCGCCCCTAAAACTAAAAATACCCTGACCCCCACCCCTGCCCCTAAAACTAAAACCCCAACCCGCCACCCCCACCCCTAAAACTAACTATTCCCTGACCCCCCCACCTCGCCCCTAAAACTAAAACTAAAACCCCAACCCCCACCCCGTGCCTAAAACTAAAAATACCCTGACCCCAACCCCCCCACCCCAGCCCTAAAACTAAAACTAAAACCCGACTCCCCAACTCCGCCCCCAAAACTAAGACCCCGCCCCTAAAACTAAAAATACCCCCACCCCCACCCCTCTTACCTGACCCGACACCCCACCCCTGCACCTAAAACTAAAACCCCAACCTCCGCCCCTAAAACTAAAAATACCCCGACCCCCCACCCCTGCCCCTCTTACCTGACCCGACTCCCACCCCACCCCTAAAACTAAAACCCCAACCCCCCACCCCGCCCCTAAAACTAAAAATACCCCGACCCCCCACCCCGCCCCTAAAAATAAAACCCCAACCCCCATCCCCACCCCGAAAACTAAAAATACCCCGACCCCCCCACCCAGCCCCGCCCCTAAAACTAAAAATACCCCGACCCCCCACCCCGCACCCAAAACTAAAACCCCAACCCCCATCCCACCCCCGCCCCTAAAACTAAAAATACCCTGAGCCCACCACCCCCGCCCCACTCACCTGACTTGTTGCGTCGTCCTCCTCAGCCGACTCCCTTGTTTGTGTCTTAACCACTCATGTGCGTTGTTCAGCACATGCGTGGTTAAGGCACAAAACAACGAAGTCATGGTTAAGGAAACCGTAGTTCCGCTTTCGTTGCCCACGACTTCATTGTTCCGGAGTCGGCCCTCAGGGCCTTTCCCAATTAAAGACCTACTTATGTGGGTGGCACAACCACTGCTGCAGGCCCACTAGTAGCATTTGATTTACAGGCTCTGGCACCTCCAGTGCACTTTACCAGGGACTTACTAGTAAATCAAATATGCCAATCATGGATAAGCCAACTACAAACACATTTTGTAAAGGAGAACTTGCACTTTAGCACTGGTCAGCAGTGGTAAAGTGCCCAGAGTAACAAAAACAGTAAAATCAGAGTCCAGCACACATCAGCAACCTGGGAACAGAAGTAAAAAGTGAAGGGAGACCAAGCCAAGGATGAAAAGTCTAACAACGGACAACTAGCATATACTGGGCAGTTGTTTACTTTGTAGGGAATTGTCCAGTGGAAGGGGGTCAGCCAAAAGGTGTTGACGTTCTGTTTGGGGAAGCACTGCTTTCAAAATGAACTAAATGGATTGATTGTGTGCTGTATTACTACCTGCTTTACAGATTTTATGGTGTGGTAAACAGATGCTATAGTGTGGCTTTTGGCGGTGTGAGGAAGCTCACTGGAATCACTATATATATATATATATATATATATATATATATATATCCTCCAATCAAAATAAAATAAACACAGTACTCCAAGAAGTCCAGTAGTACTTTTTTAATGAATCAAAGAGCCACAAACATCCATCACACCAATGTGTTTCTTGATCACGGTTAATGAGTCAATTTTCTATTTCCAATATATATACTATCCCATCAAAAGCCTTTATATAGCATTATGGGATCTGTAGTTCAAACACAGCAAAACTAAAATTTAAAAGTGACAGCACAATTCTTCATCCCCATTAATTCCATATGGTATCTTTGTTTTAAGTCTTATTATGAATCTTGATTCCACATGTCTCAATTGCAACATCCTATCACCCACTCTCTCATGTCTCTTTATCAATGTTATTCCATAATACCTGATATGTAACCAAATAGCCACACTGTGACAGTTCAAATGTCTTGCCATGGCGTAGTTGAGATCTCCATTTTGTACCGCCCTTATATGTTCACATTAATTTTTTTTAAGGGACCGATTGTACTCCCCATACATCTTAATTCGCAAAGACATTCAATTACATGAACCATAAATTTTGTATCACATGTTATTCTATCCCTAATGGGGATCTTTCTTCCTTTAAAGTCCATAATTTCTCTCTTATTTCAGCCAATCCAACATGCATTACATTTTTTGCAACATGTGAAACCTTTATTGTGTTCCCTTAGCCAATTGGATGTTTGCAAAAGTCAAAATGGCTCCTAATGAAATAATCCTTCAAAGAAGGTGCCTTCCTATAGGTCACATAGGTCATAATCCTAATAATTGTTCAATATCAGGATCCTTTTTAACGATATTACTATGTTTACTCATGATGTTGAGAATATGATGGTGCTGTTTAAAAATATGTCAGAATCAGTCTAATTGTTTCTTGTTCATCCTCTTTAGCGTTATCTTTTTGGTTCTCAAGAGTCTGTGCATGTGTTAAAGATCTTGCTCTATTTTCTCCTTGTTTGATGTCCCAATTTTGGTATCCTCTCCTTAGGAATCCTTTCTGAGTTCATCAGAACAATTTATTTTCTTTCTGACAAATTCATCATATGGAATACTTCTCATAAATGATTTTAGATGAAGCCAGAGCCATGCAATAATTTGTTTGTTGCAGCTGGCTTTCGATCCAATGTTGTTTGTATTTTACAATTCTCTATGTGTACAATTACATCCAGGAATTCAATGCAGGTCTTACTTGTTTTATATGTGAACTGTAGACCCACATCATTAGTATATAAAATTGTAAAAAAACTCCTTAAATTGCATCTCAGTGCCGTTCCAAATAAAAAAAAAATCATCTATATAACAAAGCCAGATCACTGCCTTTCCCATATGGTTGTCATTCCCCACTCTCCAAGCTGCATTTTTCTCCCACCAACCCAGTGCAGCGAAAAAGCAGTCCTTCTAGGTTAGCAGTCCAGCAGAGTCAGTTCTTCTGACAGAGTCCAGTTGTAGGTCCAGAAGTGTCTGATTTTGTAAGGGCTAGAGACCTGGACTTATACTCAGTTGTGCCTTTGAAGAGGGGGAGACTTCAAAGAAGAGTCTTTGAAGTACACAGAGGCCCTTTCTTTCCAGTACTGGCTCCAGGCTATCAGTGGGGTGTAATCAGCTCTTCGTGCTGGGTTAGATCACTTCCTATTCAGATGTAAGAGTCAGGTCCTCTCTCCATTCCTGCCCAGAAAGAGCCATCAGAATGGATGTGAGTGTTCAGACACACCTATCCTTCCTGTATTAGTGGCTGTCTACAAGGAATGCACAAAGTGTAGCTGTCACTTACCCTATACGTGTATTGAAAAGAGGTTGCAGGTACACAGACCTGTAAGAGTTGAGAAATTCCTACTTTCTAAAAGTGATAGTTCTAACTTAGTAATGTTAAATCCAATTTTACCAATAAAAAGGATTTAACATTACCATTCCAATGATGTGAAACATGATTCAGCTAATTGTTTCTAATCAGGAATTACAGTTTAAACGTATTTGAAGGAATTCCCAATGTTACCCTATGGGAGGAGTAGTCCTCACAGTGGTGAAAAATGAATTTGTGAGTTTTTCTCTACCCAGACATGTAAAACTTAAAAGTACATGTCCTACCTTTTACTTACACAGCACCCTGCCCTGTGAGCTATCTAGTGCCTACCTTAGGGGTGGCATGTGTAATAAAAGGGGAGTTTAAGGCTTGGCAAAGGGTTTTAAATGCCAAATTGAAGTGGCAGTAAAACTGCACATGCAGGCCCTGCAATGGCAGGCCTGAGGCATGGTTAAGGGACTACTTATGTGGGTGGCAAAATCAGTGCTGCAGGCTCATTAGTAGCATTTCATTTACAGGTCATGGGCACATATAGTACACTTCACTGGTGACGTATAAGTAAATTAAAGATGGCAATTGGATAGGAGCCTGTTGGACTTTTTCCCTTTTGCAGGGTCACCTCCAGTCTTTTTACCTCCTTCCTCCTATTTTGTCTGACCTTTTTTTGTTGGCTTTAGGACTCTGGGCACTTTACCACTGATAACTAGTGCTAAAGTGCATATGCTCTCTGTGTAAATTGTATTGTTCATTGGCTTAGCCATAATTGGCATATTTGATTTATTAGTAAGTCCCTATTAATGTGCACTTGAGGTGCCCAGGGCCTGTAAATCAAATGCTACTAGTGGGTCTGCAGGACTGGTTGTGCTGCCCACGAGTAGCCCTGTAAACATGGTTCAGACCTGCCTCTGCAGCATGTGTGTGTGCAATCTTGTACTGCCAATTCGACTTGGCAAGTGTACCCACTTGCCAGGCCTAAACCTTCCCTTTTTATAAATGTAAGACACCCCTCAGTTAGGCCCTAGGTAGCCCCATGGGCAGGGTGCAGGGTATGTTAAAGGTGGGACATGTACTTATGTGTTTTACATGTCCTCACAGTGAAATACTGCCAAATTCGGTTTGCACTGTTGAAAGGCTTATCTCTCTCATAGGTTAACATAGGGGCTGCCTTTAAATATTAGCAAAGCGCAGATTCCCTTTGGGAGCAGATAGACATGTGGAGTTTGGGGTCTCTGAACTCATAATTTAAAACTACAACCTTTAGTGAAGATGGTTTTTAAATTGTGTGCTTGAAAATGGTACTTTTAGAAAGTAGGCATTTTCTTGCTTAAACCATTCTGTGACTCTGCCTGTTAGTGGATTGCCTGTCTGGGTCAGTTTGACAGTTGGGCTGTTTGCACCTCTCTCTAGACAGTGACACAAAGGGAACTGGGGCATAGCCTGCATATCATGATGGGCCATCGGTGCTAGGAGGGAGGGGGTGAGTGGTCACTCACACCTGAAAGGGCTGTGCCTGCCCTCACAAAATGAAGTCTCCAAACCCTTGGTGTGTGTTTGGGGCCTGGCCTCGGCAAGGTAGGATCTCACAAACAAGAGAGACTTTCCTTTGAAGTAGGCATACTTCAAAGGCAGAAAGGGTTATAAGAAGAGCACCCAAAACCCCTGAAAATTAGATCACTTCTGGAATTAAGAGGAAACTCTGCCAAGGAGAAGTGCTGCAGGCTGAGGAGAAGTACTGCCCTGCATGTGATTGTGCTTTGTGGAGCTATCCTGTAGTTGTTGCTTCTGCTGGTGAAAGGGGACAAAGACTGGACTTTGTGGTATATTTCTACTTGAGAAGAATCTCCAAGTGCTTGGACTGAGCTTGCCCCCTGTTCTGAAGTATCAGGGCCATCGAAGACTTCCCCTACCACCAACTGGACTCTCTGCTGAGACTCCTGCACTGACAAGCAGTGCCCTATCCAGTCCCTGGGCCCTTGAAAGGAGAAGCTGGTGAAAATCCAAGATAACCGTCTTCAGACGACTCGGGACCAACGCCAATGCCGAAAACCGTGACTCCGCCTGCCACCGACTCCGTGGTCCTCACTGGAGTGCGACAACCCACTGCAGCCCCACCAAAGTCCATGACTCTGTGGAAGTCGTAGCACCACATGGTGACTGACTCTGCCGGAAGTGTGCAAAATTCAACACTTCGCACCAACGCTGCCTCACCTCCACCGCCCCGCAGCAAGGATCCAACGCCTCTTTGTGATGCCTCCACTCCTTCACCCTGCAGCACCGGAACTGACATTGTCCTCGGATCCAGAGGTGCCACCATCCCGACTTCACTCATAGGCTTGTTTTCATACTTTACTAAGGTACTGTACCTGGGGGTTTGGGTGACTCC
Source organism: Pleurodeles waltl (assembly GCF_031143425.1). NCBI lineage: Eukaryota > Metazoa > Chordata > Amphibia > Caudata > Salamandridae > Pleurodeles > Pleurodeles waltl. Next base: position 678,515,635 of record NC_090436.1, read on the forward strand.
GCACTCAGCGCCGTTGGCGTTGGATTGTTGGGAACGACTCCATCACAATTATGTATTATCATCTCATTAAAGCATTTTGTGTTTCTAAGTGCCATCTTTGAGTTTAATCTTTAAAAATTCATGACTAGTGTGTGTCAGATATTTGCCATTTTGGTCTTATTTTGTTTAGATAAATATTGGCTATTTTCCTAAGCCTGTGTTGAGTCATTTTGTGGTGTTTTTACAGCATTACTTTGTGTGTTGGTACCAATACTTTACACCTTGTCTCTGAAGGTATACCCACCTGCTTGTGCCACGCTTCCAAGGGGGTGAGCAGGGGTTAACTGATTGTGATTCTCCTTTGCCCTGCCTAGAGTGAGGGACCTTGTTTGGACAGGGGGTAACCTGACTGCCAACCAAAGACCCCATTTCTAACAGAGCCAATATGACGATGCTTAGTGGAGAGAGCATAAGCATGTTAGCACTGGTCAGCATCCGCAAAGTGCACAGAGTCCTAAAAACAGAAAAAACAATGTCAGAAAAATGGAGAGAGGCAGGGAAAAAAATGAGGGAGGACCACCCTAAGTCTGTCAGTTCTAACATGCCCCAATACGCAAATATGGATCATCTCTTTTGCTATCTATTTTACAAATGGAGACCACTTTAATTTTGGTGCCAGGGCCTTTTTTCTCTCCCAGGCTGACTCTGGAGGACACAGATGTTTTAGGGCTGTCAGTACGATGATTAAATCCATATTCCACCATTGTTAGCGCTATAGAATTATGCAGCATGAAAGACAAAATTATGTGGCAAGGCTATCTAAATTATGTTGCAAACAATGCCAGCTATATGGCACCTCCATTGGTATTGTTATGTTGATCAGTTTAAATTAGAAACAGTGGGCCAGACTTACAAGGCCGTAGTGCCAACTTGGACCACATTAACATTAACATATATTTTTTAATGCTAATGTGGCTCAACGAGGCAAAAATCGCCACATCACATTTACTAAGTGGTGCAATGTATTCATTGATCCACTTTGCGACCCCTTGAGCCACATTATGCTTGCGCAAGGCATAATAAATGCGAGGGGGTGTTCCAGCGTTAGGAGGCCTGCAAAAATGGTGCTCTGAAATCTTGTAGAGTTCATTGTGCCATTTTTGACATCATTTCTAACACCTGCTCATGGCAGGCGTTAAAAGGACGCAACCATTTTAAAACAATGGGACAAAAATGTTTGACGTTATTGCAGCAAAGCACCACAATAGCATAAAAAATGTTGATGCTTTTGGCATAATGTGCGCCATGGTGTTCTTATGTGGCGGTTGGGCGGGCGAAGGAAATCTGGTGCATCAGTAATGATGAACCAGAGTCTTGTAAATATAGGCCGATATTTTTTTTTTTATCTGGAAGGCATGCAAATTATGTGACAAATATGGTAAATTCATAATTATGCGATTAAAACTACTGCCACGGAATCGCAAAAATCCACTGTCCCTCACTATTATCTTTATTATTAATTTATTCAGTAATGGTAAAGGAAACATAAACATTCTAATTCCAATCAAGCTCACTACCTTAAAATAAACATCTAATGTAAAAATACATGACCGGCAACGTGTAATATTGTCCCATATTGCAGCTTTACTATGCTGGGACTCCAGTGACATTTGCAAACCATTTACAAATTGGTTTATATTACCAGAACCTCTCGATATTTGACAGTGTGGGTCTGTTAGGTGGAACTGGGTGATCCATACCTGACATAAAAAGCAAAAACATGAATTTAATTGGAAAGGAACCCAACTTCTTAGTGCAATCAAGATATTTAAAAAGAGAAGCAGCCCTTAGTCTTAACATAAAAGATGTTTATCGTGTTATTACAGCATATAAAACTGGATCCCAGGGAGCGATAAACATTGCTCATCCTGTTATTGCTTGCATCCCTCTTCACCATAAAGCTTCATTTCAAGTCAACAGTGCCCCAGCTCAGGTTTGATTATCTGTAAGACACAATGGCACAATCTATTCTTGCTTGAAAACCATCCACGTGTCTTTTTGTATAAAGATAACTTCTCCCTGAAGGAAATTACGTATCCACTGCAGCAATGGCCCATCTTATTACAGAGATGTCTTTCTTGTGCTTACATTTTACAGAAACAGAGAAACTCACAAAAATAGTCAAGAGCCCTTTTATGCAGTCAATACTACTAGCCCTGCATCGCACAAATGCACTGTATACAATGGTGCTGGAACAATTTTCGAAGCGGGGGTGCTGCCATCAATGTTATAGTACTGAAGTAATAGGGATGTGAAAAATTCAAGGGTCTCGATAAAATAAGTGTATCAAAAGTATTTAGTGGGAGAGTGATAAGTGGATAGATAGTATGTAACTGGTGGTGCACTTTTTAGCACTACAAAGCGTGGCTTGGTACTGCACTGTAATTTACAGAGAGCACGTTTTCCTTTGAAATGACCCCTAAATTTTCACAGTCATAGCCCTGTGCTCAGAGCAGGCATTAATATGAAGCACACCATTATTTATAATGGGCCTGTATGCATTTTGCAGGATTAGCGCACATTTTTTTGGAGCTAATCCTGCAAAGTACTGCAATAGGATTGGTAATTATGATGCTAATATTCCTAGTGTACTCCATGGTGCGCCGTATGTTAAATATGAAAGAAAGAAAATCAAACACCAATCTCCAAGTTAATATAATGACCATTAGTTTATCAAAAGACATAGCCTTACATTTGACTTATATTGTTGAACACAGCAGATGTGTCTAGATGAAAACAAAATTTTATGGAATCTTTATGACTCATTCACCTTCTGTACTCCAGCATAGTTATTGTGGGGATGCTCCCCGTTCCGCTACTTCGAGTCCCTATGACTCGATAGTGAGATTCATGGAAATAATATCCTTACATTTAGCTTTTTTGAAGTTCTAGTTGCGCCCAGAGTGGGAATAGCCAATCCAAGTTTGAATTGTAATAAGTGTATACCAGAAAGGTGTGGTTTACACTAAGCCCAATAGATGGGAATTTTGGTGGCACAAGGGACTCTTCCGTAACCACACCTATTGTGTACCCCTTGTTTGGTGTTCACTGCCTGAAAAAAACATACTTGAAACATCTCTCATAAACTTTTATTAAAACTGCATCATCTGCCATGAGACAGGCAGCTTTGGTATTGAGGTGCAGTTGCTCCCCAGGCTAGATTATACTGCACACAGTCTTGGAGCTATTTAAGAACCACTGACACTGATTGCAGTACTATCTGGATTACATGAAACAAGCCACAGTAGGATTGATTATGCCCTAAGCCTAATTTACAGCTCATCGAATGATGAAGCACAGAAACCTCCTCCAGCAGGAATTGTTTAGCACGGTAGCCAATGTGCAGTATAGGTCTGGTCAACAATACAGCCCTCGGCCAAGAGCAGCCTACCATCATAGGGTCACACCCCTATATGGCCACTGCTGGTTATTAGGCTATAATTGCTAACAGCTACTATCCACAATGTTCATCCCTCTTCCACTCTACCCCTATGTTGCTCATTATGCCACATGTTTCTGTTGCACTGCTGCCCTTTGATCTATACAGACACATGCTAAGCACACAGTACAGTAATGCCCATGCCAATGGTACCCACGTCCTCAACTTCAATCAGACATGCAAGCAAACCCAGCAGCAAAAACCAACTATTCCTAATTGGTGCATACAGGGACACAGGAGCTGCATGTGAGGAGACTGACTCAGCTTCTTAATCTCAAACGCTTAAGCCCATGCGGATCATCTAGGTCAATTTAAGACAGCAGTTTTCTTTTTGACTACACTGCCAGGTCATCCTCACAATGGCCTAGATTACTACGGTCCAAAGTGCTTTGGCCTTGGTGACCTCTACCTGACCATTCTGAATCAATGCAAATAGACAACCACTGCTGGCCCAAATTACTTGGTCAGCTGCATATAAGATTCAGAGTTAGGCTGCATCACAGCCACATGCAACCTAATGCACAACCAATGGCAATATCCTGACCTAGGTAATGCTCAACAAATCAACCACACAACTGAGCACTAGCGCAACATGTCTAATTAGCATTGACTATCATACTGCAACCCAAGAACACTCAAAAGCTGTCTGGCACACCACAGTAACAATCACAACCACATCCACACAGCAAACCTATGGATGCATGCATAGTGCCCCCAATCAAAAAGGGACACTGAAGGTCACAAAGAGTCTAAGAGACATACTGATCAACACATAACCCACAAGATGCAAAGACATAAGTGGCCAACAATGCACAATCCCCAAATGGCGCTATAAACAATCAAGTTCCCTGAAGAGCAAAAAAGCCCAGGAAACTACTGCAACCAGTTCACCCTAAATGTCCTGAGATACTCCAGAGTAGAAACAGCCCCTTTAATGAACGTCACTATAGACCATACCCAGGCTAGCTGACCTCAAATTGCCTCACAGATACAAAAAACATAAACTTGCAATCTAGACAATTTATCAGGGATGGTGGCCCACATAACACCCTGATAGTTACTCAAGGAACAAGGGGCCAGATGTACTAACATATTTAGGTCCAGATTTAAGAAAAGTTAGTGTCACCTTTGCACCCTTTTTTTAATGCAAAAGCAGCACTAACCCAGCACCATATTTAGATATTGTTGCTAGAGCAGTCTAATGACAAATATCCACATTTTGAGTCCTTTTTGAGGAGTGCCACCTCACCTTGCGTCATTTAATGACAATGATGTGCAAGGTAGGTGTTCCCTCCCAAAAAATGACGCTAGCCTGCTAGCGCCATATCTACAAGCCGACAGAAAAATTATGCACAACTGGGACCGGGTCCAAAAAATGAGGCTAATACTGATTAGCGTCAAGTTTTTAATGCCTGGTCAGACCAGGCGGGAAAAAGTGGCCCAGCCACAACTACATAAGGAAACATGCACAGAAATAACTCTGGCAAGCAACTGGACAACATGGACCTGTTACTGCTACAGCTTGGCACTGGGTAAGATGACAGCGACGATGCCAAGTGCCACCAGCACCACTGCTGCAACCTCAACCACCAGCACTGCAGCCACAAAGAAAGCACAGAAGGAGGGAGAGAATATTTCACCAGCACACATCCATCCTTGACCTCAGGGAAGAAAAAGTTATCAGACTTTACTGGCTGAAGCGGGACTCCATTGTACGGCTGCTCCATCACATTTACCCTGACATCACCGCAAGAAAGGAAAGTCATACAACCATACCACCCATGACCAGACTCCTGGCTGTCCTCCACATGCTGGTGTCTGTGTCATTTCAGATGACTGCAGCACAAATGGGTGGCATATCACAATCATCCCTTTATGCCTTCCTTCCTATGGTCCTGGACGCCATCATCCGTTTCACACCCATTCACATCTGGTTCCCCAAAACCCAGCAACTGCAGCAGGAGACCAAGCAAGAATCATATCAAATTGCTGGGTTCCTGCATGTTCTGGGTTCAATGGACTGCACCATTGACCAACTTGTCCCTCCTGCTGGATCGGAACACCTCTTCAGGAACCGCACATACACACTCAATCAATGTGCAGGCCATTGTGGACCATTGTGGAATATTAAAAAACATCCTTGCAAAATATCCCATCAGCATCCATGATGCCTTTATCTTTAGACACTCAAAATTCAATCAACGATTCCATGATAAACAATATGGCAATGGCCTACTCGTAGGTCAGCCAGCATACAACTTATAACACAGACAACACATTAAACATGTGGAACAAACAGTACATGCACCACACTAAACACACATGGAGAGGGAAACGCAGATATTTAGACAACAACACATATGCCTCATGTCTCACTACACCGCATTCAATGCACATCACCCTCACATGCGCCCATATGCACAAGTTCTTAGCACCACCTGATTGACACTTCACATGATGGGCTGGTGGAGCAATGTCCCCTTGGCATACAAAAGCTGGAGTCAAACCACTATATGTGTCCACAGGTTTATTACAAAATACAGATCCTTCACACATAACACACAGCTCAGCTTTGTGTATTGCATTGGCCATGCCACCGTCAGACAACTCACATATTGGCACTTCCCCACATTTACCATGCTGTAGAAACTTAAGGCAGCACCAACAATTAATGCCACCCTAGTGGTGCCATCAACATCTACATATCACCAAAACATATCTGCTATACTCATTGTGTTCACCTTTCCCTTGTGTGGTGCATAGTGCAAGATACATTAAAATACAACATCGCCGTCACTGATGGATCATGTGTAGGAATGAACACCTCACAGCATACCAACAATCATACCCGTAAATCCCACATCTTCTTACCATGATACATGGGTGCTAAAAGTGGACTGTGGCAGCTGAACTACTGCCAATGCACTGGTAGAGGCCAGAAGCACATAATATTTAGGAGACACAGGACTTTGCAGGGCTGGGCTAGTGATGCAGGGCAGTGCAGAAAAGCACCTCATGCCCTGTACTGTCCCACAGGTGTCTGCAAACTCTTGCATACATCACAATATATCCTGTACAACTGTGACACACTGTGCATTTGAACCACATGGACATCTGCATGCTAGTCAGCAATTGGCAAAAACAAAACTTTGTGAAAGGGAGGTATTTCAAGGCCAAATGGGTGGGATTCACATGTAACACACAGGGCGCAACACCTGTTACATGGCACACAAGACACAAAATAGGTACAACATTTTTCTAACATCACTGTTCTGCAGGTCTAAAGTTAAGGGACTAAGGGCCAGATTTAAGAAAAGATGTGCAGTATCCAATGTAGCGCCACTTTTCTTGAGCCCATTAGCGCACCCCTACCACCACAATGTGTGTGCCTTTTTTATAATACGACACACCATGGCACAGAGTAGGGGCAATATTGCCAAAATATTTCACACTATTGATGTACTGTGTAGGATTAGTGTAAAGAAATTGGTGCTAATCCTACACAGTACATAGAGACCAAATGAAAGCAATGCTGTGCCCCCTATTAACACCTGCTCTGTGCAGGCATTAAGAGTAGCCGCTACAAACGATGCAGTGGAATCTCTTCAAGCCCACTGCCTCATTTTTGCAGTCCCCCTACTGGGGAAACACCCTCCTAGCATACATGATGCCTGGCACAGGCATAATGTGGCGCAAGGCGTTACAAAGTGGCGCAATGCATGTGTTGTGCAAGGAGGCTTTAGGCCCTCTCCAATTTGGGCCTCAAAGTCAAATATAGACAACACCACACATATTCTGCATGGGTGAACTGTCAGACCAGAAATTAATTAACAATCACCACGTCCCTGAGCCACAACCCATGATTGGAAAGTGCTCCATCACACACCAATACAACAATCCATTCAAACAGGAACACATACAACACTAGATGCAAGTCTGAATCACCACTCCACTGAAAACAAATATGTGCCATGGCACATAGTAAATAACTAATATGTATGTCTGACACATTTTCTCACATTCCTTTGCAGCGGACCAAGGTTACTTCAATTCATCAACTGATGCAGAAAAGGACCAGTAATGTGGTGGAGCGGACATTTGGCATACTCAAATCCAGTTTTAGGTGCCTAGCTTTAATAGGAAGAATCCTGTTATATGCATAACCCATTGGGTGCAAAATTATTCTTGTGTGTGCTATTTTGCACAACTACTGGAACAAACAGGTAGATGTCAGCAGTGAGGAGGATGAGGACAATGATGCACAACAGGAGGATGGGGAACAAACATACTCTGCTGCTGGAGCAGGCAGAAGAGACCACATTGTGCACAATATTTTCTCTAAGACACTGACCTACAATATTTATTCCTTAAAGATTGCAATAAAATAACTTTAAATCTGATTTCTCATGGCGTACTCACTATCACCATCACATACCATTTTTAACTTACACATATCTCAGACAGCATGACTACACCACAACAGATGCAGATGACTTAGGGACATAGACAGGAAATAAAAACAAATTAAAAGAAGGCACTATCACATGAATGTGTGGGTGAAATGCAGGCATAGGCTGTAGCAATTGCAATTTACATTCTCACACACATATCATGCAAGTGTGTTGGCTTGACATACACCTGCAGCAATCCTGGAAATAGATGTGAAGACTGCTGTACCGATGTATGGCCTAGGTAGGAAAAGAGTAGCAATCATTTACAATGGTAGGTTTATGTCTGCTAGGTAATGAAGCAAAGTCTGAATGACACTATCACACATGATAACTGAAAACATACTCCTCAGTGGCATTCACATGTTTGACCAAGACAGAATGACATTAAGGGGGTGATTCTAAGTCCGGCGGGCGGCGCAGGCCGCCCGCCAGTCTTCCCCCGACAAAATACCGCTCCGCGGTCGCAAGACCGCTGACGGTATTTTGAGATTTGCCCTGGGCTGGCGGGCGGCCGCCAAAAGGCTGCCCGCCAGCCCAGGGCAAATCTACCTTCCCACGAGGACGCCGGCTCAGAATTGAGCCGGCGTAGTGGGAAGGTGCGACGGGTGCTGTTGCACCCGTCGCGTATTTCAGTGTCTGCTTTGCAGACACTGAAATACTTTGTGGGGCCCTCTTACAGGGGCCCCGCGGCACCCCCTACCGCCATCCTGTTCCTGAGGATTCTCCCGAGCAGCGGAAAGTCGGCGGGAGACCGCTGACTTTCCGTTTCTGACCGCGGCTGAACCGCCGCGGTCAGAATGCTCGAGGGAGCACCGCCAGCCTGTTGGCGGTGCTCTCGTGGTCGGTGGCCAGGATCAGAATGACCCCCTAAGTGACCAAAACACCTAAATATCTAAGTCTCCCACACTCAATCCAGTTTTCAATGTTCATGTTAGACAAGCAACGTCCAAACAAGTCACAGACCCTTGCCAAATTGTACGGGTGATAAAGGAAACAGATAGACTGAAAGTCACATCTTCTCTACTCATAGCTGTCATGAGAAATCACACATACTAAATACACTCATGGTGAATATGATATAAGGTGTAGAATGCAGGTGTGAGCGGGTGCCCTTGTCAAATAAATGATGTGGAAGAGCAGCTGAAAGACTCCCTTACGTCACTTTGAGATGCAATATGTGGAGGTCACTAAGACAGTACACAAGTGCTGTGGCTGGTGTTCTGTAAAGCGTGGGGGTCAGTCATGTGATCTAGCAAAGCCTTGAAATTCTATGGCAAAAATTGCTTAACCTGTAGAAGTAGCTGTATCCATCTACAAAGTTCACAAGTCTGAATTAGTATGCAGTGCATGAATGAAGGGAGAATATTGATGATGAAGATAGGTAAAAAGTGTAATCAGCAGAAGTTATGCCAGCAATGTTGAACTAGGACCATACCTGACATAATATGCTATCAGTGTATGTGAAGGAACACACATAGACTAAGACTCACTGTACAACACAATGTTTCCATGTAACAGCAGACACATATTCACAGAGAATGTATAGGTCCGTACATATTACAGTTACATTGCAAATGAACACAACTATGTCCTTGGCCAGCACAACCTAGTGTGACAGAAGCAGGTGACAAATTACAGTATCTGTTCCCTGGGTCTGTAGGTATGACCCAGTTCCACAGTCTATCAATGACCTAACAAAGGACATATCTCACCTATGTATGCCAAGTCATGTCAAACCATAGAAAATGATGCGACATGTCCAACACAAACAAGCTGTAAGTCCCTAGTATTTAATATGGCAAGCCTGACATCAACAACCTCAAAGTTAATAAAACATACTTCGTCATGGGACCCCAAATGTGCTGCTGTATGTCTGCAGGTGACTGATAATTGATCCAGAGGAGGCTACATCGACTTGTGACACAGTCAGTGGCCTGCTGCCTGTGCTCAGTGAGCTGAGCTGAGGTTACCACAGTCAACCTGTGTCAATACATGCAACAATAGGCCTGTTTGGGCATACAAAGTGCCACTGGAGCACTGATGACTAGGTCGCCATCACTGCCTGAGATCAGCCCTGCCATACAGATTGTATGCCAATCTGGAAATCTGGCAATTAAACAAAAGGGTGAGTCATTGTACATTCCAATTGTATGTGCTAAACATATAGGGCCATATGTACGAACACATTTTCCCATAGACACAGAATGGGTAAAACCCTTTGCTATATCTGGCCCATAATTCCTAAATCTTTACACACATGTCCTACGTAGGTGGACCAGGCTTGGTGCCATCTATTTGCGTATGGACAAAAGGTAACAATTTACATATGAAAATGTGTGTGTGTCACATATGTACTTACAAACTTATATGAACAGTACATATGTTATCATATAGGGAAACATGTTTAACACAGCCATGAGTACATAGCCTTGAGAGAATGGCCTACATGCATCCATGCTGGGATAGAGAATTGGTATTTATCATATCCCTAAACACATCACTGTAGTATGCATTACTTATCATACATGAAACATATCTTTTCACACAAAAACATGTCACATACATACATACATACATGCCAACTATGACACATGTCAGCACACCATCTCCAACAATGTGCATGCATGAGGAACTATATGTCACATGTGTTGCTTTGCATCATTAAGTCTCACCCTTAGAACACACCAGAGTGTGAGACATAGTTGCACCAAGCATCCTTTGCTAAAGATTTGTCAAGGGTATCATATGCATTAACATGTTTTGCTCATGGCTCATCCTATCTTATGCTTTGTTGTGAAACAAACGGTGGGAATTCTGACATAACAATGTGGTAGACCCACAATATGAGTTTCATCACATCACACTCACAGTACACACATTATATACATGTAGAAACCTGTATGTGGAAAAGAGTCTTCATACACATGCACATTTGCAATCAGTATCAGTCCTTCCATGCATCACACAACTACAAACATATGGAAACACATTCCTATGTTACCGGTAGGCAGTGAAATATTGATACATACACATGTTACCCTACCATACAAACAGCAAATATGTATAACCCTTGTAATTAAGAATATGAATCTGGGTGCCCTGTCAGCTTTCGCACATGCATCAAAAAACAAATTAAGCATATAGCATTTCTACGCATCGCAAATACCAAAAATGATGCTTCGCACCATGGGAGTCTAATCTAAGTTGTCATGCCTTGACAGCCTTCATACAAGAACCCATGCATGGCTGTCCTGCATAAAAAAGACAAATACTGTAGTACTTCAAACCTCACATTTACCAGAAATGACTCCCAGCACCGGCACATTTAATCTACGTCACCATTCCTTGTCAGCCTTCATACAAAGTTTCACGCATGGCCATCATGCGTCACAAAAACACCGCATATCAAAAAGTGGGATGCATACGGCCAGTAAGTGATGTCAGAAGCCTTCCTTGCTGCACACATGGTAAAGTGAACCTACTTTAACTTTTACTTTAGAGTCTTGTAGTCTGTGCTTGGGAAAGGTTGTGTGGTGTGTGTGCTGGCACGAGGAGTGTTGAATTTTGAGTATTTTGTACTGTGTCCTGGTTGTGTCTTGTTCATCTTGTTATATTTGTAATTTTATTGTAGATTATTGTCCTGTTATTGTGTAAGTATTGTCGAGTGCCTGTCTTGGGGTAGTTAAGTTCATTGGGGTAGTTGGGGAATTGTATTTTATATTATGTTTGAGGGGACTTATGTTGCAGTGGAGGGAACTGCAACATGTCAGGGAAGGGAAGAGTACAGAGGATGACTGGGGATGAACTGGGAGGGCTCATCTTGTTGGTGTGCCACTACCTCCCTAACATGGTGGCTATGGGTGGTCGGGTGATCATGGGCTACCCTACAGAGGCAAGGAAGCTGCGCTGGGGCAAGGTGCTGTTCTAGTTTCAACGCATCTTATCAGTAGAGCGCACTGACCATCAGTTGAAGCACCGGTGGACAAATCTCATCCGCCGTGAAAGGGATCTCCTCAATCACCTGGTCGTTCGTGCGACGGGAACTGTTGGTAAGTACCCGTTACACATTGCAACACCCCTATTTGCTTGTGCATGACAGTAGGACATAAGTATTACTTCACCAAGTCATTACAAAGGGCAGGACACTAAAGGCCTCATTTCAACCCTGGCGGTCATGGACCTCCAGGGTTAAAGTGGCGTTCATACCACCAACAGGCTGTGAGTCCGAAATGCCACATTTTGACCCGGGCGGTACCGCCGTGGTCACACCGCCGGGACCGGCGGTTTACCACCATGGCGGTCCCGGCGGTCGCAATCCGCCAGGGCAATGCTGTAAGCAGCGCTGCCCTGGGGATTTTGACTCCCCTTACCGCCAGCCTGTCCATGGCGGTAGATACCGCCATGGAAAGGCTGGCAGTAAGGGGACTCATGGGGTCCCAAAGGCTGGCGGTAAGGGGACTCACAGGGCCCCTGGGGGCCCCTGCACTGCCCATGCACTTGGCATGGGCAGTGCAGGGGCACCCATGCACAGCCCCATCGCGATTTCCACTGTCTGCTTGGCAGACAGTGGAAAGCGTGACTGGTGCTGCTGCACCCGCCGCACCGCCACATTACCGCTGGCTCCATTAGGAGCCGGCTGCAATGTTACGGCCCAGCGGGGATGTTAAAATGCGGCTGGCAGGTTTGCGCCTGCATAGGCGGCCTTCTGGCAGTTCAACCGTGGCAGGCGGCCTCCACCGCCCGCCAAGGTTGAAATGAGGGCCTAAGTTTTGTGTCACAGCCAACCGGCATTCATGGGAGGTTAGCAATGCACGGGTTGAAGACAATTAGCAAATTCATCTCCTTGTACCTTGTGTATCGCATATACATATTGAAGTGCCAAAAATACAATACACATGTGCAATGGTGCAAGGGTTTATGTTTCCCATGCATAAATGTTCATGTCCATCATGGGCTTGACTACTGTGAAAGTTGGCATAGTTATGTGTGTGTGTTCCTTCAGTCATGTATGTGCAGAGTGGTACAACAAGGACACAAATGTAAGAAGGACATAATGGCTCCTTAGAGTTTTGGAAGGTGAAGTGGCTGATGGAGGCAAGTATTGCCACACCAGATGTGAAACGTTTCACAGTGCAAGCTTTGTGGCACTTTGAAACCCTGGTTCCACATGATGCCTGCACTAGGTATGATGAACACAAGAGGTGTATTCCTGTGGTAGGAGGCACACAAAACCTGAGCAGTTAAATCTACAAGTTTCCACTGCTCCATTTTTGGAGTTAACTTGAATGTGTGCCTAAGGCAGGTTATTTAAATGACACTCCCATTGTTTTCAAGTGCCTAATCTCACTTAGCAGGTTTGGTACCTTCATGTATGGCGCAAAGCATGCTAAGTGCCACCATAATGTTATAGTTTACAACGTTAGTGTCCTAACATGCGCCATGGTGTGCCATATGTGACATACGGCACGAACATGGTGGAGTCATGTGTCGGTAGTAGGCGGATGATATAGTCAAGCATCTGCATGGTTGCACCATTTTCACATAGATTTTCTAAATAGCTTCTGTCAATTGACAGTATCCTGTACGCAAGAGAATGTAACCTATGTATCTGAGACATGTATTTATGGGTGAATCACATATCTGTACATGTTTTTGTGAGCCAACTATGTCTGCCTGAATGACATGTTGTAGATGCCACTTCATTCCTAAAAATAAGTTGACTAGGGCAGTCAGCTAAACAAGTGGAATGTGTAACGGTTGTCCATGCTTTTCTTTGCTCAACAATTACTAAGCTATGTTTTCCTGTCATGTCTTGCAGGTGGACCTCCACCCTACACCATTGGCAAGTTTTCCCATTTTGAAGACCTCAGTGAAGCCAGTAGGTGTTACCTTGTATGTCAAATTTGTAGATCAAGGGTTGTATGTGAGAGAGTATGAGATGTACAATGCCATGTTAAAATGGCATGTGTGTCAATTAAGACACCATCACCTATCCTTGGGTATCAATATCATGTCTGATGTAATGTTGACAATGTGGAATGAGTTAAATGATGCCCAGGTGCCAACGTGTGCTGCAATGAATTTGAGGGTCTGTGGAAAAGGTAAAAATATGCACAAACACAGTGATGGCAGTCAAGATATGTGTAAGAGGTGCTGGCTTTCAGAAATGTATGGATGTTGCCACATATATGTCACAGCCCATGTTACTGCACTGTGTGCCAAATGTTGCACGAATCTACTCTGGACATGGTACAAGTTATGTACAAACATCAAGGTCTCCAAGGAGCTTATCAGTAAGGCACTTGCTGCAACACCAGTGCTTCACTAGTCTTCAGAAATAAAGTGAGGCACAGGCCGTGCACCGAGCTTTTTGAGAAGGCCAACAGTCAGTTGAGTACACATAGAGGTTTCAGCTCTTCTCCAGATGGATATGGGACATGTCTACGGATTGTAGCAAACAAGATGTGTGCAGATGAACCTACAAGATGTACCCATCATGATGAGTGTGAGTGAGCATGGTCACATCACATGTGTATGAGATGTGCGTGCTGAGTGTTTACCTGGTACTTAGGAGATGTTTCAAGCTTGTGCACTGATAGTGCACAGATAGTGTGCAACATTGGATAGGCATTATCCCTGCAACATTAACAATATATCATAGATGCATGCAAGGCAGATTGGTCTAGATTTGGCTTGAAGTTGTTTTAGGATAACTGGTGGACAACATGTGTCATCTGAAGATGCTGTTTCCATTGCATGCTTGTTCTTTTGAAAAGAGGGATGAAAGATACAGGCACATCTATGAGGTCCAGAGAAGGTACTGCAGGATGGCCAAATGGTATAGATTGGAGAAAACATTGGTGTCATGGCAGATGTTTTCGCATGGTGGACCAGCCAAACAGCCTGCAAAAGGCAGCAAAAAGAGTGTAAGGTCCATGCAGAGGGTCATGGGTGTATCTGCATGTTCTGCCCCCTCAACATCCATGGCACCTACCACAACAGCATTGCAGCAACAGCCTCCACCAGCTGCCACTGGCTAAAAATTTGAGGATGATATTCTCAAGGACATGGCGGGGATAAAATTAAGGTTGACAAAACTGGAAGAGGCAAAAGAGCACAACTACAAACTGTTGAAATTCATAAAGAAGAAGAAGCTTAAAGTTTGGACAGTTTTCTCTTCCCCTAGTTTTCATTGTAAATAGTTTTAGTGGGTTTTAGGTGGCAGGCACAGGTTAGGTAGCATAGAGTAGGTTAGTTTTGGTACATAGTTAGTATAGTTAGGGATGTAGGATTTAGGATGTTTTTGTTTTAGGGATGTTGGGGGGTATGTCTAGGGGTACATGTTAAAATAAAAAAACGAAACAATATTTAGAAAAAATACAGAAAATATATATTTGTTTAGGCAATAGTTTAAGTTAGTCTATGTTTAGCTTTAGCTCATGTTGTCCTTCACGTCTATTGTATCTTAAGGGGAATAGGGTGCCAATGTTTATTGTGTGGCATTACATGTATAAGATAAGATTAAATTGGGATAGTTAGCTGTAGGGATTCATTAAGATACTTTAGTATGGGTTATGTTAGTGAAGGTTAGTGCGTGGTTTATGTTTTTGAAAGATAGTGTATTTTTAGTGTAAATAAGTCTTGTTAGTTGTCTACAATATGGTGTCCATGATGATTGACTGTCTGGGTGTTTTCATGTCTGCACTGGCCACGTTAGACAAATGCCTTTGGGTGTGCATTCAGTATTGTTTTACATGTGTGACTATGTGTATCCCCTTTGACCAAGGAGCTGTCTGATTGGCAGTGGTATGACATTGGCTGCTCAATACAATTTTCAGCGTAGTTCCTGACACTCTGATTGTGGATAGATACAAATTCTAAGACAGGTACTCATGCAACATCTATTGTTTGTGCTAAGTTATGCAACAATAATTCTTGAAAAGTTTAGCACATTGCACTAATTTGGGGAATGGATACTGGCACACTGATGGCTGCCCCTCACAGTCTTACATATGCCTAATGTGTTGGTTACATCAATGTTTGATATACTGGTACAATCATCAGGGATATTTTCAGACACTTGTGCTCTGAACCAAACATGCCATATGTAAACATTATGGCTACCTGTTTAATATATGCTTGGAAGACTCTGAAATGTGGTTATAGCCCACATTGCTATCAGTCACCTTAATCTTGTTTGAGGCCAAGTGTGTGGCTTTGTGTCTGACAGAAAGCAACACATGTCCTTTTGTTCTGTACTCATTGACATACCTTCACACAATGCATACATTTGTAACAGTTGATTGATCACTGAAAAAACAGTGCACATGTGAATATACTGATTTATTTAAATGTGCAAGTATTGGTTCTGATGCTGTACAATCTACAATTTACTGACCCCCATGATAGATCCCAAGGCATTGAGGGGGTCATTCTAAGTCTGGCGGGCGGCGGAGGCCGCCCGCCAGACTTCCCCCTCCGAAATACCGCTCCGCGGTCGAAAGACCGCGGAGGGCATTCTAAGTTATTCCCTGGGCTGGCGGGCGGTAGCCAAAAGACCGCCCGCCAGCCCAGGGAAAAACTCCCTTCCCACAAGGATGCCGGCTCGTAATCGAGCCGGCGGAGTGGGAAGGTGCGACGGGTGCTGTTGCACCCGTCGCTTATTTCACTGTCTGCAAAGCAGACAGTGAAATACTTGTAGGGGCCCTCTTACGGGGGCCCCTGCAGTGCCCATGCCAGTGGCATGGGCACCGCAGGGGCCCCCAGGGGCCCCGCGACCCCCCCTACCGCCATCCGGTTCCCGGCGGGCGGACCGCCGGGAACTGGATGGCGGTAGGGGGGGTCGGAATCCCCTCGGCGGCGCAGCTAGCTGCGCCGCCTTGGAGGATTCAATAGGGCGGCGGTACACTGGCGGGAGACCGCCAGTGTTGCCGGTCTGACCGCGGCTTTACCGCCGCGGTCAGAATCACCCCCTGAATGTCCAGTCAGAATTCAAGGTGAGGGAGATGTCATGAGACATCTGTAGGAGAGGAGAGCATCAGCGAGGGGGTGTCCAAATTGACAATAGGTAGGATTTTAGACAATGACAGTTCATGCATGAAATGTCAACAGTGGTAGAGTGAAGAGGCCACATTGCCAGCTGTCACAAAACTGGCATGATCTTAAGCACAGAACTAAAGAGATACTGTCCATGTGCCACAGACTGTAGCTACTGGGTATTTTTTTGTTGTGAAAGTTGTTCCCTCCACATCTTCATCCTCTGATGTGCCTGGTGCCTCCTTTGCCATAGGTACCTCGGATGGCAGCAGACTTGTCCTTCTTCAGACTGAGGCACCTAACACTCCCTCTAGGCTGCCTGCCATGGTCTCCATCCGCACCCGCACCTGCTATGCCAGCTATGCAGGACTCCTACCGGTGTCTTCTGAAATGTAATGTCTGGGTCCTCAGAGTCCAGGACTGTGGCTGGACTGGTCGGGCTGTGTGTTGGTTGTTGGGTGGTTCATGTGGAGACCCCAAAATGCTGTGTGTTCTCCCTGTGACTGGAGATGGTGTCTGGAAGGAACCCAGGACATCCTGGAGAGCGTCAGCATTGATGGTCAGCATCTGGTCATCTGGATCATTTGTAAAATCCAGGACAGGCAGCTCTGCAGGTGGTAAGGCTTCATCCTCTGCAATGGGATAGTGAAAGGTCAATTTTGGACTGTGGTGGCTTTGACATGAGTCATCATTTACTTGCTACTGTTGTCTTAGTGACATGGTACTGACCCCCACATCAAAGCACACATTTACGGACCCCCAGTGGCACACTGTGCGCCTTGAGCATCATTTCTAGGGAGTCATCATTGGAACAATGTGCCAGTCCTCATTCCCCAGTGTGTGAAACCCACCTTGATTAACTTCTCATGGTTTTCTGCATATGTACCACTTTTATTGAGTTGACTGTGTTACATATGCATGCCATGGTGTAGGAAGGTAGCCTCTTTCTAGTCTTGTTACCCCCAATTTTGGCCTGTTTGTGAGTATATATCAGGGTGTTTTTACTGTCTCCCTGGGACCCTGCTAGCCAGGACCCCAGTGCTCATATTGAAAACCCTATTTGTCATTGTGTTTTATATGTCTCACTGGGACCCTGCTAGCCAGGACCCCAGTGCTTATAGTTTGTGGCCTGAATGTGTTCCCCGTGTGGTGCCTAACTGTGTCACTGAGGCTCTGCTAACCAGAACCTCAGTGCTTATGCTCTCTCTGTCTTTAAAATTGTCACTGCAGGCAAGTGACCAATTTTACCAATTACGATTGGCACACTGGAACACTCTGATAATTCCCTAGTGTATGGTAGCTAGGTACCCAGGGTATTGGGGTTCCAGGAGATCCCTATGGGCTGCAGCATTTCTTTTGCCACCCATAGGGAGCTCAGACAATTCTTACACAGGACTGCCACTGCAACCTGAGTGAAATAACATCCACGTCATTTCACAGCCATTTTACACTGCACTTAAGTATCTTATTATTCAGCTATATGTCTAACCCTCACTTAGTGAAGGTTAGATGCAAAGTTACTAAGTGTGGGGGTACCCTGGCACTAGCCAAGGTGCCCCCACATAGTTCAGGGCAATTTCCCAGGACTTTGTGAGCGCGGGGACACCATTACACACGTGCATTACATATAGGTCAATACCTAAATGTAGCTTCCCAATGATAATTCCGAATATGGCCATGTAAAATGTCCAAGATCATGGAATTGTCCCCCCATGCCAAATCTGGTATTGGGGTGCCAATCCCATGCATCCCCAGGGCTCCAGCATTGACCCCGGGTACTGCCAAACTAACTTTCTGAGGTTTTCACTGCAGCTACTGCTGCTGCCAACCCACAGACAGGTTTCTGCCCTCCTGGAATCTGAGCAGCCCAGTCCCAGGAAGGCAGAACAAAGGATTTCCCCTGAGAGAGGGTGTTACACCCTCTTCCTTTGGAAATAGGTGTTAAGGGCCTGAGAGGAGTAGCCTCTCCTGGCCTGTGGGAATGCTTTGAAGGGCACAGATGGTGCCCTCCTTACATAAACCAGTCTACACCAGTTCAGGGATCCCCCAGCCCCTGCTTTGGCGTGAAACTGGACAAAGGAAACGGGAGTGACCACTGCCCTGTCCATCACCACCCCAGGGGCTCTGCCCAGAGCTCCTCCAGTGTCTCCCAGACCTCTGCCATCTTGAATGTAGAGGTGTGAGGGCAAAATGGAGGCCTCTGGGTGGCCAGTGCCTGCAGGTAACGTCAGAGACCCCTTCTGATAGGTGCTTACCTGGTTAAGTGGTCAATCCTCCTCTGAGGGCTATTTAGGGTCTCTCCTGTGGGTTTCTCATCAGATAATGAATACAAGAGCTCACCAGAGTTCCTCTGCATCTCCCCCTTTGACTTCTGCCAAGGATCGACCGCTGATTGCTCCAGGACGCCTGCAAAACCGCAACAAATTAGCAAGACCAGCAACATTGTAGCGCCTAATCCTGCCGGCTTTCCCGACTGTTTTCTGGTGGTGCATGCATTGAGGGCTGTTCACCTTCACCCTGCACTGGAAGCCAAGAAGAAATCTCCCGTGGGTCGACAGAATCTTCCACCTGCTAATGCAGGCACCAAACTTCTGCTTCACCAGTCCTCTGGGTCCCCTCTCATCTCGACGAGCGTGGTCCCTGGAACACAGGAGCTGGATCCAAGTGACCCCGACAGTCCAGTGGTCCTTCTGTCCAAATTTGGTGGAGGTAGGTCCTTGCCTCCCCATGCCAGATAGTAATATTGTGTACTGCGTGAACTGCAGCTGCTAGGACTTCTGTGCGCTTTTACAAGGAATCCTTTGTGCACAGCATAGCCCACGTTCCCAGCACACCGTCCTGCATTGCTCAACTCGCTGAGTTAACCACCAACTTCGTCGGACTCTCCTTTGTAGTGTTGAGATGACCACTGTGCTCAGATTTCTTGAATGCCTGTTCAAGTACTTCTGCAGGTGCTGCCTGCTTCTGTGTGGACTCTTTGTGCTGCTGAGTGCCCCCTCTGTCTTCTCCTCCAAGGGGTGACCTCCTGGTCCTTCCTGGGCCCGGGCAGCGCCCATTTTCTTCAATTATGACCTTTGCAGCTAGCAAGGCTTGTTTGCATTCTTTCTGTGTGGAAACAACTCTGCATCCTCCAGCACACTATGGGATATCTTCTGTGCGAAGGAGACATTCCTGGTATTTTCTGTTGTTGCAGAATCTTCAGCTTCTTCCACCAAGAGGCAGCCATTTTGCACCTTCATCCGGGGTTTAGTGGGCTACTGCCCCCCTGGACACTTTTGTGGCCCTTGGACTTGGTCCCCTTCCTTTACAGGTCCTCAGGTCCAGGAATCTGTCTTCAGTGCTTTGCAGTCAGTTGGTGTCTTTGCAGAATCTCCTATCACGACTTTAGTGTGTTTCTGGGTAAGTAGGGTAACTTTACTCCTACTTTTCAGGGTCTTGGGGTGGGGTATCTTGGGCACCCTTAGTGTTTTCTTACGCTCCCCGTGTCTCTGTACACACTACACTAGGCCTGGGGTCCCTAAGTGGTTCGCCTTCCACTTTCTTAGTATATAGTTTGTGTTGCCCCTAGGCCTATTGCATCTTATTGTATTCTACAGTATTTTGCACTACTTATCTAACTGTTTACTTACCTGATTTTGGTTTGTGTGTATATTTTGTGTATTTTACCTACCTCCTAAGGGACTATGGGGGTCATTCTGACCTCGGCGGTAAAAGGCCCTTACTGCCGGTCAGAAGACCGCCATTCTACCGCCGCGGCCGCGGTAAACCGCCACGGTCATTCTGACCCACAACGGCGAAACCGCCAAAATCCCGACATCCAAGGAAGGCCGCCTCATCAGCGGGCCGCGGAAAACTGGAGATGACCAAACCTCCACCGTCACGCCAACACAAACACGCCCATGCCATTCTGACCCACGAATCCACGCGGCGGTCTTTCAACCGCGGTATTCCATTGGCGGGACACACCGCCGCGCTCAAAATACACACACAGCTCCAAAACACAGCCACATTGGACAATTTGAAATACACACACCTGACACACATACAAACAGCACTCCCACACATCCAACCAACTATAAAACACACACCCACATCACCCACAAACCCCTACGACCGTAGATCATAGACGAAGGAGAGAGAGACACATCACAGAATAGAGAGCTACATCACACAGAGGCACACTACACCATCACACACACCACATAGAAGCACAAAGCACCACACACCAACACACTCTTCACCATATACACCACCCCACACCTCATCCACACCACCCCATGGCACCCCAAAGGCAACCACGCTTTTCGGACCAAGAACTCCGGGTCATGGTGGAGGAGATCATAAGAGTCGAACCCCAGCTCTTCGGCTCACAGGTGCAGCACACCACTATAGCCAGGAAGGCGGAGCTATGGCAGCAGATCGTGGACAGGGTAAACGCGGTGGGACAGCATCCCAGAAATCGAGAGGACATCCGCAAACGTTGGAACGACTTACGGGGAAAGGTGCGCTCGATGGTCTCGCGACACAACATCGCAGTGCAGAAGACTGGCGGGGGACCCCCACCCACACCACCCGAATTCACAGCATGGGAGCAAGAGGTACTAAACATCCTGCATCCTGATGGCCTCGCTGGAGTACACGGAGGAATGGACTCTGGTAAGTACAATCTCAACTACTTCACCCCCCCCAGCATGCCAACCCCCACCACCACCCTCAACCCCAACCCCCCATCACACATCCTCCCTGAGAATGTCTCCCCAGCACAACCCACCCAACACCAACCCCTGCATGCCACCACAAACTATGGACACCCATCACCTAAGCATGACCACTGCACATACCCCCCCCCCCAAACACCCCCACAACACCTCCCCCAAGGGAATGACAGCACTGGGGGACAAGGGCACCCATAAATCGCACACAATAGCACAAACAGAAACAATAACCATACTCTCTTACCCCATGCAGGACCCGAACGCCAACACACCGGCCAGGAGGGTCCAGAAATGTCCATCCCCCCCCGGAAGAGGCACCCAGTGATGACAGCAGCTCTGTCGACCTGGAACCTGATAACCAGCCCGGACCATCGGGGACCTCTGGACAGTCGGTTCCCCACACACAGGCCACAGCAGACCCAACCCCCTCTGGGAACAACAGCACAGCTCCCACCCAGCGGGCCCATGGCTCTGTCTCTAGGACAGGTCAATCAGCGGTGTGTCTGCCACTACAGGGCCCCCAGGCTAACCCAGCACCCCAACAACAACAGGGACCTGGGGGTAGTGGTAGTGGGCACACCGTCCAGGGGACAGAGTCCAGGGGAAACAGGGCAACTCGGAGGGCTGCTGTGCGACAGGGGGGGGAGGAGAGGCCCAGGGAACCGACTCTCCAAGAGGCCCTCACCACCATCATGGCAGCCTACCACCGCTCACAAGAGACGATGGCGACGGTACTGGCCAGGTTCCAGGAGATCCAGGCACAGCAGGAGGAACGCTACATGGGGTTCAACAATCATCTCACCAACATCTCTACCGCCATGGGGAGCATAGTCCAGGCCCTCCACCGGATAGAAGACACGTTGCGGGACCATGTGGCACCACACAGGGCCCCTGTCACTAGCCCGGACCAGGAACAGCCTACCACCTCCGCCGGCGCTAGTGGACAGGAGGCCCCACCACAATGACAGGCCACCAGAACCCCACCTCCTGCTGAAGAACAACCACCCCGCAAGAGGAGCCTGAGATCCAAAAAAAAGACAGAGTAGGATGTCAAGACCCCCGCCAGCATGAGATACCCCCTGAAGTCATCCCACTGTCCCACATTGCCACCCTGTCCAACCTTGAACTGCCCCTGCTCCATCCTTCCACAGGCATATGGACAATGCACCTGTGAGACTGAGAACTGGACTCTGCCATGGACATTACTCCACCCCCACCCATCACCGTGTGAATATCATGTACCATCATCTAGCACCAAAAATAAATCACGCAATGCACTGAAATCATGCTGGAGTCAGGCTGTATTATTTACAAATGTAAAACACATTACCGATCAATTATGTTCTGTAAACTTTGTGCTGAACACATACCGAGATCAATAAGCATTAGTCCATGGGCTAACCAAGCAGAAGTCACGGAGTGCGTCATACAGCACTGAAAAGGGAAGGGAGAATCAAACATCAGTTTCAAATAACTGGGGGGTCATAGACAAAGTTGAGAAGCACGAGGCATTCAGGAAAATTAAAATGGCGTGTGTGATTCTTACCTGTGTGCTACTGAAAATACTGTTGGATAACTCTGTCCCTGTTGTCTGGGTCGTCCTCTGAGTCTTCCTCCTCTTCACTCTCCACAGGCTCCACAGCTGCTTCAACACCACCATCTGGACCATCCTCCTGCAGGAAAGGCACCTGACGTCGCAATGCCAGATTGTGAAGCATACAGCAGGCCACGATGATCTGGCACACCTTCTTTGGTGAGTACATCAGGGATCCCCCTGTCATATGCAGACACCTAAACCTGGCCTTCAGAACCCCAAAGGTCCTTTCTATGATCCTCCTAGTTCGCCCATGGGCCTCATTGTACCGTTCCTCAGCCCTGGTCCGGGGATTCCTCACTGGGGTCAATAGCCAAGGCAGGTTGGGGTAACCAGAGTCACCTATTAGTCACACACGTTGTCTCTGTAGCTGTTCCATCACATAAGGGATGCTGCTATTACGCATCACATACGCGTCATGCACTGAACCAGGGAACATTGCATTCACATGGGAGATGTACTGGTCAGCCAAACAGACCACCTGGACGTTCATAGAATGGTAACTCTTCCTGTTTCTGTACACCTGCTCATCGTCTTTTGGGGGGACTAAGGCTACATGGGTCCCATCAATGGCACCAATTAGGTTGGGAATATGTCCAAGGGCATAAAAATCACCCTTCACAGTGGGCAAATCAACCTCCTCAGGGAATATAATGTAACTCCGCATGTGTTTCGTCAGGGCAGACAACACTCTAGACAAAACCTTAGAAAACATTGGCTGAGACATTCCAGATGACATGGCCACTGTTGTCTGGAATGAGCCACTTGCAAGAAAATGGAGGACTGACAGCACCTGCACCAGAGGGGGAATTCCTGTGGGTTGGCGGATGGGGGACATCAGGGCTGGCACCAGCTGGGCACACAGTTCATGGATAGTGGCACGGTCAAGTCGGTATCGTAGTATGATGTGGCGTTCTTCCATTGTCGACAGGTCCACCAGCGGTCGGTACACGCGAGGATTCATCCTTCTCCTCGCAAATCCCAGCGGACGGTGCCTAGGAAGGACAACATGGAGCACAGAGTCAAGATAATCACTGGTACGTTCACCACTGCTTGCATGGCACACGGTTATCTAGGTATTGAAAGGCGTGTATGTGTGGCAATGCCAGGCCTAGGCCTGTGTGTCGCAGTAGAGATTATGCCATGTGGGCCCTTGAAATGGCGGCTGCCTGACCTGTGAAGTGGGACAATGGGATGTGAGGTCACTGCGCTGGCGGAGCACACGTGGCGGTAGGCGGTCGAAGACCGCTATACGGAGCCGCATTGGATAACATTGAAGCCTATGAGTTTCAGGAGCCAATGAGGATGTGCGCCGGCGGTCGCGATACGCACCGCCGCGGTACGCACCGCCGCGGGCGTGACCGCCATTTTCTATCTGCTTAATCACTCGAGACCTGATCATCCACAGGAGAGGACCTATACTGCAAGTGCTGCTGTGAACTCGGTCTGGAAGTGACAATGGCTGCTGCGACTGGGGAAAGGGCCCCTGCCTTCACGTCTGAAGAGTTGGAGAAGCTCGTGGATGGGGTCCTCCCCCAGTATGCGTTACTCTACGGTCCTCCAGACCAACAGGTGAGTACACCGGGTGCACATGGAATGGGCGATGCCTGTGTGGAGTGGGGTGGATGTAAGTTGGTGGGGTGGGGGGCGAATGAGGAGTGCAACGCACGACAGATGAGAGCATGTGCCATATGGCAAGGTTGGGGAGGGGGGCCAATCACATCTAACATGCAGTAAGTTGATGAATGTTTCCTTCCCACCCTGTACATGTCACATAGGTCAGCGCCCATCAGAAAGTCGGGATTTGGCGTGCCATCGCCAAGGAAGTCCAGGCCCTGGGGGTCCAAGTCAGACGGGGCACCCACTGCCGCAAGAGGTGGGAGGACATCCGCCGCGGAACCAGGAAGACCGCCGAGTCACTGCTGGGGATGGCCTCCCAACCTAGGAGGGGTGCCAGTCGTACCCTGACCCCCCTGATGTCCCGGATCCTGGCGGTGGCCTACCCTGATTCGGATGGGCGCTTGAGAGCATCACAGCAGACACAAGGGGGAGTATCAGCACATTCAGCTATCTTTCTGCGCAGTGGAGGCGTCTGGGTGGGGGAGGAGGGTTGGGGGTGACATTAGGACAGGGCGCTTTCTGTAGTGTAGTCCTCTCCCTTAGGCATGGCCCTGTGCTCCCGGCCCCCATCTCCGTAGGGTGACAAGTCCAGCTATTGATGGTCCAGCCTCACACATGTGCGCGTTTGTCGTCTCCTGACCTGTTGTCCAAGTCAGAAGTACTGAGTAGTGTGCCCCGAATGCGCGGCTTAGTGCATGCAGCTCCTGTGTCTGTCCTCTCCGCCAACGGTGTTGACATTGCATGCACTCAACCAGGTCTTCTCTTTCTCCCCTCACCCTTCTTCTTCATCTTCTTGTGCATGTGTGCATTAGCATCATCAGGCGGAGGAGATTTGGCATCGGAGCACGAGGGAGCTGCAAGCCACAAGGCCCCGGTGAGCACAGGAACAGACACCGAGGGCCCAAGTGAGCCGGAGGGCGAGGGGAGCACCACGACAGGAACCGCTGGTGAGAGCAGCGACAGCGACATGTCCTCGGATGGGAGCTCCGTAACGGTGGCGGCAACATCCAGGCCCCCCGCCTCTACAGGTAC
The DNA here is from genome assembly GCF_031143425.1 of Pleurodeles waltl. Taxonomy (NCBI): domain Eukaryota; kingdom Metazoa; phylum Chordata; class Amphibia; order Caudata; family Salamandridae; genus Pleurodeles; species Pleurodeles waltl. Next base: position 678,541,561 of record NC_090436.1, read on the forward strand.
AGCCGCCACCCAGCGCACCAGCCCCGCCCTCCCAGCAGCCCCTCAGCCTACGCTCCGTGCCCGCTCACCCAGGAAGGCGGGCGTCTCCTTCGCCCCAGGCACCTCAGCCCCTGCCCCTGTTACCCCTGCTGCCCTCAGTGAGGAGGTCATTGATCTCCTCAGGACAATCATTGTTGGGCAGACTACCCTTTTGAATGCCATCCACGGGGTAGAAAGGGAGGTGCATCGGAGCAATGCCTACCTGGAGGGCATTCATTCGGGTCAGGCTGCCCATCAACGATCGTTCAATGCTCTGGCCTCAGCACTGACGGCAGCCATTGTCCCTGTTTCCAGCCTCCCTCTTCTGACTGCCTCCACCATGTCTCTGTCTCCTGTTCCTCAGCCTATCCCATCCACACCATCTGACCAGCCTGCACACACCTCAACACCCAAGGGCAGCTCTTCCAGACACAAGCACCACAGATCCCACAAACAATCACCCAAGCAACACACAGATGCAGACATCCCAACAGTCACTACCACCCCTGTGTCCCCCTCCTCCTCGTCTCCCTCCTCCCTCCCTGTGACGTCTCCACTCACAACTGCATGCACACCAACATCAGCCAGTGCTTCCATCACCACCACACCCTCCTGTACAGTCCGCACGCGTGCAGTCACCACCCCCACTGCCATTTACACGTCCCCTGTGTCCTCTCCCACTGTGTCTGTCACCACCCCTTCAAAGACACACAAACGCAGGCAGACACCCACCCAACAGACATCCACCTCACAACAGCCTACAGCACCTGCACCTTCACCCAATGACAGCACACCTGACTCTCCTACAACCACATCCTCTTCCTCCACTTCCATCTCCACTTCTCCTACCTTTTACCTTGGCCCTAAAAACGTTTTCCTGGCTAATCTTGAACTCTTCCCCTCCGATGACCTACCCCCTCCATCTGCAAAGAGCACCACAGCCACCACCAGCCCAACTTCGGGTGTCACTGTTGTGCATGGGTTCTGGAGTCCACCCTTTGCCAGCAGTGACACCTCCATCAGCAGCAAGGACACATCCAGCCCCCCCCCCCGGCAAGAGGACCAGGAAACACAAGGGCCGCCATGCGAAGACTGACACGGCTGCCCCCAAGGAGCAGAGTTCACCCACTTCACCAGCCACAACGTCTAGGGGAGGCAAGGGCCCGAGAGCCCCATCTAAGGAGCGTAAGGGCAGCAGGGCGGAGACGTCAGCCAGTAGGAGCGCGGAGCAGGTGGGCCCCACATGCCACATCCCAGCTGTAAAGGAGGACACCAAAGGGCCCAGGACTCCGTCACCGAAGGGCCCAGGAACATCACGGTCGGAGGGCGTCTGAGCACGGAGTCCAGGCCAGGTCTGGCTCCCTTGAACCTACTGGATGTGCACCGCTGAACAGGGCCCGCCGTGCAGAAGAGCACCGCTGAACAGGCCCGCCGTGAAGATAGGCACCGCTGAACAGGGCCCGCCTTGCAGAAGAGCACCGCTGAACAGGGCCCGCCGTGAAGATAGGCACCGCTGAACAGGGCCCGCCGTGCAGAAGAGCACCGCTGAACAGGCCCCGCCGTGAAGATAGGCACCGCTGAACAGGGCCCGCCGTGAAGATAGGCACCGCTGAACAGGGCCCGCCGTGAAGATAGGCACCGCTGAACAGGGCCCGCCGTGCAGAAGAGCACCGCTGAACAGGCCCCGCCGTGAAGATAGGCACCGCTGAACAGGGCCCGCCGTGAAGATAGGCACCGCTGAACAGGGCCCGCCGTGCAGAAGAGCACCGCTGAACAGGGCCTGCCGTGCAGAAGAGCACCGCTGAACAGGCCCCGCCGTGAAGATAGGCACCGCTGAACAGGGCCTGCCGTGAAGATAGGCACCGCTGAACAGGGCCCGCCGTGCAGAAGAGCACCGCTGAACAGGGCCCGCCGTGCAGAAGAGCACCGCTGAACAGGGCCCGCCGTGCAGAAGAGCACCGCTGAACAGGCCCCGCCGTGAAGATAGGCACCGCTGAACAGGGCCCGCCGTGAAGATAGGCACCGCTGAACAGGGCCCGCCGTGCAGAAGAGCACCGCTCCGCTGGGCCCTTCATCTCAAGCCCCGCTCCGCTGGGCCCCGCCGTCTCAAGCACCGCTCCGCTGGGCCCTTCATCTCAAGCCCCGCTCCGCTGGGCCCCGCCGTCTCAAGCACCGCTCCGCTGGGCCCCGCCATCTCAAGCACCGCTCAGCTGGGCCCCTTCATCTCAAGCACCGCTCCGCTGGGCCCCGCCGTCTCAAGCACCGCTCCGCTGGGCCCCGCCGTCTCAAGCACCGCTCCGGTGGGCCCCGCCGTCTCAAGCCCCGCTCCGCTGGGCCCCGCCGTCTCAAGCCCCGATCCGCTGGGCCCCGCCGTCTCAAGCACCGCTCCGCTGGGCCCCGCCGTCTCAAGCACCGCTCCACTGGGCCCCGCCGTCTCAAGCACCGCTCCGCTGGGCCCCTTCATCTCAAGCACCGCTCCGCTGGGCCCCGCCATCTCAAGCACCGCTCCGCTGGGCCCCGCCGTCTCAAGCACCGCTCCGCTGGGCCCCTTCATCTCAAGCACCACTCCGCTGGGCCCCGCCGTCTCAAGCCCCGCTCCGCTGGGCCCCGCCGTCTCAAGCACCTCTCCGCTGGGCCCCGCCGTCTCAAGCACCGCTCCGCTGGGCCCCGCCATCTCAAGCACCGCTCCGCTGGGCCCCGCCGTCTCAAGCACCGCTCCGCTGGGCCCCTTCATCTCAAGCACCGCTCCGCTGGGCCCCGCCGTCTCAAGCACCGCTCCGCTGGGCCCCGCCATCTCAAGCACCGCTCCGCTGGGCCCCTTCATCTCAAGCCCCGCTCCGCTGGGCCCCGCCGTCTCAAGCACCGCTCCGCTGGGCCCCTTCATCTCAAGCACTGTTTATGGTTCACTGTGCCCACCATGCCTCCTCCTTGACCAGTGGAGACTGTTATCCACTTGAGAGACTGTGGCTTTGCACTCCCCAGGATGGCACAGTGGGCAACCCACCCACTGTAGAGACTTGAGAGACTGTGGCTTTGCACTCCCCAGGATGGCACAGTGGGCAACCCACCCACTGTAGGGACTTGAGAGACTGTGGCTTTGCACTCCCCAGGATGGCAGAGTGGGCAACCCACCCAATGTAGAGACTTGAGAGACTGTGGCTTTGCACTCCCCAGGATGGCACAGTGGGCATGGTGGCCCCTTCGTGGATCTTGCGTTGTGGACTCATGTGGCTGTGGTGCCCCCCCCCTTCCCTTCCCCCTGAGGTGCCTGTAGTATTTTCATCAGATGCCCCTGCAGTGTTCTCTCCAAAGGACTCAGGTCTCCTGTGTGAGCTTTGCCCTTGTGTCGCTACACTGTAGCCCACGGACTGTTCCATTTGACTTTGATGTAGCGGACTAATTGCCTCGGTTCTCCATGACAGTGTGTATAGTATTATTTTGTTATGGATATTTTGCATAGTTGCCGATACATATCAGAGTCTATTTTTTATATAAAATTTTGGTTCACAATTTAATAATGTCTTTGCATTTTTCAGGGGGGTTTGGGTGGTGTCACTGTGCATTGTTACTCTGCATTGGTGTGTACATAGTTTGGGGGGGTGGGGGTCGCATATGTGTGTGCCCGTAACCTTTCCTCCTCCCCCCTCCCGTGTGTCGTAGGTGCAGTACTCACCGTTGTCGTCTGCGCCGGAGTTCGTACTCGTGGTAGATGAGCAGGTAGACGAGTGCAGGTAGGATGTTTAATTCGGGTTCCATGCTGTCCTCCGTACTCGTGGAGTGTGTTTTGGTGAGCATTTTCCCGTCCGTAGTCTGTTTCTGCCGTGTTTTTATCTGCGGGGCTCCCGCCCCAGAAAAGGTGGCGGATTGGTGAGTTGTATTACTGTGGGCGGTACATTGTCTGCCGCCTGCCTGTTGGCGGTGACCGCCGCGGTGTTTGTCTGTACCGCGGTGGCGGTCGGAGTGTTAATGTGGCGGGCTGTGTTGGCGGTTCCCGCCAGGGTCAGAATTCCATTTTTTGGACCGCCGGCCTGTTGGCGGGTTGGCCGCCGCTTTATCACCGACCGCCAGGGTTAGAATCACCCCCTATATCCTCTGAGATATTTCTGACATATTGTCACTAAAATAAAGTACCTTTATTTTTAGTAACTCTGAGTATTGTGATTCTTATGATATAGTGATATATGATACAAGTGGTATAGTAGGAGCTTTGCATGTCTCCTAGTTCAGCCTAAGGTGCTCTGCTGTACCTACCTCTATCAGCCTAAGCTGCTAGAACACTACTAATCTACTGTTAAGGGATAACTGGACCTGGCACAAGGTGTAAGTACCATCAGGTACCCACTATAAGCCAGGCCAGCCTCCTACACATGGGCGTTGTTAGGGACTTGTGCACACACCACAAATGTAGATGTACAGAAAAACTTAGCATTTTGTTTTACAGGTATTTGAGTAAGTAACTGACTCATCTGCCACCCTATGTGTCTTGCTGAAGTGATGGAAGGGTGTGAGCTGTCTACATGCATCCTCCTAGCCACTTTGAGTAATGTGTCCAGCATCCTGCACCACTCATTGTGAGATTCAACCACCTTGTGTGTGTGTGTGTGCAAACAGGAATTTCTCCCATCCTGCAGAACAACACTCATCCATGCATCACAGGTTTATTTGTTGCATAGCTGCAAGGATGGCTGCATTGCTGGACTGAGTGTTGTTTTGCTGGACGGTAGACTATCCTGTTTGCACACATACACATGAGGTGGTTCATTCTGTACGTTGTGTGGTGCAGGATGCTGAACACGACTCAAAGTGGCTGGGAGGATGAATGTGGGAAGCCCACCCACTTCCATCATTCTAACAAGACACTGGGGTGCCATGCGGACCTGACACATCTTGAGGATTGTTGATGTGTGGGTGCATCATATTGGAACACCACATCAGGGGTGGCATTTTAGTCATGGTACTAAGGATTGACATTGTTGCAATCCTATTGTGGACTACTTTCAATGTGTGTTGCAACCATTGTCAATCATTATTAGTGGCAGACAGCATTCCTGTTAGTTGATTTTGCAGGATGTGTACCTTCCTGCACATGTGCATTAGGACCAGCAAGAGGGACACCCCTACACCATGCACATTGTGTGGCACTGTTGGTATTGTCCGGCATACCTTTTGCGTAAACAAGTTTAAAAAAGGGATGCATTGACTATCTGTGACAACTACACATCCTTGAACATACGAAATTATGCAGCACAGCAAGCTGAGGTGTAGCACTGCGTCTTTCTTCATGAATGGGTAAATATGTGCCACAATATCCAGACACAGACATCATAGTTCTCTACCAATGCATGTTTTTTTTTACCTTACACTCCAGTGGTGAATGTAGTAGCTCATACTTCCCATGCCAAGGTAAGGCACCTTGCATACCTTATCTTGTCCTAAATCGCATGTCCTCTCCCACACCTGACACTGCATGTAGTAGGCAGTCCATGTGTATATTTGGGATCTTCCCATGCAACACATGTGACCCACCCAGCTTTTGATGTCTTTACAAATATTGCATATCAGTATTTGTTTCAGTGTAGTCCAGGAACTCAAGGGTGGCATTGGAGTGACAAGTGGGTGGGTGACAAGTTTGTATTTCCAAAGATTGTAGTTGTTCATTTTGTCTTGCATTGTGCATCATACATAGGGCACACTTTCTGTGTATTTGGTACATTAATCCCAAACCACCATTTTCCTAGCAGCACTCCTGCCCCAGCAAACAACACATGGGAGAACCTTAATTGCATTAGTGGCCACCATGGTGGACATTTCCACAGTAGCCTCCTACGTTTTGTCACTATTGTGGTGCTTTGCTGCATTGGCACCACAAATGATGTCACTAGTGCAGCAAAACACTGGGAGGTCCATTGCTTAGAATGCTTGCGTCACTTTCACGTATGCCTCTGGCAGGCCTCACAGAGAAGGTTAACAGATAGCACAGTGCAAACTTTATAGAATGTTTGCCCCATTTGTTCTTCCCTCCCTGTGTAAGAAATATTTTCTTGCATACATCATATATGACACAGGCATATTGTGCTGCAAGGATGTGCAAAGTGGATCTCTGCATGCATTGTGTGACTTTGTTTAGGTAGCACAAGGGGAATGGGCGGCTTGAGTCCACATTGGCATCAATAATTATGATCCTAATTTTGCAGTAAGGGCTTGAAAATATGTGCCCCTGGTGAGACAGCGAGACCAATTGTAGCTGATGTTATGCATGAAGGTGTCCCATTGTGTAGGACACCAATCATTCCCACTAAACAGGCAACCTTTCCTACTTGGTAACATGGAAGCTACTTGTAAAGTAGCACAGATGATGATCACAGACATGTCCGATATGTTGTGTCTGATCACTTTTGTGCCCATTCCCAATGGTGCATGGAGGTGTCTTGCAGTTCTTGTTGGCCCACCCCGTGCAAAGTAGTACATGTTGCCCACTGAGTGTTATCCATGGGCAGGTGGTTATTTAGCAACAGCAAAGGGACTGATCTGAGGGTTGGGTAATGATCTGTGCATATAGGGGGGAAGGTGTTAGCACATTTGTAGTGTTTGACCATTAATGTGTTCTGATGCAACCCTTTTGAATACATTCAGTCTGCCCTATTTGCCTCACCCTTCTGCCATTTGTTAGTTTCAAAATTGCCCCCCACTGCAACTTACCCTGCATTTGTACTAGGTCTTGGAAGTCTGCACTGTCCTCTCCTGAGGCTTCAGTAACCAGTTCCTCTGGGATGACCGCTTCCACCGTATCCTCCAGGTCATTCAGGTAATCCTGGGGTGCGAGACTACTACCACCAGTGTGCAGTGCTGATTTTCGGTTCCTGACCAATTTCTCTTTAGTTCTGCGCTTGCAATCGTGCCAGCACTTCTTACAGTTGATGACAGTCCTCTTCGCCTCTGCCACACTGTTCACTTTAATGACAATTGACTGTCATATGGCCTCCTTCATAACTATTGGCAATTTGGAGGTGACAAAGAGCTGGTGTTGGTGCTCCATCACCTCTGTGATCAAGATGTTATTCTGCTCCTCACTGAAGCAACACTTCCGCTTCCTTTTCTCCTTCTCCTGTGATGTTGTTGATCCATCCTGGCCTGTACTGGGCTGATTGGGGTCTCTCTGTGGTCTCTCTTGACCTGCATTATCCATCTTGGGTTATTGTGGCTTATTTGGCAATCTTGCAGGCTTATTTTTTTACGATAATGTTGCAAAATATGTCGCTATCGTGATAAGTGTAAAAAATGTGCAGCTAATCAAGCAAACGCCATTTTTGCTGCACTAGCGTTGTTCTCCTTTAAGATGTTTTTTTAATGCTAACCCTTACTTAGTACCGTGGTGCATCATTTTCTAAATACGCACATGGATGGCGCAAGGAAATGTCATTAGGAAGAGTAAATGTTTTGATGCACAACTGCGCTAGCGCAGTTGTGCATCTTTTTTCTCAAATATGGGCCTTCAGGTTTGCAAACACCTGGATTTGCTAATTCATACTGTTTGTGACTGCAACATATTTTTTCCCATGTATAAACCCGTTCTACAAGTCTGTACAATTTTATCAACAACTAAAATGTACTCCAAGGTTTATTAGGAATTGACACAGAAGAAAAGGGTAGTTTCAGAGTTACTTTAGCTTTGTTAGAGACAAGGCATGCTATATAGCACTTGACTTTCAGTTCCACCTGAGAATCCATTTTAGGACAACAGTATTGCATTTTATCTATGCTTTTAATAAAGTTCTTTCCCACATTCCCTTTATGAGCGAAATACATGCTCCTGCGCTATAGTGACTCTAGGGTTACCAATGTATTAGCCCTGAACATTTGACAATGCTCTAGTTTCAACTCGTGCCTTACCTGCCAGATAGGGTGAATGGCTCTGCTTCATCCTTTTGCCCTGGTGAGCTTTTGCACAGCTAGTACTTAATACATTTGTGTGTGCCATTAGTTGCCTAACTGGTCTCATAGTTATTTCCTGATCTGGTATGTTGCTCTATTGCTACATCTCCCCCCTTATCTACAATATTCTATCCTCTATGGGCAAATGAGAGAGGCAGTTGGTTGCAACCTTTGTGTGCAGAGGGAAGTATTACATCCTGAATATGAACCTTTGTAGCCCAGAAGCCATCCTGCTACATTGTGAGTAGTGTTTTCTGCTCCTTTTGTATTAAAAGCTGAATGTAGAGGTTAATGTTCAGTGTATGCAGCAAAAAGGATTCCCCACAGGTAAAATTTAAGGAGGCACATAGTCCAATCACATCAGTGTCTCATGTGCTACCACCTAATCATATCTTTCTGCTCATTCTGCTTGCAATGCAATCTCTCCCCGTCCCTTATTACTATCACCCATAATAAGAATGGTGTAACTAGCTGAGTCAAATCTTAATAGTGTAGGGGCCATATGGAGGTTGGGCTTCTTGCCTTTTATGCAACTATTGAAAGTGTGAGAAAAGCTCTTAAGGGTTCCACTAGTTCTTCACGAATTTCAAATAATATTTTGTCAATCCAGGAAAAGATTTAAGTTCTTCTTTGTTCTCCTGTAAAAATGCTCTTTTTACAGCTTCATCTAAGTTAGCCTTCCGTCTTACCCATCCTTGCATAGTGAAAGCACCCAGGAAGTTACTGAATCAACACTCATATGGCATTTACCTGTCTTTGATGTAAGTACAGCATTCCTTGGTCTGCGCATGACTAAACTCAAAGTTTTGTCATGTTTCTCAAGGTCGGTGCCATAGATTACCATATTGCCACGGAAGCAAAAGACATTCATCATTCCTTTTAATATGGTTAGCATGATGAGTTGAAAAATAGCTGCTGCTAGGCTAGCCCAAACTGCATGCAGCTGAATCTGAAGGTTCGTAAAAGAGTGTCAAAGGATTTGAATACCGCTGAATCTGGGTGTAAACAGACCTGATAATATGGTAAGGATATCTAAGCAGGTGCATTACTTCTCCAACAGTGGTGGCCAGCACGATCGCTGCTAACCAAACTGCAATTTACATTTTTTCTATTACATTTTTTAAAATATTTTCTTCAGATGAGCCTTCAACATTTCCTTCAACGTGTGAGGAATGTACCCTACTTTATGTGTCATGAGTCACACCCTCTCTTAGCCTGAAGCAGTGTTCCAATATGTTTAATTAGACCAACTCATTTCAGAGTCATCAAATATATATTTTTGTAAAAGGGATTTCTGAACAAACAAGACTGGATCTGCTTCACTTTTATCTAGTTTTACATCTAGTTCCCTTTGGTGCTTCCAACCTAACAAGTCAAGCTCCTGTTAGTTTCATATACCTTCAAAATAGTAGCCCTCTACTTTGTGGAAATATGCATGACTAAAATCCGATCAAGGGGCTGGGATCCTTTTTATATCCACCCAGGTGAATGCCAGACTCCACCAGAGCATCATCTTTGCCTGGGAAAACATTTTTAAGTACCTCTTTATCAATTAAAGTACATTGGGAACTCAGATTTGTGTGCACACTCATAGATCTGCCATACAGATTGATTTTAGCACCTCCAAGTCCTAGACTTGATAAAAAGCAGATCAAAGTAGTATGATAGACCATATCCCTGGCCATGGAAGGGTCCAAAAGAATGATCTCTGCAAGATGTCCATTGTTGAATGCCATTCTTAGATCATTCCTAGATCATTTGGAATCACAACTGATGTGGTCCTCATCCCCACCTGGAGGGGAAAACCGGTCTATGCATCATCAAGGAGGTTATGAAATTCAAGAAGATTAGCCAGACAACTGGGTAGACATTTTTCAGCTGATTTTGCAATGAAAGGGGCAGAGCAAAATGCCTATACCTTAATCACAGAATGCAGTTCAATATAACCTTCTTAACGCATCCTTCTTCCAATCCTTGGCAACGTCACCTATAGGGAACAAAAAGTTCAGGATCACTTTGAGTGTGGGGGTTGCAAATAGTGAAACACAGAATATTTATTTAACACACCAAATACCATTATTTGGAAACAGGTGGTAACCAGGTGCAAAATAGAAGAGGCCCAAAATGCATTTCAAACTTTCACAAAGGCAGCATTCAAAGCTATAATGAGGAAAATCCAGATTATCTGAGCCCAGCAGAGCAGGGGAAGGATTGAGAGAATGTTCAGAAAGAGAGTGACTCTATTTGAGTAAACAGCTAAGGACATGTATGCTAGCCATATGTTTAGGAAGCCAGTAGATCTAAGTTTAATGCAAGATTTGGACCTTGTACTATGCAGGCCTACTGAACTCAGTGAAGCAATCCTAACCCACATGCAGGTTTTGTGTAGCTTAAACCTGTTATCATCCAGAAGCTACTAACAAAAATTAGCAGTTGTACAGTGGGTATTCCAGTGTGCCTTATAAATTATTTTAGGAACTTTCTGGATGCAATGGTGGCAGGAATCAATTCTCATGTTGCCTGTGTTTATGTGACATACGTTCTGCTATGTACACCCTCTGGAACAGAGTATATATATATATATATATATATATATATATATATATATATATATATATATATATATATATATATATATATATATATATATGTTTAAAACAAACAGATGATAACAACTGTGACACTGCACTCCAGGAGAGTTATTATGCTTTTTTAATTACAGTCATATAAATCACCAAATATCACCACCCAGATGTCAGGATTCCTTACAACAGACGTCTCTTATTCCATGTAATGGATTCCCACCAGTACCAAGCAAGAAATGTTGTCACTCGTTTGCTCATACTTCAGTTATATGTTAGCTGTTTCACAGAATACAAACTCCATGGAACATCAATGCAGTGTCACAGTTGTTATCAACTGTTTGTTTTGAACTTATTTTGGAGGAAAGGTCCATTCTTCACGACTGCACCAGCATTGAATGCGCGCCATAAGGAGGACCGTTTCGTTTTGTTTTATTATTATATATATATATATATATATATATATATATATATATATACTTGTGAGCTCCCTCAGGTATAAGAGGTATAAGGCAAGGTATTGCAGGAAAGGGACACTGATGAATTAAATATATGTGCAGTGACTGTAATTCAATAGAACACTCAAATGAATAAAAAAAAATCTAGCTATCGCGTCAAGAATTTTCAATTCTATTAAGGACACGGAGGCGAGGATTATGCTTTCTCTTTCTTTACTGGAAAAAACAGCAGCCAATCAAATACATGTAACAGAAAAAACTACACATCCCAGGATGCCTAACATCCTATCACATGGTCCAATCACTGTCCACATCCTCTGCTATAAGTCCTTTGACCTTTGATGTCACTTCCTCTTTCTTTGATCAATACAGATAATATCAACTTGAAAATGAAACTTCTTACGCCAACACGAACTCCGAAGGCTTTAACATCTATTCTTCCAGGATAACCTTCTCCTGACCAACTCGATACCTGGCATCCGCCGAAGTAGAACATGAGAAAAAATCAAACTATACCAGCTGAAAGTATCTTCAGGAATTTTTCTGATCAGATCCTGTAAGAATAAAACAGGCAGGTAATATCTCCAAAATTGAAAAGTCTCAATAAACCGATGGTTCAAATAGACAATCAAATGGGAGGGAGACAATAACAATATTCATAATTATGCACAATAATTAACATTCACTTATTCAATAAGTTGTTTTAAAATGGGGGGGGGTAATCCTCGCCTCGTGTCCTTAATAGAATTGAAAATTCTTGACGCAATAGCTAGAGGCTCCGATTATGCTAGTTTAAAGCTGTTCCATTACTGTTCCTTTACTACAGTAGCTACATCCAATGCCGGTTTATGATAAAACTTACGAAAAGTGTTTTCTGAAGACCAGTCTGCTGCCTTCATAATGTCTTCTAACCGGGAACCCAAGGCAAATGATTTGGAAGCCATAGCTCCTCCCACAGAATGAGCCCCGAATATAGAAGTGTCAATTCCTGCTTCACTCATCAACCATCTCAACCATCTGGCCAGAGTGGCTGAAGTCACTGGTTTAAAAGGTTTTTGCAAAGAAATTAATAATTGCCCTTTAGAATTCTGACAAAATTCTTCTGTGACTACTTCATATTCTTTTAAACATTGTACTGCACACAATTTTGAATTTTCTGTGTAAACAGGATAGGATACTGACCTGTAGTTAGTTTTAGTTCTTCTTGTCACAAAAAAAGTTACACCTTCAGGGGAAAAACTCTACCAGTTAGATCCAGAGCTTTGACGTCTGAAACCCTCTTGCAAGAGATAAGGCACAATAGCATAGTTAGTTTAGCCGAGAGCTGTTTACGCAATAAATATCTGTTGGAAGGCCAAGAATCCCAAAATTTTAGAATAATTTTAACATCCCATAATACCGAATATTTAGCTTGAGGAGGTTTGGATAGACGTATACCTCTTAAAAGTTTGCATATTAATGGGTGTTCACCAATGGGTTTACCCTCAAGAAGAGCGTGTCCTGCTGATATAGCTGACCTAAAGTTATTAATTGTTCGATAAGCCAAACCCAAACTTGCTAGTTCTGCCAAAAAGTTAATAATCATACCAAGATGTGCTTCCACTGGATTGGCACTCCTTCCATCACACCAACTAGACCATCTGCGCCAAGCTGAGTCATATCTTTTATGGGTACTATCGGCCCATGCCTGCTTAATGAATTCCGCAGCTTGCTTCGAAACATCTGGGGTACTCCATCTCGACCTGAGATTAACCAGGCTAGAAGGGCCAACTTCCCTGACAAGACCAGAGGATGTTGAAGGCCCTCCGGGCTCAACAGAAGATTCAGACGAGGCGGAATCAGAAGAGGAGAGGCACAAGCTAAATGAAGAGCTATAGGGAAACCAAGGCTGTGCTCTCCAACATGGGGTCACCAGAACAATTTCTGTCTTCTGTCTCCTCACCTGAGACAAGACTCTGGCAATCATCAGGAATGGAGGGAAGGCATAACCTCGAAACTGGGACCAATCCTGAAGAAAAGCATCTGTCTTTAACGCATAAGGGTCTGGACGCCAACTGAAGAATTTTGGAAGTTGGCAATTGATCCTCGAGGCAAAGAGATCTATCTCGCAACTGCCCCACTCCCTGATTATCTGTGAGAAGATCGAAGGTTCCAATTTCCAATCGCTGGAATCCGAGAGGTATCTGGAATTCCAGTCTGCTATGATATTCTGAACCCTAGGGAGGTATTCCGCAATGACCACTAGGCGTTGGGTCAGGCAATAATGCCAGAAATCCTTGGCAATCTCCGCCAGAATTCTGGACTTTGTGCCTCCTAGCTTGTTGACATATCTTACTGCTGAGACATTGTCCATCCGTAAGAGTATGCAGCAATCTGTTTTCTGAGGGGAGAGACTCTTTATGGCAAAAGATCCCGCTAGAAGTTCCAGGCAATTGATATGTAGCATTTGCTCCCATTCTGACCATCTGCCCCCCGTCACTAGGGAGTTGCAACGTGCTCCCCAACCCCATCTGCTGGCATCGGATTCTATCACCACTTCTGGATGAGATCTGAAAATTGCCCTGCCGTTCCAAGCCTCCATGTGATGAAGCCACCACTGGATTTCTGAGCGTACTTCGGCAGTCAAGGGAATTAATTCTGAGTAACTCAGACCCTGTTGCAAATGTCTGATCTTGAGTCTTTGCAGTGCTCGGTAGTGTAAGGGTGCAGGGAAGATCGCCTGAATAGATGAAGCTAGTAAACCCACTATTCTGGCAATATTCCTCAGAGAGACGGTCTGTCTGGTTAGAACTGATCTCAATTCCCTCTTGATGTTGAAAATCTTCTGAGATGGGAGAATGAGTTGACAGGATAAGGAGTTTATCTGGAATCCCAGGAACTCTATCACCTGAGAGGGTTTCAATAATGACTTCTGCACATTGATAAGGAAACCTAAATCCTGCAGAAGATTGATGGTCCAATCCAGGTGAGATAGGAGAACTTGTGGAGATTGGGCCATCAGCAGAATGTCGTCCAGATATATATTCAGTCTGACACCCTTGGCTCTGAGCCATTCCATCACAGGTCTCAGAAGCTTCGTGAAGCACCACGGGGCTGACGACAGGCCGAATGGCAGGTCTAGAAACTCCAGGTACTGTCCCTTCCATTGGAATTGTAGGAATCTCCTGTGAGGAGGAAAAATTGGGATCGACAGGTATGCATCCTTTAGATCCAGACGGACCATCCAATCTCCTTCTAAAAGGATGTCCCTTAACATATGGATGCCTTCCATCTTGAAGTGTCTGTAAAGGATCCAATGATTGAAGTCCTTCAGATTCAGGACCAATCTGTGACCTCCTCCTTTCTTGTCTACTACGAAAATAGGACTGATGAAACCGTAAGGGTGAGGAGAGGTAAACTGGACGGCTCCTTTGTCTAAAAGAGCTTGTACTTCTACGTCAATAAAATGTTGATTTGCTAGGGAAAAACACATTTGTACAGGAGGGAGGAGTTGTTGGGGAGTGCTGATAAACTCCAAGCGAAAACCTTCTACTGTTTGGAGGATCCAAGGGTCTCCTGAAATTCGCTTCCAATTTTTTAGGCATAGTGCTACCCTGCCCCCAAGTTTGACCTGAGAAAAGTGAATAATGCTCACCTGTGAAACTTGAGTCCTGTATGGCTCCTTGTTGTCCTCTGCGTTGACCTCTACGGAAATGGGGTTGTCCTCCTCTAGACCGTGTGGGGTAGAAGGTGGAGTTTTGGTCACAGTACCAGCCACCTCTACCTCTTGGGCAGTAGTTCTGGTGACTATTGTAAGTTCCTCTGCCGGGCATACATCCCCCGTAACGACCGGCCCTGAGAAAAAGGCCTCGTTTAAAGACCTTCTTGAGGGACATTTGAGACTTATCCAGTGTAGAGAAGGTGGAGCAAAATTTGGACAAATCTTTGATAAAAGAGGGTCCAAAGAGCAGTCCTTCTGCCGAAGGTCCTGCTTCCGAAGATGCAAGGTCAGACAATTTAGGGTCAATGCGCATTAACACAGATTTTCTGCGTTCCGCAGAAATGGCGCAATTCGAATTCCCCAGAAGACAAATGGATCTCTGTGCCCATCCTATTAGGACATCCGTGTCCACCGGATCTCCAGATTCTTTAGCCACGTATGCCATTTCAAGAATCTTGGTCAAAGGACCTGATAGGTCCAACAACTTGTCTTGAGAGTTACGCCAAGAGCGATCCAAACCTTTTTTGGGGTCCTTAGAGAATTTTCGCATAAAGGTGACCATAGTGGGATCTATTTCTGGGGTCTCGGACACCTTACCCTCTAGATCAGGTCTGGGACATTCCGCTTTTAAGCGTGATCTAACTTCCTTGTCGAAGCATTTACGTAAATTAGATTGTACATATTGGGCCACTTCGGGTGGGGGAACCCAATTAGAAGTCCTGGGATGAATGATTTCCGTGGGATCAAAGTCTAGCACTTGGCAGGGGGAGGCGCTTTCCTAGCTTTTTTACTAGGTCGAGGAGCGTCGGAGTCATCTGAATCATCAGAGGAGGAGTTTTTCTCAGAAGACGAGGAGTGGAAGAAGGCTTCCTTTTTTGAGCTGTATTTATGCTCTCTGCTACGTTTTTTACGTAGTTTTTCAAAAGCGCCTGCGTGCAGACTACTAACCTCTGCTCTAGGATCTACATTTTTTGCTTTGTCCTTCACTTTTTAGCCTCGGGAAGAGGTGGTTGGTCTTGTGTCCAGCCCTGTGCACGAGCATAGTCAAATAATTGTCCTGAAAAGGGGCACAAAGCTCTCACTAGAGCATCATTCACAGACTGTTGGACTCTGGAACCAAGGGCTTCGATAATATCAACTTCTAGTTGATTGCTTAAATCATCAGTATAATATTCTGCTCCTTGATCCTTCCATTGAGCCATGATTAATAAGGTAATTTACCTTTAGAACAAGTCAGCTAAAGATCAAGGAGGGGGGGAGTGCAAAAAACCCCATTTCAGGCAAAAGTGTACTATGAGCCCTTAATAGAATGTGGAGGGAGCTGCCTGAAAAGCACTCTCAGCAGAAGCCTGTTCACAATTTTACAACCCACACAGTCTTACTGCTGGGCGTCAGGGAGCAAATCTTTTGGAACAGAAAAAGGGCCTGGGACGCCCTCGCCGCACCTCTCACGAGCCGATCGATTCAGAAAAACAAAAGGAATCGGCTCGTTGAGACGTGAGCGCGCACCCGCGCCATTAAAAATGGAAAAGAGACTGCAAATGCAGCTCTGCTCTCGCTCCCACACCACACAGAAAAACGGGCTCCAGTTAATATCGGCAAAAAAGGCCAATAAATCCGAGCGTACAAGCGCTCAATCCAAGCAAATCAAGCGCGCTGAATCGCGATGCTAACACAACCATATATCAACGTTCTAAATCATTAAACAAACACATAGTATTTAGGAGAAAATGAAATCGTGTACTTATCTGCTGCAAAGCAGCAAAGAAAGAGGAAGTGACATCAAATGTCAAAGGACTTATAGCAGAGGATATGGACAGTGATTGGACCATGTGATAGGATGTTAGGCATCCTGGGATGTGTAGTTTTTTCTATTACTTGTATTTGATTGGCTGCTGTTTTTTCCAGTAAAGAAAGAGAAAGCATAATCGGAGCCTCCGGTCCTGACATAGAATTGTTGCATGTTGTCGGCTGACATGAAAAGGGAGTGGGAGGAAGGAGCGAAGAGAGCGTTTGATGAAACAGTGAATGCGACAGAGGTAACTGACACCAGAGACTTCCTAAAATTCTCCAGACTGGAACAAACTAAATGGTAGAAAAGCAGGATGTTCCAGCTCTATGTCGAAGCAGGAAGGATACCCAGGGGAATCCATATCTTGGGTTGCTCCCAGCTTTGAAAACTCTCATCCGGAAATGTAAAAAAATGGGCCCAAAGCAATATAGAAGCTTCAGTGCTCTCGGTACGAATCCTGACTAAATATGCTGATATAGACAGGCAGACTGCTCTACAGAGATAGAGGCAATAAGTAAGGAACTTGCACAAGAGGGAGATCAAGTTCAAGTGAAAAAAATTGTGAAAACTATGAATGTAAGATTGAAAAAGCAGGAAGATGTTATTATTTTAAGGAAGACAATGACGTTTAGAAGGGATAAAATTGATTAGGAAAAAAGCTATTTTTTTACATTCGCATGCAGATTCGATAATCTGTGTAGGCAGAGACTGACTGATAGTAATCGTCAAAAAAAGGAAGAGTGTCGTAATACAGCTTCATCTGCAGCAAGGTCAGAGTTTGAAACGGATCCAGAAAATATCAACTTAAACATTAGAGACCGCCCTCAATGAGTTACGCTTGTGAAGTAATGGAGGAACAGGACTGGTCCTTTTTTTGAGAGTTGAAGGGTGTATTTGTAATTTGTAATGTGAACCATCTGGCTGACCCTTTTCCCCTCAGACTTGACTTTGGACTTCGTTCTACAACTGTGTTTACTATGGCAGCTATTCTGAGGTGGGGGAACAACTTATTGAATAGTGGTCCGGGTTCCATTCGTGCGGCATTAAAACATGAAATATTGTACAGCTTGGAAGAAAAGACTGCCCTCTTCTCAAATTATTTGAAAGCTTTGCATATGTTTGAAATTGGTCAGAATGAGATGGTACCTTTCCCCAAGTCTTTTTTTTTAAATATTTGACTAAAAGATATATCTATGAAGTGAGTTGGAAAAGGGATATCCTGCTTTGTGCGCATCATGCACAGAATGAAATTGTTGCAGAGAGCAGCATCTGTAAAAAGCCAGAGCCTTATGTTTCATGGTGCCTTCCCCATGCGCAGAATAATTTTATTATGAGGGTTGAATTTGCTTCCGCTACGAGTTGTTGCTGGATTTGGAGGGATACATCTAGGGATGAGAGGCTCTGTTATATTTGTCTGAGTTACGTCCAAGATCTACATCACGTGATATGTATATGTCTCTTCCTTCACTCACTCCGTTGCCACTGTTTATAAAGTATAATATACCCTCATCAGCAGAAGCTCAAGAATGTTTATTTGCCCCTCAAACTGAAATAGAGTGCACATTTTTTAAACGTTTTTTAAATATTTTTTTAATGTGTTCATATATTGTAAAATGTTGCACAAATTGCTCTGTAGTATTTTTTCTGTCTTGTTGCACTTTAAAAATTATGTAATCCTATAACCTGTAAGAGAAGTACTGTATTAGTATAATCTGATAGCTAAATGAATCTTTCTTGCACATATACAGTACTTTATTTGTCTAATTTGTACTGTTTATCCGGGCACAGTATTAAGGATACATAGGCCCTCATTCTGACCTTGGCGGGCGGCGGAGGCCGCCCGCCAAAGTCCCGCCGTCAGGTTACCGTTCCGCGGTCGAAAGACCGCGGCGGTAATTCTGACTTTCCCGCTGGGCTGGCGGGCGGTCTCGTTCAGACCGCCAGCCAGCCCAGCGGGAAAGAGGCTTCCACGATGAAGCCGGCTCGGAATCGAGCCGGCGGAGTGGAAGCTGTGCGACGGGTGCAGTTGCACCCGTCGCGTATTTCACTGTCTGCGCAGCAGACAGTGAAATACATGTAGGGGCCCTCTTACGGGGGCCCCTGCAATGCCCATGCCAGTGGCATGGGCACTGCAGGGGCCCCCAGGGGCCCCGCGACCCCCCCTACCGCCATCCGGATCTCGGCGGTCCGACCGCCGGGATCTGGATGGCGGTAGGGGGGGTCAGAATCCCCGCGGCGGTGCAGCAAGCTGCGCCGCCGCGGAGGATTCAATGGGGCCGCGGTACACTGGCGGGACCCCGCCAGTGGTGCCGGTCCGACCGCGGCTTTACCGCCGCGGTCGGAATCCCCATTGAAGCACCGCCGGCTTGTCGGCGGTGCTCCCGCGGTCCTCCGCCCTGGCGGTCAAAGACCGCCAGGGTCAGAATGAGGGCCATAGTTTACAGTTTTGCACTGTTTATTGGATTGAACTTTGGGTATTCGCACTTTATTTGTATTTGAGTGTTTGCGCGAGCATGACGCTAAACTTGATTGGCCTTTTTAGTATTTCATACATTTGTATTATTTTTATCATTACTGGTTTTGCACAGTTTGGGCCCAAGTCACAAAGCTAAACTTTGACCAAATGTCTACACTTAGACCAAAGGTGTAAATTTAGACCTGAAGTCTAACTTTACTCATAGTAAAGTTAGACTTTTGGTCTAAGTTTACACTTTTGGTGTGAACTTAAACCAAAAGTGTAGACTTAGACCAAAAGTCTAACTTAGACCTTTGGTCTAACCCTAGACCAAAAGTGCGAACTTAGACCAAAGGTCTAACCTTACTATGAGTAAAGTTAGACTTCAGGTCTAAACTTACACTTTTGGTCAGAGTTTACACTTTTGGTCTATGTTTACCTTTGTGAGTGGGACCCCTTGTTAGTATTTATGTGCTCCTCTGCGGAGTGGCAAAACATAAAAAAAATACTTGAAACTTGTTTATGTGTATGGGCTGTCAGACCTGTTCAGCGGAAATCAGGCTGTAACAGTGTCCAAAGCCCGAAGTGTAAAAAAGCAAAATTCTGTGGTTGCAGCATTGACAGATGGAGTTTCTTAATAGGATGTCTTCTAGATTAAACATGTCATAAAACAATACATTGCATGTGTTATTTGCCAGCCACACCTTTCCAATGGCAGTACTGCTGAATTCTAGGTGTGTGGAATGCAAAGGATGAACATTTGTTGTATTTGCCTGATACCTGGGTGGTCATTAAATAATTAAGTAAAACATATAATGCAAGTATTTATGTATTTATAAATCGTTGTTGATGTGTCTATTTAACCTCCAGCTTTTCTTCTGTTTATGATAATGTTAGGTTTTAAGCATTCAGAAAGGGAAGTCACAAAATATTTTCTGGCAATAACATGAACTATATGAGAGATTTAGGCCCAGATTTAAGAAGGCCTAGCGCCTTCATGCTCTTCTTTGGTGTCACTTTTTATGATGCTAATGTGGCTCAACAAGGGCAAACTTGCTGCACCAGATTTACAAAGTAGAGCAATGCATGCATTGCGCCACTTCGTAACCCCTTGCATCACATTATACCTGTGCCAGGCATAATTTATGCAAGGGGGGCATTCCCCCATTAGGGGAACTGCAAAAATGGCACACTGGAATCTATGAGATTCCACTGCACCAGTTTTAGTAGCTATTTTTAATGCCTCCACAGAGCAGGCGTTAAAAGAGGGCTCACCATCATTCTTAATGGGGATGCTCTGTGCCTTGCAAAATTAGCCCCAACAATTCTGGTGCTAATCTTGCAGTGCACTACAATAGCGTAAAACTATGACACTATTGTCCCTAATCTGTGCCATGGTGCACCATATGTTTAATGCAGTGCACACATGGTGGCATTAGGGGGGCACAGATGGCCGCAAGAAAAATGGTGCTGCACATAATGCAGCGCCATTTAAATGTGGGCCTTCATTTTAGAAAAGGTGCCCTTCTATCGCTAACTGTATCAAACAAAACAATCCCTCCCTTATCTAAAATCCCTATTTTAATAGCCCACACTGTTTCTATGGACTCGTCCTGTATGTTTTTGCTCTGTTGAAATGTGTATTGCCTTCGATTTTTTGCTTACCTTCTTCTAACTCGATATGGCCCAATTGTTGTTACCTCTTTGGTAATGTAAAGCTCCCTTATACGTACAGGTCTAGGTGTGCTAAATACACCCTGTTACTGTACATAAAACATTGCGTACGTGCTTTTCTTGCTCGTGTTTCAACTTAGTAAGATAGCACAGGACCAATGTACCTTGTCACACTGCGAACACAGTCTGCTTGTACATTGCCCATTAAATACACTCTATTTCATGCCAATTTATGTTGCATTGAATCATTTGTCTTATGGATTGCAACTGTTATTAAAAATGGGAACACAAGTGGTATTGATTCATTTAGGACTCACACCGTGACAGGAGACTGATTAGAGTTTTCACTTTCATGCTGCCTCATTCCGTTTACATATTGATTTCTCCTATCATGCATCAGGGTTTTTGTATTAAATTGCAATGCTCTGGTATGGCATAACACACAAATTTCAGATGGTTTATGAGTAATAATATTCAATGCAAACAAATACCTTGTTATACTTAGGTATGCTTGATTGCACTGTCCTGCATGTGAGCAGAACTACAAGGTGCCTTGCCACATAAAAAGTAAAAAAGATCAACTTGAGGCGAGTCAGGAATAAGAAGCCTAAAGATGAATGTAGCCTACGAGGAAAGGGCACCACATAAGCATAACATTTTTAAATAAACCAAATAGTGAGCCTTCCCCCACCATGTCAAACAAAGAAGTTTGGAAATCTCTGTTCACATTATAGTGAACACTAGATCATTCCAGTATGACAAACGTATGATGGAACATTCAATACAAATTCACGTGATTTGCAAGGGCGTGTGTAGAGAAAATGAACATACACATACACTCACACCAAAGAACTAAGCTATTAGAACGAATTTGATAAGTGCATCTCTTAAACCGAACATTACAACACAATGGGCCAGTTTTACAAGGCTCTATTGCCACCGGAGCGTCAGTTTTAGTGCCGCTCTGTTGGCGCAATGCACTGCGCCATATTTACAAGGTGGGGGCAAGACACGTTTTGTGGCTTAATGCAGACTTGTGAATATGGCCCCTTCACATGCAGCACTTTGCGTGGAAGGAACTGATAACGCGTCCCGACCTAGGCACTCTTTTTAGGCCGATGAACCTTTTGACCCGGATTGGAAACACCTTAAGGCGAGATATCTATTCGGCATGTCAATCAATAGATCAATAACTTCATCAATATTCACAGTAACAAATCAATCAAATGAGTAAATTGCATTCATAAGAGGTGAAATACCACATGACCTTCCGGTCACAAATGACCACACAGAATTTAGTAAGGTTTATGATACTTAATCCCTATTTGTTACACTCTACTAGTAAGTTTATTAGTCTCAATACCAGAAAACACATTAATAATGTCACAATATGGCAACTTGAATAAGACTTCATCAAAGCAAAGATCACGAACATTAGAACGAAGCACGACGTCAACATGAATCAACTTTAGCAGAGTATCATTAGCACATTTATTCAACAAAGCAAGGATTCAGTCATTTGTCTATTTGCACTCAATTTTAGTCGTGATCTTCCTTAACTAACCTCTGATTAGCATCAGCATGTTGGGCTTCATGCAAAACAATTTGGTAACACAAATTTGGAAAACATCTAACTATGGTCTCTGTCAAAAGAGCAGTTGGTACCTAGAAAGAAAAGGCAAACATACAATTACAATTTCATTATCATATAGTTACCCTCCGTAATGGGTCAGCATACAGAATCAGTCTTCGTCCTCAGGACAGCAGTCGATTCACCATCAGCCAGGATAGAACAGCAAAGTCTCAGCAAACAAAGCAGAAAGTTCTTCCCTCACAAGGAGGAGAAGAAATAGGTATCGGGCAAAACATAGTGAGGATGGTTTGAAGAATCAAAGCAGCAAATGTAAGGACGGAATGTCAGAGTAACAGCAGGGGTGTTCCTGTACTGGTTGATTTCTCTTTGCGACAACGTTGTTAAATTGAATTTGCTTGACAAGTCTCTAATTTCCCATTGGTCAGTATTTGGTGCACCATTATCTCTATCCAATGATCCGCTGGTCAGCTTACTAAAATCTTCACTTAGGACAGTTTTCATACAGTTTATTGGCTCCTGTGATTTACGTCTTCAACGGGTAGAATGTCAGGTAGAAGAAGTAAAACTCCTTGCTTTAGTCAGTAGCTCCATCGTCTTAACCAGTTTGGGCGACCTTGTACCTGTTGCGAATTACACTGTTGCATTCAACAAGAATGTCTCCTTGAGCAAGTCGGGTCTCATGAGAAAGAATTTACTACGGTTACACACACATCTCCAGCTTCTGGAAAAGTACAGCTACACCTCATTTAGGAGGACAGCACATTGCACGTTAGAAAAACACAGTTAAATTGAGACCAGGCAGCTAGGCCCAGACTCTTGCTAACTAAGGCCTAGTGATTAAATTAGCAAAACCTTAACATATAACTCTTACTGCTGGTACAGAACCATACATTAGTACATTAATTATCCGATATTAATCAATTTCATTAATCATCGTATACATGGGTGGCCACTCCCCGTGGGCACATTTCATACATGAATATTAGTAGGGGATTAATTCAATCTCTCTGCAATTTCGTTATACATTATTTTGCAAGCATATCACCTTAATATTATTTATAAAAGCTACACTCCAACAGGGCATGGAATGGGTTTTGCTGTGAGCGTGCCATATCAACACCCATTGCATTTTGATGCTGCCCCAGATTCATGAGGTTTCGTAAACCTGAGGCAGCGCTAAACTCTAACACCACCCATGGGTGCCATTAGCATGGCGCAGTGAGGAGAAATGCTTTAATTTCTCCTTGTTTTTGCTCTTTCTATGTGTGCTGCATTTTGCAACACACTAGAAAGAGCAAATTGCCATTGAAGATTGTTTTGTACAGCAAGGTGTTCCTCCCTGCACAAAAGAAATCTCCCCTGCAGCGCAGCCATCCTTGCACCATGGCATTAGGGTGGTTGCGTTGGCACTCAGAAGCAAATTTAGCGCAGGCACAGGGGGCAACACAGGGGTGCGCCATATTCCATTTAATACGGTGCATTGCTGCATTTTGAAAATGACGGAGCAAGGTGCTGCCAAATTTGGTGCAGCGTTGCGCTCCTTTATTTTCTTGAAAATCTGGGCCAATGTGTGGCTCAACTAGTTACTGTGTCAACCGGTGTGCTTGCATAAATCCGATGGAAAACTGGTTGCAACTAAGTGGGTCAAAGGCAAAGTTGTTTTCAGAATACTAGCGAAAAACTTAATATTGCTCAGTTAATTCCCTTCTTTTTATCAGGTTAAAATCAAGGTGGCAAAATACACTTTGGCATAATTTTAGACTAAAGGCCTCATGTAAAGTTTGATGGAGCAGACTCCTCACCTTATATTAGCAGGACTCACTCCCCACAGACTTACTATCTTTCTACCCAATTTAGGGGTGAGAATGCGCAGGGTTTCAGATAGTGGAACCTCAGATGACTCTGCATCTAGATACCATTGACTGTTGGGGTATCAACCACTGGCCTGCTGGTCAATGTAATTGGAAGGTAACCCTACTTAGGCAAACAGCAAACAATACAAATGATTCCGGCACTGTGAGAAAAGTTCTAGATTATTTGTTTTGCCTCAGAAGTTTTTTTTTCTCCAGGAAAACAAATACATTTGCTGAGCAAGGTCAAACAACATTGCACAATCGTTGACCTAGCAGATATACAGAAAACATTGAGATTTTAGCCAGGCAGGTGGAGAAATCATATGTTGGTCCTTAGTTATGGATGGCAGGTCAAGGGTTTTCCTGACCTGGCAGATAGTCAGTGTCTACATAACCACACAAATCTTTTCATTAAGTACTTATTTGTTCAAATGAGCTCAGACAGTTGGAGGACACTCACCTTTGCCCCCTCATCTCATGATGGGCCACAGTAGTAAGTTAAGTAATGTCCTGCAGGATGACTAACATATATCTTCAGGCATGCATTTCACAAATAAACATGATGGCAAGTGATAGCATGTGGGAATCACATTGATTGCTGTACTAAGAGATGGCAACCTCGCTGGATCTAAAACAAGGACACCAATTTAAGTTGCTCAGTTACTAAACAGCTATATCATATAGACCTCTGCAACATAGCTATTAAAGCAATGTATTTTGTTAGCAGAACAATAGAACCAATTAAAAATGACATTATTCAAAAGTTCATCAAACCATGGACTTCTGAAGCCCTCAACCTGGTCAGAGCTTCAGAGGTCTATGGTACATGTTGCCTCACTGCCTTTAATATTGATGTTTCATGTTTTTGAGCAAAAGGTACTGAACGAGTGCTGGCTGACCCAAAATTGATGACTGCTCATCAACTTTTGGCATCAATAGATACATTTAGCTGAATGAATGTCTGGCCTGGTAGCTCATCAAATCACAGAATCAACAGATACATTTAGGCCCAAGTTTAAGATGGGCCTCGCACCAACTATCTCCACCTTAGTGTAATTGCTTATGACGCTAATGTGGCAATAGTGTGTCAAAAACACTGTGCCATATTTACAAAGTGGTGCAATGCACACACTGCTCCACTTTGCAAACCCTTGTGCCACATTATCCCTGTGACATGCATTATGTATGCGGGGGACATTCCCCCGTTAGGGGGCCCACAAAAGTGGCGCAATGGAATCTATGAGATTCCACTGCACCATTTCTAGCGGCATTTTAACTGTCTGCACAGAGCAGGAATTAAAATGAGGCACACCAATATTTTTTTAAAGGGCCTCTATGTACTTTGCAGGATTAACGCCAACGTTTTTGGAACTAATCCTGCAAAGTACACCAATAGCGTAAAAAATTATGACGCTATTGTCCCTAACCTGCACCATGGTGCGCTGTATGTTAAGTACGGCGCACACATAGTGGCATTAAGGGGGCGCAGTGGGCCACAAGAAAAGTAGTGCTTCATGACATGAAACTCCACTTTTCTTAAACTAGGGCCGTAGTTGGCAGAATGTCTGGCTGGTTGCATGTCTGGTTAACCATCAGTAATTCAAAGGAGTGTTTTATTTGCTTGTGGTATTTACTGACCTAAAAACTACGCATAAAATAGTGTAAATATGCAGTAACTATGAGTTGACTCTCATGAACCATCATCATCACTACATGAGCAATATTGAAATTCAGGACACTACCTGGCTCTGTTAATGAGCATCAACAGTGTCACACACTTAAGTAATCATAATTAGAAGTTTTATTATGCTGGATAATTGCTTTCTTGGTCTGAAGTGAGACAACCATATTTCAAGTGATCGTTCTAGCCTGTAATCTTCTCAACTCTCTGCGAGACTAAGCAGTTTCACCTTGTGTCAAAGTAACGGCATTGTTCGTAGTGAAGGAATTTAAACTATGTTGATCCCATCTCAGAAGTTCCCCATATGGAAGCAGCTACTGGAATCTTTGCCATGAATGGTCTGACAAAAAGCCAGTGCTGGGGTCCACATTGAGACCCCTACACTACCCATGCCCATGGCATGGACAGTGCAGGGCCCCCTCTGCCAGCAGCATCGGAATGCGCACTGTCTGTACTGCAGACAGTGTGCATTCCAAGGATGCTGGTGTGCCATGGCATTGGCCTTGGCTCCGTTGAGGGAGCCGAGGCCAATGCCATGGCAGTGTTTCCGCAGGTCTGACTGTCGTAATACGAGGTTTCCGCCAGTCATCAAGGTGAAACCATCGTAATATGACTGGAGGGAAGGCTGACGGTATGGTGGCAGCCTCCTCCCCGTGTCTCAGTCTGACTCCCAAAGTCCTAACTAGGCCCTAAAGCTAGACCCAGGCCCCTCCCAGGTATTTGCATATTCTGAGCAATTAATATCTGAATTGAAAGTAACTCTGCAATTATTTTTTGTTCCAAGCTAGTGGTAACTTTGTCACAGTGTGATATTCTGAAATCACATTTTATGACACTATAAAGTATACTTCCTATTAGTCGTTGGGGGTTAGTATCAAAGTTAGTACATGTTTCCCTTTCCATCTACATGCAACCAAGTTCGAAATGCTTCAAACATAATTCCGCTTTCTATACGTATGCTATAAGTCATAACTCTCCTGAGACTCAAGCACATTTAACAGATGTTGGTATTTCTGTCACAAATTAGATAGCTCTGCCGATAAGAAGTCCTTTCTTTTCTATAAACTAAACCAAAATAGCAACATTTTGTTGTTTCTAGAGATTATTGTTGGTTTTATTGTGTACTGTCTGGTGGAGGGCTTGCACAAATACCATTGGGCTTCGTCTAATAACTTCTGGTAATTGATTAAATAATGGCAGGGTCACGGGGAACAGGTAATTATAAGAACTTACCTAAATGAATAAATACCACTGTACTTTCCTACCTCTCACAAATATATTATGGCCTTTAGTTCGCTGTACAGATTCTGGCTCGAAAAATGAACTTTGAACAACTTAGTTGATTTATCATTTGTTTATAATCTCCTTTGAGTCCCAAAACAAGTCATGAAGCTATCCGCAATATTCCACACTTGTCATGATAAAATGTGTCCGGCTACATCTTGTATTGGTTTTAAATATGGGAAATCTAACATTAGTCCAGGCCATTTAAGTAAGGCCAAATGACCGATGTATCCAATATTTTGCTATGTTTGAAAGATGGATTAAAAGACCTGTCATTTTGTTAATGCCAATTACACCAGTAACTGCTTCCATTTCCACCTTGTGAAGAAGGATACTGTCTTTAAGACCTCATGAACTTTTTGTAGATTATGAAAGTTGAAACATGTAGCACTCTACAAATTATTGAAAATAGTTGTTAGAAATGGGGTTTCTGGTTGGCAGTCTGTTTGCACTGTGTCCAAGTAGGGACCCTCACTCTAGTCAGGAGAAAGGAGATACACACTCCCTCTGACTCAACCCCATTGGTAGCTTGTCACAAGCAGTCAGGCTTATCTCAAAGGCAAAATATGTAAAGAATTTGTACCAAAATGCACAGTAATACAGTGAAAGCACTACAACATAGACACCACACCAGTTTAGAAAAATAGACAATATTTATCTAAATCAAACAAGACCAAAACTACCCATATCCAACATACACAAGTAAAGTTATACATTTTAAAATTAAAAAGAGTCTGATGGATGTGTTGATGTTTGCGTCCAACAATAAAGGCATATGGGGGAGCGAGCATCGGAAAAGTCAGTGATACGTCAATTCCTTACTAGCAAGTGAGGCAGTGGGTCAGCGATGTGTCGATTTCCAGACAGGCACCTCGGGTCTGGGCAGGTTCACGTTGATTTTGACACCCAGTGACTATGCATGCGAAATCCGGCTGCACAGTGATGAGGATCCACGCTGCGTGGGGCTTCCATCAATTTCAGCAGTTCCAAGCAGGTGTTGCGTCGTTTCTCCAACCGCGATGCAGATGATGTGTCGATTTACGAGCTGTGATGCAGATGGTGCGTTGATTTCTCAGCCGCGATGCAGGTGGTGCATTGTTTTTACTGCTGTGTTACAGGTGGTGCGACACATTTTTCCCCTCATGGCTCCTGTACGTGGATTTCTGCCTTAGTGCCACCAGCTTCACCTTTCAAGGGCCCAGGTACTGGAGTGGGCACTACTTGGCAGGGTAGGAGTCTCAGCAAGAGAGTCCATGTGCCTACAGAGGAAGTCTTTGATGGCCCTGATACAAACAGGGACCAAGCTCAGTCCAAGCCTTTGGAGACACTCCACAAGCAGGAAGATACCACAAAGTCCAGTCTTTCAGGCAGCAGCAGCAACTGTAGACCCACCTAGCAAAGCACAGTGACACAAAAAGGGGGAGTACTCCTCTTGAGCCCAGAAATAATAAAAAAATCTGGGGTTTTCGGTCCACTACTTATACCCCTGTTAGACTTGGCATCATTGGCGTGGTCTATCCTAACTTTTTGCCTCTACTTCCCAGTTTGTTTCTGTGTGCTGGATTCTATTTTTGCTGTTTTGTTTGCTCTGGACACCTTACCACTGCTGATCAGTGCTAAAGTGTAAGTGTTCCCTG
Organism: Pleurodeles waltl; assembly: GCF_031143425.1. NCBI lineage: Eukaryota > Metazoa > Chordata > Amphibia > Caudata > Salamandridae > Pleurodeles > Pleurodeles waltl. Next base: position 678,570,221 of record NC_090436.1, read on the forward strand.
TATAAATTATATGTGTACATTGGCTTATCCATGATTGGCATATTTGATTTACTAGTAAGTTCCTAGTAAAGAGCACTAGAAGTGCCCAGGGCCTGTAGATCAAATGCTACTAGTGGGCCTGCAGCACTGGTTGTGCCACCCACCTTAGTAACCCTGTAACCATAGCTCAGACCTGCCACTGCAGTATCTTTGAATGCAGTTTTAAACTGCCAATTCAACTTGGCAAGTGTACCCATTTGCCAGGCCTAAACCTTCCCTTGTTATACATTTAAGGCACCCTTAAGGTAGGTCCTAGGTAGCCCCATGGGCAGGGTGAAGTGTATGTTAAAGGTGGGACATGTACTTATATGTTTTACATGTCCTGACAGTGAAATACTGTCAAATTCGGTTTTCACTGTTGCAAGGCCTAGCTCTCTCACAACATGGGCGCTGCCTTTAAATATTATTAAAGCGCAGATTTACTTTGGGAGCAGATAGACATGTGGAGTTTGGGGTCTCTGAACTCACAATTTAAAAATACATCTTTTTGTAAAGTTGGCTTTTAGATTGTGTGTTTGAAAAGGCCACTTTTAGAAAGTAGGCTTTTTCTTGCATAAACTATTCTGTGACTCTGCTTGATTGTGGATTCCCTGTCTGGGTCAGTTTGACAGTTGGGCTGTTTGCACCTCTCCTCTAGACAGTGACACAAAGGGGGCTGGGGTGCAGCCTGCATTTCCTGATGGGTCATCTGGGCTGAGGGGAGGGGAGGAGTGGTCACTTACACCTGAAAGGGCTGTGCCTGCCCCCAAACAATGCAGTCTTCAACCCCTTGGTGTATGTCTGTGGCCTTGCCTGGGCAAGGCAGGATCTTGAAAACAACAGAGTCGTCTCTTTGTACTAGGCCTACTTGAAAGGCAGAAAGGGGTATAAGAAGAGCACCCAAACCCCCTGAAAATCAGATTACTTCTGGAACCAAGAGCAACCTCTGCCAAGGAGAAGAGCTGGAAGCTGGAGGAAGAGTACTGCCCCTTTGCCTGTGACTGTGCTTTGCTGGGTTGACCTGCAGTAGCTACTTCTGCCTGAGAGAGGACAAAGACTGACTTTTGTGTGACTTCCCACTGGTGAAGAATCTCCAAGGGCTTGAACTGAGCTTGCCTCCTGTTGTTGAAGTCTCAGGGACAACAAAGACTTCTCTCTGCCAGCACCAGGGCTTTCTGCTGAGAGTCCACCCTGCCAAGTGGTACCCTAACCTGTCTCTGGGCCCTTGAAAGGTGCAGCTAGTGGAAAAGGACAGAAATCCACGTGCGGGGAACCTTTCGACGTACCACCCACCTCGTAGCTGAAAACCGATGCGCTGCCGGCCTCACAGTTAACATCGATGCTCCAACTGCATTGGACTGGAAGATCGATGCACCACGTCTGGAGAAATGACATGCGCAACACCCGCAGCGGCTGCTGTTAACGACGCAAGCCCCCATGCAACGCGGGTTCTTGACACCGTGCAACAGCATTTTGACGCAACATCGCTGGGCACAGAAAATCAACCCAAAGCCTGTCCAGACCTGAGGTGCCTGTCTGGATCGACGCATCACTGTCTTACAGATGAGAAGAATCAACATGCGCCGACCTGACCGAAGGAGGAACGACGCACAAACTCACTTGCGAGTGAGAAATTGATACATCGCTGGCCTTTTCCGATGCACACTCGTCCATGCAGCTTTATTTTGATGCTACAGAGGTACTTTTGTGCACTAACAGCGCTCTCACTGTTTTTTAAAGGATTTAAGGTTCATTCTTTTTTTTAATTCATATCTTGACTTGTGTATATTGGATTTTTGTCATTTTGGTCTTGTTTTGTCTAGATAAATATTATCTATTTTTCAAAACCTGTGTTGTGTCATTTTGTAGTGTTTTCACGAGTTACTGTGTGTCATGGTACAAATACTTTACACATTGCTTCTGAAGACAATCCTGTCTGCTCATACCAAGCTACCAAGGAGGTGAGCGGGGGTTAACTTAAGGTCCTTGCTAGGACAGGGGGTAACCTGACTGCCAATAAAGAAAAAAATCATTTCTAACATTGGTGATCAGTAGTTGGGATTGGACGTGTATTTGTACTTCACATACAGTGACTAAGGCCCTCATTCTGACCCTGGCGGTCGGTGATAAAGCGGTGGCCAAGCCGCCAACAGGCCGGCGGTCTAAAATATGCAATTCTGACCCTGGCGGGAACCGCCAACACAGCCCGCCAACTTAACACTCCGACCGCCACAGCGGTACAAACAAACAGCGCGGCGGTTCCCGCAAACAGCCCGGCGGCAGACAAAGTACCGCCCACCCTATTACGACCCACCAATCTGCCACCTTTTCCGGGGCGGGAGCACCGCCGATAAGAACACGGCGGAAACAGACTACGAACGGGAAAACGCTCACCTCTACGCACTCCACGCGAGATTCCGGCAGTATGGAGCCAGAGTTGCAGGTCATCCCCGCACTCCTATTCCTCCTCATATACCAGGAGCACGCCCGGCGGCGTGGAAGACATCGGTGAGTACGGCACCTACGACACAGGGGAGGGAAAAGATTACCGGCACACACCCACCCACCCACACCCACTACAACACACACATCAATGCATTCCCACAGATCACTGTCACAACCCACAAACCACCCCCCTCCGAAATAATGCAAAGACCAAAAGAAGAGATCATAAACGGGCAGATATATTGAAATATGTACACCATTAATCCCAATAAATAAATAAACTATGTACAAAATATATACAGCTACTAAATGTAGTCCAACCACTGTCCGTGGATCACAGGGGTCCTGTGCAAAGGGGCAAGGCCCAGTCCCACGACAAGAACTCCACGGAGAGAACACTGCAGGGGCATCAGAAAGAAAATAGGACAGGCACCTCAGGGGGAAGGGAAGGGGGGGCACCTCAGCCACTTGAGTACACGACGCCAGATCCACGAGGGGACTCCATGACCACTGGCCCATCCTGGGGAGAGCAAAGCCACAGTCCAAACAGTCCATACAGTGGGTGGCCTGCCCACTGGGCCATCCTGGGGAGAGCAAAGCCACAGTCCATACAGTCCATACAGTGGGTGGCCTGCCCACTGGGCCATCCTGGGGAGAGCAAAGCCACAGTCCATACAGTCCATACAGTGGGTGGCCTGCCCACTGGGCCATCCTGGGGAGAGCAAAGCCACAGTCCATACAGTCCATACAGTGGGTGGCCTGCCCACTGGGCCATCCTGGGGAGAGCAAAGCCACAGTCCATACAGTCCATACAGTGGGTGGCCTGCCCACTGGGCCATCCTGGGGAGAGCAAAGCCACAGTCCATACAGTCCATACAGTGGTTACAGTCCATAACAGACCCCACTGCCACTGGAGGAGGCAAGTTGGCCAGAGGACATCCTGCAGCCCTGCCCGAGATAGATCCTGCCCTGCCACGTCTGCCAAAGGGCCAGCGGTTCTTGCCCTGAAGGGCCCAGTTCAGCGGTTCTTGAGACGGCGGGGCCCAGTTCAGCGGTTCTTGAGACGGCGGGGCCCAGTTCAGCGCTTCTTGCCTTGAAGGGCCCAGTTCAGCGGTTCTTGAGACGGCGGGGCCCAGTTCAGCGGTTCTTGAGACGGCGGGGCCCAGTTCAGCGGTTCTTGAGACGGCGGGGCCCAGTTCAGCGGTTCTTGAGACGGCGGGGCCCAGTTCAGCGGTTCTTGCCTTGAAGGGCCCAGTTCAGCGGTTCTTGAGACGGCGGGGCCCAGTTCAGCGGTTCTTGAGACGGCGGGGCCCAGTTCAGCGGTTCTTGAGACGGCGGGGCCCAGTTCAGCGGTTCTTGCCTTGAAGGGCCCAGTTCAGCGGTTCTTGAGACGGCGGGGCCCAGTTCAGCGGTTCTTGAGACGGCGGGGCCCAGTTCAGCGGTTCTTGAGACGGCGGGGCCCAGTTCAGCGGTTCTTGAGACGGCGGGGCCCAGTTCAGCGGTTCTTGCCTTGAAGGGCCCAGTTCAGCGGTTCTTGAGACGGCGGGGCCCAGTTCAGCGGTTCTTGAGACGGCGGGGCCCAGTTCAGCGGTTCTTGAGACGGCGGGGCCCAGTTCAGCGGTTCTTGAGACGGCGGGGCCCAGTTCAGCGGTTCTTGAGACGGCGGGGCCCAGTTCAGCGGTTCTTGAGACGGCGGACGGTCTATGGCCAACTGCTAATTGCCTGGTGGTGCCCTCCTGGGCAGCGGGGATGGTGCTCCTTCACTGCCCACCTGGGCTGTGGGTGGTGGGGCCCTCCTGGCCAGCTGGGCTGGGTCCTCCCTGGGCAGCGGCTATGGGGGTGGTGGGCTCTCCCGGGGCAGCTGTGCCGGTTCCTCCCGGGGCAGCGGCTATGGGGGTTGTGGGCTCCTCCTGGGCAGCAGGCCTGCTGCCTGACCTCTCCAACTTGCTGCCCTTGCCCTCCTTAGTCGTCGGCCTGTGGCCCTTTCCTCCCTTTGGAGCTGTGGCTGGTGACTGTCTCTGGGTGGTGTCCGGGGGGGATGTAGAAGGCGGGCTCCTTCCGCCTTCTGCTCCTCTTCCCAGGGGGTGGGCTGGCTGTCCCCTTGCTGCTGGGCGAAGATCCAGACATGCGGGCTGGCGGGCTCCAATACCCCTGCACCCTTGTCAAGGGGGCTGCAGGGCTGGTGGTGGCTGAGGTGCTCTTCTTACCCCGACGAGAAGGAGGGGGGGGCTCAGGGTCAGGAAAGAAGTTAGTAGTGGCGAGGAAGAGCTTCTTGGGACAATGGAGAGTGGTAGGTACAGTGGGAATGGGAGTGGAGGGAGAGGATGTGGTTGTAGGTGAGTCACGTTTGCTGTCTTTGGGTGCAGGTGCAGGAGGGATAGGCTGTCGTGAGGTGGATGGCTGTTGGGTGGGTGGGTGGCTGCGTTTGTGTGGTGTGGAAGAGGGGGTGACAGACACAGTGGGGGAGGACACAGGGGACGTGTAAATGGCAGTGGGGGTGGTGACTGCACGTGTGCGGACTGGAGTGGAGGGTGTGCTGGTGATGGAAACACTGGCTGATGGTGAGGTGAATGGAGGTGTGAGTGTAGACGTCACAGGGAGGGAGGAGGGAGACGAGGAGGTGGGGGTCACAGAGGTGGTAGTGACTGTTGGCATGTCTGCATCGGAATGTTGCGTGTGTGAATGTCTGCGTGATCTGTGGTGCTTATGTTTGGATGAGCTTCTCTTGGGTGTTGAGGTGTGTGCAGGCTGGTCTGATGGTGTGGGTGGGACAGGCAGAGGAACAGGAGACTGGGAGGAGGGAGTTAGTAGAGGCAGGCAGGAGACAGGGACAATGGCTGCCGTCAGTGCTGAGGCCAGAGCCTGGAACGATCGCTGATGGGCAGCCTGACCCGAATGAATGCCCTCCAGGTACGCATTGCTGCGATGAACCTCCCTCTCCACCCCCTGGATGGCATTCAAAAGGGTAGTCTGCCCAACAATGAGCGTTCGGAGGAGGTCAATGACCTCCTCACTGAGGGCAGCGGGGGTAACAGGGGCAGGGCCTGAGGTGCCTGGGGCGAAGGAGATGCCCGGCTTCCTGGCAGAGCGGGCACGGGGCGAACGCGGAGGGGCTGCTGGGAGGGCGGAGATGGTGCGCTGGGTGGCGGCTGTACCTGTAATGGCGGGGGCACGGATGGTGCCACCCCCGCAAGGGAGCCCCCTTCCGAGGACGTGTCCGTGTCGCTGCAGGCTCCAGTCGTCCCCGTCGTGGAGCTCCCCTCGCCCTCCGTCTCACTGGTCCAGTCTGACTCTGTGGCATGGCCCTCCTGGGCCATGTGAGATGCAGCTCCCTCCTGCCCCGATGCCACTTCTCCTCCGCCTGATGATGCTGATGCACACAAGCACAGAAAGACAAACAAAAAGGGGGGGGGAGAGAGAAATAAAGGGATATTGAGTACATGGATCTCCGGTACAGTTAGCGGACATGACAGACACAGATGCCCCCTGCACTAAGTTGCGCACTTGGGGTACGCTACGCATTCCGTGGAACATGGCCTACACGCCTAGAGTTGACAACTGCACCCATGGATGACACGGCCCAGGGATGGCTGTACTGACAAACTACTGAGGGTGGTGGCTGGGGACACAGGGGCTTACGGGGGTGCCCAGCCTACAGATATCGCCCTGGCCTAGGGGGACCCCCAGCCCTCCTCCCCCACCCAGACACCTCCACTGCGCGACAACAGAGTAGATAATGCTTGTACTCACCCCCTTGTGTCTGCTGTGCTGCCCTCACGCGCCCATCCAATTCAGGGTAGGCCACCGCCAGGATCCGGAACATCAGGGGGCTCAGTTGACGGCAGGCACCCCGCCTACGTTGGGAGGCCATCCCCAGCAGAGACTCGGCGGTCTTCTTGGTCCCGCGGCGGATGTCCTCCCACCTCTTGCGGCAGTGGGTGCCCCGTCGATGGTGGACCCCCAGGGCCCGGACTTCCTTGGCGATGGCACGCCAAATCCCGATCTTCTCATGGGCGCGGACCTATGTGACACGTACAGGGAGGGAGAAATACCACGTTCAAGTTTCTCAGCATTTTCCTTTCCAGTGGCCCAACGCCCCCCATCCCCGCCAGGCCCCCCGCCATGCCCCCCGCCATGCCCAACATGCCCCCCATCCCCGCCATGCCCCCCGCCATGCCCAACATGCCCCCCATCCCCGCCATGCCCCCCGCCATGCCCAACATGCCCCCCATCCCCGCCACGCCCCCCGCCAGGCCCCCCGCCAGCCCCAACATGCCCCCCATCCCCGCCAGGCCCCCAGCCATGCCCAACATGCCCCCCATCCCCGCCAGGCCCCCCGCCATGCCCAACATGCCCCCCATCCCCGCCAGGCCCCCCGCCAGGCCCCCCGCCAGCCCCAACATGCCCCCCATCCCCGCCAGGCCCCCAAGCCAGCCAGTGGCCCCAAATCCATATTGAATTAAACTCACTTGTTGGTCTGGAGGACCGTAGAGTAGCGCATACTGGGGGAGGACCCCATCCACAAGTTTCTCCAACTCCTCTCCAGTGAAGGCAGGGGCCCTTTCCCCAGTCGCAGCAGCCATTGTCCCTTCCAGACCGAGGTCACAGCAACACTTGCAGTATAGGTCCTCTCCTGTGAAAGTTCAAGTCGCAAGTGGATAAGTAGATAGAAAATGGCGGTCACGTCCGCGGCGGTGCGTACCGCGGCGGTGCGTCCCGCCACCGCCGGCGCCCTTCGCCATTGGCTCCTGAAACCCATAGGCTTCAATGTTAACCAATGCGGCTTCGCGCCGCGGTCTTCGCCCGCCGCCCGCCGCGGTGTGCCACGCCAGCGCATTGACCTCACATCCCATTGTCACACTTCACAGGTCAGGCAGCCGCCATTTCCAGGGCCCACATGGCTCAATTTCAACTGCGTCACACAGGCCTAGGCCTTGCATAGCCACTCAGACACGCCATTCACTGCATAGAGAATCGTATACTGTGCTAGCTGTGAGTACGTACCTGTGGGTTGCCTGACTGTGTGCTCCATGTTGTCCTTCCTAGGCACCGTCCGCTGGGTTGGGCGAGGAGACGGATGAATCCTCCCGTGTACCGACCGCTGGTGGACCTGTCGACAATGGAAGAACGCCACATTATCCTGACCTACCGTCTTAACCGTGCCACTATCCATGAACTGTGTGCCCAGCTGGAGCCCGACCTGATGTCCCCCATCCGCCAACCCACAGGGATTCCCCCTCTGGTGCAGGTCATGTCAGTACTACATTTCTTGGCAAGTGGGTCATTTCAGACAACCGTGGGAATTGCTTCCGGGATGTCTCAGCCCATGTTTTCGAAGGTGTTATCCAGAGTGTTGTCTGCCCTGATGAAATCCGTGAGGAACTACATCATTTTCCCTGAGGTGGGCGAATTGGCTACAGTGAAGGGTGATTTCTACGCCCTTGGACATATTCCCAACGTAATTGGTGCCATTGATGGGACCCATGTGGCTTTGGTTCCCCCAAGAGACAGGGAGCAGGTGTACAGGAACAGAAAAAGTTACCATTCAATGAACATCCAGGTGGTGTGTTTGGCTGACCAGTACATCTCGCATGTAAATGCCAAATTCCCAGGGTCAGTGCATGACGCCTACATCCTCAGGAATAGCAGCATCCCTTACGTGATGGAACAGCTACAGAGACACCGTGTATGGCTAGTGGGGGACTCTGGGTACCCCAACCTGTCGTGGCTACTGACCCTAGTAAGGAATCCCCGGACCAGGGCAGAGGAACGGTACAATGAGGCCCATGGGCGTACTAGGAGGGTGATCGAACGCACCTTTGGCCTCCTAAAGGCCAGGTTTAGGTGCCTGCATATGACCGGTGGATCCCTAATGTACTCACCTAAGAAGGTGTGTCACATCATCGTGGCCTGCTGCATGCTTCACAACCTGGCTTTGCGCCGCCAGGTGCCTTTCCTGCAGGAGGATGGTCGAGACGGTGGTGTTGTGGCAGCGGTGGAACCTGAGGAGAGTGAAGAGGAGGAAGACGACGGGGCTGAAACAGACAACAGGGACAGAATCATTGAACAGTACTTCCAATAGGACACAGGTAACATTTCAAAGATAATTTAGTAAATGTTAACTACTCTGCAGCATCTCTGCTGCCTGTCTATTTGCCCCAGTGTATGATGACTGAGTTTTGGCTTTTCCCTCCCTATTTCAGATCTGGGGTCCCCACTACGAGTCCTGTGCTTCGTTTCCCCATGGACTACAGCTTTGTGGCAGCTGTTTGTTGACTTCACTATGTACAAGGACATATTTGCACTGTCATGTCAATTACAATCTATTGAAATCACAGCCAGACTCCTGATATTTTGGTGCAAAATAGGTGTTTATTGAAGTGCTCAAAATGGGATGGGTGGTTTCAAGTGGGTGGGGGCTATGGTGAAGGAATGTCCATGGCAGAGTCCAGAGTAACAGTCACACAGGTGCATTGTCCAGAGGCCTGTGGAGAGATGGAGCATGGGCAGTTCAAGGATGGACAGGGTGACAATGTGGGACAGTGGGATGACATCAGGTGGTATCCTTTGCTGGCGGGGGTCTTGACATCCTACTCTGTCTTCTTGCGAGATCTCAGGGCCCTCTTGCGGGGTGGTTCTTCTCCTGCAGGAGGTGGGGGTCTGGTGGGCTGCTGCTGTGCGGGGGCCTCCTGTCCACTAGCGCCGGCGGAGGTGGATGGCTGTTCTTGGTCCAGGCTAGTGGCAGGGGCCCTTGGGTGTTGTTCAGTGTCCGCCCTGCTGTTTACGAGGTCCTGCAGCAGCCCTACCATGGTAACCAGGGTGGTGTTGATGGCTCTGATGTCCTCCCTGTACCCCCGATAGTGTTCCTCCTGCAGCACCTGGATCTCCTGGAACCGGGCCAGTACCGTCGCCATCGTCTCCTGGGAGCGGTTGTATGCTCCCATGATGGTGGTGAGGACCTCGTGGAGAGTGGGTTCCCTGGGCCTCTCCTCCCCCCCCTGTCGCACAGCTGCCCGCCGAGTTGCCCTGTTTCCCTGGGCCTCTGCCCCCTGGCCGGTGTGCCCACTACCACTGCCCCCAGGTCCCTGTTGTTGTTGGGGTGGTGGGTTATCCTGGGTGCCCTGTAGTGGTAGACACACCGCAGATTGACGCGCCCTGGAGACAGAGGCATGGGCCCGCTGGGTGGGAGCTGTGCTGGTGTTCCCAGAGGGGTTAGGGTCTGTAGTGGCCTGTGCCTGTGTGAGGGGAACCGACTGTCCAGAGGTCCCCGATGGTCCGGGCTGGTCATCGGTGTCCAGATCGACAGAGCTGCTGTCATCGCTGACGGCCTCTTGGGTGGGGGGTGTGGATAATTCTGGCCCCTCCGCCGCGGTGTGTTGACGGTCGGGTCCTGCAGGGGTATAGAGGTATGGTTATAGTTTCAATGTGTGGCATATGGGTGTATCTGTGGGTTCTCGTGTCCCCAAGTGCTGGCATTCGTGTGTGGGGGCTTTGGTGAGGGTGGCTTGTGGGGGGGATGTGTATATGCATTGGGCATGCTTTGGTGATGGGTGTCCATGCTTAGTGGACGCATGCAGGCCTAGGTTTTGGGATGTGTGGGTTGTGATGGTGAGACATTGGCGGGGAATAGGTGTGCTGGGGGTGGGGGTGAGGATGGTGGTGGGGGTGAGGATGGTGGTGGGGGTGAGGATGGTGGTGGGGGTGAGGGTGGGGGTGAGGATGGGGGTGGGGGTGAGGGTGGGGTTCGAGGATGGGGGTGAGGGTTGGGGTCTGATTTGGCATGCAGGTGGGGGGGAAGCAGTATTGAAGCTTCAACTTACCAGTATCCATTCCTCCGCCGACTCCTGCGAGGCCGTCAGGATGCAGGATGTTCAAGACTTCCTCCTCCCATGATGTGAATTGTGGGGGTTGAGGTGGGGGTCCTCCGCCAGTCTTCTGCACGGCTGTGTTGTGCCTGGATACCATGGAACGCACCTTCCCCCGTAGGTCGTTCCATCGCTTCCTGATGTCTTCCCGATTTCTGGGGTGCTGTCCCACTGCGTTCACCCTGTCGACAATCCTCTGCCATAGCTCCGTCCTCCGGGCAATGCTGGTGTATTGTATCTGTGTGCCGAACAGCTGGGGCTCTACCCGAACGATTTCCTCCACCATGACCCTGAGTTCTTCGTCTGTGAAGCGGGGTTGTCTTTGGGGTGCCATCGGGTGGTGTGTATGATGTGTGGGGTGGAGTATGTGTATTTAAGTGAGTTGAGTGTGGTGGTGTGTGTTGTTTTGTGTGTGGATAGTGTGTGGGTGATGGTGTTGAGTGGCTGTGGCTGTTATGTTTTGGATGCTGGTGTCTCGCTCTTGTCTTCTTTACGAATTTTTAAGCGTAGGGGTTTGTGGGTGATGTGGGTGTGTGTTTTATATTGTATTGTGTGTGTGGGAGTGGTGTGTGTATGTGTATCAGGTGTGTGGGATTCAAATCGTCCAATGTGGCTGAGTTTTGTTCGTTTGTGTGTATTCTGACCGCGCCGGTGTGTCCCGCCAATGGAATACCGCGTTTGAATGACCGCCGCGTGTATTCGTGGGTCGTAATGGCATGGGCGTATTTCTGTTGGCGTGACGGTGGAGGTTTGGTCACCTCCACCTTTCCGCCGACCGCTGGTCTGGCGGTCTGTTGTGGCGGTCGGATTTTCGGAGGTTTGCCTTCTGCGGGTCAGAATGACCGTGGCGGGTTTCCGCGACCGCGGCGGGATTATGGAGGATTTCTGACCGGCGGTAGGCGCCTTTTACCGCCGAGGTCAGAATGACCACCTAAGTGTATACAACTGTTTTCTGAGCAGACCATTATGTGACCACATACTACTTATCTTTGTGATTTTGTTTTTTTCTCCTTTTTGGATTTTTCCCTACTTCCATTTGGTGGTAATCCTTGATTGACTTTTGAACTCCATTTGGAAACTTGTTTTTCTAACTTTGGAACTTTGGAACTTTGCACTTGTAACTCTTCATCATGTCTCAATCTGGAGATGCTTCAGCTGGAGCTGCTTTTGATATAGGGAAACTGGAAAGCTATACAGTTGAGGCAGTTCTTTGCTTGTCCCATTAAGGACTCCACCAGGACGGAGGAGCTGCAAAAGGCACTGAGGGCCTGGGTAACAGCCAAGGAAGCTTAGGGGCACTCAGAGGAGGAGGAGGAAGAACAGCAGTCCATCCACAATGGTATAGTGGGTGGACCTGTTATGTCCAGGGAAAGGGTCTCCAGGGCAGGTAGCAGTGTGTCATCCAAGGGTCTGACTCCTGAAAAGTTGCAGGACAGACAAGCAGAGAGGGCTCACCAGTTGGAATTCGAGAACATGAGAATGGCCATAGTAAAAGTTATTGTTGGCTCATGAGCTCAGCTTGAGGGAGCTGGATCAGAGGAGCCAGTCTAGTTGTGATGGTGGCAGCAATAACACAGTGCAGCCTTAGAGGAGGGTGCACATTCCTAAGGACCTTGTGAAGGATTACAAGAGGGAGGATGACATACTATTGTGGTTTAAGGGGTATGAGTCTGCTCTCCATATGAATCTGGTCCCGGAAGCTCGTTGGGGGTGGATCTGTGGAGCCACTTTGAGGTAGAAGGAAGGGATAGTCTGATTTCCTTAAAGGATCCCCATGGTCTCACTTACCCTATCATGAAGGATGCCCTGATCACTAGGTATGGTCTTACCCCGATCAATATAAGGACAGGTTTAAGTCCTATAAGAAGAAGGAATCCCAAACATGGTTGTAATGTGTTGATTCTTTTTGCAGGTCACTGTATGGTGGGGTGAAGGGCAGTGAGGTAACAACATATGAGGGGCTTTACAATTTGATTGCTTGGGAGCACTTGTACAGTTCATGTTTTCCAAAGCTGCGCCACACCTAATTGACCACAAGCTGACTGACCCCAGGAAGCTTGCTCAGGCAGCGGATCATTGGGAAAGCACCAGGGTCCAAAAGAGGTATGGGGAGACCATGCCAAGGGTGGGCAGGAACCCCATCAGAAGAAGTGGGGGGGTAAGAGTAAACAGGAGGAGTTCTCTAAAGGGCCCCAACCTAGTTCCCAGGGTAAAGAATCCCAGCCCCCAGTAGAAAAGAAACCATTGGTCTCTAGAGGGTAACCTGCAGAGAAGGGTCCTCGCCAGTACTTTGCATGTGATCAGAATGGTCACATGAGGGGGGACCCCAAATGTCCCAAGGGGCACCCACTGGTCATAGGGTTTGGCCAGTGTCGCGCTTGGGGAGGAGTTGGTACCAGGTGGATGGGAACCCGCTGAGATGACCCTTGTCTCACTAGGGGACAGTGAGATGGTCCAGAGGACCCTCGTGCCTGATAACACTAAGATGTACAGGTGGTGGGTGACCATCAATGGACAGAGGGTGGAGGCTCTGACAGACACAGGAGCCAGTGTGACTACAGTGAGGAATCCCCTGGTGTCTGAAGAGCAGATAGTTCTTTGTGTACTTCACCAAGTAGTTGCAGTGGAGTGGTACAGGTTCCCTTTGAATGGCGGGTCTGGGGTTCCCTGAAGGTAGCTGTGAGTCCAACCTTGCCTGTTGATTGTTTGCTTAGCAATGACCTGGGGGATTCCCCTTAGCAGGAGGAGGAACGCAGGTCACACTTGGAGATGTTGGGTGTGTGTGTGTCTACACGGTCTACGGCAGGCCGTCAGGGTGATCAGGAGAGCCTGAAAGATTGGCCCCAGTGTCTGCCAGAAGGGGGAAGGGCAAGGGCGCGGGAAACTGGCCCCAGAAGTTCACACAGTCCAGGAGGAGGCTGAACCTCAGGGGGAGGCCCTGGAGCCTATAGGGGAACAGGTGGCTGAACTGGACGAGGTCCCTGAGCTGTCACAGTGGCAGCATGAAGGGGCCCACCAGGGAAGCATTCTGTGAGGCACAGACAACATGCCGTAGTTTAGAAGGTTTGTGGCAGCAGGCTGCATACCAGGCATCTGGCAAGGAGCCTGGATCACATTTGATTTACTTGGAGGATGGCCTCCTATTTAGCTAGCCTAAGGTTCCTGAGCCTGGGTCAGCCCGTGTGCTGGTGGTACCCGAGTGCTTCAGAGCCTTCCTTCTGGGTCTGGTTCATGACGTGCCTTTAGCTGGACATTTGGGGTAGGACAAGACCTGTGAACGACTTGTCACCCACTTCCATTAGCCCCAAATGCGCAACCACTCTGATGCTCATTGTAGGTATTGCCCAACTTGTCAGGCAAGTGGCAAGAGTAGGGAAAATGCAATGCTCCCCTCCAACCTTTCTCGGTGGTTAGTACCTCTTTTGAAAGTGTTGGTATTGACATTGTGGTGCCTCTGGATGCCAAGACAGCCATGGACAACAGGTTTATCCTGGTCTTGGTGGACCATGCCACCCGGTACCCGAAAGCCATTCCTTTGAGATTGATCACTGATCCTGTGGTGGGCCGTGCATTGATGGGGGGTTTTACCCACATGGGGTTCCACAAGGTGGTGGTGTAAGATAGGGATACCAACTTCATATCAACTTATATGAAGTCTCTGTGGAAGGTATGTGGGGTAACGTACAAGTTCACCAGACCTGACAAGACCATGTTCACTCACCTGAATTCCAGGTTCCGCTGGAGCACAGAGAATAAAATCTTCACCCCTAAACCCTATTCTCTCGTATCTGAACTGAACAGGGAACAAGCGAATAGTCTCTAGGGAAAGGGATAGGGAACAGGGATTTGGGAGGGAAGAGAAACAAAAACACTGGTTCAAAAAGAAGTTTCATTGTTGTCCTAGAAAAGTTGCCTCAGGGTTTAGTGCTGGAATTTCTAAGACCAAAAACAAATAAAAAACAAAAGAACTACAAATATCACAGAGTCTTTCAGCAGAATAACAATAATTATTATTATTTGATTGAGCAATCACCGAGCCTTTCAGCAAAATCATAATGATTATTAGCATTTGAATGCTCAACTATTAAACACGCTTTTGTAACTCACAACAAAATCGTTATAAAAATCAAAACCATGAATTTGTCTTTTGTTATTCGTTTTCATACAATAGACTTGCTCCAAAAATAATCAGAATAAACATCTAATTTTGCATAGATATCAAGCAATGCTTTCAGGAGTTCACAATACTTAACTTCAATGCTGCCTTTAAAAATACTTCTTAAGCTGTCTTTGGAAAATAGTCTTGTGCCACGGGTTTCTCAGCATTGAGGAATGTTTTTCATAATGCACCAAAAGATCACTAACCTCAAGAAGGTTAAAAACAGGGGAATGAGAGGGGATTACTCACAAAACGACTTCTCCTGGAATGTTTTTGATTATTTGAGGGAGATGGAATACTGTTCGTAAATTTTCCAGCCGCTGTGAAAGTAATCCGCTCCAGACAAGGAAGCTCTGATGAAGCCTGGCACTGAAATGACGATTCCAGAAACAATCACAGAATCTCCATCTGAACCAGAAACACCTGCGAGTGAAGGAAGACTCGAAGCCAAGTACAGGAAACTTGGCAGTTGTATTTATAGAGTGGTGATGAGTCATCAGACACATGCTGTTGATGAGTCATCAATCACTTCTGATGATTTATATGAAGGAATTCTGGTGATGAGTCATCAGACACATGCTGGTGATGAGTCATCAAACACTTCGAAGGAATTTGATGTCTCCATAAACCACTTCGCACACAGTTCACAAATGGAACAACACTTGCCTTTATCTATATAAACAAACATGTCTTTTATCAATATAAACAAACATGCAATGTAGTTTTCCTCACAAGTTACAGGGAAGTGCTGTGCTGTAACCACATTCATGACATGTTTTATCGTTCTTCATACATGCTGATTTATTTTGTGAGGGTGCGAGTCCCAACAGTACCTCCCCCCAAAGACCTTTTCACTGGCATTGGTTTGGAGGGGTATTGTGCATGAAAGGAACGTACCAACTGTGGGGCGTGGACATGGGCGGCTGGTTCCCACGACTGCTCTTCAGGTGGGTAACCTTTCTCGTCTATTACATAAAAGAGACGTCCTTGTCATCAAGAAGAATCAACAATGCGAGGGACTTCACATTCTTCATGATTACCTCTAAGTATGGAAGGTGGTGGGGGATAGGTTGAGTGGTGGGGAGAAATGGTTTGGGCAATGAAACATGAAATACTGGATGCATTTTATGTTCACTGGGAAGGTTCAATTTCAAAGCTGCAGAATTGATAACTTTGGCGATGGTAAAGGGACCTATGAACCAAGGCTGTAGATTACAAACCCCTGGTATGAATAAATAACGGGTGGTTAGCCATACTTGATCACCTGCTTGTTCTTTCATCTTTTCCTTGGTATCAATCAGTGTTTTTTGGGTCTTATTCCAGATGTTTTGTACTTCAGATAAATGTGCTTGTACTGCAGGTACCTTTTGGGATGGTAGGAACGGTATGCACCTGTGATGATAACCTAGATTACAATAAAAAGGTGACATGTTAGGAGCTGAATGAATGCTGTTGTTATATGCAAATTCAGCTAAGGGAAGTACTTGCAACCAACTGCTAGTTAAGATGGTAATTAAACAACATAGGAACTGTTCTATGGTTTAGTTAGTTCTCTCTGTTTGACCATCAGTTTGTGTATGATCTGCAGAGGATAACCGATGGTCAATTCGAAGAGAAGAACATAATTCCTGCCAAGATTTATACACAAATTGTGTTTCTCAATCAGAGATAACTGCAGTTGGCAGGCCGTGAAGCCGGACAATATGCATTATAAAAGGCTCAATTACTTCTTTAGCAGTTGGGATTTTAGTGAGAGAAATGAAATGGGACATTTTTGAGAATAAATCCACTACCACTAGTATACATGTATACCCCTTATCCTTTGGTAAATCGGTTACAAAATCCATACCAATAGTATGCCATGGAGCTGTAGGTACTGGAAGAGGAGTGAGTTTTCCTATGGGGTTGGTGTGTGAGGATTTATTACAAGCACATATGGGGCATGTTCGTATAAACTCCTTTACGTCTGCATCTAGGGAATCCCACCAGAACCATTGTGTCCACTAAAGGAGTGCGAATGACACTCTTGAATAACCAACCCACTCAGATTCTTAGGGATAAACAAAGCCTGATCATCATAAAATAGATTGTCAGAAAT
The DNA here is from genome assembly GCF_031143425.1 of Pleurodeles waltl. Classification (NCBI taxonomy): domain Eukaryota; kingdom Metazoa; phylum Chordata; class Amphibia; order Caudata; family Salamandridae; genus Pleurodeles; species Pleurodeles waltl. Next base: position 678,586,806 of record NC_090436.1, read on the forward strand.
TGATTGGATTGGATGTGCTAACCATTGTTCCATATTTTCCTTCTCTAATTCTTGTTTTAATTTGTCCAGAAATGGGAGCTCGTCCAAACAACTACCTATAATTTTTTCTTGGGGAATCATTGGAATTGGTGTTATTTGTCTTGTATCTGATTGTGTTGTGGTGTTTTGGAGACATGACAGGGCGTCAGCCTTAAATTGTTGTGTACCAGGTCTATGAGTAATTATGAAATCAAAATCATTAAAGAAAGAAACCCATCTCATTTGTCGTGGGGTAAGTGCTTTTGCAGATCTGAAAAACTGTAAGTTCTTATGATTAAAATAAATAGTGATGGGAAAACGTGGTCCCCACAAACAATGTCTCCATTCCTGAAAGGTCAATTTTATTGTTAGAAGTTCTCTTTCGGCTACTGTATAGTTTTGTCCTGCCAATAAAAGTTTTTCAGAGAAGAAAGCTATTGGATGCATATTCCCAGTTTCAGAATCTCGTTGAAAAAGGATTCCACATACTGCCACCTGTGAAGCATCTGCTTCTACACAGTAAAGTAAAGAGGGGTCAGGATGCCTTAATATGGGTGCAGTAGTAAAACTCCCTTTCAATGGGACAAAAGCTTGTTGTGCTTCAGGAGTCTACTTAAACAATACTCCTTTTTGTAACAATCAAGTAAGTGGGGCCCCAGTGTCAGAAAAGTGGGAGATAAACCTTCAATAGAAGTTAGCAAAGCCAAGTATGATCTGGATTTCTTTTACGTTTGTGGGCTGTGGCCATTGTAAAATAGCATCAATCTTTTTTAAATTCATTTGGACGACTTGTTTTGACAAAACAAACCCTAGAAATTCCACTTTAGGAACATGAAATGGACACTTTTCTAACTTGGCATACAAATTATGTTCATGTAATTTGCCTAACACAGCAGAAACTTGATTCTCATTTTTTTTCCATTGTGTGAGTAGATTAAAATATCGTCTATATAGGCTATGACAAAGCGATCCAAGAATTCACTAAGAACGTTGTTTATAAAGTATTTAAATGCCATAGGATGTTACACAAAACAAACTGTATCACACAGTACAAAAAAAGACTGTATTTTTCCATTCGTCATCCTCGCGGATTCTCATGAGCTGAAGTTTGGTAAAGATTGTGGCTTTGTGAAGTTGGTTAAGAAGGACCGGAATCAAGGGAAGTGGGTACTTGTTTTCTATGGTCACCTTATTAAGGGCTATATAACAATTCAGGCCCTAAGATCCCCGTCCTTCTTTAGGACAAAAAACAAAGAAGACGAAAGAGGGGAAGTAGAATGGCGAATGAAGCCAATTGCCAAGAGCTCGTCTAGATAGTCTTTTAAATACTTTGTTTCGGCTCCGATAGAGCACATACCCTACTACATGGTAATGTGGCACCCGGAACCAAATCAATTCCATAATCGAAACTACGATGAGGTGGTAAATTGGTTACTTGAACCTTATCAAACACTTCTGCAAATTCCTGATATTGTTCTGGAAGCGAACTGTCACTAGTGGATGATGAGACCGAACATAACAAGGGAGAATCCCAGCTTGTTACCTCTTAGTAACAATTCTGAAGACAAAATGGAGAATTTAGTGTCACAGTCCTGATATCCCAATCTATCCTTGGGTTATGCCATTGAAGCCAGGGTACTCCTAAGATAACTCCAAAAGTAAGAGTGTCAATTAAATCAAAGCTAAGAGATTCTGAGTGACCATTCTCACAGACTATTGTAGTAGGTTCGGAGTAATAAGTTATGAATCCTGAGGATAAGTCAGAACCATCGACGTCCCGAACGGCCTCAGGTTCTTGTTTGGGGAGAAAAGTGATCCCAAATCTTTTGGCTAATGAAATATCCCAAAAAATACCTGTTGCCCCAGAATCAAGAAGAATAGATTGGACTTTTCTTAATTGGATTTGGAAAATCATGGTCACTGTTAATAGGAAATGACGTGGAGGTCTAAGTATATCTGGAACCCTTTGAGGTCTTTTGTCTTTCGCCCGAAGAATAGACCTCCCTTTTCCTTGGGTTATCTAGTTTTTTCCGAATTTTCACAGTAAAGGTTTACTGAAGCTACTGTCTTTTTGGGTATTGGTGCCTTGATCTTGGGTCTCACGGGACATTCTTGTGCAAAATGACCTGCTTTGCCACAATAGAGACATAGGCCCTCATTACAACCCTGACGGTCGGTGATAAGGTGGCGGTAATACCGCTAACCGGCCAGCGGTAAAAAGAATGGAATCACGACCATGGCGGAACCCGCCAACACAGACAGCCACTTTAACACTCCGACCGCCACGGCGGTAGCAACAAACATCGCGGCGGTAACTGCCAACAGACAGGCGGAACACAATGTACCGCCCACACTATTACAAGGCACCAATCTGCCAGCTTTTCCGGGGAGGTACCAACGCCATCAAAAGCACGGCGGAAACAGTCTTTGGAAGGGAAACCACTCACCTCACAACACTCAATGAAGAACCAGGACACAATGGAGCCCGATCTACAGGTCCTGCCCATGTTGCTGTATATCTTAATACACCATGAAGTGGAAAGAAGGCGGTGGCGGCGGTGGCGATATCCACGGTGAGTACTGCACCTAGCACACAAGGGAGGGGAGGAGTGAAAAGAGAGTGACAGACACATGCAAAACGCAACACCCCCACCCACAACAACACACACATATTCAATATCATCACAGATACACCCCGTCACCCCCTGGAAGAACGCAAGGACCAAACGAAATGAGATTAACTAGTGTATTATTCGAACAATCAGATAGCCCAAGACAAGAGTAAATAATCAGTATACAAAAATATTTACAGCAAGTACATAAGTCCGTATACTGTCCCATTAAATGTCCGTGGACCGGTGGCCCCAAAAAGCATGGGCGAAGCCCACACATGACACCTGCCTCAAAACGGAGAGAACACTGCAGGTGCATCAGGTCGAAAAAACAACAGGCACCTCAGCTGGATGATGGTACGATGCTACTGCTCCTCGAGGGGGCTCCATGCCCACTGCTTGCTCCTGGGGAGTGCAAAGCCACAGTCTCTCAAGTGGGTGGGTTGCCCACTGCTTGCTCCTGGGGAGTGCAAAGCCACAGTCTCTCAAGTCTCCCAAGTGGGTGGGTTGCCCACTGCTTGGTCCCGGGGAGTGCAAAGCCACAGTCTCTCAAGTCTCTCAAGTGGGTGGGTTGCCCACTGCTTGGTCCAGGGGAGTGCAAAGCCACAGTCTCTCAAGTTGGTGACATGTTCCACTGGTTCTGGAGGGGGCTTTGTGCCCAGAGTGTTTCATCCTGCCAAGGACTGGGTTAGGGGATGTTTTTCTCTACTGGTTCTGGAGGGGGCTTTGTGCCCAGAGTGCTTCATCCTGCCAAGGACTGGGTTAGTGGATGATTGTCTCCATGGTTCTGGAGGGGGCTTTGTGCCCAGTGATGCTGCACCTGGGGTGTGGCATATTGACTTTGACTCACCTGTGTGCCACAGCTCGTGATGTACCCGAAACAGGAAGCATGATACTCCATGGAGGGAGACCCACACTCCATCCTGTAGCGACTTAGGCTGCCAATTGCTGGTTTGTGTCAGTGCTGGAGGTGGTGTCTCAAGTGGCGTGTCCAGGGTCCAGGACGTCACCTGCAGATTCTGATGGCTGCACACTGGGGATGGGGCTGACGTCCGACAGAGTGGCATCGGCTGCACATGTGGCGGTGCTGATGGTGGTGCAGGTGGCGGTGGCTGTGGCGAAGATGCTGACAGTGCTGGCTATTGTGCAAGTGACTGTTGGGGTGGATGGAGACACCATACCGTCTCCGGCAGCCTCGAATGGCTGATCCTTGGGGAGGATGCTGCAGACTGACGTTGTGGCAGCGGCGATGCAGGTGGCAGTGCAGGGGGCAGTGCAGGTGGCGGTCGAAGCGGCAGTGGGGTCTGGGGTGCATGTGGCTTCCATCTCTGATGATTTGGTGGTCACCAGCTCGTCCCCAGGTGAAACCATGCCCAGAGGTGATGTGCCCTTTGGCTTGTGTCCCTTCCCCATCTTGACAGCCGCTGTAGGGACCTTGGCACAGTCCACTCTGTGTTTGTGCGAGGCCTTGCTGGGTGGGTGGTGTGACTGTGCCCTGCTTGAAGCCGGTCCCTTTTTGAGCTTTGCAGGTGGTGGAATAGGGTGGTCCTTCTTTTCTGTCGGTGGCACACTGGCTGCTCTGACGGGTGTCCCCTTTGACCGTACTGGAGTAGCAGGGACCACAGCAGATGCAGATTTGGTGGCTGAGGTGCTGGGCTGGGATCTAGACATCCTAGCCCTAGGAGAAGGACGGGAGGGTGGAGGTGTAGGGAAGAGCTCCAGGTTAGCTAGGTAACTTTTTTGGGACACACTGGGACGGGAGGATGGAGGGCGTTTAGGAGAGGAGGAAGAGGTAGTGGTTGTAGGAGGTGTACGTCTGCTGAGTTTAGGTGAAGGTGCATGGGTTGGAGGCTGTTGTGAGGTGGATAGCTGTTGAGTGGGTGTACTTTTGGAGGAGGGATCACAGACACACTGGGAGAGGACTCAGGGGACGTGTGAATGGTAGTGGGGGCGGTGATTGCACGTGAGCGGTGTGTAGTGATGGGCGTGCTGGTGATGGAGGTAGTGGCTGAGGATGTAGTGCATCCAGGTGTGAGTGGAGACAAGACTGGGAGGGAGGTGGAGGACGTGGAGGAGGGGGACACAGTGGATGTTGGTGTGTCTGCATTGGTATGGTGCTTGTGTGAGTGCCTGTGGGATGTGTGGTGCTTATGTTTGCCTGAGCCACTTTTGTGTGTTGATGTGTGTGCATGATGGTCCGATGGTGTGCTTGGGATCAGCTGAGGTAGAGGGGATTGGGTCTGGGAAGTGGAAGTTGGAGGGGGAGGTTGGGCACAGGGACAATGGCTGCCATCAGTGCTGAGGCCAGAGTCTGAAATGCTCTTTGTCGGGCCGCCATGGCAGAATGAATGCCCTCCAGGTATGCATTTGTTTGCTGCAAATGCCTCTCGACACCCTGGATGGCATTCAGAATGGTTGACTACCCAACAGTGAGGGATCTCAGGCGGTCAATAGCCTCCTCACTGAGGGCAGCAGGGCTGACTGGGGCAGGGCCTGAGGTGTGTTGGGCGAAGGAGATGCCCACCCTCTTGGGTGAACGGGCATGGGAAACATGCTGAGGGACTGCTGGGAGGATGGTGCTGGTAGGGGGGGTGGCGGTGGTACCTGTTGTTGCGGTGGGCACAGAGGTGGCCGCCACAGCAAGGGAGCTCCCATCATAGGAGGAGTCGCTGTCTGTTGTGTCCCCTCCTGTTTCCGTTTTGGTGCTCCCCTAGCCCTCCGTCCCACCGGTGCCCACACTGTCAGTTGATTCACCCTCCTGAGCCATGTGGGATGCAGCTCCCTCCGTCTCCGGTGCCTCTGCTCCATCGCCAGATGATGCTAATGCACACAAGGACAGGGTGACAAAACAAGAAGGGGGAAGATAGAGGAGACACATTGTCAATGCCAGCAACACCACTACCGTTGGTGGACACAACACACAGTGAGCAGCCCTATTCACTAGGCCATGCACTAGCAATTAGTAGTAAAATCACCTGCCCATGGGGGACTATGCCTAACACCATTTGCTGCACACCTGGAACCCACAGGAGCTTGACTAGTTGTAGATGCCCACTACCACTATTGGGGTTGGAGTGCCTCAGAGCCTGCCTAACAAGGTACCTACCATACCTAGTTCGCCCTGGCCTAGGGGAATCCACAGCCCACATCCCCCACCCAGACACCTCGTAAAGCGCGCAGAGTCAGCGGAATGAGACTGTACTCACCCCCTTGTGGCTGCTGTGATACCCTCAAGCGCCCATCCAACTCCAGATATGGCACCCTCAGGATGCGGAACATCAGGGGGGTCATGGTGCGACGGGCACCTCTTCCACGTTGGGAGGCCATCCCCAGCTGGGCCTCCACCATCTTCTTGCTCCAGCGGTGCAGGTCCTCCCCTCTCTTGTGGCAGTGGGTGCTCCGTCTATGATAGACCCCCAGGGTCCGCACTTCCTTGGCGATGGCCCGCCAAATGCCCTTCTTCTGGTGGGCGCTGACCTAGAGGAACGGTACAGGCTGAAAGGAAATTACTCTCCCATCTGGACCATCATAGTCACTGCCCACCAGTTCCCACCCATGCCCTGACGCACATACACTCATTATCCTCACATGCGGGCCTCAGCCCCCCACATGTATCTTCCATCCACACAACTCCATACATTCATGGCCCATGCATCATGCTCATAGTGTACTCACCTGTTTGTCCGGAGGACGGTAGAGTTGCGTGTACTGGGGAGGACCCCATCCACTAGTCTCTCCAACTCCTCCGAAGTGAAGGCAGGGGCCCTTTCCCCAGACACTCGAGCCATGGTCGCTTCCAGACACAGGTCACAGCAGCACTTGCAGTGTAGGTCCTCTCCTATTGAAGGTCAGGTATCAAGTGAGTGAACAGATAGAAATTAGCGGTCATGTCCACGGCGGTGCGTACCGTCACCACCGGCGTACATCATCATTGGAACCCATAGGGCCCAATGATAACCAATGCTAAATTGCGCAGCAGTCTTCAATCGCCTACCACGACACTGCACAATGCCAGCGCAGTTGGCCCTCCTTACAGGTCAGGCAGCCACCATTTCAGGGGGGCACATGGCATGACACCTAACTTTGTCTCAGCACATTTTGGCAGAAATGCGAACAGGCAGACCCACACACGGATTTACTCACATTACAGCATAAACAGTTGTGCAACCTATGTGGTACATGACCCTCTGCTCACCATTCTCCTCCATAGGGCACATCTTCTGGGGCAGATGATGAGATGGCATCATCCTCCGGTGTACAGACCCCTGGTGGACCTGTCGACAATGGAAGACAGACACATCATTATCACCTACAGACTTGATCGTGCCACAATCCAAGAATTGTGTGCCCAATTGGAGCCAGACCTGATGTCAGCTATCTGCCAACCCACAGGAATTCCGCCGCTAGTGCAGGTCCTGTCAGTGCTCCATTTCCTGGCAAGTTGCTCCTTTCAAACAACAGAGGCCATGGCATCAGAGATGTCTCAGCCAATGTTTTCTAACGTGTTGACCAGAGTGTTGTCTGCCCAGCTGAAACACATGCACAGCTACATCGTATTACCCCAGGTTGAGGATTTGCCCACAGTGAAAGCTGACTTCTATGCCCTGGGACATATCCCCAGCATAATTGGTGCCATTGATGGTACACATGTGGCATTTGTCCCCCCCCCCGCAGAAATGAACAGGTGTACCGAAATCGAAAAAGCTATCATTCTATGAATGTGCAGATGGTGTGTTTGGCAGACCAGTACATCTCTCATGTGAATGACAAGTATCCTGGCTCGGTGCAAGACGCTTACATTTTGAGGAATAGCAGCATCCCTTATGTGATGGGCCAACTCCAGAGGCACCGTGTGTGGCTAATAGGTGAGCCCAAGGTCCCCACACAGTATGATTAGGTGTCTGGGTATGAAGTAGTCCCGAAGGGTTAGAGCCAACTCCAGAGGCACCGTGTGTGGCTAATAGGTGAGCCCAAGGTCCCCACACAGTATGATTAGGTGTCTGGGTATGAAGTAGTCCCGAAGGGTTAGTGTGTGTCTAACAGATTTCCCTCGACATTTGCAGGTGACTCTGGTTACCCAGCCACTCATGGCTACTGAACCCAGTGAGGAATGCCAGGACAAGGGCAGAGGAACGCTACAATGAGGAACATGGGCAAACTAGGCGTATTATTGAGCAGACTTTCAGCCTCCTGAATTCCATATTCCGGTGCCTCCATCTAACAGGTGGCTCTCTATACTACTCACCGAAGGTGTGCCAGATAATCGTGGCATGCTGCACAACTGCTTTGCGATGCCAGGTGCCTTTTCTGCAGGAGAATAGGCCTGATGATGGTATTGTCGCAGCTGTGGAGCCTGTAGACAGTGAGGAAGAGGAGGCAGAGGAAGAAGATAGTGACAACCGAAACAACAACATCATGCAGTACTTCCAGTGAGACAGGTAAGAGATTGGCACTGCTCATCTCATATCTGACTACTGTAGGACATTGTATAAGTCAGCCTCTTAACCTCTGTGTATGGACACTGACAGTTCACTTTGGCTTGTCATTTCACAGATCTGGGTACCTCATTCTACCTTCTGCTATATTTACTGCTGCACAACAACTGTCATACATTGGTATGTGCAAATGAAAATTTACATTGATATTTGTGAAAGAAGTTGTAATTATACATTTGTGAAAGTACAGACTGACTCCAGATTGGTTTGTGATTCAAGGGTATTTATGTATGGGCTAATGTGTATAGGGGTATGTGGAAGGGACTGGGGTGATGGTGGAGGAGGGTCCATAGTAGAGACCAGTCTCTCGGTATCACAGGTGCATTGTCCAATGGGGCATAAGAAGTGGTGCAATGTCAGTTCAGGGTGGACAGGGTGACAGAGTGGGACAGAAGGGTGACAATCAGGAGAGTCTTATTTCCTGGCGGGGATCTTGGCAATGTTATCTGTCTTCTGCCTGGATCGCAGGGATCGTTTGCGGGGTGGTTCTCCTTCTGCAGGGGTGGGGTGCTGGTGGCCTGTTGGTCCTGTGGCGGGACCTCCTGTCCACTAGCGCCGGCGGACATGGAAGGCTGTTCATCGTTCAGGCTGGTGTCAGGGGCCCGGTGGTATGCCACTGCCTCCCTTATGGTGTTGGTCATTTCTGCCAGCACCCCTGCAATGGTGACCAGGGTGGTGTTAATGGTTTTCAAGTCCTCCCTGATGCCCAGGTACTGTCCCTCCTGCAGCCGCTGGGTCTCCTGAAACTTGGCCAGTACCATGCCCATGGTCTCCTGGGAATGGTGGTATACTCCCATGATGTTTGATAGTGCCTCATGGAGGGTCGGTTCCCTGGGCCTGTCCTCCCCCTGTCGCACAGCAGTCCTCCCAGCTTCCCTGTGATCCTGTGCCTCTGTCCCCTGGACCGTGTGCCCACTGCCACTGACCCCATGTCCCTGATTGTCCTGTGTTTGTGGGGTTGCCTGGGGTCCCTGTAGTGGTGGACACACTGCTGGTTGACTTGTCCTAGGGCCAGTGGCATGGGCCCGCTGGGTGGGTCCTGTAGTGGTGTTTCCTGAGGAGGGAGGTTCTGTTGTGGTTTGGGACTGTGGCAGGGGAACCGACTGTCCAGAGGGCCCTGATGGGCCGGGCTGGTCATCTTGATCCAGGCGTGCAGAGCTGCTGTCGACACTGTGGGCCTCTTCTGTGGGGGGACTGGATATGGCTGGCACCGCCTGTCCAGTGACGTTGTGTATGGGTCCTGTTGGGGTGTAAATGCATTGTTATTGTATCTGTGTGTGCCATCTTGTGCACTGGGTGTGTTTTCCTCTACTACTGTGCTTGCAATATCGCCTTGGCCCTTGTGTGAGTGGTGATTGTGTGCACTGGGTGAGTCTTTCCCTGTGGTTTGGGCTATGTGGGGGAGATGGGAAGGGAGATGAGGATTTGCTTCTGCAAACACAGATCTGCTATTCGAACAGGCAAAATGAATGCACCGCTAGTAGAACTTTTTCAGAGTAAAGAACACTCAGAAAAAGATTTACGTTGGTTAATTCTTGAGAAAATGTACCAAAAAAAGAGAGGTGGTAACTGTGATAAACTTAGAAAGAAGCATGAACTGTGGTATATCGTTAGGCTTGGGACAATTGAGAAGGGCCTAAATTGTTGTAGAGAAGAGTGGTAGTAGGTGGCCTATCCATTAAGGTGACATATTTCATTGAGGGGTTTCATTAGTGGTTAGTGTGTGATGGTTTTTAAATGAGGGAATAAGTGGAGCATAGGGAGTGTGGTATGTTGGGAGTTGTGACCCATATAGAATATTTGGAAATAGATTTGCCCTGGATCACCTAGGATGATATTGATCCATGCATAGAGGGATGCCCTGGGACATATTAAAAATTAGTATGTACCCCTTCTATTCAAGTGGAAACTAAAGATGGCCTGATTATTTTAACAGTTTGTTTTGGGAACGTGGTTGAGTGCATAGATAAAAGAGGGTAGTATGTGGATTAATGATTAGTATTGTCCCTGTGGGTATAGTTGTTTATGTTTCACAAACAGTGCGTTTAAGACAATACAGAATTTTTAACCGATGCGGAGTCCTAAGATGGCGCCCGCATTTAGACAGGATACGTGGGTTAGTGGTCAAGTTTCTTAAAACAGGAAGTTAACATCAGAGAACGGGAATGTGAATATGAGGAAATGAATGCGGATGAGTGGCCCTTTGTTTGAGTCTACACACGTTTCAGGTATATACAGGGTGTTAGTTGGGGTGTCAGGTCATTTGAAAAAATCGGTAAAGGAAGAGAGTTGAGCTCCATTATGCCAGTAAGTAAATGGAGGTTGTAGATTATAAACGGGGGATATCTGGACTTCGCATATGGTTGTACAATATTCTGGATACTCTGAAATATAATATATAATGTTCCCGTGGTTGTAGCATAGGCTGATGGGGTTATTTATAATCCAGCAATTGAGAAGATTAGGACAGTTTATCATAGGGTAGGCTTGTATTATTTAGTAATGATCATAACAGATGGGCCACTGCTATATCTGTTATACAGTGTTGAGGGTGCTTATAGTGAGCCTGGGCATTATTGGGCCTTTGTTCGCCGTTGTTGGCAAATGGATGTAATAGAAGGATCAATAACAGAAAGGAGAGGATGAAGCTTCAAATATGAAACACATTTTTTTGCTGTTTTTTTTGTAGATTTGAGGTTGGGAACCACATGGACAATATAGGGTCCTTGTTCACTATTTAATTGAAATTGTGGATTCCATGGTAAGTTCCATGAACAATATTAGCTTTATATTACTTTTTTTATTACTAATCTTATCGGATTAATTATATACCCTATCTGGACATGCACTATATATGATAAAGATAATTCGGTTCTGCATGGGGTTGATGAAATTAATTACTTTTTATTTTTTATTTTTGTTTTTATTTCATTTTATTATTCACATACCTATGGTCATATGCACTAAATATGGTGAAAACTAATGGGTTGTGTATGTTGTGGATGACTAACATTGGACACAATTCAAGACACCTATAGATGATTTAATTAGTGTAAGTTTTGAATGAGGTGAATATGGTAATTTATTAATTGATTTTATCTTGTCCATGTAGAAATTTACTTTCAAAAGACTATTGTGAAACAAAGGAAAGTATACATATTAACATTTGGATCGGTTTTGATGGGTTGATTTGCTTTTTATAGAGGTGAGTGTGTGGGGAATTGGATATTTATTTATTTATTTATACATTTTCCCCTCTAAGAGTGTTTGTGAAAGTTGATAATGAAATCTCTCCTGGTGACGATCTATATAAAGGAATCTAGGTTTATTTTTAAATGTTGGGCATTTTAATAATATTTGAGGTATTTGGTAAAATGGGGGGTTATTTTGAAGGGTGATGTTAAGTTTTTGGACATATTTAAGTTTGCATTTCTGTTGGTTTATTTAGGTTTGGTTTAATAATTGTTGGGAGCACATTCGTTAGTCCTGAAGAAGGTGGAGAAAGGACCTGAAAGACCACTGAAACGCGTCGACGCTACATGACATTACTGGACCTATGATGCTACATGACATTACTGGACCAATAGGAGTAGGCCTCAATCGAACAGGGATTGGTGACAGAAATTGATTGTCCTATATCTACCAAAACTGGGACAGTTTACCTACAATAGACTATAGTAGATGTCTTCTTCTGTCTCCCTCATGTTGGATTTTATTGTTTATATGTGACCTTTTTATTATTTTTTTCTGTATTGTGATTGTCGTCATATTGGGTTTTTAATCGTATGGGACTGTATTATTAAATTATTATTATTAGATTCCTTTATTTTGAGATTGATCATTTGGAAGATTGATTATCTGAGTTTGTGTGGTGATTGTTTTTTCCCCTTGGGGAGTTTTATTGTTTCACTGAGTCTCTCCCTTGGACATGCTTTGGTGATGGGTGTCAATGCATTGTTGTTGCAAGTAAGGCTTGGTATTGGGATGGGTGGGTTGTGATAGTGGGGTATATGTGAGGTGGTGGAGTGATGGTGTGAGGGTGTTTGTGGTGGCATGCAGGTAGAATGGGGGGGATAAAGTAGTGAAGATTTGCCTTACCAGAGTCCAGTCCTCCTGATACTCCTGCGAGACCCTCAGGATGCACGATCACCAAGACTTGCTCCTCCCATGTTGTTAGTTGTGGGGGAGGAGGTGGGGGTCCACCGCCAGTCCTCTGTACGGCTACCTGGTGTCTGAATACCACGGAATGTACCTTCCCCCGTAGGTCGTTCCACCTCTTCCTGATGTCATCCCTTGTTCTGGGGTGCTGTCCCACTGCGTTGACCCTGTCGACAATTCTCCGCCATAGCTCCATCTTCCTTGCAATGGAGGTCTGCTGCACCTGTGATCCGAATAGCTGTGGCTCTACCCGGATGATTTCCTCCACCATGACCCTGAGCTCCTCCTCAGAAAACCTGAGGTGCCATGATGTGGTGTGAGTGATGTGTGAGGTGATGTGTGGGGTGATGTTTTGGGGTGTGTGATGTTTTGTGCGTGGATGGTGTATGAGTGATGGTGTTGTGTGCCTCTGGATGCTGGTGTGGTCTTGGCTTTTCTGTTTCTCTGCTTCTTCCAAAAAGTGCGTTGTAAGGGGTTTTGGGTAATGTGGGTGTGTGTTTTATATTGGATTGGGTGTGTGGGTGTAGTGTGTGTATGTGTATCAGGTGTGTGTATTTTGAATTGTCCAATGTGGTGGTGTATTGTAGGTGTGTGTGCATTTTGAGCACGGCGGTGTGTACCGCCAATGGTTTACCGCGGTTGAAAGACTGCCGCGTTGATTCGTGGGTCATGATAGTGTGGGCGTATTCCTGTTGGCGTAACGGTGTGGGTTTTGGTACTGCCAATTTATCACTGACTTGTGGTGTGGCGGACTTGTGTGGGTGTCTGTATTGTGGAGGATTTCTAAGTGTGGGTCATAATACCCATAGCGGATTTCTGCCGTGGACACGGTATGTTGGCGGCCTTCAGCACGGCAGTCAGCAGTCTTTACCGCCAGGGTTGTAATGAGGGCCATAATTTCAAAGAATGTCTCCTATCTTTTTCTTCTATGGATAACGGAGAACGGATACCCCCTATTTGCATTGGTTCACTACTTTCCTGATTCTTAGAGCCAGATGTATCAAAGGGTTTTTCCCATTCTGTGTCAATGGGAAAATGTGTTCGTACATATGGCCCTTAGTTTCTTCTTTTTTCTCAGCATGTACAACAACAAGACGTATATTATCTCCTCTACCTTTTTCATCTTTTCTTTCATTTAATCGATGATCAATTTTAACGAGTAAATCGATAAATTTGCCATAATCTTAACGTCTTTCAACTCATTTCGGAGTCCCCGATAAAATCATGGGGTTATTTTATTCTTTGGCCAATAAGTTTCTGATACTAATCTATTGAAAGTGGTTACGTATGTTAAGAGGTCTTCATTCCCTTGTTTCAAGTTCAATTACTCAGTATCACTTGATTGCATAAAGGTGTGTCGAGAAAAAGTGTCTTCATTTGGGCTTGAAACTCTGGGAAATTATACAAAAGAGGGTCATCGTTTTGGACTAAGGGGATAGACCAATTAGCAGCATTCCATGCAAGGTACGAAAAGACAAAAGCAACTTTTGTGGCATCATCCAAAAAAGCTGCAGCCTGCAAAAAACTGCAAGTGACATTGGTTCATGAATATATATTAAATTTACTCCTATCGCCAGTGAATCTTTCTGGCAGAGCTAATGGAACTGATGTAGGGGTCACTATAGTGAGTTTCATAGGTGTTGCTTCTTCAGGTTTAGTAGGTTTATTAGGAACAAAGTTTGGTGGTTTGAGAAAGGGTTTGTCTGTTCTAGGAATTGCACCTAACCATGGTTTCCCTCTAATCTTGCATCTCTCAAGTTGTTCTCTAAGGAAATATTTTTTCTCCCTCAGTTGCACTACCTCAGCCTGAACCTGTATCAGAGCCCACGCAAGATCCTTCATGTTGACCTCTGTCTGAGACATCTTCGCTCAGGCGGACTTAATGTTCGTGGGCTTGGCTTTCTGACAAGCCCATGTCCGCTCACCTGAATTCCAGGCTTTGCGGGAGCGAAGAGAATAAAACCCTCACCCCTAAACACTATTCTCTCATATCTGAACTGAACAGGGAACAAGCGAATAGTCTCTGGTGGAAAGGGATAGGGAGCAGGTATTTGGGAACGGAAGGGAAGGGAAGGGAAGGGAAGGGAGGAGAAACAAAAACATTGGTTCAAAAAGGAGTGTCACTGTTGTTGTAAGAAAGTTGCCTCAGGGTTTGGTGCAGGAATTTCTAAGAACAAAAACAAATCAAAAGCAAAAGAACTACAAATATCACAGAGTCTTTCAGAAAAATAACAATAATTATTATCATTCGATTGAGCAATCACCAAGCCTATCAGCAAAATCACAATAATTATTAGCACTTGAATGCTCAACTATTAAACACACTTTTGTAACTCACAACAAAATCGTTATAAAATCAAACTTATGAATTTGTCTTTTGTTATTTGTTTTCACACAATAGACCAAAAATAATCAGAATAAATGACTAATTTTGCATAGATATCAAGCGATGCTTTCAGGAGTTCACAACACTTAACTTCAATGGTGCCCTTAAAAATACTTCTCATGCTGCCTTTTGCAAGTAGTCTTGTTTCATGGGTTTCTCAGCATCGACAAATGTTTTTCATAATGCAGCAAAAGATCACTAACCTGGAGAAGGTTGAAAACAGGGGACCGAGAGGGGGATTACCCATGAACCGACTTCTCCTGGAATGTTTTTGATTATTTGAGGGAGATGGAATACTGTTCAATTCTCCAGCCTCTGCGAAAGTAATCCGCTCTAGAGAGGGAAGCTCTGATGAAGCCTCGTACTGAAATGACAACTCCAGAAAGAATCACAGAAACTCCTTCTGAACCGGGAACATGTGCGAGCAAAGGAAGACTCAAAGCCAAGCACAGGAAACACCTTGGCAGTTCTATTTATAGACTGTTGATGAGTCATCAGACTCATGCTGGTAATGAGTCATCAATCACTTCTGATGATTCTTATGGAGGAATTCTGGTGATGAGTCATCAAACACATGCTGGTGATGAGTCATCAAACACTTTTAATGATTCATATGAGGGAATTAGATGTCTCCATAAACCACTTGGCACACAGTTCACAAATTGAACAACACTTGCTTTTATCAATATAAACAAACATGCAACATAGTTTTCCTCACAAGTTACAGGGAAGTGATGTGCTGATGTGCTGTAAACACATTCATGACATGTTTCATCATTCCTCATACATGCTGATTTATTTTCTGAGGGTGCAGCAAGAGGCGTGCATGTGTGTGTGCGAGTCCTAACAACACCTTACCTCTCTCAAATCAATGGTCTGTTTGAGAGATTCAACCGTACCTTGAAGGGCATTGATAATGGGCCTGTCAGAGCCCTCGAGGCGTAAGTGGGATGTCCTCTTGCCATGCCTTCTGTTTGCTTACAGGGAGGTGCCTCAAAAAGGGCTTGGCTTTAGTCCTTTTCAGCTGTTGTATGGCCACCCTGTGAGTGGACCTTTGAGTCTGGTAAAGGAGGCTTTAGAGAAATCCCCTAGTAAACCCCCCAGGATGTATTCAGTTACATGCTGGCTCTGAGAAACCAGACTACCCGCTTCAGAGCTCTCGCACAAGAGAAACTGGAAGCAAGCCAGGAAGACATGAAATGCTGGTATGACTAGAATGGCACTCTGGTCGAGATTCAACCTGGTCATGTGGGTGATGGCACCAGTGGAGTCTAGGGTGCTCCAGGACAAGTGAACTGGGCTATTTGAGGTGGTGGAGTACAAGAGTGAAGTCACCTACCTGGTGGACTTGCGGACTCCCAGGAACCCCTTGAGGGTCCTGCACGTGAACCGGCTCAAGACACACTTTGAGCGGACTGAATTGTAAACGCTCCTAGCAACATATGATGGGGTGGAGGAAGAGACTGAGCCTCTTCCTGACCTCCTGTGTGCTGGGGAAAAAAATGGGTGTGTGGAAGGAGTGATCCTCTCCCCCCGACCCCAGAGCAGCAGAGGGACTGTCGCCAGGCACTGGGTCAGTTCGCCCCACTGTTCTCCCTGATCCCATGGGTCACAATTGTGTGCACACGATGTGGACACTAGGGACAGTCCTCCTGTTAAATACAAAGTTTACAGAGTGACTGACAGGGTAAGGGCTAACATTAAAGCGGAAGTCTCTAAAATGTTAGCTTTGGGGGTATTGAGTTTTTCAGCATCCCTTGTGGCCAACCCAGTGGTTTTGGTCCCTAAGCCTGCTGCTCCGGGTGACACTCCAGAACTCAGGTTCTGTGTGGATTACTGGGGACTCAAAGCAGTCACCAAGACTGAAGCGTACCCCATCCCTCGAGCTGATGAGCTCATTGACTGGTTGGGAGCCCCCAAATACCTAAATACGTTTGATTTTACCTCTGGGTACTGGAAGATCGCCCTGACTGAGGGGGCTAAGGAGAGGTCCCCACTCCCCGCACCAGATTGGCACTACCAGTTTAGGCTGATGCCCTTTGGGATGAAGAATGCCCCTGCCACCTTTCAGGGGTTGGTCAACCAGGTGTTGGCTAGGCTGGCTGATTTCAGTGCTGCCTACCTGGTTGAAATTGCTGTCTTTAGTTACACATAGGAGGAACACTTGCAACACCTCTGTAAAATGTTGTAGGCCATGCAGAAGGCAGGTCACCCTTTTAAGACAAGCAAGTGCAAAATAGGGCAGGGTTCTGTGGTGTACTTGAGACGCTAGGTAGGGAGTGGCTAGGTGGCACCCCTACAGCTAAAGATTGAAACCATTCTGGCTTGGGAGCCCCCCCAAGACCCAGACTGAAGTGAGAACCTTTTTAGGACTCACTGGATACTATAGGAGGTTTGTCAAGGGGTTAAGTGTTGCTCCCTTGATTGAGTTAACTTCCAAAAAGCAGCCCAGAAATGTGATCTGGACTGAGACTTGCCAGATGACTTTTGATGCCCTGAGGGCTGCCATGTGCACAGCACCTGTCCTGAAGGCACTTGACTATTCCAAGGAATTTGTTGTGCAGACACCTCAGAGCACGGTATTGGAGCAGTACTCTCACAGCTTAATGAAGAGGGCCTAGATCAACCTATAGCCTTCATTAGCAGGAGGTTACTTCCCTGGGAAAGTAGGTGAGTGTGAAGATTTTGCTGTGGTATGGGCACTGAAGAAGCTAAGACCCTACTTGTTTGAGACTCACATCTGGGTTCAGATGGACCACAGGCCCCTCACATGGTTAATGCAGATGAGGGGTCAGAATCTCAAATTGTTTAGGTGGTGCATCTCCCTACAGGGGATGGACTTTATGGTGGAACACTGCCCTGGCACAGAACACACCAATGCGGATGATCTGTCCAGATTCTTCCGCCTTATTGATGAGAACTCCCATGAAGTTGGTTAGTTGCTCCCCATTTTCAGCTGGGGGGACATGTGTTAGATGTGGCATCATTGGCATGGTCTCCTCTAACTTTTTGCCTCTACTTCCCAGGTTGTTTCTGTGTGCTGGACTCTATTTTTGCTGTTTTGTTTGCTCTGGACACTTTACCACTGCTGACCAGTGCTAAATTGTAAGTGTTCCCTGTATAAATTATATGTGTACATTGGCTTATCCATAATTGGCATTTTTGATTTACTAGTAAGTCCCTAGTAAAGTGCACTAGAAGTGCCCAGGGCCTGTAAATCAAATGCTACTAGTGGGCTTGCAGCACTGGTTGTGCCACCCACCTAGTAGCCCTGTAACCATAGCTCTGACCTGCCACTGCAATTTGAAACTGCCAATTCGACTTGGCAAGAGTACCGACTTGCCAAGCCTAAACCTTCCCTTTTTATGCATGTATGGCACCCATAAGGTAGGGCCTAGGTTCCCTCATGGGCAGGGTGCAGTATATGTTAAAGGTGGGACATATACTTATGTGTTTTACATGTTCTGACAGTGAAATACTGCCAAATTTGGTTTTCATTGTTGCAAGGCCTACCTCTCTCACAGGTTAACATGGAGGCTGCCTTAAAATATTATTATAGGGCAGATTTCCTTTGGCAGCAGATAGACATGTGGAGTTTGTTGTCTCTAAAATCACAATTTAAAAATACATATTGTGGTGAAGTTGGTTTTTACATAGTGTGCTTGAAAATGCCCCTTTTTGAAAGTAGGTATTTTCTTGCTTAAACCCTTCTGTGACTCTTCTTGTTTGTGGATTCCCTGTCTGGGTCAGTTTGACAGTTGGGCTGTTTGCACCTCTCTAGACAGTGACACAAAGGGGGCTGGGGTGTAGCCTTCATATCCTGATCGGTCGTCTGAGCTGAGGGGAGGGCAGGAGTGGTAAATTATACCTGAAAGGACTGTGCCTTCCCTTACACAATGCAGTCTCCAATCCCTGGTATGTGTCTGGGACCTGGCCTCGGCAAGGCAGGATCTTGAAAACAACAGAGACTTCTCTTTGAAGTAGGTCTACTTCAAAGGCAGAAAGGGGTTTAAGAAGAGCACCCAAAACACCTGAAAACCAGATTACTTCTGGAACCAGAAGAACCTCTGCCAAGGAGAAGAGCTGAAAGCTGGAGGAGGAGTACTGCCCCTCTGCCTGTGACTGTGCTTTGCTGGGTTGGCCTGAAGTAGCTGCTTCTGCCTGAAAGAGGACAAAGACTGACTTTTGTGTGACTTCCCACTGGTGAAGGATTTCTAAGGGCTTGAACTGAGCTCGCCTCTTTTTGTTGATGTCTCAGGGACAACAAAGACTTCTCTCTGACAGAACTTGGGCTTTCTGTTGAAAGTCCTACCTGCCAAGTGGTGCCCTAACCTGTCTCTGGGCCCTTGGAAGGTGCAGCTGGTGGAAAAGGACAGAAATCCACGCAAAGACCACCGTGCAGGGAAAATTTCGATGCACCACCTGCGTCGCGGCTGAAAAAGTGGCACACCGCCGGCCTCACGGCTAACATCAACCCTCCACCTGCATAGCGGCTGGAAGATTGACGCAACGTGGCTGGGGAAATGATGCGCAACTCCCGCAGCGGCTGCTCTTATCGACACAAGTCCCCACGCAGTGCAGTTTCTTGACACCGTGCGGCCAGATTTCGATGCAACATTGCTGGGTGTTGAAAAGCAAACAAAGCCTGCACGGACTCTAGATGCCCATCCGGATCGACGCATCGCACTCTTGTGGAGCGAAGAAATGACGCGCGCCATCACCACCGAAGGAGGAACGACGCACGTTCTCGATTGCGAGTGAGAAACTGACACATAGCTGGCCTTTTCCGATGCACACTCACCTGTGCGGCTTTATTTTGGCACTACCCAGGCACTTTTGTCTGCTAACAGTGTTCTCACTGTTTTCTAAAGGATTTACGACTTTTTTAAATTCATATCTTGACTTTGTTTAGATAAATATTATCTATTTTTCTAAACCTGCGTTGTGTCATTTTGTAGTGTTTTCACTGAGTTACTGTGTGTGTTGGTACAAATACTTTACACATTGCTTCTGAAGTAAAGCCTGCCTGCACGTGCCAAGCTACCAAGGGGGTGAGCAGGTGTTAACTGAGGGTGATTCACTTTTACCCCGACTAGAGTGAGGGTCCTTGCTTGGATAGGGGGTAACCTGACCGCCAACCAAAGATCTCCTTTTAAACAGCCCCTTTCTGCATTTGAAGTAGGCAAACATCAAAGGAAAGTC
Source organism: Pleurodeles waltl (assembly GCF_031143425.1). NCBI lineage: Eukaryota > Metazoa > Chordata > Amphibia > Caudata > Salamandridae > Pleurodeles > Pleurodeles waltl. The sequence goes on from NC_090436.1 coordinate 678,606,677, forward strand.
TCTGTTGTTCACAAGATCCTGCCTTGCCCAGGCCTGCCCCAGACATACACAAGGGGTTTGGAGATGGCACTGTGTGAGGGCATGACCCGCCCATTCAGGTGTAAGTGTCAGTTCCTCCCTCCACTGTAGCCCAGATAACCCATCTAGATATGTGGGCTGCACCCCAGTTCCAAATGTGTCACTATCTAGTGGAGATTCAAAAACAGCACAACTGTCAGTCTGACCCAGACAAGGAACACACAAGCAGGCAGAGGCACAGAATGGTTTAAGCAAGAAAATGCCCACTTTTTAAAAGTAGCATTTTCAAACTGACAATCTAGAAAACAACTTTACCAAACGTTGTATTAATAGTGAGTTCACAGGCACCAAACACCACATTTAAATCTGCTCCCAAAGGGAAACTGCACTTAAAAGTTATTTAAAGGTATCCCCCATGTTAACCTCTGAGAGAGATAGTCCTTGCAACAGTGAAAACTGAATTTGGCAGTATTTTGCTGTTAGGACGTGTAAAAACACAACAGCATATGTCCTACCTTTAACATTCACTGCACCCTGCCCATGGGCCTACCTAGGGCCTACCTTTGGGGTACCATACATGTATAAAAAAAGGGAAGGTTTGGGCCTGTCAAATGGATACCCTTGCCAGGTCGAATTGGCAGTTTAAAACTGCACACACTGACACTGCAGTGGCAGGTCTGAGCCATGTTGTAATGAATCCTAGTTTGTTTTAATGGGATAACAGGAGTTAGCTTGGCCTTTGGCTTGCAGACTCGTGCCCCCGTCACCTAGTGACTTTTAACCTACTTAGCTAGCTCTGTCTTAGCCCATTTGATTATTTAATTAATCTAAGATGGCTGCCTTGTATGTAGTTAGGCCACTTGTTATACTTTGCATTTTCAGTGCCACCGCGCTAAGGCGTCAAGATCAAGTGACGAAGACAAACAAACAGTAGGGGTTCACACTTAGGGACTTTCCCTCTCTATACTTTTGAGGGATTTGTTTATAATAATTGCCGCCCCATGCGTGTCTGTTATCTATTGTTTGGGAACACACCTACGTCAGTGGTCCTGGTAGATCTGTATAAATAAATTGCACTTTAGACAGATAATCAGAGGGATTCCGACCAGAGGGCATCGCCACCATCGCTGATATCGATGCTGCACGTCGCCTTGACGCTGACCCAGTCTTTGTGTCCCTGCGGAGTCTGAGATAGAGACCTCTTTCCAAGGTAACGAGTGTTGGGGCTCCTCTCATGGACATGGCATTGGCAGACTAGGTTTAACAAATCCAGCTCACCTTTAGGTAGGAGGTTAGGCCTATCATGTTAGGGTATTAGGGCATATTACACCTCTTATGTCTTTTACATGCTATTGCAAGATGGTGGGGGTCTTTGTAATAATGACTCTCGTCTTCACAATTCTGTTTCTTGCACTGTTCATTATCCTAATCATTGCAGCCCATGCAATATATCGCAAATTGCAGTTGTGTTAAATAAAAACTATTGAAACTTTACTGCATCTTCGTTATTGCTTGTGTTTGGTTGAGACATAATGTATCTGTGACAAAGAGGTAATCTCTGTTTAACCACAACACCCCCTGAGATGTCTTGTTCTTGAGTCCATGTGTAAAGGCTGCCACAAATCACCTTTTACTATTGTTTTTGGTGAGGTGTTGCTAGTGAGCTGGAAGGGTTGGAGCGACAGCTGCGACTTGTTGTAGGATAGGCATAGTCACCTACAAACAAAATTACTGTCATCCTTAAACCAGCAGTCTTGCCCAGAGCAAGAGTCCAAATTACGACAATGTTTACAGGGCTACTCATGTGGGTGATTTAGCTTGCTCTGTCTTAGCCCATTTAATTATTTAAATTGATTTGATTTACAGGCAGTAGGCACCTCTAGTGCACTTTACTAGGGACTTACTAGTAAATCAAAAATGCCAATCATGGAAAAGCCAATTACACATACAATTTACATTTGAAGCAGTTGCAGTGGTCAGCAGTGGAACATGCCCAGAGTACCAAAACCAGCAAAGACAAATTCCAGCACACAATCAAAACATGGTGTTGCGTAGTCTCTCATTATTCTAATGAGACTACTGGATTTAAGTGGCAGAATCGCCTGCGGTGTGGGAGACTGAGTCTTACCCACTACAGGTGGCACCTGTCGCCCCAATCCAGGTTTTGCTCCAGCTAACTAGTAGTGCATCATCTCTACACAACAGCAGGGATGATTAGGCAGCCAAGTGCATGACACAATTGATTCCCCAGGGAAATCGTGGTCACTCAGATCTCATCCGTTTCTCTAAGTTACATTGGTCTTACATATACAATGACAAACAGTGGTAGTGTATGTTTCAATAAGGTTTTAATGAAGAAACTGTATCTTAGATAATAAAGCATGTACTGCAATAACCAGGACAATGAAGCTTGACAAGATTAAAATTGTGACAAGGAGAGTAAAGCTTAGAAATAACGCTATCATATTGGCACTAGAGTCAATTGACTAATTCCTTCCTAGGCTATATTAGAGCACAGCATGTTAAGCTCTAGTTCTGCCCTTCACGTTTCCCTGGGAAGACATCTCTGCATAGTCTGCAAAAGCAGCTGTAGTGAAGCGTTCAGCAATCAGCATACAGTCGTGGTCATCTGGCTGGAATCTCCCTCTTACGTGTCTGGGACAGGGATGTGTTTTTATAATAAAATTACTGATGTTCTGAGAAAATGTCCCTACGTAAGGATGTGCATATTTCTATGAATATCAGATACAAATCATTACCACGTTTTACCGGCAACCTATCTCACTGCAGCCTTGAGGGAAGCACAGAGTTAACAAGAATGTCTTGTTTAAGAATGTAGTGCTGGGTAAGCAAAGAACAACTAGATAGATAGAAATAAAACAAGACCAAAAATGTGGCTGTAGCTAAAATGATAAACAAAGCTGGTTAAGATATATCTAGACTAAAGTGCAAAGCGGCAGGCCTAATATGCTAAAATAACATACATGGAGCTATAACTAAAATGGCTACACAACAATGGGAAAAGGGGGCAAAACGATAGGGGAGACCATGCCAAGGATGCCAGGTCTAACAATAGTATATTGGCTGAAATGACCACCAAGAATTGGATTAGATGTAGTGACTGTGGTCTAAAAACACACTCACTGGTGATTGAAGAAAATATTGGAATGACAGGTAAAGAAAACGAAGGACAATATAACCTATCCCAATTGATTCTCCTCTCTTTTAAAATTTTTCAAATATTTAATGTCTGTTTGAAAAAAGGTTATATGTAGGAATCCACATTTTTATAAATTGGACGTTTTGGGGGTCATTCTGACCCTGGCGGCCGGTGACCGCCAGGGTCACCGACCACGGGAGCACCGCCAACAGGCTGGCGGTGCTCCCGAGGGCATTCTGACCGCGGCGGTTCAGCCGCGGCCAGAAAGGGTAAACCGGCGGTCTCCCGCCGGTTTACCACTGCCCTTGTGAATCCTCCATGGGGATTCTGACACCCCCTACTGCCATCCTGTTCCTGGCGGGTCTCCCGCCAGGAACAGGATGGCGGTAGGGGGTGCCGCGGGGCCCCTGGGGGCCCCTGCAGTGCCCATGCCCATGGCATGGGCACTGCAGGGGCCCCCGTAAGAGGGCCCCGCAAAGTATTTCAGTGTCTGCTAAGCAGACACTGAAATACGCGACGGGTGCAACTGCACCCGTCGCACCCCTGCAACTACGCCGGCTCAATTCTGAGCCGGCGTCCTCGTTGCAGGGGCATTTCCTCTGGGCCGGCGGGCGCTCTTTTGGAGAGCACCCGCCGGCCCAGAGGAAATGTCTGAATGTCCGCCGCGGTCTTTTGATCGCGGTGCGGTCATTCAGCGGCGGTACCTTGGCGGACGGCCTCCGCCGTCCGCCAAGGTCAAAATGACCCCCTTTGTATGCACCCATTGTCACTCAGTTTGCAATGAATGCTTTACAGGTCCAATGCTGCCCATGGGTTATATCCAGAATCATTCCTTTATTAATGATGGTGGATCAACTACATCCTGAGAAATATATGTATTTTTGCCAAATGTGTGCATGAACATGGACCTTCCAGGCAAAAGTATAATTAGGTTGCAAGATTGGATGAAGAAATGCCAAATAGTTAGCCCAGACTTGGCTTTATTTGGAGATAGTTACAACAGACCAGAGGGCTCATTACAGATACAGGGCACTGTCCCACTAGGCACCGCTGTGCACCTTCAAATGTATGCACCAAGTGCAGATAAGGACACTGCGCCATATCACAGCACATGCACTGATTCCATTGCAGATGTCAACCTGTACTCTTCGCGCAACCAGTTAAGGTTCATTCTGTAGGTCCATGATGCCCCGGGAGAACAAATGCCATTTGTGCCCCCAGGCCACAATGCATAATACGAGCACAGACATTCTTAGTAAAGAGTAAATTTAATAAAATAAGCAAACCAAATTTATTTGATTTATTATTGGAGGCAATATTGCTGATGGCTGGTGGAAAAGTGTCCTCTTTTTGCACCACGACACATAGGGGGTTATTACAACTTTGGAGGAGGTGTTAATCCGTCTCAAAAGTGACGGTAAAGTGACGGATATACCAGCAGCCGTATTATGAGTTCCATAGGATATAATGGACTCGTAATACGGCTGGTGGTATATCCGTCACTTTACCGTCACTTTTGGGATGGATTAACACCTCCTCCAAAGTTGTAATAACCCCGATAGCTTGGATATATTATGGTCGGTATGGTGATTTTACCACCCACCCAAATTTCCCTAACCAAGTGGGTCACCAAGGTGCCTCTTTTTTCAAATGGTCGCATACATCAGTTGTATACAGAATCACAATCCAAGAGGGTAGATACACCTGCTTAGGATAGAATAACCATGCCAGTGCTATCTAACACAGATGATGCCTTTCTAATTGTCAGGAAAAGAATACATTCCTAAAATTACAAGCATGTGTTAAATTATTTCTGAGAGGAAAATAACTGCTTATAAATGCTCTGCAGTGCAAAATGTGGGTCAGTTGTAAGCGAATGGCATGAGAAGAGCTGATTAATTGTTACCTGGATGACTTGAGGGTATAATTTTAAAGGTCAGGCATATGTGATGGTCAAACAAGCAAGAATGCCTTGGTTCACACAAAGTCAACAGAAAGGCATGTCTGTTTTAGTTTCTGATTCTTATGAATTCAGGTGATTTTTTTACTGTTTTCGAATGCTTTCAAAATACGTAAAAATCTGTTGTTAACAGTACTTACTTTTTTTACTCTTTTTCTATTCATTACAAGTCATGGAGATTGTGTTTTCCAGTGCTTATAAAAACTATGGGCCCTAATATGAGTTTGGTGGACGGGAACACGCTTCTACCAAACTCCTGATAGAGTGTCCCCGCCAGCCCCATTAAGACTTTCCCACTGGGCTGACGGGTGGAAACCAAGTTTTCTGCCGGTCAGCCCAGCGGGAAAGTGGCAGCAGCATTGTCACCGGCTCATAATAGAGCTGGTGGCAATGCTGCCGCACACAGGGGGCACCAGCACCCTCAAAAGTCGCACTGTCTGCATAGCAGACAGTGCACATTTTGAGGGTGCTGGCCAGCGTGACCCCTACACTGCCCATGCTCCCTGTGGCCCCCTGCACCTGTTCTCCACCAGCCTTTTCATGGCAGTCATTCCACCATGAAAAAGCTGGCACAGAACAAGGTTATACTCAGCAGGGCGGCGCTGCGTTCATTACAACCTGCGTTCATTGTGATTACAAACACCTGCCGTCATCCTGTTGGGACTGAAGATCCTGGTGGGGACGGCAGTAGATTGGCAGGTCTGTCCACCAACCTAGTAATATGGTGGTCATATTGCCGCAAGCGCAGCGGTCTGACCACCTCCATGGCATTCGCAGTTCTGGGACCGCCAATGTTGTAATCGGGCCCTATTGCTTTAGCTCCTTCCATCACTCATTAATTCTCATTGTTATTTTATTCTCTTTTCTGTTCCTAATTACAGAACTTAATTTGAGTGGATGGTTGCTGCTGATGCCCTCTGGTACTCCTTTTTGGTATCTGGCACCTGTTTCCTCAACAGACTTTGACCCAGAGCAAAAGAGAGAGAAGCACAAAACGGAAATGAAGGTGTAAGTAAAATAGGAAAATGTGACAAGGGAAGAAAGCAGAGGAAAAAAAAGAACATGCAAGATCATGATAAAGACTAAAGGAGTGTCTGGTGGTGGATGAAAGAGACATGAGGTGGAATGAAGACTATGCAGCCTTGGTATGTGGCACCCCTGTCTTCAATAGTAATAGATTCTGAGCAAAACGTAGGGCCCCGGAAATTATTTTTTTTACCAGTTAAGCACTGCCTAATTTCTTTCTCTGTGCACTGTCCTTGAATTTGCTATTATAAGTAACTTTTCATTATTTGCCTCATTTTCAAGCCTGTCTCATTCCCCAGCACTCACACTTCTCTTTCCAAAAGTCCTCTCCCGGTTATCCCGGTCATTATGTACAAAAATATCAGGGGAAATAAACATTGTGTCCAAAATATAATTTACCATAATATTGTTTCTCTATTTGTTATCACAACATAAAATATATTAAGACAAAAATATTGTGGAAGGAAATTTCACCCAAAACATGTTAGGAATATTGTTTTTTTTTATGAATATAGGCTATAGACTAATAGATTTAAAATATTAATGCAAATAAAAGTAATAAAATGTAAAAACATTAGTTTTAATCAATTGTTTAAAAAAAATCCTCATTGTGGAAATTTACTTTCTTGTGTGGATTCTTGGAACTGTTGAGCACAAGTTGTATATTTTGAAGGACTGAGAGCAGCAATGACCATTATAATTAACTGACAGAAGATTGCACAAGCGCACTGTTTTTGTGAACTGGTGAATAGACGGTGAGCAATGGCAAGTGAAATATCATGTCACAGTTTCAAACATATTTTGGGGCAGATTTAAGAAAAGTGGCGCTGCACCCAGCCCAGCGCCACTTTCCTTGAACCCCTCATTGCCACTGTTTTTAAGTGCTCCTCTCAGCAAAAGTGACTTCACTTTGCTTTGTATCCACGTTGGTTGCAGTGGTGTCCCAATTCCTGCTGCCTTCTGCGGAGGCGACTGTTAGAACGAGCCTCCTCTAAATTGATTGCCACTCAAGATGGTGGCCGCCACCCTTTATGATGTCAGTGCTCTAGTGTTCATGTCTTTGCCTCACGCAGTAGTGTTCCTCCAGTGCGTGCTCTCTAGAATCCGTGCACTTCAACTGTCATCCGGAGGAGAGAGAGCAGTTTTTCTGTGGCACCTTGCCTTAATTGGAGTTTTTCTTCTACTGAGCGATTAACTTTCATTTTTAGATCGGTGTGCACACCAGGGGTTATTCGCCATTTGGAAAAGTAGTGTCTTCACCTTGGAAACCAACCTGTCAACTGATAGTAGATTCTTCTAAGTGATAGCTGTTGAGAATTATTGAACGTTTAAGAAAAGGTTTCTATTCTGTAATAGACAATTGTATATTTGCATTATTATGAACTACTTGAACTGTTTCTTCAGAGAATTTTGGATTTAGTCTCTGACTCCTTCAGAAAAGAAGAATTGAGATAATTATAGTTTTTCAAAGAGAGGGGCTAGCCTTTCAGAAAATGCAGGTTAGGAGAGCAACTGAGTTGGGTGAATGAGAATGACAGAATGCTTGAATGCGCATAAGGAATGTACTAACCCTCATGCTCTTATCACCCAGCTGCAGGTCCTTCCCCAAAGAAATTCTCCAAGAGAAGAAATGTGTGAGCTTAAAGAAGCATATATAGAACTTCAAGTGGAAAAACACATGCAGGATTCGGATCTGGAGGTGGTCTCGCTTTTTCTCTTCCCATTCCCCTTTCCCTCTTTTGGATTCAAGGTACAGATAACCATTTAAGGTCTGAGCTCGCACCTGCAGGGAAGAGTTGGGAAATAAGCATCTGCTCCTGTGGAAGTTTGGTTCCGATTGGTAAACTTCTGACAGCACAATTTTGTTCACCCCCCCAACGGAGGAATGACCCTTTGCATACCTTATGCCTGGCACAGGTATAATTTGGTGTAAGGGGTTACAAAGTGGCGCAAAGCATGCATTGCGCCACTTTGTAAATATGGTGTGGCGTTTTTTCCATAGTATCGCCACATTAGCATAAACAAAATGATGCTAATGTGGCAAAATATGGCAATAGGGGCTCTTAAATCTGCCCATTGTGTATCACATTTGGTGCTAATTTGACTTTACCAACAGTGGATGATGGAAGAAAGACTGGAGACATGAAGCTAGTAGTCTTTCTTCCAACAGATCACTTTTAAAACCATTATGTGTGAGTAATAAATGAATCCATGATAAGGCGAGCTGAAATGCATCAGATTGATTTTCACGCTTTTCTGTTGTGGTCTGGATCTGTGTATCTGTCGTGAATTTACACGGGCCAGTGCTATGGGCTACAGAGGAGCCACAGAACTTCATGTGCTCAAAACAGTTGTTTTCAGGGGGATTTCTTGTCCATGAGGGGTCCCTCACAGACCTCTCCTCAGTTCCATGGCATCAGGTTATTTCTACCATGACACTATCAGTTTTAAGATTTATTTCCCCTCCCAGGACCGAATGTCGGTACACAAAATGATGGGCTCAGCTTTCCTCTCAGTTTGCCGCCTGCCAATCATGACATTAATGTTGGCATGTGGATCCGCAGGTCAATCAGAGGGATCTGCGTCTCCAGATATACATAAATCTTTTTTTCTTTAATAACTCTAAAACTACAGAACAGATTTATGCTAAATTACAAACATAGATCTTTCTGAACCGAGATCTAGCTTTATGCCAAATTATGCTGTTGGAAATAAAATATCTATTGGCTAAGCTCAAGAAACTGGTGTGAAGCATATTCCTCGATGGAGAGAGTTTGTTGGATGTATAGCAGGTTCAGTTGCCCGCCGACTGGGGGCTTCCTATAATGGACTACTGTGGAGGTGGAGATATATATATACAAACACACACACATACACATACATTCGCGCACACATGCACACACTCATCTGTATATATTTATATATATGGATCCCGTGGTCCAGCAATGCCCTTGTCAATTTCAGCACATCTATTTCACACCACCGCTGAAATAGCACCCTGTCATGCACAGTTTTCTCACCAATAAATTTATTGAAAATGTTGCAGTGATATTATCAGTCACAGAAGATGTCATGACTGATGTAATATGCAGAATAGTTGGCAGTGCGTGGTGAAGGCACAAGTTATAGTTACCTTAGAGCGCTAGTTATAGTTTCTTGAGATAAATATAAATATATCTACTGAATTTCTATGGTTTTGGGGGGGTGAAATCTGAATCTAACTACAACACCCTTGTAACCTTTGTTTTTTGAGTGAATTTCGATAGTTTATTAATTATATTTTCTACCTATAACATCCTAGTAACATTTGTGTTTTTCAGCTAATTTCTAGGGTTTTAAAAATGTACAGTCATATTTAATTACCATATGTTAATTCAAAATGCTGCTGTGCTCAGCATTCTGCCATGCACTCTGGTGTGGTGGCGACAGTCCTTGGCCTGCAGCCAGGGCCTGCAGTCAACCACCCAAATGCAGCCAACCTCACACTGCACATGGCCTTTGGCTATTCACAGCTGGGAGTTGGCCGCAGGACCTGGCGTCAGCCAACCCTATACTGTGCTGGTGAACCCCTGCATGCACAGCCTTTGGACAACCCCTGCATGCATCCATCCCCACACTGTGTGTCTGTGAGTGGGTGAGTGTCTGTATGGGTGTGTGACTGAGTATGTGTGATTGTGTAGATGTGTCAGTGTATGAGTGGGTGTGTGAGTGGCTCTCAGGGTCTGTGAATGGGTTGATGAGTGGCATGCAGCCAACCACACACCATGGGTCTGTGTTGGGTGTGTGAGTGGCTGTATGGGTTTGTGACTGGGTGTGTGTGTATGTGTGGGTCTGTGAGTGGGTGTGTGGATGGGTGTATTTTTTTAATGAGGTCTGGATTTGTGTATCTGTCGTGAATTTACACGGGCCAGTGCTATGGGCTACAGAGGATCAACAGAACTTCATGTGCTCAAAAACTGTTGTTTTTTGGGGGGATTTCTTGTCCATGAGGGGTCCCTCACAGACCCCTAATCAGTTCCATGGCATCAGGTTATTTCTACCATGACACTATCAGTTTTAAGATTTATTTCCCCTCCCAGGACCGAATGTCGGTACACAAAATGATGGGCTCAGCTTTCCTCTCAGGTTGCCGCCTGCCAATCATGACATTAATGTTGGCATGTGGATCCGCAGGTCAATTGGAGGGATCTGCGTCTCCAGATATACATAAATCTTTTTTTCTTTAATAACTCCAAAACTACAGAACATATTTATACTAAATTACAAACATAGATCTTTCTGAACCAAGATCTAGCTTTATGCCAAATTATGCTGTTGGAAATAAAATATCTAATGCCTAAGCTCAAGAAACTGGTGTGAAGCATATTCCTTGATGGAGAGAGTTTGTTGGATGTATAGCAGGTTCAGTTGCCTGCACTCTGGGGGCTTCCTGTAATTGACTACTGTGGAGGTGGAGATATATATATATATATATATATATATATATATATATACAAACACACACACACACTCGCGCACACATGCACACACTCATCTGTATATATTTATATACATGGATCACCTGGTCCAGCAATGCCCTTGTCAATTTTAGCACATCCATTTCATACCACTGCTGAAATAGCACCCTGTCATGCACAGTTTTCTCATCAATAAATTTATTGAAAATATTGCAGTGATATTATCAGTCACAGAAGATGTCATGGCTGATGTAATATGCAGAATAGTTGGCAGTGCATGGTTTAGGCACAAGTTATAGTTACCTTAGAGCGCTAAATATAGTTTCTTGAGATAAATATAAATATACCTACTGAATTTATATGGTTTTGGGGGGTGAAATCTGAATCTAACTACAACACCATTTTAACTTTTGGTTTTTGAGTGAATTTCAATAGTTTATTAATTATATTTTCTACCTATAACATCCCTGTAACATTTGTGTTTTTCAGCTAATTTCTAGTTTTTTTTAAATGTACAGTCATATTTAATTACCATATGTTAATTCAAAATGCCGCTGTGCTTAGCATTCCGCCATGCGCTCTGGTGGGGGTGGCCACAGGCCTTGGCCTGCAGCCAGGGCCTGCAGTCAACCCCACAAATGCAGCCAACATCACACTGCACATGGCCTTTGGCTACTCACAGCTGAGAGTTGGCCGCAGGACCTGGCGGCAGCTAACCCTATACTGTGCTTGTCAACTCCTGCATGCACAGCTTTTTGACAACCCCTGCATGTATCCATCCCCACACTGTGGGTCTGTGAGTGGGTGAGTGTCTGTATGGGTGTGTGACTGAGTATGTGTGATTGTGTAGATGTGTCAGTGTATGAATGGGTGTGTGAGTGGCTCCGTCGTTCTGTGAATGGGTCAATGTGTGGCATGCAGCCAACCACACACCATGGGTCTGTGTTGGGTGTGTGAGTGGCTGTATGGGTTTGTGACTGGGTATGTGTGATTGTGTGGGTCTGTGAGTGGGTGTTGTTTTTTGGGGGGTTATTTCTACCATGACACTATCAGTTTTACGATTTATTTCCCCTCCCAGGACCAAATGTCGGTACACAAAATGATGGGCTCAGCTTTCCTCTCAGTTTGCCGCCAGCCAATCATGACATTAATGTTGGCATTTGGATCCACAGGTCAATCGGAGGTATCTGCGTCTCCAGATATAGATAAATCTTTTTTTCTTTAATAACTCCAAAACTACGGAACAGATTTATACTAAATTACAAAAATAGATCTTCCTGAACCAAGATCTAGCTTTATGCCAAATTTGGTGTAATTCCATCCAGTGCTTTGGAATGTAGTTGTGTCTAAAATTCCAATGAAGAATTGCATTGGGATAAGTGTTTTGAGACCACCCCTTTTTCTCAGGCTCCACTTGATAAATCACCCCAAAACCTTCCAGACAGCTGCTGAAGTGAGTGTGAAACTATTTTTGAAATTTTTGTGAAGATTCACCAGATGTTATCAGCAAAACTAAAAACGCTTTTCCTATGGAAAAACTATGAATAAGTGTGCGTTTGTGTGTAAATGTGTATACATACATACATATATTTATGTATGTATATATAAAACAAGGAAACAATCATATTTTTTACAACATTTTCCAGTCAGGCCACCAAGATACGTACAATATTTAACAAATACTGGGATGTACTCAAGACGGATGACCACATACCCAAATTTGTGCATAACAAACCTCAAATCACTTTTTAGAAAAAGTACATCATTACATGACAAGCTTAGCAGTAATTTAGGGGGTCATTACGAGTTTGGCTGACTCAGGACCACCATGGCGGCAGTGGCGGTCGTCCCGCCAACAGGCTTGTGGAGAAGACTTCCAAATTATGGCCACGGCAGTATTTACAATAGAATATAGCCAAACCACTGCCAGCACCGCCACTGTAGTCAGATCACCACGGTAGTCACCTGCAGGCCGGCAGAGGCCATGTTCCCCTCTGACATATACGACTCTGCACATAACCAAGGTTTCCACCCCGGTCGCACCTCCACGGAAACCTTGGTGGAAAGCAAAAGTATAAATTGAGACAACCACCTTCAGGAAGCCATACCCGTTCAGAGCTGCCATGGAACCAGACCTACACGTCTTCCCGCTGATCCTGCTTGCCCAACAACTCCGGAACCAGCAACAACGACAGCAACCATGAGTACATACATTGACCTGTCACTTTTACAAAATATTAGTGTACCTACGCACACACAACACACCAGTCGGGAACGGAAGGCCAGGGAGACATACACACGTAAGCTCACACTGACACGCACATTCACACACAGACACATACATACCTGCACATACATAGTACACACAGTACGGCCATCACACACACATGCCAAAAATACACCAACCCCTAACTAACACCAAGGAGGTCTGTCAGTCCAATTTTTAACTCACGTTGGTGGAGTAATAGCATAAACAACATGTCCCTGCTACTCCAAGGCCTTAACCTCTCTCTGGCAGTGCTGGCTGAAAAACAACACAATCTACCACATGCCCTGTCCTACCGTGGACCTCATTGTAATGGAGTTGCAGGTGCGGAGGATCAACTGCCATGTTTTTGTCACCAGACTGTCAACTCACCCTGCAAGTGAGAGGGAAAAAGATAGTGATTTTTTTTAGGTGTTGATGTATGATATACTTAGAATGAGATATTTCTGAACAATTTAAAATAAAAAATGTGTCTGTCATTTAAAAAAAGTCTAAGTAATTTGTACTTTTAAAAAACAGTGGGAAGAGAGTACAGCTGGAATTTAACCCTGAATGTGACCTTCACACAGAGCACTTGCTTTCTCTTTTTTTCATATTTTTTCAGCCCTTTATAGGCTATCTGGGACCACAAGAGAGCCCTTAAGGGCTCCCTCATGGTCCCTATATATATATACATATATATATATATACATTTTTTTAAAAATATTATTTATGAAAATTTCCTTTTCGGGCTATCTGGGACCAAAGGCTCCCCCCACAGTCCCTATACATTTATTTATTATTTTTTAAATTATTATTTATAAAAATGCCCCTTGTGGGTCATCTGGCACTGTGAGGTAAGCCTCAAGGCTTACCTCATAGTGCCATTTCTGCAGCAAGCATGGAATTGCTTTTAACAGCAACTTCCTCCTTGCTAAAGCATTTAATCTCTGTTCCCTGCATGGTGCAGGGAACAGTCATAGCCCCAGGAGGTCGTGGTCTTCTGGGCTCATGGGGGTCTGAAATGGACCCCCTTGACATTATTTAGTATGTGCCTCAGGGAAGTGGTGATCCCCAGGGCTGTATGGGAGGCCATTGGGGCTCCCCCACATATCAAAAGCATTTTTGCCCTGGGTGTGGTGGTCCCCGGGGCGGAGGGGGGCATGTGCCCCCCGCCTAATATTTTATCCTTTGCCCCGGGGAGGTGGTGGTCCCCCCGGCTGTGTGGGTGCCAGGAGGTCCGTCCTATTAAAAAGTAAACATTGCCCACGGTACCTGGCCCACCTGGGGCATTTTTAAAAATAAGCACAGGAGCCCATGCTTGTTTTTATTTAAAATGTTACTGTGGATGTGTGACCCTGTAGCGACTCTGCTGTAAACCTTTAAAAAAAAAAAAAATTGCCCTGGGGTGGTCCTTTTGGGACGCCAGCACCAGAGCTAAGAGATCAGGGTGACTGTAGCCCTGGCCCCTTTTCTTTTTTTTGATGGACTTAACTGAAGCCAAGTCCCAAGATGGCTGTGAACACTTCCTGGTTTGAAGTGTTGGCAGCCAGTCAGATCTCAACACGATATATGGAGGATTGTGAATCCCTTGCGTCCTTAGATAAACAAATTTGAATTTCCTTAAATTTGTCAAAAACTACTGAATGGATTTACACCAAATAACAAAAAAGGTTCTTTCTAGACCAAGAGCTACCTTTCTGCCAAATTTGCTGTAATTCTGCCCAGTAGCTTTTGCGCTATCTCTGTTAAATTTTTCCTATGGTACTAACATTGGAAACGCTCTAAATTTCATCATCCCATTTACCTCAGCCCACGCTTGAGAGTTCACCCTGAAACTTTGCAGACAGCAGCTTATGTGACTGTTGAATGTTTTTTTAAAAGTTCGTGAAGATTTGTCAAATGGCGCCAAAGATATAGGCAAGCAAAAAACAGCTTTTTCTACTCTACATTTTCTATAGAAACGAAGTCCTAACTATAACTACTTTGTGGCGTCTGCCACTAGGCAACATATATATATATGTGTGTGTGTGTGTGTGTGTGCAGTCAGTAAATCCGGAGTACGGAGGCTGTAACGTGGCAGGCTGGGTTGGGTTTTGGTAGCCCTTCAGATAAACACAAAATTCCTCTTGTCACAGGAAAACCACAGACACGTTCAAGTTTCTGAAACAGTGTTTACTTAGGAAATACAGACTTCACTATATGTCTATTTATATATATATATATATATATATATATATATATATATATATATATATATATATATTTTGCAAAGAAAATGATTTAAACACGTAGTACTAAAGTAATAAATAATTCAAATGCAGCAAACATGTTATATAATAAGTGAACCATTAAGGAAGATATAGGGAGTTATAATTTACTGAATTAAATAGGTTAACAATAATTCTAAAATATTTTATAATTTCAATAACAATCAACCCTCCCACCTTATGGCCCTACACAATCCACACAATTGCTAAAATATCCATTACTAACAAAAATATAAAAAATGTAATATATTACATTTAAACAATTAAACACTAAACAAATGAAACAGTTTACTTAATTAATAATGAATTAATTAATACATTTTCAATTCAATAATTAATTAACATTAATGTCAATGTTAATGTAATTTAACTAACTTCCCATAGTATTACCATACAAACCCTAGCAAAAATAACTGACAAAATGTAAACATCTAAATACTGTATAAAATTACAAAATCAAACTGAACTGCATAAAACAACAATTAAACAATTTACATAATTATTTAATCAAAATTTTATTTTACCACAACAAAGTAATTCAAATTAAATTTAATAATAATTGAATTACCTTTCTGCCCTATTCTCCTACAAACCCATAAGCCCCTTACCAAAAGGTAAATTATTAACATGGCACTACAATTGACAAATTACACATAAATACGTATATTAACAATGACATGAAAACACTTTACATAATTATACTTCAATTAATTATTTATTTACAGCAGACAATTAACTTTAAATATAATAAAATAAACAATATTATATACACACAGATATTACTAAAAACGTTTCACACCAAATAATATATATTTTTAACTTTGATACTCTGTTACCCGGTATTTTAGTAGTCACATTAATCTTGATTCGATATTCATGTCACACAATAACTTCAATCTGATATTTGTGTCTTTCACCTCGAGTGTCCCCTCTTAACCACCGGGATGAGCATGGATGGAGTTATTTACAAAGCATTACTATTTGATTGCAGCACATGATGGTTAATGATGAGCATTTAACACACCTACTGCTACCCCCTGCTCTTCAGGTCATCTGATAAGGGCTGTGTTATTTAATGTCTCTGTCACAATTCCTTGTTATTTGTCTTGTGATACCAAGAAACGACTGGGCTCATAAAAGTGGTATTAATGTCTATTCCGGACCTTTTTCCTGCTCTGCCTTCTCCTCGGGGGCTTCTGTCAAGGGATTAAGGTGCAAACTATTAGCTTCAGGGTATTTAGTGATATCAAATCATGCTGCGGTATAAAGAAAAAGCTGAGGTAGTAAAGAAAACCTCATGACCTACAGGATGCCTTTGTGTCATTTGCCTGGGCAATTCACACCAGGAATAAAGTATATTTTACATTGTTTTGCCCATGCCTATGTGATTTTGTGTTTATTTGACAGGCAGCGCAAAGACCACTAAGCACTGATTTTTACTACGCGTGTTGCTCTTTGTTTATTCAAATACAGTGGAGGGACTATGCTCCTGTCAGGTACCAGAGAGAGTTTCCCAAGACACTTTGCCTTTATGATCTGTGTAGCATTCATTCTTCTGGTTCACTTTCTGCCTTGTGACAAAAAGCAGAGCTCAATATGTCTCTATTAAATATGTTCTCTGTGGTTGGTTCAGGTGATATTGCCAAGTGTTAGGTCTTGCTTTAGCATCATACATGGCATGGATTCAGTAAAAATTAACCTGAACTTGGTGAACCTGGAACTGTATCAGGAACACATTTTATTTCAGTGTTAAAAAACATAATTGATCCATGCACCTGTTTTGGGCTAATTATGTTTTCTGCAACACATACATGGAATTGTTTCAGCTTGTACACTGGCTTGTGGAAGTTCTGAGGTAATATAGACGGTGAAATGTTAACAACACCAGGGGATGGCACCCTTCTAGGAGTGTGCGTGGTTGCTGAAGACATTCATGGCATGGTCCTTGTACTTTTAAATGAGTGGATACTGCTACTTAGGCATGCTTTTCAGACCATCACAATATAAAACTATGAATAACAGGGTTTAGTACAGTGCTGATGTGGGAGGCATTGATTTTCGAGGCATTGATTGCCATATTGATCTTTGTTGTCACGAACTTAATAACAAGCTTTCAGAAAGTAAAGTTCCATCCTGCTCTTAGTAAAGGAGGATGACGTCAAGATGGTGCCTCTGGCCATGAACTGGGAACTCTGCTCATAGTTCAGCTATGATCCTGATAGCTACCACACAGCAATGAGCTGACGTTGTATGATGTGAAACTAGTCATACAACAGGGGTGGAAGTAGGGCCAGAGAGTCCAGGGGATCCATGAACTTTGGAGATCAAAAGGGCTTATAAAATGGCTTACCATGGTGTGAGCTCATAGTGGGAGCAATCATCACAGAAAAGTGATTAGTGCTAGAGACTGCATTAACACTAAATGGCATTAAAGTAGTAAAAGTGCAGCGAAATCTTACATTTTCTAATCTGTATTGAAAAGCAAATATTCGCTTTAGTGGTGTTCTATTATTTTTGTTTTTTTTCTTGAAACTGGGTGGATCTAATATAAACATTAGGTGATTTCACATTGCTACTGTACCATTTGTTTATAACACACAACATTCTACATCTGTATACTTATTGTCATTTTTGCAACACCAGCAACCTTCTACTCTGAGCAACAAATCAGAATTGTAAATCTGACACAAGGCATTTAGGCCCTCATTACAACCCTGGTGGTTGGTGTTAAAGCGGCGGTAATACCACCAACAGGCCGGCGGTAACAGAAATGGAATCATGACCACGGGGGAAACCGCCAACAGATACAGCCACTTTAACAATCTGACCGCCACGGAGGTAACAACAAACACCGCGGCGGTCACCGCCAACAGCCAGGCGGAAGACAATGTACCGCCTGTTGTAATTTAGCAGTGATTAGATTAAGCATTAGCAGAAGACATCTTGTATGTAGTAACTATTGTGAACATTTTGCGGAATCCATTTTGTATTCATGGCAGCCATTTTCTCTGCTACATGCTGCCATGTGCTCACCATGTGCTCTGTCCTACCTTTCTGTTAACTGCTCTTAAAATCTGCCTAGTGACAAGTTATATTTAGCATCTCTTACTTTCGCACATGCTCAGTAAGGTCTGCAGCTGTTAGTCCTTGGAAACTGTTAGCTCCTCCTACCTGTCGACTGTGCATTTTCCACATGACCTTACATGTATACAAGTCTTGTTTCCATAATTGTACCATCTCCTTTTAGCCCCTGTGTGGGTATAAAAGGACCATGCTCTCTCAGTTCAGTGTGCTACTTCAGACATTACCCAAGGGTGCTGTCTGAACTGTAGTACCACCTCATGAGGTTAATAAACTTTTGTCTTTTATTCCAGTTTCTGTGCCAACTTCTTCCTACATGGTCTGAGGACTTTGTGCAGAGAAAGGTGAACCCCTTGCACTAGTAGGCCTTGCTGAGGCTTACTTCAACAAATTGGTGCCCTAACAGGGACTCATCGGCGACTCGGATGCCCAACGGATTGGTCGCGACAAAGGATTGGGATCTCGCTGCGGACGATCAATGCCTGAGGAGACCCGAGTCTTGGCAACCACAGTGTTTTTCCCTTCCTTCTGACTTGACCATCCAGATGGCGCCGGTCCTCGACTGAGATCCTTTTTGTTCATTCGTCATGCAGTGACCATTTGGTCGATTTTAGAACTTGGCAGTTGGAACCTGGACACCCTGTGATTGGTAAGAGCCGTTTTACGGCACTTGCTGTGGGTTTTGATGCCTGTGTTTGGTAATGTAGTTCAGCACTACTTACTGTGGCTCTCGTGATTTGGGTGACTAGTCAATTTGTATTCTTTGGATTTGATATATAAATTGCAATTTATATAGGCAGGTAATGAGGAGAATTTTCTCCAATTTAATTTTGATTTGAACGGCACCTTAAGTGCTACTTTGATTATAATATTGCATATTCTGCACTATTTTTGGCATGCCTGTTTTTAGAGCACTTCGTAGGATGTGTTGCTTTTGTAATGGTACCAATTTGAGACTGGAAGAATCGCAACCGGCACCCCCAGAGGGGACGCCAAATAGAGATATGTATGTTAAACATGGTCTTTCTTCTATAATGTACAGCACATTATGGAATAAATACACCCGCGCGGATCCTGAGTAACGTTGGCCTATGCATGGGTCATTTGATTTGCGAAAGATTGAGTATGTGGAACAATGTATGTGTAAGCGAAAGTCTAGGGAAGATATGTTTGACTGTGTACGAATGTGGGAGAAAGAAGTGCGTGGACGAGTGAAGCGTGAGCAAGCCTTGCTTGAGAAAGAGCAGCGGAAGAATGTATATGTGAAAGCATTGGAAATGAGAAAGAAAGAAATAAATGACTTAAAGGAGCTAGAAGAGAAAGAACGTAAGCTACAGGTAACTGGCCAATACACTGTTAGGCAACCTCTCTATCCTATCCTTAATAAACCACATGATGATTTATTGTTACTAGATCGCCCTCCACCTCCGTATGTCATCCCTTCTGCCCCTCATGAGTTACCTAAAGTCTCCAGTTCGGAGCAACAGAAGATGCGGGACAGTCGCTCCATGCTGCCTGCTAACGTGCGTCTGAGCTTAGATCTATTGCTCGTAAAACAATTCGTAGCGTTGTTTCTGCTTCTGAACTTTTAGACAACATGAAAGGGTGGACGGAAAAGGAGCAGCTATATTTTACTGAGGCATTTGGCTCAGAAGTTATTGAACTATATCGGAAATATTCTGATGAGTTAGAGCCCGATGATGTAGTAGCTGATCATAAGCAAATGCGTGATGGTCTTTTTGTTTTCTCCCAGGTGGCTGATGCAATCAGGCTTTTAATGAAATTACGTATTGTGGCAGTCCGTTTGCAAGAAGAGAAAAGGGCTGCGGACGCAGTTGCACGAGCATCTCAGACCGAAGGGGCGCAAGCTTCCATCTTTGAAACAGATAAGATTATGATAGTTCATGCGAAACCAATGCGGGAGGCCGCGCCTTTGTATGTTCCTCCTAAAGGATTGGGTACAAGTGATGATAAAACTTCTGTTGATGCTAAGGGTTATTTTATTTATAATTGGGTGTATACTCCTTGGAATAGGGCAGATGTAATGGCACTTAAAACAGCATTACCTGACCCGCGGAAAAATCCAGCCGCCTTTTATGAGGAAGTTGAGGGAGCAATTAGTTCTTGTACTATGACTTTGGACACCTTGATTCTTTTGTTTTACCTGAAGGTGTGGCTCTCATACAATATGTTGATGATATTTTGTTGGCAGCTGATACCCCGGAGCAATGTGAAAAGTGCACTTTGTCCTTACTTTCTTTTCTTGCTTCACACCATCATAAAGTGTCACGAAAGAAATTGCAATATTGTAGACCAAAGGTAACCTATTTAGGTCACCTTTTGTCTAAGGAGGGCCGTGCACTTACATCAGATCGTATTCAAGCAATTTTAGACACACCAGTACCCTCTACTCAGAAAGATGTTCGTGCATTCCTTGGTCTTACTTCTTTTTGTAGGCAATGGATATTAGGGTTTTCACACATTACCAAACCTTTGCTAGCACTTTTTACTAAAGATACTCCAATGCCCCTCCCATGGACAGATGAATGTGAGACTGCTTTCCGGCAGCTGCGACAAGCCCTTTGTTCTGCACCAGTGTTAGGTACTCCAGATTACATGAAGCCTTTTGCACTTTATGTACACGAGAAAGATGGATGTGCATTGTCAGTTTTAGTACAGACATATGGCAATAAGCAGCGTCCCTGTGCATATTTTTCAGCAGTACTTGATCCTGTCGCTCGAGGGTTGCCTGGGTATTTTCGTTCAGTTGCCGCAACAGCTGTCTCAATACGTCAGAGTGAAGGGATAGTTTTGTCACATAAGCTGTTGGTGCTAGTACCCCATGCGGTTGATGCTCTTTTAAATCAAACAAAGACACAACATTTAACTATCGCCCGTATGACAGGTTATGAGTTGACATTGTTGGCTCCTCACATTACACTGAAGAGATGTGCGACACTAAATCCAGCTACTTTGTTGCCATATCCGGTGACTCAGCCTCAGTCACAAGAAACACATGATTGTATATTCCTTACCGAAGAACAGACAAAGGGTCGTGTTGATTTACAAGATACGCCCCTTTTAGATGTAGACGGGGAACTGTGGGTTGATGGGTCTTGTTTGAAGTTGCCAGATGGTACGACCTCAGCTGCATATGCAATCACCACAATACACACGGTAGTGGAGACAGCTCGTATACCACAGAAGTCAGCTCAAGCAGCTGAACTAATAGCTTTGACACGAGCATGTGAGCTTAGTACTGATTTAAGTGTGAACATTTACACAGACAGCCGCTATGCTTTTGGAGTGGCTCATGATTTTGGTTTGCTTTGGAAGGAGAGAGGTTTTCTCACATCCCACAGGATGCAGATAATGCATGGAGAATTAGTGCATAACCTCTTGACTGCATTGACATATCCAAATAAACTAGCTATTGTGAAATGTAGTGCACATAAGAAAGTGACCAATAAGATAGGGCAAGGTAATGCTCTTGCAGACCGTGTAGCACGTGAGACTGTGATGCAGCGAAGTACTACTTCTATGTATGTAGTGAAGTCACAAGCTGAACGTTGGCATAATGCTAGACAAGACGTATTAGATATACAGAAATCTGCCTCTGTGAAAGAACGTGAGCAATGGTCTAAAGATGGAGAATTGGATGATGAGGGCTGTTGGCGGAATAAGCAGATGGATAAATGGAAATTGCCTATAGCTTTTGTACAACCTACGGTTCAGATGGCACATGGGCTGGCACATGTTGGAGCTTCAACAATAACGAAGTTGCTTACGCAAGTTTGGGACCATCCAGAAATTTCCAGTACAGCTAAGAGAGTAGTACAGTCTTGTTTGATCTGCTTACAAAACAATCCTGGAAAAGGGACACGTACTCCTGCAGGAGGGTTTGCTACACCAACTGCACCTTTTGAAGTTCTACAAATGGATTATATTCAGCTTGAACGCTGCAACAATTTAAAGTATGTCTTGGTGGTGGTTTGTGCCTTCAGTAAATGGATAGAGGCGTACCCTACAAAGGATAATACTGCCATTACCACAGCGAAGGTGCTTTTGAAAGACTTTTTCCCTAGGTTTGGTGTTTGCAGACTTTTATGGAGTGATAACGGACCTCATTTTGTTGGGGAAGTTATTAAGTATGTCCTGAAAGGATTAGGGATCAAACAGAAGTTCCATGCGGTTTTCCACCCACAATCAGCAGGGTTGGTGGAAAGGTATAATGCTACATTGAAGCTGAAATTAGCGAAGATACAGGCTTCCACATCCTTAACTTGGCCGGATGCATTACCATTGGCATTATTGTCTATTAGGTCAGTGCCACACTCCCGACTTGGCCTTAGCCCCTATGAAGTAGTATTTGGGAGACCAATGAATATTTGGGGAGTTCCTAAACCAAAATCTGTATATGATGTACCTTGTGTCCTGATGAATGATTATTTGGCACAGTTAACCGACAATTTGGTTTCTATTCATCAACAGGTTCGAGAAGCACTTCCTGACAGATCTACAGGTGAAGGCCATGAACTCCGACCTGGTGATCAGGTGATGATTAAGTCTTTTGAAAGATCAAGCAGCTTGGAACCAAGGCGGCGAGGCCCAGAACAGGTGCTCCTTGCGACAAGGACAGCAGTTCGAGTGACGAACCGAAAGAATTGGGTCCATAGTACTCACTGCAAGAGAGTGCTACCTACCTTGGTGGAACCTGCTGTGCTGACCGATCATCGAGAGATTTTGACTACGGAGAAAGGCCGTGCTATATCACCTGACGAATCTGCAGAGGTCTTCCCGGACCATACGACTTCTGGAGTGTCGCGATATAATTTGAGACCAAGGAAAGAATCTGAAAATTGTTTTGAAAAGACTGGTTGAGCTACCAGCCTGGGTTAGTGAAACGGAGAGCCAATGTGGCAAGGGGGGTGGATCAGCCGTGCATTAGAGTAGTGACACCCGTCTTGGCCCGTGGTGAAGAAATCAGCGGCTGCCCAGGGATAAGAGCTCCAACGATTGTTTTTTAATTAATTTCTGAAAGGGTCGATTATCACTGTTGCTAAAATGAATAACAAATTGATTATTAGTATTATGGGGTTTGTTGTTGTTTTGGTGGTTACAGCAACAATCACCTGGTTTATTGAAAAGAAGTCTCCTGCTCGTGAGTTTTTTGTTGCCACTACTCCAGTACCAGAGGATCACTATTACTTTACGCTTCCCTATCAGGAGCAGAAGCACCGTCAATCGTACTTCAATAATACTTTCATTCAGATGTTGCATCATACTCATAATGCTACAAATACTACTAACTGTTGGGTATGTGGAATGATACCTGCGCATCAAAAGAAAGGAGGAACACCTTTCATTCCTCTTCCTTTTTCACACAATGGTTCTTGTTAAGCTTGGTACATGCTTTTGTTTGCATCTGGAAAACGTACAGAGGGCGGACTTCTTTTTCACCTTAATAAAGTATGCTACCAAGACAAAGATGGGTATCCCCAAGCTAAAGGAACTAAATGGGAATCGGAAGAGTATCAACCGGACAATGTTTCAATACCATATGTCTTCACAAATATACGAGACTCTGACAAGAAAGAACAATTTGTGATTTCTGTTACAAAAACTAAAGCAGATTTATGTATACGAAGCATTGGACGAATTCCAGTAGGGATAAGCGATTGTACCTTGATTTTAACTATTGAGAGTGTAAATAATAGTAGTTTTACAGCTTCACATAATACATATTTTGTTTGTGGTAACTATGGATATTACCAACTACCTGTTGGTAGGTCCTGTGTGTAATAATTGCAATATTTTTTACATGCTGTATCTGTATTCAGTGTGGACCAATGTTCTGCTCCATGTGTATTACTGCTTGTATGCCTACCAAAAGAAATATTACAGAAATGAAGGCACAACATATGTTAGATAAGGAAATAGCTGAAATGATGAGCATAAATATACAGGATGAATATTTAGATTATCCCAGAAAGACGAATGTCTTCAGCTAATGCTGAAAGGGTCGTCTGTTGTAATTTAGCAGTGATTAGATTAAGCATTAGCAGAAGACATCTTGTATTTAGTAACTATTGTGAACATTTTGCGGAATCCATTTTGTATTCATGGCAGCCATTTTCTCTGCTACATGCTGCCATGTGCTCACCATGTGCTCTGTCCTACCTTTCTGTTAACTGCTCTTGAAATCTGCCTAGTGACAAGTTATATTTACCATCTCCTACTTTCGCACATGCTCAGTAAGGTCTGCAGCTGTTAGTCCTTGGAAACTGTTAGCTCCTCCTACCTGTCGACTGTGCATTTTCCACATGACCTTACATGTATACAAGTCTTGTTTCCATAATTATACCATCTCCTTTTAGCCCCTGTGTGACTATAAAGGACCATGCTCTCTCAGTTCAGTGTGCTACTTCAGACATTACCCAAGGGTGCTGTCTGAACTGTAGTACCACCTCATGAGGTTAATAAACTTTTGTCTTTTATTCCAGTTTCTGTGCCAACTTCTTCCTACATGGTCTGAGGACTTTGTGCAGAGAAAGATGAACCCCTTGCGCTAGTAGGCCTTGCTGAGGCTTACTTCAACACGCCCACCCCATTATAACCCGCCCATCCACCAGCTTTTCTGGGGCGGTACCAATGCCATCAAAAGTACAGCGGAAACAGTACTTTGAAGGGAAACCACTCACCTCTTGACACTCAAGGAAGAACCAGGACGCCATGGAGCCCGAGCTGCAGACCTTCCACATGCTGGTGTTTCTGGTCATATACCAGGAATACCAACGGCAGCGGCCACAACCACGGTGAGTACTGCACCTAGCGCATAGGGGAAGGGGGAGGAAAAAGAGAGTGACACACACCCGCAACATGCAACACCCCCGCCCTCACCCTCACCCCCAACACCATACACACAAACACATGCAACAACATTACATATACACCCCATAACCCTCAGGAATAATGCAAGGACAAAAGCAATTGAGTCAAATGAGTGTAATATTAGAAATAATTAAAAATACGTTAATATTTCAAAAACAGTATTTACAAAATATACAATATGTACCAAAGGCGGGACAATGTCCACTCAAAATGTCCGTGGCCCACTGGGCCAAAACACATAGGCCAAGCCCACACTTGACTCCTGCCTCAATACGGATAGAACACTGCAGGGGCATCAGGTGGAAAACACACAGGCACCTCAGGGGGATGGGGAAGGGGGGGCACCTCAGGCGGAAGATGCTACAACACCACTGCTTCTGGAAGGGGCTCCATGCCCACAGCTATGTCCTGGGGAGTGCAAAGCCACAGTCACTCCAGTGGGTGGTTTGCCCACAGCTTGGTCCTGGGGAATGCAAAGCCACAGTCCCTCAAGTGGGTGGTTTGCCCACTGCTTAGTACTGGGGAGTGCAAAGCCACAGTCTCTCAAGTGGGTGGCTTGCCCACTGCTTGGTCCTGGGGAGTGCAAAGCCACAGTCTCTCAAGTGGGTTATTTGCCCACTGCTTGGTCCTGGGGAGTGCAAAGCCACAGTCACTGAAGCTGGTGGTTTGCCCACTGCTTGGTCCTGGGGAGTACAAGGCCACGGTCTCTCTCGTGGGTGCCAGTTTTCCACTGGTTCTGGAGGGGGCTTGGTGCCGAGTGTGATTCATCCTTCCATGGATAGGGTAAGAGGATACCTTCTTCCACTGGTTCTGGAGGGGGCTTTATGCCCAGTGTGCTTCATCCTTCCATGGATAGGGTGAGTGGATTCCTTCTTCCACTGGTTCTGGAGGGGGCTTGGAGCCCAGTGGTGCAAGGTCACAGTCACTCACCTGGGTGTCAGATCCACATGATTTTCTGTGGGCAGGATGCATGACACACCATGGATGCATGACTACAGTCCATCCGCCGACGGGGATGACTGTACAGTGGTTGCAGTGCCAGTGCAGGTGGCGTGCTGCCAGTGGTGGGGGGAGGCTCCTGCCCTTCCCCTGCAGCCTTGGACAGTTGTACACTGGGGCTGCTGGTGGCGGTGCTGCTGTCCACGGTGCAGGTGGCGGTGGTGCCGCAGGGCAGCTTTCGGTGGTGGCCACAGTGCAGGTGGCAGTGGTGGCTGCGGTGCAGCTGGCGGTGCTGCCAGTGGAGGCTCCAGCCCTTCCACTGCAAACTCGGACGGCTGCCCACTGGGACTGCTGGTGGTGGTCGTGGTGCTGCATTCCGCGGTGCAGGTGGCAGTGCTGGCCGCGGGGCAGCTAGTGGTGGTGGCCGCGGTGCAGGTGGTGGTGGTGCCCGCGGTGCACCTGGTGGTGCTGCCGGTGGAGGAGGAGGCTCCAGCCCTTCCCCTGCTGCCTCGGATGGCTGAAGTGTTCTGCCTGGTGTTCTGTGCCCCTTCCAGCCCTTGGCAGATGGTGGTGCCTCCTTGCTTCTGCCAGCTGGAGTCTTTGCGTTGGCCTGCTGGCTGGTTGTGCCTCCTTCTCCTTGCTGGATGCTCTCCCATTTTTGCCTTTTCCTGGTGGCAGAACCTTCTTGTCCTTGGCAGGTGTTGGTTGCACACTGGCTGGGCTGACGGGTGCCTCCTTAGAGCCTCTCTGAGCTCCAGAAACCACAGTGGACGTGGACTTGGTGGCTGAGGTGCTGGGCTGGGTTCTGGCCACCCTAGCCTGAGGTGAAGGACGTGGTGGGGAGGGGTAGGGAATAGGTCAAAGGTGGCAAGGAAAAGCTTCTTAGGGACACTGGGACGGGAAGAGGGTGACTGGTTTGGGAGTGGAGGAAGAGGGAGTGGTTGTAGGAGGTGTCAGTCTGCTGTGTTTGGGTGAAGAAGCATGGGCTGGATGCTGATGTGAGGGGGATGGCTGTTGGGTGTGGGTGTGTTTGCGTTTGTGTACTTTAGGAGGAGGGGTCACAGACACAGTGGGAGAGGACACAGGGGACGTGTGCATGGATGTGGGGGTGGTGACTGCCAGTGAGGGGCGTGTAGTGATAGGCGTGCTGGTGATGGAGGTAGTGCATGAGGATGTAGTGCATGCAGGTGTGAGTGGAGACGCTACTGGGAGGGAGGTGGACAAGGAGCAGGAGGACACAGTGGAAGCAGTGGGTGTTGGAGTGTCTGCTTTGGATGGTGCTTGAGTGAGTGCCTGTGGGATGATGTGGGGTGCTTGTGTTTGCCTGAGCCACTTCTGAGTGTTGATTTGGATGAATCCTGGTCTGAAGGTGTGCTTTGAGTAATGTTGGGGTTGAGGGGATTGGGGCTGGGTAGAGGAAGTTGAAGGGGGGAGGCTGGAGACAAGGACAATGGCTGCCATCAGTGCAGAGGCCAGAGCCTGAAATGCTCTCTGTTGGGCTTGCACGCCAGAGTGAATGCCCTCCAGGTATGCATTTGTTTGTTGCAAATGCCTCTCAACACCCTGGATGGCATTCAGAATGGTTGACTGCCCAACAGTGACGGATCTCAGGAGGTTAATAGCCTCCTCACTGATGGCAGCAGGGCTGACTGGGGCAGGGCCTGAGGTGCCTGGGGCGAAGGAGATGCCCACCCTCCTGGTGAGTGGGCAAGGGAAACACGCTGAGGAGCTGCTGGGAGGGAGGTGCTGGTAGGGGGGGTGGTGGCTGTACCTGTTGTTGCAGTGGGCACAGAGGTGTATGCCTCCGCCTGTTTCCGTCGTGGCGCTCCCCTTGCTCTCTGTCCACCTCCAGGCCCATGTGGGATGCAGCTCCCTCCATCGCCGGTGCTTCTGCTCCTCCGCCAGATGAAGCTAATGCACACAAGGACAGGGTGACAAAATCATAAACAATTACTTTTTCGGAATAGATTTTGGCATATATGTTCTATCAACAATAATATACCAACTATTACTGGATTTTTTAATTTGATTTTACCATATTTCATTTTTAGTTTCAGTTGATTTATAGCAGACACTGCTAGGATAGGGAATCAATGTATCTCACTTGAGTACCAATATTCCGTGCATTTGAACAACTTACAAGAAATGGAAATCACCATCTCACCATTATGTCTTCATCTACTAAAATCATTACATAGTTGCACACTTGTCCTGATATCTCAATCTTTCAAAAGGAGACACTATATATAGTCTATCTTGTTTGGCCCGTTCAATCAGGTAGTTAATGGAAAAAGACCAAAAGCCTGACAACCTAATTATCTCACACATAGGCCCTCATTGCGAGGCCCGCAATGGTGGTGATAGCTGTCACACCGCCGCCAGGCCAGTGGAGAAGACTGCTTTATTATTATACCACCATGGCAGTCTTCTGAACCGAACACAGCCAATCCACCCCCAGTACTGCAAGTGCAGATGGACCGCACCGGACGGCAGAAGGCATCTTCATGCCGTGGGTACCATGTTCCCACCGAGCGTATTATGAGGTTGCACTCCGCCAGGATTTCTGCCACAGTCACACCGCCACCAAAACCCTGGCAGAAATGAACCATATAAAAGGAGACAGTCACCTTCAAGAACACAGACATGTCCAGAGCCACCATGGAACCAGAACTTGAAGTCTTTCAAATGCTCCTGCTTGCCCTGCGTCTTTGGAACCAGCGATGACAAAGAGGACAACGACCGTTAGTACACACACCTAGCACACACTGGAGAACACACACAACACACATCCGGGATGGCTAGAGATGGACACATGCAACCACACACCCATACCACACACAAAAACACACACACACACACACTCACACATAAAGCATACACATGCATATGAACCATACACACAAAACACACAACACACACGTGCCATATACACACCACCCTGCACACACACATCACAGCCATAGGCCAACACACATACACACAACACCACCGAGTCACATGACATCACAACTTCAGCCACACAAACGCTTGCCAACACATTGCACTGCCCACCTACACATGACAACACATACCGACAACAAAAACCAAAGGCAGCACACAACCAATCAACAACAGCACACACCCACATAATGTACCACATGTCACACCATGCCCGCACAACACACAACACAGATGACATAGCCACTACCACACACCAGGGCACACACACAACAACTACCACACAATGGCACACATCACCACCACAATACATCACACCACGTACAATGCACAACTCAGCTACACACATCAATGGAACCACACAATCATATTAAACACACAAAACACAACAGTAGCAGCTGGACCAATGGCAGGCTGACACAGATACATATGCATTCCAGGCACAACAACCAGTACTACCAACACACAACTCACACACCCACAAACCAAAGCCTACATACACAAATCAGACATGTTGAATGAAAGGCAGGATAAGTAAGTCATCATCGACACCAATGGCAGATTGGCTCTGATGTATTCAAAATTTTAATTAATAAATATGTACAGGCAAAAAGCCATTAGCCAGTCCATGTGTCTCCGTGCCATGACACAAATGGCACATCTCAGTGCCCCAACTTGACTCCTGACTGCAAAGTCACCTCCATATGGGTGAGGCATCAAGAGGGCAGGCAGACACCTCAGGGGCGAGGGGGTAGGGTTTGGGAAGGGGGGCCTTGGATTTGGGCTTGGGGGAGTGCTTGGGCTTGGGTTTGGGTTTTGGCAGATGGTCTTTAGGTTTGGGCTTGGGGGGACTTTGGGTTTGTGGGGTGGACCTCTTGGCAGGGGGAGGAACATGGGCAACACCTGGGGTGCCCGGGAGGAGGTGGGGGTGGAAGGGCTGGGCTTGGGCAGGGACACAGGGTGCTTCGGGGCCTGAGAGGGTGGGAGGGGGTCAGGGAGGTGGATAAACTCATAAGGGAAACATCTCTTAGGGACATAAGGGCGGTCATGGAAAAAGGGTTTGGGAGTGGAGGGAGTTCGAGTGGTTGTCAGACGTGTCTTTGTATGTGTCATGGGTGCAGGTGTGTGAGTGGAATGCTTGTGTGTGCTGGGTGTCTGTTCGGTGGGTGAGTGCTTCCATTTAGGTGTTTTGGGAGGAGGGAGGGAGGGAGGAGGTGCTGGGAATTTCCGTGCTGGATTGATGACTGTGTTTTGGGATGGTGGCTACTGGAATGGTTGATGTGCTACATGTGGGGGTGTCGGGTATTGTGGTGAGTTTGGATATGGAGACTGAAGTGGATGTCTGCAGGTCAGCTATTGTGGAGACTATGGGTAGTAAAGGAGTTGTGGCTGGATCAGGGAGTGTTGAGGTCATGTCAGCAGGTGTGAATGGTAAAGTGTCTGTGATGGAGAGGGTGGTGACGGTGTCTGTGCAGGTAGTGGATGTTGTTTCAGAAGGTGGGCGTTGTCTGTGTGCATGCCCGTGGTAGGTCTTGTGGTGCTTGTGTTTGACATGTGAACTCTGTCTGTTGAAGTGGATGCATGTGTGTGTGAAGGTGTGCTCTGGATGGGTGTGGGGAGATGGCTTTGGGATGGGGAAGAGGTAGGTGGAGGGGGGACGGTAGACAAAGGAACACTGGCTGCCATCAGGGAAGAGGCCAGAGCCTGAAAGGATCTCTGCAGGGCAGCCATGGCACCATGAATGCCTTCCAAGAACGCATTGCTCTGTTCCACTAGTCCCTGGATGGCATTCCCAATGGTGGTCTGTCCCACAGGAATGGATCTCAGGAGATCAATAGCCTCCTCACTTACAGCAGCAGGGCTGACTGGGCTGGGGCAGAGGTACCTGCAGCAAAGGAGACCCCCACCCTCCTGGGTGAGCAGGCACAGGTAACTGGGTGGGGAGCTACAGGGAGGGCAGTGCTAGTTAGGGGGGTGGCGGACAATGATATTGCTGGGGTGGACCCAGATAGGAGATAACCACCAAGGAGTGTCCACTGGAGGAGGAATCTGAGGATGATGTAGACGATCTGGTCTCCCCTGTGGGACTCCCCTTGCCCTCTGTCCCACTGGGTCCCTCAGCCTCGCTGGAATCAGCCTCCTAGGTCTCGTGGGCTGCCGCTTCCCCACTCGTCTGCAGCCCTTCTCCATTGACAGATGATGCTGATGCACACAATGGAAAAGAAAAAGAGGGAGGGTCAACACTTAACTTCCAGAAACAAATATGAACATGTGCATATCTCACATAACAGCTCATGGCCGGACATGCCGTTGCAATGGCACACCAAGTCTGATAATACCATTTGCCCATGGAAAGCTACAAAGGACAGTTAACATCAGATGTGCACACAAGTACAGATATGGACATGAGGAAGGCAGTGACTCACCATTGCAGCAGAGGAATTGGCAGGGACATCTAAAAAATGACATGAATACACAATGTTAGTACTTCGTGGACCTCTCAGGGCGCTTACCGCATCAATCACCATCCCATAGTTCTAAGGCTAAGTCTAAACAGTGATATCTACAATAGCAGCAATTGCGGTAAAATCTGTCCTCATGTAATCTCATGTAGAAAAAACCCTTTGTTGTTTCCATACGCAGCCCTACACTCCGAAGGTGACATATGTTTTCATAGTCACCTTTCAGGGCAATACCCCTGCCCCATTGAGGACCTTCTTGTGGTGGAACTGTGAAGCCAGACCCACTATCAGTCCATGGCGGCAACTGTACAATGCCAAGACAATCTCAGTTCATGTAGGAGACTAACTCAGAGGGGATTGCACTTATACCTTGGATACATTGATGCCGATGGTTGGAGCTGGTCAGACACAATGCTTAGGTTGACAAGCATGGGAAATGTGACATTTCAATCCAGTGACAGCATTGTCTTATCACACAGAAATCATACTTACCCTGGCTGGGTCACTGATACCCATTGTTGTTGTGCATCTACCATTGTCCACAATCACAGTATTCCAGTTGTAGCCCACCCAATCCCACTCAAGGCATGACAAGGGTGAGGTTACAGTCAGTACTCACCCTTTTGTGGCTGCTATGGTGCCCTCAAGCGCCGGTCCATCTCAGGGTAGGCCACCGCCAAAATGCAGGCCATTAGGGAGGTCAGGGTCCAACGGGCACCCCTCCCTCGTTGGGAGGACACCCCCAGCTGGGCCTCCACAGTCTTCTGGGCCCAGTGACTCAGGTCCTCCCACCACTTTCAACAATGGGTGCACTGATGGCTATGGACCCCCAGGGTCCACACTAGCTTGGCGATGGCATGCCAAATCCCTTTCTTCTGATGGGTGTTGACCTGGATGGGTACTGCAGACAGGAGTAGAAAGTGATTAGAACTGGCACAAAGTAGACAGCAATGGTCTACACACATCAGACACACCACATCACCATCCACATCCATGGTAACGGGTCACACTCCTAATATCCATGCCCACAGCATGCATGTACTCCGTGGCTGTTTTGCCTACGCCATTCACAATGACAGACCCATACCACACACGGCAATGACATGGGGCTCACCTGCTCCATTGGGGCCCCATACAGCTGTCCGTACAGCGGGAAAACCCCTTCAAAAAGCTTCTCCAGTTCTCATTTGGGTTAAGGCCGGGCCCTATCACCTGCAGGACGTGGCATGATGGCTCCCAGAGAGAGCACACAGCAGCTCACGTAGTGGAGGTGTTGCTTGCAGGAGTGTCAGGAGCCAAGTGAGCTAAGCGGTAGAAAATGGCGGTCACGGCCACTGCGTACATGAGCATCACCGCCAGCGGTGATCATCATTGGCCCCAATCCCCCATAGGCAGCAATGTTAACCACTGACAAGTTGCATTGCATTTCCGACCGCCTACCGCCATGACGGCATGCACCGGCGGACTTGCATCACTTCCATCTGTCCTGTGCTGCAGGACAGACGCCTGCTACTTTATGTACAGTAAATGGCTTGTTGAAAAATAATTGTGTCATGGTACTTATGTGTCCAGAATGCTGCTCAGGTCCATGTTGTACCATCATGTATTGTCACATAAATGTCATATTCTATGCACAGTGCTGTAATATGGGTAGTGGTCACATGAACTGCATGTTTAACTATTAGCTGCATCGTAGGCGGTGTTGTAACATAGATCACTGTAACATCTACATATATGGCCCATGCAGGACCCATATGTGCACACAACATGGGACATCACACGTGTTTTATGGTACAAACAATGTACAGTGCCAACAATAGCCAGCACGGATGGCAGAAATGGCCCTCCTGCATACACAATGTAGTATGTGTCACCTGTGCAAGCATGTATGCATAGTTTGGTGTGTGGCACAGCATTTTGTACATCCAACATATGTGAAGTCACAATCTACATTATTTCCTCTCCATCCTAGATACCATGTAATGAGGAGAATGAGAAATGCACTGGTGTACCATCCGCTATTCGACCTCTCTACCTTGGAAGAGAGAGACATTGTCTAGACCTATTGTCTGAATCGTGTCAGCATAATGGAGTTCTGTACCCAGTTGGAGCCGGATCTACTGCCTGCCATCCGCAATCCTTATGCCATCCCTCATACAGTACAAGTCGTGACGGTCCTACATTTGCTTGCAACAGGTTCCTTTCAGGTCACAGTGGGCTCAGCTGCAGGGATGTCACACCCCATGTTCAGTTTTGTTTTGAGGGATATACTGTCTGCTTTCCTAAAACACATGGACAACTACATCAGGTTCTCCCAAACTGAGGATTTGGCTACTGTAAAAGCAGACTTCTATGAGCTTGGACACATTCCTCACGTCACAGGACCAACTGATGGCACCCATATTGCTTTGGTTCCTCCCTCTGTAAATGGACAAGTATATAGGAACCGGAAAAACGTACAGGTGACTCAGTCTATCCTAACCAACCCTGGCTGTTATCACTAGTGAGGTTCCCTGCCACGGATGCCAATACAAGTTAAAAGGAGGCCTACAGCAGGACAAGGCATGTGATTGAAACACTTTTGACCTACTGAAGGCACGATTCTCGTGTCTCTATGTCTCTGGAGGTGTCCTCCTCTACAGGTCCCCAAAAGGGGTGCCAGATCATAGTTGCCTGCAGCATGCTCCACAATATGGCTCTATGACATCACATCCCATTACAGGCAGGTGAAGAGGTGGCCGCTGGACAAGTGGGTGGTGATGGTGACATGGAAAGTAATGAGGAGGCAGAAGAGGGTAGTACAGCACACCCTAGGATGGAGCTGATCAATCAGTACTTCTAGTGACATACAGGTATGTTGTATGTATTGTAGCGGGTGATGTACTTAAACTTCGATTAATGACAATGCCCCTCCTAGTAATTTAAATCAGTGCAGATGTACCATTTACCCCTTCCTCTGTGTGGGTGGTGATAGACGAGTGATTGTATGTCACGAGCAGTGTAATTGGTATCAACTTTGCCATCTGTCCCCTATGCAGGATGTTAAACAAACATCTTCTGAGGACAGTCCTGTAGTGTGGTATGTGTCCTGTCATCTCATGTTCAGATGTGAGTCCAGTTATGGACTGGGTACAGTGTATGCTTTCCTCTCCTAGCAGTTGTCTGAGCCATTAATGTCATGTTGCCTTTGTTAATAGTTGAAGTTGTTGAGTTGAGCCCATTAGAGCTGTCAGCTACAACTATATTTAGTCATGTACTTATTGTAGTTGTTGATGTGGAAGTAT
The DNA here is from genome assembly GCF_031143425.1 of Pleurodeles waltl. Classification (NCBI taxonomy): domain Eukaryota; kingdom Metazoa; phylum Chordata; class Amphibia; order Caudata; family Salamandridae; genus Pleurodeles; species Pleurodeles waltl. Next base: position 678,641,407 of record NC_090436.1, read on the forward strand.
AATCAGTTGTGCTGCCTTGCCCATCCACAATGGCCACCACAATTATGGACTGCAGATGTGCTCAGAGTGCTACCATGCCTCACATCCTGATTTGTGTTCCTGTGTAGTGGATTTTTCAGATTTGATTACTTGATCTACTCTGGTGTGTGGCTGGACCACTATATCTCGTTCAACTGACTATTGTGACATCTCTGTTGCACTAGGTCCCCTGCAGAGGATGCCTTCCTCTACAGTAATTTCCACTGGCTGTTTGTTGAGGGGTATTACTACACATGACATTTAGCTGAACACACATTTGAACATCACACAATAAAGACATAAATGCATTTGCTGTGATCTACAAGTGTTTAGTGTGCATATTTTGTCCAATCAGTGATGAGTGGGGTCATGGTGGATGAAATTATCAGAGAGGATGGCCTAGCTGTAGGTAGTACAGGTCCAGTCTCCAAGGGCCATAGGTAAAATGGAGAAATGACATTGAACAGTCAACAGGGTGTGTCAGTGGCACACAAGGAAGGATGTTCAGGAGAGGGTCACTTTCTGGCAGTGGGTTCGGTCTTGGCATCTGCTTGAGCTGAATGCCTGGATGGATGACCACTTTTGCGGGGGTTTCCTCAGCTACAGAGAGAGAGGTGTCAGTGGCCTGTGGCTGCCCTGGCAAGGCCTCTAGTCCACTGGCTGCCTCTGATGTTAATGGCTCAGATAAGGGGTTGACAGTAGAAGGGGCCTGATGTTGGGTGGAGGTGGGATGCAGGATGTTGAGGAGGTCCCTGAGCACCCCTACAATAGTGGCCCTGGAGGCATTGAGTGCCTGCCACTGCTGCATAGCCTCCTGGTGATATTCCCTCTGCAGCCTTTGGTTTTAACCCAAGATGGCGAGTGTTTGGTCCATCTTGTTCTGGGATTGCTAGTATGCTCCCAGGACTTGGGAGATGGAGTCCTGATTAGTTGGTTCCCTTGGCTGCCCCATCCTCTGGCCCACAAATAACCTCCCACACAATTCCTGCCACCCTGTGCCTGTGCCACTGGTATGGTGTGCCCACTCCAGGTGTCACCAGGACCTTCATTGTCTTGGGTGTGAGGGGTCGACTCTGGTCCCTGTGCTGTGGGGCACACTACTGATTGACCAGTCCTTGGGACACAGGCTTGGGTAAGAGGGGTTGGCTGTGCTGTTATTGCCACAAGGTGGGGGGGTTGGATGTGGGCAGGGTGAAGCTGGGAGTGGTGGACTGACCAGGTGTCCCCAATGGGCCAGGTAAGTCATCAATGTCCAGACATCCAGAGCCATAGTCGTCACTGGGGCCTTCATCCCGGGGAAGGCTGGCATTCTCTGGCACTGTCTCCATGGTGGCAGTGGCATGGGTACCTGTGGATGGAGTGGAAAAGTGTGACTTGATGGATGTGTGATTGGTTGTCTCATTGTCTGATGCATACAGTGGCTTAAACTGATCCCCAGGTATGGCAATGACAGATGCAACACACCATGCATTGTTTGTGGATAGTGAATTGTGGGATAGGTCCCTTGTTCAACTGGAGTTTGAGGAATGGGGATTTTATTTCTGTCATTGCTATGTGTTGGTCCTCAGTCGAAGCATCCAGTCGGTGTGACGGGTTCAATAATTATACATGCAAGAGTTGCACTGTGCAGTGGACATAGCAGGTTTATTTGTAGATGAGCTGGTGCATTGTGGGATTTGTAGTGATTGTTGTGGGCAGTACTATCCGTGCACTTGGGAGGTACTATGTGAGCATTGCTGCTGGGTGGTGGTGTGGCATACATGGGACAGGTGTAAGGTGATTGGGTGTGAGCTGGAGTGGTAGGTAGGAGGACCTGGGTAGTGATAGGGTGGTGAAGAAGCATGCAGGGGAGTAGTACTTGGTGCCAGGGGAGTGTTAGTTACTTACCAGAGTCCAGTCCTCCAGGTATTCTAGTCAGGCCCTTAGGATGCCATATTGCCAAGACCTTCTCCTCCCATTTTGAGAACTCTTGGGGAGGAGGTGGGGTCTGCCACTAGTATTACGTATGGCAATTTAATGTTGTGATGCTGTTAGGGTTTGTGCACAGCAAAGAGCATGTCCCCTCTCACTGCACTAGTGGGTTCTGTAATAGCTCCCTTTTAAACTTACTATTGAAAGCCTTTCTTGTTATCTCACCTCCCCCCCACATGTGCAGCATGTGAGGACCACACCCAGCTCTTCAAACCACACCCAGCTCTGCACACCTTTCAAGAACATGTGCAGCATGTGAGGACCACACCCAGCCTTGTCTATAAAAGGCAGCCCTCGAGCCTCGCCCAGTGCTTGTGCTCGTCTACCTCCCGCTTACCTGAGGACAGATCCCTCTGCACTGGCACTCCTGCTCTCTACAGACTTTCATTGGCTTCAATGGGCGCAGCTGCTGGCTCTTCCTTCTTCCGGTTTCCGGTTCCTCCTTGCCTCAGCCTCTCTCCTACAAGCAACCTGCAAAAGAGAAAGAAGACAAGGTTAGACTGATCAGTATCTCTTGCCAGCAACAAGTAAGTGCAAAACTTTTATTACCTGAAAGAACTTTGACAACAATTTCTGGATTCGTGTATAGACAATTTGAAACAAGATACCTTCCATGAACATTGTGATTCAAACTCTTTGTTACAACAATACTTTGCGGAACTTTGTGAAGCAAACATTTTTTTATGGAACTTTTAAGAATCGAACCGTTGAAACCATTAACAGCAAGGCAAACAGTAAATCAAGGACTTGCACAAATTACATGCTGTATTTTGACGTAAAAGTACAGTATTTGTTTTATAAAAGATTCTGGAAATATGGGAAAAGTGAGTCTGCTATTGGCAATTTAGGCTTTAGTTATATTAAGATGAATGTTTGATATTGATAATTCTGATAACGGTATTTGTTTAATGTTTTAGAAGCTTTAGAGTAATAGAAAGCACATCCCAGAGCAGTAACACATTCCAAACCTGGAAACTAGAGACCAGGATCCAAGAGGTACTTTTAGAAGAACATTTCTAATAAATAAAGGGATAGTCAGGAACCCAGTTAGGAATAGGATGTACTTATCTGTTCTTTGTTTATGTTTCATTAGGCACCAGTTTCTACCGAAGTCAGAGGGGGCCGCAGATTTGTGCAGCACTTCAACAGTGGAAACGCAAGAACGCTGTTGTCTCTTTATTTTATTTTATCCACTCCCCCCCTTCCCTTGAGCTTCTGATCTTAGTGCACTGTTTTAAAAACTAGTGTGCTGGAACAAGCAGTTTCAGGGTGGGGTCGGATTGTCTTCAACCTCCATCAGAACTGAACAAGGACTCAGGTGAGCTGGGCTTTGACAGATGCCATTGAACACACCTTCCTCGTCGGTTGTTCCACCTCTTCCGGATGTCCTCCCTTGTGCATGGATGGTTGCCCACAGAGTTGACCTTGTCGACAAGTCTCTGCCATAACTCCTGGTTATGGAAGTTTGCTAGACCTGTGCTCAAAACAGTTGTGGCTCTACCCTGACGATTTAATTGACCATGACCCTCAGATTTTCATCTGTGAAGCGTAGGTGCTTTGGACGTGACATGGTGGTTGGGTTGTGGTTGGTGGTTGGTGGTGTGTGCTGTGTTCAAGGGTGCAGTATAGGGAGATTGGTGGAGTGGGGGTGTTTGGTTGTGTGTGTTGGTGGTATCTGGCATTTGTGTGCAGTGGCGATGTGTGTATTGTGTTGCTGGTGCAGTTGTGTGGTGTGTGACGCATGTGAAGTGTGAAGGTGCCTGTGGTCTCTACGTGGTGTGTCCTCTGTTAATGTGCTCCTCGCTGCCTATTTGGTAGGTGTGGTTGCAAAGGATTGTGGGGTGTGTGAAGATGTGTTATATAGTGCAGTGAGCAGGTGTGTGTGTTGTGTGTATGTGTCTCAGGTGTGTGGTATTCATACTGTCCAATGTGGTACTGTGTTCTGGTAGAGGTGAGTTTTTGACTGCAGAGGTTTGCACCGCCAATAATTTTCTGCCAGGCAATGAACACTGTGCTGATTTGTGGGTCGGAATCTAAAGGACGGTCCTCCTGGCAGTGTTGGATTTGTGGCTGTATTTTGACGGTCTTCATTGTGGACATATGGCATACGGGATACCACCAACACTGGCAGTCTTTTGACGCCCACAACTGCGGTAGTCATGGCAAAAGATTGCCAAACTCGTAATGAAGGCCATACTGTGGATTAAGGCTAATGGTCTTCATTTCCTCAAATGCTTTATTATTTGTTGTGGACTCCTTGTGAATAAAGTGTAGATGCAGGCACAGGGATCATGTAGATGCAGGCATAATGTAGCGCAAAGGGTTACAAAGTGGCGTAATGCATGCATTGCTCCACTTTATAAATTTGGTGCAGTGATTTTGGCCTTGTTGAGCCACATTAGCGTCAAAATAAATTACACTAATGTGATGCAAGGAGGCACTAGGGGCTCTTATATCTGCCCCTAGGGCCCTGATTTAAGAAAAATGTCACATAACTGCGCTAGAGCAGTTGTGCGTCAAAACAATTACCGCTGGCTAATGCCATTCCTAACGCTAACCATTGCAAAATGACAGAAAACAAAATGACACTAATGCTCAAAATGTGGCATTAGAATGTGTTGCGGCATGTTTTTTGATGCCCATTATTTAGCAGCATTAGTGTAAAAAGGCGTGCAAGCATGACACAAAATAGTGAGAGAAGATGGAGAATGCAGGCCAGAAGAGACCCCAGCAAGATACCAATGAGCCCAGTACGAGCTAGAATAGACCAGCAAAGTCCCAGGGAAAGGAGAAAAGGAAGCAGAACTGTCACTTTATTGAGGAGGAGAATGATATCTTGGTCAGAGAGGTGACGGAGCGCCAATACAAGCTCTTCGCCATCTCCAAATTGCCAATAAGTAGGAGAGAGGCTATAATGCAGTCAATAGTAGATAAAGGCAGAGGTGAAGAGGACTGTCACTGATTGTAAGAAGCGCTGGCACGATTGCAAGTACATAACTAAAAAGAAACTGGCCAGGAACCAAAAGGCAGCCCTGGAGGAGCTAGATGAGCTGGAAGAGATGGTAGCAGCAGTCATCCCAAAGGAGCTGGTCACTGGAATCGCAGGACAGGAAAGAGCAGACTACCAAGACCTACCAGAAATACACTGCAGTGGGGGACTATCTGGAAATTTACAAATGGCAGAATGGGGAGGCACACAGGACACACTGAATGCATGCAAAAGGGTTGCATCGGGACACATAATGCCAGAATCAAAAGTCCCTTTCACCATCAGAGCCTCACACCACTTTATTCACAACATGTTGTTCAGCCACTTTTTTGTGGCTTAACACCACGTTGTAAATATGGCCCCTTCACACGCAGCACTTTGCCTAGAAGGTGCGCGCAATCGGTGTTGCTGTGGCCCTGCCACAAGAACACCCATTGCATATTGTTGTTGTTCTAGATTTAAGACTTTATGTGAACCTGAGGCTGCAACTAAATCCAACACCACCCCAGGGGTGGTGTTAGAATAGTGCAACAAGGAGTAATCCTTACCTTCCTCCTCGTGGTTTTGCTCTTCACATGTGTACTTCATCCTGCAGCACAAATAGAAAGTGCAAATGCTCAGAAAAGATTGTATTTTCTGCAGAAAGGTGTCCCTTCCTGCCCAAAAACAATCTTCCCAGCAGCGCATCCATCCTTGCTCCATGGTGCAAGGTTGTGTGCATTGTCGTTCGGCAGCAAGTATTGCACTGATGCAGGGGCCAACACAGGACTGCATCATATACACTTTAAAATGGTGCATCCAAGTGTTTTGAAAATGACAGAGTGTGGCACTGCCAAATGTGGCTCAATGTTGTCCTCTGTCATTTTTCCTGAAACCTGGGCAATAATGGCCTACCACTTCAGATGCGCCCACACCTTTCCCCTCATATGCACTAAACGTTTCTCAACCATCCCAGCAATTGCTTCACTGTTGCCACTGATCCACCCGCCCATGTATAACACACAGTGTGCAACATGTCCTACGCTAGTTGCATAGGGTGGCCCAATAACAACTCTCAAAACCATGTTCTACAAGTGACCTTACAGTTCAAGATCTAGAAACAGTACAACTTGTCAGCAACCTATCTGTGACTGATGGACATGAACAATAAATAACTGAGATAGCACTAGAGCTCAATATTGATACATCACATTCTAAACAATCAAACTTACCTATAAAATCTTTCTTCTCTCATACATTACCTTCTGGCAACTCATTGATCTCTTCTTCACAACCATGATGGAGGACCTTGACAAAGAATATTTAAAATATACCAGAAAACAAAGGTATCTACCCTTGAACACCAACTCTAAACATAGGCAGGCCATGCATGAACTACAGAACAACAATACGATATTGATTAAGGAAGGAGATAAGGAGGGCAACATTGTCATTCTTAATAAAAATGACTATCTCCAGGAAGCCTACAGACATATCAATGACACCACATGCTGCATCAAGCTGACTCAAAAACCAACACCGAATGTCCAGGAGAAACCAGCGGGATTATTAGACACCTGGTTCTCTAGAGAACTTCTCACTCAAGAGAAGAAAACCTTTCTATTCATCAGACACCCAACAACACCTACCTATTATCTTCTTCCCAAAATCCACAAAGGGGGCAGTCCACCTAAAGGAAGACCAATCATCTCCAGCATAAATTCCATCTGCTCTAATCTAGGTATCTTTATCGACTCAGAATTACAACCGTTCATAAAGAAACTATCCTCCTATATAAAGGATACTAAAGACATACTTCAAAAACTTCAAAATATCGACAGGCAACGTGACTATATACTAGCAACCATAGGCATGGTGAGTTTATACACTTAATCAAACATGAAGATGGTATCATGGTAGTACAGAAACGCCTTGCTACAAGATCAGTACACTTCCTTGAAAGAAATGAAATGATCATTGAGATGTTAAACTTCTGCCTTAAAAACAATTTCTTCCTATTCAATGGCGAATATTATCTCCAGCAACAGGGGACTGCGATGGGAGATCGTTTGGCTCCACCGTATGCCTGTATCTTGATGGGTGAAGTGGAAAGACACTGGTTTTGGAATGATAACACAGAAGACCACTCCCAACATTTGATCTTCTGGGGTAGATACATTGATGATATACTTCTCATTTGGCAAGGCCAAGAATCCCTGCTTCGACTTTTCCTACATACTCTAACACCCAACAGGTGGGGTATTGAAGTCACCTATTTCCAGACAATCTCTTGAATATCTTGAACTCACACTCTATAGTGACCAAAACCAGCTACAAACTTGTTTCCACAGAAAAACAACAGCCGCAAATTTCATCCTCCATGCCACCAGTTGTCATCCTCTAAGTACAATATGCAACATTCCAGCAGGTGAATATAGACAAGCCATATGGAACTGTAGCACTCTTGAAAATTATGAGATAGCGGCAGCAGGAATCTGAGAACGCCTCTCCAGAAGAGGATACAATATTACAGGACTAAATCATTCAAAAGAACAATATGCCAAAATAGATCAACGAGACATCCTGACCAAAGATAAACCTATTACTAATCAGACACCTATACACTTCATCACCCAATTCCACAATGGTCAACAATATATTCGCAAACTACTACATAAACACTGGTACCTACTCACCAAGGCTCCCTGCACCCATGGCATATGATTCTCTGCAAAAAGAGTTTCAATAAACTATTCTGAACTGAATACTTGGACTCAACGTGATTACTTTATATCTTCTATATTACTAGACGTGACAATGTTGGCACATTCGTTTCTGAGACACTATGGGTTTTGCAACTCTCTTCAACAACAGTCACACACTTTCATGCACCATTTGGGAATGGGCACAGAAGTGAACATATACAACATATGGGGCATGTCTGTGATCATTTGTGCTGCTGTACAAGTAGCTCCCATTTCACCATGTAACAAGGTTGTCTGTGTTGTGGGACAAAGGGACACATTCATGCATAAGAACCGCCACAAGTGGCATTAATGTGCACTACGGGCCCAATGTTATAAGACCGTAGTGCAAGATTAGCATCATACGAATTGTTACCGATGTGGATCCAAGCTGCACATTCCCCTTCAGCCACATTAACAAATTCACACAAAGCATGCATTGATCCACTTTGTACAACCTTATGCCAGTATATGCCTGTGGTATGCTTTGGTATGTGATATGCTGTATGCAAGAACATAGCCCTTACTCTGGGAGGGAAGAACTAATGGGGCTGATAATCCATAAATGTTGCACTGTGCCATCTAATTACCTCATGTGTGAGGCCTCCTAAAGGCAGATGACAAAGTGACACAAGCATTTTAAGCAATAGACCTCCTTGTGCTTTGCTACACTAGTGCCATCATTCATGGTGCCAATGCAATAAAGCACCAACATGGTGACAAAACTCATTAGACTACTGTCGGAATGTCCACCATAGTGAACAGTAATGTTCGCGATGTGCTTCCATGGTTTCAGTGGCTTGGGCAGGGGGCCTGCAGGGAAAATGGTGCTGTAGGATCAATGCACCAAATACCTTTAAAGGTTTCCTTATGTGTGAGGCACAATATAACACATAATAAACAACTACAACCTGTGGAATTACCTACTTGTCACACACCCACTTGTCATTCCCACACCACCCTGAGAAATTGGACTACACTAAACTTAATCCAGATGTGCTGACTTTTTCAAAGGCATCAGAAACTGGGTGGGTCACACATGTGTTGCATGGCAAGATTGCAAATATACACATGGATTGCCTATTATATGCAGTGTCAGGTGTGAGAAGGGCACATGGAAATACGCCAGGATAAGGAATGCAAAGTGCTTCACCATGCCATGTTAAGTATGGCCTATCACTATCCACCACTCAAGTACAAGTCAGAAATGTTAGATGCTTGGGTACAACACTGTGATGTCTGGGTCTGGATATACTGGCACATATATAGCCATTGATGAAGAAACACACAGTGCAATAGCTCTGCTTGCTGCACTGTGCAGCATCAATTCAAATGTCCAGGGGTGTGTGCTTCTCACAGATAGTCAATGCATCCCTATACCAACCTTGGTAATTTCCAAATATATTAGGGACCTAGCCAACATTGCCACACAACCTGCATGGTGTAGGGGTTTCCTGCTTGTCTGTCCTAATGAACAACTGCAGGAATGAACATATCCTGCTAAAACTACTAACAGGAATGCTGTCTGCCACTTACAATGTTTGACAATGATTGCAACACACATTCAAAGTAGTCCACAGTAGGATTACTACAATGTCTGTTCTCAGTACCACAACTACAATGCCACCTTTGATGTGATGTCCCACCATGATGCATTCACACACCAACACACCTCAAAATATTTCAGGTCCCCCTTACACCACAAGTGTTCACATACTGATAGAAGTGGGTGCGCTTTCCACATACATCCTCCTACCAACTTTGGCCCAGATTCATGACAAAATGGTGCAGTGCGCTGCTGCACCAAAAATAGCAGTGCTACACTGTGCCACTTATGAAATGCAGGGAAGCCAGTGCTTTATTTGTGCTTATTGTTTCCGGTGCTGAGCACCGGTACTTATTTCTGAGGGCCAGAGCTTACTCTCAAGCATTTGCTGTGAGCAAAAGACACATATGGGAAAGATGGATGAAGAGAAAAACAAAAGAGCATCACAAAGTTAGAAAGCAGAAAGCTGCCAGAGTAAGCTGAAGGGGCAGCGAGTGGCTTTAAATGGATTGAAGGGGCCCGAGATGGCTTCAGGATTATGCTGCCTCAGTATTCTGTGCTTGCACATTTAAATGCAGCACCCGCACATTTAAGAGGTGGGCTTTGGGCACCAGCACGTTTTTATTTACAAATAAAGCACTGAGGGAAGTGCCTTATTTACAGGAATAATGATCACCTGTGATGGTGAAGTAAGCTGCATGCACTAACGCAGGCATCCTTGCACCATAGTGCAAGGGTGTCAGCTTTGAGGAGACTGTTTGTTTATTCGCAGCAAGGGACCCCTACCTGTCATCCATAGCATTGTGCCTCTGGTATGTGAGTTCCAGAATGCTGCACACATGGAAAAAGCAAACAAGAATGAATAAAGCATACCTCCTCATTTTGCCAAGTTAAAGCCAACCTGGGTTGGTGTCACCAAGTGCCCCTGCCACAATTTTTTTGGTTTCTTGTAAATGCTGGGCAGCATGACAAGTTATGGAGGTTGTGGTGGAACGGCCACTGCAACACCCATTGCACACCCCTCTGATGCCGAAAGCTGCATTGGAGGTGCCCATTTTTACATGGACGCGTAATCCCACAAACAGAGGTAATACACCTCATTGTAAAATTGGAGCACTGAAAAGCACCACCGGAGCATTGATAAAAGGTGGTGATAGGGCCTTGTAAATCTGGCCCCCAGAGTCATGTATTCTGCATCATGCACCACACAACATAACAATGAACCATCTTGTGTGTATGTTTGCAAACAGTAAGGCCTATCTTCCACCGAAACAACACTCATTCCAGCAATGCAGCCATCTTTTCAGCTATGCAACAGGGAAATCTGAGATGCACGGATAAGTGTTATCTTGCAGGAAGGGAGAACATCCTGTTTGCTCACATACACACAAGTTGGTTGAATCTCACAATGGATGGTGCAAGATGCTGGACATATCACTTAAAGTGTCTAGGAGAATGAATGTGGACAGCTCACTCCTAATATATTCCAACAAAGCACATATGGAGGCAGATGAGTCACTTAATAATTCAAATATCTGTAAGAACTAATTCCAGGTATATCTGAACATCTCCACTTTGGAATGAGCATAAATCTGGAGCACCGCCCATTTCTTGCAATGTTTACTCTGTCAAGTCAATGAAAGCGGCACATGTGTTGAAGAGTGGGTGTAACGCACTGGGAACTGTGGACTGGCAGATTGTGCAAATGGTGACTACACACAAATGATGTTCAGGTGGCAGAGTATGTCATTAGGGGTCCACAAATGTGTGTCTTTATGCTGGGGTCTGTAACAGGTCACTGAACAACCACTAGCAAGTAAATAATGAGCCATGTCAATAGCCACTACAGTCAAAGATTGACCTTTCACTATCCCATTGCAGAGGATGATGCCTTACTTCCAGCGGACCTGCCTGTCCTGGATTTTACATATGATATGGATGACCAGCTGCCAACCATCAACGAAGAGACTCTCCAGGATGTCTTGGGTTCCTCCCAGACACCACCTCCAGTTGCAGAGACAGCTAACAGCGTTAGTTGTGGGGGTCTCCACATGAACCACCCAACTACCAACACACAGCACCAACCAGTCCTGCCACAGCCCTGGGCTCTGAGGACCCAGATATCACTGTTTAGAGGAAAGTGGTTGAAGTCCGGAAGGAGCTGGCACAGTAGGTGCGGGTGGGAATGGAGCCCATGGCAGGCTGCCTATAGGGAATGCAGAGGCGCCTCAGCCCGAAGAAGGACAACTCAGGTGGCATCAGAGGAACCCACTCCCCGCTACATGGACCTCAGCAGTCCCTGGCTGACATAGCTGCTGTCATGAGGCAGAGGCTTGACCAACTGCCCTCCCAAAGTGGCAGCAGCATGATAGGTAGCATGCTGGGGCTATACAATATGCCCTGAAGTCCATACAGCAGGAAGTGGCATCCCTCAAGGAAAACATGGCTGCCTACCACTGTGATGTAGCAGCGGTGTTGCAAAATCAGCAGTTCCTCCTTGCTGGAGTGATGTCTTATGAATTCCAACAAATGGCAGCTGCTGGGACCTTTGATTCCACATCACTATCCTCTGATGTGTGTGTGGCCCCGTCAACTTCACCAACAGCATCACCCATGGTACAGGAGGCACCACACATCAGAGGATGAAGATGTGGAAGGAACAACATTCACACATAAAACCACCCGGTAGCTCCAGACTGTGCCATATAGACAGTATCTCTTTAGTTCTGTGCTTAAGATCATGCCAGTGTTGTGACACCTGGCAATGTGCCCTCTTCACTCTACCACTGTTGACCTGTCTTGTATGGACTATCATTGTCCCTATTCCGACCTATTATCAACGTTGGACAGTTCCTCACTAATACACACTTCTCCTACACATGTCTCATGACATGCCCTCACCATTGGATTCTGAATGAACATCAAATGGCTCAGGATCTCTCTTGGGGTCAGTGAACTGGACATTGTACTGCATTGGAAACAAAACTTGCACATGTAAATAAATCACCATATTCACATGCATCACGTTCTTTTTTCAGTGTTCAGTCAACTCATATAAATGTCTGCATTGTGTGAAGCTATGTCAATGAGAACAGAACCAAATGCCATGTGTGGCTTACTGTCAGACACAAAGGCGCACAACAAGACTCAAACATGATAAAGGTGACCGATAGTATTGTGTGCTACAACCAACTTTCTGATCCTTCTCAGCATGTATTGAAACAGATATCCATGCAATTTGACATAGTGCATGAATGGTTCAGAACTAAAGTGTCTGGAAATTTCCCAGATGATTGTACCAGTAAAACAAATACGTGAGTAACAGAAAAGGCCTATTTAAGACTGTGACCGGCAGCTGTTAGCATGCCAGTAGCCATACCCCAAATAAGGTGGAGTTTAATGTGCTAAATGTTTAAAAAATGATTGTGACAGACGTTAGCAATGACAATTGATGTTGCGTTATTACCTGTCAAATATTTTGTATCCGTACACAATCTGAGTGTCAGGAACTGCACTGAAAACTGTCTTGAGTGTCATCATTCTGCTGCCAATCAAACAGCTCCTTGGTCATAGGGGATACACATTGTCATACATGTAAATTAATAGTGAATGCATACCCTTAGGCATTTCTCTGACTTGGCCAGTTCAGACATGAGAACACCCAGACAGCCAATCATCATGGACACCTAATTGTCTGAAACAAACAGGATTTATTGGTACTGAAAAACACAACCTATTAAAAACCTAATATACTCACTAACCTACAATAAGCTAACCTATACGAACGTATCTTAACTTAACCCTACAGCTATCTATCCTAATCTAAATGTATATACATAACGCCACACAATTAGACGAATACACATGTAGGACACCCTGAACTAAAGCTACACATATACTAACCAATCCTATGTCCTTAACAAATATACATTTTTTTTTTTTGAGATTTTGTTAACATATACCCCTATACAAAACCACCCACCCAACCCCCCAAACAAAAAAAAACTAAATCTCACTCCCAAATTACTCTGACTAGATCCTACAACTAACCTAATCTAAGCTATCTAACCCATGTCTACCCCCCTAAAACCTATTAAAACTATACACAATGCAGACTGGGGAAGGAAAGGTCCTGGGAAGTGGTTAGTGGCCACATCTACAGCTTCTTCAGCTTCCTCTTAATGAACTTTAGAAGCTTGCAGTTCCTGGCATTATCCATCTCAAGTCTGGCCAACCTAACCTTGACCTTGACCAGGTCTTGACACATTTCCGCCTCAAAGGTGAAACCAGTGGCAGATGGTGGTGTTTGTTGCGGTGCTGCTGGCGTCAGATGTGCAGTGGATGCTGAGGTTGCGGGACCTGATGGAGAACCATAGACTCTGGGTGCAGAGAACACTACTTTGTGGTTACAGACTGATGGGCTGGTCTACCATGTGGGAAAGCCTTCCATGACCTCGATGACTTCTTAGTGCATTACCTCCTAGACATCTTCCAGTAACTACCCTGGATCTTGCAGATATGTCTAAACCGTTCAAAACATTTTTCAAATTGGTGTTTCTGGGCTTGAGTCATTGTGGAAGCTGAAATATGAGGAGAATATGTCATGAGTAACTGCACTGTGTAGAAGAAGAACAAGCATGCCTTGTAAACAGCATTTTCTGATGACACATGTTGTCCATCAGTAAGCAAACAACAAGGGCAAGACCCAAGTCTATACAAAAATGCCTAGCGAGCATCTGAAGTATTTTCTACATGTCACAGAGATAATGGCTCTCCAAAGTTGCACACTAGGGCCAAGATTTGAGAGGATCTAGGGCCTCCTTGCACCACATTAGTGTCATAATCTATATGATGCTAACAAGGGACAACAAGGCCAGATGGTCAGCACAAAAACAACAAAGTGGTGCAATCCTTTCATTGTGCCACTTTATCACCCCTTGCACCACAATAGGCCTGTGCCAGGCATGATGTATGCAAGGGTGGCGGTCCCCTGGTAGGGTGACTGCCAAAATGGTGCACTGCAATCTAAAAGATTCAGCTGTGTCAATTTATTTTGGCTACTTTGAATGACAGCTCACAGCTGGCATTAAAAGGGGGCACACAATTAGTCACAATAGGCTCCTATTTACAGTCCAGGGTTAACATACAATTCTCTTGCACTAACCATGAACAGTACATCATTTCCGTCAAGAAGATAACCACAATTGTCACATACCCTGTGCCTTGGTGCGCCATATATCATATACAGCACACACATGGTGGTGGTTAGGAGGGAGCTAAGGACCGCAAGAAAAGTGGCACAGTTTTTGGTGCAGTGCCTGTTTTCTAGTATCTGCCCGTATCTGTGCACAAATTTGATACCACTCCTAATTACAAGGAAAACACTCGCCAAGCACATTTTATGCACAGATGATGTGATCATGCTTGCTCACAACTATCATGATGGCTAAAGCCTGCTGTTTCATCTAAACACATTTTATTTGCTACAATCCATGGACTTGTCCCACATCTGTCTGGAGAATGACTATTGTCCTTCTCAAAAAGCTCCTACCACATCCAGTGCCTCACATCATTATTGAAGAGCAGTGAAGCACCGGTGGTGCAAGTGTCTTCTTGCGAAAGGCCCTTGGAAGGCTCTACACAGGTACATATATTGTACCATGTCCTGACTAAATTTGTGCAACATGTGGCACACAGTGCAGGAACAGGTGCTGTGACAAATCTGTTGGAAGCATCCATGCATTGCAGAAATCCAGCACCTCTGACACATATCTTGACTGACATGTGTAAGACCTGGTATCCTTGGCGTGGTCCCCCCTAACTTTTTGCCTCTACTTATCAGGTTGTCGCTGTGTGCTGTCTTTGTTACTCTGGGCACTTTACCACTGCTGACCAGTGCTAAAGCGCAAGTGCTCCCGATGTGAAATTGTATGTGTAATTGGCTTTTCCATAATTGGCATATTTGATGTACTAGTAAGTACCTGGTAAAGTGCATAGAGGTGCCTAGAGCCTGTAAATCAAATGCTACTAGTGGGCTTGTAGCACTGATTGTGCCACCCACATGAGTAGCTCTGAAAACATGGCTGAGACCTGCCACTGCAGTGTCTGTGTGTCCAGTTTTTAAACTGCCAATTCGACCTGACAAACGTACACCCTTGCCAGGCCCAAATCTTCCCTTTTCATACATATAAGGCACCCCATGTACCCTAAGTAGCCCCATGAGTAGGGTGCAGTATATGGTAAAGGTAGGACATGTGCTGGTGTGTTTTTACATGTCCGAATAGTGAAATACTGTCAAATTCGGTTATCACTGTTGCAAGGCCTAGCTCTCTCATAGGTTAACATGGGAGGCTGTCTTTAAATATCCTTAAAGTGCAGTTTCTCTTTGAGTGCAGATAGAAATATGGAGTTTGGGGTCTCTGAACTCACAATTTAAAAATACATCTTTTAGTGAAGTTGGTTTTTGGATTGCTAGTTGAAAATGCCACTTTTAGAAAGTAGGCATTTTCTCGCCTAAATCATTCTGTGACTCTGCTTGTTTGTGGATTCCTTGTCTGGGTCAGACTGACAGTTGAGCTATTTGTGCATCTCCACTAGATGTGACACAAAGGGTGCTGGGGTGTAGCCTGCGTATCCTGATGAGACATCTGGGCTAGGCTGGAGGGAGGAGTGGTCACTTACACATGAAAGGGCTGTACCTCCCTCACACAAATCAGTCTCCAACCCCCTGGTGTGTCTGGAGCCAGACCTGGGCAAGGCAGGATCCTGTTAACAACAGAGACTTTTCTTTGGGCATAAAAGGGTATAAGTATTGGACCTAAAACCCTAGACTTTTAGATTACTTCTAGATGCAAGAGGAACCTCTGCCAAGGAGAAGATCTGAAGAGCTGGAGGAGGAGTACTGCCCCTTTGCCTGTGACTGTGCTTTGCTGGGTTGGCCTGCAGTTGCTGCTTCCCCCTGAAAGGAGACAAAGACTGGACTTTGTGGTATATTCCTGCTTGTCAAGTGTCTCCAAGGGCTTGGACTGAGCTTGCCCCCTGTTCTGAAGTCCCAGGGCCATCAAAGACTTCCTCCCACCTGGATTCTCTGCTGAGACTCCTACCCTACCATGTGGTGCCTAATCCAGGCGGTGGGCCCTTGGAAGGAGAAGCTCAGGAAAAACCAAGATGAACCAAGTGCATCTACTTCAGAGAACTCTGGACTGATGCTGCTGCCGGATCCCGTGATTCCACCTGCAACTGAAGCAGTGGTCCTCGCTTGACTGCGACAACCCCACAGGCCCGACGTCCCACAGCCTCGCTGAAGTCCACAACTCTGTGAATTCCCGAAGTGCTCTGTCACCGACGGCCGTGACACCTGACTTCGCTGCAACACTCTGTGACTGCTGGATATCAATCCCACCAGAATTGAGAGGATCCAATGCTTCACACTGATACTGCCTCACCTCCACAGTCCAAAGCAAGGACCTGACATCTCGCACTGAGGCCTCTGCTCCTTCACTCCGTAGCACCAGAACCGAGGATGCACCGCATCCAACAACACCTTGATCCCCAACTCTGTGCACCAGCTTGTTTCCTCATTTTTACAAGTCACTGTACCTGGGGGTCCATGTGACTCCATGACTGGTGCCATTAGTGTCGGATTGTTGGGAACGACTCCGTAACAACACCGTAATATCACCAACTTGAAGCATTTGTGTTTCTAAGCACTACATTGAAGTTTAATCTTTAAAAATTCATAACTTTGCTTGTGTATGTTATTTTTTTTTTATTTTGGTCTTGTTTTACTCAGATTAATATTGGCTATTTTTCTAACCTGGTCTTGAGTCCTTTTGTAGTGTTTTCACTGTGTTACTGTGTGTGTTGGTACAAATACTTTACACATTGCCTTTGAGATAAGCCTGACTGCTTGTGTCAAGCTACCAAGGGGGTGAGCAGGGGTTATCTTAAGTGTATATCTCCCTTACCCTGAGTAGAGTGAGCTTCCCTGCATCGACAGAGTACAAACTGACTACAAACCAGAGACCCAATTTCTAAGATCACTGTGTTTGTGAGCATACATAACATGTGCTGAGACCCACTAATCCATAGCAGCACGAGCTGGCACCTGTGCATCATTCAAATTATTCCACATCCTCAGCATACCATCAGACATGATGTCGATACCCAAGCCTAGATTTTGGTGTCTAAATTGACACACATGCCATTTGTATATGGCTTAATACACATCAAACCATCTCAGACACAACATGTATGACATACAAGGTGACACTTGGTGGTTGCATCGGGGTTTTCAAAAGTGGAAACCTCACCGATGGTGTAGCGTGGAGGTCTGTCTGCAAGATATGACAAGAAAACATAGCTTTATGATTTGTGAACAAAGATTAGCATGGTTACACATTGCACTTGTTTAGCCGAGTAATCTAGTCAACTTAGTGTTAGGAATGACCCACTGCTGTTGCAGATTGGACTCTTGCCCTGGGCAAAACTGCTGGTTTGGGGATGACAGTACTTATATTTGCAGGTGACTATGCCTGTCCTACAATGAGTCACCACTGTAGCCCCAACCCTTCCGGCTCACTAGCAGTATCTCAACAACAACCCGAACAGTCGAAGGTGATTTGTGGCAGCCTTTACGCATTGACTCAGAAGTATGACATCTCAGGGAATGTCGTGGTTAAACAGAGATTATCCCTTTCTCACAGGTGTATTATATCTCAACCAAGCACAGGCAATAACAAAGATGCAGTAATGTTTCAATAGTTTTTATTCAACATAACACGGTAAATCATATTGGCTGCAATGACTAGTATAATGAACATTACAAGAGATAAAATTGTAAAGACGAGGGTCATGATTATGAAGACCCCCACCATCTTGTAATAGCATAGGAAGACATGAAGCGTGTCATATGTCCGTGTACCTTGTCATAATAGGCCTAACCTTCTACCCAGAGGAGAGCTGGGTATGTTAAACCTAATCTGTGAATGCCATGTCCCTGGAAGGAACCCCCAACCCTGGTTACCTTGAATTAGGGCTCGAGCTCAGTCTTCGGCAGAACACAAAGTCCGGGTCAGCGTCAAGGCGACGTACAGCATCGATAGCAGCAATGGTATCTGGTCGGAATCGCTCTGATTATCTGTCTAAAGTGTGATGTATTTATAAAGATCTACTTGGACCCCTGACGTAGGTTGTTCAAAAACAATAGATAACGTCTCATGCTTGGGATGGTAATTTCTAATGTGAGCCCATATAGTTTGTTTGTCTTTGTTGTATGAGTTGACGCCTTAGCGAGGTGACACTGGCAACATAACTCTAAACAAAAGAGGCCAACTATAAACACGGCAGCCATTGTAAAAGATTTAATTAAATAAGTGGTATAATACAGAGCAAGCTAAGTGGGTTAAAAGTCACTAGGTGACGAGGGCACGAGTCTGCAAGCGAAAGCTAAGCTAACTCCCGTAATCCCATTAAAACAAGCTAGGATTCACTACAACTGCCATCTACAACATGTCAGTCAGACAGACATATTTAGCACCCAAATCATATATAACAATGTGACTCACCCATACTTACATGTCTCAGATTTATACGTCACACTTACTGGGGAACAGGACACTGTTAATTGTCAGAAGCTTAGGGGCAGATAATAGGGAAGTGGTGATGCACCCAGTGCAGCACC
This sequence comes from Pleurodeles waltl, assembly GCF_031143425.1. NCBI lineage: Eukaryota > Metazoa > Chordata > Amphibia > Caudata > Salamandridae > Pleurodeles > Pleurodeles waltl. Next base: position 678,660,336 of record NC_090436.1, read on the forward strand.
ACCTCTCTTGGGCCCCTTAGCACCCCCTACCGCCATCATGTGTACGCCGAACCTGGGATACGGTGTACAATGGCGCAGGGTAGGGGGCAATGGTGTCAAAATTTTTAACGCATACGGGACATGCATGGATTTTGGAGAGAAGAATGAGACAGCAAGGCAGTTCAGATGCGCATTGTGTCAGGTGTCATTTTAGTGATTTGTGATGTATGGAGAAGTACCATATGCATCAATTTTTTTTTAACACATAACGGACATGCGTGGATTTTGGTGGAAAGGCTGACAGTGCACCCACATTCACATTACTTGTTACAGGGGCTATGCATCTATGTAGTTTGTACGGTATGTGTGCAGGTGTGTGCATGTGTATTTAATTGTGTACTGGTAACATAGGAATGTGTTACCATATGTTTGTATGTGTGTGTGGTGCATTTGAGGATTGATACGGTTTGCAACTGTGTCTGTGTATGAAGACTCTTTGCCACATGCATGTTTACACATGTATACTGAGTGTACATATTTGATGCTACTCATATTGTTTGTCTAACACATTGTCATGTGAGAATTCCAACTGTACTTACAATACACAACATAAGATGGGAAGGGCCATATGCAATACATATTCAGCCATATCATAACCTTAACTAATCTTTAGCTAAGGATGTTGTTGACTAAGGCTGGGATAAGATCTTGTAAGCCATTTCCATGTGAGTGCATGTATATGTACACTCTGGTGTGTTGTAAGGAGCTGACTTAATAATGCAAAGCAACACATGGAACGTATGATTCCCCATACATGCAAAATGTTGGAGATGATGCTCTGATGTGTCATTGTAGGTATATATTTGACATATTTTTTGTGTGAAAATATATGTATCATGTCTGATAAGTGCTGCATGATACAGTGGCCCTTTTCAATTTTTTCCTTTGCACCATCATGGTGAGACCCACCCCCTTGACTACTGTCTCATAGGCTGCCCACAAAGTGAGTGGAGACTCGACACAAGTTCTGTTTCCCTGAAAATAATGGTCTATTGTGGCTAACATCCATTCTTAAATTTTTGGCTCTTTAAGGTAAGGAAGGGCTCAATATGATGTGGCTAGTATTTAGCCTCTTGCCCTGACCATACACCACCAGCCACAGGGGAGAATAGTCAGAAATACCACTGGTTAAGTTAGTGGTCTCCCTAACTTTTATCAGCTGGGGAGTTGGTATGAGAAAGTGATCAATTCAGGAGAGACTATTATGCACCCCCAAGTAAAAGAATGAAGTGCTGGATTGATGGGTTAAGGGTACACCAAACATCTGCCAGTCCCTGGGCAGTGAGGGAGTCTGCTAATGGTCATGGGCATCTAACTGAGTCCAAGGGCCTGGGGGGATGTTGGTATATGATATAACTCAGAGGTGCATTAAGGTCCCCTCACATGATCAAGTCCCCATCTGGAAGACTGTCTAGAAGAGTGGTCAGGGCTGGTAGTGCCAAGTCGTGAAGTCATATTGTGAAATCAACTGAAGGTATATTTAGAATTTTCCCCTCCCAGGTCCGAGAGAGCACCACAAAGGGACCCAGCGAATCGGGCCATATTTGACCAGGGGCAGCGTTCTACTCACCAATATTACTACTCCACTAGAGGAGGTGGTATGGCCCACATTAGCAGCCTTTTTATATCCCCAATGGTCAGGGGCATCACACCTATTATCTAGGAGGTGAGTCTCTTGTAGGAGAACTATATCAAGGGAGTCTGGTTTAATGCACCGGAGCACCAGTCCCCATTTGACTTTGTTGCCTAGACCATTGACATTTCAGGATAGTATCCCTAGGGTTGACATAATAAATTTGTAAATCCCACTGTATGAGTGTATGGATAATGGACCACACCCTGGGGTGCCGAGGCCAAAGCTGGTTGAGGTTCAGACTGTGCCAATTAATACCCTGTGTGCCTCAGCTACGTTGACTGCTCATATATATCTTGCCTGAACATTAACTACCCCAATTATCCAATAACCCCTCTTCAATCATCAATCCCCCTCCCTGCTAACCTGCACTGCAGAATCCAAACTGCCCACCTCCCCAACTGCACATAGCACCTGTTGCCCCAAACAAACATACTGCTTACTAGAAGCGTCACTATCGTCTTCTGGCCCCTACCCAGCCCCTTACTAGAATGTCTTTGCCAAGTTGGTGTCTCATATCCTGTCTCAATCTTGCCCCCAATCACCGATTTAGGACAATTGCGGGCTGCTCCCTGCCCACCCACAATACACTCCAGGTACATCTTCAGTGCCACATTCACAATCCCACGAGCCCCTCTCATTTCCTCATGGACCCCAAGATCTGTTCGGGTGATTACGATGATGCCCCAGGCTAGGCGTAATATGTTTTGACCGGCACCTCCACTTCAAGTGTTTCACTATTCTCCTTTGCCATGCTGCTACCCCAGCCCCTCTTAGAGTGGTCGCAGTGTCTTTACCCCCCTGCCACCTGACATCCTATCCAGCGAATCATGACCACCTTCAGGTCTTGATAAAAAATGACTTTTTCATGCTGCGACTAATCCAAGCTTTACCGGATAAGTCATTGTATGCTTGTGGTCCCGTTTCCTCAGAGCCTTTCTCACCTAGAGGAAACTGAGGCGCAGCCTCTGGACTTAAATAGTGAAATTGGGTAAGAGGGTAACCCAAGCTTTACCTTTATGAAATGGAGTGGCACTGCGAACTGGTTGGAGAATCACATTCTGGTATCAGATGTTTATGAGACTTGCTACAATGGGACAAGGATGTGCTTCAGGCTTTCATGGTGCACCTGGGATGTGGTGGGCTCTCTCCACATAAAAGATTTTTCAAAGTCCATGTGTTTGCAGCTGTTTTAGGATGAGATTGTCCGCAAACAGGTACATGGCCAGGCCCTTGGTATTTAGAGGTACCACTAGTATCCATACATTATTTCAGCAGGACCATTCTCCTAAGTCTTCCGACTTCTCTCACAACTGTTCTATTGCAGCTTCACATCATTTGTTATACATGACCACATGCTTACATTTGCATTCCACAACCTATGTAACATTCCCAATGAGATGTATTTTGGTACTGTGATTATTCGTGTCAGCTATGAGTAGAGGGAAGGACAAATCAACCTTTCTATGTCATTCTTCACACATTCAATTTGCCAAGGGTCTGTGACTTATTAGTACATTGCTTGACTTATGTGCACATTCCTAGATGATTGGGTGTGATACACTTAGACATTTATGTGTATGGGTCCCTGTATGTCACTCTCTTGCTAGTACATGTGAGTGGCACTGAGAAGTATGAAATCAGAACTCACTTGTGATATTATCATTCAGACTTAGCTAAGTTACCTAGCAGACATTAACCTACTTACCAGGTACTTGCTAGCCTTTTCCTACCTAGGCCATACATTTGTGCAGCGGTCTTCACATATATTTCCAGGATTGCTACAGGCATATGTCAAGTCAACACATTTGTGTGATATGTGTGTGACAATGTAAAATGTGTTAGCTACATACAATGCCCAAATTCCCCTAACACATTCATGTGGTAGTGAATTATTTCAAAGATGTTTTTTGTTCCTGACTATTGGTCAGATTAAAGTACAGTGGCACCGCAACCAGTGCAGGGTCACTTTTCTTTCCCCCCTTAGCATCATCCTACTGCTAACATGTGTGTGCCTTATTTAAAAGACGCGCAGCATGGCGCAGGGTAGGGAGTAGTAGGGTGTAAGGTATTTGATGCAATTTATGTGCTGTTCAGGGTCAGAGCTAACATTTTGTCCCTAACCTTGTACAGTACTCAGGGTCTCATTGATACCAATGGCGTGCCCCCTTTAAACAGCTGCTCTAAGCAGTTGTTGAAAGTAGCAGCAATATATGGCACATTTGTTTTAATTAGATTCAACTGTACCATTTTGGCTCCCACCTACTGGCTGTACACCCCCCTTGCATACTTAATGCCTGTCGCAGCATTGAGCCACTATGAGTTTCTGCTGCATAGATATTTGCATCGTTAGGCCACATTTGTGTAAGATGTTTGATGCTAATGTTGAACAAGGATGCACTAGGCCCTCTTAAATGAGTGCCTATGTTCCAAAGTTGTTTACAACTGTTGTGGTGTAGTCATGCTCTCTGAGATATGGGCAAGTTACAATTGGTATGTGATAGTGTAAAAGAGTCGCCATATACATTCTGAATTTACGGGATTTCATTGAATTATTCACATTGAGATTCTTGGAATACAGTTCTATGTGAAAACTTTTTTACAATTAGTTCTCCATTGCGTACTCCAGCAGCAGTGTTTTGTTGTTCAACCTCCTCCAGTTGTACACCATTTTTGTTATCCTCCTCTTTGGGGACATCTACTTGTTCATCCCAGGGGACATGTGTGCGTAGACAAATGTTATGCAAAATGGAACACACAAAGATAATTTTGCAGACCTGGGGTGTTGCATATATCCATCCTCCTACTGTAAGATGTAGGTAACTGAACCTTAATTTAAGGAGGCCAAGTGTCCATTCCACTACATTTCTGGTCCTTATGTGCGCTTCATTGTAGGCCCACTCTGCATCTGTTGTAGGTTTTCCAAAAACTGTTATGACCATTGGCTGGATGCTGTAACCTTGGTCAGCTGCAAAGAAATTTGAGAACGTCTCAATCATGCACATTAGTTAATTGCTAGGTGCCATGGCCTGTATTTGTTTTGAGTGGAGTGGTGTATCAGAACTACATCTAGAATTGTGTGTGTAACTGTTTGGATGGATGATTGCAATGGTCTGTGGTGGTGCACTTTCCGATCATGGGTTGTGCCTTAGGTACATGGTGATTGTAATTGGATTTTTTGTCTAACAGTTCACCCATGCCAAATATATGCGGTGTTCTCTATATTTGAGCCAGGGGGCCAAATTTACAAGCACAAGCACCTACTTGCAACATATTTGCCTAATTTTTGTAGACCATATTTGGGGCAACGTAGGCAAAAAAATCACAGTGCCATGTTAACAAAGTACCACTACCCATGCAGTGCAACACTTAGGGCCTGATTCTAACTTTGGAGGACGGTGTTAAACCGTCCCAAAAGTGGCGGATATACCACCTACCGTATTACGAGTTCCATAGGATATAATGGACTCGTAATACGGTAGGTGGTATATCCGCCACTTTTGGGACGGTTTAACACCGTCCTCCAAAGTTAGAATCAGGCCCTTAGTGACCCTTTATGACACATTGTGGCCCTCATTACAACCCTGCGGTAAATACCGCTTACCACCGTGCAGAAGAAAGCCAACATACTGCTGCGGCCACGGAATTCCGCTACAGGTATTATGATCTACAGCTCGGAATCTGCCATAATACAGACACCCACACAAGTCCACCACACCAAAGGTCAGTGATAAACTGGCGATAACAAAACCCGCTGCGCTCAAAATACACACACATATACAAAGCACAACCACATTGGACAAAACGAAATACACACACCTGATACACATACACATACACACACCACACCCACACACCCAATCCAATATAAATCACACACCCATATCACCCACAAACCCTTACAAACCCTTACTACCAGAAATTTGAAAGCAGGCAAGAGAGAGACACTACCTAAAACAACACCAGAATCGACAAACACACAACACCATCACTTACACAACATCCACGCACCTCAAACAACACACAACAACACATCCCCTCACACATCACAACAGACACCACCTCACACATCACCCACACCACATCATGGCACCTCAACAAGACTCCAGGTTTTCTGAGGAGGAGTTCAGGGTTGTGGTGAAGAAAATTGTCCAGGTAGAGCCACAGCTATTCGGATCACAGGTGAGCAGACATTGATTGCAAGGAAGATGGAGCTATGGCAGAGAATTGTCGACAGGGTCAATGCAGTGGGACAACATCCAAGAACACTGGATGACATCAGGAAGATGTGGAACCACCTATGGGGAAGGTGTGTTCCGTGGTCTCCAAACACCAGATTGCTGTACAGAGGACTGGCGGTGGACCCCCACTTCCTCCCCCACAACTAACAACATGGGAGGAGCAAGTCTTGGCAATACTGCATCCTGAGGGCCTTGCAGGAGTAGCAGGAGGACTGGACTCTGGTGAGGCAAATCTTTAATACTTTATCCCCCACCCTACCTGCATGCCATCACATACCCCACCCTTACCCTCACACCCATCACCATAACAACCCACAGCTACCCCACCAACACAACCCAAACATCCCAAAAACAAGCCCTGCATGTAACACCAATGCATGGACACCGATCACCAAAGCATGTCCACTACAGATACCCACACAGACCCCAAACCAACTATCACACAAGGACCAAGCCAAGAAAGCAAGCACTGGAGTACAGGGTCACTCACCCATTGCACACGATGGCACACACAGATGCAATAATCATGCCTTTCCACCCCTACAGGACCACTACCCAACGTCACAGGACAGGAGGTGCCAGACATATCCATTCCCCCCACATAAGAGACCCACAGTGATGACAGCAGCTCTGCACAACTAGGCCCATCAGGGACCTCGGGACAGTCAGCTCCCCTGACACAGTCACAAGCCACCACAGAGCCTCCCCCTCAGGAAACACCACTACAGCACCCACCCAGCAGGCCCATCCCTCTGTCCACAGGACACATCAATCAACAGTGTGTCCACCACTACAGGGAACCCAGGCAACCCCACGAACACAGGACGATCAGGTACCTGGGGGAAGTGGCAGTGAGCACACGGTTCAGGGGACAGAGGCACAGGACAACAGGGAAGCTGGGAGGACTGCTGTGCGACAGGGGGAGGACAGGCCCAGGGAACCCACTCTCCACGAGGCACTCTCCAACATCATGGGAACTCACCATCATTCCCAGGAGACAATGGCAACGGTACTGGCCAAGTTTCAGGAGACCCAGCGGCTGCAGAAGGAACACTACCTTGGGATCAGGGAGGACTTGAAGTCCATTAACAATACCCTGGTCACCATTGCAGGGGTGCTGCAAGACCTTGTCAACACCAGAAGGGACACAGTGGCACAACAAGGGGCCCCAGACACTAGCATGGATGATAAACAGCCCTCCACCTCCGCCAGTGTTAGTGGACAGGAGGCACTGCCACAGGAACATGACACCAGCACCCCACCCCCTGCAGATGGAGAACCACCCGCAAACAGTCCCTGAGATCCAGGAACAAGACAGAGAACATTGCCAAGACCGCCGCCAGGAACTGAGACCCCCCTGAATGTCACCCTTCTGTCCCACTTTGTCACCCTGTCCATCCTTAAACTGCCATTGCTCCACTTCCTATGCCCCTTTGGACAACGCACCTGTGAAACAAATAGACTGACTCTGCCATGGACATTCCTCCACCATCCCCCCAGACCATTTTACAACCCCCTCCACTTATTAGCACAGAAATAAACACACTTTAATCACAAAACAATCTGGAGTCAGTCTGTGCTTTCACAAATGTGTAATTGCAAAACCCATGGAATATAGCAATGTCAATTTACTTGTGCACATACCGATGTAACACAGCTGTAGGCCTGGAGGAAATATAGCAGAGGGCACAAAGTGGGACCCACATCTGTGAAATGGAAAGTCAAAGTGACAAGTCAGGGTCCATGCACTGAGTGAAAATGACAGACTTATGCTAGCTCCAAATATTGTATGAGATGTGGGAGGCAGTGACATCTTCTTACCTGTGTCTCAGTGGAAGTATTGCATGATTATGTTGTTTCGGTTGTCGATATCCTCTTCTTCTGCCTCCTCTTCTTCACTGTCCACAGGCTCCACACCTGCCACAAGACCACCAGCTGGCCCATCCTCCTGCAGAAAAGGCACCTGGCATCACAAAGCCATGTTGTGCAGCATACAGCAGCCCACGATTATCTGGCACACTTTCTTTGGTGAGTAGTAGAGGGAACCACCTGTCATATGGAGGCACAGGAATCTGGCATTCAGGAGGCCAAAGGTGCGTTCTATCACCCTCCTAGTTCGCCCATGTGCCTCATTGTAGCGTTCCTCTGCCCTTGTCCTGGGATTCCTCAATGGGGTCAGTAGCCATGACAGGTTGGGGTAACCAGAGTCACCTGCAAATATCGAAGGACAACTGTCAGACACACACTAACCCTTAGGGACAACCCCATACCCAGACACCTATTCACCCTGTATTGGGTCCTTGGCCTCACTTATTAGCCACACACGGTGCCTATGGAGTTGCCCCATCGCATAAGTGATGCTGCTATTCCTCAAAATGTGAACGTCATGCACTGAGCCTGGAAACTTGGCATTCACATGGGAGATATACTGGTCTACCAAACACACCAACTGCACATTCATCGAATGGTAGCTTTTTCTATTTCTGTACACCTGTTCACTCCTACGGGGGGTACTAATGCCACATGTGTCCCATCAATGGCACCAGTGATGTTGGGGATATGTCCCAGGGCATAGAAGTCACCTTTCACTGTGGGCAAATCCTCCACCTGAGGGAACACAATGTATCTGGCAATGTGTTTCAGCAGGGCAGACAACACTCTGGACAATATGTTATAGAACTTTGGCTGGGACATCCCTGATGCAATGGCCACTGTTGTTTGAAAGGAACCACTAGCCAGGAAATGGAGTACTGACAGGACCTGCATTAGAGGGGGTATCCCTGTGGGATGGCGGATAGCTGACATCAGGTCTGGCTCCAACTGGGCACACAGTTCCTGGATTTTTGCACGATCAAGTCTGTATGTGACTAATATGTGTCTCTCTTCCATTGTCGACAGGTCCATCAGCGGTCTGTACACTGGAGGATGCCACCATCTCATCACCTGCCCCAGCAGACGTGCCCTATCGAGGAGAACAGCGAGCAGAGAGTCAGCCAACACTGAGGTATCCCAAAATGTCATTTGCACAAATTTATTAATCCGCAATGTGCCTGTAACTGTGTGTATTTCAGGCCTACATAGGTGTGACGCAGTTATTATTAATGCCATGTGGCCCCCTGAAATGGCGACTGCCTGACCTGTATGGTGGGACAAGGGGATATGAGGTAACTGTGCTGGCGTTGTACACTGTCGCGGTGGGCAGTCAAAGATCGTGGCGCAATTCTGCATTGGTTAACATTGGGCCCTATGGGTCCGAGGAGCCAATGACGATGTACGCCGGTGGTGACGGTACGCACCGCCGCGGACGTGGCCGCCATTTTATGTCTGTTCACTCACTTGATACCTGACCTTCAACAGGAGAGGACCTACACTGCAAGTGCTGCCGTGACCTATGTCTGGAAGCTACAATGGCTCATGTGTCTGTGGAAAGGGCCCCTGCCTTCACTTCGGAGGAGTTGGAGAAACTAGTAGATGGGGTCCTCCCCCATTACACGCAACTGTACGGTCCTCCGGACAAACAGGTGAGTACACTGTAAGCATGCTGAATGGGCAATGTCTGCTTTGAGTGGTGTGGATGGAAGATACATGAGTGAGCTGAGGCCTACATATGCGGATGGGTGAGTAATGTCCTTTCCCCCTGTTCCATTCCTCTAGGTCAGCGCCCACCAGAAGAAGGCTATTTGGCATGCCATCGCCAAGGATATCCGGATCCTGGGTGTCTACCACAGACGGAGCACCCACTTCTGTAAAAGATGGGAGGACCTGCACCGCTGGAGCAAGAAGACGGCGGAGGCCCAGCTGGGGATGGCCTCCCAACGTGGGAGGGGTGCCCGTCGCACCATGACCCGCCTGATGTTCCGGATCCTGGCGGTGGCCTATCTGGAGTTGGATGGGTGCTTGAGTGCATCACAGCAGCCAAAAGGGGTGAGTACACTCTCATTCAGCTGACTTTGCATGCATTACAAGGTGTCTGGGCGAGGGAGGTGGGCAGTGGGTTCCCCTAGGCCAGGGCGATCTTGGTAGGCAAGGTCCCTTGTGAGGTAGGCTATGTGGCACCCCAACCCCACTAGTGGTTGGAGCCGTCTACACCTAGTCAGGCTCCTGTGACTTCCAGGTGTGCAGCAATTGGGCTTAGGCCTCGTACCCCATTGGCATGTGATAAATCTAGGAACTATAAGTGCATGGAGTATTGCACATGGCTGCTCACTGTCTGTTGTGTCCACCAAACGGTAGTGGTGTTTCATGCACTGAGCATGTTTTTCTTCTGTCCCCCCCCCCCTTTTTGTGGTCTCCCTGTTCTTGTGTGCAATAGCATCATCAGGCAGAGGAGCATTGGCACCGGAGCAGGAGGGAGCTGCATCCCACTTGGCCCTGGAGGGTGAAGCAAAAGAGTCTGAAGGCACCAGTGGGACAGAGGGAGAGGGGAGCTCCACGGCGGGGACAGGACCAGAGACCAGCGACAGCGACTCCTCCTCTGATGGGAGCTCCCTTACAGTGCTGGGCTCCTCTGTGCCCACCGCATCAATAGGTACAGCCGCCACCCCCCTCCCAGCACCGGCCTCCCAGAAGCACCTCATCGTCTGTCCCGTGCCTGCTCACCCAGGAGGGTGGGCATCTCCTTCACCCCAGGCACCTCAGGCCCTGCCCCAGTCAGCCCTGCTTCCCTCAGTGAGGAGGCTATTGACCTCCTGAGATCCCTCACTGTTGGGCAGTCTACCATTATGAATGCCATCCAAGGTGTTGAGAGGCATTTGCAACAAACAAATGCATACCTGGAGGGCATTCATTCTGGCCAGGCAGCCCAACAGAGAGCATTTCAGGCTCTGGCCTCAGCACTGATGGCAGCCATTGTCCCTGTGTCCAGCCTCCCCCCTCCAACCTCCTCCACCCAGACCCAATCCCCTGTACCTCAGCCTATCCCAAGAACACCATCAGACCAGCATGCACACACATCAACACACAAGAGTGGCTCAGGCAAACATAAGCACCACACATCCCACAGGCACTCACACAAGCACCATACCCATGTACACATACCAACATCCACTTCCTCCACTGTGTCCCCCTCCTCCACGTCTCCTTCCTCCCTCCTCCCTCCCAGTCTCATTTCCACTCACACCTGCATGCACTACATCCTCAGCCAATACCTCCATCACCAGCACTCCCATCACCACACACCGCTCATGTGCACTCACCACCCCAACTACCATTCACACATCCCCAGTGTCCTCTACCAGTGTGTCTGTGAGCCCTCCTCCCAAAGTACACAAACGCAGGCACACACCCACCCAACAGCCATCCACCTCACAACAGCTTCCAGCCTATGCACCTTCACGCAAATTCAGCAGACTTACACCTCCCACAACCACTACCTCTTTCCACTCCCAAACCCCCTCCATCTACCCATCCCAGTGTGTCTAAAAAACGTTTCCTGACAAACCTTGACCTCTTCTCTTCACCTCCCCCCCGTCCTTCCCCTAGGTCCAGGCTTTCCAGGTCCCAGCCCAGCACCTCAGCCACCACATCCCCAGGCACAGTGGTGCCAGCAACTGCGGGGTCATGGAGTGAGCCAACCATCAGGGCTGCCAGTGTGCCACGTAGCGAGGGCAAGGACATTCCGCCACCTGCCAAGGTGAAAAAGGTGCCAGAGGGAGAAGCCGAAAACACCAGCCACCAAGGGGTCAGCGAAAATGAAAGGGGATAGTGGCAAGACAACTGCGCCACCATTAAAGGTGGGGAAGGGCCAAAAACAGAAGGGCAGGTCAGGAGAGGGCATGGTGGCACAGACTGAGGGACCAGTGTCACACCTTCTGTCCACGTCCATGCCAACCTGTAGGTGGCGAACACCGCCACCTGCACCACCACCTGCACCGCCTCCAGCACGTCTACAGCCACTGCGACAGTCCCCAGCCTCTTCCCCGGTGGTCAGCCGTCTGAGGCTGCAGGAGACATCCTGCTTTCTCCCTCAGCATGTGCTGACACATGCCCCGCCGCCACAGACCCCGCCGCCAGCACCGCCGCCACAGACCCCTTCCACCAGCTCCACCGCCACAGACCCCGCAGCCAGCACCACCGCCACAGACCTCGCTGCCAGCACTGCCACCACAGATCCCGCAGCCAGCACTGCCACCACAGACACTGCCGCCACAGACCCCGCAGCCACCACCGCCACGACAGACACCGCCACAAGCACCGCCACAACAGACACCGCCGCAAGCACCGGCAGCGGCCCCGCGATGTTCTCGGACAGTGGCACCACCGCTGACATGCCTACCATCCCCAGTGGTCAGTCGTCCAAGGCTAGTGGTGAGTTCCCGGACCTTGGGTAGCTTCAATGAAGCATTACTGTCATCACTGTTGTCCTGCAGGTGGAATGTGAAGCTACAGCAGTGTGGGGTATGTCTCTGCCTCCATGGCATATCATGCTACCTGTACCTCGGCAATCTCGTGGGACACACACCCAGGTGAGGGAATTGTACCGGCCACACTGCATGTGGAGCACTCTGGGCACCATGCCCCCTCCAGAACCAGTGGAGAGATACATCCACTACCTGAGTCCTTGGCAGGATGAAGCACTCTGGGCACCAGGCCCTCTCCAGAACCAGTGGAGATTGACATCCACTACCTCAGTCCTTGGCAGGATGAAGCACTCTGGGCACCAGGCTCCCTCCAGACCCAATGGTGAGATACACCCACTACCTCAGTCCTTGGCAGGATGCAGCACTCTGGGCACCAGGCCCCCTCCAGAACCAGTGGGGATGGGAATTGACATCCACTACCTCAGTCCTTGGCAGGATGAAGCACTCTGGGCACCAGGCCCCCTCCAGAACCAGTGGAGAGATACATCCACTTGAGAGACTGTGGCTTTACACTCCCCAGGATACATCAATGGGCAAACCACCCACTGGAGAGACTTGAGAGACTGTGGCTTTGCACTCCCAGGATAAAGCAGTGGGCAAACCACCCACTGGAGAGACTTGAGAGACTGTGGCTTTGCACTCCCCAGGATAAAGCAATGGGCAAACCACCCACTGGAGAGACCTGAGAGACTGTGGCTTTGCACTCCCCAGGATACCTCAATGGGCATGGAGCCCCCTCGTGCAGCAATGGCATCGTGCGTTCATCTGTTTCATTTCGATCTGATGTCCCAGCAGTGTTCTCTCCATTTCCAGTCAGGTATCATGTGTGGGCTTCACCCATGCATTTTGGGCCCAGTGGTCCACGGACAATGATTGGTGCACTATCTGGACTTGTGTGGTTGGTGTACATAATTGTGTTTACTGGATTTTTAACTTTGATAATGAGATTTCACATGATTACATTTGTTCAAATCATTTACTTTTGTCTTCCAGGAGTTGGGGGGGGTGTATGTGTACTGTTGCTGCATGTATTTGTGTGTATGGTGTTGTGGGTGTCGGTTGGGGTGGGGGTGTTGCGTGTGTGTGTCACTCTCTTTTCCCTCCCCCCTCCCCTGTGTTGTAGGTGCAGTACTCACCGTGGTCGTCGCTGATGCCGTTGGTGCTCCTGATAGAAGAGAAGGAAGACCAGCATCAGCAGTATCTGCAATTCGGGCTCCATGGCGTCCTGGTTCCTCGTGGGGTGTGGAGAGGTGGGTGTTTTCCCTTCTGTGTACTGTTTCCGCCGTGTTTTTGCTCACGTTGGTTCCGCCACGGAAAAGGTGGCAGATAGGCATCTTGTGATAAGGTGGGCATTATCTGTCTGTTGGCGGTAACCGCCGCGCTGTTTGTTTGTACCGCTGTGGCGGTCGGAGTGTTAAAGTGGCTGTCTATGTTGGTGGTTTCCGCCATGGTCATGATTCCATTTATTTTTCCGCCGGCCTGTTTGCGGTATTACCGGCGCTTTAACACCGACCGCCAGGGTTGTAATGAGGGCCTATGTCTGTGCAAAGCATCATGTAAGCAAGGGGTGTGTTCCCCCATTGGGCAAAAGCAAAAATGGCGCAGGGGAATATAAGAGGTTCCAATGCGTAATCTTTTTCTGGTACCTTTGATGCCTGCACAGAGCAGGTGTAAGTACGGGGCACACCATTGCTTTAAATGTGCCACTATGTACTGTGCAGAATTTGCACCATACATTTGGCAATAATCCTACCCAGTCCATCTTTGGCATCCATCAGGTTGACACTATTGCACCTACTCTGCACCATGGTGCACCATATATTAAATTTGACACACACATGTTGGGGGTAGGGGGCACTAAGG